>NC_092716.1:35070121-36447523 GCF_047496885.1 Scyliorhinus torazame | reverse complement strand
AAGACGGCATAATCTGATATCTCAGGTCAAATGAGTAAAAAACACTTCTTTCCCCAACTGTAAAATCAGCAGCTTCCTTACTGGTGAATGAAAACAACAATGAGAAAGATAGTGACCGCAACAAGATTCCGAACCTATAATCAGGACTATTATGTCCCAAAAAAAATACAATAAAAGGCTATCTTATTTTTGTCCTATTTTTATTAAGGGAGGAAGAGCACACATTACCCAGCCATACTCATTCTTAACTAATGCGCTCTGACCTAACCTCTGAATGCTATCAGTTTCCGATATAACATCTCTATTAGGTTGTAAAATAAGTAAATATACTCCTAATGACCCAAGTGCTTAATGATGCTATTGAACAAATCAATTCTCTCATTCCTTTGTCAGTCGCAATCTCTCCTGCCCAGATTTAGCCCTTATCTAATTCTAACACTGAGGTAGCACATTTGTAACTTTGTAAGCCTGGAACTTAATACACAGCCTATATATGAGGCACAATTTCAGACCACATTTAAATTAAAAAAAGGTAACTTGATAGCTTTGAAGAACCTTGTCCAAAAATACTGACTCCATTATTTAAATAATGATACAGTTCAGATTGTCTTTCATTACATTTCAACTGTAGAAAGCAGGATGCTTAGTGTTAATCCGCCAGTCTCTATATTTAGAGACATTACAGAGAAATTCAGAGGGGTGTCATTATTGACCACATTGCGCCCAGCTTTTGATTCAATTACATAATTGTATTTTTCTTTTGCTTTCCTCTCCTGAAGATAGTGGCTGGAATTCTCTTTCAAAATCCGGACTGAAATCTAGTCAGATCATAGTGGTGAACGAAGGAAAATATGCATGATGAGGCCCATCGCTAACTTCGTAATAACTTTCAGCGAGGCCGATTCTGACCGCTTCTTTCCTGCCTGTAACGATGGGTGGAATTTTCCACGCAACCCGCCGTGGGTTTTGTGGCAGCGGAGGCTGCCCACCACTGGTTCGGTGACGGCATCATCTGGTCCCACCATTGTCACCGCGGTGGTCACTGGGAGGAGAAGATCCTGTCAGCATGAATGGCTGGGAAATTCCAGCCAATATGTGTGGAGGGGACTGTGTGGAGTGCTGATTGGGGTTGGGGGGGGGGGGGTTGTCTGAGAGCGATTTCCTTTCTATTGTCCTACTTAACATTGTTTCCCTGGGCACCATGCGAAAGGTGAGCAGAGACTCCTGTCATGTCACCTTTAAGAAATGGGTGTGTACATAAATATCTGTAGTGAGAGTACCTTTATGAAATGGGTGTTTACTACTGCAGTGATGTCAGAGTGGGGTGGAGGTGCGCTGTCTGTCAGCTTTTTACTTTCGTTTTTGAGCAGGCTGCAGGGCGTGTTTTAGTTTCATTTTCGGTGTTGGAGCTGAAGCCAGACCAAGCAGGTGTATTGCTGGTCTCTCTGCCATCAAAAGACTATCTCTTGATCATTTGGTGAATTCAGAATTATAAATGTTTTCAGTAGTGAATGTAAACTTAACGTGCTTCTGTTAAAAGGTGTTTCTTTTGTCTGGATGTTGTTTGGGAAGCTATTAAGGATTATTTAGCGTTGTATTCTTTGGGGGTTGTATTTGAATTGATGGTTGCTAAGATGTTCACTGTATGTTTTAAAAAGGTTAACTTGAGTTCATAGAATAAACATTGTTTTGCTTTTGAAAAATACTTTTCCATTTCTGCTGTACCACACCTGTAGAGTGGGCCGTGTGCTCCCCATATACAATCTATTAAAAGTTGTGGGTCAGGTGAACTCCGCGATACACATCGGGGTTCTCTAAATCCTGGCCCATAACACTCCCAAGAAGCAATGGTAGTAACTTCTCGGTCATTCCATGGAGGGAGAAGACGTTGTAGTAGCTACCTCTCCCTCCATTCAGGGCCCCCAACACTTATTTGTTAAAAGCAAAGTACTATGGGTGCTTGTGTGTCTGGGAGGAGTATCACATTGAAGTCCATACCGATTCTCACGTGGAAGTCTACAACAATTGGCTTATCATAGCAACAATCAGAAGCAGAAACTTGGGTTGATTTCTCTCCCTCTTCCTAACCTAGAGGCAGTGAAGCAATTTGCTGTGTCCCTTTTGCTGCCTTGGAAGATACCAAGCAACACAGCACAAAATGAGTTTGAATATAGGGGGCGCGCCGGTTCGGAGAATCGCCTGGCGCGCCATTTTTCCCCGCAACGTCGGTCCGACGCCCTCCCGCGATTAACCCAAGCGGCGAGAACGGCCCCGTTGAGTTCTGCGCGCCGCAGGCCGGAGAATCGCCCGGGACACCCAAAATGGCGATTCTCCGCTACACCCACTATTCTCCGGCCCGGATGGGCCAAGCGGCCTGCCCAAAACGACGGCTTCCCACCGGCGCCATCCACACCTGGTCGCTGCCGGCGGAAACAGTGCGGGAACGCTGGGGGGGGGGGGCGGCCTGTGGGGGGGTGAGGGGGGTTCTTTCACATGGGTAGTACTCAAAAGGGGTCTGGCCCGCGATCTGTGCCCACCGATCGGCCGGCCGGCCTCTCTGAAGGAGGACCTCCTTTCCTCCGCGCCCCGCAAGATCCATCCGACATCTTCTCGCGGGGCGGCCTCGGGGAGGACGGCAACCACGCATGCGCGGGTTGGCACCGGCTGGCGCCAGCCAACCCGCGCATGCGCGGGTGACGCCAGTTACGCGGCGGATGATGCGGCGCCGCTTTCACGACACGCCCCCCCCGAGTTTCTCGCGGCCCCGATCCTAGCCCATTTTTGGGCCCCGAATCTGTCGCGATCGGGGCCGTTTCGCGCCGTCGTGAATCTCGACGGCGTTCACGACGGCGTGGGCAGTTAGTCGTGGGAGCAGAGAATCGCGCCCAGGATCTTTCAGACGCATATGGTACAGTTCCACACATGAGCGCTAAGTCACCAGAAGAGCTCTCGAAGGGTAGATGTTGTCCCGCCTTTAGCAATTTGGAGATAGAATCTATTTTGCAAATATCTGAATGGGAGATCGGCACCTTTGACAAATCTGACCCCCGCCGGGCCGGAGAATCGCCGGGGTGTGGCGCGAATCCCGTCCTGCCACCCCGACGCCGGCTGCCAGATTCTCCAGCGCCGGTTTTTCGGCGGGGGCAGGAATTGCGCCGGTCGGGGGCCGTTGGTAGCGGACCACCCAGCGATTCTCCGGCCCGCAATGGGCTGAGTGGTTGCCCGTTTTCGGCGGGTCCTGACGGCCTAAAATACACCAGGTCTGCACCGGCGGGACTTGGCTCTGCGGGCAGCCTGCGGAGTCCTCGGGGGGGGGGGGGGGGGGGGGGGGGATCTGGCCCGCGATCGAGGCCCACCCATTCCCGGGCGGGCCTGTGCCGTGGGGGGGCACTCTTTCCCTCCGCGCCGGTCGGTGTAACAGTCCGCCATGGCCGGCGCGGAGAAGAACCACCCTGCGCATGCACTGGGATGACGCCAACACATGCTGCCGCTCCCGCGCATGCACCAACTCGCGCCGGCCGGCGGAGGCCCTTCGGCGCTGGCTGGCGCAGCGCCATCCCTGCCAGCTAATATTTCCCAGGCAAATAAAGTTAACTTTTTAAAAATGCGTTCTTGGGATGCAGATGAAAACTGACAAGGCAGTTTATACTGGCCATTTCTAGTCTCCATGTAGGCATTCAATCTCAGTCATCTGCATCGGGAATCACATGTAGAACACTCTAGTTGGGGTGGCAATTTAGTGAACCCGTTGGATTTTACGACAATCTGGCTGTTTCCATTTCTCATTTACTGGTGCCAATGTACAGATTTATTGAACTGAATTTCAAAACACGCCACTGCCCCTGTCGGCAGGAGGCCCAAAAATCGCTTTTATGTCAGTGTGAATTTCCCACAGGATCTGCCGCTGGTGCCCACAATGGCGGATGAGGAAACCCGTTGGAGGCTGGCATGAAACTGGTTCGCATCCCACTAATTTTCAATTCATTGCCAATGCTCCACTTGCATTGAGACTTGGGAGAGTAGGCCAGGTTTGCTCCACTTCAGGTTCCCCTCTCTCTATCAGCATCCTTGCTGAAATCAACCGTTCCATGTATAAAATTCACCAAAATGCATCTTCAGGAATTACAATGAAAGCACACATCACCGGCACCAGACCCATTCGAGGAGTGCCCTCCAGAATTGTCTCTCTGGCACATTATATATATATATATATATATATATATCGTATCCTGTGTACACAACGGCAAACATACTCTGTTCAAAGATCCAATAAAAAACATTTATAAAAAAAATAAAAGCACACAATAAGAGTCAACATAACCCCCAGTTAGGAGAGTCACGTGGAACGTGAGAGGGTTAGGAGGTCCGGTCAAGAGGTCAAGGGTGCTTGTGCATCTTAAAAGTTTGAAAGCCGATGTAGCAATGCTGCAGGAAACACACTTGAGGGTGAAGGACCAGTTGAGACTTAAAAAGGGCTGGGTTAGTCACGTGTCTCACTCTGGATTTGACGGAAGGGTTCGAGGGGTAACGGTGTTGGTCAGCAAAAGAGTACGCTTCCAGATGGAGAAGGTGGTGGCAGATCAGGGGGGTAGATATGTGATTGTGACAGGGGCGCTGAAGAGGAGGTTAGTGGTGCTGTTAAGTGTATACGATCCCAATTGGGATGATGTGGGATTCGCAAAGAAGGAGTTTGGGGCCATCCCTGACTTGGACACCACGAACTGATAATGCGGGGGACTGGAACTTGGTGCAGGAGCCAAGGTTGGACAGGTCACGGCCGCGCTTGCTGGTCCCATCAGGGGGGGGCGAGGCGTTGACTGGGCGAATGGAGGGGTGGACACTTGGAGCTTTCTGCACCCGAGGGAACGGGAGTATTCGTTTTTCTCAGCAGTCCATAAGGTATACTCATGGATCGACTTTTTCGTGGTGCGGAAGGCTTTGCTGGCTGGGGTTAAAGGGTCGGAATGCTCGGCAATTGCAGTGTCAGAACATGCTACGTATTGGGTGGATATGGTACTGGAGAAAAGAGTAGCGCAGAGGTCGGGGTGGAAATTAGATGTGGGACTTTTGGGGAACCAAGTGTTCTGTGACAAAATTGAAAAGATAATTGAGGTTTATGTAGATGTCAACTGTACGGGTGAGGTGTCGAAGGCAGTGGTCTGGGAGGCTCTAAAGGCGGCGGTGAGGGGTGAGGTGATTTTGTTTAAGGCCAGGGTGGACAAAGAGGAGAGATTGCAGCGGCAGAGGGTAATAGATGAGATGTTGGAGGTAGATAGGAGTTATGCAAAAGATGGAGACCCAGCGACGCTGGAAAAGAGGAAGGAACTACAGGCGAGCTTTGACTGACTATCTACCAGGGAGGCGGTGCGCCAACTGAGATGAGCAAAGGGTGCAGTTTACGATCATGGAGATAAGGCAAGTCAGCTCCGGAGGGAAGTAGCGGCATGGGAAATTGTTCAGGTGAGGGATAGGGCGGGGAAGTTGCTGGTGGCTCCGGATCTGATTAACAAGGTTTTTGAGGAATTTTATGAGAGGTTGTACAGGTCAGAGCCACCTGGGGGGAGACCGTGAGATGCAGGAATTTTTAGATGGATTGGACTACCCGAGGTTAGGGGAGGGGGACAGGGCTACATTAGAAGGAGCGATAGTGGAGCAGGAGATAAAGGATGCGATTGGGTGGATGCAGTCGGGGAAGGTGGCAGGAGCGGATGGGTTTCTGGTGGAATATTATAAAAAATTCAAGGATAAGCTGGTACCCCGGATGGTGGCGATGTTTGAAGAGGCGATAGGGAAGGGGGTGTTGCCTCAAACTTTGGGGCAGGCATAGATTTCCCTGCTGCTAAAAAAAGATAAGGATCTGACGGAGTGTGGGTCGCATAGGCCCATATCGCTTCTGAATGTGGACGCAAAAGTATTGGCGAAGGTACTGGCGGATAGGCTGGAGGAGTGCCTTCTGAAGGTGATAGGTGAAGATCAGACGGGGTTCGTGAGAGGGAGGTAGCTCTTTTCAAACGTTAGAAGGGTATTGAATGTTGTTATGGCACCGGCAGAGGGGAAGGAAACAGAGGTGGTTGTGGCATTGGATGCTGAGAAGGCGTTTGACTGGTTAGAATGGGGGTACTTGATGGCAGTTCTGGAGCGGTTTGGGATTGGACCAAGATTTGTGAACTGGGTAAAGCTACTATATAAGGAGCCGAGGGCGAGTGTCCGCACAAACAACATCAGCTCGAGATACTTTTCTCTCCACCGTGGGACTAGGCAGGGATGTCCTTTGTCCCCACTGCTGTTTGCAATCGCAATTGAGCCGTTGGCCATCGCAATAAGAAGTTTTGGTCTATGGAAAGGAATAGTGGGTGGGGGGGGGGGGGGGGGGGGGGGGGGGGTGGAGGATAGAGCATAGGGTGCCCTTGTATGCCGATGACCTGCTGTTATACGTGCCGGAAACGAGTGTGTCGATAGGGGGGATATTGGAGTTGCTTCGCGTGTTTGGGTCTTTCTTGGGGTACAAACTAAATCTAGATAAGAGTGAATATTTTGTGGTGTCTCGGCCTGGGGTGGGGGCAGGGGTGGGGGGCTGCCATTCCGTAGGGCAGGGACTCGCTTTAGGTACCTGGGGGTGCAGGTTGCCCGGGAGTGGGGGGGGGGGGGGGCTCCGCAGGTTCAACATTTCTAGTTTGGTGGGGAGAGTGAAAGTTGATCTGGCAAGGTGGGATGGTCTCTCTCTGTCACTGACGGGTCAGGTACAGGCGGTTAAAATGAACGTGTTGCCGCGATTTCTGTTTATTTTTCAATGCCTGCCGATTTTCCTGCCAAAGGCTTTTTTCAGAGAGATTGAGGGAAGGATTACTTTGTTCATATGGGGAGGGAAAGTGGCCAGAGTTAGAAAGGTGCTGCTACAGACGGAAAGGCAGGCAGGAGGTTTGGGTCTTCCAAACCTGATGTATTACTATTGAGCGGCGAATGTGGAGAAGGTGCAAAGCTGGGTCAGAGGGATTGATTCCCAGTGGGTCAGAATGGAGGAGAATTTGTGCTGGTGGTCGGGATTGAAAGCACTAGCAACAGTACTGCTCCCGATAGCCCCGTGGAAATACTCAGGGAGTCCGGTAATAATAGCTTCATTGAGAATTTGGCGGCAGTTTCGCCAACACTTCGTGTTGGGGACAGGGTCAAGGGAAATGCCGATTCGGGGGAACCACAGATTTGAGCCAGGGAGGTGGGATGGAAATTTTCGGAAATGGGAGGAGAAGGGGATTAAGACACTAAAATATTTGTTTCTTAGGGGTCGGTTTGCAGGACTGAAGATGCTGGAAGCGAAGTATGGGCTGGAGGAAATGTTTCGATACATACAGGTTCGGGATTTAGCCAGAACGTAGATACAGAGCTTCCCGGTGGAGCCGGCCTCCAATTTGCTGGAGGAGGTGCTGACGACAGGGGGACTGGAGAAGGGGGTACTGTCAGCGGTTTACGGAGCTATCTTGGAAGAGGTGAAGGCACCACTGGAAGGGAACAAAGCAAAGTGGGAGGAAGAGATGGGAGAGGTTATAGAGGAGGGGGTCTGGTGTGAGGTGCTCTGGAGAGTGAATGCCTCCACCTCATGTGCAAGGTTGGGGCTGATACAGCTGAAGGTGGTATATAGAGCGCACCTAACGAGGGCGAGGATGAGCCGATTTTTTGAAGGAGTAGTGGATGTGTGTGAGCGTTGCGGGGGCGCTAATCACGTTCATATGTTTTGGTCCTGTCCGAAGCTAGAGGATTACTGGAAGGAGGTTTTTAGGGTAATTTCTAAAGTGGTGCACGTGAAACTGGACCCGGGCCCCCGGGAGGCCATATTCGGGGTGTCGGACCGGCCAGGGTTGGAAAGGGGTGCAGAGGCAGATGTTGCAGCCTTCGCCTCGTTGATCGCCTGTAGGCGGATCCTGTTGGGATGGAGAGCAACCTCTCCACCCTGTGCCCTGGCGTGGCGGGGGGACCTGTTGGAATTCTTGACTCTTGAGAAGGTTAAGTTTGAACTGAGGGGCAGCTCGGAGGGGTTCTACAATTCATGGGCATTATTCATCATGCACTTTCAAGAACTGGATAACATCGAACATTAGTTGGGGGGGGGTGGGGGGGGGGGGAGGGGAGGGGGGTTGTGTGTGTTGATGGTGACTATGGGTGATTCCTAATTCCTTTTTGTCATTTGTTTATGTGAACATGCGGGCTAAATGTTTGGGGTTTGGTGGGAGGATGGGATCGTTGTTATTGATATGGGGATGGAAATATTTGTTACTGATTATTGTTTATTGTTGGTGGATGTAAATTTGGGAGAAAATGTGAAAAAGGAGAATAAAAAATATTTTTTTAAAAAATAAGTGTCAACATAAGACGGCTATGACATATACAGATCTTAATACACCAGTAAACTTTTTGTTACTGACACACCAACACTTAACACATTTATGAAAAATCTTTTTCCGATATTTGAATAGAGATATTAATCTGTCCATTTGACAATTTAAAATACAATAAGTGTTGATGTGGAATATTAAATCAGTGATTTCTAAATTAGTACGGGAGCAATAAATAATTCATTTCCATCATCGGCAGTAGGATATCAGGGTACTGCACATTCTCTCCGTGTCTGCGTGGGTCTCACCCCCACAACAGGGTGGGTGAAGTGGCCATGCTAAATTGCCCCTTATTTGGAAAAGAAGAATTGGGTATTCTAAATTTATTTCAAAAAAAGGATATCAGGGTACGTTATGGTGAACAACAGAACCAAATATTGTCGAGAATGATACCATTAGTGGGGAATGGTATATATATCCCATAAATCTGTTCCCAATGCTATATTATTGCATAGAAAATTATTTATTTATGTAAGTAAATATCATTTTGCCCTCCCTAACCTTTTTCTAGCCGAGGCTGAAATCCCTCGCTTATTATGACCTTTTAACGATTAGCAGACCATACTGCTGACCTCTTCCTGTGAGCAGTAGCCTTCCTTTTTATTAATAAAGTGCATGAAAAATGTAATCTGCAGTCTGTATTGAAATACAGTTTGGTGCAGCAATTAAACAGGCAAGGGGCCAAGGGAGCATCCTCATTAACGGCAGAGCAGGGTCATCAGTCTGCTGCACCTATCAGGCAACCGGACCACAGGATCTCATCAGTCTTACAAAAGCACCTCTGCACTTGGCAGAATTAATGTAGGTATGAACGCTTTAATCACAGAACCGGGTATTTCATTATTAACTTTGGTGGGGGAGGGGAGAGAGAGAGAAGAGGAAGGAGAGAAAAATCCTTTGCAAGTTAAGTCAAGAATAAAATCATTAGTCACACCAACGTTTTTAAGCTGCAAGATTTTAACAAGTAAAAAAAAACACAGCACAAACGGATTTCTTTTGCCAGTTCCGTTCGGGCATCAGGGCTGTGGTCGCCGGGAGTCAAAGCAGGAAGGTGGCAGGATGCTACGCCACCACTGTATTCTTAAAATAAAACTTTCCGAACGACCTATGCTCTGGGATCATTAGGTACACTTGATAAATTACGCCATGTTTCTGCTAATGAGGTCTTCAGTTCATCGTTGGATACCAGTAGCCTCTCCCAATTATAAAAACTGTCTTAACTACACAAGCTATCAAGCGCAGAAACTATTGCACAGATCTGGGGGGGAGGGGGGGGGGCCCTATTGCTCCTGCGCCTTGACAATACAATTCATTTAATAATCAGAAAATGGTTTATGGTGGACATTCCCAATTAAGTAGGTAAAATGGGGCCGGATTATGATGCAGATAAATTGATGGCATCCATCTCTGTGAGAGGAGCCTGGCTTTTCATTTCATACAAAAACACCAGAATTTTGCTAATGAATGCGATTTCATTAACAATGCATAATGTCGCTGCAGAAGTCAAGAATTTGGTGAGAGAAGGCAAGTCTGATAAATATCTTCAGACAAAAAGAAAGCCTGTAATGGATTTTGATGATGTGTTTAATGCTGCACAGTTATCTACTTTGCGCCAACAGAATTCGTGCAGACATTTTGTGTTAAGTAACATTTAAATATCATAATGCTGAGTGCGTGGCTATGTCAACTTCAGCTTTTAATCTATGGACTCTTTTCACACGTTCAAATAGTAAAACACAAATAAGAAGCACTGTTTTCTCGCGAAAACGAGTGAGAGATAAAAGAAAATTCCTCGTGCTTTGGTGTTATGCCATGTTCGTTAAACAAAAGCCTGTGCACCATCCCCTGTGTAAAACTGTTACCTGTCAAATGTCAGGTTTGCCCACTTTCCTTTGATGAGCTGTTAGTTAGCACTTCTAATTGAACCAACAAAGCTCAGCTGATTTGCAATTCACCATTAACTTGAAGCTTCTTGTCCCAATATCAAAAGTGAGTATTAAGTCTAGGAGGACCACGCACCACTCCAACTATTCCCTGGGCTATTTTGCCTCAGTCTCATCACCTTATTTCATACATATGCCAAAGAGCTTTTGGAGGAGAATCAGAACAGCGATATGTTTCCCTCACTAGCACACATGTAACACACACATGTGTGTGCACACATACACAAATGGACAGACACATATGCGCTCAAACCAAACACATGTAGGGAGGGTGCTAACTGTGCACCTTTCATTAAATTAGAGGAAGGATTGAGTAGCCATGGACTGAAAGGCTTGTCAGTGAGAAATAATTACTCCAAATGTGTCCTTTAACCTTTTTACTGCAAGAACTCAACAATACATTGCTGCATTTTAATCAAAACAGATCGGTTAGTTCACTGGGAACAAGCCCTGGGTACTTTAGATATGCAAAGGGCAAAAGCCCAGACTTATACACAACAGAATCATTTCTCATGAGGCAAAGCTGCATTTCATTTCAAATCCTGATGTTTGTTTTAATGTCACAATCTAATTTGTCATTGCATTGATCAATATTTTCTTGGTATTAAACTGCTGGGAAATAACAGCCTTGCTGTTTTAGTTCCTCCAAACAAGACATTTACATTTTAATCTTATGGATTTTTGAAAATAACTTAATCTGTTCATTTGGTATGTGAGCCTTGGAAATGGGTTTAAAAATAAAAGGTAAAATTCAAAACCGTTTCTACTGGAGGGAACACAAATAAATATTGTTTTTTCTAATTCACTGGTCAGTGCTCCATCAATAAAAATGCTAGTTCAACCCTTTGCCCTCAGCCAGCTATCAAACCCTTTCACAGGTAATGAAAGCTGAGCCTCATTTTATTTGTTTTATTGAAAAAGAAGACAGTGCGACTACATTCAGGCCTACCATTGCTGTTCTCGTGAATGGTCAGATTTAAATTAACAGAATATTTGTTCATTTTCTTGAATCTCCTGGACAATATTTCAGTTAAATTTATGGGGGAAGCAGAATGCAATTTGCAAGACTATTTTTATAAAAATCTTACACTGTGAAATTTGCCAAGGTCCGAAAATGGGGGCCAAGGACCTAGATGTGCAATTAACCGGCGTTCAGTGTTGGCGTTGCAGTCAGCCCCCTGCTCATTTGCAAAACTGCAACCAGTGCGAAACTCAGCACCTGAATGGCTAAACAGTGGGTGCAAAATCTTGATTGATGAGCAAGTGTTCAAGCTAGACTGCACGATTTAAAATCACCCCGCATCACTTAAATCACTTTACTGGAACAACTTGTGGAAGAGTATCTGAACAGGAAGGCAGGTGACTACAATGCAACGACGTAGAGTGCATGCACCACAGAATCATAGAATTTACAGTGCAGAAGGAGGCCATTTGGCCCATCGAGTCTGCATCGGCCCTTGGAAAGAGCACCCTACTTAAGCCCACACCTCCACCCTATCCCAAGATTCTCCAATGTGGCACTGGAGGTTTTGGTGCAGTTGCTGCACAGGCCCTCTATTCACAGGGAAATGGAAGGTCTTTCAAAGGCAACGGGAGCAGATAACCCACTGTCAGCTCCAGGTTTTCAGATGTTGTCCTGCAAGATGCACTTATCACAGTTGCACAGCAGATAGATCTTGAATGAGTGGAAGGCTTTGCGGCGGCGATACATCTCTGAATTTACATGCAATGCCCACAAACCAACATTTGTGTGGTCAATGACGAACTGCACCACGGGGAACCTTGCTAATCTGGCAAAAGCACGTGCCCGCTCCACCCGTTTCCTTCTCGAAATAGAATTTACAAAACAATGGAAGACAAACTGTTGGAGATGTCGCTTACTCCAGCTTGGAAGGAACTAGATGCGAAGAGGTTCAAGGCCATGATCATTTTTACAGCAAGTGACAATGCCATCCTTGCCCTGCTTTAAAGCTGCAATTCTGTTTGCAACATAGAATCCCTACAGTACAGCCATTCAGCTCATCGTGTCCGCACCGACCCTCTGAAAGAGCACGCTAACCCAGGCCCACTCCCCTGCCCTATCCCCATAACCCCACTTAACCATTGGACACTAAGGGGCAATTTAGCATGACCAATCTACCTAACCTTTACATCTTTGGACTGTGGGAGGAAACCGGAGAACCCGGAGGAAACCCAGGCAGACATGGGGGAAGGTGAAAACTCCACACAGTCACCTTAAGTCAGAATTAATTCCTGGCTTGTGGCAGATTTCAGTGAGAACCTCTTGAAACAGGAACGGTCCACACACTGTTCCTCACTGAGGTTAAGATTGGAGAATTAATTCACGAAGACCTTGGGTGGATGCAGCTTCTTACTCAGAGCTCTTCTTCCCCCTCCTCCATGTTGTGTGCATTTTGTCCGCCTCGGTGTTATTTCTGCTCCCTGTCATGATGCAGAGCAAGGGCTATCAAAATCTACAGCTCCCACGACCGGGGAGCAGGTAGAACCCCAGTCAGAACCAAAGCCACATCACCACATGTCACTTCACTCACTGTAGACTTACCCAACTTTATGTAGCAACACAAATTTCCGAACACTTCCACTCACTCAGCAACAGCAAGTAACCGGAGAAGAAGTGATGATTTCTTCAAAAACCAACTGGTTGGGGGTGTAGCCTGCTGTTGAATGCATGCCCAGTTGTGTGTGGTTAAGAGAATGAGGTGCTCCGCTGAAGTGAACTCAGCATTACCCACTGAATTGCTGTCACGATCTGCCTACTCTGCAGACTTCTGGTGCTCACTCGCAGCACCTATGCTAATGACCCACCCAAAACGGCAACCGACATGGCCAGCCCCAGAAATGTGCACACACATATCAGGTGCCATCTTGGACTTGAAAAGCTCCCAAAATAACACCAAAATAGGAGTTGTACTCAAACGAACTTTGTGGCCTTAATTTTTAATCGATTAAATGTTTTCTTCAGTGTCAAATATACAGATTACTGGTTATTTCTTCTAAAGTGGTAATCTCTCACACCGTTTACTTGATATTCCTTTATCATTATGACAAGAATTGAAAAATAAAAGAGAAGGATCTAACTAGTGACAGTGTTGAAGTGCAGCCTATTAAGGCCTGGGAAAAGGGATATTGTCTCTTTAAATGTCTCTTCCTTTAAATATACTTCAGGGCATGACAAAAATTTCCTCATTTCCTTTTAAGAGTGCTTCACTGAACAGTGTAGTTCAGAGATCGATGCAGTGATTGGCAGCTAATGTTTTTTCCCTGTTATGTCTTAGTAAATTCAGTCTGACAGCTGTTCTTACTGATCAAAAATGGCAAAGGTTGTTTGATCTTGTATATAAAAAGCTGTAAACGTGCTGAAGAGATGTCTTCTTTGTATTTAATGACTTAAAATGGCAATGCCAAGCAATGAGATTTTAAAACTTTGGTTGCCGTGCCCTAAATTTAACATTGTTCTTAAAGAAGGCCTTAGAAAGTGAAAAATGTGCTTACAAACCTTTCTGCAACTTTGATGGAATCCTGATAGCAATCAAATTCAATTTTTTCTATTCTGCACAGACTGGTGCCAGGTCCCGATTCTATTTTTGCATTCTGTGTAAAATGTTATATGGCAACATCTTGTCCCATCTGATCTTTTCCATTTGTGAAAAGGGTTACTCCACGGAAATCTGTTTGACATCAATTAGTTAGATGAGAGGCTGGCGTACAAGCAATGAAGCTGTGGGTTAGTTATTCTGGTCAGCCTCCCACAAAGGATTCAAATGATATCCTTCGATGTCACCTTCAATTTATATCCAACGTGGTGACAAAGATTATCTAACATGTAATGTTGCGTGATCACAGACGGTGGTGGGGGCGGGCATGGGGGGTACACTCTCCTTTCACTTCTGGGATTTGGGTTTCCAATCAAGTCCCAAAATGGTACAATGCATGTTTCCACCACCTACTTCAAGGGTCCCTAAAATAAATGTAAATATTCTGAACTTTGTATGACTATTGCAGAAAACTCCCTATCATCTGGTACAAGCCATCACTGAAATGTTAATGTCTCTAATGAAAGCAGAAGAAACGTCTGAAATGGGACGATCACACCGGTGCAACATGAGGGACTCCTATAATGATGGAGCGAAGCCTCATTGTTGTGACAGAGTTTTACACCACAGTTAACTGTGCATCTGACCTGTGAACGTTGATGTTGACACTGGATGCCAAAAACCCAAAGGTTTTCCATTTCCCAGCACTGACATCTCTCATTTTAATAAGGATAATTTTCCAAAATTACCATCTTGTCATTTGTTGGAGCTCACTATTGCCATAACTTCAATTTAAAATATAGATTAAACTTTTAACGATGTGATAAAACATATTTGCACTATTGATTCTGCAAATTATCTTGTGTACCGTGATTCTTACTTTTCATCACAGTCAGAATAGTCGTTATATATTTAATCACAAGTGGGGGAAGGGATATGAATGTCTTCAACATTAGTCACTTCTTTAATGATCGGTTTTCTCATTCTGGGTGCTGACAGTAACATAGCCACGCATAAACAACCTCAGGTTTCAATGTTAGAAGTGGCAACAAAAGGTGAACATTGTTTTCAAACACAAGCAGTAACGGTCATTAATATCTGTATCGTTGTCTAACAAAGCACTTGTCTGTGACTCACACAACTTTTGGTTAACATACTATAGATATGCTACTCCATTTAGAATGATCACTAAATCAGTGGACATATGCCCGAAGTAAACAGAAACAGTTCCACTCTCAACACCATTATTTTGGAAATTGCACAGAAAAACTTACTAATATTGATTTGTAAATTCCTGATGAGCGAGTGAAAGGCAGGAAGCAGCCACATTAAACGTGCAGGATCTTTTGTGGGTTTGAAATTCTCTTTCTATACCATTTATTTATCTTGGTCTTCTCTAAAATCAACCCACAGATCATGCCCAAGCATATCTGAAAGTGGCTACTTTAACTCCAGAAAGGCTGAAGTAAAACCCTTTAAAATAAAGAAAATAATTCACTAATCATTTGATTTCGGGCACAACCATCTTCTAAATATTATTGGAATCAGATTTTTTACAACGTATTGTAGCAAACTGCATCATAAAGAACTGGGGTGTTTTTGAAAATATTCTTGACAAGTTCAACCTCAAATCACTTTCTCAAAGGCCGTCAGTACTGGTGGATCAGTTGTGAGGTTTGTTGCTAAGTACCATTTCCCCCCCCTATGAAGCTCTCAGCCACAAATGCAGGAGCTCACTCACTAATTCCATTCCCCAGTATATTTTGCATCAGTGGACAGAGAGTTATACAGAAAGGCAATTAATTCATCACTCAAACTATATTCTGAGTGTTTAAGAAATGGCCTTTCAATACAGTAAACAAACACTTGAGAAGACATTGTATGCAAAGGTGGAGTGGCTGATGCATTTCAGGATTTCATCTTTGACTGCACTTTCTCTGTCCACTGGGACCAATCTTCTCCTGCCCTAAGTCCCTTAAAGCCCTTGGCTTGTGAACACATCCCTCATAGAGATGGGGCAGACTCCACACTTGAAGCTGGTACGATGCATGGTTTTCTTTTAAATCATCTTTTAACAAGCATCCGATTGAACCCTCAAAGGTCCACTAGTACCTCTTCTTCAGCAGCGGGTCAGTAAGGGAGCAACATTTTTAGGATTCAAAAATATTTCTCTATTTAAAGGGGCAGTGAACACAATTTTGGTCTCACCCAGCTATTAGTCTAAAGTTTTGAGAAATAGATAATGCTTCGTATTTGTAATAGTTTCAAGATTACAACAGAAAAAAAGGTAAATAATCTACAGTGAGGGTTGCTATTTTAATTTTGTTTCAAAACCTGGGCAATCTCTTGCCTGAAGTGCACAGACTTCTGGACACAGGATGCCTTAGTCACCAGAGCAGAGACATTGCAGATTTAAAAAGATAACAGTGTTCGTTTTAATTCACATGTCACCCCAAAATTAGTGTTACAGCTGGTTCAGACCACCATTTTCTTGTAGTTTTTGCCCATTGTATCATTTGACTAACTTGCGGTTGGAGACTATCCCTGGGAGGGAAGAGCAGGAGTTCCACTTGCTGATGGGACCAAAGAAATGGGACTAAGAGCAGTTGAAAATAGGGCAACAGCTCCGGATTGTGAAATGCCCCTCTCTTTTGCTTGTCTAACTCACTTAAATTTGGGAAGAGAGAGGTGGAAGAGAAAAAACAAATGATTGTTTTACACGTGCCTTGGACTGGGGGGTGGAATATTTCTGTCCATACTGGGGGCTACCACCTAAAATGTAATACAGTGTGGAGCAGTAACACCTCTTTAAATAATGATGAAAATTAAAGTACAACAAAATTAAGGACATTGTAGAACCATTAAGCGCCATTAAAAATGCACTTAAGCACATCTTTAACACAGTGCCCAAAAATATTCAAATTTAACCCATGCTTTATTTATATACCTTTGGACAGTGAACTCCTTTCACCTTCAAATTCAAATGCTATTCTACCTCTGTCTACCTACCCACCACCACCACCAGCCCCCAAGGAGCTGTCCACCACCCAAGTCTGTTATTAACAGCCCCATTAACAAATAGCATTACCGGTATCCAGGAACTTGTGCTAATATGTATAGTCCCTCAGAGAACCATCTCCTGCCCCCAACATGCAAAGAGCGAACGTCAATGTTCAGAGCTTTGCAAAGCAAAAAAACCCCTCATATGGTCAACATGGAAAAGTGGTGCCGATTGTTCATTGCTCTCTCCTCACAGCAACCTTTAACAGGGAAATTCAGAATCAGATATATGGCACAGTCGATTTTGCATCAGGAAATACTACGTCAGTGGCCAGTTATTTAAAAGCAAAAGATATTTTTTTACGCCTCATTGACACACTAATAATTCGGATTAACTGGTCACATCTCTCTCCGTCAGTTCTGCTTGTTCATAGGTGTAGAGTTTCACATTCTGCTCGGCAGAGTTTTAATGAAATAAAACAGGTTTCAGCCAGACTGTCCAGCACACTTTAGGAACCATCATAAAGGATTCAAAAAGACAAGGTAGATTGTTGATATTGCTATGGGTTTATACAGCAAGTAACTGAGCCATACAGACAATGAGATCCACAGTCCAGCTCCAGCCAGAATGGCATTAGGGGTACAGCAATTGATACCTCACCATCTTTGGCATCTTTGGTTTGGGAGCAACAAACTGTATAATATATTTTTTAAACTGTACCCTTTAAATTTGGCCAAAGTAGTCCAACAATATGGATTTATCTCTTTAATCCAACAGAAGTGTAAACATTATTTATACATCTGACTGGAGTGCATGCTGTACAGTAACCTGCTGCTTCTATAAAATGCATATGTGCGAAACCACTGAAGTGAGAGTTGTCTGACCTCTTTCAAGCATCTGTGTCAGTAAAAAAAAAAGAGAGGAATTCACAAACCCCCTTCTGTTTACCTGCAACTTTAATGACCTCCTCTCTTAAATCAAATCACATGGTTCCTATAAAGGTACTATATTCATTTTTTTAAAAAATTTAAAGGAATATTTCTTGATGAGAAAACAAGGTGTGAAGGATATTTTCCAGAGCAACAATGAAAACCAGATGACAATCTTTCTACCACAGGAGAGCTTTATTACAAAAGGATGTAATCTTCAAACACTTTTCGGCTGCTTAGGAACGAAAATGGAGAAAACATGAGCATACAATGGCAGGTGATTTATAGACTGCAGGCATGCAGAGAAAAAGCTGCCAACAATTAGGCAAAATATTGTTATTAATACATGAGATCGGTCTAAAGCATTGCGAGGACACAAAGTCCAGACCAAGAAAAAAGGAAATAAATTAATCAAAATGGAAATATTTGGAATTGTGCAAGACTTGTTGGCTGAAGACTGCAATACACAGTACAGAAATATTTTACTGCTAATCCTTCCAAATTTGTAAAATGCGTCTTTCCCCACTCTTCCCTTTTTTAAGGTGCTGTAACACCCCTTTCATCTTCCCTCCCCAGTCTTTGCTAAGTAGTGCAGTGGGAATATGTAATAAACAAATGAAAGGCATGATTCTATCAGAAGGTTAAAGGGGAGACGAGAAGTCCTTTCCAGCAATGAAATAGCATTCCAATGCTCAACTACATGTATGATAGTCTATTTCTTTTACATCTGTGACTTTTCACTGTTATCCTGTTCCTTAAAAAAATTGTGTGGGTGGGGGGGGGGGTGGAGACACATGAGAGATTAATGGGCAGATCACACTCCACACAGCTGTTATCCTCATGACATGCAGGAAGCAACCAGTGTTATAACACTATCCTCCAAGTGCTACCATTGACCAATCGTGAGAGTGCATCATTTGCAGGATACAATGGCTATTTCTTGCACGGTGAAATTGATTTCAAAAGAAGAACGCACAAAGCTTCATTCCCCCACTGCCTACTCTGCCAGCTGGAAGAGCAATCATTGTTTTTCTTTTAACTCATGGAGCTTATTGAAGACACTTAATTCAACTGGAAATACAGGATACATTCTAAAAAAAGAAAGAAAGTTCTCAATTTACCATTCTGTCCTGACAAAATGATCTTAATTCACAAAACAATACATTGACTAATTCTGTAGGATTACTCTCTCTTGTTCTCTCTCTCTCTAGTTCTGAGCGGTTACAATCACAGATTGTAAATCGCAGATACAATCACAGTTACAATCACAGATAGACGGTTCTGTGGCAACGAAAGAGACTCACGGATGGTATGTTGCCTCCCGGGTGCCAGGGTCCGTGACGCCTTGGACCGTGTTTTCAGAATCCTTAAGGGGAAGGGGGAACAGTCACAAGTCGTGGTACACATCGGTACCTACGACATAGGTAAGAGAGGGGACGGGGTTTAAAACGGGAATTTAGGGAGCTAGGGTAGAAGCTGAGAGCCAGGACAAACCATGTTGTCATCTCTGGTTTGTTGCCAGTGCCACGTGCTAGCGAGTTGAGGAACAGGAAGAGAGTGCAGATAAACAGGTGGCTGCAGGGATGGTGTAGGAGGGAGGGTTTCAGTTACGTGGATAATTGGAGCACATTCTGGGGAGGGTGGGACCTGTACAGACAGGATGGTTTGCACCTGAACCAGAGGGGCACCAATGTCCTGGGAGGAAAATTTGCTATGGCTCTTCGGGGGGGTTTAAACTAATTTGTCAGGGAGATGGGAAAACGAGCTGTAGTCCAGAAGCCAGTGTTGAGAGTAGTGAGGTACTGAGGAGGGTATCAAGGTCGCAGGCGTGTACCGCTAGACAGAAAGGTGGGTTGAAGTGTGTCTACTTCAATGCAAGGAGCATCCGGAAAAAGGTAGATGAACTTGGAGCGTGGATTGGTACTTGGGACTACGATGTTGTGGGCATTACGGAGACATGGTTAGAGCAGGGACAGGAATGGTTGTTGGATGTTCCGGGGTATAGATGTTTCAGTAAGAGCAGGGAAGGTGGTAAAAGAGGTGGAGGAGTAGCATTGTTAATCAAGGATAGTTTAACGGCTGCAGAAAGGCAGTTCGAGGGGGATCTACCTACTGTGGTGATATGGGCTGAAGTTAGAAATAGGAAAGGAGCGGTCAAGGTGTTAGGAGTTTTCTATAGGCCCCCAAATAGTAATAGGGATGTGGAGGAAGAAATTGCAAAACAGATTATGGATAGGTGTGGAGGTCACAGGCTGGTTGTCATGGGTGACTTTAACTTTCCAAATATTGATTGGAACCTCTAGAGGTCGAACAGTTCGGATGGGGCAGTTTTTGTACAGTGTGTACAGGAGAGTTTCCTGACACAATATGTGGATAGGCCGACAAGAGGTGGGGCGACATTGGATTTGGTACTGGGTAATGAACCGGGCTAAGTGTTAGATTTGTTTGTGGGAGAGCACTTTGGAGATAGTGTCCACAATTCGGTGTCTTTCACTATTGCAATGGGGAGGGATAGGGCCATACGGTGGGGCAAGGTTTATAATTGGGGGAGGGGTAATTATGATGTGAATGGCAAGAATTAGGGAGCATAAGATGGGAACAGAAACTGTCAGGGAAAGGCACAAATGAAAAGTGGAGCTTGTTCAAGGAACAAATACAGCGTGTCCTTGATAGGTATGTCCCTGTCACGCAGGGAGGAAATGGCCATGTGAGGGAACCATGGTTCACAAAAGAGGTTGAATGTCTTGTCAAGAGGAAAAAGGAAGCGTATGTAAGGATGAGAAAACAAGGTTCAGTTGGGTCGCTTGAGGGTTACAAGGTAGCAAGGAATGAGCTAAAAAAAAGGGCTTAGGAGAGCTAGGAGGGGGCATGAGAAGTCCTTGGCAGGTCGGATCAAGGAAAACCCCAAGGCTTTTTACTCTTATGTGAGAAATAGAAGAATGACCAGGGTGAGGTTAGGACCAGTCAAGGACAGTGGGGAGAACTTATTCAATGTTGTGGCCATTTCGGAGACATGGATAGAGCAGGGACAGGAATGGATGTTGCAGGTTCCGGGGTTTAGGTGTTTTAGTAAGCTCAGAGAAGGAGGCAAAAGAGGGGGAGGTGTGGCGCTGCTAGTCAAGAGCAGTATTACGGTGGCGGAGAGGATGCTAGATGGGGACTCATCTTCCGAGGTAGTATGGGCTGAGGTTAGAAACATGAAAGGAGAGGTCACACTGTTGGGAGTCTTCTATAGGCCTCCAAATAGTTCTAGGGATGTAGAGGAAAGGATGGCGAGGATGATCCTGGATAAGAGCGAAAGTAACAGGGTAGTTATTATGGGAGACTTTAACTTTCCAAATATTGACTGGAAAAGATATAGTTTGAGTACATTAGATGGGTCGTTTTTTGTACAGTGTGTGCAGGAGGGTTTCCTGACACAATATGTTGACAGGCCAACAAGAGGCGAGGCCACATTGGATTTGGTTTTGGGTAATGAACCAGGCCAGGTGTTGGATTTGGAGGTAGGTGAGCACTTTGGGGACAGTGACCACAATTCGGTGACGTTTACGTTAAGGATGGAAAGGGATACGTATACACCGCAGGGCAAGAGTTATAGCTGGGGGAAGGGAAATTATGATGCCATTAGACGTGACTTGGGGGGGATAAGGTGGAGAAGTAGGCTGCAAGTGTTGGACACACTGGATAAGTGGAGCTTGTTCAAGGATCAGCTACTGCGTGTTCTTGATAAGTATGTACCGGTCAGGCAGGGAGGAAGGTGCCGAGCGAGGGAACCGTGGTTTACCAAAGAAGTGGAATCTCTTGTTAAGAGGAAGAAGGAGGCCTATGTGAAGATGAGGTGTGAAGTTTCAGTTGGGGCGATGGATAGTTACAAGGTAGCGAGGAAGGATCTAAAGAGAGAGCTAAGACGAGCAAGGAGGGGACATGAGAAGTATTTGGCAGGAAGGATCAAGGAAAACCCAAAAGCTTTCTATAGGAATGTCAGGAATAAGCGAATGACTAGGGAAAGAGTAGGACCAGTCAAGGACAGGGATGGGAAGTTGTGTGTAGAGTCTGAAGAGATAGGCGAGATACTAAATGAATATTTTTCGTCAGTATTCACTCAGGAAAAAGATAATGTTGTGGAGGAGAATGCTGAGCTCCAGGTAAATAGATTAGATGGCATTGAGGTACGTAGGGAAGAGGTGTTGGCAATTCTGGACAGGCTGAAATAGATAAGTCCCTGGGACCTGATGGGATTTATCCTAGGATTCTCTGGGAGGCCAGGGAAGAGATTGCTGGACCATTGGCTTTGATTTTTATGTCATCATTGGCTACAGGAATAGTGCCAGAGGACTGGAGGATAGCAAATGTGGTCCCTTTGTTCAAAAAGGGGAGCAGAGACAACCCCGGCAACTATAGGCCGGTGAGCCTCACGTCTGTAGTGGGTAAAGTCTTGGAGGGGATTATAAGAGACAAGTTTTATAATCATCTAGATAGGAATAATATGATCAGGGATAGTCAGCATGGCTTTGTGAAGGGTAGGTCATGCCTCACAAACCTTATCGAGTTCTTTGAGAAGATGACTGAACAGGTAGACGAGGGTAGAGCAGTTGATGTGGTGTATATGGATTTCAGCAAAGCGTTTGATAAGGTTCCCCACGGTAGGCTATTGCAGAAAATACGGAGGCTGGGGATTGAGGGTGATTTAGAGATGTGGATCAGAAATTGGCTAGCTGAAAGAAGACAGAGGGTGGTGGTTGATAGGAAATGTTCAGAATGGAGTTCTGTCACAAGTGGAGTACCACAAGGATCTGTTCTGGGGCCGTTGCTGTTTGTCATTTTTATCAATGACCTAGAGGAAGGCGCAGAAGGGTGGGTGAGTAAATTTACAGACGATACTAAAGTCGGTGGTGTTGTCGATAGTGTGGAAGGAAGTAGCAGGTTACAGAGGGATATAGATAAGCTGCAGTGCTGGGCTGAGAGGTGGCAAATGGAGTTTAATGTAGAGAAGTGTGAGGTGATTCACTTTGGAAAGAATAACAGGAATGTGGAATATTTGGCTAATGGAAAAGTTCTTGAAAGTGTGGATGAGCAGAGGGATCTAGGTGTCCATGTACATAGATCCCTGAAAGTTGCCACCCAGGTTGATAGGGTGGTGAAGAAGGCCTATGGAGTGTTGGCCTTTATTGGTAGAGGGATTGAGTTCCGGAGTCAGGAGGTCATGTTGCAGCTGTACAGAACTCTGGTACGGCCGCATTTGGAGTATTGCGTACAGTTCTGGTCACCGCATTATAGGAAGGACGTGGAGGCTTTGGAGCGGGTGCAGAGGAGATTTACCAGGATGTTGCCTGGTATGGAGGGAAAATCTTATGAGGAAAGGCTGATGGACTTGAGGTTGTTTTCGTTGGAGAGAAGAAGGTTAAGAGGAGACTTAATAGAGGCATACAAAATGATCAAAGGGTTAGATAGGGTGGACAGTGAGAGCCTTCTCCCGCGGATGGAAATGGCTAGCACGAGGGGACATAGCCTTAAACTGAGGGGTAATAGATATAGGACAGAGGTCAGAGGTAGGTTCTTTACGCAACGAGTAGTGAGGCCGTGGAATGCCCTACCTGCTACAGTAGTGAACTCGCCAACATTGAGGGCATTTAAAAGTTTATTGGATAAACATATGGATGATAATGGTATAGTGTAGGTTAGATGGCTTTTGTTTCGGTGCAACATCGTGGGCCGAAGGGCCTGTACTGCGCTGTATTGTTCTATGTTCTATGGAGTCAGAAGAGATAGGAGAGACGTTGAATGAATGCTTTTCTTCAGTGTTCACCAAGGAGAGGGGCCATGTTTTTGAGGATGAGTGTGTGATACAGGCGGGTAGGCTGGAGGAGGTAGATGTTCTGAGGAAGGATGTATTAGCAATTTTGAAAAACCTTGGGCGGGATTCTCCCCTACCCAGCGGGGCGGGGGGGGTTCCGGCGTAATGGAGTGGCGGGAACCACTCCGGCGTCGGGCCGCCTCAAAGGTGGGGAAGTCTCCGCACCTTTAGGGACCAAGCCCTCACCTTGAGGGGCTAGGCCTGCGCCAGAGTGGTTTGCGCTCCGCCGGCTGGCGGGAAAGGCCTTTGGCACCACGCCACCTGGGGCCGAAAGGTCTTCGCTGGGCGACGCATGCGCAGGAGTGTCAGCGGCTGCTGACGTTATCCCGCGCATGCGCAGGGGAGAAGGCCTCTTCCACCTCTGCCATAGTGAAGACCATGGCGAAGGCGGAAGAAAACAAGTGCCCCATGGCACAGGCCCTCCCGCGGATCGGTGGGTCAGGCCACCGTAGGGGCACCCCCCGGGGCCAGATCGCCCCGCGCCTCCCCCAGGGCCTGCCTGCGCTGCCTTGTCCCGCCGTTCAAAAGGTGGTTTAATCCACGCTGGCAGGACAGGCATTCCAGCAGCGGGACTTCGGCTAATCGCGGGCCGGAGAATCGGCAGGAGTGGGCCCGCCAACTGGCGCGATTCCCGCCCCTGCCGACCGACACAGCACGATTCCCGCCCCTGGTGAATCTCTGGTGGCGGAGACTTCGGGACACGGCAGGGGCGGGATTCACGCCAGCCCCCGGCGATTTTCCGGCCCGGCGTGGGGTCGGAGAATCCCGCCCCTTAGGGTCGACAAGTCCCCTGGGCCAGATGGGATATATCCTAGGATTCTTTGGGAGGCAAGGGATGAGATTTTGCAGAGCCTTTGGCTTTGATCTTTGGGTCCTCATTGTCCACGGGGATAGTGCCAGAGGACTGGAGAGTGGCGAATGTTGTTCCTCTGTTCAAAAAAGGGAATAGGAATGACCCTGGTAATTATAGGCCAGTTAGTCTTACTTCGGTGGTCGGTAGGTTAATGGAAAAGGTCCTGAAGGATAGGATTTATGACCATTTGGAAAGATGCAGCTTAATCCAGGATAGTCAACACAGATTCATGAATGGTAAGTCTTGCTTACAAATTTCATTAAATTATTTGAGGAGGTTACTAGGTGTGTAGATGAAGGTAGAGCAGTTGATGTTGTAGACACGGATTTTAGTAAGGCGTTTGATAAGGTTCCCTGTGGTCGGCTCTGAAAGAAAGTAAGGAGGTGTGGGATAGAGGGAAATTTGGCCAATTGGATAAGTAACTTGCTATCACATAGAATACAGAGAGTGGTGGTGGATGGAAAATTTTCAGGCTGGAGACCAGTTACCAGCCGTGTACCACAGGGATCAGTGCTGTGTCCTCTGCTATTTGTGATTTTTATCAATGACTTGGAGGAGGGGGCTGAAGGATGGGTCAGAAAATTTGCTGATGACACCAAGATTGGTGGAGTAGTGGATGAGGTGGAGGGCTGTTGTAGGCTGCAAAGAGACATTGATAGGATGCAGAGCTGGGCTGAAAAATGGCAGATGGAGTTTAACCCTGATAAGTGCAAGGTGATTCATTTTGGTAGGAAAAATTGGAATGCGGATTACAGGGTCAACAGTAGGGTTCTGAGGAATGTGGAGGAACAGAGAGATCTTGCGGTTCATGTCCAGAGCCGTGAAGAAGGCCGATAGTGTGTTACCGTTTATTAACAGGGGGCTTGAGATTAAGAGCCGTGGGGTTATGCTGCAACTGTATATGACCCTGGTGAGACCACATTTGGAGTATTGTGTACAGTTCTGGTCACCTCACTATAGGAAGGATGTGGAAGCATTGGAAAGGGTGCAAAGGAGGTTTACCAGGATGCTGCCTGGTTTGGAGGATAGGTCTTATGAGGAAAGGTTGAGGGAGCTAGGGCTTTTCTCTTTGGAGCGGAGGAGGATGAGAGGTGACTTAATAGAGGTTTATAAGATGATGAGGGGAATAGATAGAGTGGACGTTCAGAGACTATTTCCTCGGGTGGATGTAGCTGTTACAAGGGGGCATAACTATAAGGTTCAGGATGGGAGATATAGGAGGGATGTCCGAGGTAGGTTCTTTACTCAGAGAGTGGTTAGGGTGTGGAATGGACTGCCTGCTGTGATAGTGGAGTCGGACACTTTAGGAACTTTCAAGCGGTTATTGGATAGGCACATGGAGCACACCAGAATGATAGGGAGTGGGATAGCTTGATCTTGGTTTCGAACAAGGCTCGGCACAACATCGAGGGCCGAAGGGCCTGTCCTGTGCTGTACTGTTCTATGTTAATCACAACCTTTTTTTCTTTCCTCGTGACTGTCTTCCTTTACCACTTCCATCTGCAGATGGCACCAGCTTGTTCTGAGATGCTGTTCCGAAGGTGCTAGGAGTCATTACTACTTTGCCTCATTCTTGATGCATCTGCCTGGATAGTATGTAGACAGGTTAATGGAAACAGAGGGCACTATAGTGGAGTCTAATCCTATGTTCATCCAATGTCTACAGACATGCTTTCCAGGAGAGGTCAGTGGATAGTAATTAGGAACAATACATAAATCGGTCACTGCACCCATGCACTGTAATTTTACTGACTATTACTGCTTTCACACTTAGAAACCATTTGACATTTACTTGTCCATTTTGAAAAAGGGGCGCAGTGCGAGTATGAAACACAGAAACATCCAAACTACTCAACACTCGTTCATTTAGATTTGTTTATATTGTGGAATATTTCTTTTGCCCTCCATTTCCTCCTCTACACCTTGGGCAGGACCTACCGGCTGCGTAACACCCGAAAGGCAGCGCAGCGCGGTGCAACGTGGCTGGTAGATGCCGGGAGATCTCTCTTCCGGGATCTAACTGGCTTGCCACGCCTCGAGAGATCTAGCGCAATCTCTCAAGACGTCGTGATATGAAGCCCGCGCATTGTGGGCAGATCACTTCTTGGCAAAACTGCATATTAGAGTGAGACAGCTAGTCTCACTCTAATGTGCACTCCCACGATCTACCCAAGGCGATGGGATCTAACCCCTTTGCCTTTGAGATCTCGGGTGAGCGCTGTTCATGTTGGTCTCCACAAACGGGGACCAGGCAGAACAGCACTCGTGGGGATCTCACAGGGGATCGCAGACCCCCAGGTGCTTGCCCTCTGGGCAGGATAGCACCCTGGCACTGTTGGGGTGAGCTGTGAACCTTGGCAGTGCCAGCCTGGCATCCTGGCAGTGTCACCTGCCTGCTGCCCTGGCACTGGCAGCTGGAAGGGGCACTGCCAGCATGTCAGGCTGGCACTGCCAAGGTGCCAATCTGGCATCTTTACCCCACCACGGATTGGTTCCGGGGATACGGGGTACTCTGCAGAGGTGCGGGGGCCTGAGGACCCATTTGTAGGTGATTTGGAGCTTTGGGGGGGGATTCAAGGGCCGCGCCAACGGATCGAGAGATTGGGACGTGGCAGGGGACCAAGAGAGCGAAGCTCCTGTGCAGAAAACGGGACTAAGTGGGGCCTCAGCGGGGCCTCGCCCCGGGGTGCTCTGAACGTCGGGAAACACCCAGCTAATCCACGGGATTCTGTTCCCAACCGGGTAGATCGCACCCATTTTCCTTCTTTCGGCAGTTCTGTTATATTTCATATCAATGGGAATTCTGGGAAATAAGTGACCATGTATGTATCATTCAACCGTGTGAAGGTACAGTAGTCAAAACGAACGAGATACACTTCCAATTATTTTGAACAAATTCTGTATTTAAGATACAGGTTGCTCTATAAGACACACGGACCAACAAATGGAAGCAGTTTAATACCGTGCCCTTTCAAGCATCACTGAAGAGTAAGTGGTACTTTGTTTATTTCCACTGTGGTGAAGTAACACTGCATATGCTGTGAAAACCTTGCTGAAAGACACTGAATTGATGACAGAATTTGAAAGCTCTGGAAGTGAAGGCTGAAGTTTCAATAATCACCTTCATCACAGCAGTGCCTTCAATAGTTAACACCCATTTACGTGCTCACCACACTAAACAGCACATCAGAAATAAATATATTTTTTAAAAGCCTACAAATGACATCAAATGGGCTGGCATTAAATCAGACCAGCAGGATTTTGAACTTTCAGACGACTTCTTGTTTTTTTTTTACTTCAAACACTAATGAATCAGCCCTTTACCTTGAGGCTCAAGACCCAAGTAAATTAGTTGTGAACAAATTAGGAGGTTATAAAATTAAATTCTCTTCATATTGTAAATTAATATTGTGTTTCAAAATTTGTACATTTGTATGATGCTACAATTACTCAAATTTATGAAAGAATCACAGGTGATTTAAAAAAAAAAATTGTTTTATATTCTTTGGAAACTCAAATTTAGCGAATTGATTCTTCCAATGTATTCTTCTGATGCAGTTTTAAATCTTAAAGGTTCGGCTAAAATAGTAGTAGCCATTAAATTTTACCTTCTATAAATTCTCCAGGCTATATTTTGAAAAGTTTATTTATTTACCCCAAATTGCAATGGCAATTCATGTTTGGAAGTGATTTTTGTTCTCAACACACATCCAGTGAAACTCTGAATGAATTCTTTATCCTCATGCTTAGGATTTTGATATAAATAACAAACAGTAGGGATCTCCACCTGGTGCATTACAATCTTCCACAGATAAGGTGAACAAAACATCCAGAATATCATGTGGAGACTATTGCTGTTCAGACTCAATGGTTGCTTCTATCGCAGGCAGGACCTGCATCTGCCTTTTAAACTTGAATTCAATTTTAGATAACCCTTTAGCGAACAGCTTCCCCTGAATAAGAACAAATCCATTACTGTTACACCTTATGGTTCAGGTACATCTCTGCTGCATTAAGTGCCATATTTAGGCTGTTAGAATTGTGTATCTGAAGAAAGACATCTAAAGTAAAATTAATACATTCAATAAAAAATAACACACCAAGAACTGAAGTGACATGGACTTGCGCAGTAGAGCTTTAATTCAACAATGCTGGTGATGTCATGAAGCACCAACAAACATACCGGTGTCATTTATGAACTCTCAGATTGCATTATTGATTTAAACTTTGTTCTTGATGATATTAAACGTTTTTCAATTTAAGAACAAACTTCACTTTTCTTATTGTAATGCTGAGGCCACTCAAAACATGCTAGACAGTGCACAAAACAAATGATAGAACATAGAACAATACAGCGCAGTACAGGCCCTTCGGCCCACGATGTTGTACCGAAACAAAAGCCATCTAACCTACACTATGCCATTATCATCCATATGTTTATCCAATAAACTTTTAAATGCCCTCAATGTTGGCGAGTACAGTAACAAAACTGCTAGTGACTTGGGACATGAAGGCACGAGCCACATGACTGATATCGTGGTTTTATTAGGATCTATGACAGTATATAACTGAGATTATAGCTCTTAATTATTAGTTAGCGGGAAGGCAAAATAACCTTTTACAGAAGAAAGTCGGTCCAAATTTTTGCTTCATTGTGTGAATGTCGGAGGTTAATTTGGCCCTCACCCAGTTTTACCTCTGTGTCCTGCATCACATATTTGGGTTTCTTGGATTCTGCAGCATAGGACTTAAACCAGGGCTGGTTTAAACTTTAAGCCAGTCAACTTGCTTCGGTAAAGACACCCGACAACTTTGTAACAAGCGTATGCCAATTAGGTGCCCAGTATCTTGCATTTTCTCAGTCAAGAGACTCGTAATACACCCTCACGGGAGTCACTGGGGTAGTCCAATAAACGGGAAGCTGTCAGGAATTAAAAGTCACCATCAAAAAAGATATCGGGCGCGATCTAACTAAGAAAAATCAGAGCCCGTCCTGGGCGGCATTAACGGGATCCTCCCCGGTGCTACAGCGGCACTCTGCTGCTGTTTGGGGCCCCGGCGAGGAATGCCCACCAATCCCCAGGCTGCACTTAGCATAATTTCCTGCACTGACGAACTCCGCCGAACAGCGCCCCAATCTCTCGACCCCTCCAACTCGGACCCCGGACCCCCCAACCCACCTATAATGGGCTCTGGGCCCCTCCTGCACCCCACTTCACACGGGCAGGGCACCCCCAGCCCAATCCCCAGCGTGGTAGATGCTGGGTGGCCATACAATCCACTGTCAGCGGAGCTCAGTGGGTTCCTGAACTCACTTGACTCTGCGAGACTCAGTCCCACCCATTGTGGGCTGCATCCAGATCACGGCATCTTGTGAGATCGATCTTGTTACGGCCTTCGGGAATCCTGGCAGAGGCCTCATTATTTTGGCCTCAAGCTTTGCTCTTGCGTCGACATCTTTGGGACACCTGATTAATGCCTCCTCTCATGTATTTACAAAGGCTTACAAAAAAAGGGAATATCAGGGCTTTTAACAGAAAAAAGCCACACTCTCTTGTAGCCACATGACTGTTAGAACACGCTATATATAGCACTCCCTGCACACTATATCATCACATTAGCTCTGCGTTTATTTGGAGATACATCTTAACTGGTAGAATCAGGAAAAATCTGGTGACATTGGAACAAAGAATAAACAACGGTTAAGCCTCCACAACACTGCTCCTACTCCAAATGGTTTTCTAATTAAACTGGGGATGCTAAAGGGGCTGAACTCCCTACCTAATGGTACTTTAGCAGTAATCAGCACCACACTGAATGCTACGTTTCTAGGTAGTGCCTCACCACCCCCTTCAGCATAATTAGGGAATGGTAATAAATGCTGGCATTGCCAGGAGATGCCCACATCCTGTGAATGAATATATAAAAACAATATACCTTTAAGCTACCTTTAAACCACCATATATAAGCCACAGAATAATGTCTAGACATTCGCCTTTGGATCTGTGTTGACGTGTAATGATACTGACAGACCACTAAGCTGCTCTCTCTCTTTCACAGCTCAGGTTCCAAAGAGACTAAACAATGCCGACAATAAGAAACAGACAGAGAAATCATTAATTTGAGAGGAATGCATTGGCTTGCTAATTAAAGTGTATTCTCAAAAAACTTCCAATTATTAGTTAATGACCTCATCCTCCACCTACTATTGTTTTGTGCGAAGGTGTCACTAGCAAAGCTGCTTCAAACACTTTCGCTGCATTAAGAAAACACACAGGAGCTCATTTCTGAGCCTCAATATAGTATTTCCTATTAAGATTACGACAAAGCACTCATATTAAAACTGCTGGTTGCTGTTTTTTCAGATTTTAATTAACATTATTATATAGTGACACAACTTAACAGTTGCCCAATTAATTATTGCCCTCCTTTCAGCATCAATTATATTTTTTGAAAAGCCAACATTTTCAAGTCAAAATGTGGCTTCACCTTTTTTTCTGTAGGTGGTTTGTCAATAGAAAATGTACGTTATGGGATGTTGGAATAAAGTATAAAAAACTCTCCTAGAATTTAATTTTTTAAATTACAATGGCAAACAACTGTAGTAACTTCATGAGGTTATCAGAGCTAAGCACGGGGAAGGAACAAGATGCATTTTTAATCTTTGATGCTGGTTTATCAGTGCATTATAGTTTATTTATTTAAAAAGTGAGTAACAGTTACTCTTGCTGGTAGTTTGGGGAGATGTTGGTAATATTATAAAGCCAAGACTTTTTCTCATGAAAACGTTAATTCCTTTCAACAATTTTTTTGGGGAATTTGACAATCAGGAGCTTGAACTTGTAGAAAAGTTTCAACTCTCCAGACCCAGATGAATCTACTATTTGCCAATAGATCAGTCCACTTCAACCTCCAAAAGCTAGCACGGAGATAAAGCCTTCAGATGGGTGTCAAAACAGATGATTTTTCTCCAGTCAAAGGGTTTGGATTTGAAGGTGTTTTATGGATTTCGACAAGATATTAGGCAGCACCAGCCACTTGCAACAATGTTGCAGTATGTTGCAAGAGCCAATTTTTAAGGAAAATGCGATTTGGCAACCCTTTTTAATAAAGCTCCAATTCCTCCATTGTCCAATTGAATACTACTGCTACAACATTGCCCGACAGCTTTCTAATCCACCTGCAAGATTTATACTGTTGCGCTGCCTTCCTGGTATTGAGTATTCTGTATCATCACCTCTACAGGCCATCACCAAGTTTCAGACCAGAGGAAGAAACAGCCATGTTCAATGTTGAATTGCCACTACTGATCTGATGCTGACTCGATCTTTGGCTCTCACGTACAGCCTTGTGTTGCAATTGGCAATAGTCATCTTTAGCTAAGGGTGCGATTTAACAGGCAAATTTCTAAGTGTCATTTTGGGCGGGTTTGGCCGGCTTTATCAGCGAGATCCACACCAGTATTTACCCACACTTAGGCCAGGATTCTCCGTTTGGGAGATTATGGGAGCGATTTACCGGCCACGTCCCACTGGAATCGGGAGGCGGTCGGTAAATCCCGCGAGAGGCCTCTTCCGGGATTCCCAATGGTCGCTACACCACCACCCCCCTCCCCCCGAGATCGAACAAGATCCCTCAAAACATTGCGATCTGGATCCTGCCATTAATGGGCTCGCATAACTGCGCTTACGTCAGAACTAACCAGCCCTCGGGATCTATTAGCCTCGCCGAGGGAACCCCAGCCTGGGTGCCTTTCAGCACTGGTCGCCACAAACGGGGACCAGGTGGAACACACTTGATGGGGGTGGGGGGCGGGGGGAGAAGGTCTCCCAGGCAATTGGAGGCCCCCGGGTGGTCGACCTCTGGACAAGGTGGTACCCTGGCACTGCTGATGCCTCCCGGGCACTGTGGCACTGCCAGAGTTAAGTGCGTTCCAATCCCCCCCCATTCAAGCTTGAGTGATTTTGAAGTGCTGAACTGGAAATTGACAGCACCTAACTCTCTTTGAATTTCTTGTTGTTTGTAAACATTGTGGTCATGCATTAGAGTTACTCATCCATGAAGGGAGATGACTGAAGCAAGGCTGTATTTCTGGAAGCTATCAATCAGCGCACTAGGGGAAATTAATGAATGGCTTGCAGCTAAAGGATCTGAGGGGTTTAATCACAGGTCACTGCTTTTCTCTTTCCAGGAATGGACACGAGGTGCTTCCTCTGCCTGAACCAGCAGGTGTATGCCTAGTGTGTGTTACAACAGTTGTTTTTTTTACTGCTCCTAACTGGACTGCTCTATAGCCTGCAGACAGGGGCATGATTTCGGAGGGGTCTGTGGGGTGGTCCCTTTAGTTAGGGAGACTCTGGGGGGGGGGTCTCTTTAGTTAGGGGGTCTCGGGGGGGGGGGGGGGCAGTTGTTAAGGGGTCTGTGGGGGTTTCTTAGTTAGGGTGTCTGTTGGGGTCCCTTTAGTTAGGGCATCTCTGGAGGGGGGGGATCTCTTTAGTTAGGGGGTCTCTGGGCGATGGTCCCTTTAGCTAGGGGGTCTCTGGAGAGGGGGATCCCTTTAGTTAGGAGGTCTCTTGGGGGAGGACCTTTAGTTAGGGGACTCTGGGGTGGGTCCCTTTAGTTAGGGGGTCTCTGTGGAGGGTCCCTTTAGTTAAGGAGTCTCTGGGCAGGGGTTCCTTTAGTTAGGGGGTCTCTAGAGGGTGTCCCCTATCCAGGAATCTCAAGGGGGTTTTTATATCTAAGGGGTCTCCCATTTTAGAGATTCTCTGGCAGTCTTCCTATCTAGGTGGTCTCTGGGTGGGTCCCCCCTATCCATGAGTCTCTGGGGGGGTCTCCCTATCTTGGGGGTCTCTGCGGGTGTCTCCCATTTTAGGGGGGATTTTGGGGGAGGGTGGGGATCTGGGAGGGCAGGGGTGGGCAGGACATGCAACTCGCTTAAGGGTTTACGCCCTTGGCCTATGGCAAGGTTCACCATGTCAGGGCCACACTGGTAAATACCAGTAAGTGATCCACGCCCACGTGATTCCCGGTCAGAGGACCAGACAAGCGCGAGGGCCCGGAGACTCTGGTGCCGAGTCCACTAAGTGGATGCAAATCTATCATTATGGCCCATTTGCATCAATTAGCATCCTCCTGCTGGCACACGGGCGCGAACCCCGATCCCACCGCCTGGGGGGGGCAAAATCATAGCTGTCGGTTTGGCACCCGGCTCGAAACTCGATTTCCACTTGAAATCCACCCCCAGAGACTGGTGAATATTTAAAAATCCAAAAAGTCCATGGAAAATTTCTATGCTTTTATTGTAAATAGATACATTATAATAAATATATTATCGGGGAGGGGTGGGCAGAAATGTGTCTCATCATCATTGTACCTATTCTTGGAGAAAAATATTTAAGCTTTACCAAGACCTAGATTAAGCAATCCCAATGGGATAATGGGGAATGCTATGGAAATGTGAAAACTGCTGGTTGGAGTCCTGGAATGTGGTAGGTTTGCTGCACTCCTCGGCACTACCCAGGAACCCCTGCTGAAAACTGTACCTGTCGAGATCAGATCTGACTGACACCCTCCACATAGCGAATAGCCCACTGACACGGTCTAGATCAGTGTGTGAAAAATGGTCACTTTGCGGAGGATTGCTGGAACTCTACCTTGTACAGTGTCAGTAAAGAAAAGAACGGAAAGAGAATTCCATCAGCTGTCTTACCCCCAACTTCCCCCAAGTGTCAACAGCTTTCATCCTGAATTGATTACTCTGTTTATATGACAAGAGTGCTTAAAAGGACTTAAGCATTTAATTTAGAGCTATACAATAAATTCAACTGCCCCTTTCCTTCTCCTAGAGAAGTAAAGAGCCTCTCAAGTGTCTCTGCACTTTCTTGTGTCAACTACCGTGAAAATTAACTCATTCCCATCTGGGGGGGGGGGGGGGGGGGGGGGGGGGGGGGGAGAAACTATTGAGTGAAAGTGGAATTTGTGAAACCCCAATAATTGTGTTTCGACTGGAATCCAGAACAATGTTCTGAGTGTGCTTATTGAGTGTTCTGCTGTTAATTAATGTTGCACTTTGTTGTTTATCCAGAAAGCTCTATTTTATTTCCATCAACATTTATCACACAAACTACCGCACAAATGTTCCGATACCCTGAACACTTCAAAAATTGAACTTTCGGAGTAAACAATAAACAGTTGTATCATCACAGAGTTTATGATGAAGAAGCAAGTCAAGAGTGATGTGTTGGGTAGGCTGGATCGATGTGGACTGCACTTGATGCAGCGTAGTGAGAGACAGACCTCCAACACTTGATAAGATGCAACACGATTTTATTTAACATCTAAACTATTATACATGTTCAACTGTGGGTTGACACTATGCTGACTTGACTGGAGACCTGATACTAGCCTAACCAGACTTACTAGCTACCACATGGTGTTTGCACGGGTCAGCTCACTAACTGTGACTGTCTCAGAGGTTGGGTCCCGAGAGAGCGGGAAAACTGGTGCCCTCTGGCTTTATAGTGGTCGTGTCCTGTCTGGTGATTGGCTGCTCTGTTCTGTGTGCTTACTGGTCATCCTGTGTGTCAATCACTGCCTGTCTGAACTCCATTGTATACATAGATGTATATTATGACAAAGAGCTCAGAGTTAGCACTTGCATTCTCAAAATACATTAAATTGTAAAAACATAGGGCTGGGATTTTCAGTCCACTGCCGGTGTATTTGCAGGTGGAAAGGGAAGTTTGTAAAATAAAGTAGGTGGCCTTGCCACCCTGACTCCCATATTATTTGGGACGGCTGGGAGGTGTTGCCTGGCACCCCACCCACTCTGCAGCTTTTCGTGGCCCTTAAACAGACATATTCTCTCCACTTATGGACCTCATTCAGCCTCCGCTGCTATTTTGTTTGTAAGGGGGAAAGCGGAGGCAAGCCAAGCAGTCCAGCAGCTTTCACTGTGCACTGGGCAAGGGTGGTACTTTCTTTCAGGAACCGCCTGGAAGATACTCCCCCTCCCAACCCCCTCCCCCCAAAAAATATCAGATCCCCCCCCCCCCTCTTCTTTAACCCTCCACAGCCTCTCGAACACTGCCCCCCACTTGTCCTCAGCGGGGCTTCCCAGCCAGGTCCATCCAAAAAAAGTGGACGAACCTCAGAGTCCGGGTTCCATGACTCTTCTTCCCCAGGGACAACCTGCAGTCACAGTGGCGGCCACTACACCATCCTGGTGCTGTTGGGACTAAAGTCGGCTACTGAGTCGGTGGGCTCACGACCAAGCTTTCTGTTGGGGGAGGTGGGATTGTGTCTCCCTGTAAAATCCGCCGCATCCTTTCGAACAGCTTTATTGGCAGGATCCAACACAAAGTAATCCTGAAATCAGCTCCTATTTTATGTGTTTCAATTCATATTAACAGTTTCAAACAAAAATAACACGAGAATGGTTACTCTGGACTTGTTTCATTTAATTAAAGTCCTCCAAGATTTGCAGTGCCTTGGACTCTTTTTTATTTGCATTATATTTTATTCCAAGGACGTTAATTAGAATCTAACCGTGCCAGGAACTAGCAGCAATTCAGGTTTTTAAAAAATAATAAAGCCAGCCTCAGGCTCATTCATGAGCCTTAAGAACAAGAGCAGTGGGATGCTAAGATGTTAAGGGGTGGGGGAGGAAATCAACATTTAAAAATCTGCATTCATTCCATGTACTGATCGTGAGGACTGGACCAAGGGTCAGGTCGGTCAGAGTGAGTCTTGTATACCAAAGAGTGAGAAGCATTGGCCTAATGGCCCTAATCTGCAAGGTGTTAAGGCAGAATGTGGTTGAAAGTTTACATTGAAACCCCCAAGGAACAGAATATCACAGTACTGATGGAGACTTACTGATGCTCTTTCACATGTGTGAGAGCCATTATAATGACTGCTCCTGCATGAAGTTTTTCTATTTGATAGTCTTCAATGTAGCCTTTGTAGTCCATAAGGGTTAGAGTGTGATTGAAGGATTCACAACATTGTGGGCAACAGGCTCTGATGAATGCGTGATGGACATGCATGTAACCAGTGCGTTTCTTTTCCACAGCCACACCATTAAAGTTTCATTCTGGCCAGCATTTGGGTTTTGAATGGGAACAGGTGTAACATTGATATTGATATACTGTACTTAATTCAAGTGAAACCTCCCGATTGTGAAAAATCCCTGATCTGAGTCTGTTATTCATTTAATCAATAGGCTTAGTGTAGACCTGGGGCCTCATGCAAGCCTGTCAGGTCGCATTCAGACCTTTGATGTAACAAAAGCAATTATTACATTCCTTGTGATGAGCTGTACCTGCATGCTGCACAGCAGAGTGCCGTCTGTAACGACACCCTTTTTACTGTGCATAGCCCCGTCTGGAAAAAGACACGTGATATTTCAACTCAAACATAAATATATCCTCCCCTTTGAGCAGCCAGCCACTGATGATGAGAGAACTTAGTTCAGGCTCACCAGGCGGCAAGGTGGCACAGTGGTTAGCACTGTTGCTTCACAGCGCCAAGGACCCCGCTTGGGTCACTGTCTGTGTGGAGTTTGCACTTGCTCCCTGCGTCTGCGTGGATTTCCTCCATGTGCTCCGGTTTCCTCCCACAAGTCCCGAAAGAAGCGCTTGTTCGGTGAATTGGACATTCTGAATTCTCCCTCAGTGTACCTGAGCAGGTGCCGGAGTGTGGCGACTAGGGGATTTTCACAGGATCTTTATTGCAGTGTTAATGTAAGCCTACTTGTGATACTAATAAAGATTATTAATTTCCCTCAACCTGAGTTTTGTTACTCATTTGATGACTGCACGCAACAACTTAAAGTTGTTGCGTTCATGAAAAAATGCAACCTTTAGTGAAACAGCTTAAGGTGAATAAGATTTTCCCATTACAACCAATCTAAAAGTTGAAGTTTGGTTCTGTATGACTTCTGTCACCAGATCAAAAAGTTAAAGAGCATTATACCCTGTAAACTGAAATACTTTTACATGGTTATAGTTCTATGGGGAGACAGTGGTGTAATGGTATTGTCACTGGACTAATAATCCAGAGATCAAGGGTAATGCTCTGGGGATCCTGGGGAACCTTGGGGCGGCACAGTGGCGCAGTGGTTAGCAATGTTAATGTCAGCCTACTTGTGACAATAAAGATTATAAAAAAAGAAAGGCCACCCACTGCATGGTACCTGCCCCACCACCTTCCATACAGGATCTCTTTCTGTAGTTTATTAATTCTTCAATTTGGATGGCGTGTCAGTGCTCTCGTAAATGTAAACTCTCATATCAATTGTATTTAATGGTAAAGTTGGAGATTAGAAATAAATTCACAAATATAAAGAGATACCTTCCAATTCAAATGTTGTATATTCAAACAATTCCAGTGATGAAACATTTATTTCGCTGCGTGAGACATGCAAAATTAGGCTCAAACAAAGCACTGGACGCTATCCAGCTACTGAAGAGTTTTCACCCAGGATTCAGAAGAGAAATCGGGCGTTGGGGGGGGGGGGGGGGGGGCATTACTGAGTTACAATACATTAAAAGTTTTGCTTGTCTCAGAAAATTCAGCAACACTGGCTTCAGCCTAAATGAATTCCACTTTGAAAGAAATCTCTATGGGTTAAAAACCTAATGGAATTATAAGATTTACACCATTTTGATTCACTGTGCCAAAGAATGCATAAATTAATTAGAAGCAACCCTCCTTGAAAATGTCTATCCATTCCTTGTGCATGTATAACCACTTACAGCATTCTAAAAGGCAACTTTTAAACGATACAATTTAAGCTGCAGGAACTCTACTGCTCAACAGTTCAAACTGAATTGGTTGCAACTACAAATAAACAAAATAAGCCAACTTCAGCAAATGCAGACAGCAGGAAAAGAGAGAAGGAGTACATTAGAGATTTCATCTCCGATAGGACCTATGCTCACACTTACTCTGTAACTGGCATCTGGAGCGGATTTGCTACAACAGACATTGAAGAACTAGATTACATCCAGTTAACTGAGCTCTAAACTGATTATGCATGTGCCAAACTAATGGATTACATTTGCAAGAGGAAAAATAACATCCAATCAATCTCAATTACTGCAGACCACACCAGCCCAGATAAACTTGAAAGTATCCAGCAACTACCCACAACTGCACCTCCCCTCCCCACCAGTCTTCTACATATAGGGCTTGGGATATTAAGCTCGGAGAAATACCATCACTGCGTTGCAACAACAGCAAAAAGACTGTAACCCTTTTGTGGGCTGTTTCTCCCAATATTAACTTACAATGAAAAAAACACTGCCCTCTACATGTTTGTGATTTGCCTCTTTCTTTTTAATATGTTACGTAAAATCTTTTGATATAAACGGTGATGTGATATAGTGCCTGGATGGGTGAGGTGGGGGTGAAATTCAACTTTGGTCAAGACTCCCAGCTGAATTTTGCCCCCATCGAAACAGCATCAGTTTTCACGTAAAGTGGGATTCGAGTGGGGTGGATAATTGGAAAAGTCCATACAGATATAATTCAATCCTCATTTTGAAGTTATACATTCTATCCATATATTTATATTCCATTATAAATTCCTTCTGTTCACATTTATAATGGAAACTACCTATGTAAACTTGTCAGACTAGAATTCCCAACATCTGGCAGTCATGGTGCAGCAATGCCTTTACTGGCAGGAGGATGTAATTACACTGTTACAAATTTACACGGGATATCAATGGCAGGGAAAATTGACAGGAAATGCATTCAGATGCAAGACTTTTTAATATTGGAGTTGTCAACTGTATTTGTCTTTATAGAAGAGCCTGTTTACACAAGGTTGGCTAAAATGTTGGCTTAATGGAACCCAAAGATGTCCAAGAATTGATTCTTTTGAAAATTAAAAATAGGATTGTGTTTAACTGCACAGCTTTTGAATTTTGTAGAAATTAGCTTTTCTCTCAATAGCGGAGGAACAGGGTGGCATGTCTCGGCAAGCCACCAGGAGGAGCACTCTGTGCTTGTAGAAAGGCAAGGGAGGAGGGGAATGGCCATATTGTAGACTCTCTCACCATCCACAGAATGGAGTGGGGGGGAGCAGGGGTAAGCTGGAGGAAGGAGGAAGAAACAAAGACCTAAATGGGGAAAGTGTACATTTTAAATAGTTGAACAGAAAAAATTGTTGATACATTCAGCAACATTGCTTATTTATGGATCAATCCAGTGTTTAGTGTCATTATAAATCAAAATATGTAACAGTTTGTGATAAAGGTTCATAGGAATAAAACATCAGTAACAAACACTGAAGTGAAATGTGTTTGGAGACACAGTACTATAAGAAGCTCTTGACTCTTCAATTTAAATACACAAATGCACACTAGAGAAGGGAAGGGCTCAGCTGTTTGCCTCAGTTTGGAAGTGGGGGAGAGCACTATTGTTTCTGTACTGTCCTGGAAAAGGGCACAGTATGAAAATGTTGAGACCCAAGGTAGAGATGAACAGCTGTTACCTGCAAGCTTTATCCATCAACACAGCAGTAAATGTACTGAAATAACTACTAAAAGAACCATTTTGAGGGGCGACCTGATAGAGGTCTACAAAACTATGAGAGGCATAGACAGAGTGGACAGTCAGAGACTTTTTCCCAGGGTAGAGGGGTCAATTACTAGGGGACATAGGTTTAAGGTGCAAGAGGCAAGGTTTAGAGGAGATCTACGAGGTAAGGTGTTTTTACACAGAGGGTAGTGGGTGCCTGGAACTTGCTGCCGGAGGAGGTGGTGGAAGCAGGGACGATAGTGACCTTTAAGGGGCATCTTGACAAAGTGATGAATAGGATGGGAATAGAGGGATACGGACTCCGCAAGTGTAGAAGATTTTAGTTTAGACGGGCAGGCTTGAAGGGCCAAAGGGCCTGTTCCTGTGCTGTACTTTTCTTTGTTCTTTGTACATCTCTTACAAATCCTTCAATGCCGTTTTCTTTTGACACCCCAAACTTTAAATTTTCTTTGCTAATTCTCAACAGAAAAAATACATGACTTCCACAGCTGCAAGAAAACTGAAAGTCCTCCATAAAGGCTGAGATAGATTTTTAATCAGTAAAGGGCTATGGGGTTAAGGTAGGAAAGTGGAGTTGAGATTTTCTCAGGTCAGTCATGGTCTTATTGAATGGCAGGGCACACTCGATGATCCAAATGGCTTACTTCGGCTCCTACGACTTATGGTCTTATGAAGTCCCCAAACATCCTCCCCTTCTCCAAAGTGTAAAGTTTTAGGTCGGCAATTTTTTATCATTACTCAGCCCAGAAGGAATCAGCTTCATAACCCCGCTCTGGACTTCATCCAATAATTCTACATAGCATTTGTATCAGAAGTGACCATAATTCACAACTCCTCAAATGACAAAGCAGTTCAAGTCCAAATGCAGCAAGCCCTGGACAATATCCAGGATTGGGCTGACAAGTAGAACGTGACATTTGCGCCACACAAGTGCCAGGCAATGACCATCTCAAACAAGAGAGGATCTAACCATCGTCCCTTGAATTTTAATGACATTACCATCGCTGAATCACTTGCTATCAACATCCTGGGGGTTACCATTGACTAGAAACTGAACTGGATCAGCCATAAAAATACAGTGGCTCCCAGAGCAGGTCAAAGGCTAGGAATCCTGCAGCAACCTCCCAAAGCCTGTCCACCATTTACAAGGCACAAGTCAGCAGTTTGATGGAATACTCTCCATTTGCCTGGAGGAATGCAGCTCCATCAACACTCAAGAAGCTTGACACCATCCAGGACAAAACAGGCCACTTGACCGGCACACCTTTCACAAACATTCACACCCGCCCCCCTCCCGACAAACAGTGACAGCAGTGTGAAGGACAAGAGCAGCCTGGGAACACCACCACTTGGAAGTTCCTCTCCAAGCCACTCACCATCCTGACTTGGAAATACATCGCCGTTCCTCCATTGTCGCTGGGTCCAAATCCTGGAATTCCCTCCCTAACAGCACTGTGGATGTGCCTATACCTCAGGGACTGCAGCGGTTCAAGAAGGCAGCTCATCACCACCTTCTCTTTTCAAGGGCAACTAGGAATGGGCAACAAATGCTAGCCTACCCAGCGTAGCCCACATCCCCTAAAATAATTTTTTTTTAATTGAACACATACTCCAAATATGGCCTCAACTGATGCCAGACACAATTCCAAGATCACCTTCCTGCATTTACAACTCACATCCGGACCTGGGTGTGCCAACATTTTGTTTGCTTTCTTTCGCATCTGAAAACATGCGCTTGACCAAACAGTTTTCATGACCAACCCACCAATACTCCCATTTCTTTTCTGCTACCACATGGCTACTTATTATGTAATCTCTATTCTTGCCTCAGCTATGCACAATTGGATAATTAGATGATGCATTAAACAAAGCCCTGCCTGTCGTCAGGTGAAAGTTAAAGAGTCCATGGCACTATTCGAGGAGCAGGGAGGTTGCGCTGGCCAACATTTATCCCTCAAATAGCACAGTAAGAATGTTTTTCCTGGATGGTGAGTCTCGAACCAGGAGACACTGTCTCAGAATAAGGGGACTGGGATGAGGAGGAATTTCTTCACTGTTGGGCGGTGAATCATTGAGAGTTCTCTACCCCAGAGAGCTCAATCATTGAACATGTTCAAGACAGAAATCAATAGATTTCTAGATGCTAATGTCATCAAGGGATATGGAAATAGCATGGGAAAATGACACTGAGATAGATGATCAGCCATGGTCCAACTGAATGGCAGATGGGCCAAATGGCCTACTCCTGCTCCTCTGTGCTATGTTTCGACCACAAAAAACAGACCTAACTGGTAGCTTATCTTCTTGCCACTTCAATGGCCTTTCTGTGCCATGCGCTTGCCAACAAAACAGTGGCTACAGGCTACTGTCAGATGTCTTGAGGATGTGAAAGATGTTATAATAATGTGAGTTTTTTTGTTATACTACTTTTTGCAACAACCATTCCTATAACGTGAATGGGAATGCCGATAGATGTTGAGCATATATGTTTGTTCTGTGGACCCATAATCACTGTGAATTTAGATTAGACTGCCCAAACTTTTGACATTTGCTGAGCCAGCTATGCTGATGCCACAAGTCTGACTGGTTTCAAACCCAGGTTCTCAGAGGTGTGAAAAAATAGGACTCCACTGTCATGCATTACATCACAGCCCCCAGAAAGCAGCTGCACCAAAGCTGTTTTGATACGTTTTTGCAATGGTCATGCTCAGTATTGTGTCTGAATTACAGCTGTATGGACGGCACGGTGGTTAGATCTGCTGCCTCACGGCGTTGAGGACCCAGGTAGGCCCCGGGTCACTGTCAGTGTGGAGTTTGCACATTCACCCCTTGTCAAAAAAAAAAAGAATTGGGTACTTTAAATTTTAAAAAATGAATTGCAGTCCTCGATAGATTTAAAGCAGATGGCACGGACTCTGGTTCTGAAGTCCAGTTTTGTTTTTGGGCCTCTAGCCAGGTTCCTGACTGTTACTCACTGAAGAAAGAAAATGGGACCTACTCACAAAGTCAGAGATGAGAAACTAATCATTGCATTTGCTCTCTAACTTGTTGTTTCAGACCTGATATCACAATTACAAATTATATCATATGAATACATACATTCCTTTGCATGTTATTCACTGAAGTTAACATCCCGACCCATACTGACAGGAATAACATTTGCCGAGATGGATCTCTGACCGCTCATAGTCCACGGGGGAAAAATGCAGTCTGACCCAAATGACATCGATGATGTTCCAAAGGCACAGGACATTCGTCAGTGCTCTTCATATCAATGAAAATCGCATTGTGATTTCTCCTGTTAGCTTTCAAGAGTCGTAATTTACACAAAGTCCATGAAAATTAAGTAGTGGATGAAGGTATTCCTCTCACCTGGATAAACAATTAAAGGCTCACATCAACCATTTTCACTCTCAGACTCTAGACTTCATGTCTACAGTGGTACTCATGAATTCAGGAACAAGGTGATATTGTGAGATTGCCTATGTGCAATTAAAATTGCAGAATAGTAAAAATGTAAGCGCAACAGGTGAATGAATCACTGATGCAAATGAACTGAATTACTTCCATTTGAAAGTTAAGATACTGATTATTTATGCAAGGGGACTATTGTTTCCAGAAGAGACGTATTTGCTTCCACTCATTTTCAACTATTTTAAAAATGCCCCTAATAACCAATGAAGTATTAAATCTGGTCAAATCTAGCAATGGTTATGGTCAATGTAGATATCTTATTTTATTTTTTTCATTGGCTTGAAACGTTAAACATTTTTCTATCCGTAGATGCTGCTACAACTGCCAAGCATTTCCAGCATTTTCCATTATCTAGCTTAGCAATATTCTGCTGTATGTGAAATCATAGACGCGATCTATCGGCCTTGCTGCCCCCGATTCGGGACGTGACAAGGCTGGTTAATCACGCGCGATTTACTGGCCTCGTCACGCCTCGCGAGATCCAACGTGATCTTGCGATGCAATGCAATCTGGATCCTGCCCATTGAGATCAGGTCCCAGGTTTGCATATTCAAGTGAGCAGCTAGTCGCACTTGAATATGCCTATGCCAGGGCGGCACGGTTGCACAGTAATTAGAACTGCTGCCTCACGGCACCGAGGACCCGGATTCGATCCCTGTCTGTGTGAAGTTTGCACATTCACCTCGTGTTTGTGTGGGTTCCACCTCCACAATCCAAAGATGTGCAGGGTAGATGGATTGACCATGTTAAAGTGCCCCTTAATTGGAAAAAAAAATGAATTGGGTACTTTAAATATTTTTTTAAATATACGCTTATGCCAGATCTACCCAGTGCCTGGGACTTAATGATCTCGCCTTGGGTCGCTCGGGCGGGTGCCATTCAGCACTGATTTCTACCAATGTGGACCAGGCGTACTGGCACTTGTGGGGGGGGGGGGGGGGGGGGGGGGCGGTCGCCCAAGCTATCGGGGCCCCTTGGGTAGTCAGGCTCTGGGCAGGGTGGTACCCTGGTATCCCCAATGCCACCTGGGAACTGTGGCACTGCCACCCAGGCACCTGGCAATGCCACCTGGGTGTCACAGTGCCAGGTTGGAAGCGGCAGTGCCATGCTGGCAAGGGGCATGCCAGGCTGGCAGTGCCATGGTGCCCAGGTGGCACCATGCCCCTGCCAGGGATCAGGCCCAGGAGTACCAGGTGAGTTGGGGCATTGGGGATCTGGAGGCCACAGTGGAGTGTGTGGGGGGGGGGGGGGTCATACACTTCTTGCCAACATTTGCGGAAGCACCACCATCTGTGGTGCAACTTACAGCATGGCACGTTTACACAGGCAATTTACATTAGAAATGTGGACATAGTAATTTATATGGAAGTTAGGACAGAATGCTTGACTTGAAAATGGGAGCTAGATTACGTCTGTGCTTCTTGGCCCATATGTCCCTCTAGCTTCAACCGTGACTGAAGGGTCAAGAAAAGTATCAGCTAAATAGAAATTTCCTCACAACTTGCCCAAAATGCTTCACATGTAATGCTCCTTTTGTGATAGAAAGAATTTACTGTACTGGACCATTCTTTCCCTATTCCATCAATAATTTCTCAAACATTAAATGATACTATTGGATGTGATGCTCGAGTCAGTACTTTGCTCCTGGATTCTCACAAGCAGGCCTATAGAATGACATTTCAGGCATGTTAAATGGTAGAGCTATGTTGTTGTGTGGCTCTCCTTCGACGCAGTCAGACGGTGCGCAGAAACTGTTCCCAAAAACACAGCTGTTCTGTGATTCTATCTTTTTTTTTTAATGAAATAGCTTTACTGGCAGGAAAGCTGCACTAAAAAAAAATTGTCCCAAAGCTACTGCCAAGTTGGGTTAGCTGCAAGTCTGTGCCTGACATTGAGTGGAAGGTAAGTGGAATAAGGCTGGTAGATTTATGGCCATTTGTACCTGATTGTTCATACTAAAGCCATTATGGAATGATTAGAGAAAAAGGTGAAGCTTTAAGTCCAGTGAAAATCAATACAACTGTCTACAGCAATTCAGTTGCCTGAGTCGAGTACCATTAACTGGATCTTTATCCCGTCTTAGGTTACAGGGAGCTGGGTACAGCCTTGCTGCATGCCAACCTGAACAGTTCTCTGAAATCAGGAGGTTAAGCCATTTTTCTCCACTTTCATAAACAGTGATTTTTTTTGCACCTAAATGTTGCCACAGATTATAAATACACCCAATGTTATGAAAATTGGGTGAAAGCTGTTGAAAACTACATCTTAATGTTTGCCAGCAATTCCCACTCTTTTTTTCTCCCCCTCAATGTCTCACCGTATGTCTACAGCAGCACCTTTACCAATGACAAAATCATAATATTGACATCCTCTGATACCAATACCAAAAGGAAACTCAAAGTAACATCAAAAACCCTCAAATTGTAATCATAAAGATACATTGAACAAAGTTGCCCTTTTGGGGTTTTTTTTGCTGCTTTTCAATTCTCAGTCATACATTTTATGTAAACACCATCACATTTTTGGTCTTCTCTCTAATTGTTTTTGAACACAATTTTGCGTAATTTGTTCTGTACCGGTGGAAATTCTTGTTTCAGCTGTAAATTACTCTTCACGTGTGAAAGGAAATTGGGAGGCAGCTAAGAAATAAGGTGCACGATTTAATGGCTGCGTTGTGCCCGGCACGGATCCGGGCGCGCCGGTTAAGTTGCAGGTGAGGCCAAAATAGCGAACTGCGCTGGGCGGGAATCGGTTTGCATTCTAACCAGACCACTCGTGGTGGCGGGTTCCGGATCGCGCCCAAGCGTGGCAAGACACCAATTAAGACCAATCTCCAACTCACTGGCGAAATCGAAGTCCAATCTAATAGCCTCCCGGGAACTAACTGGCTGCCCAGCGAGAGATCACATGGGCACCCTTTAACACTGGCCCACACAAAATGGCACTTAGTTTTCCGTTAAACCATGCCCAAGGTCTCCAAACCAATTCCACTCAAGCCTTTTTGCACCTATTCTCACATTCCCTAACTTCTTCCTTTTTAAGAGAGATAATTAGCATGCTGAATAATAGTGCAGATCAATATCGGCTCAAAAGCCAAACAGGCAGCGAGTTAACATCCATCCATTCATGTTTCTTAACTCTTTGAAGTTTTGTAAAAATTCACAGCCTTCCACACAGCATGGTCAAGGATGTTTGTTGGTCATTTTCTGGTAACGTGTGCTGTAAAGTAGAACAAGAGCAACCGCTTCTGCAGATGGGTGGAAACCACTTCTTAATTCATACCATGTGTCATCTTGAAAGAATCTGAAAACAAACAATTTGAACCTCTGGGATTCTGAGTCGGACTCTGCTCCTTTTCGTCAGAGAGCTGTCCCAGACCTCAAAAGACAGAGGTATTTCTGAGTAAGTTTGACCTTACATTTGCCAGAAGGATAGTCTCCAAATGTGTAGTGCTGCATATTTATGTAGCCAGCAACAAAAACAAATTGAACATTTGTTATCTTAGCTGAAAGTTCCAACAATTAAAACCTTTATTTCTCAAGCACTAAAAATTACAACTGTGGGACTCTGATGTCTAGGGACAAACAAAAATGGAATAGAGTTTGCTGCAGGATCGCTACCAGAAAGCCCTCCCCCCATAATTTTATGGTTCACTTGTTAGTACGACTACGTCAGGCCCAATTCATCCATCACAACTTCACATAAAGGGCATTAAAATTATAGAGAGCACAACATGTCGGACTTTATGGCAAGTTCAAAAATGTACTCTTTGTTCATAGGACATGCTGACAAGACTCATTCTTTTAAAATTAAAAATATTGGCATGTTGATTTCAAATACATAAACACTTTAATGTAGAGAGACATGTTTATGGTTGGGGCACATTAATAATGGTGAGGCTTTTCCAATTTCAATAACAAAAGGTCAACTAGTTGAATATTAGTGGAGATCATGATGTTGATTGCTAGGCCATTCTTACATTTCCCAATATGTTGTCCTTGTCTTCCACATCATCCACATTTACCTGCCTTCATTGAATGGTTTAGATTTATTCTACATATTTCTTTCTGAAAGTGACACAATTACATGGGAGAAAGGGACAAGGAAGTGAGAGAGCGAGTACGGAACAGAGAGAGAGGGAGAAAAAGCAGAGGGGAGGGGAGAAGGAATAGAGGGAGCAAGGGCCAAAGAGAGAGAGTGGGAAGGGGACAGAAAAGGAGGATAGACAAGTGAGAAGAGTGGGCACTAATGCAGGTCAGCTAATAAGATTCAATCTTGACAAAGCAGGCATTTGTTGTCCTTGTTGTCCTGAATTCTTCACTTCAGCTTGATACATCCAAGTGGCTTGAAAGGCCAATTCATAGAGAATTTAAGAATCAGCCACATTGGAGTCATATACAGGCCAGACGGTGTAAGGTTGGCAGGTTTCATTCCAAAGGACATTGATGAAGCCATTGTGATTTTTAATCTGATAACTTCACGCTCACTTTTGTTTTTACTGAAGCCAACTTCTTTTTCCCAGATCTTATTAGTTACAAGTGAGCAGGACTAAGGCAGATAATATTCAATAAAGATAAATACAAGGGGCTGGGTTCTCCACCACACGATGCCAACAATATGGATCGCGATCGGGTAGAGAATTGGGCGTCCGACCGAAATGGATGTTCGCGGCGGGCACCAAACCAACTACTATGCTCCAGCCCGCCGCTGACAGAGGGGTCGAGGTTCGTGCCAGTGGAAGGATGCGAATGAGCCCAGCACCAGATTCTCCGGGCCCCTGTGATTCACCTGTCCCCTGGGCCGGGGATCACGTGGGCGGGGATTACTACTTGCATCACCAAGCGTGTACCTGACATGGTGGCTCACGCAGTGGATCAAGGATGTAATTTAAGGGAGTTATCCAAAAGTCCATCCAAGGACCAACCTCACCCTGCCCACAATGCACAACCTGCCCACCCCTCCCCTATCAGATCCCCACCCCCCGACCCACTAAATAGGGAGGTCCCCCACAGAGACCGCCAAACTAAAGGAACCCCCACACATTTATAAAAATAATAATTTAGTGTACCCAATTCATTTTTCCAATTAAGGGGCAATTTAGCATGGCCAATCCACCTACCCTGCACATCTTTGGGTTGTGGGGGTGAAACCAACGCAAACACGGGGAGAATGTGCAAACTCCACACGGACAGTGACCCAGAGCTGGGATCGAACCTGGGACCTCGGCGCTGTGAGGCAGCAGGGCTAACCCACTGCGCCACCGTGCTGCCCTAGGGACCCCACACATGAGACACCCTAAAGCGGGAGCCCCCCCCCCAGGAACCCCTCCTAACTAAATGGACTCCTCTGAAACCCCCTAAATAAAGCAACCTCCTCACAGGGACTCACTACTTAAAAGGACCCACCCCCCCCCAGAAAAGATACCGCTGTCTGGGGGCTAGTTTATATGAAAGTTTTCTAAGTGTCATTTGTGGCAGGTCTGGCTGGGCATTGCTCTCCGGCTCTGTCGGTGACTTCCCCACCGCTATCTAACCACACTTAGCCACTTTTTCTCTCCAGACTAGCCCACACTTCGAAATGTTTCCATCACTGGGCAGGTGAACTCACTGGCCAGACCAGCTCCTCAGAGATCGGACCACCATTTTGAAAGGGTGTCCCGATCTCTAAGTGAGCTTGAGTGTCCCCCACACCCCCCACCCATGGGCAATGTCCCCCCACACACTTAGGCATTACCCCAGACCCCCCCCCCCCCCCCCCCCAAGTGAGGACATCCCATTATGGGGTCGCTGAGGGCCCCCCTGTTCAGGCCTTCCCATACTCTCTTTCAGGCCCCCCTCCCCTATTTAAGGACCCTCACCCTTTACCCCCCCAATCTTCCGGAGGCTCCTTCGTACCGACCCTTCATCCCCCCCCCAACGCTTCATACCCGCTCATCTCTCCTTTGATGGGCATAGTGTCCTTAGACCCTGACCATTGGCAGTGCCACCCTGGCACCCAGGTACACTGGCAGTGCTCCTGCCAGCCTGGTAGTGCCACCTGGGCACCTTGGCAGTGCCATGGTGCCAACCTGGCAGCGCCTGGGTGCCAGGGGGAGTCTCAGGTGCCATCCTGCCCTGTCCCTGACCACCTAGGGGACTCCAATGACCAGGGAGACCCCCCCTTCAGGGCCGTTCGTGGACGAGTACTAATTGGCAGCCAGCGGGGTTTCTCTGGGGGGGGGGTGTGGAATAGATACCGGGAGCTGGTTAGATCTGGCGTTAGCACTGAACTATGTGAGACTGAGTCCCACGCATTGTGAGCAGGACCAACATCGCGATGCCTCCCGAGATCGAGATAGGTCTTGCAAGGCATAAAGGCCATCGGGAAGCCTGGGGGTGGCCTCTCCCAGCATTTATGGGGAGGCGGCGGCGTAGTGGTATTGTCACTGGACTATTGGCCCAAAGATCCAGAGTGATGCTCTGGAGATCCAGATTCAAATCCTGCCACTGCAGATGGTGACATTTGAATCCAAGAAAAGTCTAATGACGACCATGTAACTATTGTCGATTGTCTTAAAAACCCATCTGGTTCACTAATGTCCTTTAGGGAAGGAAATCTGCCATCTTACCAGGTCTGGCCTACACGTGACTCCAGACCCACAGCAATGTGGTTGACTCCTAACTGCCCCCTCAAGTGCAATTAGGGATGGGCAATAAATGCTTAAAATGGTTGCCCGATAGTGGGATTTAATCCCTTGTATTCCACATCATGCATAAATTTGCATGATGAGTGATACTGAATTGCTTTGTGATTTGCGCTCTCAGCGGGAGTGCAAATCAGTCGCAATTCTCTTCCGCCGGGAGAACATGGGGCTGGATTCAGCGATTTTGAGGTGATGTCCGGAACATGTGTCTAGTATTACGACCAAAAAGCAGCTGCGCCACGGAAAAGCCCCCCGGATTTGCCTGAAGATGTAGGCGGAGAATTGCCAATTCCGTGGCTGCGCGTGCACACGACAGCAATCTGCAGCATTCGTGCCGTACAACCCGGCCTGCCAGATAGTGTCCCCCTGTAACCCACCTCGCCATTCCCGGACCACCCCTCACCAGTCCCCCAGCCCCCGCCGAAACCCCCCCAGCCAGCAGATGGCTCCCCCCCCCCCCCCGACTGTGGCGGCGCTAGACACAGTCCGCAGCCTCCACGCGAGGTTGACAAAACCACAGAACACACGCGCCCCAAGCCGTCGGGACCTCGGCCAATCGGGAGCAGGCCATCGGGGGAGGGCCTTCAGGTGACGTCCTGAGGTTGTCCCAAAGACATGTGGCGTACTCGCCGATGACGCAGTTTTGGAGGCGATGGAGCATCCAAAATCCCCCCCCCCTTGATTTCGGCATCAAAACGGATTCTCCGGCCAGTCGCTGAATGTGATTTCGGTGTCGGCAATCGGAGAATCCAGCCCATAGTCTCCCAAACGGAAAATCTCGGCCAGGTCTTAGACATTGCAGGAATAAACGTCAGACATATTAATGAATAATACTGAATGAGTGTGGGAAGAGAATGAAAGAGATGATAGATTGATAGACTCTGCAAGGATCATTTCCAGTCAGTGCAGAGCTTCGATCGACTAAACAAATGGAATTCGGAGGTCTACAAGTCAGTAGATTGGGAGTTAGAAGCTATCAAGCTGAAACTATGATCAGGCTGCACCTTTTGCATACTTATCATAGAATTTACAGTGCAGAAAGAGGCCATTTTGCCCCATTGGGTCTGCACCGGCCCTTGGAAAGAGCACCCCACTTAAGCATACGCCTCCACGCCATCGCCATAACCCAACAACCGCACCTAACCTTTTTGGATACTAAGGGCAATTTATAATGGCCAATCCATCTAACCTGCACATCTTTGGACTGTGGGAGGAAACTGAAGCACCCGGAGGAAACCCACACACACACGGGGAGAACGTGCAGATTCCGCACAGACAGTGTCCCAAGCCGGGAATCGAACCTGGGACCTTGGGAGCTGTGAAGCAACTGTGCTAACCACTGTGCTACCGTGCTGCCATCCTGGCCACCAAGGAAAACATCCAAGGTGTCAAAATGATGAGGAGGGGGAATCACAGCACAGATGTCCGACATCAAAGGATTGAGTTGAAGAAAAGCTAGAAATCTTTGATTCTTCAGCTGAGAAAGGAGGGAAATAGCAGCGGACTTTATGGAAGTGGAAATCAAAAAGCTATATCAAGCTAAACTGTGACTGCAGGAGATGTTTCATGAGAACATGGGAAACAAAAAAGTTCCCAGCTGATGGCAGGAAACATTTCCTCCTAGAAATAGAAGTTGGTATCAGAAATGGTGGAGATAAAAACTTAAGTCAGTCAAGTGGCCGTTAGATGTGTGGAGCAAGATTCTATATTTACTCTGAAAGAATGAGCTAGCTTGACCAAAGGGCCTCTGTGAGCTATACTTCTCTTTTTGAATTTTGTGTAGAGTTGAGAGAGGCATGAAGCATTTGGATTGAATTGATTTGGTGTAACCATTTGGAGAGAGAACTATGAGTGGCTCACCACCATCACCTTTTCAAGGACATCTAAGGACAGACAACAAACGCTGACTTCGACAGCGATGCCCATATCCTTTCCTTAAAATTCATTATCGCAATGTGGAAGTTGCTGGCTAGGCCAACATTTATTGACCATCCCTAATTGCCCTTGAGAAGTGGTAGTGAACTGCCTTCTTGAACTGCTGCAATCCATGTGGTTTAGGCGCACACACACAGTGCTGTTAGGGAGGGAGTTCCTGAATTCTGTCCCAGCGACAGTGAAGGAATGGTAATATATTTCCAAGTCAGGATGGTGACTGGCTTGGAGGGAAACTTCCAGGTGGCGGTTTTCCCTTGTCCTTCTACATGATAGTGGTCATGGGTTTGGAAAGTGCTGCCGATGGAGCCTTGATGAATAGTGTGTACAATCTTGTAGATTGTACACTCTACTGCGGCTATGTGAGCCAATGAAATGAGAGCGAAAACGGTGGACCAGAAGCGTAAAGTGAATGAGAGAAGAAAGTGACAAGGACATAATAACACTTTATTTTTACCTAACAAATTTGACCTGAACATGTATGCATTTATTTTTAATGGATCCTAGGTGGTGTTCAATGGGAGGCAATATCTGTACCCCATATTTTAATGAATTGGCTAAAATGGGTGATGGTATTGATTATTAAGTCGGACAGATAAGTTAGGCAATTAGTCATGTGAAACCTGTTGAGCAATTGCCTGAAGGGCCAATCTTTAGAAAGCTTGATGTCAAACCCTGATTAAATAGGTAGGCTTTTCTCTTTTTTTTAAAAACAATTTGTCTCATGATAACGTCCCTCGCAACCCCCCCCACCCCCCGCCCCCCCCCGCCCCCACCTACCCACCAACCGCCAACTATACTTGCATTAAGTGCAGAATCTTCAAGTCACTGCACAGTCTCATTGCACCATTTGAATTGACAATAGTGTTCCCTCAACAAAAATGCATGTAACGAGCAATATTTTTTTCTCATCTCAGCCCATCTCTTCAAGGGCTATTGCATTAACCAATTTACAACAAATGTTTCTTTAAAAGCATAGAATTTAACTGTAATATTTTTGGACAAGTTAAACCACATACAAACATTCCAGTTGTCCCAGAAATTTTGAAGGGATGGCTTATTTCGAAGCTAAACATGATCACCGCAGAACAATCCTCCAATCCAAGATATTTGTTTTGGAATTTCAATGTGAAGAGGATTTAATGACTGTTGTTCAGTACCATTAGGGAATGTCTGGACAGGAAGACATTGCTTACCTTATATAGTTTTAAGCTGGCCTCATGCCTTGAGTTGACAGTGTGGAGTCGCAGCTTCTCAATGCTGTTGGTGTAGTAGTCGCATGCGTTGCATTTCAAGTGCACTGGGTTCCCAATCGCCACGCATTTCAGTCGCCACTCGTTGGCCTTGCCCCCTTCTTTGATGTGTGCTACGAGTTGGTATTTCTGCACATGCTTATCTGTCTTACAGTGCAACTGGAAGTTGGCCTTGAGCTGGGTGTTGTAACGGCAGAGCTTACACTGGTAGGAGTCACCAATGACTGCTTTCCATTCCTCCTCGGGCAGGTGACGTTCAATGTTCATGTGCAGACTGAGTGTCTCCAGGTTGTCTGTGGTGAATCGGTTGCAGACCGCACACTGAAAAAGCTTCAAAGAAGGGTCATTCGTCGTCGTGAAGGTTTCACCAAGGTTCATGAGTTCTTCTGACACCAGTTGTCCACCTCCCAGTCGCATGTCAAGAGGAATCTCACCACCAACTGCACAGGACCAAAAACAAAAAGCGAAAAAGACTTGATTAGTAACATCCCCAGAAAGGTAGAAGAATGATGGTCATACACTGTAAGATGTTGACTTGACAACAATACTGCTGATATGATAGTCTGAGTTCTTCTAAATCTAATAATGAGAACTACCTCTGTTAATGTGGTCAAACCTACCCACCAATATCCAGTGATAATATCTGCAGCATGGAAGAGATTTATGCAAATAAAATGACAAATCTGCTGCCATGTTCAACTTTAAAGACGATAGTGGCAGATGTATATTTATTTGATTTGTTGATGGGGTAAGCTGTGCATAAGAGTCTGCTTTAGGCTCATATCCCTGAATGGAAGACTAGATGGTCAAAACTCATTTTACTTGTGATCAGTTATTAGCCTTCAGGGACAGTGATTCCTATCAGCTAATGCCAGATTAGATTTAAACTTTAGTCTCCACAGGTTTCAAAGCTAAACGCTCAGCGTGCACGTAGCAATAGGCAACATGGTCAAAACGTGGCTGATCAAGCTCAAAATTACTCCATTTTGTGTCAGCAATTTTAGTAGTAACATCACTTTAGAATGCAGCTTCAAAAAAAAAAAATAGATCCATTATTCATTTTAATTACTGTCAACACCCAGGTATATTGATGACGGTGAGCATTTTGGTGTCAGCTTAAAAAGGGGCTGCTGACAGCAATGAACCTATCCTGGAATCTGACACTTCTCCATTTATCTGAACTCCATAAAGCAGTGTAAGTCAGAAGCAATTCAAACTAATAATTTTCCAATGCATCACTGCAGGTATTTTTAATTCCAAGAATTTCTCTCCATGTTCACCATTTTGTTGAGCTTTGCAAGATTTCTCACTATCCTAGTGATATGGGTCCAAATGAGATTTCAAAGGGCGCTCGAGGTCAATCAAAATCTGGAAGACAATTGGATGATAGGCCCACACTTTTAGTAGAGGTTCTTTTAATGAGCTTCTAACTGACGGTGTCATTCCAAAACATTAAACAGTCTTGTTTTTTATTCAATTACTGACACAGCCACTGGGGGATTCTGGAACTTTTTTTAAAAATTCAGTCCTTTATCAATCGCAATTTCAAAAGATATTTTTCTTGAAATGAAATGCTGTAAATGCAAAATAAAGACTTTTCGAGGCAACAAGAAGTATAGAATGGCAACAAAAAGTATAGAATGGCAACTCAAGACTAGTCCTTGCCTGTTGATTGGCATACAAAGGAGAAAGAATAACTAACATGCCTAATGCTTAGTGAAAAATTAAATAGCTTGGGGGACAAAAAAGAGGCAACTTAAAAATATATATCCCAATATGCAAAGCAGTTTTAAATAGCTGCAGCAAAACTTGTGCTATGTTTCAGCAACAGCAGAGAGGTAGAGCTAATTATCCCATTACTGCATCAATACATCCATTTAACAGAGTTGTGTCAGTGCGATGGGTGATCTCATCAGTGGAAGGTGAAAACCTCTGTGCTGTACAGATCTGTCTAATGCCTCTTACTACACAATCTTTAATACATCATTGACCAGACAAAACCAAGAGCTGACCTTGTCCAACTTACAGTAAATTAATAACAAGCTCTTTATTTATAGCATAAAAGCTCTACAGCTGTGAATGGCACTTCCTAATTTCATAAAACTCAGTTCTTCGGAAGAATTAGAGTATAGTTTATTCTCTTCTAAATAAAAGAGGTTGGTGTTATCTGCTCCCTCACTGCGCCAACCCCATTGGTCAGGTTTTAGGTCCCCCAGAAACTAAGTTCTGCCACCTTGCAAAGCTCCATCTAGTGGTCTGGCTGAGAACAGGGCGACTCATCCAATCAGAGCATGTGCAATTTTGAATAACCGCTTTGGTTGCAGTTTGAATTCAGACTCCGAATGTAATCATTGGGCCATTTGGACAAATCGGTTTCTGTCACACCCGGACAATATGAACTCAAATTTGTTACTGGAAACAGCCACTTAAAATTATCTTCCCCAGCGGGTGTTTAAAAAAATCCTCGGGCAGCAAGGCAACAAGCTAAAAACTTATGGTGCTGAAGATATCAATCAGTTTGAAACAAAGGCAGAAGTAAAATATGGCTTTGTAACTTTGTTCAATGATAAAATATTATTGCCTCTTCAAAGCAGCTGGTGACTTTTTAAACTAGGTCTTCACCAGTTTTGCTCTTTAGCTGGTTCGTCGAAAGTACATCAGGAGGTGAAAGGACAAGGGGTGATTTCCCCTCAACCTTCTCATTTGGGAACCAACCGGTCTCAGTACAGCTCAAGCAAATTCAGGAACTAATTGTGCAACTCTCATAGAGAGAAATCTTCTAGACCTGCATGACCGTGTCATCAAGCCTCCCAACATTGTACGACGAGTACAGCTAGGCCAAAGAAATGTGTATTCTGCTGCCATAACCTATGGCTGTTCTAAGTCAATGCAATGATGGTGGCAAATCAAGACTTCTCCAAATGGTCCCATAAACCTTCTTCACACCATTGGTTTCAGGACCTATTTAAAATTAAATCATCATGCCGGCTTTCTGTACATCATCAATGTACATAAAAAGTATTTAAATCTAAACTTAGTCTAGTGCCTAACCTAAGAGAAGATTTTGGCTCCAGTTCTCTCAAAGTATATTCTCTGAGGTAGTCCTGTCATCACAAACTGAATCTTGACTTTGGCCATGCCCATTAATGTTGAAAAAATTCAAAACAAAAGTGTAATCTCGTGTGTTGTTTGCTCTGCATTATCTGCTGATTAAAATATGCATACATGGGATAATTTGGTTCTTTCCTTGAGCTTTCAACCAAATTAGTTCATGCATTTGTGTATGTGACAGACATGGGATGTATATCTATAAAATATATTTCATAGCAGGTAACAGTGCATTAAACTCTTTCCCCAATCCTTTTGCACTATCTTGCTGTAGGCACTTGGAAGAGAATTGATGGGAGTTATAATAGAACAGCCAGCTCGAAGCAGCATTGCCAAAAACTTCGGAACAGATTTCCTAGCCATCTCATAATTACATTGAGGCTACAGCACCGAAGCAGAACATTCAGTGGTCACTGTTGGCATTTCTATACTCCAATTAAGCCTCTTCCTCCCTCCCACCTCTCTTCATCTAACCATGTCATTATTACTTCTCTATTCTTTTCTCCCTCATGTGCTTATCTAGATTCCCTTAAATGTATTTTTGCTCTTCACTTCAACTACTCCTATGGTAGCAAGTTCTACATTTTTACCACTCGTGGAATAATGAGAATTTACCCTAAACTCCTTATTGAATTTACTCATGACTATCTTACGTTGATGATCTTTTTGCTGGTCTCTCCTGCAAGTGGAAACTATATTATCCCACACGGGATCTACTGGGTGGGAATGCTTGTCTAGCCCAAGTACAAGCTCCTCGCTAGGGGTGGGGTAGTCCAATACCCATTGCATAGAAGGTCGGCCAGTAAGGCACCGACCGGAACGGAACGTGGTAGGGGTCTCCCGGGAAGTGTCCATATTTTGTTTGTAAATAAAACTTTGTCCTAATATTTACTCGGTGTGGACTACCTGGGTGGGATTCTCCACTCCCGCGCCGAAGTGGCCGCCCGTCGTGAACGCCGTCGAGATCCACGACGGCGCAAAACGGCCCCGATCCCGACCGATTCAGGCCCTGACAATGGGCTAGGATCGGGGCCTCGTCATCTACACGCGCCAGACCTTGTCGCATGCGTAAAGGCGGCGCCACATAGATGACGCGGCAGGCGCCGTATAACTGGCATCATCCGCGCATGCGCGGGTTGGCCGCAGGCCAGAGAATCGCCGGAGACACCCAAAATGGCGATTCTCTGGCATCCCCGCTATTCTCAGGCCCGGATGGGCCGAGCGGCCAGGCCAAAACGGCGGGATCTTGTGGGGCCGCGGAAGGAGGTCCTCCTTCAGAGAGGACGGCCCGACGATCGGTGGGCACCGATCGCGGGCCACCCCACATTTGAGGTACCCCCGGTGCAGGATCCCCCCTCACCCCCCCGCAGGCCACCCCCCCCCCAGTGTTCGCGCGCTGTTCCCGATGGCAGCGACCAGGTGTGGACGGCGCCGGGTGGAACCCGCCGTTTTGGCCTGGCCGCTCGGCCCATCCGGGCCTGAGAATAGCGGGGGTGCCAGATAATCGCCATTTTGGGTGTCTCCGGCGATTCTCCGGCCTGCAGCCCGCGGAATTCGACCGGGCCATTCCCGCCGCTTGGGAGAATCGCGGACCGGCGTCCCGGGAAATTTTGGCGGCCCTGGCGATTCTCCCAACCGGCGCGGGAGTGGAGAATCTCACCCCCTGTGTCCTTATTAAAGGAACATCCTCTCCTGAGCAAACGCCTCCATCTTCTTAAAGACCTCTATCAGGCAATCAGAATCCCTGCTTGTTCAGCCTTTCCTGATAGATATATCCTCTCAGTTCTAGAATCATTCTTGTGAATCTCTTTCGCAAGTTCTACAATGCCTCAATGCTCCTTTTATAATATGGAGGACAAAACAATGCACAGTACTCAACCTGTGGTCAAACCAAGATTCTATACAAGTTTAATATAAGCTCGCTGCTTTTAAATTCTGTCCATCTAGAAATGAATTGAGTGCTTAGTTTTTGTTTTAATGGTCTCACTAACCTTCATCTGTATTTTTAGTGATTCAAGTACCTATACCCTGGATCCCTCTGGTCTTTTTAATTTATTCATGGGATGAGGGCATCGCTGGCTGGGCCAATGTAATTGCCCTTTAATTGAGCATCTTGCTAGGCAATTTCAGAGGGCATTGGAGAGTTAACCACATTGCTATGGCTCTGGAATCACATGGAGGCCAGACCAGGAAAGGTGGCAGATTTCCTTCTCTAAATGACATAAGTGAACTATACGGCTTTTTACAACAATCAACAATGGTTTTGTGGTCATCATTAGACTTTTAATTCCAGATTTCTAATTGAATTCAAATTTCATGGCCTGCCGTCTTAGAATTCGAACCTGGGTCCCCAGTGCATTACCCCAGGTCTGTGGATTACCAATACCTCTACGTCACTGCCTCACGTTTATTCTCTTATTATTCAAGAAATATGTGACCTCCTTATTCTTCCCACCAAATTGCACAAAATTACATTCCATGGCCATAATTGTTGCATGACTCAAGCTTAAAGTATAAGTCTGAGCACTTATGACCCCAGACCATACCCCATCAGTAGCTGGAATACTGGACCAAAACCCCAATATTTTACTTTATTTTGTAAGACTGTGTGGAAAAAATACTTTGCTTCAGGAGTGATTGCACGAAGAAATATGGATTTGGTATTATAAAACAAAGCTTTATTATTCACACAGTATTAAAACGTTAAACCTCACATGCAAAAATAGCTTAAAATTACCCCTTAAACAATACTACTCAATTTCTAATTAAACAATAAGAAACAAAATCATCCTGCTCTCAATCCACCCTACATCCCAACAGCACAGAGTAATACTTGCTTTCCAGAACAGATCTGGCTCCTGTTAGAATCCTTGCAGACTCTGGTTGGATGTCTTCAAAAGACTATTTCAACCGGTTTGTTTCAGCTTCTCCCTTGTCCTCAGACCAGTCTTCATAGCTTTAAACAATATTAATATTTTTAACTATCCTACTGAGAGAGCAAAAGACCTTACATATGGACTCAGTGTTAGCCAGATCAGAACTCAACTCAAAATCTTTCTCAAAAGGTTTGAGTGCCTCCACCCAGCAAAGACATCATCTCCCCAAGCTGAAAACAAATTAACTCCCTAGGCTGAAAACACATTAACTCCCCAGGGACTCCCCTTAGAGAAACAGCAGTGTATTAGTCCAGGCTTTTACAATGGTCAATTTTACCTCTAGCCCCTAAAAGCTTTCTGGTCTTGCAAAAGAAGATTTTTTTTTTTTAATGACTACTGCAGTTAAACACACTCTAACCCAGGCTTTTAACCCTTAAATTGCCAAATGTTTATAACCCAATATATCTAAAATCCTGCATTTGTCACAAACTGTATCAACATGCACTAAATTTACTACAATTCTGCACCTTAAACCAGACTCTGATTTCTTCTCTCAACAGATTCAAATCAGTAGAACAAATGACGAGAGAAAAGAGTTTTCTGCAGCTAATCAATTGAGGTGCTCACTGAACAATGAGTTTCTATAAAAGCACAGAATTTCAAAACCTGTCTGAAAGCACCTCCAATATGAACTTGGCAACAAATTGTGAACATTGGTGTATTTGTATTAAACTGGAAACTGTAACAATTAAAAATACAAGCAGCAATATGCAAATGATAAATAAAGCTATGTAACGCTTTTTCAAAGACACACACACATGAATAAACCAAAGATGGGATGCTACAACCTTCCACGACAGAATTAAAAAGAAAACGCTGAAAAGGAAGTCAGAAGAGAGACTAAACACAGGCAGAGTTTCATTTGCTGGCACATTTTACTTCAACGGTATTTATAAAATGACCATTTGTCTAGAAATTCAAAAAATTTGCAGTATTTCCAAACATTCAACACTAATATTATATGCTAGTGAAAGGTATACAATTTCTATCTGTAGTGGTTTGATTCACTTGGTTTATATAAAAGTCTCAAAATTTGTTTTAGTTTTGCATGGTCCAACCACTATTTAAGTAACAATGAAATATTTGTACGCAAGCGGAAGAGGCAGTTTGAGGGATATGCTGCAGCTATCAACATATTGTGGAATGTTGAACTTAAACTTTCCAATCTTCTCCCTCATCTCTGATCAATAATTATCAACATATGAGAAAAGGCACAAATGGAGCCTAAGGTTTGAAATATTTGTTCATGTTTTGGTACCTACAGTGGCTCAAAAGCCAAAACGATACTCAAAATAAACTCTGATTTTTATTGTTACAGATAGGAGAAGGGAGAACAATGGATGAATTCCTGCAGCCAGTATTTGTAGTGGCATCAGAAAGAAAGCACTTTGAAAGAAACAGATTATAATTTGGCTACACACAAAAATCAGAGCCATTGTTTCCCCCAATGGTTATTAAGAGACGTAAAGAAAGCTCTCTGAGCCATCAAATGGCAAATTATTGGTATGTTGTGTAGGTTTCCTACTAAGCAGCTCTCTAGTCAAGAGTCTTAGCTTTAGCATAGGTATTTTCTCTGCAGATTGATGTGATCAAAGCTCTTACTCTACTATTTTTATACCATAGAATTTGCACTTAATTTTCAAAGAAGTATTTCCATTCCAAATATTAAAAAAAAAATTTTTTTTAGGGTACCCAATTCATTTTTCCAATTAAGAGGCAATTTAGCGTGGCTAATTCACCTACCCTGCACATCTTTTGGGGGCGAAACCCACGCAAACACGGGGAGAATGTGCAAACTCCACACGGACAGTGACCCAGAGCCGGGATCAAACCTGAGACCGTGACGCCGTGAGGCTGCAGTGCTACCATTACGCCACCGTGCTGCCCTTTCATTCCATACATGAACAGACCAGGGTATGTTTCCCATTTAAAATCTCAATCGCCATTTTTCTTCCACCCACTCAGCAGAAACAATCAGAAAATGATATTCCCTTAGTAACTAACCTGTCACCAATGAACAGCAGAACCAAATTAACTTTGTAGTCATGAAGATGACAAAAGAACAAATCTTTATGAACCATCATGTTTCATCAGTTTCACACTTTTATTCTTACGTTCTAACTCACTCAAAGTTAAACTCAAAAGTCTAATTATTTTTGGTGTATTGACTTTCTGACTAGGATTATTTCAGCAAGTTTGGCCATACATAAGCTAATGATCATATCAAATAATCTCTGCCATGTGCATCTATTCTATTTTTTATATTGTTCTCTTTGTAGCCTTCTATGCCACAGGATTTTGATTGAGGATGAAGGGAAATTCAAGGACACTACAAATGTTACCTTCGTTTTTTTTTACAAATTTAGAGTACCAAATTCATTTTACCCAATTTAGCGTAACCATTTTGATTGTGGGGTTGAAACCCATGCAAACACAGGGAGAATGTACAAACTCCTCACGGACAGTAACCTAGGGCTGGGATTGAACCTGGAACCTCGGCGCCGTGCTAACCACTGCACCAGTGTGCTACCCTTACAAATGTTACCTTCTTTCCATGTGTCTAAGAGGTACTGAAATCTAATTGATTTGAATTTTGCCATTTTCCCTTCTCTCCCAGCATTCAAAGCACCTAAAATTAGCGGAGATTCCTTTATTACATTTGCAGTTTATTTCTAGCCAGTAAGACCATGTAGAGTAGTGACAATGTGGGCTTCTTGAACTACTAGTGACTCTCTGGGTAAGTGTGTCAATCAAGTTGAAAACAGTACAGAAATTTCTAAGTAGACCACATGGAGTGCATTGTAAACGGTGTGCAATGTGCTTTCAGATGCTGAAATGCATCTATAAGAGGGGTAGAAAAATGTTTTAAATTGAAGATGCCATACCAACTCGTTCGAGTATCAATGATGAAACCAGATGGGAGCATGGATAATGCTGTTTAGCACAGGGCTAAATCGCTGGCTTTGAAAGCCGACCAAGGCAGGCCAGCAGCACGGTTCGATTCCCGTAACAGCCTCCCCGAACAGGCGCCGGAATGTGGCGACTAGGGGCTTTTCACAGTAACTCAATTTGAAGCCTATTTGTGACAATAAGCGATTTTCATTTCATTTCATTTCATTTTCATAATGCAGGGGGTTAGTCACTGGCATTTTAGCTTCAAGAGCGGAATTCAAATCCAACCCAGACTGATAAGATGGAAGTCTCCCATGTCCTCTGGCTGTGAAGGGGCACTGAAGCACCAATGCCGATGTGGCTGGTGGGGCGGGCGGGCTTTCTTGTTACCTTTTGATATTGGGCGCCCTATCCAATGTGTTTAGACCTTGCCTCTTTCAGTGCCAGTGCAAAACTTGCCCCCCCCCCCCCCCAAAAAAAAGACATTTCTATGTGTGGGTGGATTACGAAGACCACAGTTGGAAATTATTTGGGAAAATTGCACCCAGTAAGTTGTAACATTGGTGATCTCAGTGACCCAGCTGATTAAGGCAGACCAAGGCAGGCCAGCAGCACGGTTCGATTCCCGTAACAGCCTCCCCGAACAGGCGCCGGAATGTGGCGACTAGGGGCTTTTCACAGTAACTTCATTTGAAGCCTACTTGTGACAATAAGCGATATTCATTCATATTCATTCAAGGGTTGAATATATGAGCAAAATCCATATTAAATGTTATGTACTAACAACAAATGTTCTTTGACAACTGTATGCACAACACAGTCCTGGTGACTGCTTCAGGATAAGTTCCAATGAACTGGGAATGATATCATTTAAAGGGCTTACTGGTATTACACATCTTAGAATATAAGCATTCTAACTCATAGGAGATTTAAACAGATGGTAAAAATTAGTTACAGCGAACAATTTTTAATTGTGAAGCTGTGCCGGTTAAACAAGCCTATGCAAAAAACGCATTGGCACTTATCAAGTAAACTATTGCAAGCGGTTACAATACAATATAATTAACTCTTTGATTTCTAGCCAATAACACCACTTATTGCAGCAATTCAGAATATCATTGAAAAAGCTCCCAATAATTTCAAACTTTATTTTTGACAAAACACCTATGGGACAATAAATCACAGTACACAGTTAGGATTTAAATGCCACACAGGCATTAAACTGTTTAAAATAAAGGATAAGCTCTACATGGAAGCAATATAAATACAAGTAATTGTAAAGTCAGAACCTTTCGGCTATTAACCCAATTATAATTTTTGCGTATTTCTTATCTTGTGAACATCTATATTACTGTATAATTTTTACATTATTCCTAATTAAGCGAAGGGCCACCTGAGCCCAATTTTGCAACCTCTTCTAACATTCTTTCCCCTGCCTTGGCAATCTGCCACCATTGCCACAGGGGACCCAGCAAACTCAACAAGCACCGTTGGTCCTATTACCAAGAGGTTCTATTACGAAGAGGTTCTTTCTAACAATATTATTGAAAGACTCCAGATCCCACTACATGAGTTCAGTGACAGATGTCATAGGATTCAGCACAATGTGTTAAAATATGCTAAGGCACTCTGATCTTTTTTAATCACTTTGCAGGAGATTACATTTAATATATTATAATGTGCGCTGGCAGAAATCCAAGTCCAATATTCTTACAAGAACATGTTACTGTTAATAACACAAGCATATGTAAGATTTATTTTTTGCCCCGCTGAGAGCTACTGTACCAACAGGCAAAATTCTGCCAGAATCAAAGGGAAAATCTTTTTTAAAACTGTTGCGAAAACTGGAAAGATGCATTATTCTCGGTGCACCCTGATTGGGGAGGGGAAGAAGGTTGAGATGGAGGAGGGGTTGGACAGTAGTTTTTGGATTCAATTCTTTCCCCATTAAATTTAAGTTTTCATTTGAAACTCTGTCCAAAGTCGAACCTCTATTATAAGACCAGCACCACTATAGGTGACTCATAATTGCATTAACCTACTGTGAAAGGTGCGCAGTCCATGGGTGCATTTATTTTATTTTCTCTCTTGAATACAACATGAATGGTGTTGTCACCAACAATGGACAAATGTTAACGGTGTCTCGGTTAATATTTTAAAAATGTAACAAACAAGGAGCTTGAATGACAAAGAGAGCAGTGTAGGACCAATTTGTCAGTCAGGTTTCTCCTGGAATTTATCCTTTGGCAAACAAAACGTCTGACTGTTGGGATAGTGGCAATAAATGGTTGGGTGTCTTATTCAAAATACCGGCATTTCAAACCTAATTTGATTAGAATCAATGCAGTTGCCAAAATTAAGGCTCAGGCAAACACAAGACTTTGAACATAAAAATATTCAAGCACCCCACATCATTTTTTTATTGAACACTTTCTACAACTGGGGCGTCATTCTCCGCCGGCGGGAGTCTCCGTTTTGCCGGCGCCCGGGGGTTTCCCGACGGCGTGGGGCTGCCCCACAATGGGAAACCCCATTGACTGGCCGGTGTTACGGAGACTCCCGCCGGCCGGTCGGGGCAGAAATGTGGCGGGGCGGGTAGGAGAATTTCACCCCTGGTCTCCGACCCAAAATTGAGCTACAATACTTGTCCTCTGCGCTGTGTTAGAGCTCCACATTATATAATGACTGTGGCTTCACAGCTCCAGTATTGCAGCGCCAGACACTCAATTAGAGACCTTGAGTTTAAATCCAAGCATTGATGTGCTTTACTGGTGCCCAGCCAAACTTCTTGATGGTACATAGTACTATCTTGTAGTACATAGTGCTCCATCCTGGGGGAGATGATGTGAACTATTTGTCAGGATAATACTTCAGCTTAAACTGCCTCCAATTAGCCATGGCACTGGCAGTACCCATGCAAGCCTAATGCCTCTGTCCTCCTTGCTGTCACATACTCCAAGTACTCCTATCCAGTAAGAAATATCACTGTAATGACTCCAAGGGTACATAGCTAAACTCCAGAGACTAATGTCCCACAGTGTTGAAAATCCTCCATACAGCCCAAATTGCCAATCTAATCTCCCTGCTATGGGTCACAGGAAATGGATTCAACTTCAAGTCCAGAGAGTTGGGAGATAATTTAGGTTGACAGCAGTCCAGTTCTGAGGAGATGCTGTGCTGTTAAGCAGTGCTGCCCTGTAGATGAGATGTCAAACCAAGAGTTGTTCACTCAACGGGACGTAAATGACTCCATGGCTGTGGTTAGCCGAGCCTCCCTGGCACCGTTCGCATTTGTCCTCCACCTCTGGGAAGAACCTGCTTATTTGGGTTCTGGTTAGGTGCGTTCAGTGCACCACATTTAGCTGCATTAGGCTCAGCCCTGTGCATGTGGAGGTGAAGTTCACCCTGTGCATGCTTCGATCCAGAGTCCTCCCCCTATCTCTATGCCATTTTTTCCATGTCTCGTCCATGGGGTGCATACCTCCTCCAGCAATCGCTATTCATGCCCCCACACCTCCCCTCCCCTTGGTCACCTGCATTCAGCAGTCTTTCTACTGGTGAGTGTCCTGGTATCTGAGGATGTGTCATTGTTTCTTTGCAGAGTAATTTTTTGACTTGAATGTATCTCCGGTCGTTCCATCTTGGTAGCTGGAACCTCCACGTGAGTTCCCCCAGGGCCGCTACTCTATCGTCCTTGTTCAAGGCCCTGACCATCAGAGTCCCCTCATGCTGCCGCCACCATTTGAAGGTGGCGTCCATTACAGAGGGAGTGAACCTATGGTTGTTGCAGATGGGGTGGACATTTTGAAGGTCAGCACGGTGGTGCGGTGGGTTAGCCCTGCTGCCTCATGGCACCGAGGTCCCAGGTTCGATCCCGGCTCTGGGTCACTGTCCGTGTGGAGTTTGCACATTCTCCCCGTGTTTGTGTGGGTTGCGTCCCCACAACCCAAATATGTGCAGTGTAGGTGGATTGGCCACGCTAAATATCCCCTTAATTGGAAAAAATGAACTGGGTATTCTGAATTTATATTTTAAAAAATGGTGGACATTTTGGTTAGGCTGATGTGTTGCCTCGCTTGGTACCACGCTCGGAACGTGGCCACTACCACTGGGCTCCTCGAGTATTTGGCCAGAGTGGGGGGGATGGGATTGCAGTTGTGACTAGAGCTCGGAGGGATACCCCTGTGCAGGAAATCTCCTCCATCCTCACCCACTCTGCTCCCGGTTCCTTGACCAGGGTTTGTCCCAGGCTTGTCGGATATCGAACGCCCGTCTTTGAGGTCATGTCCAGGGTTGTGGGAGTGAATGTGGAGCCATGTTGAAAAGTGGCAGTCTTCTGGGTGTCAGATCAGTCAGAGTTCTTCATGGGGAGGTGGGGCGATGCCCTTGCCTTTGCTTTCTTGATCCCCTACCGGAGAATCCTACTCGGCTGGCGATCGGTAGCACCACCCAGGACTGCAGACTGGCTGTCCGACCAGGCAGAATTTCTCAGGCTGGAGAAAATTTAATTTGCCATCCTCGGGTCAGAAGTAGATTTCCATAGGACGTAGGGCCCAAACAAAATTGTATGCAGATGCCTATAAATATGTGTGTCGGCCATATTGGGGAATGTGAAATATGTATCCTAGTTAAAGGGGGGGTCACAGCCACAGTTGTTGTTATGAAGATGCTCGCTTGTAAATATGCGTGTTGGTTTTTATCCCCCAACAAATAGTCAAAGCAGATTATCTGGTCATTATTTCATTGTAATTTGTGGGAACTCCTAGTGTGTAAATTGGCTGTCATATTTCCTAAAGTGACGACATTTCAAAAGTGCTTAATTGTCGATGGAGTGCTTTGGATGAAAGGTATTGGCAAGTTTAAGTTTTTTTACTGCATAGTCATTCCAGCAAATACCAAATAAACACTGGTACAAGTGCGAATGCTGTACAAGCTGCTGCACTTACCAATATCAGGTTGTTTCTACATGAATAATCTTGAAACTGTAGTTATGCAGAAACAACCTGATAAAACAATTTTAAGACATGTGTTTGCATATCTTTGAAAGCTATTTAGTATGTGAATGCTTGTTGTAGTTTCTATTGTAAAGAATCTACATACATTGGCTGGAGTTTTCAAAAAAGGTGGCAAAGTGTCAGGTTCTGACTGAAAATTGCCGTGCTTCGCCCCAGAAACTCAGCAGGCTTTCCGCCCAGATCTTCTTTGTCAGGGAAAAAAATTAAATTGGTGGCTGTGTTTGGCGCCATCACTCTGGCGGGCAGGGCCTGATAGTCAGCAAGCCTGGCTACAGATATCGGGCCGCCATCATTGAAGGGCTCCCCGATCAGCAAGAAAACTGAACTCTCTCTCAGCCTTCCTCCCAACCAAGCTTCGGAGTGATGTCCCTCCAAGGAATTGGGGTGGGGGGGGGCACTCTCTCTTCTCCCCCCAACCCCCCTTGCACATTCACCGGAGCGCATCCCTCTTTCTCCCCCCCAAAAGGGGATGTCCTTCTCCCCCAAGGGTGGCACTACCCAGCCTTGGCCCTCAACCCCAGGGCCCCCAGGCACCTCCGCATCTCTGGTGTGATCATCACGGTCGGTTTTCGTTTTTGAAAACCAGTAGTAAATAGGGTCGGCCTTTGAGGGAGGGGGGAGGTGGAGAGGAGAACATCACACTCCCTGGAAGGTACAGCATAAAGCAGTTTAATTATATTAAAATGTATTTAAATTTATGGTAATCAGGTCCAGGCCCTATCTGGGCATGAACCTGATCACGTCACCAATGGGAGGGCGGGTAACAGCTCAAACCGAGATCACGCTGGCACCAATCCCGTTATGGTTCTTGCGCGAGATTTAGCTGCCATAAGGGGGCTTGCACACGACTGAACGGGCCCGAGAAATTGTGCCCATTGTACCCCCTCACTAAAACATTAACTAAAAGTTACTAATTTAAGTGACATTTACATCGACAACAAATGTTGATCTAGAACATAGAACATAGAACATTACAGCGCAGTACAGGCCCTTCGGCCCTCGATGTTGCGCCGACCTGTGAAACCACTCTAAAGCCCATCTACACTATTCCCTTATCGTCCATATGTCTATCCAATGACCATTTGAATGCCCTTAGTGTTCGCGAGTCCACTACTGTTGCAGGCAGGGCAGTCCACACCCTTACTACTCTCTGAGTAAAGAACCTACCTCTGACATCTGTCCTATATCTATATCCCCTCAATTTAAAGCTATGTCCCCTCGTGCTAGACATCACCATCCGAGGAAAAAGGCTCTCACTGTCCACCCTACCTAATCCTCTGATCATCTTGTATGCCTCAATTAAGTCACCTCTTAACCTTCTTCTCTCTAACAAAAACAGCCTTAAGTCCCTCAACCTTTCCTCATAAGATCTTCCCTCCATACCAGGCAACATTCTGGTAAATCTCCTCTGCACCCTTTCCAATGCTTCCACATCCTTCCTATAATGCGGCGACCAGAATTGCACGCAATACTCCAAATGCGGCCGCACCAGAGTTTTGTACAGCTGCAACATGACCTCATGGGTCCGAAACTCAATCCCTCTATCAATAAAAGCTAACACACCGTACGCCTTCTTAACAACCCTCTCAACCTGGGTGGCAACTTTCAGGGATCTATGTACATGCACACCGAGATCTCTCTGCTCATCCACACTGCCAAGAATCTTACCATTAGCCCGGTACTCTGTCTTCTTGTTATTCCTTCCAAAATGAATCACCTCACACTTTTCTGCAACAAACTCCATTTGCCACCTCTCAGCCCAGCTCTGCAGCTTATCTATGTCCCTCTGTAACTTGTAACATCCTTCTGCACTGTCCACACTCCACCGACTTTAGTGTCATCTACAAATTTACTCACCCATCCTTCTACGCCCTCCTCCAGGTCATTTATAAAAATGACAAACAGCAATGGCCCCAAAACAGATCCTTGTGGTACACCACTAGTAACTGCACTCCAGTCTGAACATTTCCCATCAACCACCACCCTTTGTCTTCTTCCAGCTAGCAAATTTCTTATCCAAACTGCTAAATCACCCTGAATCCCATGCCTCCGTATTTTCTGCAGTAGCCTACCGTGGGGAACCTGATCAAACGCTTTACTGAAATCCATATACACCAGATCAACTGCTTTACCCTCATCCACCTTTTTGGTCACCTTCACAAAGAACTCAATAAGGTTTGTGAGACATGACCTACCCTTCACAAAACCGTGTTGACTATCTCTAATCAAATTATTCCTTTCCAGATGATTATACATCCTATCTTTTATAAACCTTTCCAAGATTTTGCCCACAACAGAAGTAAGGCTCACTGGTCTATAGTTACCGGGGTTGTCTCTACTCCTCTTCTTGAACAAGGGGACAACATTTGCTATCCTCCAGTCTTCTGGCACTATTCCTGTAGACAAAGTTAACTTAAAGATCAAAGCCAAAGGCTCAGCAATTTCCTCCCTAGCTTCCCAGAGAATCCTAGGATAAATCCCATCCAGCCCAGGGGACTTATCTATTTTCACACTTTCCAGAATTGCTGACACCTCCTCCTTATGAACCTCAAGCTCTAGTCTAGATCTTTCTTGGGATATGGATCAAGTCAGTACCTCAGCAATATCTCTTAAGATTTGGACAATCTTTACAAGGCTACAGTATTCTCAATTTCTATTTGCCCTGGTGTTAATGATGGGCCCTTATGGGTAATCATTTGTACAACTGCATTGATGGCTTGACCAATTCAAATGATATTGAAAGTCATTCCAGGCCTGACTCGGTAGAATGGGAGGTTCCCTTCCCCGAAATTTAATTCAATTTCTGAACATAATAAAGAGCTCTCCCAAAAACTGCAAGGAAAAAAGCTGACAGATTTGGAACGAGTTCACCCCAGTTACTCATGACTTGCCCAATTCTGGATCAGATCTTTCTAAACTCTATGCTCCAATTTTTAAGGGGAACATGCGTTGAAGGTTTCTTCTTTACCTAATTACAAAATGTATTTATATACTTGATACACAGATTTGGATATGATACAACATTATTTTGCTTCTTTTAGCCATAATATTCAAGATTGTAAGGCTTGTGCCGTGCTCAGAAAAAGGCGAGAATGATTCCTGAACTTTGATACTTTAAGTCATCAGGATAGGACTTAGGGCTCTTTATTCTGGAGGAACAGAGGCTAGGAGGTGATTCAGTTCAGAAGAGGCTTCGTGGTGCAGTAGCAGAGTCAGTACTGCTGGACCAGTAGCTCCAGATTTGAGTCCAATGCCAGGACCTGTGGCCTGGAAAGGGCGTTCAATATGGTTCACCATCTGATAATCAGCTCAGCGATCAGGGCAGCACGGTAGCATTGTGGATAGCACAATTGCTTCACAGCTCCAGGGTCCCAGGTTCGATTCCGGCTTGGGTCACTGTCTGTGTGGAGTCTGCACATTCTTCCCGTGTGTGCGTGGGTTTCCTCCGGGTGCTCCGGTTTCCTCCCACAGTCCAAAGATGTGCAGGTTAGGTGGATTGGCCATGATAAATTGCCCTTAGTGTCCAAAATTGCCCTTAGTGTTGGGTGGGGTTACTGGGTTATGGGGATAGGGTGGAGGTGTTGACCTTGGGTAGGGTGCTCTTTCCAAGAGCTGGTACAGACTCGATGGGCCGAATGGCCTCCTTCTGCACTGTAAATTCTATGATATGATCCTTCAACCACTTCCCCCACTATTCCCCTTAAGGTAAAAAAAAATAGCAGTGTATGTGTGTGAAGATATGCTAACAACAAAGTTCAATTGATTTTTAAAGAATAAAAAAATTGCTGGATGCAATGCTTTGCAAACCCTTTAAATGCAAGGACATATTTCTCCTCGTAAACTGCCTCTCTAGAACAGGTTACAACCAACAGGGCAAGTGAAGATACCCTGCAATTCTTTCAGAAGAGATTTGTAACCTTCCTGAATGGAAAGAGGCAAGAGGTATATTTAGATAAAATTGTGCACTAACGTATGGTGAGCTTTGGTCTAATGGAACTTTAAGCGTTAGAGAGAAATTACATCCTGAAAATAACTGCAGGGTTTTCCCCTTATTTTGGCCAACCCAAGGAACTAAAAATTATTTTTAGGAAGCCAGTGAGTTGAGATCATGCTGCGAATGGAACAGGCATCGATAGAACCAAATGTCTTTTCATGTCTTTTTCTTTCCTAGCCTGGTTTAGCCTTCACGTGGGCATTTTACTGAATCGGAGACTAATACTGACCCTTCGCATCTACTCAGAAAGAAATTTTGGGGAATACTAAAGGGAAGGGATGCATCTTCTCCATTTTTCAAAAATGCTCAAAGGTTTGGTAGATGCTTCTAAATCATACTTTTGAGCAAATTTTCAAATGGAACTGCTATCACCCAATCTGCACTGCGTCATTTGACTCAAGAAAGGTCTTTAAATGACATGAATTACACTGTCTTATGACATAAATTATTCAAATTCAAATTATCGAGCATTGTAAAACTGGATGAGGTGCTGTAGATAAGCTTTGTTTCAGACCGTTAGGATTTGGATTGTTTGCTCAAGGCTAGAGCCGAAACAGGGCAATGTTCCACAAAGATCCTTAATGGAAGTATTATGATTTTGTTGGGAAATTGTGTGGGGATTGTTTGATGTTGGAGTTTGTTTGTATGAATGGGGGGGGGGGAACAATAGGTGGGAGACTAGCTGGCGCCGGGGATGAGGGCCACCAAGCTAGCTGGGCGGACTAGCTCTCGGAAGTGCAGTGGGGGGGGGGGGGGGGTGTGCATGTGTTTGGTTGAGTAAAGGGGTTGGGTTACAGGGTGTTGTTACTGGGGGGGGGGAGGGGGGGGTGAATGTTCTGCTGACGAAGGAGGGACTTGGGCTGAGGGACAGAGAGGAGGTTGGGGGTGGCGGCTACCTGGGGATGGACTGGTGGAGGTGCGGAGCACGGGCTGAAGGCGGGCCTAAGAAAGGGGATGGCTGATCTGCGGGGGGGGGGGGGGGGGGCAATGAGCCCCCCAACTAGGCTGATCACCTGGTATGTCCGAGGGTTAAATGGGCCGGTCAAAAGGGCACGTGTGTTCGCACATCTTAGGGGATTGAAGGCGGACGTGGAAATGTTGCAGGAGACGCGCCTTAGAGTTACGGACCAGGTTAGACTGAGGAAAAGCTGGGTCAGTCAGGTCTTTCACTCGGGACTAGATTCAAAGACTAGAGGGGTCGCGATGCTGATCAATAAGCGGGTGGTGTTTGAGGCGGATAGAATAGTCTCGGACGTGGGAGGTCGGTACATTATGGTCAGTGGGATTCTAGAGGGGATGCAGGTGGTATGAGTCAATGTGTATGCGCCAAATTGGGATGATGTGGAGTTTATAAAGAGGATGCTGGGGAAGATACCAGACCTGGACTCGCACACGTTGGTCATGGGAGGGGACATCAACACAGTTATGGACCCTGGCTTGGACCGGTGAAGCTCGAAAACGGGCAGGGTGCCAGCAATGGCAAAGGAACTAAGAGAGTTCATGGAGCTGGTTGGGGGGGTGGGTCAATGGAGATTTGGGCAGCCGAGGGTGAAGGAGTTCTCCTTCTACTCACAAGCGCTTAAAGTGTATTCCCGGATTGATTTCTTTATTTTGAGCAGGGCCTTGCTGGTTGGGGTGGTGGACACGGGGTATTCAGCGATCACAATCTCAGACCATGCTCCGCACTGGGTTGACCTGCAGGTTAGTAAAGACAGTAACCAGCGCCCACACTGGAGGTTGAATCTGGGACTTTTGGCGGATGAAGGGATGTGCGAGCGGCTGAGGAAATGTATTCAGAGCTACCTGCAGGTCAATGATATGGGGGAAATTTCATCAGCGGTGGTGTGGGAAGCACTGAAGGCGGTGGTCAGTGGGGAGCTTATCTCGATCCGAGCACATAGGGAGAAGGTGGACAGGGCAGAGACGGACCGACTGGTAAAGGAGATACTGCAGATCGATAGGAGGTATGCGGAGACCCCAGAGGCAGGGCTTTTAAGGGAACGGCGGAGGTTACAGGCGGAGTTTAGCTTGCTGACCACAGGGAGGGCGGTGGGGCAGTTGAGAAAGGCGAGGGGAGCGATCTGTGAACATGGAGAGAAGGCCAGCAGAATGCTTGCACAGCAGCTTAGGAAGAGGGAGGCAGCTCGGGAGATAGGGAAAGTAAAGGACGGAGATGGGAACCTGTTTGGTGATTCAGTAGAGGTGAATAAGGGGTTTAGGGATTTCTACAGCAGGCTGTACAGGTCGGAGCCCCCTACGGGGTCGGAGGGGATGAGGCGCTTCTTGGAAGGGCTGAATTTCCCAAAGGTGGACGGAGAGCGGGTAGAAGGGCTGGGGGCCCCAATCGGGTTGGAGGAGAAAGTGGAGGGCTTGAAGGCCATGCAGGCGGGTAAGGCCCCGGGTCCAGGACGGGCACCCAGTGGAGTTTTATAAAAAGGACTTGGGGATATTGGGGCCGGTGTTGTTGAGGATGTTCAATGAGGCAAGGGAAAGAGGGGTGTTGCCCCCGACGATGTCACAGGCAACAATTTCGCTGATTCTTAAGTGGGACAAGAACCCGGAGCTGTGTAGGTCCTACAGGCCGATCTCCCTGTTGAATGTAGATGCCAAGTTGCTGGCCAAAATCTTGTCCTCCAGGATCGAGGATTATGTTCCGGACGTTATTGGGGAGGACCAGGCGGGGTTTATTAAGGGCAGGCAGTTGGTGGCCAATGTAAGAAGACTGTTAAATGTGATCACGAAGCCCCAGGAAGGTAGGGAGGTGGAGGTAGTGATCGCAATGGATACAGAAAAGGCTTTTGATCAGGTAGAATGGGACTATCTGTGGGAGATACTGGGACGGTTCGGATTCGGGCGGGGCTTTATTGACTGGGTCAGGTTACTGTATGGGGGAGGGGGGGCGGGAAAGAGTGCACAGGGTTTCGCTCTATGCGGATGACGTGCTTCTGTACGTTTCGGACCCAATAGAGGGGATGGAAGAAATCATGAGGGCTTTAGGGGAATATGGCCGGTTTTTGGGGTATAAACTTAATATGGGAAAGAGTGAGATGTTTGTGGTCCAGGCGAGGGGACAGGAGAGGTGAGTGGGAGAGCTGCCATTTAGGTTAGTAAAGGGAAGCTTTAGGTACCTCGGCATCCAAGTGACGCGGAAATGGGATCAGCTGCGTAAATTGAATCTGGCCCGGCTGGTGGACCAAATGAAGGACGATTTTCGGAGATGGGACGCGCTTCCGTTGTCTCTGGCTGGGAGGGTGCAAACGGTGAAGATGACGGTCCTCCCGAGATTCCTATTTGTATTTCAGTGTCTCCCCATCTTTATTCCGCGGTCCTTTTTTAAGCAGGTCAACAGAGTGATCACGGGCTTCGTCTGGGCGGGCAAGACCCTGCGAGTAAGGAAGGTAATGCTTGAGCGGAGCCGGGGATTTGGCACTGCCAAATTTTAGTAACTATTACTGGGCGGCGAATATAGCCATGATCAGGAAGTGGGTGGTGGGGGCGGGGTCGGCACGGGAGCGTATGGAGGCGGCTTCATGTAAGGGCACAAGTTTGGAGGCGATGGTAACTGCGCCTCTGCCGTTCCCGCCGGCATGGTACTCCACCAGTCCAGTGGTGGTGGCGGCCCTGAGACTTTGGGGCCAGTGGATGCGGCATGTGGGAGCAATGGGAGCATCGGTCTGGGCCCCAATCTGTGATAATCACTGGTTTGCCCCGGGGAGTATAGACGGGGGGTTCTGTTTATGGCGGAGAGCTGGGATTGAGAGGATGGGGGATAAGTTCATAGAGGGGAGCTTTCCGAGTATGAGGGCATTGGGGGAAAAGTTTGCGTTGGCGAGGGGCAACGAATTCAGGTATTTGCAGGTGCGGGACTTCCTTCGTAAACAGGTGTCAACCTTCCCGCTCCTACCGCTAAGAGGGATTCAGGACCGGGTAGTTTCCAGAGAGTGGGTAGGAGAAGGGAGCATCTCGGACATTTATAAGAAGCTTATGGGTTCGGAGGAGACGCAGACCGAGGAGTTGAAGCGCAAGTTGAAGTGGGAGGAGGAGCTGGGAGGTGAGATCGTGGATAGTCTATGGGCAGACGCGTTGAGTCGAGTCAACGTGGCTGCAACATGTGCCAGGCTCAGCCGGATACAATTTAAGGTTGTTCACCGGGCTCACATGACAGTGGCCCGGATGAGCAGATTCTTTGGGGTGGAGGACAGGTGCACAAAATGTGCGGGAGGACCGGCGAGCCAGGTCCACATGTTTTGGACATGTCCAAAGCTTAGGGGATTTTGGCAGTGGCTTGCAGATGTCATGTCCACGGTGTTAAAAACAAGGGTGGTGCTGAGTCCAGAGGTGGCGATTTTCAGGGTGTCAGAAGACCCGGGAATCCAGGAGGAGAAAGAGACAGATGTTCTGGCCTTTGCTTCCCTGGTAGCCGGAGACAGATACTATTAGCTTGGAGGGACTCAAAGCCCCCGAAGTCGGAGACCTGGCTATCGGACATGGCTAGCTGTCTCTGTTGGAGAAAATCAAGTTTGCCTTGAGAGGGTCACTGTTAAGATTCACCCGGAGCTGACAACCGTTTGTCGACTTCATTGCGGGAAATTAATCATCAGCAGACGGGGGGGGGGGGGGGGGGGGAAAGAGTAGTTTAGATTAGAGTAGGGGGTCAAGAAGGGTGGGACCTGTACGAGAGGTAAATGGCTTTTGCACTATGTTTATGGTTTCATGTATATTGTTTCTTTTGTTGTTGTCACTATACCAAAAATATCTCACTAAAATGTTTATTAAAAAAAAGAAGTATTATGATTTTTATGATGAGCCAATAATCTCCATGACTAATTTATTCCGTATTAAAACTTATGCCAAGGACCCAGGTTCCATCCCGGCCCCAGGTCACTGTCCGTGTGGAGTTTGCACATTCTCCCTGGGCCTGCGTGTGTCTCACCCCCACAGTCCAAAGATGTGCAGGGCAAATGGATTGGCCACGTTACATTGCACCTAAATTCGATAAATTAAATAAATAAATAAAATTTAAAACTTATGCCAAATGATGCATTTAACTATATATAGCAACTTCCCATCTTCCTTTGCTGGTTATTGAGGAGTTCTCAAAACTTACCAAGTGAAGCTTGAACATTGTTTTTTAAATAATAAAGAAACTGCAGCGTCATTCAGTCTCATAACAAAATCAAATTTCACATTAAAATTAATGGGCAACTTGTTGGTATTGGTGAAACAGCCAAACACACTGCAGACATTCTGGATGAAAATCCCAGTTAAACCATAAAAATTGGTCCAACATTCTTTTTAATTCAATTGTGTTTGATCTTACTTTCTAACATGGTAAACATTTTTTTTAATACCCTCTTTACTGCTCACATTATGCATTGTCATCTATCTATCTGGGGACAAGTATGCCAGGCTGATTTACAGTTAACAGTTAAACTGTATAATAGAGGTCATCATATCCCGTTATAATGCAGACCACAATTTACATCACTGCTTTTTATTCAAAGACCATAAAACGTAGTCTTTTTATGGGAAGTTTAACATTTCACATTCAGTTTTAATATTTTTTACATGTAAGTGCTATCGTGGACATGCTCCAGGGCAGTTATCGCAAAATAATTTTTGAAACCCACCCAATTCAAGGACAAATGATTATCAGGCTGCCTTTAGGACTGAGTGGTCATTTTGCAATGCAAGGCCCATCGGAATCAACCCTTTTCTTGTCTTATTTGTGAACTTTAAAATAACTCACTGGGCTGCGAGCATCGACAAGCCAAAACTTATTGACCACCCCTAACTGCCCTTGAGCAGTGAACCACTGCAGCCATGTACACCTAGAATGCTTTCTGGAGCGGTTTAATATGTTTCAGACAACAGTTTAAGAACCGTGGACCTGGAGTCGCATGTAGGCCAGACTGAGTAAGAATGGCAGATTTCCTCCCCTGAAGGACATTAGTGAATCAAATGTTCTTTTACAACAATCCAGTAGCTTTGTGGTCATTAATAATGAGACAAGTATTTCAATCCAGATTCATTAATGAACTGAATTTAAATTCCCCCAATTTCTGTGCGGTTTTTGAACTCACGTCTCTGGAGCACAAGTCCATTATTATTGCTCTATGTTACCATCCCCATGCATTAAGATTGAATGGCATTTTTTAAAAAACTTGAAATATATATGCATTTATGTACATATTTCACAATCGTTAATACATGGAAAGTATTTGAATTGAAAAAATGATTATTTATTACCTAGTGCAGGTGCAAGTGCTGATACTGGATTTGATGGGTCCAGTTGGAATCCACCCAGCATAAACTGTGCGTCAGTTGCATTTTCCAGCTTCAGGCCAGGGAGGTTCATGTTCTGGGCCAGGTAGTACTGGTAAAGCTCAGCCTCTGCAGGTGCCAGGTTACTGAGGCCTAAGTGTCTGTTGTGCTGAATCTGGTTCATGTTCTGCTGGAGCAGCATCATGTTGTGCATGTGCTTCTCACTGGTCATATGAATGCGCAGGTTCCTGGCTACATTCGTCTCATAGTCGCACACCTCGCACCGCCAAGTGGGTTTGGTTTTTGGTTTGGTGGGCGAGGAGGCCCCGCAGGTGCTCATACTGGCGGCCGCGGCCGCGGCGGCTGCAACAGCTGCAGCCGCCACAGCTGGTCCAGCAGTGTGGCTAAAAACTTGGTCGCCCCCGCCATTCTGTAGGTTCTGCATGTTATTGAGATGCTTGTCGGACTGCATATGAATACTGAGATTTCCTTTGGTTGTAGTGGAATAGTTACACACCTCACATCGGAAAGGCTTGTAACCACATGTATAGCTCTCGCCCCGGGCCAACCGAGGGTGAGGTTGCCCAGATTTGCAATACACACATGTGCCACCGGATTCTGGGTGCTTTTCCTTCATGTGGGCCTCCAGCGTCTGCTGGTACTTGTAGTGCCAGTTACATTTTGGACACTTCAAGGTCTTGCATGAGTTCCGAGAATGCATCATGGTCATGTGCCCACCAAGGGAGCGGGAGGAGCCCAGGACCGTGTCGCACTTCGGACACTCAACGCTGCTTCCGGATGAGCATTCCCCACCCCCCAGGTCACAGGGAGTGCTGATATGCTGGTGATGGGAGGTACAGTTTCCTTCCTCGCCATCGACAGGTTCATTTGGTTCAGGAGCTGTGGCACTGTCTTTATTGGCACTTTCATCTACAAAGTCCATCCTATTACTCTCAGTATTACCGACACTGCTGTCGCCGCTTGCACTGTCGTTTGACAAGCTCACTGCATTCCTCCCGTTTGCACCATCGAAAACAACAAAGGAAGAAGTAGAAGAAGAAGAGGTGCCCCTTGGAGAAGGGTTTAGCACATTAGGCATTAAAGGAGATTTAGAAATGCTTTGGTTTGAGAGAGCGAGTTCCTTGCTGCTACATGCATCACCCTCAGGGTCTTCCTGGGGGTCATCATCATCCTCATCCGACTCGTTTGGGAACAGTTCTTTGCACTCCTCATCTTCCTCTGCTTGTTCAGCAGAGTCCGCCTTTTCTATGAGGCTACTGTCAGCACTAAACTCTCCACTGGCTTTTTTCTTCTCAATTTCCATCCCCAAATCCTTGCTCTCTGACATTTTGGTAGGCCCGGAAGCAAGGTGGCCCAGAGGGACTGAGGTAATTGGGGTCTTTAGGGCTGAGCTTGTCAGCCCTCCAAGGTTCAACAGAGCACTTTGTGCCAGAGGGATTGAATGAGGCTGCTCAGCTGCACTCGTGTTACCTTCAGAGTCTTTTAATAAAGCCAAACCAGCCTGGACAGCCTCATCACCATCAACATGGATTCCACTAAAAGTACCGTAGAAGTTCTGACCAGGGCCAATGAGGTTAGCTGTGGAAACTAAAGGGTGTTGAAAGTTTTTGATTTTTGGTTCCAGAAAGCTTATAAGAGGTTCCTTGTCTTTGCCTATCCCTTGGATGATAGCAGACACGTTCTTATTACTTAAGAGCTTGTGCTCCTCTTCACTAAGGGTCATTCGGTGGTCATGCACAGCATGCGTTACAAATGACCTCACATATCCAAAAGACAACTTGCACAAAAAACACATTAAAATCGGCTTTCGTTTGCCATAGAGCACGAAACTGTCAAACTTAGACAAGTCCACATTGTTAGGGACATCTTTGGATACACAAGAGTTTTTGGCAGAGCCATCACTGTTCAGGTAATCCTTGTTGCTTTTGTGTCGCACATCAAAAACACGGAAAGTGTGCAAGACAGGACTGATGCCTGTCAGTGCTGAGGTATTTGGGAATGTCTGGTCACTACCAAACCACTTCCCAAAAGATGAGGCTATGTGAAAAGTGTTGATGATCTGTGGATAGACAGAGACGGATGCTGCAGAGGTGGACTCCCCTTGCATGTTCCCAGCGTTGGACATAGAGTTCATGAACAATGCTGGAAGAACACTACTGCCACTGGGCCCTCCAGACTGGATACTTTGCATTAGCTGGTTCACATTCTCCACGATGTAGGCGGAGCCATCTGCCTGATAGACTATCTCCCCAGTCAGGTTCTCCACGTCGCTTTCCTCTGCCTCGCTCATTTCACTGTCACTTTCCTCCTGGAGGAGCTGAGGGTGGGAGTTCGGGCAATGGTGTTCCATGTACTTTTGTAAACTTGAGAATGAGGATGAGCACTCGTTGCAGCTGACCTCCTTCGTGGACAGTGAGCCGTGTGAAACAACAGCCGCTGCAGCAGTCTCTGAGCTGCACTCGTCGAAGGATGTCCTTAGGTTCTCACACGGGACGCAGTTCTCTCGTGCAGACTCCATTGAAGCAGCTTTATCAGAGACATGGGGGTTGGATTCAGTCCATTCCTGATGCTGGGAGGTGCTGCACCCATCCTCTTGCCCAGTGATGGTAGGGGAGTCACAGGTTTCCATAGCGATGGCTACATGAGCGTTTCATTGCATCCAGTCCGGCAGGGGCCTAAAAATTGAAAGAAAATAGTAAATAAATAAGTGTATTGCACATAGAAATAAACTCTTACATCTGACACACTGATAGATTGATCCTGAGAGTAATATAGTTCTTCGACATTTTACAGAGAACTATCAAATTCCAAAGCCTACTGTTGGTAATATAATTGGACAACGGTAGAATTCATTGATATGAAATCCCGCTGTCTGCTATTTTAGCTAATTTCAAATAAAATGGGTTCATGCTGGAGTCAAAACAGCAGACAGAGGAATATCCTACAAATGTGTTAGATGCTCACCCACTAATGTTGCCAGTGATTTCTGAGCAAATAGCACTGACATGATTGTGAAAGAAAAAGGTAAATATTCATTTCACCAGCTCTTGAAAGTACATCCAATGATCGAGCGAAATTCAACATACTGAACTTGGTCAACACTGAGCATAAAGGTTAATCTCGAAACAGAATTTATTGTGGCAGCAAGTCTTGTTATGAGGATGAGGAAGAACAAGCTTCCTCGCACATTGCAATCAGCTGTTCAATGTATGTCATGCACCTGAATTTGTGCACCTGATGGTGTACGATAGGTTGAAGCAGTTTTACACAGAACCCTTGACACAACCCTTGATGCTATTTCATCAGGCCCAGGGCATCTTTGAGTACCCCGAAGAATTTTCAGAAACTTTTTTTCAATTTTAGAGAATACAATTATTTCTTTTTCCAATTAAGGGGCAATTTAGCCTGGTCAATCCACATAGCCTGCACATCTTTGGGTTGTGGGGGCGAAATCCACGCAAACACGGGGAGAATGTGCAAACTCCACACGGACAGTGACCCAGAGCCGGTATCGAACCTGGGACCTCGACGCCGTGAGGCAGCAGTGCTACTCACTGTGCCACGGTGCTGCCCTGATTCCAACTCTTAACAGGTTTCTTAGTAATCCCAGAGTGTGCCATTGCGACAGAAGTGCTTTTGTCCGAACTAGATATAAACCTTGTAATTTCACTTCAGTAAAATTGCGTATGTTACAAACATTACTGAGTGGCAATGAGTTGGTACTGTTGGACCTCTCCACCAACTGAAATGACAGTGTGATGAACTAGTGAAGCAAACATTTACTTAACCCAAGTTCAATCAATATACTTTATTCACAAAATTTCCACTTTGAAAACCAATCCAGCAGCAAGCTGAGTGAAGGCTAGATAAATCTGTGGCATTCTGAGCACATCGCTCATCAAAATGAGATTATTTTATTTTAAAAAGAAACAACAAAAAGCAAGTATCTGTAATGTAATTACCAATGTTTTTTTTACAGTCTAAAGTGGATTGTCTGTAGTTCTACCTTGCAGTAGGACTGGAACAGTAATACTGTTTGCCCACAGAGCTTTACGTTGACTGACATCTGCTCAGTTACAAGTACCTAAACTGTCACTAATTACAAATGAGATTTATAGTGCATGCATTCAATGCCATGTATGACTTTGCAGCTTTACGATAGAAGGTGAATATTCCACACCATCATTTGAATAAGGTTGCAGAAGATTTCAAAAGATTCAGCAATTTCTTTACTGATGGAGGAGAATAACATTAACCCCTTTTAACTCTGAAGGAAAAATGAACAAACGTGCATCCATAGTGCACCTTTTATGTCCTCAAGATGTCCCACAGCAGTTGATAGTAAATTAATTTTATCTGAAATGGAGTGACTCCTGTTTTGTAGACAAACATTTCAGCATAAAACGCATGCAGTGAGATCTCTCAGACAGTAACGACATAACAGACAAGGCAATCGGTTTTTGGTGGTGTTTGGTAGTGGTCCTGAAATGTTAGGTACACTGGTATAACACTGGCTGCAACAGGATACAGCATAGATCAAAAAGATACTCCAGACCTTGAGGTTAGTTCAATCAGGTTTATTGAACGAATAGCAGTTAGCACAGTTCTCTGTGAGTTCGACTCTCTGCTAACTTAAGTGTGGTTACTCTATCTGACTGAACCAGACTAGCTCTTAGCCACGTGGCGGGGGTGTGAGATTGTAACAACACCCTTGACTGACTCTCTAGATGTTCATCAGTGGAAAGAGGCGGAGTGTAAGTGCCTCGTGTCTTTTATATCCCACCCCTGAGTGTCCTGCCTGCTCATTGGTCATGTCCTGTTCTCTGTGTCCATTAGCTGCTTGTCTGTATATCATTATGCGTGTCCCCGCATATCATGACATTTCCCCTTTTTTATGTTTGGATGACATATGTGAATGTATTTACAAGAATAGGCCAATATTAACATATATACATGCAGTGGATGTGAACATATGTACATGTGAAAACAGCTGAGTAATGCGAGAACACAGAACAGAGCAAACAGAACAAATGTTCATAAGTCCAGTCTCTGTGGCTTGCGTCTGATCCTGGTCAACCGCCGGAGAAGTGGTGGTGGGGACGACAGCGCCTTGATGGCCGAGATTGAAGCCTGACTGGTGGCATCGTGAGTCGAGGTATCAGGAGGTGGCAAAACAACAGAAGGAAACGGGGAAGAATGTGGTTGCGGGCAGGCAACTTTGCGCAGTGCCCATCTGTTTCGTCGCACAACGGAACCATCAGCCAGACGCACAACATACGAGCCGGGGGGGCAGCCTGTCGAACAACGACAGCTGTAGCTGACCAGCCTCCATCAGGGATCTTGACCCGAACAGTGTCTGACGGAGGTAACACGGGCAAATCGGTGGCATGAGCATCATAGCCCTGTTTTTGCCGGTCTAGGAGTTGCTGCACCTTCTGCAGCACCGGGAGGTGATCCAGGTTGGGCATGTGTATGGCTGAAAGTGTCGTTCGCAGGTCCCTGTTCATCAGGAGTTGAGCCGGCGACTTGCCAGTGGACAGTGGGGCCGCCCTGTACGCAAGCAGCGCAAGATGAATTTCAGACGCAGAATCCGTGGCCTTGCAGATGAGCTGCTTCACTCTGTGCACCCCTTTCTCAACCTTCCCATTGGACTGCGGACAGTGTGGGCTGGAAGTGACGTGTTTGAACTGATACGACTGGGCAAACCGAGACTATTCATGGCTGCTGAAGCACGGGCCATTGTCACTTATGACAGTGAGTGGGATACCAGTAGACAGCCTGCCTGGCTCTGCGTCTGCACTTTCCACAGCCAGGTGGCCCTCATGGATTTAACAGAGCACTAAGCTCTGGAGACTGTGTGGAATTACAATCCGGTCCAGCTTGAGGAGGATACCATCAACCACCGTCAGGTCGTCCTTTACATTGAAAAACTGAGGGCACTGCCCTTTTTGCCATCCATTGGCTAGACGTTGCATAACACACTGCAAGAGGGGGTCTTTGGCTGTCTCCTCACGGATACAAATCACCTTTTCTTCAGATGCCGGGAGGGTGCTAGCACACAGCTGCACCTGTGACTCAACCTGTGACTCAATTTGCCAGATGCCGTTCAGTGGTTCACTAGGCACGGTGATGGAGCGGGACAGTGTATCGGCAATGATGAGCTCCTTGCCAGGCGTGTAGACCAGGTCAAAGTCGTACCGTCTGAGATTGAGGAGGATGCACTGCAACTGAGGAGTCATGTCATTAAGGTCCTTGTGGATAATGTGGACCGGGGCCTGTGATCCGTCTCGACTGTGAATGTCAGCAGGCCGTAGACATAGTCGTGAAACTTGAGAATGCCAGTGAGAAGGCCCAGACATTCCTTCTCGATTTGTGCATACTTTTGTTCGGTGGGCGTCCTTGCCCTTGATGCATAGGCAACCAGTACCCAGGATGAAGTGTCATCGCGTTGCAGCAGGACCGCACCGATGCCACCCTGGCTCGTATTTGTCAAGATTTTTGTTTCCCTGTCTGGGTTGAAAAATGCCAATATGGGTGCAGTGGTGAGCTTGGCTTTCAGCTCCAACTACTCTGCCTGATGGGCCACCTTCCAGGTAGTGGACCTCTTCACGAGGTTTCGTAGGGCTGTGGTGTGTGAGGCCATGTTTGGGATGAAGGTACTCAGAAAATTGACCATGCCCAGGAAGCGCAATACCGCCTTCTTGTCTTCCGGGACCTTCATGGCTGCGATGGCTTTGACCTTGTCTGTGTCGGGGCACATGCCCTGCTGAGAGATCTGGTCTCCTAGGAACTTGAGTGTCGACATGCCAAAGCAACATTTGGCCCTGTTCAGCTTCAGGTCATTGGCGTGGACATGGCGGAATACCTGCTGGAGACGGGAAACATGCTCCTCAGGGGTCGTGGACCATATGATGACGCCGTCCACGTACACACCAACCCCTTCGATGCCCTCCATCATCTGCTCCATGATGCGATGAAATAGCGATGATGCCGAGACGATGCCGAATGGCATACGGTTATCGCAGTACCTGCCAAACGGTGTGTTGAAGGTGCAGAGCCTTCTGCTGGACTCATCCAGCTGGATTTGCCAGAATCCATGTGACTCATCTAACATTGTGAGAAACCGTGCATGTGCCAGCTTACTGGTGCGTTCCTCCCGCTTCGGGATGGGGTAGTGTTCACGCATTATATTCTGGTTGAGATCCCTGGGATCAATGCAGATGCGCAGGTCTCCAGAGGGTTTTTTAACCACCACCATTGCGCTGACCCAGTCAGTCGGTTCGGTTACCCTGGAAATGATCCCCTGCTGCTGCAGCTCCTTGAGCTGTTCCTTCAGGCGCTCCTTCAGCGGAGCCGGGACCCGGCGTGGTGCATGGACCACTCGCTTGGCATCAGGTCACAGTAGGCTCTTGTACCGATATGGCAAAGTGCCCATCCTATCAAACACATCTGGATACTGAGCGTCGATGTCGTCAATGCCAGCTTGAAGATCCACGTCGGAGGATGTCGTTGAATGAACCCGCTGCACCAGGTTTCGCTTTTTGCAGGCATGCGTGCCCAGTAGGGATGCCCTGTTCGGCGTGACAATTTCAAACCTTTGCCGTGCATGGGTACTCCGGTTGGAGACGAGTAGATGGCAGGACCCCAGTGCCGTGATGGCGTTACCATTATAGTCCAGGAGCTGGCAGGCTGCTGGAAGGACCTTGGGTGGCTTCTTGATGCGTTTGAAGTCTGCCTGTGAGAGGAGGTTGGCAGATGCACCTGTGTCCAGCTTGAACTGGATGGAGCAGCGGTTGACCTGCATCACCGCACGCCAATCGTACTCCGAATCCACAGCGAGGATGGACTGAATGCGAGATGAGTTAGGCGTGGCATGTTCATGTGTCGTGATGATGCCCACTCGGTCGGCAGACTCCAGGCACTCGTGCTCTGGATCCATTGTACTGCCAGGATCAGAATCCTGTAATCATCGTTGCACATTCTGGATGTGCTGTCGTCGGAATTGGGAGCGCTGGCCTCTGACTGGTGGTGCAGACCTGCACAAGGCTGCATAGTGTCCAGGCTTCCCGCAGTTTAAACATCGCCTGTCTCTTGCAGGGCGGTGTCCCTTTAAGTGGGTGTTGCCACAGTTCGGGCACGTCATGACGTCGGCGTCGTGACGCGGTGTACGTCGTCGCACATGCGCAGTGCGGTCGGCAGACGTCTGCACCTGCGCAGTGTGGGTGTCGGCCGCTTCATTATCTCGTTCGCATCGTGCATGTGTGGGGCTCCGGGAAAAGCGCGCAAGATGGCCACTGTCTTCAATGCTGAGGCGCTGCATCCGGGAGATGACCTGCACACTCACTGCCTCATGGGAGGCAGGTTTCTCATTTTCAGCCGATTTGTGTTGGGAATACCGATTTTTTGCATGCTCATGCACTGTACATGTTTCAATCGCGACTGGCAGGGTCATATGCTAGATTTTTAAGAGCTGCTCTCTCAGAGGATCAGCGGGAACTCCAAACACGATTTGGTCTCTGATCATGGAGCCAGCAATATCGCCAAAGTTGTAGGACAGCGCTAGAAGGCGGAGGCTAGTTATTGAAAGATTCATCTTTACCTTGAAGACGATGTTTGAATATGTAGCACTCGAAGATTTCATTGGTGTCCACTTCACAGTGACTATGACTATAACTTGTCCAGGATGGTCAGAAACTTTGTCTTGTCCTGGCCTTTGGTGAAGTTAAACGAGTTGAAGAGTCTGATGGCTTGATCACCCGCTGTTGAGAGGAGAAGCGCAATCTTTCTTGCATCAGATGCACCCTCGAGGTCTGAGGCTGCGATGAACAGCAGAAACTTTTGCTTGAATATCCGCCAGTTGGCACTGAGATTGCCGTAGGTCCTGAGCTGGTGAGGAGCCTGAATCTTCTCCATGGTGCCGAGATACATTTGCTGGTCGTCACGGAACGGACTGAGGTAAGCCACCTTAAATCAGTAGTCTCCTGGTATCATGTCGTGTTAGGTACACTGGTCTAACACTGGCTGCAACTGGATGCAGCATAGATCAGAAAGATACTCCAGACCTTGGAGTTAGTTCAATCAGGTTTATTGAACTAATAGCACAGTTCTCTGTGAGTTCGACTCACTGCTAACTTAAGTGTGGTTACTCTGTCTGACTGAACCAGACTAGCTCTTAGCCACGTGGTGGGGGTGTGAGATTATAACAACATCATTGACTGACTCTCTAGATGTTCATCAGTGGAAAGAGGCGGAGTGTGAGTGTCTCGTGTCTTTTACAGTCAGATCCCACCTCTGCCTCAGGTATGTTGTGCCCATAAAAAGGCAGGACAAATCCAGTCCAATTAATTACTGTTGCCATCAGTCTACTAACAATCATCAACAAAGAAAGGGAAGGTGCTGTCCACGGTGTTCTCACACACCATTTACTCAGCGATAACCTGCTCACTGATGCTCAGTTTGGGTTCCGCCAGGACCACTCAGCTCCAGACTTCATTACAGCTTTGGTCCAAACATGGACAAAAGGCTTTGTGCTTTAATGCGTGGAGCATTCGCGCTAAAGTCACGCAATAAATCACGCAAATAGATATAAACGGGCATGATATAGTCAGGATTACGGAGACATGGCTGCAGGGTGACCAGGGTTTGGAATTTAACATCCACGGGTATGCAGTATTTTGGAAGGACAGACAAAAAGGAAACGGCAGTGGGGCTGATAAAAAAGGAGGTTAACACAATAGTGGGGAGAGCTGAGAAACACCAAAAAGCATTAGTGGGGATTTATAGATCCCCAAAACTGTAGTGCTGGTGTTGGGAATGGCATTAAACAGGAAATTAGAGACGCATGCGATAAAGGACATATATAATTATAGGGGATAGAGTGGCACGTGGCACAGTGGTTAGCACTGCTGCCTCATCGTGCGGAGGACCCGGGTTCAATCCCAGCTCCGGGTCACTATCCGTGTGCAGTTTGCACATTCTCACCGTGACTGCATGGGTCTCACTCCCACAACCCAAAGATGTGTAGGGTAGATGGATTGGCCACACTAAATTGCCCCGTAATTGGAAAAAAATAATTGGGTATTTTTAATTTATTTTAAAAAAAATAAAAATAATTATGTGACTTTGATCTGGACATAGATTGGGCAAATCAAATTAGTAACAATATGGTCGAGGAGTGTACATGGGATGGTTTGTGGGCCAATACATTGTGGAAACAACTAGCGAACAGGTCATCCTCGACTGGATATTGCGTAATGAGAATAGAATAATTAGCACTCTGGGCGTCATTCTCCGCCGGCGGGAGTCTCCGTTTTGCCGGCGCCCGGGGGTTTCCCGACGGCGTGGGGCTGCCCCACAATGGGAAACCCCATTGAGCGGCCGGTGTTACGGAGACTCCCGCCGGCCGGTCGGGGCTGAAATGTGGCGGGGCGGGTAGGAGAATTTCGCCCTCTATCTGTGCGAGGCACATGATGGAATTCTTCATCAAGACGAAGGGTGATGTAGTTCATTCTGAGACTAAGGTCCTAAACCAAAATAAAGGAAACTACGATGGCGTTGATGAATTGGGGAACATTAAAAGGATGACGGTGGATCGGCAATAGCAAATACACAAAGAGTGCACGGGAGAACTGCAACAATTGTTCATTCCTGTCTGGCACAAAAATACAAATGGGGAAGGTGTCCAAACAGTGGCTTACAAGAGAAATTAGAGATAATATTAAACCCAAGGAAGAGGCACACAAATTAGTCAGAATAAACAGCAGACATGAGGATTGGGGACACTTTAGAATTCAGCAAAGGAAGACAAAGGGACTGATGAAAAAGGGGAAAATAGAGTACGAGAGTAAGTTTGTGGGAAACATAAAAACTGACTGTAAAAGTTTCTATTGGTATGTGAAGAAAAAAGGATTAGTGAAGACAAATCCTTACAATCAGAAACAGGGAATTTATAATGGGGAACAAAGAAATAACTGACCAACTAAATACCTACCTTGGTTCTGTCTTCAAAGGAGGACACAAATAATGTACAAAAATGTTGGGGAACACGGTGTTTAGTGGGAGGGAGGAACTGAAAGAAATCAGTATTAGTAGGGAAATTATGTTGGTGAAATTGATGGGATTGAAGGCTGATAAATCCCTAGGGCCTGATAATCTACATCTCAGAGTTTTTAAGGAATTGGCCCTCGAAATAGTGGATACATTGGTAGTCATCTTCAAAGATTCTATAGCCTCTGGAACAATTCCCAAAGATTGGAGGGTAATGTAACCCACTATTTAAAAAGAGAGGTAGAGAGAAAACCGAATTATAGACCAGTCAGCCTGCTGTCAGTAGTGGGGAAAATGCTAGATTTCATTATAAATTTTTTTATAACAGAGCACTTGGAAAACAGTGGCAGGATTGGTCAGAGGCAGCATGGATTTATGAAAGGGAGATCATGCTTGACAAATCTATTGGAATTCTTAGAGGATGCAACTACTAGAGTTAACGAGAGGGAGCCAGTAGATGTGGTTTATTTGGACTTTGAGAAGGCTTTCAACAAAGTCCCACATAAAAGATTAGTGTTTAAAATTAAAGCGCATGGGATTAGGGATAGTGTATTGAGAGGAACAGAAAACAGGTTGATAGACAGGAAACAAAGAGTGGGAATAAACAGGTTCTTTTTCCAAATGGCAGCCAATGATTGGTGGGATACTGCAGGGATTTGGTGCTAGGACACCAGCTAGTCACAATATATACTAATGATTTAGATGAAGGAACTAAATGTAATATCTCCAAATTTGCAGATGACAGAGTGTTGGGTGGGAGGGTGAGCTGTGAGGAGGATGCAGAGATGCTTCGGTGTGATTTGGACAAGTTGAGTGAGTGGGCAAATGTATGGGGGGGGATTCTCTCAGCCCGGAGCCGGGCCGGAGAAGCCCCACGACCAGTGCGAATCGTGCCACGCCGCCGGCACACGATTCTCCGCAGAGCGGAGAATCGGGACCATTGGTACTGGTGTGGTTGGCGCGGCGCCAGTCAGGGGCCGCTCTACGTGGCCCCCCCCCCCCCCGCTGATTCTCGGCCCGGAATGGGCCGAGCGGCCATTGTAAAAAAGCCGAGTCCCGCCGGCGCCGTCCACACCTGCTCTCAGCCGGCGGGAACGCGGCGTGGAAGGGTCGGGGGGGCCCTCTGATGTGGCCTGGCCCACGATCGGGGCCCACCAATTGGCGGGCCAGCCTCTCTGGCAGCCTCCTTTCTTCCATGCTGGCCTCTGTAGTCCTGCGCCATGTTGCGTTGGGGCCGGCGTGTTGAAGGAAGCCACTGCGCATGCACGCATTGGTGCTGGTGCCACTGCGCATGCGCGGATCCCGCGGCGCCCAGTTCACACCGGGATCAGCAGCTGGAGCAGCGTGAACCGCTCCAGTGCTGTGCTGGCCCCCTGTAGGGGCCAGAATTGCTGATCCTGAGGCCGTGTTGACGCCGTCGCGTCCGACCGCGTCAACACTTAGCCTCAGGATCACAGAATCCCGCCCCAGGCATATGCAACATAATGTGGATAAGTGTGAGGTTATCCACTTTAGCAGCAAAAGCAGGAAGCAAATTATCTGAATGGCTGTATATTGAGAGGGGGGAATGTGCAACTGGACCTGGGTGTTCTCGTATGCCAGTCACTGAAGGTAAGCGTGCAGGTGCAGCAGGTGGTAAGGAAAGCAAATTATATGTTGGCCTTCAAACTATAATAATAATCTTTTATAAAAATCCCAATTGTCACAAGTAGGCTTACATTGCAATAAAGTTACTGTCGCCACATTCTGGTGCCTATTCGGGTACACAGAGGGAGAATTCAGACTGTCCAAATTACCTAACAGCGCGTCTTTTGGAACTTGTGGGAGGAAACCGGAGCACCCGGAGGAAACCAAGCAGACACAGTGAGAACAGGCAGAGTGACCCAAGCCGTGAATCGAACCTGGGACCCTGGAGCTGTGAAGCAACAGGGCTACCCACTGTGCTACCATGCTGCCCATTAGAGGATTTGTGTATAGCAGCAGGGATGTCTTGCTGCAATTGTACAGGACCTGGGTGAGACCACAACTGGAATATTGTGAGCAGTTTTGGTCTCCTTATCTGAGGAAGAATGTTCTTGCTGCAGAGGAAGTGCTGAGAAGGTTTACCAGACTGATTCCTGGGATGGCGGGACTGATATATCAGGAGAAATTGAGTCGTTGAGGATTATATGTGCTGGAGTTCAGAAAAATGAGGGGATCTCACAGAAGCCTACAAAATTCTAACAGGACTGGAGGTGCAGGAAGGATGTTCTCAATGACGGGGCAGTCCAGAACCAGGGGTCACAGTCTGAGGATATAGGGTAGACCATTTAGGAATGAGATGAGGAAAAATTAGTAATAAGTCTGTGGAATTCCCTACCACAGAAAGCAATTGAGGACAAAACACTATGTTTTCAAGAAGCAGTTAGATATAGCTCTTGAGGCTAAAGGGATCAAAAGATATGGTGGGGAAATCAAGAACAGGTTACTGAGTTAGACGATCAACAATGATCATAATTAATGGTTGAGCAGGCTTGAGGGATCAAGTGGCCTACTCATGCTCCTATTTTCAATGTTTCCAGTAGTGAGGTCAGAATGACTGCCCTTGATGTCAAGGCAGCAGTTGGCTGAGTGTGACATCAAGGAGCCTTAACAAAATTAAAGTCAATGGGACTCAGGGGAAATCTCTCCATTAGTTGGGAGTCATACCTAGCATAAAGGAAGATGATTGTGGTTGGTGGAGGTGAACCATCTCAGCCCCAGAACTTTACTGGAGTCCCTCAGGGTAATGTTCTAGGCCGCCCATCGTGAGCTGCTTCCCTCCAACTTAAGGGGAGAAATCGGATGTTTGTTGATGATTGCACAGTGTTCAGCACCATTTACAACTCCTCAGTCACTGCAACAGTCTATTCCCACATGTAGCAAGGCCTGAAGGGGATGGGGCATATAGGGAGACCCATCGGGATGCCCTGATGCCAGAAATCCTAAAACATGGAGGAACAATGCCACAGGACCACTCATTATTTTCAACAATAGAAAAAACATTTAATAATTAGCTAAGCTAAAACTTAAAAGTTTCTCTACCTTACAATGCCCCAGTTGCTAAGCAACCACTGCTGGTTTATTTATTCTTCACACTGTTGCTCTCTCTAAGCACAATAGAAGCACAATTGGAATTTAACCAACCCCCACATAAACACTCTTGCCCAGCATGAATCTAACTAAAGGTTTTATCCTTCCAGGCACAGTATCACTCAATTAAACCCACTTAAAACTATATTTATTTCTAATGTTTACCAATACAAAATATAAATCCCTTATAACAGCCTTTGTTTTTCGAACACAAGGGCAGCAGGAACATTGGAATGTCACCACTTGAAAGCCACACACCATCCCGACTTGGCACTAAATTGGAGTACCTTCACTGTTGCTGGATTGAAATCCTGGGACTCCCTTCCTAACAGTATTGTGGATGCACCCATCCCACATGGACTGCAGCAATTCAAGAAGGTTGCTCACTACCACCATTCCAAGACCAATGAGTAAAGCAAAAAGTGCAGAGGATACTGGAAGTCTGCAGAGGGATTTGGACAGGCTACGTGAATGGGCTAGGGTCTGGCAGATGGAATACAATGTTGACAAATGTGAGGTTATCCATTTTGGTAAGAATAACGGCAAAAGGGATTATTATTTAAATGATAAAAAATTAAAACATGCTGCTGTGCAGAGAGATCTGGGTGTGCTAGTGCATGAGTCGCAGAAAGTTGGTTTTCAGGTGCAACAGGTGATTAAGAAGGCAAATGGAATTTTGTCCTTCATTGCTAGAGGGATGGAGTTTAAGACTAGGGCGGTTATGCTGCAATTGTATAAGGTGTTAGTGAGGCCACACCTGGAGTATTGTGTTCAGTTTTGGTCTCCTTACTTGAGAAAGGACGTACTGGCACTGGAGGGTGTGCAGAGGAGATTCACTAGGTTAATCCCAGAGCTGAAGGGGTTGGATTACGAGGAGAGGTTGAGTAGACTGGGACTGTACTCGTTGGAATTTAGAAGGATGAGGGGGGATCTTATAGAAACATATAAGATTATGAAGGGAATAGATAGGATAGATGCGGGCAGGTTGTTTCCACTGGCGGGTGAAAGCAGAACTAGGGGGCATAGCCTCAAAATAAGGGGAAGTAGATTTAGGACTGAGTTTAGGAGGAACTTCTTCACCCAAAGGGTTGTGAATCTATGGAATTCCTTGCCCAGTGAAGCAGTAGAGGCTCCTTCATTAAATGTTTTTAAGATAAAGATAGATAGTTTTTTGAAGAATAAAGGGATTAAGGGTTATGGTGTTTGGGCCGGAAAGTGGAGCTGCGTCCACAAAAGATCAGCCATGATCTCATTGAATGGCGGAGCAGGCTCGAGGGGCCAGATGGCCTACTCCTGCTCCTAGTTCTTATGTTCTTATGAATGGTAATATAAACTCGCCATGCCATTGACATCCCACAAGTGAATAAAAGAAAGCTACTACTGTGACAAAAACAGAAAATGCTGGACTATCTCTGCTGGTCTGATAGCATCTGTGGAGAGAGCGCGGAGCAAATGTTTTGAGGCTGGATGACTCTTTGTCAAAACTACTACTGTGCCTATGAACACTTTCAAATGATGTAAATTCCAAGGCGTGGATTCCCACACAAAAGAGCTGAATTGATCATTGACAATGGATCAACAGCAGGGAGCATGTAATGTGGGGAAGGTGGTTTGTTTTAAAAGTGACCCAATCAGTAACATATGTTGGTTCAAATTAGTACCGTATTATGATTCTGGACCCAAATTTGCACGAGTTTAGTCAAAATGTTAGCACTATTCTCATCTGTTAAGTCCAATTAGTTCAATCCGACCAGATACTATGCACAGTTTCAGTAGATGGGGTTTACAGGAAAAGTAAGTGCAAAAATATAGAAGTAGATTCCACATCTCTGGATCAAAGACCCCAAGACATAGAAATGTTCTTAAATCTTCCCCAAAGATAGCATAATGCCTGCTGGGAGGAACGGAAATCAAAGCTCAAGGTTAGAAGCCTCGTTTCTCACATCTGACGTTTACATTCATAGTTTGAGGCGTTGCAATCGTTAAGAAGGTGGAATCCCACACAAATGGTTATAAGCAGAAGTGACGTTACTCCAAAGCTTCAACTTATCAACATTTGTGAATTGTTTCCAAAATCAATGTAAATGCATACATTTTTGCAATGTCCATTCCCCCAGTCTAATGAAAAATATTGTACAGTACACTTTAGAGAGACTCAAATCCTTTTCCAAACTAAAGTCTCACCAACATAATGGAGCTGGCATAATCATGTATTAATATTCTGAATTATTAAAGCACATCCTTCTCGTGAAGTGTGAAACTGCTACATTAAATATTTCTCTTCCTAATACACTACATGCTAACTACATTTTAATGTGCCCCTGATGTTCACCAACAGTGACCCGAAAGGCTTTAAAGCTTTTTCTTGCTACCACTCTGGTCATATGAGAGTTAATAACCTTATTGAATAATCAATGCCATAAATGCCTCTCAATTTACAGGAAAACGTGGTCTGCTAGGACAGCTATTGATGAACTGGCATGTCTTTGATCTTGCACTGGGAGCCAGTTTACTGAAACTGAGTATGGCACTTCGGAGGCAAAGGGAGCAGAGAAGTTTGCAGGGGTTTACAATTGATTCTCATCACCCCTTCCTTTTCACTATTACTGTTTCAATTTATAACTTACATTGACTGCTTCCTCAATGAAGAGAATGCCCTTTTTCATACAGTTTTAAAAATCATTCTTCCTTAGCTCTTCGCAGCTAAATGCATGAGCTCCAGTTGGGATATGGTTCTATATCATCAAGGTCTTCTTTCAGGAGCTCATCTGAATGCCCATTCTTTATGCGCAACGCTGATGGTGAGTGCTCATAGTCGATTGAACATGGGAAGCATCATGGTCAAGACAGTTTCTGTGCTCATCCAACATCCACACTTCCAGTGCAGGCCTCAGGACAGGGAACAAAAGCAGAAAACCTGGATGATTCCCCTCCATAACACACAGCAGTCGAATTCAAATTTAATGGCAGCTCACCTAAAATCAGCTACATCAGCATGAACCGGGTATCTCCTGCGCTGTACAGCTTAGCCACTCACTGGCTTAACTAATTGGACTATTAAGGGAGTTTTGAAACAGCTTTAATTACAAGGAATACTGCAGAGATGCACTTTTCAACATCACTGCAGGCAGGCAAATTGTAAGTATTCCCACCAGTAAAAGTCTGAGAAAGGACTTCACCAGAAATTTTCAAAGTGTCCATGTTTTGTTTTAGATGAATAAAATGAAGTATAAAGGTGTTAGCTCCATATACAAAAGATTTATTCCCATACAGCTATTGGATAGAAGTATCTCTAATCTAAACATTTTTAAAACTTCAGTTTCTTTGGCTGAAGCTGTAAACTGCTTCAGTTGTCGTGTGAAATGTTAGTCAACACTTTCAAGTTACTTTCAACACATTCCACCCTCTCAGCCACACCTTCCAATTTCTAACTGCTGTATTCTGAAGATAGTCACAAAACCTTCCATTGCATGGACTGATTTGGAAAGGTACTGGCACAATACCGCCAGGTGATAAAATGCATGCTGCAGCAGAAAGCCCAAAGCACTTTTCCAACAAGGCATGGTGGCACAGTGGTTAGCACTGCTGCCTCACAGTCCCAGGGACCTGGGTTTGATTCCGGCCTTCGGTGACTGTGTGGAGTTTGCACTTTCTCCCCATGTCTGCGTGGGTTTCCTCCGGGTGCTCCGGTTTCCTCCCACAGTCCAAAGATGTGCAGGTTAGGTGGATTGGCCATGCTAAATTGCCCCTAGGTGGGATTACGGGATTGGATTGGGCCTAGGTAGTGTGTTCCTTCAGAGGGTCGGTGCAGACTCGATAGGCCAAATGAACTCCTTCTGCCCTGTAGAGATTCTAAAAAAGTCCTTATTCAAACTCTGCATCCCTGGCTTGTCCCATTTTGGTTTCATTGTTATCTTTGTTTCTTCATTGAATTCCATTATATTTTTCCAGAAATAAATCCCAATCTTTCCTCTCATTAAATTCCCTCAATATGTCACAATATTGCTCGCTGTCTGCAGATTTGCACTGGGTTTTGCACTGGGGTGGGGAAGAGAAGAGAGAGAGGAAAGATAGAAAAGGAGAATGAAGGAATAAACACAAGTTAGGCTAACTTTCTATCTATCAATTCGCCTGCCTTCCGGCTGAGCATTATATAATCTTCAGAATGCTAGGTGTCATGATATGCGGACACACACATAATGATATACAGACAAGCAGCTAATGGACACAGAGAAGAGGACATGGCCAATAAGCAGGCAGGACACAGGGGTGGGATCTGACTATAAAAGACACGAGGCACTCACACTCCGCCTCTTTCCACTGATGAACATCTAGAGAGTCAGTCAAGTGTGTTGTTACAATCTCACACCTCCACCACGTGGCTAAGAGCTAGTCTGGTTCAGTCAGACAGAGTAACCACACTTAACTTAGCAGAGAGTCGAACTCACAGAGAACTGTGCTAACTGTGCTATTAGTTCAATAAACCTGATTGAACTAACTCCAAGGTCTGGAGTATCTTTCTGATCTATGCTGCATCCAGTTGCAGCCAGTGTTAGACCAGTGTACCTAACACAACATGATACCAGGAGACTACTAATTTAAGGTGGCTTACCTCAATCCGTTCCATGACGACCAGCAAATGTATCGCGGCACCATGGAGAGGATTCAGACTCCTCACGAGCTCAGGACCTCCGGCAATCTCAGTGCCAACTGGCGGACATTCAAGCAAACGTTTCTGCTGTGCATCGCAGCCTCAGACCTCGAGGGTGCATCTGATGAAAGAAAGATCGCACTTCTCCTCTCAACAGCGGGTGATCAAGCCATTGAACTCTTCAACTCGTTTAACTTCACTGAAGGCCAGGACAAGACAAAGTTTCAGACCATCCTGGATAGTCACTGTGAAGTGCACGCCAATGAAATCTTCGAACGCTACATATTCAAACAACGTCTTCAAGGTAAAGGTAAATCTTTCAATGCCTTCTTAACTAGCCTCCGCCCACTAGCGCTATCCTGCACTTTGGTGATATTGCTGACATCATGATCAGCGACCAAATCGTGTTTCACTCTGATCCTCTGAGAGAGCAGATCTTAAATATCAAGCATATGACCCTGCCAGTTGCAATTGAAACATGTACAGTGCATGAGCATGCAAAAAATCGGTATTCCCAATACAAATCGGCTGAAAATGAGAAACTTGCCTCCCACGGGGCAGTGACTGTGCAGGCCATCTCCCGGATGCAGCGCCTCAGCATTGAAGGCAGCGGCCAACTCGCACGCTTTTCCCGGAGCCCCACGCATGCGTGATGCGAACGGGATAACGAAGCGGCCGACACCCACACTGTGCAGGTGCAGATGTCTGCCGACCGCACTGCGCGTGTGCGACAACGTACACGCCGACGTCATGACATACCCGAATTGTGGCAATGCCCACTTAAAGAGACACTGCCCTGCAAGAGGCAGGCAATGTTTAAACTGCAGGAAGCCTGGACACTATGCAGCCTTGTGCAGGTCTGCACCACCGGTCAGAGGCCAGCGCTCCCAATTCCGACGACGGCACGTCCAGAATGTGCAACGACTATTACAGGATTCAGAGGACGAGTGCTTGGAGTCCGCCTACTGAGTGGGCATCATTACCACATGTGAACATGCCACACCTAACTCATCTCACATTCAGTCCACCCTCGCTGTGGATTCAGAGGACGAATGGCGTGCGGTGATGCAGGTCAACCTCTGCTCCATCCAGTTCAAGCTGGACTCAGGTGCTTCTGCCAACCTCCTCTCACAGGCAGACTTCAAATGCATCAAGAAGCCCCCCAAGGTCCTTCCAGCAGCCTGCCAGCTCCTGGACTATAACGGTAACGCCATCACGGCACAGGGGTCCTGCCATCTACTCGTCTCCAACCGGAGTATCCATGCACAGCTAAGGTTTGAAATTGTCAAGCCGGACAGGGCATCCCTACTGGGTGCGCATGCCTGCAAAAAGCGAAACCTGGTGCAGCGAGTTTATTCATCGACGTCCTCCAAAGTGGATCTTCAAGCTGGCACTGACGACATCCTCACTCAGTATCCAGATGTGTTTGACGGGATGGGCACTTGGCGATATCGGTACAAGATCCTACTGCGACCTGATGCCTAGCATGCACCACGCCGGGTCCCGGCTCCGCTGAAGGAGGGCCTGAAGGAACAGTTCAAGGAGCTGCAACAGCAGGGGACCATTTCCAGGGTAACCAAACCAACTGACTGGGTCAGCTCGATGGTGGTGGTTAAAAAACCCTCTGGAGACCTGCACATCTGCATTGATCCCAAGGACCTCAACCAGAATATAATGCGTGAACAGTACCCCATCCCGAAGCGGGAGGAACTCACCACTGAGATGGCACATGCACGCTTTTTCACAAAGTTAGATGCGTCACATGGATTCTGGCAAATCCAGCTGGATAAGTCCAGCAGAAGGCTCTGCACCTTCAACACACCGTTTGGCAGGTACTGCTATAACCGTATGCCGATCAGCATCGTCTCGGCATCGGAGATATTTCATCGCATCATGGAGCAGATGATGGAGGGCATCGACGGGGTTCATGTGTACGTGGGCGACGTCATCATATGTTCCACGACCCCTGAGGATCATGTTTTCCGTCTCCAGCAGGTATTCCGCCGTGTCCACGCCAATGGCCTGAAGCTGAACAGGGCCAAATGTTGCTTTGGCATGTTGACACTCAAGTTCCTAGGAGACCAGATCTCTCAGCAGGGCGTGTGCCCCGACACAGACAAGGTCAAGGCCATCGCAACCATGAAGGTCCCAGAAGACAAGAAGGCGGTATTGCGCTTCCTGGGCATGGTCAATTTTCTGGGCAAGTTCATCCCAAACATGGCCTCACACACCACGGCCCTACGAAACCTAGTGAAGAAGTCCACTGCCTTCGAGTGGAATGTGGCCCATCAGGCAGAGTGGTTGGAGCTGAAAGTCAAGCTCACCACTGCACCCGTATTGGCATTTTTCGACCCAGACAGGGAGACGAAAATCTCGACAGATGCAAGCCAGGATGGCATCGGTGCGGTCCTGCTGCAACACGATGGCAATTCATCCTGGGCGCCGGTTGCCTACGCATCAAGGGCAATAACGCCCACCGAACAAAGGTATGCACAAATCGAAAAGGAATGCCTGCACCTTCTCACTGGCATTCTCAAGTTTCACGACTATGTCTACGGCCTGCCGACATTCACAGTCGCGACGGATCACAGGCCCCTGGTCCACATTATCCACAAGGACCTTAATGACTTGATGCCTCGGTTGCAGCGCATCCTCCTCAAACTCAGAAGGTACGACTTTGACCTTGTCTACACGCCTGGCAAAGAGCTCATCATTGCCGATACACTGTCCTGGTCCATCCTAGTGAACCACTGAACGTTATCTGGCAAATTGATTCACAGGTTGAGTCACAGGCGCAGCTGTGTGCTAGCACCCTCCCGGCATCTGATGAGAAGGTGATTCGTATCCGCGAGGAGACAGCCAAAGAACCCCTCTTGCAGCATGTGATGCAACACCTCGCCAATGGCTGGCAAAAAGGGCAGTGCCTTCAATTTTTCAATGTAAAGGACGACCTGACGGTGGTTGATGGTATCCTCCTCAAACTGGACTGGATTGTAATTCCACACAGTCTACTGAGCTTGGTGCTCCGTCAAATCCATGAGGGCCACCTGGGTGTGGAAAGTACAGACGCAGAGCCAGGCAGGCTGTCTCCTGGCCCGGGATCAGCCAGGACATTGCGAATGATGTGTTCGGTGCTCTGCTACACAGACGAACCAACACGGTTGCGAATGGTACAACTCAGGTTTATTACTAACATTTATTTGCAGTGGTAAACTGGTTACTGAGGTTCGATCATAACCCTAGAATCTGTGGACCTATTCCTAATACTATCTTGTAGAGGCACTCAGCACATGGTGGATATCTGAGTGGCTTGCTGTGAGCTCTGTGCCCTGAGCTGTCTCCTACTGGAATGCCCAGGAAGTGTCGTGTTCCCTGTTTTGTAGTGTGTATGCTCTTGCCTGTGATTGGCTGTGGTGTTGTGTGTGTGTTGATTGGTCCATTGATCTGTCCATCAGTATGTATGTTTACCTGAATATCAGGACTTCCCCCCGTTTTTACAAGAACATGTGCCTCTGTGGTTATAAATAGAGATGTGTACTGAGTGCAGCTGAATGTGTGTGTGTGCAATATCTACAGCATGTACATGGGGCTAAACTATATACAAGGGGTGATGTCGGGTGCGACATAACAACGAGGTTGTTCCATAAACAAAGAACGGGGAAATGTTGAATGACAAAATCGAACTCCTGTAACGACAAGAATAGAAACACAGTGGTATTATGAGTTCAATGTACAAACAGGCTCATAAGTCCAGTCTAGTAGGTAGGCGACGAATTTGGGTTGACCGGCTCAAGGGTGGGTCTGGATCCACCGGCTGAGGAATGGGCCTGGCCACGGGCAACGACGGAAGGGGCATGGTGGCAGGATGCTCCACAAAGTCGATAACAGGAGGGCGCAGAGTCGGTGGAAGTTCCCGTAGCGAGCGTGGAAGTAGGCGAAGAGCCCGGCGATTGCGCCTAGGAATGGAGCCATAAGGCATGCGAACCAGGAACGAGCGGGGAGCCACGCGTCGGAGAACTTCGGCAGGTGCTGACCAGCCACCTTCTGGTAGGTGGATGCGGATGTCGTCTCCAGGCACCAGGGCGGGAAGATCAGTTGCCCGTGTGTCATATGCCATCTTCTGGCGAACGCGCTGCTGTTGCATTCTGTGTAGTACCGGAGCATGGTTGGTTGTGGGTACCAGAATGGATGGCACAGTTGTCCTGAGGGCGCGACCCATCAACAGCTGTGCTGGTGAGAGGCCAGTGGCTAGTGGGGCCAAGCGATAGGCCAGCAGGGCTAGGCAGAAATCCGATCCGGCAGCAGCAGCCTTGCAGAGGAGCCGCTTGACGATGTGAACGCCCTTCTCCGCCTTTCCATTGGACTGGGGATGCAGAGGGCTGGACGTCACATGTGTGAAGCCATATGAAGCAGCAAAGGACGACCATTCCTGGCTGGCAAAACAGGGCCCATTGTCTGACATGACAGTAATCGGAATGCCGTGGCGAGCGAAGGTGTCTTTGCAGGCCCTTATGACAGCGGACGATGTTAAATCGTGCAGGCGTATGACCTCTGGATAGTTTGAAAAGTAATCAATGATGATTACATAGTCCCTGCCAACGCGTCAAAAAGGTCCACACCCACCTTCGCCCTGGTGGACGTCACCAGCTCATGGGGCTGAAGCGTCTCAGGAGGTTGCGCCGGTTGAAACCTTTGGCAGGTGGGGCAGTTGAGCACCATATTGGCAATGTCATCACTGATGCCCGGCAGCATACCACCTCTCAGGCTCTCCGTCTGCACTTCTCGACCCCCAGATGGCCTTCGTGTAGTTGGTCGAGGACCAGCTTGTGCATGCTGTGCGGAATCACAATCCGGTCCAGCTTTAGAAGGACACCATCAATGACGGCCAAGTCGTCTCGGACATTGTAGAACTGCGGGCACTGCCCTTTGAGCCACCCACCCGACATGAGGCGCATCACCCGTTGTAGAAGGGGGTCAGCCGCAGTTTCCCGGCGAATACGCGCCAGACTGGAGTCGTCAACTGGCAGATTTGCCGATGTGAAGGCCACCTGTGCTTCGACCTGACAGACGAACCCCTCCGCAGTTTCCGCACATCGTGACGTCATGGTGTTCGTTGCGCCACCGCGCATGCGCAGTTCGGTCTTGTGTCGAGCGCGCCTGCGCATCACGTTCCTCTGTGTTGACGTCGTTTTTGGCGCGCACAAACGCGGGAGGCCTCAAAAAGCGCGCAAAATGGCCGCCCTCGTACGGGCCGTGGGCCAATAGGAACTCGATTGCCTGGACCCGTTCGGCCTCGTAGGATGCCTGCCTCACCGATCCGGCCGCGTAGGACCCCTGCCATGCCGATTCCGCCGCCTGAAATTGTGAGTAGCGGCTAGTCGCGTTTTCATGCAGGACACAGGCTTCGATTGCGGAGGCTAGGGTGAGGCCGTTTATTTTTAAGAGCTGCTGGCGTTTTGAGGTGACCCCCAAAACGATCTGGTCTCGAATCATGGAATCGGAGGTGGTGTCGTAACCGCAGGACTGCGCGAGGATACGGAGAAGCGTAAGGAAGGATTGAGAGGGCTCATCCTTACCCTGCAGGCGCTGCTGGAAGATACCCCCTCAAAACTCTCGTTAACCTCGACGTTGAAGTGTTGGTCGAGTTTGAGAAGGACCGTCTTGTACTTGGTCTTGTCCTCACCTTCCGCGAACACCAGGGAGTTGTAGACATGGATGGGGTGTTGACCTGCCGTGGAGAGGAGGATGGCGATCTTTCTGGTGTCCAAAGCGCTCTCCTTTTCGTTGTCTTCCAGGAAGAGCTGGAAGCGCTGTTTGAGCAGCTTCCAATTAACGCCGAGGTTTCCAGCGACTTGTAGCGGCTGCGGCGTGCTGACGGTGTCCATGGAGCAGGTTGGCAGATTCCGGAGAATTCGTAGGTAGGTCCCACAGTTACTCCTGGTACTATGATGTGTTGGGTACTCTGCTACACAGACGAACCAACACGGTTGCGAATGGTACAACTCAGTTTTATTACTAACATTTATTGACAGTGGTAAACTGGTTACTGAGATTCGATCATAACCCTAGAATCTGTGGACCTATTCCTAATACTATCTTGTGGTGGCACTCAGCACATGGTGGATGTCTGAGTGGCTTGCTATGAGCTCTGTGCCCTGAGCTGTCTCCTACTGGAATGCCCAGGAAGTGTCGTGTTCCCTGTTTTGTACTGTGTATGCTCTTGCCTGTGATTGGCTGTGGTGTTGTGTGTGTGTTGATTGGTCCGTTGATCTGTCCATCAGTATGTATGTATGTTTGTGCTGTGATGTTTACCTGAATATCATGACAGCGAACATGGTCCTTAACTCTGCGACCTGTCAACGCTTCCAGCCAGCGAAACACTTTCAGCCAGCGCAGAGTAAGGAGGCACTTTAGCAGCATGAAATCGAAACCTCTCCGTGGTCCAAGGTTGGCACCAACCACTTTCATGCAAATGGTCGTGTTTACGTGTTAATCATTGATTACTTTTCCAATTACCCTGAAGTCGTGAAGCTCTCAGACCTCACATCTCGGACCATCATCAAGGCCTGTAAGGAGACGTTCTCCAGGCATGGTATCCCACGCACTGTCATGAGTGACAATGGTCCGTGCTTCAGCTGCCATGAATGGTCTCGGTTTGCCCAGTCGTATCAGTTCAAACACGTCACTTCCAGCCCACACTATCCGCAGTCAAACGGAAAAGTTGAGAAAGGGGGGCACGTAGTGAAGCAGCTCATCTGCAAGGCCGTGGATTCTGCATCTGATATTCACCTTGCGCTGCTTGCGTACAGGGCGGCCCCACTGTCCACTGGCAAGTCGCCGGCTCAACTCCTGATGAAAAGGGACCTGCGAACGACACTTCCAGCCATACACGTGCCCAACCTTCCCGGTGCTGCAGAAGGTGCAGCAACTCGGAGACCGGCAAAAACAGGGCTATGATGCTCATGCCACCGATTTGCCCATGTTATCCCCGTCCGACACTGTTCGGGTCAAGATCCCAGATGGAGGCTGGTCAGCTCCAGCTGTCGTTGTTCGACAGACTGCCCCCGCTCGTATGTTGTGTGTCTGGCTGATGGTTCTGTTGTGCGACAAAACAGATGGGCACTGCGCAAAGTTCCCAGCCCGCAACCAAATTCCTTCTGTTGTTTTGCCACCTCCTGATACCTCGACTCATGAGGCCACCAGTCAGACTTCAATCCCACCCATCAAGGCGCTGTCGTCCCCACCACCACCTCTCCGGCGGTAGACCAGGATCAGACGCAAGCCACAGAGACTGGACTTATGAACATTTGTTCTGTTTGCTATGTTCTGTGTTCTCGCATTAGACAGCTGTTTTCACCTGTACATATATACATGCAGTGGATGTGAACATATGTTAATATTGGCTTATTCTTGTAAATACGTTCACATATGTCATCCAAACATAAAAAAAGGGGAGATGTCATGATATGCAGACACACACACAATGATAACAGACAAGCAGCTAATGGACACAGAGAACAGGACATGACCAATAAGCAGGCAGGACACTCAGGGGTGGGATCTGACTATAAAAGACACAAGGCACTCACACTCCGCCTCGTTCCACTGATGAACATCTAGAGAGTCAGTCAAGGGTGTTGTTACAATCTCACGCCCCCACCATCTGGCTAAGAGCTAGTCTCGTTCAATCAGACAGAGTAACCACACTTAAGTTAGCAGAGAGTCGAACTCACAGAGAACTGTGCTAACTGTGCTATTAGTTCAATAAACCTGATTGAACTAACTCCAAGGTCTGGAGTATCTTTCTGATCTAAGCTGCATCCAGTGTTAGACCAGTGTACCTAACACGACACTAGGCACTGGGATCTCACTGCAAGAGAAAAATCAAGAAGGATGGAGTCCCTTGACGTATTACTTTACAGCATTGTGCATCAGTGTGCTGACTTTCTTTAATCAAACTACTGCTCTATCCAGTTTGAATGAGTCTCAACTCCAGTATGCTACCGAACAATGAAAAATTAAGAGACTTCAGTTTAAACCCCATCAGGAAACACATCTACAGATGTCTTTGACAGAAGGTCAATGAGAGTACGAATGGGTTGTCGCACAACATCCTGAACCATGTGACAACTTCCACAATGCACACGAGCTCTGTCAGTGGGAGAAAATGAAGTCAGGCACAAATGGCAGAAGTGGAGGAACTGTTTCAAAAAATCATCTTCTTCAACAATGAGATCTAAAAAGGCACATCCTAAACGCTTTTTATTAAAGCGCGCATTTTGAAAAGATTACTGCCTGCTCCAGGTTACAATTCCCTGGTTGATCGCAGCTGACTTAGCAGAGTAAGGCAGTAACCACCACGATCTGCTCCTGGTCCCAGAGCAGAGCACCAGGTAATTATCTATTAATATACACTTGCCCTTTCTGGGAGGCATGTTGTTCAAGCATCTGCTTATCTTTGCATTGGAGGAGCAGCACAGTGGTGCAGTGGGTTAGCCCTGATGCCTCACGGAGCCAAGGTCCCAGGTTCGATCCCGGCTCTGGGTCACTGTCCATGTGAAGTTTGCACATTCTCCCAGTGTTTGCGTGGGTTTCACTCCCACAACCCAAATATGTGCAGGGTAGGTGGATTGGCCACGCTAAAATGCCCCTTAATTGGAAAAAATAAATTGGGTACTCTAAATTTAAAAAAAGAAATCTTTGCATTGGAAGGACTAACAGCAGGATTCACAAAATTCAAAATGTCAAAATTTTTTTTAACTGAATCCATGCTATTTAGTTTGCAAGGATACCAACAATGCACGCTGGCAGGTCATGTCCAGGGATGATGACAGTAATGCATGGAGACTAATAAGGAATGTAAATCAAAATGATCACATCTGATAAAACCACTCTGGCGTCCCAGCGTGATGTCCAGTTTTCATCAAGTACAGTTTATTCCAATCATCTTGCTCCATAACACCAAGTTCCCAGCGAGAGAACACCATTCTGTAAATGGCTACTCAAGGACATGATGAGCTATTGCTGCCTTAATTTCCATTCACCAACTTTTGCAGCTGACTGCATATGCAAGCAGATGAGGATTACTGAATTGCAATGCGTGGAAGCATGAGGAGAACCACCACCAGTCATTCACTGAGTTCAAACCATTTGGTCATTTGATGCACCCAAGTATATTCCAGTTATTCAACGTTTTCAATAGGACAGATTAGAAGGTTCAAGTAGAATGATTTTTGATCGGATAAGCTATAACTTCTGAAGGTCAGGGCAACTTTTTACTTTCATCCACCCTCGACAGTTCACATGGACGGGATTTTTCTGAGGGAACTGGAAAGGGCCACTTCCCGCAGTGAACAAATTTACAGCATTTCCCCTCTCATTCTCTTCAAAAAAAAATTCAACCAAATCTCAGCTCCTTGCTCAGATCTGTATTAGCACAACAGGCCAATGGAAAGACCAACTGACGATTCTCAGGACTCATGCTGACAACCTTAATAATTATGATCCCCCCCACCCCCCCCCCACCACCACCACCCGTTTCAGATCTGCTGCTCAAACTGTGTACTGTGGGTTATTTACAATGCACTGATGTAATGCTGATTCAGCAGCTGACCCATATGCTAACCACTGTATCTTAATGATGTAATACTCCAGTAAGCTGCACTGACAGCTAGAAATTGTGTCTCACTTTTGTAGAAATGCTTCTGCTCAGTCCCGCTTCTCCACTTTAAAGAAAGACTTAAAGCTGGGCAAGTGTATAAAGAATGATAGGTTACCTCAATGATTTACTGAAATAAATTTCAAATATTTCTGTACACTGGATTAGAGCAGGTGCCTTTCTACAGAAAAAGTACACTTTTGAGCTGATTTCAATCTGGGTCCAAACTTCAGTTCAACCGTACTCTAGTGTTTGCTTTGTTCAAGCACTCAACGCAACAAGTAGTTTTAAAGGCATTTCTAAGCCAATACTTTACTCAATCTTCTGCATTTAAAAAAGTTAGTGGTATGAAATTCTTCTTATAATGAAAAGCTGGAGTTTGCATGTTTTACTTCACAATGAATGGTTCACTAAACAAAACATTGTATGAGCTGAGATTACACCTTCCACAAAGGAAAATGTTCATTTGACATGTTAAAAAGTTCATTGGGGCAGCACGGTGGCGCAGTGGTTAGCACAGCTGCCTCACGGCGCCGAGGTCCCAGGTTCGATCTCGGCTCTGGGTCACTGTCCGTGAGGAGTTTGCATATTCTCCGTGTGTGTGCGTGGGTTTCGCCCCCACAACTCAAAGATGTGCAGGGTAGGTGGATTGTACACACTAAATTGCCCCTTAATTGGAAAAAGTCAATTGGATACTCTAAATTTATTTTTTAATTTTAAAATAAAATAAATTTCATGAGAATACCATGAATGAAGACATTTTCTACAGTTTGTTATGTTTCTCTAATTGCATCCTGCCATATTCAGCATCCGAAGTTTACTTTACTTGACAATTTTCACTGCTAAAAATTGATTGTGTTTCGACAGGAAGATATGTTCAAAGACAAATGCTTTATGAAAAGATAGGACACTAGAAATGGCAAAGGCGTTTCCTAGTAGTTAGTCCCTAAAGGGGTGTTCTAAATGTGTGTATATTTGAGCATGTGCACTTGCAGACAGAAGGGGCGGGATTCTCCGGCCCCCCCGCCAGGTCAGAGAATCGCCGGGGGGCGGCGTGAGTTCCGCCCCGCCGCTCCAACGCTGGCTGCCGAATTCTCCGGCACTGGTTTTTGGGCAGGGGCGGGGATCGCACAGGTCGGGGCCCGTTGGTAGCGGTCTCCCCGACAATTCTCCGGGCCCCGATGGGCCGAGCGGCCACCCGTTTTTAGCCAGTCCCGCCGGGGTGAAATGGACATGGTCCATCACGGCGAGACCTGGCTTGTCGGCCGTCTAGTGGGGTCCTCGGGGGGGATCCGGCCCCGGTGGGCCCCCACGGTGGCCTGGCCCGCGATCGGGGCCTACCGACGTGCGGGTGGGCCTGTGCCGTGGGGGCACTCTTTCCCTCCGCGCCGGCCTCTGGAAGGCTCCGCCATGGCCCACCCAAGAACTTTCGTGGAGTGTGTGATGTCATGCCAAAAGGAGATTCCAGGATGAAAATACCTCTGGTCAATATGTAGGTAACATTATAAATCCGTTTGTGAAGAAGTCCCCTGTTTGACATCTCTAGCAGATAATATTAATAATCTTTATTAGTATCACAAGTAGGCTTACATTAACACTGCAATTAAGTTACTGTGAAAATCCCTAGTCACCACACTCCGGCGCCTGTTCAGGTAGACGGAGGGAGAATTCAGAATGTCCAATTCACCTAAGAAGCACATCTTTCGGGATTTGTGGGAGGAAGGGGGCATAACTATAAGATTCAGGGTGGGAGATATAGGAGGGATGTCCGAGGTAGGTTCTTTACTCAGAGAGTGGTTAGGGTGTGGAATGGACTGCCTGCTGTGATAGTGGAGTCGGACACTTTAGGAACTTTCAAGCAGTTATTGGATAGGCATATGGAGCACACCAGAATGACAGGGAGTGGGGTAGCTTGATCTTGGTTACGGACAATGCTCGGCACAACATTGAGGGCCGAAGGGCCTATTCTGTGCTGTACTGTTCTATGTAAACCGGAGCACCCGGAGAAAACCCATGCAGACACGGGAAGAACGTGCAGACTCCGCACAGACAGTGACCCAAGCCGGGAATCGAACCCGGGCGTTGTGAAGCAAGTGCTAACCACTGTGCTACTGTACCATGCTACATGGTCATATTCATGTTGATAATTTCACAGCCACAAGATAACCACAGGGATTCCTACTCATTCAAGCTTGACAACCTAGAGTCTGTAGCTTGTGTGAACGAGAGGGCCGATAATCTTACCTCAACTCCACTATACACCAAGGAGAAACAAGAAAGTGAACTCAAAAATATAAATGCAGGTATAAACATAGTACAAAGCCAAACTTTAAAATTATTTTACTCCCTGGCAAATGTGGGATGGGGAGAAAGAAGGAAGAATGTGGTCACACACCCAGGCATGCTTAGGAGAACTCTCAGCGCACTGATGTTTTGTGGTTCCATTCAAATTGAGTACATCCGAATTGGGAAAGCTTCTGAATAAAAACTCTGAGCCGACTTGAATACTTATTTCCATTTGCCTATTTTCAAAAAATCTGCTAGAAAGTTTTTTTTTAAATCACAGACTGTTTCTCAGAAGTTAAATACCCCAATCATCCATTCTGCTGAACTTCATACATGCGGACTCCAAAATGGGGGAAAAAAATCAGATGGTAGAAATAAGGCCATCAGGATTAGTTGTTTAAGCAACTTCACATCTCCTGCGCGATCAGTCGGAACAGATGCGTCATTTTTAATTAATCATTTATCTAATAAAAGGAGTTGTTCATGAGGAAGGAACCTATCCAGGAAGTTCTTAAAGGCACACTCTTTCACTCTTAATATCATATCACCACCAGAGGCAACTCTATTTCCTCTGGGTTTGCAACCAATGTCTGCTACATTTCCAGAACTGTAAATCTGAGACAAATCCAACCATACAGGCACAATACTGAAGTAAAATGCTGCAGACGCTGTTGAAAGATCATCATCCTGAAACATTAACTTCATTTCTCTCCACAGATGCTGCTTGAACTGCTGAGCACTTTGCACATTTCACATTTTTATGCAGAAGCCACTGTCTTTGGTCCTTGCTCCAAACTCCATTCCCTAGCTACTGACTCCATCCCTCTACTTGGGAACAGTCTAAGATTAAACTGGCTCTGGGTGTCACATATGATCCCGTGATGTACCTCCAACATCATTAAGACTGCCCATTTCCACGTCCCTAACATGGCCCGTAATCACGCCAGTTTCATTTTACTGTTGCTGAAACCCTCGTCCAAGCCTTTATAAATGCTAGACGTGACTATTCCAATCAACCTCTGGCTGGTCGCCCACATTCTACCCTCAGTAAACTTGAAACCTTCCAAAACTCTGTTGTCTGCGTCTTAACTCACACCAAGTCCTGTTCAACAATCACACCTGTGCTCATTGGTCTACATTGACACCTGGTCAGGTAACCTCTTAATGTTAAAACTTTCATCTTGTTTAAAAATCCTACTGTGACCTTACCCCATCCTTATCTATGTAATCTCTCTCCTCCAGCTCCATAACCCTCGCAGATATCTGCATCCCTTGAATTCTGGCCACTTCTGCGTCCTTAATTTTGATCGGTCCACTATCAGTACCTGCACCTTCAATTACTTGGGACCCAAGCTCTGGAATTCTCTCCCTAAACCACTCTGGCTCGCTATATTGGCTTCCTCCTTTGAGACGCTGCTTAAACCTTCCTCTTTGACCAAACGTTTGGTCATTTGACCTAGCATTCCCACATAGCTTGGTTTCATAATGATCCTGTGAAAAGTCTTAGGATATTTTATTACATTAAAGGTGCTACATAAATGGCGGCATAGTGGCACAATGGTTAGCACTACCGCCCCAAGGTGCCAAGGACCCGGTTCGACCCCAGCCCCGGGTCACTGTCGGTGCGGAATTTGCACATTCTCCTCGTGTCTGCATAAGTCTCACCCCCACAACCCAATGATATGCAGAGCAGGTGGATTGGCTGTGCTAAATTGCACCTGAATTGGAAAAATAAATAACTAATTGGGTACTCTAAATGTATTTTTTAAAAGTGCTACATAACTACAAGCTGTTTGTAGCCAATGCAAATGTATTCCAGTGTGATGATGTCCCATTTCCAGCTGTTATTAGCCAGAGAAACACAGTAGAAGTGAAAGAGCAACAATATCAGACATCTCTTTTTGATAATCATATTTGATTAGTATTGAAGCTGTAGCCAGAGGGTCAACTGCTACCAGCAGTAGAGATGCAGGATTAAGCAGTAATGAACTGGTCCAGAGTCAGGTGGACCCATCTTGAAAGTTGGTTTGCTCCTCGTTTGTGGAGGAGTTACTCATTGTGAAACTGCTGGATACTTGCATGAATCTGGATTTCTGATCACTTGAATTATTGATGCTATGACCCAATTATGCCATTACGCAGACGTTATGCCACTGCAGTCCCACCGACATGAACTGTACACTACCCGAGAGCTTGTATTGTTTGTGATTGTGTTACCTGTTTGAAGCCGTTGGTTATAAAACTATGAATCATCCAATTTTGGGCTCACTCTAAAGGGGGCACAAAACAGTAGAGAGGTTCTGACTGAAACAGAGCCACTGTGTCTGTCTCTGGACACAGTTGAACAAATTCAGCTTCGGAACAACTCATTGTTCTAAATCACAAATGTTGCTGCAAAACAAAATAACTTTATGTGATCGACTGGCAATAATGAAGTCAAGACGTGAGGATATAGAAATCATAGAATCCCTACAGTGCAGAAGGAGGCCATTCGGCCCATTGAGTCTGCACCAACTCTCCGAAAGAGCACCCCATCCAGGTCCACTCGCCTGCCCCACTCCCACAATCCCATAACTTAACCTGCAAGTATTTGGACTCTAAGGGGCAACTTAGAATGGCCAATCCACCCAACCTCCACATCTTTGGAAGTGGGATGAAACCGGAACACCTGGAGGAAACCCACACCGGTATGGGGAGAACGTACAAACTCCTCAGAGACAGTCACCCATGGCCGGAATTGAACCCGGGCTGTGAGGTAGCAGCGCTAACCACTGTGTCAACCTGCTACCCAGGAGTCTTGCCATCTGATAGCGAATAATATTAATTGAAGGTTAAGATTTTAAAACATTTCACACCATGATACCCAACACAAATGTCTAGCAGTTTTGTTTTGATACCAAGTACAAGATCAGCTAGTTTGAAAATATCAGAATATTTAAATTATGTGCACTGTGTCAAAGCAAATGCTTCACAGTGCACTCACTGAAGATGGTACTTCTGGTAGTACAATGAAAGGCATTACACCAGATGTCACTAAAAAGCTTTTCAAGTTCATTAATAGACTCTTAGCTCCAGGCACACCTATTGCTCATTGGTACAGTGCTCTCAAAATGGCAGCAGCATCTTCTGCAGCTAATGCCATTTGCAGCTTATGGATTAAAAGGTTAACATTGATCAATGCTCCACGGTATACTATATAGCATTTGTACTCAGGTGCAAATGCTCACTGTTAGGTGACTGAGGGTATGATCGGCAATTATACATAGAAATCCAAGTCCACATTCATCATCAAAAGCTCATTAAAACCAGCTTCAGAACTATAAATTTCTCCTTCTTCAAACGTAGCTCCAGCCATTCCAAAATATTATTGGTCAATTCATATCCTTTTGTTGGATGATTACTTCACATTTAAGGAAGGGCTGTCTCCTATCACGTGTTGTCTCCTGTTTGAAAATTGGAATCTTTCAAACTGTTAGCACTAGTCAATTTTTTTTGCACCTCAGTGAATCTTTCAGAGTGTATCTAGATTCTTCCCCTGCTGAGAATGAAAGCTGGTTTGATGCTCCTGAGAGCACTTTTTAAACAAAAACATAAAACATTTACATCCCCGCATGCAATAACCCTGCTACGATTTCCAGGACTACGCAGAAATAGAAAGAATGAATCGCTTGTAACTACACTCTATCCTACTCATGCAGTGATGGCACAATGGTTTATTTTAAGAAATTAACAGCAACCCATTAAAATTCTCCATTCTCAGTGTGTATTATTTTCCCCCGGGGTAACTTTATAGAAGAATTTCCTAAGCTGCTTCGCACTCAGGCATTTGCTTGAAAACCCTCTCTTGCCTTTCAGTCAATACAGGAAAGGAGAGTCAATTCTTACTTAAGGAGGCAAAAGTCAACCTGCTGGTCGATCATTTGTACGTCTGTGAACATGGATTCCCGTAAAATCAATGATCTTCAGTTATTGCTATCAGTCTGTTTTTAAAATAGACTGGAAACTGTTTAAGTTCATACATGCAGTCAGTGTGCCCAGGGCAACATCACTCACTTATCTTCCATCCATCCATTCCTCCAGCTATTACAGTCTGCAAGCTCTTACTCAGACAGGGCACGAATCCATAATTTTAAGATTATACTAAATTTACTTCACAGGATCATGGCCAATTTGATTTGTGAGGGTATCTGATTTTGAAGAACAGTCATAGGTCACACTTTGAACATTATGCCTATTGGTAAGTGGGACAGTCTCAGGGAACCCACCCCTCCCAGTCCCGCTGTGAGGTATTTAAGGAAAGTATTGTTGATGCTCAATCAAATATGCGATGATTCAAACGGCCCTATTTTCCAGAATTACTGAACATTTTCATAAAATTAGATCCAAGCATTCTCGGGGAGAAAGAGATTCAGATCTAAATGCACCTAATATTTTAAAACATATAAATTTTAAGTATCCAATTCATTTTTTTTCCAACGAAGGGGCAATTTTGCATGGCCGACCATCTACTCTGCACATCTTTGGTGTTGTGGGGGTGAGACTCTCGCAGACACGGGGAGAATGCGCAAACTCCACACGGACAGTTACCCGGGGCCAGGATCGAACCCGGGACTCGGCACCATGAGGCAGCAGTGCTAACTATTGCGTCACCATGCCGCCCCTCTGCTAGTTAAAAGATAAGTGTTGAATTTTGTAGGAGTGAACACTGCTTCAGCTTTGCTAAACTGTTGTAGCAATTTTACCCTGGAGGACTCAAAAAAAATTGAATGCTTTACTCAGTTGATGTTACAAATATAGGGAGCTTGGACACCTCGCAGATCAGCCACAGGAATGTACCGGGAACACCTTTCACAGTGTCACATTCAGTAGAAAAACAGGCTTTTGTTTGAAAAGATTCGGAGCACAAGATAAAAAGATTATAAAACAGTAGGAGAAGAATACCAAATGATCACAAAGACAGTAAATGGAGAAGTGTTTCATAGATATACTGTTACAGAGGCATACAAGAGGGAATGCTGAGTAAAATGTCAACTTTTTAAAATAATGTACCTGTAATCTTGGCAGACTAATAAAGCAACTGAACAATCCTTTCTTGCTGTCACAATGTGCCTCAATGGTTTAAAATTTGCATTCCTAAACAGCTCACACATCAAGACATGTAGAAACAAGTCAACTGTATGGTTTGGACGTTGAGGTTAACTGTACTGCTTTAAAGACAGTGAAAAATAGAATACAATGCAACAAAAAAACCTTGTAAAGTAGACACTGCCACTAGTGCCCATATTAATGATCTGTTCTTGTCACATAATTTAAAGGTTTGGACTCCAAGCAGACAAAGCAAGCTCTGTGGGATTGTGTGTCCCACTGGCATAACATGGCCGTGTCATGTAGGCCTAGACAGCTCCTCCTGAGTAAAAACATGCATAGGTTATGACTTCTAAACCTTCTCTTCAGCTGAATATCTTCCTCCGTTGCCCCCAGCTAATTCAAATGCTAATAGACTATTTCAAAACAATCTCTCAGATGCATCTAATTTCAAGAGAGGAGGAAGCCCCCTGTGTTATGCCCACAACTGTGCGCTTCAGCCAGCGGCATTTCAAACTGACTCGTAGCATATAGCGCAGAGGAGGTGGTGGCTCCATTTCCTGCAAATTAAATATTAACAGCTTTACTGTGTCATTTTAATCATTAATTAGCGTTGGGCTAATTACGTATATGACTCATATGAACAAAGTAAATGTTGCTGGTGACAAACCAACGTTGAAGAAAGCATGAAATTGTAACTGCGCTCCATTTAGTTGGGAGATGAAAGCAGCCCCTGTGCAGCTTATGAGTAGACTAATAACACTTTCCACATATCCCCATGCTCAGACAATGTGGAATTCCGGCCAATTCAACCAAGGATTGGGTTAAAGGATGAAGAACGAAATGGCAAGTGAGAAAACACGAGGGAACCAGAGATTCCAGCTCAACCACATTTAGCTACCGTGGTCTCCGACCTCATGCAAGCAAACAACTTTCTGCTCCCAAGGGTGTGGCTCTAAATTTCTTCTGAAAAATTTGTGAGACAGACAATTTATATATTTTTAACATCACGTTGCACTGAATCACAGGTGTCCTTTGCCTATAAAAGCAGTAATTCAAAGGAGAGACCTCCTGACATTTATTAATTTCATTTTCAAGTGTTTCTGGTTTATGATGTTTTTGCAAACTTTTGCACAACTGTAGAAATCTCAATCCTTGGAAAGGATCACTCTGATTTTTCTTTGGCAGCAAACCTTCATCTCTTTCTAAGGTGGGGTGGGGGGGATCACAATGTTAAAAGGTTGCTGTAAGTCAGTGTCAGTAATCAGTCATGAATTTTTAAAAGAATCATAAAAGTCATCAGTGGAGCAACTAAATGTGAATAGTTGTGGAGGAACAACTTTGGTAATGTTCAGATCTTTGGAATCAGCTCGGATTTGCATTGATTTGGATTCAGAAATTATGTGCAAGCTCAAATCTGAGGTTAGTGGCTGCCTAAACGCTTTGGATTTCTGAGTAATCATTGTGATTGGGAACTTGGCTCTTGAAGGCAGGTACAGAGCCTTCTACCTAATAAATGCACATTAGTTTGCCGCATCCATTTTCCCTCTGTGAACACTAACAGGAGAAATTACAAAGATTATATGGAGCTGGCAATATGATGGGGTTGAGGGAAAATTTATATCCTCAAAAGCAACAGTATAGGCATGCTCTGATGTACTACCTGTATGATTATCTAACACTGGTTTGCAATTTACAATTTTAACGTTGACACAATGGAGACATGCAGACAAGAGGCTAGGAAGAACGTGGGTGACCAGGCTCAGGCATTGACTCTTAACTGGAGAAATCAGAGAGTAGGGCACCTGTCTCTAGTCTCCCAGCATAGCAATTCTGTGTTCAACAGGGAATTACACAAGGAAGACGAGGAAATAATACATTAAACAAAAAAAAATTGCCAGTGTTAGCAGTTACAGTGCAAAAGCAAAGTCAGATCTGATGCAAGCCTACTGGATTGCAAGATTTTTCATGGAAACTTGACGAGGGACTGCAGGCAATGTTCACTTTAACCACAGCCACATTTAAAAAATATATAAACTTCCTTAGACTAAAGTGGAAGTGAAATATGCTAGGTTTGTCATATTTAGCTATTTGGTGCAAACACACTACTTTGCTTTAAGCCTGGGCCTCTCATTTGAAAACCTAAATGCCTCTACATTATAGATGATCATCAGTTGTCCTGCTCACTTGGCAAAAGGGTGCCAGTGTTGGCAGCATGTCAACACAAACAAGCTTTGCTTTGCACATACTGATTAAAAAGACCAGGCGCTTTCGACACTAATGAGTTTATTAGCATAAACAGCTTCACAAGCAGCAGGAAGCCAGCAAACTTCTAGTCTAAACAAAGTAGGAGTGACAATTGAAGCTGCTCGTAAGTACAGTGAGAAAAGCAGCTCATCACAGCTCAACTTTCTCCGCAGACAGGCTTTCACTCCTCCAGCACAGGAGAATACACAGAAATAGAGACTGAAGTCTGCTGTTGCTGCGTCTGGCATTTGGTAATCACTACTTTTAATCTGGAAAAGTGACATTGTTCAACTGATCTGACAATACGTTGATGCTTAGGCCTAGTGCTGCTTAGGGCTCACCCATCAGTCAATGCTGATATGTAATTAGGCCTTATAATATATACAAACAGTAGGTGACTACAAGGGGGCCCAGTGTCAGGAGATTGATTAATGTTGCTGAACACAAAGGCTTCCATTCACACCATACCTTTCCCAGTTCAACAATTAAAAGGCATGGGTCTTTTACTGATGGGTTGAAAGAATGGCAAGTGGAATTTTCACTGTAATTTGCCAATGAATCATTCCCAAAGTTACTGCACTGAGCAGGGAAGGCTAGGGAAGAGCATGAATGTGAAGAGCGGACATATGGAATAAACCTATTCGAGAAATGGAAAATGAGAATGGATTGGGTTTGGAGGAAGGGGTAGCGGGTTGATAGTGCCATGTAGGGAATGTAAATTAAGCTCAAAGCCTCAGGTACTTTGAACATGAAAAAAATAAAAGCTGACAAGATTAAAAAGGTCACTTAAAAAAAGAAAACAGGGATGAATACCGTGGAGCGTGACAGTGAATTGAATGCACTCAATCAAGCTCATTTGAGATAGCTGCCATTTTTTATGTGAAGTGGGGCTCAACTAATGTGCACTTCAGATGCTAGAATTAAAAAAGGTAATTGAAGTGCATTTTAAAAAGCTATTTCTGCGCTCAAATTGGTCAGATGAATAGGGCTGACATTACTGTCTTTTCACTGGCACAGCACAGGTTTCCCTGGTCACCCAAATATATATAATGGACTTGTTATAGCGTCTAAATGAATCATTTTCTGTCAAAAAGAGAAGGCAGCTCAGAAATAGGGTCAATGGTACGAAGTTCTGACTGTCACTGTGCTTCTGCAAAGCAGACTGCATATTCTTTCAAATTATAATAGCAGTCATGGGGGAAGGACAAGTACAGAGCAGCAAAAGCAAAGTCCAACCATCCCTTGCCCTCCCACCTCTCCTTCATTCAATTCTGTTCCCAGGTTTCATTAATGATGTGTACATTATATCCCATATCGTTGAATTCAACACACACACACTCTCTGGTTTGGTTCAACCTATGGAGTATGATCAGCAAAATACTGCAGTAATAAACAGATTTTACTTATGTTTCAAATAAAGCTCAAGGAACAGCACCTCGTCCTTCGATTAGGCACGTTACAGCCGTCCGGGCTCAAAATCAAATTCAACAATGTCAGATCATCCATTTTTTTGGGACAGCGGTTATTGATAATGATTCTGCTTTTGTCATTTTCGCTCCACTGGAGCCATTTGTGTTTCTCTTCTAGTCCCATTATTGCACCCTTTTGCCTTGCAACATCACCCCTTTTGTCACTTAATCATTCCTGCCCTCCACACTTAGTGATCTCCCTTTTGACCTTTCCTTCATTTCCCTTCCTTTTTCCTGCTTAGGGCCTGTTTATATATCTAACCTTTTACCAATTCAGACGCGAGTACATCAATCGGAAACAAAAGTCATGGGGTAAATGTTCCAGTTCCTCCCCAGCCGCGGGAATAGTTGGGAGTTGGTGGACGATTTGACAGACTATTGAAAGGTCCATTGACCTCAGGTGGGAATTTCTGGTTATCGGGCAGGCGGGACTGGAAAGCTCCGCCCCATGTTTTTCCACAGATACCACCTGATCTGCATTTTCCACTTATGATAGATACACTGTTATGTAATTGATGAACACGAGGGAGAAATTAATAGGATTTTTGATAGGGTTAGATGAAAAGGGGTGGAAAGTGGTTTGCTGGGAGGATAAACGCCAGCACGGCACATTGGGACAAAATGCCCTGTTTCTGTTTTGTGCATTTTATGTAATTCTATATAAATGAAGCTTGTAGAGTTTCTGCAGTTGTAAATATGAAAATGTTAAGTGGTATTTAATGGCGACGAGGGGGGGTCTAGCCCGCTAGATGGAGAGGCAGCAAGAGCCCCAAGTCACCAGAAAATAAAGTGCTACTTCGGCACTTAAGTGGTCAGCGGCCGACCTTCATCGGGATCAAGGAGCCCAGGCTTAAGAGAAGGTAGCAGCTCTATTGAACGGCAGTGCCACCAAGGAGGCGGTGGTTGCTGACGGTACGACACCCAACTGAGGCCGGGGATTGTTGCTGAATCCCAGAATGCAGGTGAATGACAGAATGGGGTGGAGAGGCTGTGGGGAAGCAAGTGCAAGGGGTGGCTCTCAGCATCCCCAATGCCAGGTCTCTTGATCATAGGCACTGAGTACTTTGAATGAGGGTATCCCAGGAACCCGCCAACAATGCTGCATGGATTTGCTTGGCGCATTCCCCACATGGCCAATTGGCCACTTCGAGGCGTCAACTAGGAGCTGCGTGAGGAGACGGCTCACTGGCCTTCCCGCCACAGACTTAATAAGGATGGAGGTGGGCAGTTAGCAGGGATCCCATCGCCCCCCTCCTGCCTGATTAAAAGCCCCTCACCAGCAACCTCACCACAGAGTAAGGCATTAAATTCCATCCACTGAGTCTGTGGATGAAATATGAAAAATCTCCTTTATTTCAAAGGTTGCTGGGGAGGGGGGCACACCACTACGTTCTGGGTGGTTCTCTCCTGTTACAATGCACAGTGCAAATGAATGACTAAATTCCATTTACGTTTTAAACAATCATCTTCTTTCCTCAAATTCTGAAGGCTCTCAGCCAAGACATTATTTTCTATTTCAAATACTGAGCTTACGAAATGCCAGAATTTTGTTTTTATTTCAAATTTATCATCAATTTTCTTTCTACTTCCCAACAGTTCCATGAGTCACCTCAAAGTTCCATTAAAAGTCGTGAATTTTTCAAATATTCGAAGACCACAAGTTTCTTCAACTTGCAAAATGTCCCTCTTTTTCCCAGTGGTAAACATTGTTTTTTATGTCATTATTCACAGCATAATTTGTAAGTGATTTAGCTTTGCTTTGGTAATTGCACTATTTCTGAAGCAACCTGGTAGAGAGAGCCACCATTTGGGAATTTTAGATGTAGGAAACTAGCACATTCTTGGACAAGTGGGACTGAAGGTTTGAGATGATTTCTGTACCGGTCGGGAAGAACAACATATTAGAGAAATGTGACTGTTTTTCAGTTACTGTAACTTGTGATTCAGCACAGTGATTGTGCATTACTGTACTTTCATTCTGCCAAAGCCCGTATATGTCACCACGTTAATGAGATCTTTGTTCATGAAAAAGTATTTAGCAAAATGTCTTTTGTTGGTTGGGGGGGGGGGGGAGGGAAGAGAAAGGCCAGAATAGTCGTAGATCATGCATTAGATAATGCAAAGGACCATTTTCAGTTAAACCTATAGCATTATTTACAAAGGCTATCACTCTTTTATAAATACTTGCATTTTACGGGAATATTCATATGTTGGCATCTCATTACATAGGAACATAGGAATTAGGAGCAGAAGTAGGCAATTCAAAACTTCGAGCTTGCTCCGCCATTCAATCAGATTATGGCTGATCTCTTCCTAGTCTCAAAACCACCTACCTACTTATTCCCCATATCCTTTTAACCCTTTTTTAAAAATCAAAAATATATCTATCTCCTTCTTGAAACCATTTAATTATTCGGACTCCACAGCACCATGGGGCAGCGAGTTCCACAACTTCACCACCCTCTGCGAGAAGTAGTGCCTCCTCACCTCAGTTTTAAATCTACGGCCTCTCAACCTATACCTAACCTCTTGTTCTAGGTCGCCCACAAGGGGGAACATTTGGTCTCCATTTTCTTTATCGATCCCTTTTAGTGTTTATATGCCTCGATCAGATCCCCTCTCATCCTTCTAAACTCCAGTGAATATAAATAATGTTAGTATTTTAAACACCTTAGTGCCTGTTAATTGTACTGAAGCAACTTACAGTACAATTAAAGCGTGGCACAAAATACCTCATTTTAACTTTGTTCCATTATCTATATGCTGCAAGCTCATACCATTTTTATTCATGTGATATGATTCAATCACAGCCCCTCAGTTAAAACAATCTGAATCTCACCCTGAATGAACAAATAACATACTTAAATGGTAGTCATGGGTTTTACATCTGAAGATTTGATGGTAACACTATCTTATAACCCCCATGTGGAATGGGGGAACAATCACTAATTTTCCTGTGGGACTCATGGAATACGAGCTCCTTAGGTACAAGATGGAGGCCAACCACCTGCGGTCCGTTAAGCCAGGAGCTAAAAGCAGGCCCAGCTTAGTGCCTGATCAGATCTATCCTCCCAGTGAGGTCTGAACTGGGAGTGTGATGCTGTGCTAAGGAATTGCAAATAAATTCACCTTTGCCCCCAACAGCTTCCTTATACATTTATTATACACAAGCTTTGCGTTTGTCGTTTAAAACATTGAATTAGCTCCTTGATGTTTTACTACCCTGGTAAAGCAATCTGGGCAATGAGTTATCCTTCACGGGGCACATTAGAAAAATTACTGAGTGAAGCACATTATTGTGACATTAGTAGGTGCTAATTAATTCACATCCGTATATTTGCTGCTTCTAAATTAGCTAACACTTCTGCGTTTTGAGCGGAGACTTTCTTGCACTCTGCCACCCGTATCCTAACTTGTGTCAAATACTACTCACCCATCACCAATATGTTCACCAATTTCCATTGGCCCCAGGTTCATCGCCATGTCTAATTTAAAATTCTAATTCTTATATTCAGCTTCACCCATGGTGTGCCCCCCTCTCTATCTCTGTAACCTCCTTCAGATCTATGTTTTCTCCACAACGGGCTGGTTTAGCACAGGGCTAAATAGCTGGCTTTTAAAGCAGACCAAGGCAGGCCAGCAGCACGGTTCAATTCCCAGACCAGCCTCCCCGAACAGGCGCCGGAATGTGGCAACTAGGGGCTTTTCACAGTAACTTCATTTGAAGCCTACTTGTGACAATAAGCGATTTTTATTTCATTTCAACGATGCACTGCATCGCAGATCATGGCAGTGTTAAAACTGCATAATTTAAATTCAATACATTGTCACAGAAAACGAATGGAGTTACATAACATTAAACAGATTAGCAAAATGTGGTCAAAAGAGGCAGAAAGAAAATGTGTGTTACTACCAGCAGTGAAATGGTTAAGTCACATTACAAACTTACTGGAACCTCCACTAGGGAAACACTCAGACTCTGTCTAGTCACAATGAGCAGCTGATGAACTAAAGCAATTTAATTTTCATTGATCAGAAATGTAGATCGCTGGCTTGTAATGATGGGAAATTCCATTAAAAAGCCACATACACTTCTTGTATGCAAGCATTTTGAATTCTTAATGCTGTTCTGAAACGTGTGAAAGAAGTTTCAAAGTGGTGGGCTTTTCAATACAAAATCAACATTATTTATGGCTAACGAAAGAAGATAAAACAAAGTGATTTAAAACACCATTCTTTCTGCATCCCCCTCCACCTCCCATCTCACCTCCCCAACCCACTTCCCACCCCAGCACATTCAAGGATTTTTTTTGTTTTACTCTGATTAGACCATAGACTGGCTCCATTCATCTGCTGCAAGATTCTTTATAAAACATGTATTTATCGTGGAATATTCGAAGGGCGGCATGGTGGCACAGTGGTTAGCACTGCTGCCTCACCGCACCAGGGACCCATGTTCAATTCCGGCCTCGGGTGACTGTATGGAGTCTGCATGTTCTCCCCGTGTCTGCGTGGGTTTCCTCCCACTGTCCAAAGATGTGCAGGTTAGGTGGATTGGCCATGATCAATTGCCCTTTAGTATCCAAAAAAAATTAGTTTGGGTTACTGGGATAGGGTGGAGGTATGGGCTTAGTTGTAGGGTGCTCTTTCCAAGGGCTGGTGCAGACTCGATGGGCCAAATGGTCTCCTTCTGCACTGTAGGGATTCTATGAAGATATTCACATAATAGCTAACCAATCAGCATGACAGGTGTTTCACTAATGGTTGGGAGATTCATGGAAAGTGCACACTGGGCTGCAATATGCCGTCTGTCGCTGCCAACAGTGAGGAATCACGTGACTAACTTCTCGTCACCATTTCATCTCTGGGTAATAATGGAACTAAAGCATCATTGCATCTTTTGCCTCCAGTTCTACTGTCAGTAAGCTGTAACAACATTATTCGTACTTTTGCAGTAAAGGACGACCTCCTTATTCTTGCGCTTTTCTTTTTTAAAAGCAACATTTGCAATAAAAGGTTGTACGAACAGTTGGAAGTACTTATCTTTGTTTAAAGTGTCATCTGGACATCTTCTCCTGCACAAAAGCTACTCATCTAATTCTTCACAAATCTACTGCGGGGGAGTGTCTCAACATTACATTCTTCAAATCTAGTCAAGTATCTCCAGCTGTCACTATAAATATAAAGCAATAGACATACAAGACAGTAATATATCTTGGGGTTCAGGTGATATTACACACTACAAGAGCAGTCCTTCAACATAGTCTGAGCCTGACGCTGTGTTAGCCTTGAGAAATACTGTTTTGTACCTATACACCACAACACTTGAAAGTTGTGTGAAAAGATCTTATGTTGGAGTCGGAACAGATCAGAAGAACCAACTGCATTGTACAGTTATATAAGGAGTGGGTTAGTAACTTCATTACAGCACAAGACTGAATTCACATAAGAAGATATTTATCTTCCCAACATTTCTGGTTCATTTCAAAATGATAAGTGTCAGTACTACAATACAGAATACACACCCAGTGTCGGCATTGAGCACTCTCAGGGCATGGGTAGGATGGTCAGACATGGAATAAAACTCCGCAGGTTTATCGGAGTCTGTGTTGCCTGAGAGGAGCCGCAGCCACCAGCAGATTGCCATGAGAATTTGGGCCCAGAACCATAAAATGATAGGTTCAATTGGTGATATTTTTCCTCAGAAACAGTACGACTGAATTCTACTTCGTCAAATCTACCTTATCCTTGAAGTTCTAGATTGAAACCCTGCATATTTGCTCAGGTAAATATTAAGGATCCCCGAGAAAGACTTGCATTCGTATAACATTTTTTACCACCACCCAAAGCACTTTCTAGCCGATTAAGTATTTTTGAAGCGCACTCAATCCTGTAATGTAGGAAATGTGGCAGCCAATTTGCACTCCGCAAACAGCAATATGATAATGATGCTGATTGAGGGATAAATATTTTACCAGGATACAGGGGATGCTCTTCTTCAAAATAGTGCAATGGGATCTTTTATATCCACCCCAGCAGATGGACCTCAAAGGCAAAAGGGCCTTGGCTTAACATCTCACCCAAAGACAGCACCTCTGACAGTGAAGCACTCCCTCAGTACTGCACTGGAGCATCAAGCTTTGATTTTCGTCCTCAAATCCTGCAGCAGGGTTTGAACCCGGAGCCATGTGATTCAGAGTTGGGAGTGCACCCCACTGAGCCGCAGCTGGCAAAAGATCAATCATTTCCGTACAAGAAAAGCTGCCTGAACTATGTGCATTTACAACCAGGGCATTCCAAATAAAAAACAGGAAATGCTGGCAATACTCAGCAGGTCTGGTAGCATCTGTGGAGAGAAATAATTTCAGGTTGTGACCTAGTGTCAAAACTGGGAAAGGTTTTCCCAACTTCCTTAACTCTCTTTTCACAGATGCTATCAGAACTGCAGAGTATATCCAGCATTTTCTATTTTTATCTCAGATTTCCAACATCCACAGTGGTTTGCTTCACGACATCCCCAAACTCTCCACAGCCTGTTAATTACTTTGTGAAGTTATTGTAGGGAACGTGGCAACCAGTTGAACACAGCCCGACCCCAAAGCCATGTTATAAGGATCAGACCATTTGTTACTTTTGTGATGTTGTTTGGGGGATAAACATTGGCCAGGACATGGAAGAGAACTTCCCGTCTCTTCAGTAAAATAACACCATGCCATCTTTTAAATCTCCCTGGGTTTTCTGTTTAATATCTCATCCAAATGATGGCACCTCCAACAGTGCAGTGTTCCCTTAGCACTGCATTGGAATGTCAGCCCAAACTTTAAACTTAAATCCTGCTTTTGCCCTGAAATCACATTGGTTGGCAAAACCCTAATTTGTTCCTGTGTTACTTCAAATCTGGACTTCCCTAAAGCTCCTTCACAAATTACAATTAATTTACAATGGTGTAAAGTGGTTAAGTACTCTTTCTGTACATGGTAAATGCTACAGAAATGTAAGCTGCTGATACCCTATTGTGTTGTGCCTGATTAAACAAAAATAATTGATCAATGACTTAAATTTGATGAAGACCATGGGGCGGGATTCTCCCATTCGGCGGCAGAGTGTCCACTCCGTCGGAAACGCTGTCGCATTTCGCGACGGCATGCACAGGCCACTGGGAGCACTGATTCTGGCCCCTACAGGGGGCCAGCACGGTGCTGTTCATGCCACTCCAGCGTCCTATGCCACGCATGCGCAGTGGCACTGGCGTCAACGAGGACATGCGCAGAGGCCTCCCTCAACGTGCCGGCCCTGAAGCAACATGGCGTGGGAGTTCAGGGGCCAGCGTGTAAGAAAATAGGCCCGGGGAGCGAGAGGCCAGCCCGCCGATTGGTGGGCCCCAATCGTGGGCCAGGCCCCATCGGAGGCTCGCCCGGGGACGGAGCCCCCCCTCCCTCCCCCCACAGGCCTCCCCCGACCCTGCACGCAGAGTTCCCGCCGGCTGCGACCAGATGTGGACGCCGCCGGCGGGACTCTGCCTTTTTAGAGCGGCTGCTCAGCCCATCCGGGCCGGAGAATCAGCAGCCCAGCCGCGTTGAGCGGCCTGCGACCGCCGGCGCGCCAAACGCGCCAATTCTCCACTATGCGGGGATTCTCCGGCCCGGCGCGGGGCTGGAAGAATCCCGCCCCTGGTCCCTTTAAAAACTTAAATTCTTTGGCCACATGCTGTAAATGGCCAAACTCTTGCAAATGTTATCTGATAATTTTGGGAACACCAGAGTAGAAGTATTCAGTAACCCTGTGTTTAGAGTGAAATAACACTTACACAATACAGAATTTGAGACCTCAAAAGCAGCATCACAACAAATCTGCATATTTAGCACGTATGCCTTTGTTATGTCATCAAATCTGCTCACCGCACTGCAGTAAAAAGCTACCTTTCCTTCTGTAAGAATTAACTGCTCATTGAAACCATTCCAAAGAATTGTGCAAACAGTGCTAAGACAGCCAAAGTCTGGAAAAAAAGCAATACAGAGTGGGCTGTGGGGGCCACCTCAACATTGAAAAGCACTAGCTCTAGTATCCAGGCTAATTGTTCCTAACTCTCAGGGTAAATAAGGGTTCGCATCTCTCATGGAGAAGTCTCTGAAGAAAAGCACCTTTGACCACAAATCTTTCAGGCAGTGGTCCATATGCGACGTCCTCGATGCCCTGCAGAATAAGAAGATGGTGGAGCCTGTTAGATGGCCCCCTGAGCAGACTGTCAAAGCCATTTGGCAGAATGCCTTATCACCAGAACTTTCAAACAAGCACCTAGTTGGCGGTGAGAAGGACCCTCTCTGTCAGAAGGGCAGCACAGTAGCACAAGTGGATAACACTGTGGCTTCACAGCGCCAGGTTCCCAGGTTTGATTCCCTGCTGGGTCACTGCCTGTGCGGAGTCTCCATGTTCTCCCAGTGTCTGCGTGGGTTTCCTCCGGGTGCTCCGGTTTCCTCCCACAGCCCAAAGACGTGCAGGTTAGGTGGATTGGCAATGATAAGTTGCCCTTAGTGATCAAAAAAAGGTTAGGAGGGGTAATTGGGTTGCAGGGATAGGGTGGAAATGAGGGTTTAAGTGGGTCGGTGCAGACTCGATGGTCTGAATGGCCTCCTTCTGCACTGTATGTTCTATGAGAACCTTCCTGCACACGATGGATACTAAAACTGGTGCTTTTCAATATGGGGTCCACCCTGTATTGCTTTTCTCCTACTTCTGCTGTCGTAGCTGTTTTTGCACAATTCTTTACAATGGATTCAATGAGCAGTTTGCTTTTACAGAAGGAACGGTAGCTTTTTACTGCAGTGCTGTGAACAGACTTCACACATTGCTCTTGAGGAGGGTTGTGGTGGGGAAGAAGCCCACCGTCCACCTCCTTCTGGCCTGTGCCATTGCAAATAAGTTCTGGAAAGAGATGCAGTGACTTTTTTCCCGAGCCCGAGCAACTCTATGCTGCAGGACCCTGCACTCGATAAGCTGTTCCCTGGGATGTACACCGAGATAAACATCAACTGCGACTGGAGGACCACCAATTCTTTGGTCTTCCAGAAACCTGTTGGTTCTCTAGTGCAGAGTTGTCCATGGTCGAGTGTTGTTCTGGCACATTCCAAATTTGAGAACTAAATGCACTGAAGCCTGGAGCAGCTGTTGAAAAGGTGCAAGAGGGAAAGACCACTGTTTAAGGCCCTTCAGCCATTGTACACTGAGGGACTAGAACTTCTGGGGGGAAAAAACCCGCAGGCTTTATGCTTGACATGTAGTGAGCATTGTAAATATTGACTGTAATTGTAAATGTAACGAGTAAAGTATATGACTGGAAAAAAATTATTTGTTTTGCACTTCATGTAATGCCAACTTTAAACTGGCACGGAATGTACTTTTAGAAATATTACGAATAAAGTATATTTTTGGCAAAAACAAGAGATATTTTCTGTTCATCATGGTTGAAAGCTTGAAAACAATAACCCAAGCTATGACAGTTAAACGGCGCAAAATAAATAAACAAACACTTGCAACTAACTGAATTTCTCTTCAAAATCAGATAGTCTGGTCACTGCACAAGATATCCCCACCTCCCTCTTCTCTCTTTACCAACCCCCCAACTGCCAACATAAAAGCCACGCTGACTACACGCTTCATTGAAAAACTCTTGCAAAAGTGCTTAGGGAGAGGCATGATCTCATCGAGTTTGGAAGATAATGTGAAGATGAATACCGTGTTTACTGCTGTGTTAAGTCACTAGAAAGAAAGGGTGGTGAATGGGAGAGAAAGAGGCTAAAACCACTCTTTTGTTAATTGAGCTGCAGGTTCTCGCAGGCTTTGTTTTACCACAATGAGCTCCTGAAAACTAATTTTACACAACCTTTTGAAGAGAGTGGTTACTTAATCTTCTTGATCATAGATGCAAAGCTATGACAGTGAAGGGCTCTGCTGGCCTGGCATCTTCAAATTCCACTTTGACCTTTGCACTTAAAAATTCAAACAGGGTTTAGTTTCTGTCGGGCTCTTAAACTTTGTGTGATTCACGAACAAGAGCATCTAAAATACTAGCTGTTACATGATCTTAATGAATTTGAGAATACTTCAACTGAAGACCTATTAAAGAAAGCAGATTTCCTTTTGTCTGACCTACTATGGTTGCATTTGTCATCCCTCAAGAACCAAAACTAACATTGTGCTCACACTAACAGATAATATCTGTACTCCCATTGACCAATAAATTCCTTCATTTGCAAATGGGACACTAACACTCACCATCACAGTTTTGCTTTGAACACACATTGCTGTATTTTACAATTATTCTTCATCATAACCTTGGAAATGGCCAACAGCAGACAGAAGCTTCAATAAATAAATTGTGAATGAAAAGCAATACAAGCAGACAGCGTAGACAGGGACAGCAAGACCCATTCATCTCCTTCAGCCAAAATTAACACCCCTCGTTAACTAGAGTCCTACATCAGAATGGGTTTAAGTAGTAAATATTATTGTTTCATTCATCCCTCCATAGTTAAGATAGAAGCCCCAAAATTCATTTGTCAGCTCTGGTAGTGCAAGATTAGAACCTAAAACTGATAAAGCTCCTAGGCCAGAATTCCACACCAAAACCCAGGGAGAGGTAATTGGTGTCTGCAATCGGCATGCATCGCAATCCATCCTGGCTTCGGGTTGAATCCCTGCTGCAGAACTTAAGGCATGTAATCTAGCGAACACTTCAGAGTGCTGCCTGGAGAGGGCGTTGGTTGGGTAGGGCACAATGGAACAGGTGCCATCTTTCAGGTGCAACATTACACCAAGGCGGGCAGCACAGTGGCGCAGTCGGTTAGCCCTGCTGCCTCACGGCGCCAAGGTCCCAGGTTCGATCCCGGCTCTGGGTCACTGTCCGTGTGGAGTTTATACATTCTGCGTGGGTTTCACCCCCACAACCCAAAGATGTGCAGAGTAGGTGGATTGGCCACGCTAAATTGCCCCTTAATTGGAAAAAAATAATTGGGTACTCTAAATTTTAAAAAAAACATTACACCAAAGCCCATCTGTCTGCTTAGTTGGGTGTCAAAGATTCAATGTTGTTATTTGAGGAAAAACAGGGAGTTATCCTGGTATCTTGGTCAGCAGCTCCAAAAATGGACTAATTGATCATTTCTGTTTATAGGACCTGGCTGATGTTTCTGATAAAACAATAACTCCTTCAAAGATAATTTACTCACTGTGAAACACTTTGAAGCATTCTGAAAATGGGTGAGATGCTACAAAAATGTATGTGTTTTCCTCTCTAACATGGCAGAGAGTCCCAGAGCTACTCCACATAATGCCCTTAGGGCTGAAGAAAAAATCTGAACTTTTTGTAGCCTTTGGCTCCAGAAATAAAAAAGTCATTTTGCCTCAAGACAAGGCAAGAATCCAAGATCACAGTTATGCTTTCGATATTAAAAGGACTCACATCAGCTCGTCCTTGCATGAGTACTACTGAGATATTTTAAGGGTTTTAAGTGCGGAACGTTCAGGGTAGCTAAATAACTCTTTCTCCTCTACTCCTGCTCGACAATGGTGTCACAGGTAGAGCCAGTGTCCATTTCCTTCCTTGATCTAATTTCAATGGACCAGTATAAATGGGGAGGAATCTCAATATTGCAAATTTCTGTGTGTGTATGTGCGCGCGTGTGTCTGCGTGTGTGTGTGATCACTGCAACTGGTAAGATGTTTTGATTTGTACAAAGGTCCCAGATTTCTAGATTCCAAGCAGTCACTTCAAAACAAAAGTGAGAAACAAATGGAAAGCTTCCTTCAGGTAGCACAGTGGTTAGCACTATTGCTTTACAGCGCAATGGTCCCAGGTTCGATTCCCAGCTTGGCTCAGTGTCTGTGCGGAGTCTGCACATTCTCCCCGTGTCTGCGTGGGTTTCCTCCGGGTGCTCCGGTTTCCTCCCACAAGTTCCGAAAGACGTGCTTGTTAGGTGAATTGGACATTCTGAATTCTCCCTCAGTGTACCCGAACAGGCGCCGGAGTGTGGCGACTCGGAGATTTTCACAGTAACTTCATTGCAGTGTTAATGTAAGCCTACTTGTGACACTAATAAAGATTATGCAAACATTGTTTTCTGACTGCAAAATGTGCTGAATATTCTTTAGAAAATTATAAACTGAGCCACAGAAAGCAAAAAAAACCCTGAACTTCATAAACTGCACTCCTGTCTTCGTGCTCCCCATCCCTCTTACTGAAGACAGTGCGAGGAAATTTTAAAAAGGGCCATTTCAACTCACAATTACCCTAAAGGAAAACACATCATGGACTCCAGTGTAGTTCATGTGCACCTCTGACCATTTGGATGCAAGGTCACGTCAATGCTTGTACTCACTTCGGGGTGGAAGTCTCAGATAACTTTTGGGAAAGCACAAGAGGAATGGACAGAAATGTCAAAATCTGCTAAGATCTTGCATAACAATTAAAACAGGATAGAATACAAATTCCTATCAGTATATTTCCCACAACAGCATTTAACATGTGTATATTCCTGCCTGTACTGTACTCATGCAGGCATTACATGAATGGGTTAAAACCTGCGTAGAAATGGCATACACAATGCTATCATGCAAATACATTATGCACACATGGAAAATGTGTCCAGGAGTTTTAATCTAACAGCTACTAATAAACAATTTACTTTGTCTGCAGCAGCTACATAAATAGCCTTAAAGTTATTGGCCAGTAGGGAAAACACTGCTTTTCCGCAATTCTAAATAAAGTCAACCCTTGGAAGATAAGTTTTGTAATAATTCTTCATGCTTCGTATCCACCTTATGAGCCGGTCTTCACATTCCACACAATTACACCCATCAAATGGCATGCATTCTATATCTTTAAAAAAAGTTAAAAGCTGTCATTAAGTAAATTTAAGAGTGCAGTTGTAAAAAGATTTTTTGATATAAACTAATGCCTTGTGTCTGCTCAGCTGGCAGAAGATAAGTACCTTCCTCCTAAATTGGCAGTGGATGAGTTTTAGAAATTTGTTGCAACACCTGCAAAATATAAATCATCAGAGTGTTGTGGCTGGCGAGTCAGGAATTGAGTGAAGCATCACTCGAGAAAATTCAGTACACATGAAGTACAGCATTTTACTAAACCGCAGCATACCAGGCCCGACCCAAAGATTTTTCCTTTCTATCTCTTCTCTTCAGACTTCCCGCAATGTGTCCTGCAGATGTTGCTGTTAATTCATCGGTCCAACTCCTGGAGGAGTTATTGAAAAGCCGAGCACGAAGCACAATTATGTACAGACAAACCCACAAAGACACACAAATACAACAGTTTGTGTGTACGCTGACAAACACACACTCATTTAGCTTACCCACAAACATGATTAAAGGTTTACAGCTTAGCGCACAGTTAGCAGAAAATAATAACGGCAACAAATTTGATAATGAAAGGATTGCCTCGTTCGGTGGGTTGAGAACAAGGAAGGCCTTTGGGACAGCTCAGGATACAAACAGGGCAATCATAGCCCCCCCCCCTCCTCCCAACCAATTCCCGTCAGCTCCCCACACCTACAGAGCCCTTTTTGGACAAGCTAAGCCACCAAATATCTCCACAGACACCATTATTGTTCTTCATTGACTGATCTACCAGGACGCTCACTTAATCATGGGAACCCCCTGCCGAGCAAGACAACTCTTGTAGTATTCATCTTGTATCAAGGGTCTAACAATCCAGTATTGCAGTTAATGGGCCAATGAGCAGTAACTGTGTTCTTTTTTAAAGAACAAAGCTTGTTTCTACTTGCAATTCATCAGGAATTCAAATACTTATTTCAAACCATTTTTTCCCCAAAATGTATACCAATCCTTCTTTCTTCTAGCACCAACTGGCTGCATAAGGGCCTGTGGAGTTACTCTTTCATCTCAAATATTGGGAGCTGACAAGAGCAATAAACACGAGGAATGATGTAGTTTTCCTGCCCTCTGGCGCTTCTATTGTTTCCAATAGGAGAACAAAATATAAGTCTAATTATAAACCGCAGTAAAAATCCAATGCAGTTAAAACTCCTGACTTCAACACCCAAGCAGCTGTTCTTAAATACCTAGCTATTTTTAGATCATAGATATATTTTTTTCTCAAACCAAATACAGCCCCAGAATAACAAAGAGTCAATTCAGTTTTGAGGTTGTTTCAAATAAAAACACATCGGAAACTGTAAAAGAAAAATATTTTTTCAACCCTTAAGCAAACTAATTTTGTGTAATATCCCCTGACAGTATAAAAGAACTTTTCAAATTGCTTCTTTATAAGACAGGAAGAAACGTAAACCCAATGATCACTTCACTTATTGCCTCATTTCCTCATAATTTTTTTAAGTAAATCTTATTCAGTTACCCTCAACATTTACCATAGTTGCTCTGACTGTAGGTAAAGTGAAAGGGCAGGAGAATGGGGGAAGATCTTCTCAGTCCTGTGAGTTCTTCAAACTGCATAAGAGAAGGGGTTCAACTGCAGAATATTTCTGAGAATACACACAGTATCAAGGCTGTGAACCACAACACAGCAGGCAATGCTGGAATATCAAATGTGATGGCCCCCTGCTTTGTTTAGAGAGCCCTATAATAAGAACCTTTTAATCTGGGTGGTTTGGTTTACCTGTCGCATATTCATTTCAAGGACTTCTCTCTCCTTTTACTATAGAAATGGTTCAACCACAATGATGGGCAACGCTGCCTCCTTTTATATTGGATTCTATCACATTGTGTAAGTCAGCACCTGACTGCAACCCAAAGTGAACTAACTGAATATCAAAACCCCAAATCACCCTGCCTCAACAAATTCAGCAAGCTTACTTTGGATTGCTGCCCCAGTGCCGCCAGAAGCAGGACAAGGTTCTCCTTCCCTTGGCTGCACTCTTATCAGTAAGCAAGTTGAGGTTTGTAGGCTCTCAGCGTGCTGGTTTTACAAAGCTCAGGTTAAATACTGGTTCGTATGAAGTAAAACCTACGGAGTTGTTCTTGCAGAGAGAGACCTGACACCGATACGAAGGGCCAAATGGCCTCCTACTGTGCGTTAACTATTCTATGATTTGGTCCCATGTCTCTGTGCTCCGTGGGGTAATAGTTTCAGGCAACCCCACTACCTCTCTGTGCAAGTAATGAGACACAAACCATTTCGATGCTCAGGCCAGGCTTAAATCTAAACAGTGAACTCCTGTTGCTAAGTGAATGCTGAAAAGCAATTCAACGATTGGAGAGAGTAGGAAATTCAGAATTTCTCTACGGAACCAGCAGCTGCAGTAAGTAAAAGGAGATGGGAAGTGGAGTGCGATCATGGGAAGGGTTGATTTTTGTGGGGCTAAGGCCATTCTTTTCTTTAAATATCTCATAATTGCACTAGGTGCTGGCAGATTTACCAGGATGCAGCCTGGGCTGGAGAGTTTTGGTTATGAAGCGAGATTGAATAGATTGGGGGTTGCTATCCTTGGAATAGAGGAGACTGAGGGGAGACACGATTGTGATGTATAAAATTATGAGGGGCATAAGACCGAGTAGACAGGAAGAAACGTTTATCCTTGATGGAGGGATCAATGACTGAGGGCATAGATTTTAGGTAAGGGGCAGGAGGTTTAGTGGGGATGTGAGGAAAAGATTTTCATCCAAAGGGTGGTGAGAGTCTGGAACTCACTTCCTGAAAGGGTGGAGGCAGAGATCCACATAACATTTAAGAAGTATTTAGATGTACACATGCGATGCCAAGTTATACAAGGCTACGGGCCAAGTGCTAGAAAATGGGATTAGGATACTTAGGTAGTTGTTTTTGACTGGCACAGACGCTCCGGGCCAAAGGGCCTTTGCTGAACTGCAGAAATGATATTGAGGTGCCTAACTATATTCAGTGGCACCTAAGCCATCCATTTAAAGTCTTGTCAAATGGAAGCAGCAGGAATGGGGCAGGTAAATACCACACTGTGTTTATTGTAAATTGTGCTGCCACCTCATTCCAAACTTTGAAGGTAATAGAATCAATTCTGGCTCTCTGCGTTAAACAGTGGAAACGCAAGTGACGTGGCACGGTGGCACAGTGGTTAGCACTGCTGCCTCACAGTGCCAGGGACCCGGGTTCAATTCTAGCCTTGGGTGACTATCTGAATGGAGTTTCTTTTAATAAATTTAGAGTACCCAATTCATTTTTTCCAATGAAGGTGCAATTTAGCGTGGCCAAACCACCAAGCCTGCACATCTTTGTGTTGTGAGGGCGAAACCTGCGCAAACATGAGGAGAATGTGCAAACTCCACATGGACAGTGACCCAGAGCCGGGATCGATCTGTATGTCTGCATGGGCTTCCGGTTTCCTCTGGGTGCTCCGGTTTCCTCCCACAGTCCAAAGATGTGCAGTTAGGGAGATCGGTCATGATCAATTGTCCCCTAGTGTCCAGGCTGTAGGTTAGGTAGGGTTACAGGGATGGGGCACATGAGTGGGCCTGGATAGGGTGCTCTTTCCGAGGGATTCTATGGAAATACAAATTTCCAATGAAGTATGGCATATGAAGATCACTCTCCAGGAACAAGATCACGAATGAGCAAGAACTATCACCTGTGAGGTCTCCACAGTTCTCCCATTACAATGAAGACATCTTTTCAATAAAATAATCAATGTTGCCAATGCATGCTCATGAAAAAAATGCTCAGGATGATGTTGTATCACTGCAATCAAGGCATGCGTGGAATGTCACGATAAAGTAGATTTGAGTCACAATTAGTCAGATTAATTAATGACATGAACTGTAGAATAATGTGGGTCCTAATTTACAGCATTTTTCCTGAATTTCTTTATTCACCGTCACCTCTACCTAACACACAACTTCACCCACTTATTTGTCTCCTGAACTCACAATGCTGGACTATTTCACAGTCCCCACAACTTTCCCAAACCCTGCACCACACAAGTGAAATCACAGTGAGTGTGAGTGTTGTGTTGATGGACAGTAAAGGCAGGCCCAATTTCACCCAATGTCTACATGCACTTTCCAGCAGGCACCATTGGATGGTGACTGAAGGTGCAAATTTTGATTCGCTTTTATCCATCCTTAGTACAGGGTCATTGGGACCACTTGTAGTGGTCGCGCTCTGCCCAACATGAGATCAGCAATCACAACACGTGATCTTCCAGGTAGTGATATTTTCATTATAGAAACCTTTGCCTCATTACATAATGAGCCACAATTCAACCAGACAGTCACTTCCGCTGCAGCCATTACAGCAGATTAGTGGGGTTTCAATTACATCAGCCTTTTAGAGTGAGCTGTGAATACCCTCACCGAATGGGTGCGATAAGATCATAAAGTGGATGAATATCGGGAGATTACACGGTAACAATGATAACGGACTGGAGCTGATTAAAAAAAACATACATAGCGATTACATGGGGAAAGGGAGAAATCTGGAGACTTACAGATAAGTCTCATTATGCATCTCCTGATGTACACTGAAAAATGGGAGGTGACGACACAAAAATAGCACAGCTGCTGGTTCGTTCAATTTAATTGCTGCTTTTATTTACAGTCTGAATTTTGAATGGACTTTAATCCAGGTGGCCAGAGGTCCAATCTAAAACTGTTGAGAGTCTCAATGAACATGTCGAAAGGGTTCAAATGATAGGGAGAAGGTGGTGGCTTAATGGTATTGCAACTAGAAATACCATTAATCCAGAGATTAATGCTCTGGGGACCAAGGTTCAAACCCCACCAGAGCAGGCGGTGAAACTTGAATTTCAATAAAAATCTGGATTTAGAAGTCCAGTGATGTCCATGAAACCATTGTCGATCATTGCAAAAACCCATCTGGTTCCCTTTAGGGAAGGAAATCTGCCACCCTTACCTCGCCTGGCCTCCATGTGACTTGCGACCCACAGAAATGTGGTTAACCCACAACACCATTTTCGCCCCCCCTACAATTCCACCTACCCATCGATCACCAGCAGTTCGAGTGACATTAGCGGTGCTTTCAAAGCACTTTGAAGCTTTTTACAGACATTTTACAGTCAATTGCATGTGGAAGTTTTAGTCCTATCGAATTTCTACATGCTTGTACTAGTTGCTCCTGAACTCTTGTTGCCCATGTCCCAGAATGCAGCTTCCACATAAAAAATGCACCCCCTCTTTAAGTGGTTGCCACTGGCGCCAGAAAAGCAGCCACACTGCTTGTTTATCCACTGCCAAGCTGGTGAGCTACCTATGGGGAATATGACCATAAGATCATAAGACATAGGAGCAGAATTAGGCCACTCTGTCAACCGAGTCTGCTCCGCCATTCAATCATAGCTGATATTTTTCTCATTCCCATTCTCCTGCCTGCTCCCCATAACCCCTGATCCCCTTATTAATCAAGAACCTATCTATCTCTGTCTTAAAAACGCCCAGTGATTTGGCCTCCACAGTCTTCTTTGGCATAGAGTTCCACAGATTCACCACCCTCTGGCTGAAGAAATTCCTCTTCATCTCTTTTTTAAAGGATCGTCCCTTTAGTCTGAGATTGTGTCCTCTGCTACATACTGGCAGCTTGCATGTTAATGAGAGGTGATCTGAGGGAGAAATATTGTACAAGTCCCCCCACCTGTTCCACGAGCAGCTGCTATGCTCACCCTAGCCATACACTGCTCACACATGAAAATTGTCCCTTCTTTATCAAGCAGGGGCAAAGATTAAATCTTAAAAGCTGAGGTGGTCCACAAGATGCCACAAGCTTCTGTCTATTCCTCGCATTTCTATTTCAAATCTATGTTCTTGTGCCTTAGCAAAGCTCCCTGACCCTGGGCAAGAAACACCATGTGCTAAAATGTTTTCATATCAATGACTGAGACTCACCAACTTCTATCATTGAAACAGACCGCCTCAGCATTATGCTAAATAATAACTTGGAGTAAATAGGATTACAACCAAGCAGCTCAGAGGTGAAATTGTGAGCAAAATGAAGACAGCGCACAGCCAATTCATTTTGCTTGCTGATTTGCATCCCACTTATCTAATACCCTTGGCTAGAATTCCTGTTTTGTCTTTTCTCTCCGTTTGTCTCTGACTTAACAATGTCCCAATGACTTAACAATGTCCCTTCCAATGCTATACACCCACCTCTGAGCTGTGAGCTGATCAGTTCTTAAGGACCAACCTAGACATCTACTGCCTGGAGGTAGCGCAAGAGGAACTTGGGATGATTCATCTGTGATCTTTCTTTTCCCCCCTCAAACTGAATCAGGAGCCCTCAATCTGTAAAACAGCCCAATAAAATCACAATGCTTTCCCCTCAAATCATCATGAATTCTGTTCCATCTTTGTCACATTACATCTTTACTTTCTTTCTCAGCCTCAATTTACTAATTAGTGGGCATCCTTCCAGAACATTCTAAACTACAGGTGCCTGACATTTCTTCTATTAGTGTTTGTTGCACAACTGGGCAACTTGGAGTATATTTGCAATGGGCTGTTGACGTATTGCTTCCCCTCTCCCAACTGTTCATCATCAAAGTCCAATGCCTTCACCACCCTATAGTTAAGATCATAACAAATTGGATCAGGATTAGGACATGCAGCCCATCGAACCGACTTCTCCGTTCAGTAAGATCATGGCTGATCTGATCATGGCCTTAACATTGCTTTCCCGCCTGTCCCCACAACCCTCAACTCCCTTGTCAATCGTTTTCTGTGGAAGGGAATTCCAAAGACCAGTGTCCCACTGGGAGAAGAAATTCCTTCTCATATCCGTCTTACATAAGAACATAAGAACTAGGAGCAGGAGTAGGCCATCTGGCCCCTCGAGCCTGCTCCGCCATTCAATGAGATCATGGCTGATCTTTTGCGGACTCAGCTCCACTTTCCGTCCCGAACACCATAACCCTTAATCACTTTATTCTTCAAAAAACTATCTATCTTTATCTTAAAAACATTTAATGAAGGAGCCTCTACTGCTTCACTGGGCAAGGAATTCCATAGATTCACAACCCTTTGGGTGAAGAAGTTCCTCCTAAACTCAGTCCAAAATCTACTTCCCCTTATTTTGAGGCTATGCCCCCTAGTTCTGCTTTCACCCACCAGTGGAAACAACCTGCCCGCATCTATCCTATCTATTCCCTTCATAATCTTATATGTTTCTATAAGATCCCCCCTCATCCTTCTAAATTCCAACGAGTATAGTCCCAGTCTACTCAACCTCTCCTCGTAATCCAACCCCTTCAGCTCTGGGATTAACCTCGTGAATCTCCTCTGCACACCCTCCAGTGCCAGTACGTCCTTTCTCAAGTAAGGAGACCAAAACTGAACACAATACTCCAGGTGTGGCCTCACTAACACCTTATACAATTGCAGCAGAACCTCCTTAGTCTTAAACTCCATCCCTCTAGCAATGAAGGACAAAATTCCATTTGCCTTCTTAATCACCTGTTGCACCTGAAAACCAACTTTCTGCGACTCATGCACTAGCACACCCAGGTCTCTCTGCACAGCAGCATGTTTTATTTTTTTATCATTTAAATAATAATCCCTTTTGCCGTTATTCTTACCAAAATGGATAACCTCACATTTGTCAACATTGTATTCCATCTGCCAGACCCTGGCCCATTCACTTAGCCTGTCCAAATCCCTCTGCGGACTTCCAGTATCCTCTGCACTTTTTGCTTTACCACTTATCTTAGTGTCGTCTGCAAACTTGGACACATTGCCCTTGGTACCCAACTCCAAATCATCTATGTAAATTGTGAACAGTTGTGGGCCCAACACTGATCCCTGAGGGACACCACTAGCTACTGATTGCCAACCAGAGAAACACCCATTAATCCCCACTCTTTGCTTTCTATTAATTAACCAATCCTCTATCCAGGCTCCTACTTTCCCCTTAATGCCATGCATCTTTATCTTATGCAACAACCTTTTGTGTGGCACCTTGTCAAAGGCTTTCTGGAAATCCAGATATACCACATCCATTGGCTCCCCGTTATCTACCGCACTGTTAATGTCCTCAATAAATTCCACTAAATTAGTTAGGCACGACCTGCCCTTTATGAACCCATGCTGCGTCTGTCCAATGGGACAATTTCGATCCAGATGCCTCGCTATTTCTTCCTTGATGATAGATTCCAGCATCTTCCCTACTACCGAAGTTAAGCTCACTGGCCTATAATTACCCACTTTCTGCCTACCTCCTTTTTTAAACAGTGGTGTCACGTTTGCTAATTTCCAATCCGCCGGGACCACCCCAGAGTCTAGTGAATTTTGGTAAATTATCACTAGTGCATTTGCAATTTCCCTAGCCATCTCTTTTAGCACTCTGGGATGCATTCCATCAGGTCCAGGAGACCTGTCTACCTTTAGGCCCATTAGCTTGCCCATCACTACCTCCTTGGTGATATCAATCCTCTCAAGGTCCTCACCTGTCATAGCCTCATTTCCATCAGTCACTGGCATGTTATTTGTGTCTTCCACTGTGAAGACCGACCCAAAAAACCTGTTCAGTTCCTCAGCCATTTCCTCATCTCCCATTATTAAATCTCCCTTCTCATCCTCTAAAGGACCAATATTTACCTTAGCCACTCTTTTTTGTTTTATGTATTTGTAGAAACTTTTACTATCTGTTTTTATATTCTGAGCAAGTTTACTCTCATAATCTATCTTACTCTTCTTTATAGCTTTTTTAGTAGCTTTCTGTTGCCCCCTAAAGATTTCCCAGTCCTCTAGTCGTCCACTGATCTTTGCTACTTTGTATGTTTTTTCCTTCAATTTGATACTCTCCCTTATTTCCTTAGATATCCACGGTCGATTTTCCCTCTTTTTACCGTCCTTCCTTTTTGTTGGTATAAACCTTTGCTGGGCACTGTGAAAAATCACTTGGAAGGGTCTCCACTGTTCCTCAACTGTTTCACCATAAAGTCTTTGCTCCCAGTCTACCTTAGCTAGTTCTTCTCTCATCCCATTGTAATCTCCTTTGTTTAAGCACAAAACACTCGTGCTTGATTTTACCTTCTCACCCTCCATCTGTATTTTAAATTCCACCATATTGTGATCGCTCCTTCCGAGAGGATCCCTAACTATGAGATCCTGAATCAATCCTGTCTCATTACACAGGACCAGATCTAGGACCGCTTGTTCCCTCGTAGGTTCCATTACATACTGTTCGAGGAAACTATCGCGGATACATTCTATAAACTCCTCCTCAAGGTTGCCTTGACCGACCTGGTTAAACCATCAACATGTAGATTAAAATCCCCCATGATAACTGCTGTACCATTTCTACATGCATCTGTTATTTCTTTGTTTATTGCCTGCCCCACCATAATGTTACTATTTGGTGGCCTATAGATTACTCCTATCAGTGACTTTTTCGCCTTACTATTCCTGATTTCCACCCAAATGGATTCAACCTTATCCTCCATAGCACCGATGTCATCCCTTACTGTTGCCCGGATGTCATCCTTAAATAACAGAGCTACACCACCTCCCTTACCATCCACTCTGTCCTTCCGAAAAGTTTGATACCCTCGGATATTTAACTCCCAGTCGTGACCATCCTTTAACCATGTTTCAGTAATGGCCACTAAATCATAGTCATTCACGATGATTTGCGCCATCAACTCATTTACCTTATTCCGAATACTACGAGCATTCAGGTAAAGTACACTTATGTTGGCTTTTTTACCTCTGTTCTGAATCTTAACACCTCGATCAGTAACCTCTCCTAAGTTATATTTCCTCTTAACCTTTCTCCTAATTTTCCTTGTCGTCGAACCCACATCTTCCTGTAACAACCTGCCGCATCGCTTACCATTAATGTTTTCACTTCCCGTTTTATTTCTTTTAGTATTCCTGGTCCTATTCACTGAGCTCCCCTCAGTCACTGTACCTTGTACTGTCGCCCTTTTTGATTTTTGACTATGGCTTCTCTGCCTTACACTTTCCCCCTTACTGCCTTTTATTTCTGTCCCTGTTTTACTACCTTCCAACTTCCTGCATCGGTTCCCATCCCCCTGCCACATTAGTTTAAACTCTCCCCAACAGCTCTAGCAAACACCCCCCCTAGGACATCGGTTCCAGTCCTGCCCAGGTGCAGACCGTCCGGTTTGTAATGGTCCCACCTCCCCCAGAATCGGTTCCAATGTCCCAGGAATTTGAATCCCTCCCTCTTGCACCATCTCTCGAGCCACGTATTCATCCTCTCTATCCTGACATTCCTACTCTGACTAGCTCGTGGCACTGGTAGCAATCCTGAGATTACTACCTTTGAGGTCCTACTTTTTAGTTTAACTCCTAGCTCCCTAAATTCAGCTTGTAGGACCTCGTCCCGTTTTTTATCTATATCGTTGGTGCCTATGTGCACCACGACAGCTGGCTGTTCACCCTCCCCCCCAGAATGTCCTGCAGCCGCTCCGAGACATCCTTGACCCTTGCACCAGGGAGGCAACATACCATCCTGGAGTCTCGATTTCGTCCGCAGAACCGCCTGTCTATCCCCCTTACAATTGAGTCCCCTATCACTATAGCCCTGCCATTCTTCTTCCTGCCCAGCTGCGCAGCAGAGCCAGCCATGGTGCCATGAACCTGGCTGCTGCCGCCTTCCCCTGGTGAGCCATCTCCCTCAACAGTATCTAAAGCGGTATATCTGTTTTGCAGGGAGATGACCGCAGAGGACACCTGCACTGCCTTCCTACTCTTGCTCTGTCTTTTGGTCACCCATTTACTATCTCCCTCAGTACCTTTCACCTGCGGTGTGACCAACTCGCTAAACGTGCTATCCACGACGTCCTCAGCATCGCGGACGCTCCAAAGTGAGTCCATCCGCAGCTCCAGAGCCGTCAAGCGGTCTAACAGGAGCTGCAACTGGACACACTTCATGCACGTGAAGGAGCCAGGGACAGTGGACGTGTCCCTGAGCTCCCACATCGTACACGAGGAGCATGACACGGGTCTGAGATCTCCTGCCATGTCTTAAACCTTCGGTTAACTTCAACAATTTCAATTTCCCCCCCAAAAAATTTAAATAAACAAATAAACAATGAAGAAAAAAATAAATAAATATACCAATGAAAAGAAACAGAAAAACAGAAACACTACTTACCAGTCACTTACCAGGGATAAAAAACACTTCCTCCCCACCCAGCTTCGAATTCCCACCTCGATTCAAATTCCCAAACTCACTCTTTGCTGTGTCTCACTCCTGGCTCAGTCTTCTCTCTGGCTCACTGGGAGAACTCACTGGGAGTGAGTTTACAAGTGGCTCTTTTTACATAGGAGATCCCTCATTTTTAAACTGTGTCCCCTGGTTCTGGATTCCCCAATGTGAGGAAATATATTCCCAGCATCGGCCCTGCCAAAGCCCCTCACAATCTTGTCTGTTTCTTGAGCAGAAGCAGTTTGGCAGTGCAATTAATGATGCCACCAAACATGTAGCAAATCTCCCAGACCGTGTAATCTTTGAAAGCGAGGAGTTTGTTCTTGCGCCTGGTTTAAATTCTAGTCCCATGTCAAACAGGAAGAGGTATTTTCTGAGTTCAAATCCACCGACTCCCAACTATCCTGCCACAAACCAGTGTCCACTGAAGGTGCTGAACCCTTGAAGGCGCGCTGTGCTGATTTAACACATAAATATTGCAGGATTCCAAACAAGTTTGCTGAATTTTACATGCTGTGTGACCGTCTGGTAGTGTTGCGAGGCTTCACGGTCAACCCAGACATACATACCTGTAACCTGGTAAAGGAACTGGAATAGTCATCCTTAACAAGTGTGACTATATCAACAAAATGCATGACATTCTGAATAATGGGTCCATATTCGTATGCATTGGACCTGCCGCTAGGCATGCCCTGTTCAAAAGCAACTTACAAAAATGCTTGCTGGACTTATGCAACAGTAACAAGCTGTCAGGTGATATTTAGGATAGGATTTGTTCTCATTGCTCACTGTATTTGCATATGCATGAGCTGCCAAGAGAAAAATGATGTGTCCCTTTACATCCCATCATACCTCTGATTGGTTTTGCACAAAATAAATTGGCAAAATCGTTGGACAAGTTGCGACAACCATTTCTAAGCAAGATTTTCACTACACAGTGAAGGATTCCCTCACCATTGCAAACAGAATACAGCACGTGCATATCGATGAAAATTATTAAACATTGTGAACCTATTAACCAATGTAACGCTCAAGGAAATCCTAGATATTTGCACATCTTCACTATATCATGACGATTCAGAAACTCCGCCATTATCTGAATCTGCATACACTGAACTTATGAACTCAACAATTAGGGGCTGTACAATGGCACAGTGGTTAGCACTGCTGCCTCACGGCTCCAAGGCCCCTGGTTCGATCCCGGCCCCGGGTCACTGTCCATGTGGAGTTCTCACATTTCCCCCGTGTCTGCGTGAGTCTCATCTCCATAACCCAAAAAAATGTGCAGGGTAGGTGGATTGGCCACGCTAAATTGCCCCTTAATTGGAAAAAATAAATTGGGTACTCTAAATTTTTTTTTAAAATGAACTCAGCAATTCATGCAGTTGAGTTCAATTTCAATGACACCATATATTCTCGAACAAATGGTATTACCATGGCATCCCTCTCAGCCCAACTCTTGCAAACATTTTTGTTGGATTTTCAAAGAAAACATCCTGTATAGAATGATTTAACCACCACGTTGCACCCGCACCGGGTAAATAGTGGGAAAGGTCAAAAATTGAGATTCACACCGGGCACGAACAAGCTTGCAATTTACCTGGCCCGCTCTCGATGGGAGTCCCGGATCTCACCCCAAAATGGCAAGCATACTATTAGCCCTAATTTGCATTCATTTGAATATCACTAGCGAGACTGAAGTGAATGCAACAGTAACCGGGAATTACCTGACTGACTAGCGGGAAATCACGCTGGCGTCACTCCTGTTCAAAAATGTGAAGATGGCACAATGGCTGCAGAGGGGAAGTGAGGAGATGATTCGCCATTTACATTTTCCAACTTGCAGATCAAAGGCAGCGGAGCAGCTGGCCGAGTGCTTGGGGGTTGGGAGGGACCTGAGGGAGGTTGGGTTTGGTCAGGGGACTGAAGCATTCCATGTTGGGCTTGCCCCTGGGCCGAGGGGTTTTGCGTCTCTGAGGCCACAGCTGTCAGACAGTCACTTCAATGTTAAAAGTCAATTTCACTCCCTTTGACTGTGAGCAGCCTCTAGCTTCATAGCTGGAGGCTATTGCAAATTAGGATGTAGCCTTGTTAGTCGTGACAACATTTCACACTCTCTCAAGTTCCTCTCGAGGGCACACGTGCCATGTCTCAGAGGATGATTAGTGCATTGCATTTCAAGCAACCTTTGATGCCTGAACAGTGTGATTGAACATTAGGATAATCAGCACTATAGAGACAGCTGCCAACAATCAAACAATAAAGTGCAGGGCGTCAGCACTAGGAATCCACAGCCATGGGGTAAGTGTGTGAATCAGGGGAGAGCACCTGAACCTCCGGCAGAGGTCTGGAGTCTAGGGGCTCCCAATGTGGCCGGGGGTGAGTGCAGCTTGGTTTTCATGCACAACTGGCTTGCTGGATGGCACTCTGAGAGAAAGCGGGAAAGTAAGGGTGGGGGAGGCTTCGGGGATTTGAGCGGCCCGGAATGGATACCCTAACTGATTGTCGGCCTATCTCCTTCTCCAATTTCTTACAGATAATAAAATAATTTTAAATGTCGACCCCGCAGCGGCTGCCCTCGTGTTGCTGGTGGCGGTCCAAGTGGCTAGACTCAGGAGAAGGCAGCAGCGACAATGCAGGCTGGAGTTGGCACCCCATGTACAGGGAGCTACCCTGAAGACCCTGCCACCCATCAGGCTGAGGAGGAACCCAGAGGGAGGCCAGCGATGGCCCAAGGTGTACAGGCTTTCAATGGGATGACGGCAGCATGTGCTGCAGAAGACTCCGTCTCAGGAGAGAGACAATGTAGCACCTGTGCCACATTCTCATGGACTTGGCACCTGTGGAGGAGGAGGATTCCCGGTCCCAGTGGCCGGGAAGGTCACTAGCGTCCTCAACTTTTATGCCGTTGGTTCATTCCAGGGCTCGAGCGGAGTCCTGTGTGGCAGTTCACAAGCTACAGCCCACAGGTGCATCCGGGAGTACATAAATGCTCTGTATGCCCGGGAATCAGATTTATCACCTTTGAGCTGGACCAGGCCCACCAAGATGCCCAGGCTGCAGGATTCTCCACCAATGGCAGGATTGCCCAGGTCCAAGTGGCAATCGATGGCATGCATGTCGCCCTTATGGGGCTGTTTAGCACACTGGGCTAAATCGCTGGCTTTTAAAGCAGACCAAGGCAGGCCAGCAGCATGGTTCAATTCCTGTACCAGCCTCCCCGAACAGGCGCCGGAATGTGGCGACTAGGGGCTTTTCACAATAACTTCATTTGAAGCCTTCTTGTGACAATAAGCGATTTTCATTTCATTTCATTTTGCATGCGCCAGTGCAGCAGCGAATGTCCTTCATTAACAGGAAGGGGTTCCACTCGCTGAATGTTCAACATGTGTGCAACAACCACCTCCTTATCATGCACCTTTGTGTACCCGCTACTCAGGTGCATGACAGCTAAATCCTGGAGCACTTAGAAATCCGCGCCGTCTTCGGGCACCACACCAGCATGATGGGTTGGCTCTTGGGAGACAGGGATACCTTCTGAGGTCCTGGCTGATGATGCCGGTGCGGAGGCCCAAGACTGATGCAGAGACCCGTTATAATGAGGCACATGTTGCCACACGGGCTGTCATTGAGCGGTGCGTCCGACTGCTCAAAATGCGGTTCCGATGCCTGGACCACTTTGGTGATGCCCTGAAGTACACCCCCCAGAGGGTCTCCTGCTTTGTGGTGGTCTGCTGTGCCCCCCACAACCTGGCACAGCAGCAGAGCAACATGCTGGAGGAGGAGGGACATGTGGCTTCGCCTCAGGTCGAGAAGGAGAAGGCAGACCAGGAGGGGTGGAGGACGAGCCCGGGAGATGCCAGAGGAGGAGCGAGAGATGGGGAACAGGAGGCAGCAAGGGTCCCACACGCCCCGAGGACCAGGGAGTCCCTCATCCTCATCAGATTCTCATAGGATGAGTCTGTGTCTGTCAGCTCAATCCCCTGCCCCAATTTCCCTCCCTCACCCCCATCCGTCCTTCTCCTCCCCCATTTCCCTCCTTCCCAACACTCCCCTTACTACCCCATTTCCCTCCTCCAATCCCCCATCACCAATCATCCTTTGCTCTCAGTTTCCCTCCTTCCCGCCCACCGTTGTCTTCTTGGTGGTAGGCCTCAGGTTGGTCACCAGCATTTCCTCCTCCCTGGCGGTGCTCGTAGGGTCCTCAGGGAATTCATGGGATGGAGCAGCAGCTGGCATGAGCTCCAGAGGCTATTGAGTCATGTGGCTCTGCCAGTCCTGGCAGCTTCCCATTGTCTCAACCACGGTATCAGCGCCCTCAGCAATGCTCCTCAGTGACTTACTCTGCAGTGCCTCGGCAATGTCACCTGCGTCAACGACATGTCTTTCATCAACTGGGACATGATGTCAGGGCCCTTGGCCATGGTCGTCACAGACTGATACATGCCTTGGGCACCACTGGAGTGGTGCTGGGGTGGCCGTCACCCAAGATGCAGACGTCGTGCCCCATGCTTTCCATTGCGGTCGCCACCCCAGCAGTATTGGCCTCAGTGCCACACTTTGTCGGACCCAAAAATCTTTGGGACTCCTCCAATCGGCTATGCAGTGGCTGGAATGTACCTGACATCCCCTCCTGAATCTCATGGCTCTGGCCTATCATCTGCATCAGCTCTGGGAAAACCCTGTCCAGAGGTTCGGTATCTGACGAGGACCCTGCTGAGTCCTGGAATCCAGCAGACCTCCGATTGCTGACTCCGCCTGATGTGCGTCAGCAACTGTGTGGTGCTCACCAGATTGTGCCCCAGAATCCTGTTCACTAATGTCTACCACTGACGTGTGTGACTCTGCGCTGGTGATAACTGTGACGCCTTGATGGTGGTCACCTCGGCGCTCTCCTCCAGGTGGTCTCTTGGGTGGAAGGGGGGGGGGGAACCAATTCCAGATGGCCTGGCTCCACCAGATGGAGATCCTGCGAGAAAATGGTCATTTGGTCAGTGAGAGGGCACGATCATCTTGTCTGACATGAATTACTCGAGGCAGGTCATCTGGGTGAAGGGGCAGTGGATCCTCCCCTCAATGGCGCAGGCCAACCTTGCTGTCAGTGACTACTCTTTCCTCAGTCAACCTCGCGACCTTCAGGGCCCCTGTCTCATAGAGGGAGAGGACTTGGATCTCTGCACCACCCCCCAGCCCACCCCCACCCCCATTCCCCGCATATTAGGGGGGTCTATAACAGGTGGCATGTATGGGCCCTGCACCTGGACATTTAAGGGGTGATAGGTGAAACTGATAGAATCCCTACAGTGCTATTGGAAGCTATTCAGCCCATTGAATAGGCAATTTAGCATGGCCAATCCATCTACCCTGCACATCTTTGAGTTGTGGGGGCAAAACCCATGCAAACACGGGGAGAATGTGCAAACTCCACACGGACAGTGACCCAGAGCCGGGATCGAACCTGGGACCTTGGCGCCGTGAGGCTGCAGGGCTAACCCACAGAGCCACTGTGCTGCCCTGATGTGTATAAGATGAAAAGCTTCAACAACATGTCTCTTTTTTCAGCAATACTTACATGTCGCAATAAGATCACTTCTGATTCTTCTGAACTCCAATGAGTATAGGCCCAACTTGCTCAATCTTTCCTCATAAGAGAATCCCTACATTTCAAGAATCAACCTAGTGAACCTGCTCTGAACTGTTTTCAATGCAAGTATATTTGGGGCTTTTCACAGTAACTTCATTTGAAGCCCGCTTGTGACAATAAGCGATTTTCATTTCATTTCCTTTCATTCATTCCTCCTTCAGGACACCAAAACCGTATTCAGTACTCCAGATATGACCTCACCAATGCCCTATATAGCTGTGGAAACCTTTGTACCACATCCCACTTGAAATAAAGGCCAAAGTTCTATTTGCCTTCCTAATTATTTGTTTTACCTGCATGCTAACTTTGTGATTCATGTAAAAGAACACCTAGATCTCTGTTTCCGACAGCATTCCGCAGTCTCTCTCAATTTGCATAATGTTCTGTTTCTTTATTCGTCTTGGCTAGATGGAAAACCTCACATCTTCCCACATTACACTCCATCTGTACAATTTGTGTCCACACTCTTAACCCATCTGTATCTCTTTGCAGGTGCTTTGTATCCTTCTCACACTTGCTTTCCCACCTTTCTTTGCATCATCAGCAAATTTGGCTAAAATACAGTCTGCCCCTTCATCCAAGGCATTAGTATAGATCATAAATATATTAGGACCCACCACTGATCTCTGCGACAACCCACTGGTTAAGTTTACCGACCTGAAAATGGCCAACTCTCTGGTTCTTGCTAAGGATCCAGTCATCTAACCTTGCTAATACATCAACTCCCAAACACCTTCAGCCCTTATCTTCTGCAGTGAGCTTTTAAGTGGAACCTTGTACCTTGTAAAATGCCTTTTGGAGGCCCAAGTACACTGGGCGAGATGCTCCGCCGCCGGGATTCTCCGTTTTGCCGACGCCCGGATGGCTTGGGGCTGCCCCACAATGGGAAACCCCATTGACCGGCCGGTGTAACGGAGAATCCCGCTGGCGGGTCGGGGCAGAAATGTGGCTCTCTCTAATAATTCCCTTTTAGACACCCAACGTGTTACATTCTCAAAGAACTCTAATAAATTTGTCAAACACGATTTCCTTTTCACAAAACCATATCAGCTCTGCCTGATTATGATTTCCAAATGACCAGCTACTACTTCCTTAATAATAGATTCCAGTATTTGCCCAATGACAGAGTTTAGACTAACTGGCTTATTGTTTCCTGCTTTCTATCTCCCTACTTTTTTGAATTGTGGTGCTACATCTGCAGGTTTTCAATCAAATGAGACCTTTCCAAATTCAAGGGAATTTTGAAGTTTTACCAGCACTGTATCCACCATCTCTTCAGTCACTTCCTTTAAGATGCTAGGATTTAAGCCATCAAAGCCAAGGGATTGTTAGCATTTAACCCTATTAGCTTCCCTAGTACTTTTTCTCCAGTGATCATGATTGTTTTAAGTTCCTACCTTCCTTTTGCCTCATAATTTTCTATTATTGGGATGCTTTCTCCGTCTTCTACTGTGGAGATACAAAATATTTGTTCAATGCCTCTGCCATTTCCTTGTTCTCATTATTATTTCCCCAGTCTAACCCTCTAAAGCACTGATGCTCACTTTAGCTACTCCCTTCCTTTTTATACACCTGTAGATGCATATACGGTCTGTTTTTTTATATTCCTTGCTAGCTTTCTCTCATACACCATTATTATTTTGCTGCTCCAAACCAGGGGAGCATCAATAGCATAGCCCTAAGATAATGATCTACATCTCCTCTGATTGAGAAGCAAATCCCCTATACCTCTGTTGTTTGTCAAATTGAATTAGTTGAGCAATTTTACATAGGAATTTTAACATATCAGTGTTGAGGAGATTTTTCTCTCTGTTTGAGGAGCATGCATTCCGTAGAACAGAAAAAAGTACACCAATTCACTAAAACAATGAAAAACAAACAGTCAGGTATAAGTCAAAAAAGGTGAACATATATATATATAAAACTAAAGCTGGTCTAATTAACTTTTTCAGAAGAGTTGAAAAGCACAATCTCAGCACTTAGCGCTTTCCACAGCTGCCTGAGGGCAGCACAATTGCTTCTATGCAATTACGAAGTCTCACAAACTCATAATGCCGCAGAGTTTATTAAAGCTTGTATTAAAAGCAGCTTTACAAAAACAACAGCCTAACTCCAGAAATGACGTTTATGTTACGGAGTTCATCAGCAAACTGGCTGATACCTTTTAAAGTATCTTTCAATCATAATGTGCTCTCAAGACTTCCCATCAGCCGCCGCCCTTTGCCTGGGCACCTGAACACGACTTGCCACTGCAAGAGGTTACATAGGAAGGGAATCTATCTTGACCTTTGCTGACACAGTGAAACGTTCCCATGTAAACTGAGATAGGGCAATAAGGAGTGCAATTAGCTGCAGGCCAATAATTGCAGCTCAAAATTGCATTTGACAAATAATGCAAGGATTACCACTGGGACCTTAAAGAGTTTAAACTCAAAGTCCAAGGCATATGCTGAACAAAAATACACTCTCAGGGTTGGGGGGGGGGCACGCAGCTACTTTTATTTAAATTGCTCTATGTAAATCAAGAAGTTTTGTACTCGACAGGTTAAAATTGGCAAGTTTTTGTACTGTACACATCTGTATCTAGGGAGACTATAATATGTCTTCTGGTCCCAGAGGCAACACCTGTTTGCTTCAATGTGACTATTATTACTTTTAATTAGCAGCTTCCAGCAACTCAGCATTTTTTGTGCACTGAGAGATTCTCTCGGTGACACCTAACAACTAAGCAATACTTCTACCTATGTGGAAAATAGCTGCAAACCTTTAAGAGAAAAATAGCTCCACTCTGCCATTGACTAATTGAGTTAATTCAGTAAGGAGCTCAGCCCTATAGACCAGGAAATTCTGAGATTTGATCCTCTGGCCCAGGTTGAGGGGTTGGCTTCAGTAAAAACTGCAGAAGTAGCAGGAGTAGGCCCTGCAACCCTTCAAGCCTGCTCTGCCCCTCAATAAGATCAACGTTGATCTTCTACTCAACTGCACCTCTCCCATATATCTCAGTGCCCAGAATCTATTGATCTCAGTCTTGAATATACTGATTGACAGAGCGTTCGCTGCTCTCTGGGAAAGGATTCCAAAGATTGACCACTCTTGAGTGAAAGAATTTCTCCTCATCTCAGTTCCAAACTCCCATTCCATGTTTTTAAGATGCTGAGCTCCCGGTGCCCCACCCATCCACCCCCACAACGCCCGGGGGCAGTTTTAGACTTCACAGCTAGGAGAAATATCCCCCTAGCATCGAGCATGCCAAAATCATAGAATTTACAGGGCAGAAGGAGGCCATTCGGCCCATCGAGTCTGCACCGGCCCTTGGAAAGGACCATCCTACTTAAGCCCACACTTCCACCCTATCCCCATAGCCCAGTAACCCCACCTAACCTTTTGGACTCTAAGGGGCAATTTAACACGGCCAATCCACCTAACCTGCACATCTTTGGACTGTGGAAGCACCCGGAGGAAACCCATGCAGACACAGGGAGGAAGTGCATACTCCACACAGACAGTCACCCGAGGCCGGAAGTGAACCCAGGTCTCTGGAGATGTGAGGCAGCAGCACTAACCACTGTGCCGCCCACTGTGATGTAATCGTTTCTGATTCTTCTAAACTCCAGAGTATATAGGCATTATCTCCTTGATCTATCCTCATAGGCAGTCCCTCATCCCAGTAATCTGTCTTCTAAACCTATGTTGATTCCCTCTGAGACAACCAGAAGGGGACCAAAACTGTACACAGTACACCAAGGCCAGTATAGTGATATCTCCTTGCTCTCATACTCTAGTCCCTTGTAATAAACACAAACGTACCATTTTTGCCTTCCTAACCGCTAGCTATACTTGCATAGAACATACAGTGCAGAAGGAGGCCATTCGGCCCATCGAGTCTGCACCGACCCACTAAGCCCTCACTTCCACCCTATCCCCTTAACCCAATAACCCCTCCTAACCTTTATGATCACTAAGGGCAATTTATCATGGCCAATCCACCTAACCTGCAAGTCTTTGGAATGTGGGAGGAAACCGGAGCACCTGGAGGAAACCCACGCAGACGCGGGGAGAACGTGCAGACTCCGCACCGACAGTGACACAGCAGGGAATCAAACCTGGGACCCTGGCGCTGTGAAGCCACAGTGCTATCCACTTGTGCTACCGTGCTGCCCTTAACCCATGGTTAACCGTGCATGTTAACCTTCTGCGATTATTTTGTAGTTGGGTGTTAGGATATCATATTGTCCCACACAAGGAGGGAGAAAAATGCCTTTCAACAAGAGTCCCATTCCTTACCCTCACTTAAGTATTCATGTGTGTATATCAGAGGAAGACAGAATGAGGCTCAGTTGTGATGCCCTTCATGGTCAAATAACCTGCCAATGCTCAGTGCCAAGTTTCACCGTGACAAATGTCCACGAGCAGAATAATGGAAGGCAGCCGGACCCTGTGCAGCTATACCTTGGCTTAAAAGGCAAATGAAAGGGAAAATTGTTCTAGAAAAATCAAAAAGTCAAGATTTGTTAGTGCACTCACTGTATTACGCCACTTCATCCTCTTACACACTAAATACTTTCCACCTTTCAAATCATTCGCCTCCCGCAAAAAACAGGGAGAAAAATACAGGTAAACATGTTAACATGTCACCACAATAAAAACTTTTGATCTGATCTACCACCTCATCTACTGGCCCTGCGATGACAAATGTTAGACGATTCGACATGACAGAAGATAAGCATTTTTCTCTAGTTCTATCTTGGTAGTCCCTGGTGCGACACAATGGTTAGCACTGCTGTCTCATGGCGCCGAGGACCCGGATTCGATCGCAGCCCCGGATCACTGTCCGTGTGGAGTTTACACATTCTCCCCGTGTTTGCGTGGGTCTCACCTCCACAACCCAAAGATGTGCAGGGCAGGTGGATTAGCCGTGCTAAATTACCCCCTATTTGGAAAAAAAATGTTTCAGGAAAAAAAAACATGATCGGCCCCATTTCAAACCATTGACAATGAGCAACAAGTTAATAACTGGCTGCTTTCAGAATCACAGCCCAGCCTAATTCAAAAAGGTACCCTGTAACTGATGATCAGTTCAGTCTCTAAACGGAGATTTAAAAAGATCGCGGCCTAGTTTCGGGAGCCGTTCGGAGGAGGAGGATCAGTCTCTGTCAGGGAGAGAACCTGAGAACATCTAAGACACTCAGAAGGTAAGAAGGTAAGTAAGTGATTTTTACTCATTTTTACATTTATACCTTTTTCAAAGTGTGTGTGTCGGGGGGGAAACTGAAGTGACATCACAGAAAAGCGGTGACCTGAGTGGCTGGTTGGGAATCTACACTAAATTTAAAAAATTAAGCATTGGTAACTAATTAAACATAATTACTTAATAATAATTTAGAGGGGTATCTAAGCCAGAGATCGGAGAGTACTATATTTAGCTTTCACATTTATATTAGAAATCTAGTGCTAGGAAACAGATAGTTAACAGTAACATTAAAAAAAAATGTTAACTTTTAATTTTAATTAATTGACGCAATGTCAGTTAGAGGGGTGCAGTGCTCTGACTGTGAGGTGTGGCAGGTCCGGGAGGCTTCCAGCGTCCCGGATGGCTTCATCTGCAGAAAGTGCACCCAACTGGAGCTCCTCACAGACCGCATGGTTCGGTTGGAGCAGCAACTGGATGCACTTAGGAGCATGCAGGTGGCGGAAAGCGTCATAGATCGCAGTTATATAAATGTGGTCACACCCAAAGTGCAGGCAGAGAAATGGGTGACCACCAGAAAGGGCAGGCAGTCAATGCAGGAATCCCCTGTGGTTGTCCCCCTCTCGAACAGGTATATCCCTTTGGATACTGTCGGGGGGGATAGCCTATCAGGGGAAAACAGCAGCAGCCAGAGCAGTGGCACCACGGCTGGCTCTGATGTTCAGAAGGGAGGGTCAAAGCGCAGAAGAGCAATAGTAATAGGGGACTCTATAGTCAGGGGCACAGATAGGCGCTTCTGTGGACGTGAAAGAGACTCCAGGATGGTATGTTGCCTCCCTGGTGCCAGGGTCCAGGATGTCTCCGAACGGGTAGAGGGCATCCTGAAGGGGGAGGGCAAACAGGCAGAGGTCGTTGTACATATTGGAACTAGCGACATAGGCAGGAAGGGGCATGAGGTCCTGCAGCAAGAGTTCAGGGAGCTAGGCAGAAAGTTAAAAGACAGGACCTCTAGGATTGTAATCTCGGGATTACTCCCTGTGCCACGTGCCAGTGAGGCTAGAAATAGGAAGATAGAGCAGCTAAACAGCTGATGTAGGAGGGAGGGTTCCCATTCTCTGAACCACTGGGAGCTCTTCCGGGGCAGGTGTGACCTATATAAGGACGGGTTGCATCTAAACTGGAGAGGCATAAATATCCTGGCCGCGAGGTTTGCTAGTGTCACACGGGAGGGTTTAAACTAGTATGGCAGGGGGGTGGGCATGGGAGCAATAGGTCAGAAGGTGAGAGCATTGAGGGAGAACTAGGGAATAGGGACAGTGGGGCTCTGAGGCAGAGCGGACAGGGAGAAGTTGCTGAACACAGCGGGTCTGGTGGCCTGAAGTGCATATGTTTTAATGCAAGGAGCATTACGGGTAAGGCAGATGAACTTAGAGCTTGGATTAGTACTTGGAACTATGATGTTGTTGCCATTACAGAGACCTGGTTGAGGGAAGGGCAGGATTGGCAGCTAAATGTTCCAGGATTTAGATGTTTCAGGCGGGATAGAGGGGGATGTAAAAGGGGTGGCGGAGTTGCGCTACTGGTTAGGGAGAATATCACAGCTGTACTGCGGGAGGACACCTCAGAGGGCAGTGAGGCTACATGGGTAGAGATCAGGAATAAGAAGGGTGCAGTCACAATGTTGGGGGTTTACTACAGGCCTCCCAACAGCCAGCGGGAGATAGAGGAGCAGATAGGTAGACAGATTTTGGAAAAGAGTAAAAACAACAGGGTTGTGGTGATGGGAAACTTCAACTTCCCCAATATTGACTGGGACTCACTTAGTGCCAGGGGCTTAGACGGGGCAGAGTTTGTAAGGAGCATCCAGGAGGGCTTCTTAAAACAATATGTAGACAGTCCAATTAGGGAAGGGGCGGTACTGGACCTGGTATTGGGGAATGAGCCCGGCCAGGTGGTAGAAGTTTCAGTAGGGGAGCATTTCGGGAACAGTGACCACAATTCAGTAAGTTTTAAAGTGCTGGTGGACAAGGATAAGAGTGGTCCTAGGATGAATGTGCTAAATTGGGGGAAGGCTAATTATATCAATATTAGGCGGGAACTGAAGAACATAGATTGGGGGCGGATGTTTGAGGGCAAATCAACATCTGACATATGTGAGGCTTTCAAATGTCAGTTGAAAGGAATTCAGGACCGGCATGTTCCTGTTAGGAAGAAGGATAAATACGGCAATTTTCGAGAACCTTGGATAACAAGAGATATTGTAGGCCTCGTCAAAAAGAAAAAGGAGGCATTTGTCAGGGCTAAAAGGCTGGGAACAGACGAAGCCTGTGTGGAATATAAGGAAAGTAGGAAGGAACTTAAGCAAGGAGTCAGGAGGGCTGAAGGGGTCACGAAAAGTCATTGGCAAATAGGGTTAAGGAAAATCCCAAGGCTTTTTACACGTACATAAAAAGCAAGAGGGTAGTCAGGGAAAGGGTTGGCCCACTGAAGGATAGGCAAGGGAATCTATGTGTGGAGCCAGAGGAAATGGACGAGGTGCTAAATGAATACTTTGCATCAGTATTCACCAAAGAGAAGAAATTGGTAGATGTTGAGTCTGGAGAAGGGTGTGTAGATAGCCTGGGTCACATTGAGATCCAAAAAGACGAGGTGTTGGGTGTCTTAAAAAATATTAAGGTAGATAAGTCCCCAGGGCCTGATGGGATCTACCCCAGAATACTGAAGGAGGCTGGAGAGGAAATTGCTGACGCCTTGACAGAAATCTTTGGATCCTCACTGTCTTCAGGTGATGTCCCGGAGGACTGGAGAATAGCCAATGTTGTTCCTCTGTTTAAGAAGGGTAGCAAGGATAATCCAGGGAACTACAGGCCGGTGTGCCTTACTTCAGTGGTAGGGAAATTACTGGAGAGAATTCTTCGAGACAGGATCTACTCCCATTTGGAAGCAAATGGACGTATTAGTGAGAGGCAGCATGGTTTTGTGAAGGGGAGGTCGTGTCTCACTAACTTGATAGAGTTTTTCGAGGAGGTCACAAAGATGATTGATGCAGGTAGGGCAGTGGATGTTGTCTATATGGACTTCAGTAAGGCCTTTGACAAGGTCCCTCATGGTAGACTAGTACAAAAGGTGAAGTCACACGGGATCAGGGGTGAGCTGGCAAGGTGGATACAGAACTGGCTAGGTCATAGAAGGCAGAGAGTAGCAATGGAAGGATGCTTTTCTAATTGGAGGGCTGTGACCAGTGGTGTTCCACAGGGATCAGTGCTGGGACCTTTGCTGTTTGTCGTATATATAAATGATTTGGAGGAAAATGTAACTGGTCTGATTAGTAAGTTTGCAGACGACACAAAAGTTGGTGGAATTGCGGATAGCGATGAGGACTGTCAGAGGATACAGCAGGATTTAGATTGTTTGGAGACTTGGGCGGAGAGATGGCAGATGGAGTTTAATCCGGACAAATGTGAGGTAATGCATTTTGGAAGGTCTAATGCAGGTAGGGAATATACAGTGAATGGTAGAACCCTCAAGAGTATTGAAAGTCAAAGAGATCTAGGAGTACAGGTCCACAGGTCACTGAAAGGGGCAACACAGGTGGAGAAGGTAGTCAAGAAGGAATACGGCATGCTTGCCTTCATTGGCCGGGGCATTGAGTATAAGAATTGGCAAGTCATGTTGCAGCTGTATAGAACCTTAGTTAGGCCACACTTGGAATATAGTGTTCAATTCTGGTCGGCACACTACCAGAAGGATGTGGAGGCTTCAGAGAGGATGCAGAAGAGATTTACCAGAATGCTGCCTGGTATGGAGGGCATTAGCTATGAGGAGCGGTTGAATAAACTCGGTTTGTTCTCACTGGAACGAAGGAGGTTGAGGGGCGACCTGATAGAGGTCTACAAAATTATGAGGGGCATAGACAAAGTGGATAGTCAGAGGCTTTTCCCCGGGGTAGAGGGGTCAATTACTAGGGGGCATAGGTTTAAGGTGAGAGGGGCAAGGTTTAGAGTAGATGTACGAGGCAAGTTTTTTACACAGAGGGTAGTGGGTGCCTGGAACTCGCTACCGGAGGAGGTGGTGGAAGCAGGACGATAGTGACATTTAAGGGGCATCTTGACAAATGCATGAATAGGATGGGAATAGAGGGATATGGACCCAGGAAGTGTAGAAGATTGTAGTTTAGACGGGCAGCATGGTCGGCACGGGCTTGGAGGGCCGAAGGGCCTGTTCTTGTGCTGTACATTTCTTTGTTCTTTGGTTAACGAGAGTTGAGCCTAGCCATTCAATTCAAACACAAAGAGTATAATTTCTTAATTTATGTTATGACTGTAGTTACTTTTGAACTTGGGAGATAGTTCTTCAAAGCCATGAAAGTATAACAATAGTTTTTTGGGGTATTTATTTATCTTGGACTATAGGGGCCAGATTTTCATGTCAGAGGTAGGAATCAGGAGATGGGATTTCTCATTCCTGTTTCCATTTCAAGTCTGAAGTGAGATATCCGAGGGCCCAGATCCTAAGTGGCCTGAAAATAGACAGAGCCCAGAATAGGCAAGTTAACAGGGCCATTCCCAAAAACACCTCGACCCACTGCTTCCCATGCAATTAATGGCACATCTATATATAAATTTTGATTCTTCTGGCAATTTTAAACACCTCCAAACCTACCTCCTTACTCCTCACTTTATCAACAGAACTCACAAACCTTATTGCAGGAGTTGGAAGCTGTTGAATAGCCCACAAAACACCCCAATAAACAGACTATTCACAGCAGCTGTTTATACAAAATCAAGAATGTATTAAATGAGGAGGGAGTTGGATTGCAGCCAAGAGCCCATAGAACTCTGAAAAGTAAACAAAATGACTTCAGAACTGCCGTCTCAATAGATGTTCAGACTGAAGACATAAAAAGTGTGAAAAAATTCAATATTTACACATAGTTGCCGACTAGGCTACCCTTTTAAGAGTGTGAAATGTATTCTACCTTTTTATTCATTAAATCAACTTTAACTCATTTGAAGACTTTTCCACATTTGCAATGTTGGTATTTTATTTGACAGCTTGCCAGTTGGCTAGAGTAACAATCTGGCAAATGTGCTGTTTAAGGGGAGTTACATCAGCCAATCACAGCACTGCCACGGCTCACCTTACAGAACAGAAATGCTACTCATGCTACAGCATTTCATATGCAACTGTAAAGGAGTCAAATTCATTTTGCTTATCGTTCAAACTTCCAACCCATGGTTCATGCCTCCACACAGCTAGTGTAAAACTTAACAGCTGCAAACGTCTGCCCACCTCCCTGAAAATGAATCAATGAGCTGCAGTGTTGTCACTTGCCTCCTTAATAGGAGGGGCACGCTCTGGATCCCACTTCCTCTCCAACCCTCATGAAAATGGCAGAGGGCAGAAAAGGAGGAGGAACATCCAGGCGCCCTGCTCAGAGACCATTCTTTCGAGGCCCATCTCCATTTGGCTCCAATTGGGACCGTGAAACTCTGGCCCTTGAAATCAGAAAAGAAATATGGAACGTCAAAGAAGTTGGTAGGATCACTTAGCCTTTATAGTTGGTAATATAAGAAAATAAAAACCACACATTCCAACCCGTATATAAGGTTATTTATTGGTTTGCAGTCCAAGAAGGCATATAGTACAACAGAACGGGGCAGCACGGTAGCACAAGTGGCTAGCACTGTGGCTTCACAGCGCCAGAATCCCAGGTTTGATTCCCCACTGGGTCACCGTCTGTACGGCGTCTGCACGTTCTCTCCGTGTCTGCGTGGGTTTCCTCTGGGTGCTGCGGTTTCTTCCCACAGTCCAAAGACGTGCAGGTTAGGTGGATTGACATGATAAATTGCCCTTAGTGACCAAAAAGGTTAGATGGGGTTATTGGGTTATGGGGATAGGGTGGAAGAGAGGGCTTGTGGGTCGGTGCAGACTCGATGGGCCGAATGGCCTCCTTCTGCACTGTATGTTCTATGTTCTAGAACAAACGTGAACTAGAATAGGGTTCAGAAATTACCAGTGTAAATCTTCCTTGGAGGAGAACACTCTGGATAGCCTTGTCTATAAAAACATACTGAAGCAATAAGAGAAGTTGATGTCAAATCAACTAGTACAATCCAAGCTTTATGCTTTTCCTTCCCCTTTGCTCACTGCCACAATGCTGTATTGTATGCAACCACAACATCTTGCACCTTCCAGCCAAGCTTGAATTTTAAAATGCAAACCCAAACAGCATACTCGGTTACGGTTTTAAAATGTAAACTTGGTTGTAAGATGAATGAAGGGCAGCATTATAACTCTAGTCACTTTTCTGTCATTGTACACCCGGAGGGCAAGCCTTCCAGCAGCCCACCAAGTTGCATCTCTATCTTCTCATGATAGCTAGAGATGGGTAGTAAATACTAGCCTTGCCCATGGCACATAGATTGCGAGAATATATTTCTTCTAAAACGGACATGAAAATACATTTGTCTATGAGGGATATTGCAAAGATGATGGGATGGAAAAAATAAAGTGACAGATGCAAGTGTGGGTGCTTAATCACTAAACTGTGCATTGAATGGGCAATGATTACATAATGTGGGAGGCGGAGGGATTTCTGGATATGGTGATGGTGGGTGCAGAGGGGGAGGGGTCAGGTTGAAGAAGCATTAAAAATAGTGCCTCAAGTGCATTGGCCATTCGGCCCATTGAGTCTCCACCGGCCCCACACCTCCACTCTATCCCCATAACCCAGTAACCCCACCTAACCTTTTGGACACTTAAGGGCCAATTTAGCGTGGCCAATCCACCTAGCCTGCACATCTTTGGACTGTGCGAGGAAACCAGAGAACCTGGAGGGAATCCACGCAGGCGTGGGGAGAAAGTGCAAACTCCACACAGACAGTCACCCGAGGCCGGAATTGAACCCTGGACCCTGGAGCTGTGAGGCAGCAGTGCCACTGTGCTGCTCAATCAAAAGAGCTAACAGAACACTGGGTTTCATATAGTGGCACTCTTGCCTCTGAATCTGGAGGTTGTGGGTTCAAGTCCTACTCCAAAGGCTTGAGCACAAAATTTAGGGAATACTGCATGGTCAATGATGCTGTTTTTCAGATGAGACATTAAACCGAGGCACTTTTGCTTCCTCAGGCAGTAAAAGATCCAAGATAAGCAGGGGCACTATACCCGATATCTGGACAATTAGAACATAGAACATAGAACATTACAGCGCAGTACATTAGGCCCTCGATGTTGCGCCGACCTGTGAAACCACTCTAAAGCCCATCTACACTATTCCCTTATCGTCCATATGTCTATCCAATGACCATTTGAATGCCCTTAGTGTTGGCGAGTCCACTACTGTTGCAGGCAGGGCATTCCACGCCCTTACAACTCTCTGAGTAAAGAACCTACCTCTGATATCTGTCCTATATCTATCTCCCATCAATTTAAAGCTATGTCCCCTCGTGCTAGACATCACCATCCGAGGAAAAAGGCTCTCACTGTCCACCCTATCCAATCCTCTGATCATCTTGTATGCCTCAATTAAGTCACCTCTTAACCTTCTTCTCTCTAACAAAAACAGCCTCAAGTCCCTCAGCCTTTCCTCATAAGATCTTCCCTCCATACCAGGCAACATTCTGGTAAATCTCCTTTGCACCCTTTCCAATGCTTCCACGTCCTTCCTATAATGCGGCGACCAGAATTGCACACAATACTCCAAATGCGGCTGCACCAGAGCCATGATAAATTGCCCTTAGTGTTCAAAATTGCCCTTAGTGTTGGGTGGGGTTACTGGGTTATGGGGATAGGGTGGAAGTGTGAGCTTGGGTCGGGTGCTCTTTCCAAGAGCCGGTGCAGACTCGATGGGCCAAATGGCCTTCTTCTGCGCTGTAAATTCTATGATTCCCAGAGAATCCTAGGATAAATCCCATCCAGTGTTCCGTCCATCCGAATTCTTTTTTTTTTTAATTTAGAGTACCCAATTCAATTTTTTGAATTAAGGGGCAATTTAGCATGGCCAATCCACCTACCCAGCACATCTTTGGGTTGTGGGGGCGAAACCCACGCAAACACAGGGAGAATGTGCAAACTCCACACAGACAGTGCCCCAGAGCCGGGATCGAACCTGGGACCTCAGCAAGTGAAGCAGCAGTGCTAAACACTACGCCACTGTGCTGCCCCTCATCTCATTTTTAACCAACATTATACCTTAATGAACATTACTCAAAACATACTGGCTCGCCATTTATCTCATTGCTGCTTGTAGAGTTTAGCTGTGTGTGAATCAACTCCTGCAGTTCCCTAGAACAGTGACTACACTGTATTTCTGTGGAAACGCTGGGAAACTACATGGCTGCCTAATGGTGCTATATCCACATTATCGACATACCACAATTGAGACACATTAGCTTCCTCTCCACAGAAGAAATATGCATGCTATTCAGAGACCACTACACCCCAATGAGGGGTATGATCAATCAGAAAATTCATCATTTAGAGTGCCAATTCACTTCTGATTAAAGAACAGAATTAACAGATGTTCTTGTCATATTGTACATGCAAGCATTTCCTCAATTTAATTGCAGTGCTGACTAAAAGGAGCAACAAACCTATCTGCCTAACTGCGGAGGTAGATCTATTATAGGAGCAGTAAATTGCATGTTTATATAGTAATCTTCATGATCAACAATTATCCCTCAACCAACATCACTCCAACAGACTACTTAGCTATTTGTCCCTTTGCTCTTTGCGGAGCTTGCTGTGCACAAATTGGCTCCATATTTCCTTACAACAGCAGCTACACTTCAAAGGTACTTCACTGGCTGTAAACTGCTTTGGTACATCTTGAGGTTGTGAAAGGTGCTAAATAAACCCAAGTTCTTTCATTCAATATTATGACCTTCAGCATAATAACAAACACAAAATATTGACCTCAGTACATCTGGTCCCTGCTCCTAATTATTGTGCCATAGTTGCACATGTATGCATATATGAATGTGCTTGTTTGTGATGCGCCCACAACAAATTGTACTACCATCTCTCAGTATCTAGACTCACATATCAATGTCCATTGGGAAAGCTGCTGACAACTGGTGCCTGTACAACTAAAGATTTGTTTTCTTCAGGAGAGGAGAGAGAAAACAAAAACAGCAGGACTTCATGCAAAAATAGGTAGAGTTTAAATGGCAGCATTTATTGCTGCAGTCAAATAGTTTTAAGTTAATAGGGTAAATGGGCTAAATTACAAACATCTTGTGCCAAATTAAATAAGAGAATTTTTGCAACATGTCCTGGGACGACATCTAGAAATTGATTCTAGATCACGAAACAGAGGCAGCCGCACAGCCTCCAGCCTTGGTCCAATCTGCTTCAATTTCCAGTCAAATGTAAAAATGCTTTTCTCTCTTTCAGCTCAATGCCAATATCAAAATCTGGCTCTGTGCCAATCTAGCTTACTTCCCAGCGTTCCCACGTTGTCATTGCAAAAATACTGCAAGTTTCAATCAAGGAAAGCTGGTGTTCTGTCTATTTTGCTCAGTTTGTCCACATCCGTGCGTTTGTGAGTGCGTGCCGGTGCATGTGTGGGGGTGGTAGGGTGGGAGAAAGAGGAACACCTCAAAAGAAGCTTGCTTTTGTCTTGTGCTGACTGATCAGATCTATTTCAACACAGGTAGAAATCTATAGAGTTGGTCTACTGTTAGATGTCTTCTTCCAACATTTCATCCGCAACATGCTGGCATATTTACATGGATCTTTTTCTACACAGTGGCTCCCAGGTTGTACAGCTTGCACTTCAACGCAGCTGATGTATGAAAATAACTCTCGATTTCTCCAATGCCTCTGGCAATAATTCCACTCTGTAGGCAGTCAATCGAACCTTTTGCCAATTAACAGTTCTTTCTGGCTAAGTACCTCCGTTTTGTCTCACCCTGTAACTGATGTCCCAAATACTCAACAAATCATAGTGAATCCAAGGGTGGAGCTCTAATGACTATTCTCAGCCACTGCCCAAAGCCACTAATCACCTACCTGGTGCAGTTTGAACCATGGAAAAAGTTTTGCATCATAAATACTCCTTATATTCCTTATTATATGCATGAGATTCACAGAGTATATGCTATGCAGAGTAGGTAACTTGAAAAACCTCCTTCATTTGTGGCCATCATTTCGACAGACAGGTTAATTAATGTTATTCCGTAATGTCTATACTATCTTGGGATAATCCAAAGCATGAAAGCAAATTACTGCGGAATCTGAAACAAAAACCGAAAATTCTGGACAATCTCAGCAGGTCTGACAGCATCTGAGGAGAGGGAGCGAAGCTAGTGTTTCAAGGATGACTCCTTGTCAAAGCATGTTTCCTTTTTAAAAGTCTGAACGTCCCCCTTTATCGGTGATGATCTAATACTTCTGCACTCTAGTCACCAACTCGCCAATTACTGGTACTGTACTTATCAAAACCTCTCAATTCCAAAAATATGATTCTAAGCCTCTCCATGCCTTCTAAAGTTACACGTTTTAATACATCTGTCTTTTCCTTATGTTTCTTCTGAAAATGTAACACTTCACATTTTTCCCAGTTAAATTTAATCTGACTTGCAACCGCTGTAATAGGAACCAATTTCTACTCTCCTGAAGTCCACTCCACAGTGAACCAAATATATTATGATTTACAAATGCAAAACATTGGACATGCTGGAAGAAAAGCTGCAAGTTCTGGAAATACACAGCATGTGTGGCAGCATCTTGAGAAATAGTTAATGTTTTAGATCTGTGACCTTTCATTAGGATGGTCTTTTTTCTTTTAAATCACAGATGCTGCCTCATAAGATGCGTCAGGACCGTCCGGAGGTCCCACGCAAGGACCACACGGGAATTGCCCAGGAAGTTTAAACTTCCGATGGTCATAGTCATAGAATTTACAGTGCAGAAGGAGGCCATTCGGCCCATCGAGTCTGCACCGGCTCTTGGAAAGAGCACCCTAGCCAAGGTCAACACCTCCACCCTAGCCCCATAACCCAGTAACCCCACCCAACACTAAGGGCAATTTTGGACACTAAGGGCAATTTATCATGACCAATCCACCTAACCTGCACATCTTTGGACTATGGGAGGAAACTAGAGCGCCCGGAGGAAGCCCACGCACACACGTGGAGGATGTGCCGACTCCGCACAGACAGTGACCCAAGCTGGAATCGAACCTGGAACCCTGGAGCTGTGAAGCAATTGTGCTATCCACAATGCTACCGTGCTGCCCTCAATCACCCTGCACTGAGGACAATCCAATACTCTGATTTAAATTGGATGGTTCTGACTCTCTTCGCAGAATACTTACCCAGGAAAAATTAGAAGGATTAAAACCTCGTCCAATTCCGGGTAACTATGGTACTGAACCCCATTGACCTTCCACTGATCATCCCCTCACCGACCCACCCACACAACCACCCCCAGCCCCAGACTACACTCCCGACCACCCAACTACTCCCCCATACAGCTCCTCAACTACCCTCCCAATCTCCCAATCATCTAACTACTGCTCACTGCCCCAACTACCCCACACCTCTCTACCCCCTCAACCACCCTCCCACCACCCTGGCCTCCTCCTAACCACCCAGCTCCCCTCCACTCCTCCCTGATTATCGTTTAACCATCAACTATACATACCCATCCCCCCAACTGCCTTCCTGACAACCCTCCCGACCACCAAGCTACCACCCGATTACTCCCCCAACTGCCCCCCCCCCCCCACCCATCCTACCCACTTCCCCACCCCAACGCATCCTACCCACTTAGTTTGTATACTTACTTTTTCCAAGACTTCTCAAAATGAATTTAAACACAGGAACCTTTAACTCAACCTGGTTTATGAAAGCTGGTGTTGTAAAAAGAGGCCATGGCTTCACTTTCCTGACATTGCTGTACTGATCAGGAACCAATTGGCTAATTGCCCTTGCGCAAATGGTGAGCTGCCGTCTTAAACTGCTGAAGTCCCTGTACTGTACGCACAACCACAGTGCTGTTAGGGGGAGGGGGGTGGGGGAGAGAGTTCCAGGATTCTGACCCAGCAACAGTAAAGGGCAGTGACACAGTTCCTTGTCAGGAACTGAGTGGCTTGGCTGGGACCTTACAGGTGGTGGCATTCATGTGTATCTGCTGCCCCTGGACTTTTAGATGATAGTGCTCATGGGTTTGGAAGATGCTGCCCAAGGGTGAGTTCCTGTAGTGTATCTTGTACAGAAGGTGACAAGACATAGGAGCAGAAGTAGGCCATTCAGCCCACTGAGTCTTCTCCACCATTCAATGAGATCATGGCTGATCTGATATAATCCCCAACTTCATTTTCCCACTTTATCCCCATAACTCTTTGATTCCCTTACTGACTAAAAATCTGTCTATCTCAGCATTGAACATACTTAATGATCCAGCTTCGACAGCCCTCTGCAGCAAAGAATTCTACAATTCACTACCTGTGAATAGAAAAAATTCCTCCTCATCTCGGTATTAAATGGGCGACCCTTACTCTGAGATTATGCCTTGTGGTTTTAGACTTTCCTACAAGGGGAAATCACCTCTCAGTATTTACCCTGTCAAGCCCTCTGAGAATCCTATAGGTCTCAAATAAGAGGCAATTATGCCTCTCCAATAAGTACAGGCACAATGAGATGGCACACAGTGCTGCCAGTGTGCATCAGTGGTGGAGGGATGGGCGGCATGTGGCACAGTGGTTAGCATTGCTGCCTGCGGCGCTGAGGACCCAGGGTCGAATCCCGGCCCTGGGTCACTGTCCGTGCGGAGTTTGCACATTCTCCCCGTGTCTGCGTGGGTTTCACCCCCACAACCCAAAGATGTGCAGGTTAGGTGGATTGGTCACGCTAAATTGCCCCTTAATTGGCAAAAAAATAATTGGGCACTCTAAATGTATTTTTTTTTAAATCAGTGGTGGAGGGAGTGAATGTCTGTGGATGGGGTGCCAATTAAACGGGTTGTTTTGTCCTGGATGGTGTCAAACCTCATGAATATTGTTGGAGCTGCACTCAACCAGGTCAGTGAAGAGTATTCCATCACATTCCTAACTTAAGCCTTACAGATGATGGACAGGATTTGGGGAGTCAGGAAAATCACTCTTCACAGAATTCCGAGCATTGAATTTGCTCTTGCAGCCACGGAGTGCTACCAACTGAGCAAAGCTGACCCCAAACTGCTGCCAGAGGGCTTATTACATACCCTAAAACTTCAGTTTCTATGGTACTAAATAAGGCAGAGAACCCACAAATTCGAATCACCTTATCTCACATGGGATTAAATCAGCAAACGAGTTTCTTTTCTGCTGCAGCAAACGAGTTTCTTTCCCGCTAAAGCAAACAGTGCATGGACCACTGGTACAGCATTCTCACAATCGATCAATCTCAGTGGTCAAAGACATAAGACATATAAACAGTTAATAAAGGCCAGCCCACCACGGCAATGACATTAGGCAATTGATAAAATATAAATAGACAGTATCTGATCTTCTCTGGGTGGTATCTATAACCCACATCTGTTCCTGCTGGTGTGTTTGAATTAATAAAACCTTACTGTAAACCATTTACTAAATGGACTACTGTACCTTGTATAAATATCTACAGTAAAGACAGATACCTTGGCTGCTTCACGGTTAGAAATGGTTACTATTTCTATAAAGTTTTCTTGCATGAGAAATTAAATGGAACAGAATTGATCTTTGCCTTTATTGCTCCCAATAGTTACAAGGAAAATGCATCACATGGTGCGGGCGTAGTTCACATGGACCAGGGAATCCTAGGTTCAATTCATCTGCTCAGGAGATCTCAGTCAAGGCACCTGTAGGGATATTACATTTGGCCCCAGGACTCCAGCAGACTAATTTGAACTCCGGGCAAAATAACACATATGCCTGCCTCGCCTCCAGCGTCCTGTTTGCAAATGCTCTCCAGTGATCCCCGATAGAAAACACATGGGTAGGCATTATGTTTTTTGCTGCACCGTCTCTCTGTGACTGCCAAGGCTCAAAATTGTGAGGCTCATGCACGACGACTGACCAATTGGTTAAGATGAGATCTGATAATACTCTAGAATTGCACCATAAAATAAATCAATGATTTCATGACAGGGGGTGAGGGAAGGGGAGTAAAGTGAGTGGACGGTGTTCATGCAGCAGCTTTGATCTGACTTTTCTTCCAGTATGTTGGTTCAAATTCACCTGATGCTGACGGAATGGAAGTCTGCCTGTAAGTGGTCCTTCAAGGAATGAGGTTTGCAACGCATAGGTTTAGAATAGAAAATGTTCCCAAAAGAAGCACTTAATAACTACCTGAATTAAACGTCAAAAGGATGACTGGTGCAGGAATTGGGAAAATGATCACATTGCCCAATCAGGGGTTACACTCTTTTGCGATTGAGCTTGAAATATGTTGGAAGAGAGGAGGAGGAGGAATTTGGTTGATCTACCTGTCCAGAAAATGTTTGATGTTGACAATGGAGTACAATAATTTGGGCAAGTCCCATTCTCTAACCCGATGAGCACAAAACTAAAAAAAAAAGCAGGGCACCTATCTTCAGGATGCCTACTCCATCAACTAAAAGTGAACTTTTTAAGGAATACTTATTTTGATTTCTCCTCTGCCAATGGAAGGTCTCATCCATCACCAGTGTGCACCAGTAGTTCAGGCACATGAGAATCGCTTATTGTCACAAGTAGGCTTCAAATGAAGTTACTGTGAAAAGCCCCTAGTCGCCACATTCCGGCGCCTGTTCAGGGAGGCTGTTACGGGAATTCAAAGCCAGCGATTTAGCCCAGTGTGCTAAACAACATGAGGTGCAGGATTTGCCAACCATTACTTCAAATGACTGGAAAATCAGAGTACTGCATGTTCAAACTTTTAACATGCACATCTGAAAAAATAAGGCTCCCTGCCAATAGCACAAGGTCAGAAAATGGTCTCTTAAAGGCCAGCAGCATTATCTCCTGGATTGGAAGATTGAAAACTCAAGAAGAATTATGTGATTTGTTTTTGATTTTTAATGGGATTCAGTACATTAGATTCAAGGTTTGGCAACATAAAAAGATAAACTATGAGGGCATTCTATTGAAGACTCACTTTTAGTTGCATCCAGACACAAAACAAACATCGTAAGAATGAATCTGCAGTTAATTTTTGGCTCAGCAAACACTGCTTAAGAGAATCTTTACAGTATATAAAACTTCCTATGCTGGATACAAGACTTAATTTCCAGCCTGGGAATTCTTCCAACAGCCTAAGGAAATTCCTTGTTTTAACAACCCAAGGTAAGCATAAGCTGTGATCCAACAGGTGGAGACGCCACCACAACTTGTGTGGACAGGTTAAAAAAAGGTTCTGCTCTAATCTTATTCAATTTACATCACAAGCAAACTAAACCAAAATGGGTCTTAAGGTTTCAAAGGTTTGTATGTTCATGAAACAGTCAAGGCAGAAAATCAATGCAGAAAGAAAACAGCTAAATCTGGTTCTGTGGGTGAAGCTTACAGGAGTTCACAATGAATCCAACCTTTAACATATCAAGACAACGTCACCATTCAGTGTCATCACTCGTTCAAATCATCAACAAATGTCACTTGGGTCGAATTGCATGGAAGATGATTGTATCAAAGATAACACCAGGGATAAAACATGCAGATTTAGAGCTGAAACTGAGATGTGAAGCTATGAGAGATTATCTTAACCCTTACAGTGACAGCCACAAAATGTGTTGTGCTAACCACAGCCAATTTATTTGGCAGGCCAAGGAACAAAAGATCTCCAGAGTACTCAGAGTTTCCATGACATGGCTAATATCAGTTAGTGAGGATGCTGCACATATTTTGCTGTAACTGGTTGTTTTGAAAGAGGCAGATCAAGGAACAGTGATGCATTCAACCATGAATGTAAATACAGGCAAAGTCAAACCCTGTGACTTTTTTAATTATCTTAAAACAATCTAAAAAAAAAGCCAATGTAAAAATTAAGCAGCACTTTACCTATTTCCTCATGCCTTTTTACTTGAAGCATGGGGATGGTAAACTGTTAAAAAGTCAATCAGCAACTTAATCCAGGTGGAATTCAACTGCACAAAACTCTCCTTTGTGCTGCAGGAGAACACCAGATAAATGTAGCCTGTCACTTGGCACAAGTGACTCAACAGGTTTTACTGCTGTTCTCTGCTCCCTGGAATGGGCCTGAGCTTTAAAGAAACAATATTACAACATTTTCACAAAATTACAAATATTTATTAGGACGAGTACATAGTAACTGCTCATTGAAAGAGAAACTGTATTTTAACAATAGAGATTTTGCAATCATCTAAAACTATGTAAAAAGCTAGTAATATTCTTCTAACTGTCCTCATCATTTGGTATAAATTGTCTGGCACTATCAACGTTCAACTCTTCTAGAAAGCAAACTCACTGGGGTGCATGTTAAAATCCAGATATAGTTTAATCGCACTTGTTTTAATGATAACTTGGAAGGCTCACCAGAGTTAACATTATCAATCACCACTGTTAATTTTTTTAAATTTTCATTTACTCTAGGCAACTGAGGCCATCAAATAGTCTGGTTAAGATGGCAAGCAGGCAACCTGATACCGGGCCTCAGGTACTACCGATTAAGGGAACAACAGTTAAGAACAGAGGTCTGCCCATTATTTGATCCCCATCCCCACCTTCTCTTTGGACGAAGCACCCCACACAATGTTGAGCAATCCCTGTTGCATGATGCTACTGAAGTGACTGGGCTGAGATCAGGAACTTGTCCAATGAGGAAATTCAGTTAAATTACTGCTCTCAAGAGCAGCACATGGAGAATCACACTGCACCACAGTACTAATCGACCAACATTCACACACAATCACAAGTCCATAGAATATACCACAATTCTTATTTGAACTGGGTGGCATGGTGACGCAGTGGTTAGCATTGCTGCCTGACGAGGCAGAGGACCCGGGTTCCATCCTGGCCCCAGGTCACTGTCCATGTGGAGTTTGCACACTCTCCCCGTGTCTACGTGGGTCTCACCCCAAAGATGTACAGGGTAGGTGGATTGGCCACGCTAAATTGTCCCTTAATTGGAAGAAAAGAATTGGGTACTCTAAATTTAAAATAAAAAGGAAAAACAAATTCTTATTTGAACTGTCTCCGAATGAAGCCTAACTGGAAATAAAAAAGTAACATTAATTTTTTTTTAAAAGTATGAATGTTGTCTTTTTATCCAGCAAGGTACAGGATTCTGCAGAGACAAAGCCGACAGCTACATTTTCAGAGACCAATGTGAATGATTGGAGGATCAAGTTGAAGGGCTATAGTTCACCCATGTGAGATCGCCTGAATAAAGTATGTCTAAGTCCTTTGAAGCCCACTGAGTCAGCTTTGTGGCCTCTAACCAGTTTGTCCCGGGGGGCCTAATTCTGATCTGCGAGCTGCCTGCCCTGACACACACATCTCGGGTGACCAGGTTTCCTGCATTTTTTTCCGGCCTCATCTCTAAAAGGCATTCATTAAAGGGATCCTATTCCGCGCCACTGAAGAAAATATTGTCCTGTATCATCTTAATGGGGAATAATTATAAGGTACATAGTCACAATAGGATACACCAGAGGCAAGAGAAAAAAAACACACATAGGGCGAGGAACAAAGAGACCCATAATTATCAGCCCATTTTCCCCAATATAATAGATAGCAGCGTTTGGTTACATGCAAGGATTAAAAGTCACCTTCTTTCTTTATTCCTATTGTTATTCTATATTGTTCGGGTGTTGCATTGGCTTCAGTTACATACAAAGGCCCTTCCCCAACAGAAATAAACAAAATGGGAAGCTAGAAGTCAAGGATTTAGGACTGAATCTTGTGGTTAACATCTTCATTTAAATGTTGGATTTATCACCTGTCCCTTTGTAAATCTGTACAGCAGGGTCTCACAACGACCAACTTTTAAATCCAAATATTTCGCTAACCAATGTATTACACTATACAAAGGTCTCAATTGTTGGTTAGTGCAAGATTATTTGCCGCTGAAGAAGCAAAGAATGGTTGATCGGAGTCAGATCAAGTTGAGTATACTTCCACACTTCAAGTTCTTTGTTCCGTTGCATCTCTGCCTGGCGCAGTTCTAGTTTAGGCTGCTTCTAAAGCTCATTAAAATTTTAATTATTTCTCACATTAATAGAATTTCAGAAATTCTAGCAACCACTTGGAACGAAAGCAGTCTATCAAACAGTGACTGTACTCATTGTGTATGCCTTATAGGTTTGAGGTTACTGATGGGGTGATATGTTGTTTAAAATTTGATAATCTTGTATCACAATACATCAGTATCCTAACACTGCACATGAAAGATAATGGCTCAATAAATACTGACTAAATGATACAATACAGCAGCCAGTTCAAACTAAAACATCAAATCTGCAACGAAATCCTGACAGCGACTTGAGAACTGAATGTACTAGGAGAATATTTTTAGTTGCAAAGCAAAAGGAAGTTTCCGATGAAGGCTGGGATAGGAGTAGGAACAAAAACACAGAACATGACTAATAGCAGTAAAGGTGACTAATATGGAGTTGTGGTTAATGCTTTGATGCTTATTGAGGTGAAGTACTTGGCATCACCATAGGGCAGGTTAAGGTGTGGGTTAGGTGGAATCAAAAATCAGCGATCTCATTTCCTGGCTCTGTTTGAACCTGGAACCCTAGTGTGATCGAACATATTCGTTTGTTGGCCAACATGAATTGGACAGAATTCTACCTAAAATGATGGCAAAGTGAATTAAAATGATCCTAGTTGACATGGATGAGAACATTATATCATTGTGTGACAAAACGCGAGCATTTATGCCATTTATGCATAATATAAAACTTTCAAGTGAAAGTCAAATGCACCCAAAGAGGTGAATATAATACTAAAATCTGGGGGAGGGGGGGGGGGGGGGAAACCTACCAAAGCTGATCCACTCCACAGGAACTCTGTTAGCTGTACTCACTATCTAGGGAGGCGCTACTCGTAAAACCTCCAGGGGTATAAAGACTTGAGAGGGCAGCACGGTGGCGCAGTGAGTTAGCGCTGCGGCCTCACGGCGCCTAGGTCCCAGGTTTGATCCTGGCTCTGGGTCACTGTCCGTGTGGAGTTTGCACATTCTCCCCGTGTTTGCGTTGGCCCCACAACCCAAAAGATGTGCAAGCTAGGTGGATTGGCCACGCTGAATTACCCTTTAATTGGAAAAAAATGAATTGGGTACTCAAATTTTTTTTTCAATCAAGGACTTGAATATGATTAAATACATTTGAAACACAAACATAATGTTGGCTTTGGTAAACAATAAACTATGAAACAGCAACGTGCATATATATTTATATAACGGGCGCGATTCTCCACTCCCACGCCGAAGTGGCCGCGCCGTCGTGAACGCCATTGAGGTTCACGACGGCACGGAACGGCCCCGGTCCCGACCGATTCAGGCCCTGACAATGGGCCAGGATTGGGGCCGCGTCATCTACACACGCCAGGCCTTGTCGCCTGCGTAAAAGCGGCGCCGCATAGATGACGCGGCCGGCGCCGCATAACGGGCGTCATCTGCGCATGTGTGGTTGCCGTCCTCTCTAAGTCCGCCCTGCAAGAAGGAGGTCCTCCTTCAGAGAGGACGGCCCGACGATCGGTGGGCACCGATTGCGGGCCACCCCACATTTCAGGTAAAGCCCGGTGCAGGATCCCCCCTCGCCCCCCCACAGGCCACCCCCCCAGCGTTCACGCACCGCTCACGACTGCATCGACCAGGTGTGGACGGCGCCGGGGGGAACCCGCCGTTTTGGCCTGGCCGCTCGGCCCATCCGGGCCTCAGAATAGCGGGGGTGCCGGAGAATCGCCATTTTCGGTGTCTCCGGCGATTCTCCGGCCTGCGGAACTCAACCGGGCCGTTCCCGCCGCTTGGGAGAATCGCGGGAGGACGTCGGACCGGCGTCCCCGGAAATTTTGGCGGCCCAGGCGATTCTCCCAACCGGCGTGGGAGTGGAGAATCGCGCCCAACCTTTTGCATATTTAACTTCCTGAGGTACTTTGCAGAAAAGTACAATATATGTTAACTAAAAACTTACTAGTAAGTTAATTAAGTTCTCATTACTATTATGTACCCCCAATTCTGAATGCAAGTACATTAAAGCCAGTAATTTCATTGTTTGACAGATTATGTTGATTCACTGCTGCTATCTCCCACTTTGTGCCACTGAATAAATTCCACAAACTGTTTTAGTTGTTTTATCTCATGAGCCATTGATGCACAAATCTTGAACTTGTATCTTACACCAAACCCAGCTACCATTAGGTCTCAGGAGCAGGCCACTCCCAGATAGGAAGCTCATGAGTCCATCAGGTTTCTTGAATCCCAAGCAGAAGGCGTGAAGCACATATCAGTTGCCAGACCCTACAATTCGGAACATAATAATGCTGCAAAATCATGTGAGTTGGTAAAACCCCAGCACAGGTTCTTAAAACTGACCATGGTCACCTCCTTTGAGAAATAATTTCCAAAGTCAGATCATATTTACTACTTCTAATTCAACATGTTGTTAAGGAATCTGGCTGCAAATAAACTCATGACAGGCAGATAGCATTTAGACACCAATGAAATGTCATTATTAATAATAATAATAATCTTTATTTTAATTTAAAAAAAAAAAATGTAGAGTACCCAATTATTATTTTTTCCAATTAAGGGGCAACTTAGTGTGGTCAATCCACCTACCCTGCACATCTTTAGGTTGTGGGGGTGAAACCCACGCACTCACGGGGAGAACGTGCAAACTCCACACGGACAGTGACCCAGGGCTGGGATTCAAACCCGGGTCCTAATCTTTATTATTATCACTCACATCAAAACCTCAATGAAGTTACTGTGAAAATCCCCCAGTCGCCATATTCCAGCGCCTGTTCGAGTACACTGAGGGAGAATTCAGAATGTCCAATTCACCTAACAGCACATCTTTTGGAACTTGTGGGAGGAAACCAGAGCACTCAGAGGAAACCCACGCAAACACGTGCAGACTCCGCACAGACAGTGACCCAAGACGGGAATCGAACCTGGGACCCTGGTGCTGTGAAGCAACAGTGCTAACCACTATGCTACCGTGCAGCCCACAGTATTTAGTCAATTAGATCAGCTTCCACATATAATGTTTCCCTAGAAAGGGTATTTTCTCACATGCACTTGACTCAACACAACTGCAACAGTTCCATTAAGCATGAAAATCTCCTTTACCTGTATTTTGGTTTTAATTCATTCATAGAACATTTTGATCACTAGCCTATTTATTGCCTATTTTTTGCCACATTTATTGCCTATTCCCAATTTCCCTCAAGGAGGCGGTGGTGAGCCACCTTCTTGAATAACTGCAGTCCATGTGGTGCAGGTAAACTCACAGTATAGTTAAATAGCAAAGTCCAGGATTTTGACCGAATGACAATTAAGCAAGAGCAGCAGTGCCTTTCCAATTCAGGAAAGCAGTGCCTTTCCCCTTCAAAGGCCCACGCCTTTGAAGGGGAACTTTTAGGAGGTGGTGGCATTCCAATGCCTTTGCTACCCTTGTCCCTCTAGGTGACAGAAGTTGTGGGTTTGAGATGCTGTAAAAAAAAAAGCCAAAGTGAATTGCATGGTTTTGATTGTATACACTTCTGACATGCTGTGCCGATGGTGGTGACAATAACTGTGGTGGCGGGTCTGGTGTAGCTTCAGTAGGAGACGGTAGTGCAGTGGCAATGTCATTGGACTCGTAATCCCAAGGCCAAGGCTTATGCTAAGGGGACACACATCCAAATCCCACCATGGCAGCTGGTGGAATTTAAATTTAATCTAAATCTACAATTGAAAGCTAGTCTCATTAATGGTGGCCATGGTAGCTATCGGCAATTATTGTAAAAACACATCTGAGTTACTGATGCCATTTAGCAAAGGAAATCTGCTATTCTTACCCAATCTGTACAGACCCACAGCAATGTGATTGGTTCTTAACTGCCCTCCAAAATGGCTGAACTAACCACTCAACAATTAGGGCTGAACAGCAAATGCTGGCCTTGCCAACAATGCCCACACCCCATGAACAAATAAAAAAGTTGCTTTCTCTGGAATGGTGTCAAGTTTCAGCTGCACTCCTCCAGGAAAGTGGTGGGTGTTCCATCGCACTTGTCAACTGTGTCTCGAGGTTTGGGGGAGTCAACAAACGAGATGCCAATTACAGAGTAACTCACCTCCCCTGTATTTATGTGGCTGATCTAATGAAGTGTCCAGTGAATGGCAACCCCAATTGAGTTGATGGCTTTGTGAATGGTAATGCTCCTGAATGTCAAGGAGAGGTGGTTAGATTCTCTCTTGTTGGAGATGGTCATTGCTTAAATTTGTGTGGCTCGACTGCTACTTGCTACCTATCAGCCCAAGCCTGGGTGTTGCCCAGGTCTCGCTGCATGTGAGCACAGACCACTTCAGTATGTGAAACATTGCAAATGGAATTGCACGGTCGATAATCAGTGATGGAAACCACTTCCGGCTTTATGATGGAGAGAAGATAATTGATGAAGCAGCTGAAGGTGGTTGGGTCTAGGACACTACCCTGAGGGACTCTTGAAGTGGTGTTCTGGATCGGAGATGATTGGCCTCGTACATAACCACTTTCCCTCTGTGCTAGTGATGCTTCCAGAAGTGGAGCTTTTTCCCCCTAGTCACACACAGTCAACCTATCCTGATGTTAAAGGAGATCATGCTCACCTTAACTCTTGAATTCAGTTCTTTTGTCCATGTTTGGACAAAGCTGTAATGATTCTGAGCTGGTGAAGTTGTTGGTGAGAAACTTTCACTTGATAACACTATCAATGATCTCTTCTTTCACTTAGCCAATAGTTGAGAGTAGGCAGATAGGGAAGTGGCCAGGTTGGATTTGTCCTGCTTTTTGTGGATGGACATATCTGGGTAATTTTCCACATTGCCGGGTAGATGCCAGTATTGTAGTTGTATTGGAACAGCTTGACTACCGAGATGGCTAGATCTGGAGCACAAGTCTTCAGCACCACAGCAACAATGTTATCATGCCCCAAAGTTTCTGCTGTCTGCAGTTAACAAAATTGCATTTTAGGTTGCATGGAGTGAATCAAATGGCTTCTATGACGATAGGGAGCTCAAGAGGAAACCGTGACGGATTATCCAGTCGGCAATTCTGGCTGAAATAACTGAAAATGCTTTGTGTTTTACACGCATGTGCCGGCTTCCACCTGTTGGAGAATTCTCAAACCTGGTTGTGAAGAAGACACTGAGACTGAGATGCTTTGGTAGAGACTGTCCTCCAACATCCTCCAACAGAACCAATTAAATACTAACACTGCCATCATGGAGGGGGGAATGTTCATGGAGCCTCCATATTTTTCTTCAATTAACTGTCCAATCCGCAAAACGAGGTTTACATATAATGGTCAACATTCACCCTCCCTGTGTCAAAAGACAACTTGTTACTTTTTAACGGTGTATCTTTTCCTTAATTAAAATGTACAATTTAAAATACACAATCATTTCTATATCAATTCAATAGTATCGTGCACAGAAATTGATCATTAGAAACAATTACGTATTATATTTTAAACAGAGATGAATCCACAACACATGTTTGTAAAATAATGTCTGAAGGGGCGGCATGTGCTGCAATGGTTCGCACTGGGACTACAGTGCTGAGGACCCGGGTTCGAATCCCAGCCCTAGGTCACTGTCCGTGTGTCGTTTGCACATTCTCCCCATGTCTGTGTGGGTTTCACCCCCACAAGCCAAAGATATGCAGGTTAGTTGGATTGGCCACGCTAAACTGCCCCTTAATTGGTAACAAAAAATAACTGGATACTCTAAATTTATTTTAAAAATAATGTCTGAAGGATGGGACACGCAGAAACTGCAAAGTAACAGCACTGCAAATGAACTCTAAACTCTGGAGTTCCAACCACATATGAAGAATTGGGCTGATGCATTGTTGTAAATTTTGGGGTTTGGATAAGTGAAGGGAAAGTGGAAGACATTGGTGTAACTTGTGAATGTATGCCATATTTTAATGCAGAAGCCAGAGGCTTTACATTGATCACAGTTTATGGAAATTGTGTTAATTTCAGTATTTAAAGTTTCCAATTTAATGTTTCCAATTTAAAGTTTTCAATTTATAGGAAGGGAAATGTTTTATTACTTGAATGAGTAAAATGCTTCAATCAACAAGTAAAAATCATCAGAAATGGGTTACAGAAAATCTTTTATTTACAATCTGAAAAAATGTAGTGCCACATTGGGTATGCAATATATACCAAAGATGTAAGTTTGAATAAGATCCAAGAAAATGTTATTTTTAATAATGTGGGAACATACCAAAGACAGTCAAGCTTCTTCATGAGATTCCCATAATTTGTAACATGTCACTATAAAGCGATGCTGTTCTTGAATGCAAACTCTAGTTGGGTTGACAGGGATAGTACTTTTAGTCATTGTGATCTCCTGGACTGTGTTTAATCGCCTGCAGCGTTCAGCGAGGAAATTCCTGGGTTTTTTCCCCTAAATTTGCCAATGTGTTTTGTGCTTGTGTATGTCAGAGAGAGGGAGAGAATATGGTGAGAGTTGGGACAGAACCTTGTTGGGACGCAGGGTCTTACCTGTGGCTGAACAGCTGGTGAGAGGCAAGTGGTGCCTCTTTTCAGGAAGGCCTGACGAACAACAAGCTAATCAGGCAGTGGCAATGCCAATGGCAGGTCTTCTGCTGGAACCAAGCCCCCAGGCGGACATTCCACCTAATGCCAGCTGCCAGCCTGGGTGGCAACCCCTGCACTCAGAATGCCACTGGAGTCCCAGGATCACAGAAGACTCATATAAGTAATGTAATTTGGGGGGGGGGGGGTTTATACAGGGAGCGGGAAGTCAGAAACAAGGGCAGCAACCACCCCCTTCTCCCCCAAACATTCCTGATGTTCACTGCCTCAATCAGGCACTGATAGCACTCCGCCTCCCTCCCACCCACCCCCAAATGATGACAAGCACCTAGCACATGTTCACCAGCCATGCATGCTGCATGGCAACAGGGCTGCTTTCAGCTGAGTTAATACCTGCAGCAGTGGGCAAAACCCTTAAGCGGTCATTAACTGGCCATTTATGGGTCCCAATTGGCAGTAGGGTGGGAAGAACTTAATTCTGTTGGGGGCAGAAAAGCAGTGGGTTCAGGTACACCACCACCCCACCTAAGTAAATGGCCTTCCTGCCCCCAACATCACCAACAGCAAGAGCAGAAGATTCCATCTAGGTTGCACTCTGTGGTTCAGATCATTTTTTAATCTTGCCCTCTTTTTCTGGTGCCGACAGAACCGTAGAATTCCATAAGGAGGTAATTTGGCTCATCGAGTCTGCACCGACTCTCTGAAAGAGCACCAATGCCCACTCCCCACCCTATCCCTGTAATCCAGTAACCCCATCTAACCTGCACGTCTTTGGACACAAAGGGACAATTTAGCATGGCCAATCCACCCAGCCCGGACATCTTTGGACTGTGGGAGGAAACCAGAGCACCCAGAGGAAACCCACGCAGACACGGGGAGAAAGTGCAAACTCCACACAGATCGGAATTGAACCCGGGGCTCTGGTGTGGGGAGGCAGTAGTGCTAACCACTGTGCCATACATAGTTGAGTCATCTCTCATACCCAAATCAAAATGGTCAATTACCCTTATAAAATATACTATGGAGGAAGGACAAAATGATTAACATCCTTGTGGCAGATATGTATGCCACTCCAGAGGGATACTAGTTTGTCCTGGGTACCATAAAACAATTTCTGCTCAGAATGGTTGAAAAATACCATCACTCAAGTTCTGAAGCAGAGGCCATGGGCAATGACTATTTACTAACCCTTTTTAATAATGTTACAGGTTGGCCATTGCATATGATATATTTTGTTTTACCAGTTCAGATTTACTTGCTGTTGGCATGGATACTGAACTGTTCCTTCTGAGAACCAGAAAAATAATTTCAAAAACGACAAATCACTAGATGGGCAAGAGCTAAACAGAAAGTAATAAATAATGCTGGACTTAGAACGTGTAAAAGCATCTCAAGTACAATTTGCATGGACCCTACATTGAAGTCATGAAAGTCATTAAGAAAACAAGTGGAAGTATCTGATCAGATATTATCTGGGAATTTTTTTCTGCACCCAAAGCTATTTTTAAATTTTTGCTCAAGGGATAAGGGTGTTGCTGGCTCAGCCAGCATTAATTGCCCATCCCTAATTGCCCTTGAGTAGGTGGTGGTGAACCACCTTCTTGAACCACTGCACTCCATGTTTTGTAGGAACAACCACAATGCTATTAGGGTGTCCCAGGATTTTTAACGAGAGGCACTGAAGAAACTGCAATGTATTTCCAAGTCAAGATGGCGGGTGACTTGGAGGGGAACCTGCAGGTGGTGGTGGCCTCATGCATCTGTCATTCTTGTCCTTCCAGAGGTCGGGTTTGGAAGGTGCTGTCTCAGGAGCCTTGGTGAGTTGCTGCAGTGTATCTTGTAGATGGTACACACTGCTGCTACTGTGTGTGTTAGTGGTGGAGGAAGTGTATGTTTATGGTGGTGGATGGGGTGCCAATCAAGCGGGCTGTTTTGTCCTGGATGGTATCAAGTTTCTTGAGTGTTGTTGTCAATTAACAAAATGGCTCATGGAAAAATGTTAATAGATCAGTATATTTAAAAATGTCATTAACTAAATTAAGGAACTGACTTTTCTTTAAATTACTGCTCAATTATAAAGGAACAAAGCACTGCTGCTTTTGAAAAAAGAACTTAAGGAAAAAAAGGTTTTGCTTCTATGCTGTATGTTGCCTGGTGGGTTAGCCAACTACACAGATTCCTTGTTAAAATGGCCTCTATTAATTCAGGAGCTCTCATTAAGCCACAAACTGTTTAAACTGATTCCTGTATTATTTCTACTGTAAATGGGACTTATTTAGCCAACATGCTTGTTCAATTTACTTCAACAAATGTGGTCAGGTTGTAAATCATTGTACTTACATTTTAATGAGCAATGAATATTAATGAATTACAGTTATCCCACACCTATAAAGCTACTTTTTAAGACAACTCCAGAAGTTGCGCCATATCCTCTGGGTTCCCATTACAAAATCAAGGTTAACCTGCTAGGTTTTACAAGAAACTGGAGAAACAAGACAACATCAGAATGAAATGTAAAAGTTAAAGAAATAAATGACTGCGAACACAGCAAGCCCACCTTAAGGTTTCAGTTATATGTTCCACTTGTAAGTAGGTTATAGGCTGGTTTCCCTGAGCTGCCTATCAAGCTGTCAGAATGAGATGGGCCCCAGGCTTACTACATACGCTAGTGAGAGCTGAACAATCACCTGAATGGAAGTGGCGCTCTGCCTATCCTTTGTTTGCCCTAGGCCCACTTCTCTTTGCCAATGTTTGCTGCACCTGAGTACTTGTAACCTGTACCACAGACTAAAATAGGATTTGGCATGGGGCCTACTTCAGTACAGCGTATGGCTCAGGAAGTCTTTTCTTGTACCTTTGTACAGAAATAACTATCAGGAATGTCAGAAGTGTTCGAAATGAATTCCATGGCTCAGCAAAACCACAGCAATTCCTAATAATGTTCCAGGCCTTGATTGTTTTTTGTTGCAATGTAAAAATGTTACTGCACACACATACGCTCCACTTTTCAAAATACATTGCTGATCATCACTCTTCAGGCTGGTCATAAAGGATTTGAAGATTGAAAGTGAGTATTTCTCGGGCACTGCTGCACCAGTGAATGAATATCAGTACACATGCTGGCATTGCAGGCAGATGGACAGATATTTGCAGCAATGTTAAAACTGAACAGAGCTGCCATTCTTCTTGGGATGACAAAATGATGGTTACTAACTAGGGAATTTGTTTATAGAACCTACAGTCACCATCCTTTCCAGCTGGGGAAAAAGTAAGACATACTCAGATACTTGGCAACATGTTGCAAGAAGGACAACAACAAGCACAAACTGGCTACTGAATACGCACAATTTGGCAGCTAGTCAAAATTTGTGAATGCACTTCTGTGTGGTAAAAAAATTAAATGTAGTGCGTTTATGAATATTTCATCTTCCAACTTCAGTCCATGTTGCGGCCTATAAGAAGCTGAGTTCCTGCTAAATACATGGGATGATGATAATGTAATTTGATTTTTTGATGGATTTTTACATATCTGTCTAAGTTACTAACGTGGGAGATAAATAGTCTTTCACAGGTTATAAAACAGGTTATAAAACTTTTTCCACTGAAAAGCAAACATCCTTTGTAAATACAGAGTTCGGTTCAAATGAGGGGAACTGTGGCCAACCTCCCGGCAATTCCTAGTTGAAAGAAATTTTGAATCCCATATGGCGAATGAAAAGAAGAACTTTTAGGGCCACTTGGGTTGTATGAGCCTGAACTGAAAGTTTTTCCCGAGGGTTGACCACATGAGCAATGGTTGTTTTGTAGACCAGTGAAGTCATGTTCACTGGGGCCCCAGTTTCGCTTCCTTATTTCTTTGCTTTCCTCTTGCTTTGTGCCATTTGCCACAAACCAGAAATACAGGCCTGTGAATTTTATCGTTCACAACAAAGCTGCTGTGATTTGAAAACGTATTTTTCCCTTGGTCGAAACTTGCATGACCACATCCTGACAAAGAAATGAGCAGAACGCAAGGAGGATGTGCAGAGACAACACGAGAACCAGGCACATCCTGCCTGTGAATAAAATAATAATAATAGCTTATTGTCACAAGTAGGCTTCAATGAAGTTACTGTGAAAAGCCCCTAGTCACCAGATTCCAGCACCTGTTCGGGGAGGCCGGTATGGGAATTGAACCCGCGCTGCTGGCCTTGCTCTGCATTACAAGCCAGCTGTTTAGCCCACTGTGCTAAACCAGCCCCTGAAGGTTCTGTATAAACTAAGATTTTATGGTGTATCATGCAGTAAATGAAGGTGTTTAATGGGACTTAACACTGTTCCTTGAACTACTGATATTCAGAACTGTAAGAGTTAATGGGCACATTTTGACCTGCTTCATAGTACGATCAACTCAATATTCCCAGATGTGAACTCATCCACACAATCAATATGCAACGCTAACATATGTGTATTTTGTTTACCAACCTTTTCTAACCATTTGAAATATCATCTTTCCTTCTCTCAAACAAACAACATCTCCATCTCTGGTTCAGGATTTCTCCAGTTGACCACACATGCAAGAGGCATTCATTATACTTCTGGCCTGCGTGTTCGTAACTTGGAATTTTCCCATTTGAACATAAAACCGTATTCTCAGAAATAAAGCAAGATATACAGATGACATTTTAACCTCAGTTTTTACAATCATACTGGCAGCTAAGTATCTTGCCCATCACCAATGTATTAGGAGCCACACATCTGCAGTTATCTGCTACAAAACGGTGGCGAGTGAGGTATCTCATCACTGGCACCTACTCTAAATATTTGGTCTGCTTCACCTGGCATTCGCCCTTTATCAGGACCATGCTTTGCAGATGTTTCCATTCTGCAACCTACAAATGCATTATTATTTCTGTTAAATTCACATTCCTGTAAAAACTGGTTTCCTAGAAGAATAGTTCAATTGGTTTCTTCTCTCTCTTGGGAAGTCCCTCACTGTTGTGGAGGACTTGATTCCACTCCGAGGAGGTGGGTTCTGTGGTGGCTGAATAGTCCGATCTCGGATCCGCAGGCGCTGCCACAGGTTTGGCAGGTGGTGCTTGATGAGATGGCTGGGTGGGACGCTCTGGATTATGCAATCTCCTTCCGCTGTTTACGCTTGGCCTCCGCATGCTCCGCCCTATGAGCTTGAGATAATTGGCACCTTCATGGATGCTTTTTCTCCAGCTTGTGCATTCTATGGCAAGCGATTTCCATGTGTCGGTGGGAATGTTGCATTCACTTATTTAGGGAGGCTTTCAGAGTCCTTGTAGGGTTTGTTCTGCCCTCCAAGTGATCCTTTGCCATTGTGGAGCTCGTGGTGGAGCACTTGTTTTGGGAGTCTTGTGTCAGGCATGCAGCCTGCCCATCGCAGCTGGTCGAGCATGACTAGTGCCTTGATACTGGGGATATTGGCCTGGGAGAGGATGCTCACGTTGGTACGCCTATCATGTCAGTGGATTTGCAGGATTTTGTTGAGGCAGTGTTGGCGATATCTCTCCAAGGATTTGAGGTGTCTGCTCTACATTGTCAATGATTATGATGCACACAGGAGGGTGGGGACCATGACGGCTCTGTAGACCATGAGCTTGGTGCTGGATTTGAGGTCTCAGTCTTTGAATACTATCGAATATTATCTCTGTTAAAAGTCACTTTCCTGTAAAAACTGGTTTCCTAGAAGAATAGTTCAATTGGTTTAACCGTTAATTATTGCCTCATCGCCAATAAAACTCAAGGTTGCTCACTGAACCCTGTGTGTCAAAAAGAGTATTTGCAGCAGCTAGTCAATATACAGAATGAACTATTTGCATTCCACCTTTGGAATGGACTTCATGCAGACTCTATCAAGGGATCTTATTACATGCTCGAGCCTAATTATTCTGTTGGGGTAGATATTCGGTCATCTCCCCCAGTAGATTTTTGTAACAGATTCTACTATACAAATTAGAGCTTGATAAAGCCAACTCTCCTATGCCAAACAAAAGTTGACCATGCCACAGATTGATGTAATCTAGAAAAAAGGTACATAAAATTATGCAATTGAACCCTAGATTAGATTTTCCTTTTTTTGATGTTCAGTGGATGCCACTGAAGCATACGGATGGAATGCTGGTTCAGAAGTCTGAAGGATCATCTGGTTTAAACCCCTCATTGAAAAAAGTTCCTCCAGTTTGCACACTTGGAAGCCCACCACTTGTTATGGCCAATCTTGCCATTTAACTTTCAGACCATGCTCCACATAAAAGGCCCGTGCATGTGCAATCTTAATTCAAACTCTTCTGGGCCCTCTGCCTAGAATACAAAGAGGTTTGGCTGACAGCCCAGAAATCCATTAGTCTGTTGAAACACCTGAGCCCCTGGGAAAATGCTGCTTCATTGACAGTTCTGGCTCTCCGATCTATGCTATCAATTTCAAACTGTTTATTTACACATGGTAAAACTGTTTCAAGTGATTGCAGTTTCAGCTGCAGATACTTTAAAGTGGTCTAGATGATTGACGGTTCCATTAGCCTGTTGGAAAAATTAGTTTTTTAATAGTGGAAAGTTATCAAAGAGTGACTGTTTTTAAAAAGTTTTTTTTCCCGCACACATGCTACTGTCACTATAGCGTTCATTGCTTCTATTTTGGGGGGAATACTTTGGCATTGGGATATTTGCAGGGCCATAGCTTGGCAAGTGGGGCATGAGGGGCCATGGCGGGTGGATGGGGGGGTGCTTGAGGTAGCATGGATGGGGCATGGCGAGTATGTTGGGGTGAGTGAGAGGGCTGGAGAGCCTGTTTCTAAATGTAACTGGGACAAACAAGCCCCTCAGCATCAAGGCGGGTCTTTTAAACAGCCCGTCTCTGTACCAAGAAGCCCCTGAGGCTGCATGTGAACTTTTTCACGGATCTACTGGCCTGACACCAGCCTGTACTTGCACCCCACAAATGAAAATCATTTTGTTGTGGGCACTTTCTCCTGAGACGCATGGGGTGCACTAGATATCTTCTTGCCTCCAGCAATCCACATACAGGACAAAATTCCAACCCAATGTTATGAGTTGCAAAAAGTTGGTTTACAGGTGCAACAGGTGATTAAGAAGGCAAATGGAATTTTGTCCTTCATTGCTAGAGGGATGGAGTTTAAGACTAGGGAGGATATGCTGCAATTGTATAAGGTGTTAGTGAGGCCACACCTGGAATATTGTGTTCAGTTTTGGTCTCCTTACCTGAGAAAGGACGTACCGGTGCTGGAGGATGTGCAGAGGAGTTTCACTAGGTTAATCCCAGAGCTGATGGGGTTGGACTACGAGGAGAGGTTGAGTAGACTGGGACTGTACTCGTTGGAATTTAGAAGGATGATGGGGGATCTTATAGAAACATATAAAATTATGAAGGGAATAGATAGGATAAATGCGGGCAGGTTATTTCCACTGGTGGGTGAAAGCAGAACTAGGGGGCATAGCCTCAAAATAAGGGGAAGTCGATTTAGGACTGAGTTTAGGAGGAACCTCTTCACCCAAAGGGTTGTGAATCTATGGAATTCCTTGCCCAGTGAAGCAGTTGAGGCTCCTTCATTAAATGTTTTTAAGATAAAGATAGATAGTTTTTTGAAGAATAAAGGGATTAAGGGTTGTGGTGTTCGGGCCGGAACGTGGAGCTGAGTCCACAAAAGATCAGCCATGATCTCATCCAATGGCGGAGCAGGCCCGAGGGGCCAGATGGCCTACTCCTGCTCCTAGTTCTTATGTAGTTATTATTTCAAACAATAAAATAGGAAAACCGAGAATTGAGGGAAGGTGGAAAAATATTAAAATAGCCTAACACAGTTATATGATATTTTTAAAAATAAATTTAGAGTACCCAATTCATTTTTTACAATTAAGGGGCAATTTAGCGTGGCCAATCTACCTACCCTGCACATCTTTGGGTTGTGGGGGCGAAACCCACGCGAACATGGGGAGAATGTGCAAACTCCACGCAGACAGTGACCCAGAGCCGGGATCAAACCTGGGACCTCGGCACCGTGATACAGCAGTGCCAACCACTCCACCACTGTGCTGTCCAACTGCTTGCAGATATGATTATATAATATACATGTACATTAAAATCTTTATTGTGTGGCATGAGCAGGGAATAGGTGGTGCCAGTTAATCAAAAACGCCAGTCAATGGAAAACAGCACAATACTTGCAGAGTGAACTAATGTGCAAATACTCAGGAAGTAAAGACCAGTAATTTTTTTACTCCGAAGTCTTTAACAGTGCATTAAAGCACAAATTAAAGGATACAATGTTACAGTATACGAATATGGGTTCAGGATAACCTCCTTGGTAAAGTGATGATTTGTATGGGGGGGGATCATCAGGAATTCAGATTGATACAGAATTTTGGGTGCTGTGTAACGCAAGGTTTACTATATATGGTGAACAGTAATGAAATACTAAACTGAAAAAAGTTTTTCTATTTAATAAGGCCTCAGAAGGGGCGTTGCGCTACAACTGGTATGCAGTTGTTAATATGTAACTTTTTCTACATACACTACGCCAGAATTCAATGATCACCATAAGAGTCCTTGCCAGCGCTTCGGAATTAATTTTTATTTCAAACTAGTTACCATTTTCCTACTTGTGGTAAGAGATTCTGAAAATATAAAACATCTTGAGATGGAGCTCTTGACGAAAACAATTATGTGATGCATATGGCACAGAAACAGTAAGTGCACTGCCTTGAGTCACACAGTTGCACTGCTTCTGTCCCCTGACTCTGAGACAACATCACAGCAAGCAAGCTGAACTGGAAGATAGAGAAACAGTAGGGAATCCGTTCTGGGAACGGATTTCACCCATGAATTTCCTGTCTGGCCCAGGTCAAAAAGATCAAAGCCATCCGCAAAATGATAAGACAACCCTTCATGGGTCTTACTGCCATTAGAATGGGACTGGGTTTTACCTCACTTTCATGACATTTAATGTCAAGAGCGATTAAAAGTGGCCCTGGCAGATTAAGATGATATTCTTGGAGGGTTGTACTGCTTGCATTTCCAATGAGAATTGTCAGCCAATAATCAGTCTACTAGTTTAGTGGTCCACAGACAAAAAGAGTATTTGCAGCAGAATGTAAAAAAAATTTAAATAGCTGTCTAGATGATAGAACCATGTTATTTGTTACTCCAAAATGTTCATCGTTCTGCACCAGGTTATTTAATTGTGATCGCCCAGGTCATTAGCACTGGAGTAGGGTGCTTTGGGGAGAAAACCAAACCTGCATATTACAAGGGCTGAAGGACACAAATACATATTCAACTTTTTTGATTATTTTCTCAATCTGCAATTAAGGTAAAAAGCATATTTGGCAATATAAACATGAAACAGTGGGGTGGTTTTGGATGATCATGCTGTTCACCTATCTGATACACAACATAGGATTGAGCTTTAAGCTATTCCACATTGCATAAATGAACAGATATGTCAGCAGTAAGTACTGCAAAGCTTTCTTTAAAAAAATCTGTTGCTTGTGAAATGAAAGAGGCCTTGCTATGTTAGTCATTGTTTTTTTTAATGAAACTAGAAACTTGCTGTTGTTGATATGTTTCTCATTTACCGACCAGCTGTTGAATCCTGCAAAATGTAAAAGTTGTTCAGCTTCATCAAGTAAATTTAAAGTACCCAATTCCTTCTTTTTCAATTAAGCGGCAGGTTAGCGTGTCCAATCCACCTACCCTGCATATCTTTGTGTTGTGGGGGTGAAACCCACAGACACAGGGAGAATGGGCAAACTCCACGCAGACAGTGACCCGGGGCCGGGATCGAACCCAGGTCCTCGGCTAGCCACTGCACCACCGTGCCGCCCCTAAAAGTTGTTCAGCTTTTAAGGTCACGGGATTTGAAAACAAATTGTAAAAGCTAGTTGAGAAACAAATGATTCAGAGTTTCTGAATTATTGTAAAACAGTTGTGTGTTTACAGGTCAGCGTTGTACAAACAAAAGTTGGTAAGCTAAAAGGGCAATTTACCACCTGCAGATGCTACCAAATGTCAGAAAGTAATTGCACTACAACACGTATCTTGCATGCAAAATGCAGGTTGGCAAATTATGATTTTTAATGAAAATTAGACTGGTGCAGTGCTGGAAAGCACAGCCTGGCTTTATGAAATCTTTTTGCTAAATATTAAAATTAATTTCAAGGGGACTATTTGGCTGCACAGAAAGAATGGCTCAGAGAGGGGTTAGGAGACAATAGACCTGGTGTCACAAGTATCACTTCATTAATTCAGCGGATGTTACTATCTGTTATGTGGTTCCTATCTAATCTTTTCAAAATCATCAGCTTCCCTAAGGGAGGGGGAAGTCCACACTCAGCCTCCCTCCAGCCAGCGAGTTAATGGTGAATAGCAGACACAGCTACTGGATAACTAAACTCCATATCCACTGATCTGCAGCAAAATCATCATACACAGCACATAATCCAGTACAGCAGATTCCACACATGCTTCATTTTTTTTTCCTTGTGAATTTCATGTCTCAGAACAGGTAAATTAAGCTGTGGAAAAAAATAAGTAAATTAATCATCAGCAGCAAATTCAATCGACCCGTATTAAATGGTAACTTGCATTATTTCCCTGCAGATTTAATACTCTAATGACCTTGGGAGATATGACAGGGAGAGTGATAAGAAACACAATCCGAGAAAGAGCACAAGCTCAGATCTTTCCCACCCATCTATTGGCATTTGGCTCTTGTGGTATCCATTGAGACATGGAAGCATCATCCAGCTGCTCCTTTTCTGTAAGGTATGGGAGGGGGGGGGGGGGGGGGGCAGGGGCATAATGTGTGGGAAATTAAAAGGAGTTACTTGGCTAATTTGTCAAACAAGAAATAAATAGCAACACTGCAGGTAGTAAAAATTAGAAATAAAATATACACAACAGCTCTGTCAAAGTGTAAACAGAAAGTCAGGCTATAACTTTAAGTGAAGATTATCCTGTTGAAGGGGTGCTACTTGAAACGTGAACCCATCTCCTTTTGCAGATGTTTACAAATTGTGGTGCATTTCAATCACTTTCTATTTGAATTTCATGTAAATAAAACAATATCAACAGGGTTAATATTAAGGCTACTTCTATACAAGCCTTACATGAAAAGACAGCTGGAGTGAAAAAATGCCCTTCCCTAAATGCCATTAGTGTCATTCTGCATCAAATGGGCCTAAATCACTGGAGTTCATTTGATCCAAACTGTCAGTATCCAAATTACTATTGGCTTCTCAATAAGAATCTACAATGTACAAAGTGTTTACTGGTGCTGCACTGGTTTTTTGTCTACTCAATAGAACATTATTGACATCACAATAATGCCGTAATCCAACACAACTAATGCTAACTCCTTTTTCTTCTGCAGCACTTACATCTCTTCCTGACTAGGCCATTTTTTCCATGACAATTTACTGTTAAAAGACTGAAGGTTATTTCCCCTCTCTCATGGTCAACTGGCAGCTTTAATTGTTAATTTATCTTCATTTTTATTGGTAAAAAAATCAATAATGTAAAATATAGCTCAAGAATTCAGTCCCTTTAATATCTTAATTAAACATGCTCAGACAGAATGAGAATTTGCAATGGACCAAGAAAAAAGGCTGAAGATAACTGCACCTTTGCATGTTATCAAGTGAGCAGAACACATGAGTACGATAATTGCAACGAGAAAGTTTGAGATGTTTGGGAAGAAATGTTTTTAGTTCAAGTCCTTACAAAATTTGGTTAAAAGATCAGACAGCGTTGCAGGGCAGAGAACCCTGCTTCCTATACCAAATCTGGTCAGTATGACGACTACTGCTGGCAAGCTAGTTCTGCAAAAGTCAGTCATACCTTTTACACGAAGGAGTGCCAAAGGGAAAAAAGAAAAATAACTGGGATTAGTACTTTGATCTTTTTTTTAAGTGTCTCATGTTCACCTTTTACTGAATGTGGAGGAATATTGTGATAAATTAACAAGACCAAAGAGTGCAATTATACATTGGTCTGACTTTACAAACTCTTTGTGGTTGTGCAAAAAAAAGGTCATCTCGGTCAGATTTTTGCATACTAGATGCATGTATTTGTTTTCACATTATTCCAAGGCCAGCTATCATTCACACCCTGTATAAAGCCAGCACAGGGCCTTCTCTGTGCTCCCTGACAGATACTAATGGCTGCTCTCCTCAGAGCCTGTAACCAAACTGCCTGCTCTGCATTCCTGACATTAATGAAGACTTGAACTGAGGCCTGTACCTCTGCTATGTAAACAAATCCTGTAATGTTACTTTAACACAATACTGTCCTGAAGTAAACAACTTTTGTAATGGTTGTACAACAGGGGCACATTCATATAATAAAGTACAAGAGATTAATATAACATATGCCCATCAAAACCATCCCACATCACAGCACATCAAGCAGGTTTTCAGGATAATTTTGCCATGAGCTGCTTTAGTAATATTCTTTCCATATGTTTCAAAACTGGATTACTGCTCAGCAATGCATTGCTTGAAAATAGTTGTATAATTTAAAACCTGTTGCTCTGCAATAATTAGTTAAGACATTTTGAGAATGTCTCTTGCTTTAATGACACAAGTGGGCAACCATTTTCTTCAGGAAATATTTTTCAACACAGCAATGTAAAAGCAGGAATACTGTTTCATCCCCAAATTTGCTGCATTGTAAATAGAATATCTTTCCTTTTTGGCCAGTGATAGGGGTATAAATACATGAAAGAACACGTATTACAAGCAGCAGAATTATCCTGTTTATTGATTTTAGCTCTGGGGTATTACAGAGAGCACTTGATTTATCTAGAGATTTTCCCAAAGCTTATTCCCGACTTTTAAACCTAAACGAGACTTTAAAGGCTTATCCACAGAAAAATCTATTAAATACAGCAACATTTGAACCTTTAGTATGAGCACTGAAAGATAGCATCTTCTTTTGTGATCTAACAGCACATTAACATGACTACTCCCACTTTCACTGAACAGAACCACTGCATACATTTACACACACACACACACGAAAATCAAACTTACCCCATTTTCTCATCCCATTAATTACACAGTTTGCCACCAGAGAAGATATTGTTTGCAACAGGCTGTGTCTGCTAAATTGGCACAGTGTGCCAGTGCCACTTCCATGCAGAATAAAAACTCATCAGTGCTGTAGATCAAATCTCTCCCTTCACTACTGCAATCTTATCTCTGCAAAGCAGTAAAAGATAGTAACCTTAGAACTCATTATAAACAGGAAAGATAGCCAGTATTTACCGGTAATATTTTTGACCTGAATTTCACTTAATACTCTGAAATGTTCATTACGGCAAACAACAGTAAGCATAAAGAGTTTCTCTTCTCCACTTCCTCACTTTCATTCCCAAGATCCCATTGATATCTGAAATGATGTTGCAGCAAATCAAGCACAGGTACTACTGATAGAGCATCAACCACATCCAGAATTGGAGTGGTAATGATTGGCACTCAGACAGATCTTCAGATGCCCATGTTGCTGTTGGTTGTGCATGTGCACATAGTTTAAATAAAGGGAGTATTTATTTGAAACTGTTCCATGCATTTGTCATATCGAAATTCTACGGGTTTGAATGTTATCCTGGCTGGCCTCACCATCCTCCACTCCTGATTAACTTCAGCTTAACCTTCCAGTTTCTCAATACCTCAAGTTTAACATTCTGACCAAACTTCTAATCATCACTTCCAAAATCATCTCCTTTAGCTCACTGAAAAATGTTGTCCGATTAACCTTCTGACAGGCACTCAGGGATACTTCCTTACTAAATATGTATATGAATCTGTTATTTTATTAAATAAAAGAAATGCCATGGATAATTATTCCATAAATATATCATTGATCATATTGGTTAGTTTCAAACGTTTCCATATTATCCTGCCAATTTTCAGTCAATCCAACTAAAAAGCATACTCGAGTGTGAAGGGAATGTTCCCCCTGTTTCACCTCTAACTCTTCTGACTTGGCAGAGGTTGCTGGACACACAACAGGGAAGGCTGCCTATAACTGGCTATTACTACTGAGATTTGAATTTGGATCTCTACAAGTGGAGCTCACACTTTCCAACATGTAATTCTTTGGGCTACCCCTTCTCTTGATTCCAAACCTTTATTGCTGATGGACACAATGCCAAACTGCTCAAATGTCTCTTGAGACAATGGCCTCAATATTACTTCCCCACGTTGGATGGAAGATTGTCAGGGAAGTTGGCAGCGTTAAATATGGGAACTATGATATTGGCATACTTGAGTGTCTCACCATGGAGAGGTGGGGCAGTTGAATTCACTGCTGAGGTGCAGGTTTCCAAGGTATTGGTAAATCGGGCAGAGAGAGGCAGAAATTGCCAGGCGCACAAAGTGTACCTTTCTCAGGAGTATATGTAGACCAGCAGGAACAGGAGAGCTCCCAGGGCCTCTGAGGGAAACCTTTGGATTCCCCTGCACCAATCGCCGCCCTTCATCCTCCAACCCTGATTGCAGACCTGTTCCTCCACTCATCCAACGTGCCTCATTCCTTCCTTAGCACAGGCTCTGTTCCCTCACTCCACACAAATGCAGGGTCTTGCCCTCCTCCCGGGCTATAAAGTGTTTGAGGTCCCAGTGTTACGAACCACATTGATTTTAAGTGCAAGGCTATCCCACAATCCAGACATCAGTGAACATCCGGGCATTAATAAATGTTCTGCCCAATGTATTTCACAGTTAACAGTGGAAGCTTATAAACAGGCAGAAAGCTATACTTTTGTTGGGTTATTTGCTACATAATATATACTATTAAAAGCAAGGAAGGTACCGTTGATGGTCAGTAACCGCCTGCCTAATTATGGCTTTTATTATCAATCAACACAATGAACAGGAAACATCACACCTTTGCCTTCTGTGCATTAACTGTCGGATTCATCTCATCTTGCCACACCAGAAATACCCAGTGAGTTCAATAATTTTGCTAATTGCACACAGGGCGCAAAACTGCCAATTTGGAAAGATGACACTTTACAGCATCAGATTTTCAATATTAATATATCTCAAGGAATGTTTATTCTCCTTCCCAGCATTTGAAAAGGTCACTTCAACAGGCGACAAAACGGTTACATAAAAGCATGTGACTCAAAGTAAAAGCTTCTTGAAAACTACACCGCAGAATTGCATCCCTCAATATCTTACTATGGGCAATAGAAACACAATTACAAATCAACATGCTTACGCATTTATTAAAATTGCAGCAAAAGTGTCAAGAATAGACCAACAGCAAAAGATCCATCTTGCTTTGCAACACTGTCTCTGTTCTGTGCGGAGACTCTTCTTGCTGCTTTTCAAATGTTCCAAATGACAGAAGTCTTGCAGGAATAAGTAGACTCTGAAGATTTCCCAAGTTTACAAGATTTCTTTGCACTCACACAGAAGGACCAGTAGGTGATTTAAAAGGGCCTGTGGGTATTACTTTGAAAAGTGGAAGGTGAGCTGCTGATTTAAAGGCCTGATGTTGCCATAATTCTCCCCTAAAAGTGTTGAAAGGCCTATTGATGTCAGAAGTTTAACTTAGGAAGGACTGTTCCAATCCAAAAAGCCTGATGGCAAAACAGTTTCAAACCAGAAAATTGAGATTGTTCTGAATAGGGAACCCTGCTGTAATTTCAGTAAATGTTTCAAAAACCGAGGGAGGGGCAGCATGGCGGTGCAGTGGTTAGCACTGTAGCCTCACGTCGCCGAGGTCCCAGGTTCGCTCCAGGCTCTGGGTCACTGTCCATGTGGAGTTTGCACATTCTCCCCATGTTTGCATGGGTTTCATCCCCACAACCCAAAGATGTGCAGGCTAGGTAGATTTACATCTTTACATCTTGGGCCACACATTCTTTTCTCCAATTAAAGGCAGTGGTGATGGTGGTCGGGGGGTTCATCGTGGACATAAATGGCCGAGTGCTACAATTTTACAAAGATTAGTGGTCGGTCAGAAGACTGGACAGAATTTTAAAAGAATGGCTTTTTAAAAAAATAGGATATGAGGGAAAGCTAGATATAAATATAAAAATAAACACAAAGAGTTTCTACAAGTATTTAAAAGGGGAAATAAATTTAAAGTGAGTGTTGGTCCTCTAGAGTCCAGAGATTAAGTCTGGGAATTAATGATGGAAAATAAGGAAATAGTGGAAGTGTTAGGACTGATTTTTTCAATTTAGATGATACAAATACATAGTCAAAAATTAATTTAATAATAATCTTTATTAGTGTCACAACTAGGCTTACATTAACACTGCAATGATGGGGCAGCACGGTGGCTCAGTGGGTTAGCCCTGTTGCCTCACGGCGCCGAGGTCCCAGGTTCAATCCCGGCTCTGGGTCACTGTCCGTGTGGCGTTTGCACATTCTCCCCTTGTTTGCATGGGTTTTGCCCCCACAACCCAAAGATGTACAGGCTAGGTAGATTGGCCACGCTAAATTGCCCCTTAATGGAAAAAATGAATTGGGTACTCTGAATTTATTTTAAAAATACACTGCAATGGTTACTGTTTAAATCAAAAGGAAAAGAGGGACTTCAAACAATTACAATGACCAGGGCAAGGATACTGTAAAAACTATTAGAAATAAAGGCTGACAAGTACCCAGGACCATGTTGGACTCCATCCAAGGATCCTAAAAGAAGTGGTTGCTGAGATAGTATGGTTGTTGAGATAGTAGATGCATGGGTTTTAATTTTCTAAAATTCCATAGTTTCTGCAAAGATCCCATCATGTTGGAAAGTAGCAAACGTATCTCTCATCAATTCAGGAAAGGAAGCAAACAGAAAGTAGGAAACTACAAACCAATTAACCCAACATCTGTCATAGGGAAAATGCTAGAATCTATTATTAAGGAGATAATGGCAGGGGACTTAGAAAATCTTAAAGCAATCAGACAGAGTCAACATTATTTTGTGAAAGGGAAATTGTGTTTAATCAGTTTATTAGCGTTCTTTGAGGATGCGAATTCGGGGGAGGCGGCATGGGGGCACAGTGATTAGCACTGCTGCCTCGCAGCGCCAGACACCTCGGTTTGATTCCGACCTTGGGTGGCGGTCTGTGTGGAGTTTCGACGTTCTCTCCGTGTCTGCATGTGTTTCCTCCCAGTGCTTTGGTTTCCTCCCAGTCCAAAGATGTACAGGTTAGGTGGATTGGCCATGCTAAATTGCCCCTTGGTGGGGTTATGGGGATAGGGTGGGGGATTGGGCCTAGGTGGGGTGCTCTTTCAGGGGGTCAGTGCAGACTCGATGGACCGAATGGGCTCCTTCTCCACTGTAGGGATTCTATGTGATAAGCAACAGAATCTTATTAGAACGTATAGGTGCGGAGCACTTAGATTTCTAAAATGTATTTAATAAGATGCAACATCAAAGGTTACTACACAAAATAAGAGCACATATTAGCATGGATAGAGGACTGGTTAGCTTGAAATTTCATGGATGAGATTACCTCTGGGATCCCACCCGCCCCTGACAAAATTGAATGGTGGGATGGGTAGGGCTTCGGAAACCCTTGCCCCAATTAAGACCCTTAAGTGACCACTTAATGGTATTTTCCCACCCAGCATCAATTTTTAGGCTGACAGGCTAAGGACAGCTGAGGGTGTGAAATAGAAACTTTTCCAAACTTTAATCTTGTGCAGGAAGGTAGGGCGGGCAGCGACTCCATCTGAAGCCGTTTTCTGACTCGGATGTCCTCCCCTTAAGTACCAGACACCTTCGGATCTGCCCCCACCGGCCTAGCCCCCGATAACCCAGCCACCCCACTTGTGACCCCCCCAGGAGTTCCCTCCCCTCCCTGGAACCTCTGCCACTTAACTGGCCTCCATGTCCCGACACATTGCTGCTGGCCATTGCAGCGCCTTGCCTGAATGTGCTGGAGAACTGTCAGCCAATCTGACTGGCCGGCAGCTCTCCAAGACAGGACTTCCTGTTGCCAATCAATGCTTATTAGAGTGTAAAATGGCAGCTAGCCTGTCAGAGTCAGCAGGGATGTGTTCCATGCTGGTTCTCCAGATGGCAGGGGATCCGAAAAATTCAGGTCTTTGGGTCAGTTGGTATAACTTAGACTTGCCTGCTCCGGATGACTGTGTTTCTATAGTCTATGGACTCCAATGACCTAAGCAGTTTGCCATCTCACTGAGGTACATGTGGGAGCTATAAGCCCAGCACAGAAATCTGAACATAACCAACTGTCTTGTCACCAAGTTGTTCAATTTCCATTAATGAAGATTGTTGGGTATTTCTGTTCAATATTTCCATACCATTTCATTTTTAAAGTATGGGTTTTTCACCAGAGCCTTAAAATACAACAGAAATTACCATATTCAGATTAGTAGTCTCTCTAAAATATGCACTCAAGTGTTAGATGATTGGCATTGCTTTCGACTTCAAAGTCAGTACCATGAACTGAAGATCTTATTCATTTCTTTGTGACTGGAGTAGTCCCTTGCAATTTGCTCAATCTAATTTACCTCCACTCAGGTACTTACACACTTTGAATGTAGAGATAAGCTTTATGGTGATATTGGATTAAAATCACATCTATTGCAGGTAAGCAATATGCAATATTATGACCTTGTGCCAAGAGCTCCACTATTTGTTGATGGCCGTTTACCAATTTAGCAGAAACCTGGAAATCATAAATGATCAAGTCTAGTTTGAAAAGAAAAAGTTAAACTTTAGACTCGGTCAATGCCGGTCACATTATAAAGCACATTATAACACATACATCTGAGTACAAGTCATCCTATCAAATGGTTATCAATAGCAGAGATATGATCAGCTAATATTCTGCTTCTTATGTAGTTACCTCATAGACTAACAACTGAACAGAGCACAGAATTATTCAGTGTAGATCAGCATATTTGTGCTTTCCTTTTCCATACTACTTCAATAATTCTAGTCCAGGAATGATAACATCGCCCGTGACATACACAAAATAAACTGTATTTATACCCAGGAACAAACGGCAACCATAGCTGCTGCAGATATGGTGTTATAGTTGAGCCAGGACGTCTGATTTATGACATCACGGAATCCACCCAAGACTCTGAATAACTTGTAGAAGTGTTTTTGACACAAACAGAGCAAGCAGAAGGATGTTATTTCAGCAATAACACTTCGCAAATCTTTTCACCTCTCCACCTCGACGACATTCCTTAAAACGTACTAATTTGACCAAGCTTTTAACTACCCATTGTAAAATCTACTCCTTTGGATCAGGTTCCGTCTGATCAGTCCTGTGAAGTGCCTCAAGGCATTTTCCTACATTCAATGTGCTATATATGTTGCTGTATTACAGTGCTCCTCAGCCACTCCACATATAGCAATACGTCGCTTGTCTGCTCCTCTGTTATCCTGTGATACACTGTAGTCTACCCATTCCCATGACACCTTCTAATGCAATGCGATGCTCCATTCCTAGAATACAGAGAAAGTAAAACTGTCTGAGGAAGGACAGCCATTCAACCCATAATCCATGCATCCGGAATAATGCTAATATTCCTTACCACAGCATCCAACTGATTCTTTATTTAAGGGTTTACTCCTCCAATACATCCAAGACTGTGTTTGTGTGGAAAATAACATCCTGATAGCAGTCATAAATTTGTAGTTTGTCTTACAAACTTGTGATCCCTGTTCTACCCTTGGGGTATAACTTAAAGGAATTGTTTGCATTTAACTTTATTGGACACAGTTATAAGATCACTGAGTACATTTTAAACTTCTGCACAGGAACCCAACCAATGAAGAGCAACTGCTTGCCACTTGTTTCAGATGTAAAGAGGCCCAAGCCATTTTGAGTCCTGGACCTCATTTAAATGAAACCGGCAAATAGGTGAACAGCAAATGATTGGCGTGATGCAACTCAACCGTTTCGGGCCTGAGGATATTTATGTATTTTACGCTGCCACAGCACACTGGTATGTCTACAAGTCCTAGAGTGCGTGAGGAGCCTGGACCAACTGTGCCCTTTATTTTCTTAATGGAGCCAGGAGGGACATTCCTGCTCCTTCTGGCTCTTCAAAAACATGCTAAAACTGTACTGGGGCTGTTTTTGGTGTGTTGACCTGGCAATCCAATATCAGGACACATGGGCAGAGTATGTGCGGTACATAGCCACCATCATGTCTCTTCAAATTGCATTTAGCATCCTAACTATATCACAGGACACAGATATTCACAGTCCAGAGACCTGTCACCCAATGTCAGTCAGGCAGTCATTGTTATTTTTAATGCCTTAATGCTCCTTCTTTGACTTGACCAAGATAATTTCACTTATAATTCTTGCATGTTATCCCGGCCGTGGTTCACTGTCTATTTGAAGTTTACACATTGTCCAAGTGTCTGTGTGGGTCTCACCCCCACAACCCAAATAGACTGGCAGCGTAGGTGAGTTGGCCATGCTAAATTGTCCCTTAATTGGGAAAAAAAGAATTGGGTACTCTAAATTTATTTATTTTTAAATTCCTGCATGTTTGCTTTTATTTGACTCATTTTCTCTAATTGTATTAACCATTGAAGACAACCCTTAAAACCTAAATGGGAAGATCCATTTCAAAATGACAGCAGCCGAAGCCTCAGCTTTACTGGGGCTGTAACCTAATGTCCCTATTTTAAGGCCACTTTATTGACATCAATGTTGACCAGTTCAAAATCATCCCATATCTCAAACACTTGCTTTCAAGACCATAACCTTTCTTCATAACCTTGACCTCGAATGAAAAGGTCAATCTAATGCACGCCCCCTCATGCTTGGATGTCTCACTTGTGCCTCTGAAATGGGTACAGTAGGAAAGGTATGGACTGACTGATGCACTGTACAGTTTAATCAGGACTTTCTCCTGACTTGTGCTCTACTAGCTGTCCCTCTATTCTACTGATCTTATTGATGGCCAGCATTAGTTGAAAAACCCCGAGTTCTGAGTCCACCGAAGTCAACAGTATTTCATCTGTTCTTACTAAATCTTTGCAATCAGAACTTCAACAAAACCGTTTGCAATTTAGTCAAGTATGGATTGCACATAACAAAAAATATGCAGAAATGTTGCATTTGTGCCCAGACATTAAATATCAGTGATATCATTTACTATGTGTGACCATTGTTGCAGGCAAATTGTCTACGAAACAACAGTGACTATATTTTAAAAGTGACCTTTTTTTTGTGAACTATTTGGGGTGCCACAGGAAGTAGAAGGTGCTAAATTAATGCAAGTCTCTTCTAAATTGGGAAAGCCAATCACAGATGGGGTGATCGCTTTACTGAGTACCTCTTGCGCTGTCTGCAAATTCAATCCTGAGCTAAATGTGGCTTGCCACTTTGTCCCCCTCTCATCCCACTTTAGCTTCTTTGTCATTGGAATCGTGCAGTGGCCTGAAGAACAGTATCTCATTTTTCTTCTCAATGTCCTACAATCCTCTTGTGTGCTCAGTATCAGCGTATAGCTATATCATCGTCAAAACTTTAAATTTCACACCTGCCTCTCCTGTACCTCCATTCCCTCACATTGGCTTCAGGTTGACACTTCCTTCACTGTCTACAAACCCTGTTTCTTTTAATGCCTTAATTCCACAATGTCCCAGATATAGGTTGAGAGGTGGTAGATTTAGAACTGAGAGGAGGAGGAACTACTTCGCGCAGAGGGTGGTGAATTTGTGGAACTCGCTGCCCCATAATGTGGTGGAATCTGAGTCATTAAATGGTTTCAAGAAGGAGATAGATATATTTCTGATTTTTAAAAATGGATTAAAAGGATATGGGCAAAAGGTGGGGAGGTGAATTTGAGACCAGGAAGAGATCAGCCATGATCCGTTTGAATGGCAGAGCACACTCAAAGGCTGAATTGCCTACTTCTGCTCCTAATTCCTCTGTTAATGCTCTTGCTTTGACTTAACCAAGGTCATTTCACTTGTAATTCCCGCATGTTGTTTTTATTACACTTTTGTTCTCCAATTGTATTGATCATTTCCTCCTGGAAGACAACCCTTAAAACCTAACACTTTGACCACCGGCCCCAGTATGATCTTACGTGGTTAGGTATCAGTGTTTGCATTATGATGTTTTGCTACAATTTGGCGCTATATGCATACAGGTATCATGTCTGTCTGCATCTTATTTCTGAGTCAAGTGTCCGTATCTGAGATGCAGACTTGCCTGTTCTTTCTGTAGATGCTGACTGACCTGTGGCATTTTTCCGGCATTTTCTGTATTTGTACATATTTCTTTTCCTTTGCTTGTCATCTGAACCTTGACTTCCTGATTGGTTGCAGCCTTGCAACATGCTCCTAAAAATCCCCTTTCATTCTCTGTGTTGTGTTTCACCCAGGCAACCTTGATACACTGCTTGACATTTACAATATCAGAACCTGGTTGCAACAGTGGCGATAAAGCTATGGATGTGTCACACATACATCACAAGATGATGGGGTGCTCTGTCGCCTACTATTGCACATATTCTGGGAAAGCAGCACAGTCACCAGTTCTAAATAGGTAAAACTTCCACTTCCACGAATGAATGATAGGCTTCGTAAGCTGACCATTCCAAATAAGGGGAAAGAAGATATTCAAAAGAAAATTTGTAGGATTTTTCAAAGCACTTCACTGCTGATCAATTATTTTAATTACTGTTGCAATGCAGGAGACGCAACAATCGATTTGTGCATAGCAAACTCCCAAAAGCAGCAACTGAATAAATGGCCAGGCCATCGGTTTTAGGGGGATAATATTTGTCCAAGACCCCAGGAAAATTTCCCTGCTCACTTTTGAATAGTGCTGCCACCTCTAATAGTCGAGAATTGCATCAGCACAAAGCCCCTGCCTGGAATACCTGCTCAAGACGCCAGGGTCGAGCTGGAACCAACAACCTTTTGACTGAGACATGAGTGCGACCACTGAGCTATGATTAATATATTACAACTGTTCTGCAGAATAGGTTCTGAGACACTCAGACAGGCATAATTTCTGTGCAGGACTTTACCAAAATTTCCTAAAGGAAAGGTGCCAGAGTTTGTAGTTCTGCCGATGTCTTAACACCAAAAGTAGTTAAAATATTATTTGTTTTTATTCTAAATCTATCTACACTCTTTAAACTATTCGTAATGATTCATTTTAAATTAAAAGGATAAGTGCTGATTACCTAACTTTAAACATGATTACTTTAATATTTAAGTCCTGATTTGAAGTTACATTTTCTTGGATCCACATCTAAGTCAAAACTTCAGTTTTGAACTTACTGGTGTCGGATATTTAAAAAGAAAAGCAGGGAAAAGATTTACAATAAAAATGATTCTATAGCTGCAGGCACAGAATACAATGTAGAGAATACCGTTTCAACTTGTTCCTCACATCAGCAATTTGTACTGGAAGTAGGCAAGGCTCCAAACACCTTGATGTGGGAGGGGGTGGGGCAGGAAAAGAAATCAAATCTGACAGAGTAGAAGACACTCAGAATATGATGAGGCTCGAAAGATGTCTCACAAGAGAAATTACTGGAAGTAGGAGGCATTTATGATAGAAATACCTAACCGAAAGCAAAACGATTGCAAGGCAGACAGGTAAACCAAGCTGAATTTTCATCTCGTTGAAGAGATGGATTTCAGAGCACTAAGGGAAACAGTTTGGTTTTTTGGGGAGGAAATCTGATTTTTCTCTGCATTCACAATCCCCTACCATTTTCCTCTGGCACTATTATGGGTTGATAATGCCGAAAGTGCAAAGCACACACCTGCCCCCACCGAGTCAGGTTTCTAACTTTAAGTGGGGGACACATAATTCGGATTTCCTCCCACACAACATTCTTATTTGTTTGCGGTGTGGGGTTTTGGAAGTCCCATTTATAAAAAGCACACCAGTTTTGAGAATTTGTGAAGAATCTACACTCGAAATAAAATGAACACTTAAAAGAAAAAAAAACACCAGGCACACTGTTTTGAAACTGAAATATGTGGGCCGGCACGGTGGCGCAACGGTTAGCACTGCTGCAACAGGACGCTGAGGACCCAGGTTCAATCCCAGGTCACTGTCCATGTGGAGTTTGCACATTCTCGCCATGTCTGCATGGTCTCACCCCCACAACTCAAAGATTTGCAGAGCCCCTTAGTTGGGAAAAAAAATTTGAGTAATCTAAAAAAAATGTTTAATTGAAATGCGCAACCGCTATACTTTCCTCCCCAGAGAGCAGTCTATTGTTTGGATAGCTGTGGCCATTCTCAATGCTTGGCTGAGTTTCAAGTGCTAATGGGCGTCAGCACTGTAGCATCTGAGAATGAATGACAGTTTCAAGAAATTATAACAAGTTGCCCTTTGTGTGTGGTTTCTGGTTTGGTGACAAGCTAATAGGATTACAAGTATTATAAGGTGTTTTTCACGTGGCAGAATGTATTTTTCTCAGCACCAATGATATGAAGACTTTTATTAGATGACAAGAGGTTTAGTTTCTTCCCCAAGGAATGTAAAATATTTTCCGTTGAAATTGCATAGAATCGGAGGATTCCACATAGTAGATACTAGGCAAGTAGTAATGGAGACTACATGGGATATAGAGATGCCAGCGGGGATCTGAAAGGGCATGAAGGATAGATGAGGGTCATTGAAATGGCATGAGAGGGTGGGGTGGTGAGGGAGGGGGAGGGTGAGGGGACCTTTAGACACTGTTGGGAGCTGAGATACTGTGCTGGAGGACTGAGGCAAGCCTTCTAACTGGTCCATCTCCGCAGCCACACTCCTTCCACAGTCCAGCACGACTTGCAAATTGCACTGCAAACAACAATCTCGGTGTGAAAAGAGCAAAATGGTGTGTGTAGTCACTGATGGGTCAAGTGTTCAGGTCGGGTTTTCCCCATCCCAGGTGAAGGTTTGTCCCGTAATGTTTGGAAATAACACAAAGCAGTTCATATGCAATGAATTACTTTGAGGTTCAATGAATGTTGTCAGCACTGAGAAAAAAATCCAACATAGTCTCTATCTGCCTCTCTTCCATATACCTTACATTACAATAAACTGAAGATATTGCATTAACTAATTACATCTTTGGCAATGTTATCTGGCTTCTTCCAATGTATCAAAAATCTTTTTATTCAGCAGTACATGTCAGGATGATGAGGCACTTCCTATAGGTTGCTCTATAGACCTCAGACTCTAAAACATAAAGCTGCCAGGCCAAATAAAATAAGCATTAAAACGTTGATTGTAGATTATAGTTCTATGGCTCACTATAAACTCAGTTTAGTTGGTGCAATTGGACATATTCCTCGAGAGCTCAACAGTTCTAACTAAAAGACACACAAATATGTAATTACTGCTCTTTCTTGCTTACATATGGTAGTAGCTCATATGGCATTTCTTAAAACATATCAGAATTAATTTTAAATTGACGGCACATAAGAGATATCAACGTGACTGCTGGGAAGGTAGCAGTGGTTAACACTGTTGCTTTACGGCGCCCGGGATCCGGGTTCAATTCTGGCCTTGGGTTACTGTGTGGAGTTTGCACGTTCTCCCCTTATCTGCGTGGATTTCCTCCGGGTGCTTTGGCTTCCACCCACAGTCCAAAGATGTGCAGGTTAGCTGGGATTACGGAGATATGGCAGGGGAGTTGACCGAGGTAAGGTGCACTTTCAGAGGGTTGGTGCAGACTCCTTCTGCACTGTAGGGATTCTATGTTCTGGAAAGGACAGACAATGTAATGAACAGGCCATCAAGTGCCCGACCAACCATCATGGGAAAGGATTCATGACATGGCTCACTGTGGAGGGGTTGGTAATGATTGTTCACTAAAGATCTACAAGTTGCCCACCCAGTTAAACAGTTGTGTAGAGACAAAATGATCATACCTCCCAGCATAATCTGATAATCTGCAAGGGTGGGTACATATGGCTGTATAAAATATAGAATCATAGAATCCCTAGAGTGAAGGAGGCCATTTGGTCCATTGAGTCGATACCAACCCTCCAAAAGAGTGCCCAACCTAGGCCCACTCCCCTGCCCTGTGACCGCAACCCTACCTAATCTTTTTTGGACTCTAAGGGGAAATGTAGTAATGCCAATCCAACTAACTTGCGCATCTTTGGACTGTGGGGGGAAACCGGAGCACCCGGAGGAAACCCAGACACAGGGAGAACGTGCAGTCACCCGAGGCCGGAACTGAACCCGGGTCCCTGGCGCTGTGAGGCAGCAGTGCTAACTACTGTGCCACCTTGCCGCCCTCATAAAAATATCATAAAATGTCATTAAAATATGGAATATATGATATACGTATTGGTAGCGCACACTCATATTTGAATCACAAGGTTTCGGATTCAAGTCCCACTTCAGGGCTTCAACGCAAACATTAAGGCTGACACTCCAAAGCAGTACTGCGGGAACACTGCACGTTCAGATCTTTCAGAGAGGCCCTCAACCAAGGCCCCATCTGCCAGCTCAGGTGAATTTAGAGATCCCATCGCAGTATTGTGAAGAGCAGGGGAGTTATTCCTGGTGCTCAGGCCAATATTTACCCCTCAATCAACAACACAATAGGGGCAGCACGGTGCCGCAGTGGTTAGCATTGCTGCCTCGCGGCGCCGAGGTCCCAGGATCGATCCTGGCTCTGGGTCACTGTTGTTGTGGAGTTTGCACATTCTCCCTGTTTCTGCGCTGGTTTCACCCCCACAACCCAAAGATGTGTAGGGCAGGTGGATTGGCCAGGCTAAGTTGCCCCTTAATTGGAAAAAATGAATTGGGTACTCTAACTTAAAAATAAAAATCTACAACGCAATAAACAGATGACCTGGTCATTATCATACTGCTGTTTGAGAGAGTTTGCTGAGTGCTAATTAGCTGCCGAGCTTCCTTCAATGGTGGTGACGATTCAAAAAGTGTTTACTGGCTGTAAAGTGCTTGGAGATGTCCGGTGGTCATGAAAAGCGCTATATAAATACAAGTCTTTTTTTTTTTTAATCAGGTTAGTTACATCAATGATATGCTTCTTTGAAGTACTGAATATAATTAAGAATAAGGGGCAGCACGGTGGCGCACTTGTTAGCATTGCTGCCTCACGGCACCAAGGTCCCAGGTTCGATCCCGGCTCTGGGTCACTGTCCGTGTGGAGTTTGCACATTCTCCCCGTGTTTGCGTGGGTTTCACCCCCACAACCCAAAGATGTGCAGGCGAGGTGGATTGGCCATGCTAGATTGCCCCTTAATTGGAAAAAATAAATTGGATACTCTAAATTTTTTTTTTAAAGAATAAGGTTGTTACAGATCAGGCCCTGTGATGATATTAAACAGTCCATTTCTATAGAATCATAGAATGTACAGTGCAGAAGGAGGCCATTCGGCCCATCGAGTCTGCACCGGCCCTTACAAGGAGCACCCTACTCAAGCCCACATCGCTACCCTATCCCTGTAACCCAGTAACCCCCACTTAACCTTTTTGGACACTTTAGCATGACCAATCCACCTAACCCGCACATCTTTGGACTGTGGAAGTAAACCAGAGCACCCGGAGGAACCCCACGCAGACACGGGGAAAACGTGCAGACTGAGGTTGCTATGAACTGAAACTTGTACTGTTATACATGCTGTAAATGGGAAATCATATCACAGCTTGAAAATCAAAAATGTCCATTCGCAGAATGCTACGTTGCCATGTCCCACTAGCACAATTCCTAGTTGACTCATCAGATCTCCAGGTGAAACCAGAAAAATATGAGCCAAGGGCATGCCGATTTATTTAATGGAATATTTCCACATGACAGCAAGACTTTCAAAAATCGGCTCGCTCTTTGTGAAGCAGTGTCTTAATGCCCAGGTATTTATCTTCCTGAAAACATCTCCTTTTAATAGTCATAGAATTTGAATTTGTCTGCTCCACACTCTGTCAGTCTGCATATATTAACTTTCCACTTAAGAAGCTCCAGCCACTGAACCCTTTGCTGTTGAATTAATTTCTGAACAAAGCCATAGACATAAACAAAAGAGAACCCATCAAGGGCCACCATCCTTTATTAAATATGCCAATAGACCTGACCAATTATGCATGTTGGTCATCAATGCAAAAGGAATACTGAGATTTCCATCGAGATACGGCTGGTTTTAGCCTCTCCTTTAAAAGGAAAACAGTAAAATAGAGCAATTTCTTTTCATTTTACAAAGGACACTCCTCCAAATCTAAACATCTCTTCCTACAAATAATCGTGGATAATTCAACGCTGATTCTTGACAAATTAAACTGGTTAACACTGCATTTTCAGCCAACGTATGGCATGCCCTGAGGACAACCCTTTTCCTGATCACATTCATTAGGTGCTGAATTCAGTAATAATTCTGAGTGACTTCATGCAATTGTGTGCTTACCTTTTTAACATGGCTGTTAATTGCAGAATTTGTAAGTATCTATTAGTTGTATTGTGCAGGTAGTTTTTCTCTCTCTGTGGTAAACCTAATGCAAATTGTTCAGTATAGATTTTAGATGACCTACTGCACAGTATAAAACACTGTTATAAAGTGAGATAAATTGCACTTGTTACTGATCACTGGAGGGTTTGATGAAATTCTATAGCTACACAGAGTATATGTGTTTTCCCAAGAAATAAATTGTGCTGCATTCACATTATATATTTGCAATTACAGTGGGCTCTGCCCATAGCCAGTCTACTTAACTGCTTCTAAAAATTCTATTGGGCTGAAATATTTGTAACCTTGTAGACTAGTGGACTTGAATTGACAGTGTGGACATTGAGATCATTTTAAATTATGGTTTTGTTCTGATCAATGTAACCACTGAAGTTATTTACAAAAAAAGGAAAAATGGCCCCATGTAGATTTATATAGGGTCTCCAGTAATAAAGGAGTTAGAAGTAATGTATATTTTTGAACAGTGACTTAGTGATGGGGGAGGGATCTACGGCAGTAAGCGCATACAGTTACAGTATAACCAGAATATGTAACCCCATCCTCAATATTCCAAAATACTACTTCCATTAGCAACCCAAATATAGTTCAGTCGTTTCCATTTTATCCACTTTGGAGTCTGCATAATGCTAGCAGTAAACTGAAGAGCTGGACAGCGATTGTTTGCCATTGTTTTCCAAACATCAAAACTAAACGGGAACTTCTAAATTAAACATTTTGGACTTTCAAAGGAGGCCTGTAGACTTTAATAAATAATGCTGACAATTTGATATCTAGCAGCTCAAGTTAAAGCATTTTTCTTTAAAATAATTTACTGTTGTCATAAAAATACACATAAGGTTGCGATAAGGTGGGCAACATATCTAGTTCTAACTGACTAGAAGAAAACCAGAGAGAAAATTAACAGCAACAGAGGGCAAAAAGGGGAATAAATGAAGCCAGTAAATGTCAAGGCCAAAATCTAACCAATATGTGACAAATGCACATAGTGTTGGTAAACTTACTCTGGCCATTTAAAGTAATATGGGTCATTTTAATCGCCATAGATTCAAAAGCCTACTTGAGAAAAATATAATGATTAATCACTGCTTTGAGAACAATGGCGTGAACCAGTGACCAAAACAGTGAAAAAAAAGGATGCACTGATCTTGGGCTGTGCTACCCAGATATGCATAACGCATTTCACAAACATACTGCACGGGTTCTCAAACCCACAAAGCTGGGTACAAGTTGAGAAATGTTTAGTTCATAACTTGCAAGATGTCTATTTTCAGTAGATGATGTGGGCTGCATTTTAGCACTATAAAAAGAGAATTTCAATCAAACGGTGTTGGGAGTTCGAGTCAGTGGGATTAATGCGATCTTAACTGGTTTAATTTAACCAACGTCACAAAATGGCTGGCTAAAGCAACACAACATATTTTGCGGGTTTGAGTTTTCTCCCCCTAAATGTAGCAAAAGCAGACCTTCGGTCTCTTTGACTGATTACGTGTCGTAAGCAATCGTTCTTTTCTTCATAATCAACGGCTTCCTAATAGAATTAAATGGAATCTTTAACTCAATTATGTAGATGATAAAATTTATAGGGTAGCAATATAAGCAAATGACGCCACTCTGAAATGCAGTCGCGATTACAATTTAATACAACCATTGATTAACAACCATTTCATGGTTTATTATATAAGCCAATAGCACCTGGAATGAACAGCCAGTTACCTTAAGAAACTGCTGTGTTTCAGTACCGAAGAGGACTGACTCAAATTTTACAAATTCTGATGTATTTATAAACAATCCTCGAGTTACAGCAAGGACATAATCTTGATGCCTGAAGAAGCAGAGAATGTACTTTAGGAGTTATTCGATCAATAGGTGTTGCCTTTGAATTAATTAAGGCATTTGTTCTAGCCCTGCAAACCTGCACAAAATCATGTTTAAAGTTCATGGCAACACTCTCATTAATAGCAGGATACACATTCTCTATACACATCAAATTTAGAATTTCCCCCAAGTTATTTAATTTCAGTTGGTAACATGTTATGCAGCAAGTCCAGTCTTCTTTTTTTGAGACCATTAATAATAAGAATCGTCCTCAGCGTTGTTGGCATAGCCAGGCAAATGCAGTACAAAAATCTGTTGAGAAGGATGGGAATTTAAAAAATTCTTTCAACATTCAAAAATCGAATTAAAAATTACACTATATTTTGTTTCTATCTAAAATAGCTGGTGCAGGTTTCAAACTTCAAGTAATCTCAGTGATGAAGAACACAAGCATGGAAAGTGAAAAGGCCAGCAGGAATTGCCAGTCTGTTCTTTCCACAGAGCACAAACAGTAAATCAGCAAAACCTTCATCTGATCTTACATTGCATGCCAGTTGCCTTCCTTGATTCGATACGTCATGATCCTAGTAGCTCAAAAACCATTGTTTCCCCAAGTGTTTAGACTATATGTACTTACGCACATAGCCCTCCATTTTATTCCTAAACAGATACTCACCCAGTGCTGTCTTAAATCTGTCAATTGGCATAGTAACTGTTTAGCTGTGAATCTGTTCCACATATCTGTGACATCGGGGAGAACATAAGTTCTTTAAGACTGCCAGCCCTGCTTGAGGTTTGTTCATGCTAAATGCATGCTCTCTAGCTCAGTGCTAATGGTTCAACTTGTACAATCTATGTGTATCAACATATTTCATTTTTCTGAGCATTAAAAACTGAATCTTGTTGATTCACTTTTTCTCTAATGAAAATGCATTCAGTCAACCTCTGTTCAGATCCTGAAGCTCCAACTCCTGTGGAAGTTACATGGGCAAATATAATGCCATCCAGATTTGCTGAGGCGTCACAAGGCAGACAGATGCAAAGAAGATTTCGGAATGTAAAAATACTAGAATGGGTCAGGCCCATTGGTTCATCTGTTTCTAGATCTTTCTGCTTGTAACTACAATGGAAGAGGGAACGCGAAAACATCATTGTTCCATCCCAATTAGCATAGCCATCTTGTCAGTACCACCACCTCTCAACAAACCTAACTGACTTCCATACTATAAAGCGCCTGCATCATTTAATAATGGCTGTTCCAAATCGTAACAGTCGTTAAAAAGAGCAGCAAGAGGTGGTGGTGGAGACACCAAGTGCTACTTTGAAATTCACAAAGTCTCCTTCGACAATACATTTCAAACCCATGACCTCTACCACCGAGAAAGACAAAAACAGCATGCAGACACCACCACCTGCAGATTCCCCAGCAAGTCACTCACCATCCTGACTTGGAAATACATCACCGTTCCTTCACTACTGGGTCAAAAACCTAAAACTCCCTCCCTAACAGCACTCTGGGTGTACGTACACCACATGGACTGCAGCGGTTCAAGAAACCAGCTCCTTCTTGTGGTGGTATGCATAGATGGATGGCATGTGGTCTCCAGCCAGCAGGTGGCAGTACAAACACCCCATGCGGTCCCTAGACCAAGGTCATGTGACCTGTGACTCCCATCTAAGGGAAGACATCCTGCCATCTGCAGAAGAAGCTTGAGAGGGTAATGAGACATACAGCACGGTAGCACAATGGTTAGCACTGTGACTTCACAGCGCCAGGGCCCCAGGTTCAATTCCCGGCTGGGTCACTGTCTGTGCAGAGTCTGCACATTCTCCCCGTGTCTGTGTGGGTTTCCTCCGGGTGCTCCGGTTTCCTCCCACTAGTCCCGAAAGATGTGCTGTTAGGTAATTTGGACATTCTGAATTCTCCCTCTGTGTACCCGAACAGGCACCGGAATGTGGCGGCAAGGGGCTTTTCACAGTAACTTCATTGCAATGTACGCCTACTTGTGACAATAAAGATTGTCACAAGTAGTCACCAATGCAAGGAGCAAGTTCCAGAGGAGTAGTTAGCAGACTCCATGATAACGTGCTCAGTATCAGATTGCTATCTTACCACACGAGACTCAATAAAAGATTCTGGGGCGGGATTCTCCGACCCCCCCCCCGCCGGGTCGGAGAATCGCCGGGGGCTGGTGTGAATCCTGCCCCCGCCGTGTCCCGAAGTCTCCGCCACCAGAATCGCGCCGTGCCGGTCGGCGGTGGCGGGAATCGCGCCGGTTGGCGGGCCCACCCCCGCCGATTCTCCGGCCCGCGATGGGCCGAAGTCCCGCTGCAGGAATGCGTGTCCCGCCAGCGTGGATTAAACCACCTTTTGAACGGCGGGACAAGGCGGTGCGGGCAGGCTCCAGGGTCCTGGGGGGGGGGGGGCGCGGGGCGATCTGGCCCCAGGGGGTGCCCCCACGGTGGCCTGGCCCGCTATCGGGGCCCACCGATCCGCGGGCGGGCCTGTGCCATGGGGGCACTCTTTTTCTTTCGCCTTCGACATGGTCTTCACTATGGCGGAGGCGGAAGAGACCCCCTCCCCTGCGCATGGATGACGTCAGCAGCCGCTGACGCTCCCACGCATGCGTCGCCCGCCGAAGACCTTTCGGCCCTGGCTGGCGTGGCACCAAAGGCCTTTCCCGCCAGCCGGCGGAGCGCAAACCACTCCGGCGCGGGCCTAGCCCCTCAAGGTGTGGGTTGGCCCCTAAAGGTGCGGAGACTTCCGCACCTTTGGGGCGGCCCGACGCCGGAGTGGTTCCCGCCACTCCATTACGCTGGAACCCCCCGCCCCGCCGGGTAGGGGAGAATCACGCCCCTGATTTGGACAAATCGAAGCGTTTGGTGGATTCCTTTGTAAGTTACAAAGGACCAAACACAACACTTCCCAAGGACAATTTTCCACGAAAATAAAAAAGCGTGACGAAACATATTTGTTGCTTTGCCCACTCTACATTGCAAACTAAGATTCCATTGGCCACCATTGTGCCATTGATGCTCCAGAAATAGAGGGGCAGCAATTAAAACACTCACAAAGTAGATGCTATCATTTTATGTGGTGAGCAGTGTGCAAGTTCAAGAAGTTCCATCCTGGCAAAAGTTTGAACATACACTCTTGAGCTAGAAAGCATTAAAAAATAATAATAGATTCCAACAATCCACCTTGAGGGTCCCTAGTTCCATTACTTCGCCCAGCTGCAGATTCCACAGCAGACACACAGGCCACTGAACTGCCAGTCACTGAACGATGGGACGGTTAAAGTTTGCCTCTTGTCAGTTTTAATAAATACACAATGAAATACAAGGCCTTCCCAGCAAACACAGTCAATATTTGGCAAACATAATCCTTGCAACAGCGCTGGACCCTGCTGTGGTGAAGTTCTAAGTAAGGTAAAGTCTTCTCACAACACAAAGGCAAGAACTAGATCCAGTGTCACTTGGTTTTAAGACACTTATGAATCCACCGAATCTTTGACTAACTTTTGTTCCAAATGTTTTTTTGTCGGATATTTGTGACCACAAGTGATTTCAATTGAGAACTGAATATGATTGCCTTTATTGGAAAAAATACACAAGCTGGGGTACCAGAAACTTAGCCCAGAAAACCAATAACCACTTTCATGGTACGTTCATTTTGTGATTCTTACAATAACTGGTAAAGGTGCCTTTAATCACCAGCCTGATGTCCCTTGCAGTCTACAGACAGAAGTAGGCAATCCAACAGTTGGTGCAATTCAGTTTATGCTATTCAATACTAAGATTCCCTTTAGAAGTTTCCTCTTTAATATTCACATGTTCCTTCTTCCAGAATTGTGATGTTAGAGTGGCTAATCCCATTATATACGTCATGCTTATCATTTCTGGTACAAAACATATCCAGATTGGCAATGTATGTGAAATATGTATTTCATTATTTAGTAAGTTAATGCTGGGCGATACTATCAGGAAAATATAGTACAGGTCTCCAGGGATTATACCGAAGCTGTACAATGCATTGGTCAGGCTCCACTTAGAGCACTGTGTTCAATTCTGCTCACTTTGTCACAGTAAATATATATCTGCATTACAAAGGCTGATTCCAAGGGTAAAGGGGATGAGCTACAAGGAAAGATTAGAGTAACGCGAGCAATATTGTTTATAGAGAAGGTATTTGTAATTAAAAGGAGCAGGGACATAACTAAGGAATATAAAATATTAACTAGAAATGATTAGTTGAAAAGGTAATATTAGTTTAAATAAAGCAGTAAAGTAGGTCTAAAGAATATAAAGCCAAATTAGTGAAAGGTATGCTAAGTTTAAAACAAGAACATTTAGTGGACTTGCAAAATGCAGCTGGATATGATAATGAGTCCGTCGAGGTACTGTAAAGAGCTTTGGGAGGGCGAATGGTTTTCTCCTTCTTCTTGATATTCATTATTTACAGGCCAGGACTTCCTCCACCTTCAAGTTCATTTCCTTCCTCTCATCATTTGGTCATATGCCGTTTGACTTCATGCTGGTGTGGGTAAAATTTCTTAGAGGTTTTCCCAGTGTCTCTTGGAAACCAGCTGCAATCCCTGTCACCACAGTAAGTTAAGTCGATCCTATATGATTCTGATAAGGAATTTGCAGGCTTGCAATTTCTATGGAAATACCACACTTGGAAAAAACCCCAGCAATTCCGTTACATCACAATGGACGTTATGGCTAACCTGTAGAAGAATCACAAACCTATCTACATCATAGCGCAGTCTCTTGTATTTGCACAAGGCTCTGCCCTTTATTTTCCTGTTTCTCCTAGTCTCCTCTTGGTCTTCCACCTCCGCTTTCACTTCCCCCCCCCCCAAACACACACCACCCAAACGCCATTGCACTGTCTGCCCGCATAAGTGTTAATCCATGCCCGAGAGTAACTTCAGGAAGACGTTTGTTCTGCTGCACCATTCCATTCTGGGGGAAGACCTGGCCTATTCTCAGCACCCCACACAGTGAAGCATCTGTAGCTGTGATGGCAGAGAGACCAATTGAGTCTGCAGCCTCCACGGATTGTGCTCCAAATAAATTCTACACAACTCTCTGGCTGCATGCTTATAATCTTGGCAACAGGGCAGTAACCCTTTAGTGAATACTACTCCCAACCCCACACCATACCACTACCACCCTCCCTAGCCCACAAACGAAAAGCTGAAGTTAAACAGTAACATAGTAGAAACCATCTGCTTTCAGTTCAGTTTGGTTCAATCTGACCATTTTACAATGACAATCAGTTTTGTCTTAACTTCCTTTACGCCACACCAAAATACACTGGTTAGAGACAGAAATCAGTGCATTGTTGGCTTTTAATACGAAGGGTAACTTAGGAGCCATTCATGTTTTCGAAAGAAGAGCAGCTATTTTAAATTAAAATGTCAGCATTATGCTCCACTTTCTCAGCTTGTGACTGAAGTAGAAGCATTTCAAATGTACTTAGTCAAATAGAAAGCTGCATGTTTTTTTTATATTTTAAAAAAATTGGTAACCATCCAACATAATTTGCTTTCAACAAATAACAGAAGTTGCTGACCAGGCAGCTAAATCAGATGTGGAAATGCAGCACAAATAATGCTCTGGGCTGTCCTGAAATATCAAGGACCAACGCAGGTCAAACTAAACACTTTGCTAAAGTTAGATATGTTTTAGGTTTATGAATCTGGATTTTGGCTCTTTAATTCCTCAGTTGCCTGAAGCTGCTAAACACGAAACTTAGCCTATTTTACTCTGCAGCTTGAGTCGATAGAATCTGCTGAAGGCAGCCAGTAGGCACTCGTGAGACTGACATTTGCACTTTGTGAACTCCTTCCCTTAACCCTTCCTTTCAGAAAACTGCTTTGACTTCCAATGAAAAACTACTTCTCATTATGTTAAATAGATGCTAACCCTGTCCTCCAGAGAGGGGAAAAAAAGGCCGCTGCAGATGTTTAAAGCCCTCTCAGCCCATCCTCAGTAGAACAATTACATCAATTTGCATTCCAGTTGAAGCTGGATTAGTAGTGGAATGCCTTTTCCACTGTGCGGGTGAAAAAAAAGGAGGTGGGGAGGGGGTGAAAGAGATTTTCTTTCTCTACTTCATTCCTAAATCTAAGACGCTACACTTTCATGAAACAATTGCCTATTGGAAACAATTTTCCAGTGCACTAAATACTTATCAAAGTTAAAAGGAGAAAACATTTCTAAAAAGCTAAGTGGACGTCAGGATCATGGTGCATTACCAAAGGAGCGACTCCTGTTGCTTTGATCCTTTCTGTTGCTACAGAAACAGACTCCGCTCCTTTTTTTAGTTAATCAAAACCAAATTATTTAGGAATGCGGCAAGACAGGTTGGAGTCTTGGACTTCTTTTGTCTTCACAGATTTTGAAAAAGAAAAGTACGGAAGAAAAGAATAAAAATGAAACAAATATTGTCTCCCGGACATGAAATGATAATGAGGAAAGAGGAATTGAAAACATACTTCTTACATTTAACCATCTGACTGTCCAAATATATATCTAGAAACAAAGGGAGTGAACAATTACGCATCTCTATTTAAACAGTGCCCTATTGCATGGCCTTCAATCTAAAGGCCACATTTGAATATCATTAAGTCAAACTCCTACTAAACTCATGTCTATTTCTGATAACTCAGCTGCTTCTGATAGTTCAATGTAGCCAAATCCTATGATAGTTGCACTGGCCTCCAAGTAGAAATAAATTAGGCTTTTATATATATGTGTATTTACACACACACATACAAAAAATAATAAAAATAGGTAAAGAAAGACAAATTGTCTAAAATAACGTGTAGTTCATTGCATATACATAACGACAAAATATAAAAGAATTGCAGCACTCACTTGTTTATTTTACGCTCTTATACACCTGAGCGCTACAAAAGCTCCCCCATGTTGGAGACAGAAGTGGGCGTTGGGGTGGTAATGGGGTTCCAGTCTACGATTCGATACACCCAGTCAACCTCTAATCTGACCCTCGGGAGACATGCAAGGAATAAAGGTCCTATCTTAGGAAATCCTGCTGGTTAGCAGCATCACTTTGAGCTAAGATCTGCTGACATGTTGCAAAATGTGCAAAGCCCCTTGTGCTCTTCATCGGGGTAGGTTTTCCTTTGGACAAGACAACATCTGCAGTAGTAGCCTAAATATTAGTCCATTGTTAGGCTAAATTCTACACAGAGTTTCTTTGGTCCATGATATTGACATGACCGAGTCGCACGGGTATGTACACCACCCACCAAGTACGTGGTACACACTTGTGCGACTCGGCCAATGTTGTCTACCTCATACGCTGCAGGAAAGGATGTCCCGAAGCGTGGTACATTGGCGAGACCATGCCGACGCTGCGACAACGAATGAACGGACATCGTGCGACAATCACCAGGCAGGAATGTTCCCTTCCAGTCGGGGAACACTTCAGCAGTCAAGGGCATTCAGCTACTGATCTAGGGTAAAGCGTTCTCCAAGGTGGCCTTCAGGACGCGCGACAACGCAGAATCGCTGAGCAGAAACTTATAGCCAAGTTCCGCACATATGAGTGCGGCTTCAACCGGGACCTGGGATTTATGTCGCATTACATTCATCCCCCACCATCTGGCCTGGGCTTGCAAAATCCTACCAACTGCCCTGGTTTGAGACAATTCACACCTCTTTAACCTGGGGTTACCCCTATCTCTGGATCTGGAAACACTTAATTAACTGCAAATGCTCGCATTCGAAGCATTGTCTTGCATCTTTGAATTTGTCGATATATATGCTTCTGGAACATACCTCTTCATTCACCTGAGGAAGGAGCAGTGCTCCGAAAGCTAGTGTTTGAAACAAACCTGTTGGACTTTAACCTGGTGTTGTATGACTTTTTACTGTAAACATTGTTACAGTCAAATGAACACAACTCACTGGGGTAAAACACCAATGGAAGTGGTCATACTGATGTGTGACTCTTTTAGGTATGCACTAATAGGTTGTCCCAATCACAAGGTTTTCTTTAAATTTCCAATTTATTACCAAGGACTGAAAGTACTTGGCAGGAAGATGCCCTCTGTTCACCTATCGAGGCACTGCAGTACATGCAATCTATCAAGTAACTTTCACATGACAAAGTATCAGCTTGAAAACGTGCCTCAGGACTTATAATACAAATGTAAATGTCTCATTTTGGCAGTTCTCGGTTGTTTCTTTATTTCTGTGTAAAATATAGTCCTGCAGCAGGGTTGGGAACAGCAGCCATTGCACTATGGCGGAAAGGGTAGTGAATGAGTTAACAGACAAGACTGTAAGCAGACAACCTGACTAGGTATAAAATGGGCAGTTTGACACAACATGGGAAAATGGTGCCGGAGCACAACCAAAGTGGCGTGCGCAAGAAAGGGAGCCTAGAACCACAGTCACATGGAATTAGAGTAAGAAGGAGCTTCATTTGTGCACCAAAAGTGGGAGGAAATGTGTAAATAAGACCCACGGTGATAGGCCATCCAAAGGGCTAACACTGTTCCTGCATGTTTGTAGTAGATGATTATTTTAAAATTCAAATCATTTCATACATTAAAAACATTTCACATGCAGTGTGCACTAAATGTAGATGAATACAACAAAGATCTAGCAAAGTAATGAAATCTTACATTCTGTTACCTCCACGAAGCTCCCCTCCTAAGTGGAGCACAACAGGTAAAAACAAAAGGGCATTTCTTCCTCATTTGCAGGCTGTTCTCCACCATTTATCCAGCTCTAGTGTGAAGGGCAAAGATTAACTGGCCTGTGAGGCCCACTGACACTACAATTGGCTGTCTCAATTCAGAAACATACTAGATAGAGAAGGTTTTCCTTAAACATGGAATCACTTTTCCATCACCTGCACCACTTGCAGCTTTGATGCTGGTAAACAAAATGGGATTATGCAGAACTGAAACAAAAGAACACTTGAGGTTAAGGATTGACACGAGAAACAGGATAGAATTTTGGTTTACCTTGATGAAACTGTTAGTTGACTGATCTACCAGAGGGGAGAAGCAGAAGTTGCCTCAAGGTATAGCAAGTGGCATCCCACTTGCAATTTTCACTTTCTTTCCACTGACAAGTCGTACAGAGAAGGTAAATATTATGCCAAGCAAATTGTAAATAGATAATCCTCTTTTATAGCCTCCATGTCAGAAGTCAGGGGACTCTGCAGCACTTATCCACAAAATACGAAAATAAGGTAACGGATAGACTCACCTATTACTCAATTATTACTGAACACCATGAAAAGGTCCTAAATAGTTAAGTATATACACGAGTAACCAGTTGCACGTAAGGTGTGCAAGAAATCGGAAATGGTTAGGTCCGTCCATATACATGCAAAGTAATGAAGGATTCAGATTTGTGAAAATCATGCCCTTCCCGCCCATATACTGAATATATGCAAGCCTCCGGTTCCCCTTCTTTTCCAACATGCAAAATGGCACTTCAGCTGGATATATTGCTCACAATGTTCTGTTATAGTGACAATGGATGGGAGGTGATTTTGGTACGAACATGATGGCTGGATGATGGTGTAGGCACAAGAGAGCAATGCCTGTGGAAGAGGAAACATACAAGATTTGTAGAGGTGCTGAAGTCAATTCTAAAAGCATGCCATTTGTCAGACGCAAGTGCATTTTACTAATTGCACTTTGGAACAACAAGCCACAGAACACTGTTTCAGGAAGTCAAGCCACTATCACTTGGAAAGTTCACTATGCTTCAGCTTGTAAGCTCTGGGTTGTACAGGCAAATATTTTAAAAATATTTTTTTAATGTTAATTTATTCAGAATTTGCTCCAAGCAGCAGCACTCCGCAAATGCATCCAACACATTGTGCCTTTCAATTAAAAACATAAGGTGGCACAAACTTAAAAGTCGAAGAACAATGATATGAAGGAAGATTTTTGAAAGATAGCAAAATGTATAAAAGAACCAACACAAATAACATATGTATGTTGTGGAGACTTCTTCAGAGCTAGCAGATCAAATCTGGATTGCTTGCAGGTGATCGGCAGTAAACTAGAAAGCATTTAAGTTTAAGTGGTGTATGCTGCATTATGCTCAAATGTATAGCCAACATCAATGGTGGCAGCTTTAAGCAAAACACTGATTTCTCTCTTACCAAGACTTCCCATAGTACAGCTACATATCTGGCACCACCACCAATGTAATTAATGACAAATAAACTACTTGTTTACTTTTAAAAGAAAATCTGCACTGGGAACATTTGTTGCTCAAATCTGGACTGCGCTTTCACAATGTACAAGTAATGAGACACCAGCTGGAGAAATTCTCCGTCTGACCACAGTGCCAACTCAAAGACAGAAGAAAAAGCAGCCCGCAATTGCACTTAAAAGTGCAAACTTTATAAACTTGGACTCTTTTACTCAGATTACAACCCAATTCTCAAAAAACAAAAGGGGAAAGAAATTACATCAACCTTTGAGCAGAAACCTCGGCACAGTTGAACCAGGAAGGTGCCCCTGCTTCACAGAACTGGCGACTTTGTAGCTCAAAACTATCTCAGAGACAGGTCTGTGGAAATCCTGAAGAACGCCAGGGGCTCCTTCCTTCAGAAAGGAAAATCTAAACACCACACACTTTTATTCTTAAACACGAGTCCTGGCACTTTTTCATCCATGTGTGCACAGTTACCCAAACATTAAACTTCTGATCGTTTCAGAATCCCACCCCCACCCTTTAAAAAAAAGTGCAGAGTCTCACGCTCACAAAGGTTTAAAAAAGCACTTTTAAAAATATATATATATATGTTTCCCAAAATGCTTTGAGGCTCGGGGCCAATCAGATAAAATGACAAAACGTAAAACATGGGCGACTGAAAAGTGTCAGTAAAACATAAAAGTTTCCAGCCTATCAAAACACAGCTTCAAACTCCATATTGGAATCAGCCAGTGCAGAGGTTAACATTCTAAAATATGAACAAAATGTATCCAGGAGTGTGGGAGGAACGAGCCCTTCTCGTATCTGAGGTACAAATATGCTCAGCTCACTAACTTGGCAGCATAACAATAGCCCAATGTAATTAAACCAGCTATCAGTTGTTAACATTTGCATATAAATGCATGCACAAATCACTGTAAAACAAGCCACAGCAAGTCAGTCTATTAGCATACGCAAATGCACCCCGCACAGCCCTGTAGGTAGGTCACAGCATCGCTCAGTTTGAGTGAGTGAGCTGACAAGCTTCATGCAGGGTCAAAGCTCCATCTGTCAGGAACTTGAAATACAAATATTAATGTTCTACCTGGAAACTGGTGCAGGCCACGGCTGGCTCCTTACAGGGCATAAAACATACTTCCTTTCCTCTCTCCTGTCAAGTGACATCACACTTGCAATTAAAAAAAAAGAGAATCTTGAGGCAGATATGGTAAACTGTAACACCCACTCCTCCTCACATTGGGTGTCTGCAAACATCATTGGTTGCAGCTTAAAAAGAGAGACGCAGATTCTGCATTACCACCCAATAACACCATGGCTTTGAAAGGGAATGCAGGCGATTCTTAAGGAGTTTTCATCTCTTATCGCTGATTTCAGGCCATATTGGATTTTTTCCAAAAATGAGCTACTTTGGTTGTTTTGTGGATGACCCCACTCCGAAAGGAGGTGAAATTAATCTTTAGGAAATGACAAAACAAAATGCTGAAAGACTGCCCTCAAAATACTGCAACAAAATTGGCAATGCATAATGTACAGTGGTAAACAAGGATTCTAAATACATTTAGGAAAGTACATTCTTCTCTGAAAAGCTAAGGAAAAGAGGAACGAAAAATCAGCAGTTGTATAGAATATGCCGTTCTCCTCTCCATAATTCCCCCAAGTTTCAAATATTGTGTGGAAGTCAGTAAGAGAATGTGAAGTAGCTTCGCAGAGTGCAGAGTCCTTTAGATTCTTGAACAACTCACAACTTTCTACATACTGACAGAGGCAGCCTTCCTGCCCACCTTACGGACAACTCACTGGTGGGGACATAAAATGGAGGGATGGAATAAATAATCAGTACACACTTAAACATTTCTATATTTTCACATGTGGGAATACAAATCTTGACGGTGGTGTTTCTTGTACCTATTGAGCTTTTCATCCATTCTGTAACTGTCGTACAACTTTCCTCTTTCCTGCTGGTCATGGATCTTTCCCTCATAAGTTAAATTTGCTTTTCTCCTTTATAATCGGTTGCTTTCTGCTTTATTCAATTGTCAAGCTTCTCTCCATATTCCACTTTCTCCCAAATTCACTGTCTAGAAAGGAAATGCCATTACACCCTCAAAACAAAACTACCCAAATCAAATTCCTCCAATAAATTTACATCCACTTGTCACTTCCTTGCTTCTCAATACGCTGTCAAACAAACAGAAATAAAAACAAATTGTGAACGTACCCACAGGCACAGGACCAGATTTTGAATAGACTGAGTTGGGAAATTTTGAGCCACCTTAATAAAAAGTATTCCGAAATTAGCAATTTTCTCTGGCCACAGGGTAGGCAAGTGCCAAGGTGGGCTGGGTGGAAGGCCCCTCCCGGTTCTCTACCGCTTCAAGCCGGTTGTTTTTGAGGTTAGGCCATTGAGCCCTCACGCACAGCTCCTCATACCGTCCCTGCCAACTCAATTACAACGTATGCTCTGCATCCACCTCCCAATGGCCTCTCATACCCTCCATGCAACCACTATGATCATTCACCCAGTCTCCTGAGCTGCAATATGAAGTTGAAAATAATAAATGTCTAAGAATCTAATACAACTCCCATTCATAAAGTCCATTCAAATTAATCTATTATAAAAACAAACAAACTTCTATTCAGCACCCATATTAAAGAAAGATAATCCTTTCATAGATTCTTCAAACTGAAAACTGTGAACTCAGAACCCCCTGCTGAGACAATTATTGTTTGTGAAATTTAGCCAAGCATTTATGACATATTGCTAGCCCTTTGGTAAATACCAACAAAGGCCTCTATTGAAACTGCATGATCAGAGGCCAATTTTTCGGAGCATAAGTCAGTCAATCAAAATAGTCCAGCATTTTTTTAAAAAAAGTCTCAGATAGCAGTGGCTTTTTTTTAAAGTTTATAGAGCGGAGCATTTAAAAATCTTCAGATCATGAGCCCTTAAATTGAATGTACCTATCCTTGAAGAGTATTTACATCTACTCCATCAATTTGTAATTCCCATACGGCGAGTTAAGGCCCTTGCAACAGGAAAAAGGGATCTGTTTGAATTTAGCAGTAAGCTCAAATGGACCTGAATGTGAGTGTCCATCCTGTGAATCACTCTCTGCTTCATTTCCCCTACCATCAAAAATTGGATCTGCAGGGGGCGGGGGGGGGGGGCATGTGGCACAGTGGTTAGCACTGGGACTACGGTGCTGAGGATCCGGGTTCGACTCCCGGCCCTGGGTCACTGTTTGCACATTCTCCCTGTGTCTGCATGGGTTTCACCCCCACAACCCAAAGATGTGCAGGTTAGGTGGATAGGCCATGCTAAATTGCCCGTTAATTTGAAAAATAATAATTGGGTACTCTAAATTTAAAAAGAAAAATTGGATCTGTCAGAAATGATGAGGCAGGATTTCCTTATCTGTGTCCTGCCCACCGTTTTTAAAGGACGCAGTGTCTTTCCGACTTCACAAAAATCTGGCCCATTGTTTCAATTTACTCACAAAAAACACAACAACTCCATTGTGTTATTTGTACATTATCTGGGTGATTAATTGTTGTCAGGTGGTGGACATTAACTGGAGCTTCACCTGTGCTTGATACATATATATAATATAATAATCTTTATTAGTGTCATAAGTCGTCTTACATTAACACTGCAATGAAGTTACTGTGAAAATCCCCTAATCACGACACTCCGGCGCCTGTTTGGGTACTCGGAGGGAGAATTCAGAATGTCCAATTCACCTAACACGCACGTCTTTCGGGACTTAAGGGAGGAAACCGGAGACCCCGGGGGAAACCCACGCAGACATGGGGAGAACGTGCAAACTCCTCACAGGCAGTGACCCACGTCTGGAATTGAACCCGGGTCTCTGACGCTGTGAGGCAGAAGCACTAACCACTGTGCCGCCGTGCTGCCCTATAATATACTCGCCTTTTCTATAAAAAAGCAGACTATAACTGTGGTAGTTACACCTGGAGGTACAAATGTGTGTCACTGTAAATAAAAGCTTAAAGAATTGCAAAAGGATCAGAGGTCCCCTACCATTACCCTTCATGATCTAGCTATGTGGAAAAGAACACACTCATCCTCTGACTATCCTGGCACTGAGTTTGCTTCTTTCCCACTCTCACACATTTTCCATTCTCACCCAGTCAACAGTCACCATGCACAAGAAAGCATGTTACAAATCAGGATAACACACATGCAGAGGAGTCCACTGCTAATGCAAGTGATGCAAACTTCCAGGAACCACTGCACAGCTAGAGCCACAGTGCATGCACAAAAGAACAGTCTGCTGAGTACATGGAGGGGGGGAAGAATGAAAAAGTGGAGGAAAATTCTACTACTGAGCGAATGGTCGAAAATCACAGACTCTGCTGGGAGCAAGACAAATAGTTCCTGAAAAGTTTATGGGCCTACAAATTCCAACATAACACCAACAATGGAAATTAATTTAAAAATATGTTTTAATCCACTAGTCACCCCATGTCATAAAATGCGCAGGTACACAATACTATAACTGGCTGAGCTATACCTTCCTCATGTCACAATTGATCATGACACTGAACATTAATCTGAAAGCTACATACCATTTTACCTTAACCGTGTGAGACACAAGTTACTGATCAAGTACAATTGGACTTTTCAAATGCAAAACTGCAGTTATCAGCTGTGCACCCATCTCTGGGTTTCTAACCGATCCAAAATGTGTACTTCTGGGTTATTTTTTTTAAACGAGGAGAAAGGTGAGCCGGGGGTTTCCATCTGATCAAGAGGCACGGGGGGGAAGGGGGAGGGGGACAAAAGGTGAGGAGGGGGCTGGGAGAGCAAAAGCCGAGTATGACGTCTGGGGGAGAAAAAGGAGAGGCGGCTAGGGGGGAAAAGGCGAGGAGGGTGCTGGGGGAGCAAAAGGTGAGGAGGCTAGGGGAGAAAAGGCGAGAAATGGGCTGGGGAAACAGAAAGTGAGGAGGGGGCTGGGGGAGCAAAAGTTGAGGAGGCTGGGGGAGCAAAAAGGAGAGGAGGGGCTATGGGAGCAAAAGGCGAGGAGGTGGCTGGAGGAGCAAACAGCGAGGTGGGCTGAGGGAGGAAAAGGCGAGGATGGGGGCTGAGGGAGGAAAAGGCGAGGAAGGGGCTGGAGGCGCAAAAGGCGAGGAGGTGGCTGGGGAGCAAAAGGCGAGGTGGAGAGCTAGAGGAGCAAGCAGTGAGGTGGAGGGCGAGGGAGGACAAGGCGAGGTGGAGGGCTGGAGGAGCAAACAGTGAGGTGGGGGCTGGAGGAGCAAACAGCGAGGTGGAGGGCTGAGGGAGGAAAATGTGAGGTGGAGGGCTGAGGGAGGAAAATGCGAGGTGGAGGGTTGGAGGAGGAAAAGGCGAGGTGGAGGGCTGAGGAAGGAAAAGGCAACGGTGAGGACTGAGGGAAGAAAATGCGAGATGGAGGGCTGAGGGAAGAAAAGGCGAGGTGGAGGGCTGAGGGAAGAAAAGGCAAGGTGGAGGGCTGAGGGAGGAAAAGGCGAGGTGGAGGGCTGAGGGAGGAAAAGGTGAGGCGGAGGGCTGAGGGAAGAACAGGCGAGGTGGAGGGCTGAGGGAAGAAACGGTGAGGTGGAGGGCTGAGGGAAGAAAAGGCAAGGTGGCGGGCTGAGGGAGGAAAAGGCAACGTAGAGGGCTGAGGGAGGAAAAGGCAACGTGGAGGGCTGAGGGAAGAAAAGGCGAGGTGGAGGGCTGAGGGAGGAAAAGGCGAGGTGGAGGGCTGAGGGAGGAAAAGGTGAGGCGGTGGGCTGAGGGAAGAACAGGCGAGGTGGAGGGCTGAGGGAAGAAACGGTGAGGTGGAGGGCTGAGGGAAGAAAAGGCAAGGTGGCGGGCTGAGGGAGGAAAAGGCAACGTAGAGGGCTGAGGGAGGAAAAGGCAACGTGGAGGGCTGAGGGAAGAAAAGGCGAGGTGGAGGGCTGAGGGAGGAAAAGGCGAGGTGGAGGGCTGAGGGAGGAAAAGGTGAGGCGGTGGGCTGAGGGAAGAACAGGCGAGGTGGAGGGCTGAGGGAAGAAACGATGAGGTGGAGGGCTGAGGGAAGAAAAGGCAACGTAGAGGGCTGAGGGAGGAAAAGGCAAGGTGGAGGGCTGAGGGAGGAAAAGGTGAGGTGGAGGGCTGCGGGAGGAAAAGGTGAGGTGGAGGGCTGAGGGAGGAAAAGGTGAGGTGGAGGGCTGAGGGAGGAAAAGGTGAGGCGGTGGGCTGAGGGACGAACAGGCGAGGTGGAGGGCTGAGGGAAGAAACGGTGAGGTGGAGGGCTGAGGGAAGAAAAGGCAACGTAGAGGGCTGAGGGAGGAAATGGGATGGTGGAGGGCTGAGGGAGGAAAAGGTGAGGTGGAGGGCTGAGGGAGGAAAAGGTGAGGCGGAGGGCTGAGGGAAGAACAGGCGAGGTGGAGGGCTCAGGGAAGAAACAGTGAGGTGGAGGGCTGAGGGAAGAAAAGACAACGTAGAGGGCTGAGGGAGGAAAAGGCAAGGTGGAGGGCTGGGGAGGAAAAGGTGAGGTGGAGGGCTGAGGGAGGAAAAGGTGAGGTGGAGGGCTGAGGGAGAAAAAGGTGAGGTGGAGGGCTGGAGGTGGAAACAGAGAGGTGTAGGACTGGAGGAAGAAAAGGCGAGGTAGAGGCCGAGGGAGGAAACTGCGAGGTGGAGGGCTGGGGAGGAAAAGGTGAGGTGGAGGGCTGAGGGAGAAAACAGCAAATTGGAGGGCTGGGGGAGCAAACAGTGAGGTGGAGGGCTGAAGGAGCATACAGCGACATGGAGGGCTGGAGGAAGAAAAGGTTAGATGGGGGGCTGAGGGCGGAAAACGTGAGGTGGAGGGCTGAGGGAGGAAAACGCGAGGTGGAGGGCTGGGGGAGCAAACAGCGATGTGAAGGGCTGGAGGAGCAAAGAGCAAGGTGGAGGGCTGAGGGAGGAAAACGTGAGGTGGAGGGCTGGGGATGAAAAGGCGAGGTGGAGAGCTGGACGAGCAAACAATGAGGTGGAGAGCTGGAGGAGCAAAGAGCAAGGTGGAGGGCTGAGTGAGGAAAAGGTGAGGTGGAGGGCTGAGGGAGTAAAAGGCGAGATGGAGGGCTTAGGGAGGAAAAGGTGAGGTGGAGTGCTGGGGAGGAAAAGGCGAGGTGGAGGGCTGGGGAGGAAAAGGCGAGTTGGAGGGCTGGGGGAGCAAATGCGAGGTGGAAGACAAAAGGTGGAGGGATAAAAATGGACAAACACTTTCCAAGGGGTAACTCATCACTTCTGATTTCCATTAAACTGAAATACACTTAGAAACGCAGAGCAAAAGACTATATCTTAATTGGCCAAGCAGGATAATCGACAGCAAGCCAAAATTTCTGGTTTATGGGTACCCAAGGGGACAATGTCATGATAGATACTTCCCTAATTATCTACATGTCAATTCCATCTCAAACCCAGATAGTACACCCAATATGTTTTATATAGTCAACGCCAAGATAGACAGGCCCTGATGATAGCTTATTTTAATATTGTTCATTGCAGGAATATTAAAACGGTTTTAATATTGGTGCTTCATTAACTGAGATTTCAGGAGTCTGGCATCAAGACTTTCATCCTGATATTTATGATACTAAATCCAACTTCTTTATCCTGATTAGAGACTCTAGGTCCAGTTTTTAAGGGTCAATAAATCTTCTGGCCAGAATAGGTGAGCTCAATTCCTGGAATCTCAATTAAAAGTACCAATATGAAAACAACTTTGCAGACGAGCTAAAATTCAATATTAATAAGTCATAACATTGTATCCAGGGATTAAGAATACAAATTGAAAGTGCCACTGTTAAAACAACACCAGTGGTATGTAACAATGGATTTCAATTCTCAATATGTCAGTGTTAATTTGTAAGAGTGTGGGGAATAACACAGTGACATATGCCAGTCCACTTCAAGTACTCATCATATTTTATGCATTAGCATTTTATTAGTTCTTTTATAAACAGAAGAAAGACAAAAGATCATATCTATGCTGCATGTTTCATTTTTGTTTCTTCACCTTCATTTACTAAAGCTACCTTATGAGCCTCCCTACCTTTTCACCTCTGAATCCCCTCTGTGGCCCAGATCTTCAAATATCAATGTGACGGGTAGAATACGAGTGGGTGCCATGCCACCAATACCAGACACAAGAAAATGACAAAGAGCAGCCTGGGACAATCATCTATCTTTCTGTCGCTTTTGGGAGAGGCTGCCTCTGCTCAGTACCTCTCTAAAATAGCACAGCTGAGATACGGAATTCACCAAGCAGAGAAACAGAGCTGATGAATGCATTTTCTGCAATGTGTTGCACCATGATTACATGTGTCATTCCTATTTTGGGTCGTTTTTTTTTAATAAAGGGAGAAAAACTTGTCTATAATAGCTTTTATTTGAAAGCTTTTAATATATCGATGCACCACAGTTTAATGACTGTATTTGAATCCAGGAGAAGTGAGAATGCGGCTAAGGAAGCATAATCATGACCGGAGAGGGGAAAAAAGAACTGGAGCCTATAACAATGCTGCAAACTGGCCACGTGAACATTAGAGCCACTTTAAATGCTGAAAAAGGTATCTAAGTGTTGTCAGAGACCAGTCAGAAACTACATAGGTCCTTTGAGACTATGGTAAATACTTCTGTACCAAGGTCAAAAAGCAAGAACGGGTTTTAGTGTTTATTCAGGAAACACGGAGTCTTGAGAAAGTCGGTTGTTCCATTATCTATAAGTGCTTCACAGCATCCAGAATTAAACTGGTACAAAAGTAATTTGTGCAAATATTAAACAAATAGCAGTGCATAGCGTTTTGGACACTACAATGTAAATTTGGTACACAGAGAGTTAAAGAGGAATCTTTTAACTCAGTATTTTTTTTAACGTCTCATTCCTACAAAACAATTAGACCAGCTACAATTAACTTTATAGAATCATTGTTATATCTGATACACTATGGCATACACGCTCCCAAAGTGTTGGTCAAGTTACTTCCCCTTTCCCTATATGGCAGTTACATACTGAAATGCAAATCGAGCTGAAACAAACCTTGTTTGAACTAGCCTCTGTTCTCAGCCAGTACCTGGTTTGTTTTAGGTGTACACGTACAGTTCAAAACCTGTTCAACTTAGCTTCTCCCCCCATACTAGCTCAGTTACACTAAAGATCATTCTTCCAGCAGAATGCCTGCTCTGAATCTAAGCAGATGTAAGCTTTACGTGAACTACGGCCGCTTCAGCCTCTGCTTGTTCCCACCCATTCTTGGCCTACATTACTCATTCTTTCCCAGCACATTTCAAACAAAAATGGACTGCGGACAAGGCTTTAATAATTTCAGCTCTTTATCTTCTACTGTTTAGTTTCTGTTCAGCTCTTTAGGAAATGACATAGAAAGGAGGCAATGAGTGACTTCACTCATCAACAAAGGATTAGTACTACACTGCTTACCTTCTTCCCAGTTGCATACTATGTATCGTTAAGTTGAACTATTCCTATTGACTCAGTTTGTCAATATATTCATTAATTTTCACATACTCATACCGTCTTACACAGATAAGAGAATGAAAAAAATACTTTTTCTATTTACAATAATGAGTACATTGTGTTGTGGAGGATTTAGATTTGATAAATGGAAGGGAAGACTAAATCGAGAACATAATTCCATGTCCCCTACAGCAACGACCATAGCTACAATACCAAACACAATTATTGTACCCAGCTTCGAAGCTTATGCAAATTTACACAAACATACATAATGTGCCAGCAAGCATTTCATTCAAAGCCTTGTGTTAAACAATGTTCAAGCGAAGGTTAATCTGAATCATTCTGCCTTGCTGCTCAATTCGGCTTGCCGTGCAAAGCCTGACATCTACAGTTCTGTCTGGCATCGTCAAGGGCTGCATCATTTCCCACACTGCTATGGAGCAAGCTTTCGCTTTGCAGCACAGGTACCTGAACACACTCACGGCCCTTTATTCCTGGCCTCGGCAATTCATTTTAGGCCTTGACTCAATCAATCTACCACCAACACAGGACAACCTGCTTCTTTGACTCATCTAAGTAAGATGAAACTCCATTTGTTCAAGCTGAGCACCAGACGGCCAAGAAAGTACAAATAATTAGGAATTCTGATCAATGGAAGTACCCTATCTATTTACTATAATATTAATGCTCGATACATAAAAGATGGAGTTTGATTTCCATTTACTCCAAGTTTAGATAGCACGGAATTTAAGTACTAAATTTTATTAGTAGGGTGAAATCAAAATACATTTTTGTAGCACTGTTCAACAGCTATGAAAAAATTAATAGGAATAGGCTTTTTGTTCTAATATTCTCTAAGCAAATTTAAAACTCCAACTTGCTGCATTTCTGAATGCAAGCCGGAAATATTAAAAGCACCGCCAATTTAAAATACTTAAAATTAGCAAATGCAAAAATATCACATTTGCAGACCCATAAATGCCCCGGGACACATTTTAAATGATTTTATTACAATACTGAACATTTACTATAAGCAGTGTGCATATAAGTTCCAATAGCACATCTAAATATAGCCTGGGTTTTGCCCAAAAAAATTAAACCAAGCTGTTTCCGCAAGGATTTAATATTAACTGTTGCCGCACAAATACACACAATACAAAACATTCCATCAATGAGCCACTTTGGACTGTTTTCACTTGGTGCCCTTCTCTTTTTTGGTGGGAGAAGGCATCAAGCAAAGAGTGACTGGCTCAGTTCTGTCAAATGACAAATAGCCTCTGAAGGCATTAAAGGCTTGCATAGGTTTCTGACACCACTGTGCTTTCAAAATACCAAACATTAAGGAGCCCCTCCCCACACACATAGACAAGCCTTGCCAATTTAGAATTACAAGCAATTTATTGGTAAACACTATTGTTCTTAATGCCTGTAGATAAGCTTTTTTTTAACTATTGTGCTTGGAATAGACGAAAGCCTGGCTTATATTAGTTTTTAATTTCTGAGGGGCCCCAATTATCATTTAAAGGCATACGTTAGAGGGATAAAATGGTTACATCTCGCTATCGACACCACAGGTCAATTGATGAAAAAAGGCAAAACATCTCCCTTCTTTTTGTAGTGGCTGCTCCACTGAGGTCGTCCACATCTTTTCAAGTGAACTATCTTACTGTAGATGAGTTTAGTGGTTTAAAGGCACCAGCTCTGGTGCATTTAAAAAGAGTCCTGAAGATGAATTAACATACAATACATACACTGAATGGCCACTGATCTAATCGGCCAGTGCATACCCTAACACTAAATTCCAGTCTTGGGAGACACCTAAATGACAAATGGAAACTATCAAGCTTAGAGGGAAGAAAAGATCCTGGTCAGTTACAATTCGTCAATCATTTGTGTGTATTAAAATGAATATAATTTATAAAAGCAAGTGTCAACACAACTGCAAAACACCATGCCCCAATGAAGCAGTATTAACAGCAACTTGTAGTCTTTAATTTTTAATGTCATTTACTTTCAGGTTACACAATGAAATAAAAGCTGAAAATGGACTGTATATTTCGTTTGGATGGAAATGCATAATTTAAGTTTGCGGTCCTTTTGTATTGTTTATGAAGAATATTACCTGTATACATTTCTATCCCATTTCTTATCATGTAAATGGATATACTGTACGGATCACTTACATTGGCTTGGAGATGCTTGTGATCAAACTGCACTTAAGAAGCATTTGAGTCCAATTTCTAAATGTGGTAGCTCCAATTAAAAACGCGTCAAACAAAATTTCTACCGTGCTGTAGTGTCTGGGCCGGCGACTCTCAATCTGGGACCTTCACTTGTAAGTGTTACAGGGTTAGAGGCACACGCACCAACTGTGCTGATTTAAAAATAGGTCTGGCTAGGCAATCTGCAACAGACCTGAATGTGGACGTGTCAAGAAGCAGCACCACACACACACAAAATGTCCCGCAATTAGAGTACAGCATTATTATAGTTTGAGAAATATAAATAAATAATTGCTGATCACGACCCTGACACCTCCCCTTTGTGCTCTCTCCCCCCCCCCCCCCCCCCCCGCACCACTCCTCCTCCTCCAAGCTCCCCTCCCCTGTAGTTAACTGGAATAACTGGTCCGATGTGCGGTGCCTTTGCACAGTCAAAATGCAGTGAAATCGGATCCTCGGCGGTGACCATGTTTCTGCCAGAACTTCCGAGCGATGTGTCTCTGCAGGCAAACACCTGGCGGGAGGCTGGCTGGGCGACAGGCGGCGTGGATCAGCTCCTGACCCTGCTCGGCGCATCCTCTCTCTTCCCCTCCGCCGCCATGCACGCACCTCCCGTCCGCCGTACGAACTCGGGCTGACCCGGGCGGGAGGGGGCGGGGAGGGAGTGCAGCCTGGGGAAGCGGGGGGGGGGGGGGGGGGGGAGGAGATCCTGCCCCAATCTCCAACCTAATCATTCAAATATAACATTTGGTTGCCACAAGAATTCGAATTCGGCATCTACATCATCTATATTCGCGTCGAAAATTTGAAATATATATATTTTTTTCTTTTTTCCAAAACAAAATACCCAATTGCAAGGGAATCTCGTCGGATCTGTGTACTGAATAAACTTTGCGATCTCCATTGATTTTTGTGTGTGTGTGTACAAAAGTCATAAAAATCGCCTTCGATCTGATATCAGATGCCCCGAAATGGTGTGTTGGCGGCACAAATGATCTCAATGACTGACTGATGTGTCCTCGTTCCCTATTGAGCCTCGATTATCCGTTCATCTCATCTCGCATCTCCCCTCCACTTCACTTCTGCTCTCCTGTTACTCCACTTGATTTTTTTTTTTACTTCTCTCTCTCTCTCTACCTTTCTCCGTCTCAAGTCTCTTCAGCGAGTCCACCTCATTTTTTGTTGTTGTTATTGTTGCCCCCGATCGACCCCTTCCTTCCCTGCCGTCTGGCTCTCCTGATCAAATCTCCCAGTCTCCCTGATGAGAGTCGATCCCATCCCCTTTTCTTTTTAATTTCTCTGCCTTGTCTCGTCCCAATCTGGCTTCTTCTCACTCCCCCCCCCCCCCCCCTCACACTCCTGGATCTGCCAACAACACAGCATCTCTCCCTCCTCGCCGATCCGCTCTCCCCCTGCATTCTCCCTTGTTTTCATCTTCTCCGTCCCCTCTATCGCCCTTTGCCCTTTTTCCTTCCTCCCTCCCTGCCTTTCATCTTGCCGTTTTCACTCTCTGCCCCGTCCGTTCTCTCCTCTCTTATCTTCCAGCCCTCGACCCCCTTCCTCTGACCCCCCAATCTCTCTATCTATCTCTTCCCCTTCCTCCTCTCCACCCCCCCCCCCTTCCTTTCGCTCTGACCCGCTTATCTCTCCCCTTGCCCTTTCTGTCACTCTCATTCTGAACGATTTCCCCTTTCCTTCGCTCTTTCTTTCATTCGCTACATCTCTCTCTCTCTCTCTCTCTCCCTGTCTACCTCCGGGATTTCTCCTCCGATCTGAGTGCCGCTCGCTGACTCTCCGGCTCTTTTTAAACACATTCTCCAAAACCGATCGATCACATGTGACTCTGAGTATCCGAAAATAAAGTCAACACGGGATCAAGGCTTTCCTACATTCAGCTTGCCCCCCCACCACCACCCCTCCCCTCCTTCCCCTCCCCTCAACATCCCAGGAACTGAGAAAAGAATGAAAACAAAATCCTGAAAAAGAAATGTTTTAAAATACAAGAGAGAGAGAGAGAGAAAACTCTCTAACCCCGCCGTCTTCCGATCCCGGGACTCGAGGAGGAGGAGGGAGAGAGAGAGAGAGAAAATCAAAATGAAGAACTTGGAAATCCAACCTCTTTTAGTCAACTGCATCCCAACTAACACATCCAGGGACAGAGAGAGACCAAACAGGACGGAGAAAGAAAGCCCCGAGCCCGGCCACAGAAGCAAAGCGAAATCCCCCTCGCTCCCTTTCCCTCGGAGAAAGACGGACCCTCACGCCGAGCTCCAAGCTTCATCTCCCGGCTACGACCCCAAGGCAGCTGCCGGCACTTCCAGCCCTCAGTCCCGCGCTCGCATCGTGGCGTCTCCGGCAGCCCCAGCTCTCATCCTCTCTATCACCACTAAATAGATAGCCATTTACTTCAACAGGGACCGCTTGCAACCCTTAAAACATTGCATTAAAAAAATGACCATAAGGGGGGTCGAGACTCTGTTGACGGCTGGTCAAGATCAGGTTGGTGCGGATGTAAACATAACAGGTAAAAAAATAATAATAATAAACTTCAGTATTCAAAGTTCTGCTCGGATGCGGTTGTATTTATCATGACCATTTGCAAATGATAATATTTTTTTTAAAGTACAAGTGGGGAGGGGGGGGGGGGTTGAAGCTTCAGGCTGGCGGAGGAAGAGAAAGAGAGGGGCGCTGGCGATTGACTATAATTAACACATCCACAAAGAAGCAAAGTGGCAAGAGAGAGCGAGAGAGAGAGAGAGAAAAAGTTGAAACTTACGATTTTCCACCGTCTGCTGTTTGTAAAAAGAGAATGGTGTAATCCAGATCAGCTCGTAAAGATCCCATACAAAGAATCCTCAGGGCCCGGCGACACTCGCATTAGGACAGGCAGGACATTCCAGGAGCAAAAATTTCAGCGATCGCGGTGGAAAAGAGGGCGAAACTCGCAATGAAAAAAGTCGATGGATCTTTATTCTGCTAATTAGTTTCCGTGCAAAAATGGCTGTGATTAATTCAGTGCGCATGTGCTTCATTACGAAGGCACGACGGGAAGGGCTAATTAGCAACCTCGGATCAATATTCAAGTGACGCTTTTCGGAGTCAGCCACAAAGTCAAGAATATAGAGAGATATATTTATAAAATGAAAAATACTGACTGCCACACAAATGCAAGCGGGAGGAGGAGGAGGGGGGGCAGAGGAAATAAAGAATCTACTGTATATGTATAATAATAAGGCGATCTGCTTAAAACTCCAACCCCTCTGCATAGATTTATTAATTCCAGCCCTGATTAACAGGGGTCCCTGCTAGCTCTTCCCAAGACGTCGTGGGTTTTTTTTCACTCTCTCTCTCTCTTTTACCCCCTCCAACTATTAAGCGATCGTTTTATGGACAGATTGTCTTTAATTTCTCAATCCTCCCTTTACACACATACATAAAACACAAGCATTAGCTGCAAGACAATATCACCATGCGAGCATTCCTGGAAGATTATGATTTTTATTTTGGGGGGGGGGGGGGGATTTTGCCACAATGTTGCACACGCGAAGTGCTGATTTTCTCAGATCGTTAAGCTTCTAAGATTTTTTTTCTTTTTTAGGCAGAAAAACCTTACCAGCCAACATTTTGGGATTAATTCATTTTTCTGACAGTGGGCAGATTTCCCCCCAGGATCAAGCCTTTTAAACTGTCTTTTAAAAATTTTAAATAAAACACACACTTTACATTACTTTTCAATTGACGAATAAACTCAATTCTCTTAAATTTCTCAGAACTTTACGTTTGAATGCATAGAGCTGGGAAACACACTTTTGAGAAACTTGCGCTCGGAAAGGTAAATTCCTTTCCCTGTTTCGCGATTTCAAATACAGTATTTCATTTCACAAAGAATTACATTAAGAGACGAAGTGCAGTATTTCCGCCTTTTTCTAAATGCATTAATACTAATTTATCATCACGTTTAAAAATGCCAATTTCCCTATTTTTGCTGTTGGATATTATTGAGAATCCACATTTCTTAGGCACCGGTGTTGGTTTTTTTTTGTTCATTCACCTTTCCCATGTATTGCAGACAGCATCTACATTGTCAAAATAAATAAGGTTATAAAACGGTTCAAGTGCAATTTAAACTGAAATGGTAGAATATTTTAGATTACATCTGCTTCTCCCAACTTTCCCGCTGTCCGCATTGTCTTGAGAGAGTTGATGATTTGAGGAGGGGGGAGAGAAGAAAGGAGAACCTCATTGTCAGGACCACATTTCAGAAATAAACATATCAGACAAATTTACTGGTAGCAGAGTCAGGGAAATCTGGGAAAACACACACTTGCTTGTGCGGGTTATCGTCAGAGTTTCCTAGTGCTACAATCGCTCGAATTGGAATTGAAAGTGTTTCAGTCACTGTATTGAGCGGATGTAACGGAATTTGCTGTGATCGATCGGCGATCTTTCGAACTGTTTTCAGGCTTGTTTGGGAGTTAATAAAATGAAATAAACCAACTACACAAATAAAACCCAAGAGTTTGAACACAGTGTCGAATGCCACAGGAATAGCCAATATCAACAATTATCAACACTGCTCTATAATTATTTAACCGCTGGATCAATAGCAACTATATCTGCATTAAATATATAGTTTTCTACGTGTCCTCAAATTAAAAAAACGAGACAGGAAGCAAGCTACTGCGGCGCAAACCCTGGTGAATATACTTTGCATTTCATTTTTTTTGTTGCTATTTCTCCATCTTTTTCTCCCAAATCTGCCCTGCTAAGTTCCTGATAAATCTTTTTTCGGCGCTTACATCATTTTTTAAAAAAACAGCAACATCTACTGTTGTACATGTTCATCTCGATCCCTTAAGAGAAAACGCGTCGAGGAGGAATATTTCCTTATGTGCCCTATTTACAATGCATTATTATCCGCGGAAATATCCCGAGCTTGTCCTAATCAAGCTCTATCGAGAGTAGGAAAATCAGCCTGAAATACATGTCAAAATTACCAATTGTTATCTTCCTGCAAGCTTCCTATTCCTGTTTCTATATATGTAATATATTTCAATGTATGTATAATATGCCTTGATGAATAAAACATGGATTGCTAAGGCAGAGATTGTGTACAACAATTAGATATTTGGAGAATTGTAGTTGCTCTTAAAGCGACATGGTGCTGGTGCCTGGGCAGTCCAGTGCTGGGATTTCATGATACCGCGGTGCTTGTTTGGGGTAGATCAGCGGGGTCTGGGGTCTCTCTCTCTCTCTCTCTACCTCTCCCTGTGTTTTCTTTCTGGATGAAATGATAGTGGAATTGAATGAATGAATGAAGGATGGGTTGACGGTAGTTGTGTCTGGCTGGGTTTTTTTTTGCAGGTGCAATGGCAGCGCCCTCTGATGTTCAACACTGACCGCCCTAAGCACTTCTCATCTCTCCTTCCCAACCTCCTCCACACCCCCAGCTGTAAATACGTACATGCAGCAAACAACAAATCTAACATCTTCTCATAAATGCGCCCGACTAGCCGAGCTATTACACGGGCTTAGATTGAAACGGGGGAGTGGGGTGGGTAGAGAGAGAAGATACATTTGATTACCGAAAGGGAATATCAAAAATGGAAAAACAAATCTGTGTCGAAATAATTTGCAATATATTTCCCGTTAAAATAATAGTTAACGCCTTCCCTTGTTCAGTGTGACCTTTGTGTACCTTTCTACCTGCTGAAAGGTTCAGATTAACAAATGTTACCGTAACTTTCTTTTTAAAAATCGTTTCCAATTAAGACATGCGTTTTTAATCATTTTCAGACAATTCACGTTGCGACTTAAAAACTATGTTCGACTTTATGAAACTAAAGTTCAAATTCTTGCCCCGTGCGGATTCTTCACCCACCGCAATACTGATTCAGAGCCACGTAGTTTTGCGCGTCCAAGGGAGGGGTGCTTAATTAATAATGGATCATGATTTTATTAATTAGTATCGCCTCAGGTTCAGTGTGAAAGTGCATGTTTTGGATCAAGTTAACGAATATTTCAGCGCAAACGGGGCAATTGCGTTATCTTCGCGCCAAGGATTAAGCAGTTTGCTCAAGTTTAAATGTCATCTAACAGTTTCAGGGATTGGACTTTGATGTTTTGAATTAGTTACATCGAATACCAACGCTGAAAATTACCGTTTACATTTTGCACAGCGAGGTGCGGGAGCCAAGTGTTACACTAAAGGGTATTTGTAAATTGCAGGTGCTCGGTTATTGTATGTGTGTGTTTGTGTATATATGTGTATATATACAAAGCTGAGCACAGTAATAAATATTGGTGAAATCATCTCAAAAGAAAAGTCGACTGAGCTCTTTTTTTCAAACTGATTGTTTTAGGCTTTGATGTCTGCTAAACAATTTTGGCAATAAGATTACAATGGAAATAAATCGGCGGTGTAGAGCGCTGATTCCCATTAACAACATGATGTATGAAGCACATTTTAGCATTTCTGTCAAAAACGACTCTTCATTCCACAAATGAAAAAGGATACATCTCATAAAACGTTTACCTCGAAATAATTAATGCAAATCAAGTTCAACAATTTTATCATGGAAAAAGGCACGCGCATCTGCTGGCTTTTGCCCAAAAAGAAAGGTGCTAGACGAAAATAAAACTTTGATGGATGACAAAGTACTGTGTTTATTTCTCACTTTGAACGCGGGCAATGTACTTTAACTAATGCATAGAAGTCGTCTTTATTGCAAGGCACAGCTTCTATATGCTGATTCCATAGACTGTGTGCATATTTTAAGGTTCAAGAAACAATTGCATACCGGGGTCTAATTACAAGCAAATATCTTAAATGGTTCCAACAAAAACTAATGTACGAATACATGCAAAACTGTATCATCCTATTCGGTTTAAAATGATACTCGTTCAATCGCTGGCCAGTAAAACGCGTGTCCAGTCCTGGTTTATATATCCTTTTAATATGAATTGACTGAATTCTTTCAAAGGGGTTGACCTGCGTTGTAACGCTTTTTTATTAATAGTGGACAGTGGAACTCCGACAGATATAACGGAGATTGGATTCGCTACAGGTCCCGAAGGTTGCTCTGAGTTTCCTTAGTGATGCAAATACATCGCAGTTTAATGCCCTGCATGATAACCTTCCATAACACGGTACTTGCAGTGTGGCTTTTTGGGGGGTTTGTTTTTGGAATGGGCGAATGTTGGAAAGCAAAACCAACTGTCTTATGGGTGATAGGGAATAGCTGTTCAGTCGAAAGGATTAGACACTTAAAAAAAAGGATAGGTGTTTGGCTCAGATTCCACTCTCATGGCCACAGGCAGAGGCAACGCTTTTTCCACAAGAAACAGCCAGCCGTGCACACGGGCGCAGACTGATACACACACACACTGAGAGACCTTAACAGAGCCATGTGATACATGTCTAAAATCCCTGCATCCAATTCACAGATAGATTTATCCACAAGCATCGTGTACACACGTACGTATATGGTATACTGTATCATGCATTCACACGTGTGTACAGAGTGCATATAAGTTACCAGAGAGCTGCATAATTCATTTTTAATGAAGGCAATATATATCCCAACAACCTTTTTTAGTAGTCTTATTGGGTCTTTTTAATATAGCTGATGTTACCTACAGCAATACCAAAACAAAAATCCCCTATTTTCTTGCTGTCAATGGGATACAATGAGGAGATCCTTCGACTGTGCCTTGCTGAAACTGTTCCCTCCACACAGTATGCTATGGTTGGGCAGGTTATCAGCCGCAAGTTCCCAATCGAGGACAGCGTAAAACTTTTATCTGGACACAACGCATCTCGTTCAGGCTTGACAACCCAGTGATGCAAGGTTTTACGTACAATTTGTTACATTGCTGATTTTAATATTGTCTCCATCAATTGTTAACATTGTTGCAACGTTATTTCTCGATATATAACATTATCAAATTAGTTTGAAACACTTGCATTGTTTCCAATTATGGAAGCTTCGCTATTTGGTCACCGGGTTGAATAGCTGGAAGAAAATGACATAAATAGGAATTTCCTATCATTCACATTTTAACATTGAGCAGTCGTCATTTTATTTGACGCAGCGTACATTTACTTATCCAAACGTATAGTTTCGATGCATTATGTTTTTCAAACAGCCAAACTAATTCTCTCACATATATACATAATCTTATACGCAGAATACACCATTCACCACATTTATTGATCAAATATAATTAGGCATATTTGCATATATTTAGTATCAAACAGGGATGCTATGCATTAAGTGCAAAATTCATAAATCGACAGTGCATTTAATATAACAATATATTCGTTTTCCTTTTGCATTTCTAAGTAATATCAGGCTGCACTGATCTGTTATCCAATGGCTTAGTCTTATTTATTCAAATCAGATGTACACATCCAACCTGTTTCTTCCAATCCGCAATATAAGTGGAACTACAAGATAATTTCGAACTAAGCCAGTGCAACTTGAGTTCTGATTGCAAAATATTTGTCTAAAGATAACTGGCAACGGTTTTACATATTGCAGTTTTGCAAAGCACTGACTGGAGTTTGCTGACCTGTTGCCCTAAAGGTCTATGGCGTCGGTGGTTTCACTGCAGCGACTGAGAGGCTCAGAGTAGGGAATTTCCCTTCGCATCGACCTTGCAGCCAACCACCACCTCACCTGAACGCATCACGTGGTCTCGCAGGGCCGGGGGAGGGGGGGAGGGCCTGTGACGTCTTCCACTGACAGGTGACGTGCTTTCGATTGGAAAGGTTGTCAAAAGGTACAGTTTGCAAAGGTTTGTGGGGATTGTAGTCCAGCGCCTTGCTTTCGTCCGAGCTGACCTCACAGCACTTGGTCCCAAACAAACTACAGAGGACAAGGCACCTCAGCGCTTGGCCGGAGAGAGAGAGATGGGCATGTTTCCATCATCAGTACCTCATCTCCATCTGGAACCAAGTCGCACTTTGTTTTGGTTACTTGCTCCTGTGCGCTGGCCGTTCGCTCACTGCTCGTTCATTGCCTCCTTCTCTCTGCAGTTCTCATTTTATCACCTGCACGTACATTTTGTCGTTTGCGGCACCGCGGTTTGGCAGCCAGCACACCACCGAGCCACAGTCAAGTTCAATTAAACTACTTCGATTGACACATTCAAAGCATCCTATCGATGAAAATACGACTTGTTAAGCACTGAATATTTAACACCGAGAATAAATTATTGATACGGCTCATCAAAAATACAGATCTAAATGTCAGGAAGTAACGGGACAATTCGGTGCGTGGAACTCTGAAAAGGCATAAAAAAAAATATATATAAGCAAATCATTGTCAAGTTTGATCCCGGCTCGCCATTTCTAGGCGATTTTGAAAACAGCTTCAAGCGGAATTTCCAGCGTCCGTTATCTAATTGCACCTCGCAGCGTCCCAATGCACTGGAAGATTTCGAAACTAAAGTACGAGTAATTCTTCCAGTTGATTAACCATCAATGGTACCATCCTGCTTGTGTGCACCGCCATGTCACGTTTTACGAAACATACTATGCCCCTGACCCTTCAACCGAAATGCTGAACCTGATTTATGGAACAGTCAACATGTTAGAGAGCAGTTTTTCCAATGACTTGCTAATTGACATCAACACGCAACAGCCACCGGTGACTGACATGTAAAGACTTTGAAAACAAAGGGTATTGCAGACTGACATCACAAAGGACAAGGCACCTGATTCCCGCTTAGAAATATCTTCAGTTATTATGCGACTCCCCATCAACCTTGATATATATTTGCACAGTAAAAAAAAAGCAAGCGAAATACTTACAATTTCTAGGGTTATAACAATTGTAATCCATAGGTGTGATTGAACAAAGAATGATTATTTTCATGCTTTTATTCCTCAGGTTACAGAAGTGACTCTGCTCCCAGTTTGATCTTGACTATGGTCTCCTTAATCTGGACAGGAGCTGCATTTGTGTAACAATAAAAACAACGCATCCTGCTGGAGTCTGGGAAGGGTCTCGTTTCCCTCTTTCCTCTTAATTCAAAGTCACTTATTTTGATCATTCAAAAATATTTCAGGCACCGAATTCAGCCCCGGCTACATTTTTCTATTGACTGATTTGAATTACTGGATAATTCAACTCTTCTCAATCCAAATGATCAAGGCAGAACGCTGTTGCCATTTCTAATTAAGATTTGTCCTTTTTTTGTTGGAATTTGTTACATCAAAACGGCAAGACGAACAGTGAAGGAATAGTATCCAGCTCATGGGGTTACAATTGTTCCTGTGTTGAATTAAATTCATAGCTGACCTGTCCATATTGAGGAATGCCCCCACAACCACATGACCCTGATTGCGTTCTGCAGTGGCTTATCATGTCATATAACCCATTTTGTGCTTTATATGTCACACTCCTCTGCTAAAACTTACATCATAATATGACAGCTCGGCCCGAGGCAGAAAGTTTTGCGGGTGAGGATTTGCATATATGACCTAAATTGACTCAAGGGTGGCGCGAAAGGAGAATATCATTGGTCGCAGGTGACAACTTTTGGATGAAATGTTAAAGTGAGGCCCCATCCACCTACTAAGATGAATATAGACAGCCCTATGATACTATTTGCAGAAGAGCAAACGTGCTCCCCTGGCCAACATTCATCCCTCAACCAGCCGAATGAAAAATGGTCGCTTATCTCATTGTGGTGTGTGGGACCTTGCTGAGGGCAAACTGGGTTAAGATTTGTCTGACAAACAACACTTCAAAGGTATGTCCACTACCTTGGAAGAACACAGGGACATCGCAAGGACATGAATACACGTTCTCCTTCAGTTTCATTCATTGTCGCATTTTTGAAAGAAAGAATTTGCATTTATGGTGACCTCATGACCTCAAAGCACCCTAAATATTTCGCAGCCAGTGGTCAAAACCAGGAAAATGCTGGAAACTCTCAGACCGGGTCTGTGGGGAGGACAGGCAATTTAATGTTTCAGGGGTGTGGCTCCATTATCAAGACTGGAGGAGCAGGTTTAAAAAAGGGGGCAGGAACAAGGGAGAAATGGGGGCGCTACTGTTTGAAGTGTCGGAACTTATGCGTGAGGGCGATGCGAAGGCAGCATTTCTGAGGGGATTCTTCCGATTTCAGACGTCGGAGGCAATTTCCGCCGCTGCTGTTTCGCTGGAGTTTTCACCAATCTTACACCGAAGTTGCAATGGAAGACTTGGAATCTCGCCGCAGAAATTACTTGTAGAGAAAGATCCAATTAAGAAATCCAGTTGCATTTAAAAAAATACTTTGAAAGACGTACAACATTTATTTGAATAGGTATTTGCGTTATTAAACATTACTTAAAATCGGTCTTAACTTCATCAAAACCTCTCGGCAAATCGTTCACTTATTTAGATGCCCGTAGCACGACAGCGTCAACTAGATCAAACTGCATTACCCTGCCACCTGCGAAATTGTTGTGATGAAAAAAAGACAAATTAATTCCCACCATCTAAACACAAATGCTACACACATTTGTATGGAGTTGCAACATTATACAGAGCGTAAATGTGTGCTTTAACAAACGTTTTACTTAAGAGTCAACTTATTACTTAAAGGTAAACTTATCTGCTAAAGGCGCTGCTATGTCTCTCACCGATCACGGTGACCTGTCAGCATTGTTTTGAATCAAGAATTAAATTACCTGCTAAAGATTGAATTTATGGGAAAGATCAAAATTTCAGATGCGCTTTCAGATAAGCGCTTTGTTCTGTAGGTTATAACTTAACGGTTTCAGTCATTCTTAATTTACATATTTTTATATGGGGCATTAAATAATAATAATATTAAATAATGATAGCATGCTTAAAAACGTACTTTTACATAAAACAAGCTTAATTTTAAGCCCGGACATTTTTTTAAATTTTTGCTAAACTACAGTGAATACCATAAATGTTGGCCTTTCCAACAAGACAACGAGTCTCCAGTTTCGAGGCATCCTTAGTAGCATTTTCCCACAGGAAAGCAGCTGCTGCTAGTCTGGTCTGGAAAGGGTCTATTAATATAATGGTATGCAGTTATATGTGTTAACAATTGGACTTACACATCAAGATGAAAAACAATTTCAGTGATCGTACATTTGCTCACTGGCTTTGAAATTGTTTTTTTTCCGCCATGATGGAGAAATCAGATTTTTAGCATGCGATTCCACAGACCATTATAGTATTAGAAACCTTTCACTCAAGACTCGGCAGGATCCTCAGAGACAGTGAGCTGCCTTTCATTTTTGCCAATATGGTTCAGTGAGGAGGGGGGGGGGATCTTTTAAGGAGACCAATATCAGCTGTAGGCCCCCCAACAGTACAATTCTCCAGAGATTCCTTTTTTAGGTGAAAGCAGCAGGGATACACTCCCACTGAATCGGTCTCTGGAAAGAGTCAACAAGAATCTGGAATAACTTGGCAGGGATTCCGTGATGATCACTGAGTGTTTGTTTAAACCCTCCAGTTTTCTTCGTTCAGAATAATGTTTGAGGTTACAGCCTGTATTCTGGAACACAGAGGACGAGAAGGCTGTCAGCTTTCCAGAGCCTTATTTGGAATACAAATTAGGTCATATTCCAATCCGGTGCTGCACTTAAATAGGATCTCACTCCAGGACATCTTTCATACTTTCCCTGCCTAACTAGGGTTACAAAAGCATCAAAATCACAATGGAAAAGTAAAACAGCAAAACATATTTAATTTACACCTTGCATCATAATCATCTGATTCAAAACTAAGTCCAAACACTCCCAATAATTTGATCCCAGTTTATCCCACTCTCTGCAGTGGATCATACTGTTCTGCCACTTGTTATCAACAGGTGAATCGCCACAGTTCACCCGCTTTTTAACTTGTACACGGTGCTATTTTCCGTTTTCAATTCTTCCTTCCAAAAATGTGTCGCTCACATTTTGCTAATCTTCCTCGGTTAGACTGGCACACTTGCCACACAGTAAGCATGCCCACTTCTTGGTTCCGGTTCTGAGAGGCATTACGGTGGTTTGAAAGGACCCACTCCATCTCGTCTCTGCGCAATGAATCAATCAAAACTTGCAGTTTGAAATAGACTGGAATGTCTTACGGGACTAGAATCAGGACTTCTGGCCAGGGTTCTGGTCCCGTTGCTAAGCGCGTCAACACAACTCACAATTGAAGCCCATTAAATCAACAACGACTTACACTTAGATAGCGCCGTTAACATTGAAAAACATCCCACGTCAAATTGCAGGGGAAAATCAGAAGATAACCTGCAAATCATAGCTCAGTGAGCTGTCAATAACCCTGAGACTAATACACAGTAGAAATGTGAACACACTGGTACTTGACGACCTAGAGTTCAGAGTTTATCAATTTAACATGTTTGGCAACTTATCTACATTTCTTCCCTTTTCACTTTCCTGTTTCCTTATAGCACACATTTAAAAATATATATTTCATTGTGTTTGTTTTTATTTCAGACTCGTGTCAGTTTTTAAAAATAAATTTAGAGTACCCAATTCATTTTTTCCAATTAAGCTGCAATTTAGCCTGGCCAATCCACCTGCCCTGCATATCTTTGGGTTGTGGGGCGGAACCCACGCAAACACGGGGAGAATGTGCAAACTTCACACGAACAGTGACCCAGAGCCGGAATCGAACCTGGGACCTTGGTGCCATGAGGCAGCAGTGCTAACCACTACGCCACCGTGCTGCCCGTTTTCTTGTGTCAGCTTTAGCTCAGAGGTGGGACTCACCTCTCCATCGGAGGGTAGGCTAAGGGTTCAAATCTCACTCCAGAGACTTGAACACCTCACCTAAGTTGCCAGTTCAGAGCAGTGCTGATAGAATGCTGCATTGTTGGAGATGCTTTCTTTCAGAAAAGATGCTTAACAGTAGCCTCATCTGAACCTTTTAAGTGGATGTAAAAGGAGATGTAAAAGGGCTATTCGGAGAACACAAGGGAGGTACTTCTGGTGTCAGTGCCAACATTATTCCTGAAACCACTACCACTACCCTTCAAGAACATTTATCTTCTTGTTATTAGTGGGGTTAAACTGTGCATGAATTAACTGTCCCATTTCCTGCAATAGTGACCACGATTCAAAGTTATTTCATTGGTTGCAAAGTATTTTGAGATGCCTTGAGGCTTTTTGAAAGGTGCTTTGGAAATATAAGTAGTTTCTTTTGATTCTCACTGGTAAAGCGAAACTGAGGTTGGGGAGGGGAATATGAGCAAGGTATTAAGACCATAAGACATAGGAGCAGAATTAGGCCACTCGGCCCATCGAGTCCACCATTCAATCATGATTTCTCATCCCCATTCTCCTGTCTTCTCCCCATAACACCATAACATGGGGCGGCACAGTGGGTAACACTGCTGCCTCACAGCTCCAGAGATCGGGTTCAATTCCGGCCTCGGGTGACTGTCTATGTCGAATTTGCACTTTCTCCCCGTGTCTACGTGGGATTCCTCCGGGTGCTCCGGTTTCGTCCCACAATGCAAAGATGTGCAGGTTAGGTGGTCATGCTAAATTGCCCCTTAGTGTCAAAATGTTAGGTCGGGTTACTGGGCTTACGGGGATAGGTGGAGGTATGGGCTGAAGTAGGGTGCTTTTTCCAAGGGCTGGTGCAGACTTGATGGACCAAGTGGTCTCCTTCTGCCCTGTAAATTCTATGATTCTATGAACCCTTGATCCCCTTATTAATCAAGAATCCAGGCCTCTCAGTATCCTGTAAGTTTTAATAAGTTCCCCCATCATCCTTCTAAACTCCAATGAGTACAGAGCCAGAGTCCTGAACGGTTCCTCATACAACAAGCTCTTCATTCCAGGGATCATTCTTATGAACCTCCTCTCGACCCTATCCAAGGCCAGCACATCCTTCCTTAAATACAGGGCCCAAAACTGCTCACAATATTTCAAATGGGGTCTGACCAGAGCCTTATACAGCCTCAGTAGTACATCCCTGCTGTTGTATTTTAGCCCTCTCGACATGAATGCTAACATTGCATTTACCTTCTGGTCGCAGATGCTGTAAATGCCCAAGCTGTCCAGCACAGCTCAGGGATGCAATATTGGAAAGAGTTGAATGACCTCATCCACTCCACCAAGGTAAGTGAAACTGCTCACACCAACTACAATGAAACCTATGAATGTCAGGGTACATGGGCCTCCATAGCAATAGCAGAAGGTTGCATGCCATAGCCCCAGTGCAGTAGCTATGGGATGCTGCAGTGGAGTGACCACTGTGCCTCCTTCACCCTTTCTTATTGAGAAATCAATGTTGCATGGAAGGGGGCAAATGGGCTGAGGTGCAGAGGGCACCAGCAAATAATATGCCACTTAGAGCCTGTATGTGGATGGGCTTAATGCTCTGGAGAGAGCTGGCACACAGCCCTTCTGTACAACCTGCAGAGCACTAATACCATGCTGCACAACCCAGTAGGTTATGTCTAAGTGTGGAAGTATGAGAAATGAACATAAAATTGCTATGTGCAGATGGATGCAACACACAATCTCTCAAACCCATCTATTTTGTCTTTGAGCAGTATTAGTCGAAGCACAACCAACAAGAATATGAGAAGACTAGGGCAGAGGGCAGCACATTTAAATATTCTCATGGAGTTCGCGGAGAGGGTGGCTCAGCCAGCAGGTGTGGAGCAGGACTGGGCAATGGGCAATGGGTAACTTGGATTTGGGCCTCCACCCAGTAAGGATCAATGCATGGTATAGCAACCTGAGGGGCCAAGTATGCCTTCATATTGGACGAAACTCATGGTGTCACCCGCTCTCTCCTCTCTCACTTACAGGTGCCACAGGAAGAGGCCAAGACTCGAGGATGAGAACTCTCTCTGGCCTCAACAGAAGTCCTCGTCCAGAGAGGATCCAGGAGAGTGGGGCAAAGGAGACATGTTCACCTTGAGAGGCATCACACCAGATACCTGTACCATCCACCATCCCAGAGATACATACCTCGGTGGGTATGTGCTCTTTTGTAGGAAGGGTGTCACATTCTGGTGGTCACCGCACGCACATGTGTCCCAGCAGGAGGAGATAGGATCAGCCAAGCTCACCAGCACTTGGAAGAGTGCTGGGGAAGAGGCATCTGTGAGGTCCAAGTCCGAGGACAGGCCTCAGAAATTGGCCTTGCAGTGGAGAGTCAGCAAGAGGTGGAGGAACTCCAGGAGATCCTCAACAAGGTGGCATGAGATCAGAGGAGTTTGTCCGCCTGCTGGCTGATGAAGTGGTGCTGACCTATGCGCAAATCAAGGTCTCCATGGGGAGGGTAGTCGACTCCATTATGATCCTCGTCCAGTAAATTCTGCCAGGAATGTGCACAGAACTACACTACACTGCAGTAGCCATGAGGGAGCTGCTGCTGTTGGCATGTGACAGGTTGATGATCCCTTCAACTTCATCCTCCATCACCACAGAGGGAGTAGCTGGTCCATAGCAAGACAGTCAAAGGAAGCCAGGGCCCTCCAGCCTCACCTCTCTAGAGGATGGCTGCTAAAGTCATCCAATACAACAGGGCCAACTAGCCAGCAGATTGCCTCCATCCCTGCTACGCATATCAGAGAAGCACCTAAAAGTAGTAGTAGGCCAAGAAAAATCAAGAAATATTGATCACAACTGGTTGGACAGATGAACAATTAATTGTCACAATTAAGGACCTAGTTAAATATAGTCACTTTCACTTCAATAATGTCTACTGTCTTGTTTCAGCATGGTCCTTATGACTTACTGAACACTCTCCTGCTTCTTTCTTGAGGACACCCGATGCCCCAAGTGAATCTGCAGGGAGGCAAGGCTCTATGCCAGGCCCCTTGTGAGCCATGTGCAAGCACTCTCTTGCACATGCTGAGTACATCAAAGTCTCATGTCCCAGGTACCTAGCATTTTCAGTAGGGCCTGCTGGAATTCCTTTTCAGTTGCCCAGTTGAGATGACCTGCATATCCATTCTGCCACTGAGCCTACTCCTATGCAGCATCCTGTGATTTCCAACACAAGGCTCTGCTTAGTCTCGACTAGACCAGCAATGATGGCTGTTCCATTCTATATGAGCTCTGTAACCATATTCCAGTCCCTATTTACGCATGTTGTTTCTCCAGTACTTCCCTGGCATTACATTTGACCTCCCCAACTTACCCTCAAACCCTCTCCTTTCTCCTTTGACAATGTGTGAGGCAATGTTCACGTACACTTGCTCTCCAAGAATCCCAGCCCTGTATTCCCAATCCCATTGGCAATCCTGCCCTCTTTCTGCCCAGCATTTGGCTTTCATCACCCCACCAACACCTCTTCTGCCCTCTCCTAATCTACCTCAACCACCCATCCCGCCCCCAAACAGAACCTTGTTGCCCCACAGTACCTCCTGTTCCTTTTCACCTGCAGCGCAACGGTCCAAATGCATGGCAAAGTCCCTGGATGAATGTCCGATCCCATGGCAAAGTCCCTTGAAGAAGGTCCGATCCCATGACAAAGTCCCTGGAAGAAGGTTCGACCCCATGGCAAAGTCCCTGGAAGAAGGTTCGATCCCATGGTAAAGCACCCGGAAGAAGGTCCGATCCCATGACAAAGTCCCTGGAAGAAGGTTCGATCCCATGGCAAAGACCCTGGAAGAAGGTTCGATCCCATGGCAAAGTCCCTGGAAGAAGGTCCAAAAGCAAAGTTGCTGGGTGGAGAACTCCCACCTTCTGGAAATTGCTTTGTGGAGAACCCACGAGGATGAAGTTCTAACCACCCTGTGCTGCTCGCTTTTAAAAATTCACTTAATGGGATGTGGACATCACCGGTTCGGCCAGCATTTTCCTCCCATCCTTTCCCTCCATTTTAGAGGGCATTTGAGAGTCAACCACATTGCTGAGGATCGAAAGTCACATGTAGGCCAGACCAGGTAAGGATGGCAGATTTCCTTTCCTAAAGGACATTAGTGAGCCAGATGGATTTTTATGACAACCAGCAATGGTTTCATGGTTATCATTAGACTTTTAATTTAATTAAAATTGACTTCTTATTTCACCATCTGCCATGGTGGGATTTGAACCCCTGGTGCTCCAGGACTCAGTAGTTGGAGGAGTCCAACTTCTCCTCAGTTGTCTGTGAGGTTCTTCAAGTAAGTCCTGACTTTTGCACGCCACATTAGTTCCACTGATAGGGTCATGGGAGAATTCCAACCTTCATCTGCCACATGTCTGCCCATTCCTCAAGCTTGTGTCTTCTCAAATTCTTATCACTATCCTTCTCACAATTCACAATACTTTTGTATCATCTTCAAATTTTGAAATCGTGCCCTCTGCACCCAAATCTAGGTTACTCATGTATGTCAAGGAAAGTAGTGAGGCGGGATTCTCTCATCCCGCGGCAGAGGGTCCATGCTCTCGTAAACGCCGTCGTGTTTTACGATGGCGTGAATGGGCCGCTCCCAGGACTAATTCTGGCCCCAAGAGGGGGCCAGCACGGTGCTGGAGCGGTTCACGCCGCTCCAGCTGCCGATCCCGGTGCGAACTGGGCGGCGCGGGATCCGCGCATGCATATCGGTGCCGGCGCCAATGTGCATATGCGCATTGGCTTCCTTCAACGCGCCAGCCCCAACACAACATGGCACAGGACTACAGGGATTGGCGCGTCGGAAATGAGTCCCCCAGCCAGAGAGGCTGGCCCGCCGATCGGTGGGCCCCGATCACAGGCAAGGCCGCATCGGAGGCACCCCCCCGGGGTCGGAGCCCCCCTCACAGGCCGCCACCTGACCTTTCCACGCTGAGTTCCCGCCGGCTGAGAGCAGGTGTGGACAGCGCTGACGGGACTCAGCATTTCCACGACGGCCGCTAAGCCTATCCCGGCCCGAGAATCGCCGGGCCGGCCATGTAAAGCGGCCCGCGACTGGCGCTGCGCCAACTATGCCAGCGCCAATGGCGCCCATTCTCCGCTCTGCGGAGAATCACGTGCCAGCGTCGGGGCATCGTGGCTTGGTCGCAGGGATTCTCCGGCCCGGCCCAGGGCTGGGAGCATCCCGCCCATGGTTCTAGTACTTATGCATGAGGAACCCCACTGTGTACCTTCCTCTAATTTGGAAAATATCCATTCACCACTACTCTGTTTCCTGTCACTCAGTCAATGTTGCATCCATACTGAACTCTTCCTTTCATTCCAGGGGCTTTAACTCTGCTGTCAAGGTTATTTTGTGGCATTTTATCAAAAGACTTTAAGATTTTCATGTACACCACATCAACCGTCTTACCCCCATCAACCCTCTGCCACCTCGTCAAAGCTCAATCAGGTTGTCTTAATTGCCTGTGCTGGTTTTCCTTAATTTTTTATGCAATCAATATACATTTTTAATAAACTCTGAGAAATAAGAAAATTCTCAAAGCACTTGACAGGTGGACCATCAGCATTAAATGCTGCCGAATGCACAATAGAATTACTTCAAAGACACAAGCATCAAGTTTAACCAAGCTCACTGGGGCAACTCTTGGTTTACAATAACCATGAGATTTAGCCTTTCTGAACTTAAGCATCTGCACTTAGGTTATGGAATGCTCATTTATGTTTAATGCAGTTACAAACTTTGTATAATGTTCTGTTTACCGGACACATGCATTCATAAACAAAAAAGATCGGCAGAGAGAAAGCTCAAAGTTTTTGATGCAGAGATACACTGGTTATTATGGGGCCTTCGCAGTATTGACAGTGACTGCACATATTCCTAGGATTCTTCATTGATCTGGTGCAAATAATTAATTGCTGCATTCTTGTTGCCCCTCTGTGCTTCCAGCGCTGAGCGGATCACTTCTCTGTACATGTCAGGGAACATATCCTGAATGGATTTGAGATCTTCCTCGCTGTACAGATTTTGTGGAGCAGATACATGTGTTGGTGCTGCAATTGGAACCATTCCTTGTGTGTCGACAGTTGCACTCCTGTAATAGGCACATATCCTAGTCCCTGTTGGTAAACAGTGGGCATTAGCACCACTGGCTGTGGCTGCACCAACATGTTTGGCGGCAGTGTTGCATAGGACATAACAAGGTTGATCATTCCTTCCTTATCATCACCCTGCCTCCCACTAAGGCTGTACCATTCATCCATGACTTTGCCCTCTTTTAGTAATTCCGGGATAGTGATGTGAGTCCAAGCAATTCTATCGTCCATGGAAAATGTTCGTTCAGCAAATATCTCCAAGTAAAATGAATCAACACAAGGTGGCACAGTGCATTAAATAACTTTGTTCCATCGTGGGTTTTTTGCCCCATTGTGTGCTGTAGGTGTCTCATATACTGCATATCCAAGACGTATTCTGCAGTACGGGTCTATACGTGTCATTCTCTAGTTTTTTGCCAGTTTAGCCTGTACCACATTGATGCTCAGTCTACCCATAGTAGCCATGCCTGTTCAAAACTGTTGAGCTGCCATGCATCAAGTTGCACTTGCTGCTGTTGCTGAGTTGGTACAATGCGAAGGATGTCCTGTGGTAATTCTCCAATGAACATCACATAGCGGCCACCGGAAGCCGTCATCCATTTTCTTGATGTACTGGCGAGCAAGCATAAAACCAGGCTTGCTTACATTCAGTCAAACAACTCCAAAGCTGAAATATGCGGACCCCTCTGGGTGGCGATGGTGACGGCCGCCACATCCGATCCGGCCGACCTGCGCTCGTCTCCCTCCTGCTGGGCCTATTTTTCCTTAATTAATTCACTCAATGGACTGTTAACTTTGCTCTAGATATTGTTACACCACTGTTACTTCTCGCCTCAGCATCCTTGGACATATTTCATCTGCTCCTGGTGCTTTATCAACTTTAAGTACAGCAAACTTAAAATCTCCTTTTTATCAATTTTTCGTCTATCCAGAATCTCACTGTGACTTTGCCAACAACTTCTTCCTTTATAAAAACAGATGCAAAGCATAATTTAGTACCTCAATCCTGTTCTTTCCTGCCATGCATACATCGATTTTTTGATCTAAATCAGCCTCACCCCTCTTCCTTCGACCTGTTACTATTTGTATGCCTCCAGAAGATTTTTGAATTCCTTTTATTTTAGCTGCCAGTCTCTTGTCATACTCTCTCCTTGCCTCTATTCCATTTTTCACTTTCTATTTCTTTATTGTAAATTTCTGTGGTAACTTGCTGAGTAACCACTTACCAAATTAAGTTATTAATCTATAGCTTGGACTGTGACCTAGTTCAGTGATAAAATACTCAGAAAAGGATTAACATTTTTGTTTGTCGGTATTTGTTTCCTTATTTTGTCCTTGTGGTACACCAGATCATTTTTTTTGTTGTTTGTTTTTTAATAAATTTAGAGTACCCAATTATTTATTTATTTTCCAATTAAGGAGCAATTTAGCATGGCCAATCCACCTGACTTGCACATCTTTGGGTTGTGGGTGTGAAACCCACGCAGACATGGGGAGAATGTGCAAACTCCACACGGACAGTGACCCAGGGCCGGGATTCGAACGCGGGTCCTCAGCACCGCAGCCCAAATCCCATCCACTGCGCCACATGCTGCCCTCCAGATTATTTGTTATTGAGAATGTGGGCTGGTAAGTGACCAACTCTCTCACTTCTAACAATACTGATGCAATCTAACTCCTGGCAGCAAGCTGCTGGGGAATGATTCGTCTTCTAATCTTGCCTGTGAGCATGTGGCGCTCTCTCAACACCTCCTTATAGTGATGAAACTGAGATGAAGAATTCAGTGGTGAGGGCAGGTGTGGGAGAGAGACAGGAGGGAACAGGGTGGAAATCTGTTTCTAAGACCACAATGTTAATCATTGGGTTCTCCAATGCAGCATGGTACTGGGCATTGAAGGAGGCAGGTTCATGATTTTAAATGGACTACAATGTAACGTGCCAAGGAAGGAGTCAGGTGGAAATATTTTGCCTGGGTTGTATGAAGTTCAGACAATGAAGTGAGTTGAATAGGTTGAACAGATTCCTGTAATTAAATTAACGTCTTGATTCATTTTCAGGTATCAGCTTGGCTGACTAGGAAGCACTCTCATCTCTGGATGGGGAAGGGTGGCACGGTGGTGCAGTGGTTAGCACTGGGACTACGGCACTGAGGACCCGGGTTCAAATCCCGGCCCTGGGTAGCTGTCCATGTGGAGTTTGCACATTCTCCCCGTGTCTCCGTGGGTGTGAAAGATGTGCAGAGTAGGTGGATTGGTCATGCTAAATTGCCCCTTAATTGGAAAAAAAAATAATAATTGGGTACTCTAAATTTATAATGATGTGAAGTTGATGGGTACAAACCCCACAGTACAGTCTTGACCAGAAAATCTAGCCTGATAATTCAGTGCTGTGGTGGTGGTGTATTTCATTGTCAGAAGTGCTGTCTTTTGGATGAGATATTAAATTAATTCATCAAATACCTTACAGATGGATATAAAAATTCCATGGTATTATATTACAAGCAGAGAAAGAGTTTATTTAATTTACTGCCCACCATGTTTCCCTTAAATGTACTGCCTGGAACCTTGCAATATGCAAAGTAGAGTACCCCTCATATTTGCCTATATAACAATGGTTGGACTTCAATAACACTCCAGTATTTGCAAAGCACTTTGGGGTGGCTTGATATGTAAGAAGGTACAATATGAATATAAGGGGCTGGATTCTCCATTTCAGGGATTATGTCCGCACACCATTGTGAAAATTGTGGTCTTTTACTCCAGAAAAACTGGCGTCAAAAGGCCACAGATTCACTGCCTTGCAGGGAGCTAGCAGGCAGCTGTCGTGGAGCACACAGCTCCATCTGCCGATACGGCCCCCCGCACCTCCAGGTCAGAGGCTGCGCATGCACACGGTGGTGGCCACAGGGCTGCGCCATGCTCCATGGCGGACTCAGACCGCGGACCAGGACCGCAAAAATAGTGCCCCGATCGGCCGCCGGCTCGCCAGCCCGCCAGCCGGGAGCACCAGGTCAAAAATACCCCAGTTCCGAATGAGGCCCCCCACCCCCCCCCCATCCCCCCCCCCCCGATCGGCCCGCCCCAACTGTGGAGGCCGCGGACTGAGTTCCCGGCCGCCTCACGAGTATCCCGAATGGCAGGACCATGAGTGGTCCACGCTGTCAGATATGTGGCTGGCCAGGAGAGAAGAATAGCGGGGCGGGGCTCAGGCAATGGCCTCAGGCGGTGGATAATGGGTGCGGCTTACTCCCTGAGTACGTCGCTTTTCGGGGGGGGGGGGGGGCGGAGAATCGCTGAACCGGCGCCAGTCCCGATTTCATGCAAGAAACTGGATTCTCCACCTCATCGGCAAACTCGATTTCAGCGTCGGGGTGCGGAGAATCCAGCACAAGTTCTTTCATTTGTTTTCCCCCAAGTCCTCTAAATATAATAATAAAACAAAACACCCATATGACTGGCAAGGATGGTTGAAACATGATTTCAAAGAAACCATTTTCGGATATAGGCCTCGCTGGTAAGGCAGGCATTTATTGTCCATCACTTTCCTTGGGAAAGTGGGTGGTCAACCTTCTTCTTGAGCCACTGCTGTCTATGTGTTAAAGGCACACCGACGATGCTGCAAGGTAGGGTTCCAGGATTTTGACCCAGCGACAATGAGAAAGAAACAAACCAGGAAACATTATAAATCAGCATAGTTAATAGTTTTTTAATATCTTTTGGAGAGATATTACTCTTTTTATGATTACACATAATTCTCACCGGTGCCTCATTGACTCTTCCTACGTTGCTCTCTAATTAAAGTCGAGGAGCTTCCTGTGTGAGTTCAATCACCCCATTAGTGTCTCTTTCTGGGGGAAACGTGGAGGAATAGAGTCATAGGACTGTTAATTAGTTTTAACAACAAGAAATAAAACATTTTTTAAACATGAAAGGTTGGATTATAATACAATACTCCTGGGAGGCAGCCGCACATTGGAGGGCTCCCATTCAGGAACGGCATTTTCGGGGTTTAACGCCCGGTCCCAGGGGCAAAGAAGGCGGCAAAAACAGGGAGAAGGCAATGTGAAGGGAAATGTCGAAAATAAGTTAAAAAAGGGCCGTGAAAAAAGCGGCTGAAAGTCTGTCGGGGAGTGGAAAGGCCACCGCGGGGACGGCAAGAAAAGTGGAGGCTGGGGCACCAGGGGAGGCCGCATTGCCCACGGCTGAAGAAATGACTAAGGTGGTGGTCGTGGAACTTGAAAGGCAGTTCACAAAACACACAGAGGCGATGAGGAAGGAGATGGGGGCGGTATTGAAAGTACTGGTGGAGGAGGCGATTGCCCCGGTGAGGGCGGCAGTATTGAGCGCAGTGGCAGAGGTGCGGGAGCAAGGTGAGGCACTGAAGGACGTGGAAGAGACATTATCGCAGCACAGCGATCAACTTACCTCGATGGGGAAGGAGATGCGGAAGGTGATAGAGATCAACAAGGGTCTTTTGGCGAGCCAAAATGGATGACTTGGAAAACAGTTCCAGGCGACAGAATCTGAGGATTGTGGGTCTTCCCGAAGGAGTGGAAGGCCTGAGGCCGACTGAGTATTTTGCCACGATGTTGGCGAAGCTATTGGGGGAGGGGGATGATCCCTTCCGATATGAACTGGATCGGGCTCATCGGCCGTGGAGGCCTGTACCAAAGGAGAGCGAGCCGCCAAGAGTAGTGACGCTGTGTTTTCATAGGTAGTGTGAAAGAGAAGGTCCTGTGCTGGGCCAAGCAGAAGCGGGTGGTGCAGTGGGCTGGAGCTGGTATACGCTTATATCAGGACTTTACGGTGGAGCTGGCGAGGAGGTGGCCTGCCTTCAGCCGGGTGCAGAAGGCGCTGTACATCAGTAAGGTGCAGTGCAGCATAGTATATCCAGCTACGTTGAGGGTGACCTACAAATCCAAGGACTTTTATTTTGGGACAGCAGAAGCAGCGGAGGAGTTTGTGAAGGAAGAAGGACTGTGGCTGAATTGAGAAATGGTCATGTCCCGATGTAGCCTCATGTAACTGTATTTTTCACTGCGTGCTGGTATATGTGCTAAATAAATCAACGTTGTATATATTTGGATGAGGAAAGAGATGGGACTTTCACTTGCAATGATGGTTCTTTGGGGCTTGGGTGTGTATGCGGGGTTTGTGTGTGAAAGGGGATTTCTTGGTTTTCCTGGGGCCAGGCAAGGGGGAAAGAGACCCAGGCGGGGGGCCTCCATGCTGGCCGGTTTAAGCCGGCCAGTGAACGGGAGTGAGGTGGGGGAGGGGCTGCGGCCATCAGACCCTGGCAGAACAGGGTCCGATGAGTCTAGCCGGGGTGGAAAGTTGGGGGGAAGGAACAGAGGTTGGGGGGAGGAGTTTTATAAGGGGAAGTGGAGGGGAGGAGTCGGGGAGGGGGAGGGTTTACAATTCATGGGTGTCATTTACGGTACTCTTTCGGGGATTGGATGGCATTGAATGTTTGGGGGGAGGTGGACTCTATAGGTCAATGGTGACCATAGGCGATTCCTGATCCCTTTTTCTTTTTTTTTCCCTTTGCTTTTCCCACCATGGGAGGATTTGTTTTATTTAATGCTTATATTGTCAGGTGGGCCGTTGTTTGGGGTGGTGGGAGGATGGGATCGTTGTTGTTGATAAGGGGATTGACTTTGTGCTTGTTACCGTTTACTGCTTGTTGGTGGGGTGTAAATTCTGAAGAAAATGTGAAAATGGAGAATAAAAATATTTTACAAAAAAAAATACAATACTCCTTTACTCCCCCTTAGCTTGACAAATGCACGTGGGGCACCGTGGCGCAGTGCTTAGCACTGCTGCCTACGGCACTGAGGACCCGGGTTCACAATCCTGGGCCTGGATCACTGTCCGTGTGGAGTTTGCGCATTCTCCCCGTGTCTGCATGGGTTTCACCCCCTCAAACCAAAGATGTGTAGGGTAGGTGGATTGGGTACGCTAACTTGCTCCTTAATTGGAAAAACATTATTGGGTACTCTAACTTTATTTTTAAAAAGCTTGACAAATACACATAAAACATAACAAATACATACAAATTTTAAGATTAACACGGATTACAAAGTACATCTTAAACTACAATGGTTTCATTCACATAAAGTCCCTTAAAGGTCACAGATTGGCTGTCATCAAATACCCTCCCCACTCTGAACCCAAGTTAGTGACTGTAGATTTCTCCTCAGAAACCACCTAAATGATTGTCACGTCAGAGCTTCCAAACTCCACTCCAAAAACAGACTTTGAAATCTTCTCTCATAAAGATGCTTTCCCTTGGTGGTTTGCATTCCAAAATCCAGTCCAGGCTTTACAAATGGCTCTTTTAAGTAAAGGTTCCACTCCATTTTTAACAGTGAATCCAGTCCAGGATTTACACCACCCCCTTTAGGACTCAGTTTGTCTTCAAGGTTTTCAGATAAACTATGAGGTCCAGCCACCGATTTCCACAATTATTTCAATAATGTCTCCCAAACTGTAGTAATTTCTCACAAAGGTATCTGCAGCACGACTGCAGATATCTTTCTGGCCTCGCATGCTCCAATGCTTTTTCAACTCTCTGTGACTTTACTGAACAGTAATCTGGTTTGTTTCCCAGTTGCCTCTGTTCTGTTAATTCCAGACTTCTTGGAAACCTCTATTCATTTCTCTAGTTTCCATAACTAGCTGCACTTTAGATTTTTGGCATCTGTTTTCTTGTTTTTTTAAAATTTAGTGTACCCAATTAATTTTTTCCAATTAAGGAGCCATTTAACATGGCCAATTCCCCTACCCTGCACATCTTTGGGTTGTGGGGGCGAAACCCACGCAAACGCGGGGAGAATGTGCAAACTCCACACGGACAGCGATCCGGAGCCGGGATCGAACCTGGGACCTCGGTGCCGTGAGGCAGCAGCGTTAACCACTGCACCACCATGCTGCCCTGGCATCTGTTTTCTGAACCATTACTCCATAGTACGGATTTTCTTCTCGCAATGCTGAGAGAGATGTTCTCTCTTTCGTGTTTTAAAACCAACTGTTTCCAACTGCTTCTAGGAGAGCTGTGAGAGCTGCTTTCTCACTACCGATCTCAAACTGCAATCAAATTAGGTAAACTAAAACTTAAAAGTTTCTCTATCATACAAGGCCCCAGTTGCTAAGCAACCACTGCTGGTTTATTTACTCTTTACGCCATAGTCCTCTCTAAGCACAATAGAATCATAGTTGGAATTGAAACCCAATACCCACACATACAAAGACCTTTGTCCAGCATGTAGCTAACTTTAGATTTTACCCTTCCAGGCACAGTCACATTAAATTAAACCCATTTAAAACTATACCTCATTTCTAATGTTTAAGTTTTAATGGGCAGCATGGTAGCATGGTGGTTAGCACAATTGCTTCACAGCTCCAGGGTCCCAGGTTTGATTTCCAGCTGGGTCACTGTCTGCGCGGAGTCTGGAGGTCCTCCCCGTGTGTGCGTGGATTTCCTCCGGGTGCTCCGGTTTCCTCCCACAGTCTAAAGATGTGCAGGTTAGGTGGATTGGCCATGCAAAATTGCCCTTAGTGTCCAAAAAAGGTTAAGTGGGGGTTCCTGGGTTATGAGGATAGGGTAGATACGTGGGCTTGAGTAGGGTGCTCTTTGTAAGGGCCAGTGCAGACTCGGAGGGCTGAATGGCCTCCTTCTGCACTGTAAATTTGATGATTCTATGATTCAATACAATTATAAATCCCTTAAAACTGTATTTGTTTTCCCAACACCAAAAGCTGCAACTTTGCCTCTGACCACTCCATATTTTGATTACGGAAAAATAGTTGTCCTGATTTTCAAGCTTTTGGTTCTTCTCCCATTTTTATAGGTTGCGCCAAACCCATATTCTGGCTGATAGAACAGGAAAACGATCTGCTGCCAGATTAATTATATTAATCCCACTCCAAACAAATGCACAACGACAAGCTGGGATGAATCCCTGCTCATACAAGCTGCCCCTCAGCTATTTTACGCCTGGTGGGGTATTAATTGGCTGAGAGTGAGAGTTCTGCCACCATCTGGGGAGGAAGTCCCAGGTATTCGGATGGCTGATAGCTCTGCAGTCCCAGCAGGTTTGAATATTAGCCATTGTTGGGACTGTTGCCGGTCCACAAAGAAGGTAAACACGGGCTATCAGGAGCGAGTGAAAGGGATCAGGGGTAGAGGTTGGGGTGGGAGAGGGTTAAAGGTGGGTCTGACCTTGGGGCAGGGTGCATCCCATAGGCATAGCAGGGACCCCCAAAGGAAGCTGCACCCCCCCACCCTTTGCCTGACAGCCCATGCAGCCAGAGCTGCTGTGCCTTCCATATGGCGCCACAGACAAAATAACGGCAGAGACAGGATGAGGCACGTAACTGGCAATTAATTGGCTCTATATTGATTTAATAGGCTCAACGGTGGCGGGCAACCCAATGCCTCCACCATCTCCCTTAAAATGGGGGACTGGTTGGAGCTGGTGGGTAAGCAGTGGCAGGCCACACACTGCATTTCATGAGCACCCCTGCCTTCAAATAAAATTCCACTCATAGACTATTAAATAAGTAATGCTAAACAATAGAAACCAGTGGTTATGCTGCAGTTGTGTCCAGTTTTGGGGGCCCTACCTCACCTCAAGAAGGATGCCAAAGCCATGGAAACTTTGTGAAAGAGATTTATTACAATTCCATCAGGGATGAGAGGCTTTCATTCTGAAGATAAACCAGGGAAACTGAAATTCTTTTCCGTAGAACAAAAAAGATGTGTTTGTGGTTAAAATGATGCGAGGTTTTGTTCAGGTATTTTTTTCTCTTTGCACTATCTTTTATTTTCCTTTTTATTTATAATGTTCTGATGCTAGGGGCTGGTTTAGCTCACTGGGCTAAATCGCTGGCTTTTAAAGCAGACCAAGGCAGGCCAGCAGCACGGTTCAATTCCCGTACCAGCCTCCCCGAACATGCGCCAGAATGTGGCGACTAGGGGCTTTTCACAGTAACTTCATTGAAGCCTACTCGTGACAATAAGCGATTTTCATTTCATTTCATGCTTTCACTATAGGAGTTTGGAGGTTTGAAGATGAGAAGAAAATAGGACCAAATGACAGTGGGGAATTTGCTATAAGGAGTGTGACTGTATTCAGGAGTTATAAAGAACATGCTGATGACTGCTACAAATGAGAACAGAGAAGCTTTTCCTCCCTGGAGAAAATTACTGATACTTAGCAATCTCTGTCGCACATCACCACCCTCTTGAATATTCAATATCTTACATTGAATATGTGACTTAAAACATTAACAACTGTATTAGTGGCTGACAATTTTCATCATTTTATGATCAACCCTCTTGATAGTCGAAGAATCTTCTTGGTGTTTGGCTAAAAACTTGACATCAAATCTCCTTTTGGCCCTATCCTCCTCACTTGCTGTATTTGATTCTTACAGGGATAAAAATGCTATAGAGCAGGGTTTACCATATGCAAGTGCTCGACTAAGGGGAGATGCTGGCATAGTGGTAATATCACTGGACTAGTGGTCCAGAGGCTCAGGCTAATGCTCTGAAGACACGGGTTCAAATCCCACCATGGTGCTGGTACAATTTAAATTTAATCAATACATTGATTAGCCAGCAAGGTGGCATCGTGGTTAGCACTACTGCCTGACAGCACCAGGGACCCGGGTTCAATTCCGGCCTTGGGTGCCTGTCTGTGTGGTGTTTGAACATTCTCTGCGTGTGTTTCCTCCAGGTGCTCCAGTTTCCTCCCACAGTCCAAAGTTGTGCAGGTTAGGTGGATTGGCCATGATAAATTTCCCCATTGTGCCCAGGGATGTGCAGATTAGGTGGATCTGCACATCCCTGAGGTGGGGGGGTGGGCCTGGTTAAGGTGCTCTTTGAGAGGGATGGTGCGGACCCGATGGGCCAAAAGGCCTCCTTCTGCAATGTCGGGATTCTATGATTCTATGAAATTTAGACGATAAGACTAGTCTCAGTTCAATAATGGTGACCGTGACAACTACCATTGATTGCTGCAAAAACCCATCTGGTTTACTTCCTTTAGGGGAAGGGAATTTGCTGCCCTTACCCGGTCTGGCCTACATGTGACTCCAGAACAACAGTAATGAGTTGACTCTTTTAAAAAAATTTAGAGTACCCAATTCATTTTATCCAATTAAGGGGCAATTTAGCGTGGCTAATCCACCTACCCTGCACGTTTTTGGGTTGTGAGGGAGAAACCCACCCAAACACGGGGAGAATGTGCAAACTCCACATGGACAGTGACCCAGAGCTGGGATCGAACCTGGGACGTGGGCGCCCTGAGGCAACAGCGCTAACCACTGCACCACCATGCTGCCCTAATGAGTTGACTCTTAACTGCCCTCTGAAATGGCCTGGGAAGCCTTGCTTTTCAAGGGCAATTAGGGATGGGCAATAAATGCTGGCTTGCCAGTGACACCCACATCCCATGAAAGAATAAAAACTGGTGACCTTTCATAACATTACTTGGGTTTTTAACACACCCAAGAGCACCTGAACAACTCCAACCAGACGTTTCAATTTTCCTTCAGTGGTTGTCACCATGACCGTATTGAGTCAGACTGTCAATTTAATGTTAATCAGTATAAAAGAGTGTTGTGTTCCCACTCCCATCAGAAAGTGAGTTGAGGCCACTCAGTCGCAATTCACATCAGTCTACCACATTCTTTGAAGTGAGAAAAAGATCTTTCGCATTAGTCTAGGCCAGCGTTGTCCAAATATTTTTCCGGGACCCACTTTTGCCAACTGGCCATCTTCGTGTCCCACACCAGCATACCTTGTGACACACACTGGTTGACTTTCGTGGCATACGTCATGTTCACTTACCTTTAATGCAAAAGCCTGCTTGGTCCTCATGATCTCACTCCAACCAGGTTCACAGGAGGAGAGGACAATGCGCATATCAGGTGCAGATTTCAGCCAGCTCCTTTGTGCCATCTTCAACTTTATGAAAACATCATGAAGGGCAAAGCAACAAAATACATTTTTTTTAACTCAGCACTAGGTACTCCTGGGAGATGCTACTCTAGAATGCTGACAGCCTCATGGACTTTTGGTGTGTTTTTAATGTGATATCACAGGTCAGCTACAGCAGCATAGTCTTTTAATTTGGAGTCAACCCTAAGTTAATAACTGACTCTAGGGTCTCAACGTCAAAAGAATTTTTCACCCACCACTTCTCTTTCAAAATTTGAAACTTCTCTCATTTGTCAGTATTTCCCTGCATTTAACACACGTGGGTTTTGCATGCTTATTTGCATTGGCACAATTGACAAAGCCATACCCCAAGAGATCATCTTTATACTGCTTTGTTCCTGAGTTAAGTTTCTTCTTTGTTGACTTTTAACCAGAGACCCTGGAGCTCTGCACAGAGATAACACAAGCACTGCTCTGTCCTGCCCTGGACTCTCCTGAGCAGCTGTCTTCAGCAGATTCTGTTGTGAGATCCTGTCTAATAGAGTCTCTTTCAATCTCTGGCTGTCTATTACTTTTAAGAAAGTTATCTACATTCATAGTCCTTTGCCAGTAGTGAGAAAATGGAAGCAACTCCATTCTGTGATTTGGAGCCAAAAGCACGTACAAGGTGCTTAATGTCAAATGTACATGCAGGGTGCGTGACCTGCTCTCTGCTGCCGCTTCTGGCTGGAAGACTACGCACAGCCTCATTTATTTTCATTTCAAAGGCGGCAGCGGCCGCCATTCTCAATGTAAAATCCGGTAGCGGCTGTTGGGCGCTCCTTCCAAGATTGGGACCACCGCCAGAACGGCGCGACCAATCACGCCGCGACCCTCCTGACACCCGCCCACGACTCACCCGCTGGGTCGGGACCTGCAGTTTGAGAAACCCTCTTCTAGGTGGACCCAAATGTAGTTTCCAAGGATTGGCGGGCAACACTCTAACTCACTGCACTGCTCAGCTACATTCCACAACAACAATGGCAACTGTGCATTTATATAGCACCTTTATCATAGTAAAACATCCCAATGGACTTCACGGGAGTGTTATCAAATAAAATGTTGACTCTGAGTCACATATGGAGATAGTTGGGTAGATGACCAAAAAGCTTGGTCAAGGAGGTAGATTTTAAGAAGCGTCCTAAAGGAGGGGAGAGAGGAGAGGTTTAGGGAGGGAATTCCAGAGCTGAGGGCCCAGGCAGCTGAAAGCATAGTTGCAATGGTTATCAGGTATGTTGAAGAGTGAAACCGTAGTTCTCAGCTACTAGTTTGCTTCTTTTTGATTTTTCCCCCCTCTTACCCACTCTCATGAAACACTTTTTTTTAATGCTGAGAGTTATTTTTGCATCACTGCCTTGGATGGCTGAACAGCTGAAGAAAGGTGATCAACAGCAGCCTGAAGGACCAGCAGCTTAGCCTTCTGGAACATAGCCGGTGAGGAAACGGCGCCGTCCACACCCCATTCTGCCCAGAACACATAGAGATCACAACTTTCTTTACTTATTTCAGAGGAACGATATATGAGGAGGCTGCACTTCGCCAGGTGAGCTATTTCTGATCATTGCAGCAGGACATGATGCCCACTGGACTGAGAGTGGGGGTAGGAAGTGCAGCAAGCTTTTCCTGTGGCTGTCAAAGTCATCAGCATTCTTAATTTTCTTGCCATAGGCTCCTGCTACAGGCTTGCACTCTGCAGTGGACCGTTGCATCAAACAGGTCATTAATGCCTTCCTTGCCAGAGTAAGCCAGCACAAGACTCTCTTGATGGATGTCAGTGGCCAGAATGAGAGAGTTTGAGATTCGCAGCAGTGACTGTCTGGTCTTGTGATCAGGGCTGCACACGTGTAGCTATCAAGGTGCCAGCTGCTTATATTGACAGAAAGGTTTTCACTCTATTACTGTTGAATCTAGTGGTCACCACCACTAGAGACTGTAAACTGCAAAACTTCAACAGCTGCTGGGGAACTCTGACCCAGCTAGCAGCCTGGCACTACGGATGATATTGGTTGAGGGATCGGACATACTGACAATCTGATTGGGGCCGGCACTTGCTGCGCGTGTTGTGCTACTGTCATGCACACAGGTCTGGCACTCAGCACTACTATTGATATATGGGAAAATTAGATGGAACAAAGATGAGTGATGTCTTGGAAACATCTATGCATTTGCTCAATTGGTCTGTCTCAGGTGGATGTCAGCCATTCTAAAATAGAGAATAAAGTTATGCCCAGCATCTCCATGGCAGCCATTTGAGCTCCCACAAAATCTGTGAACATTGACTCCTGTTCTGTGGGCCCAATTGCAGCATCCTAGAGGTTACCACACTCTCCAAGGTAAACTGCAGAATTCTGATGCCAAGCATGATAACAATAACACAGGTTGGAAGTGGATTAATCTATACTTTCAACCATGGTGATTAAACTCCTTGTCAGGCCTTCCAGTATCTGATTTAATGGCTTGTGTGAAGCAGGCAGTTTTCGTCTTATAGTTAGAAACATAGAATTCCTACAGTGCAGAAAGAGGCCATTCGACTCATCGGGTCTGCACCGACTCTCCGACAGAACACCCCACTTAGGCCCGCACCCACGCCCCCATCCCCGTAACCCCACCTAAGCTGCACATCTTTGGATGATAAGGTGCAATTTATCATGATCAAACCAACTAACCTGCACATCTTTGGACTGGGAGGAAACTGGAGCACCCAGAGGAAACGCACACAGACATGAGGAGAAAATGCAATCTCAACACAGTTACCCAAGGCCAGAATTGAACCCGGGTCCCTGGCGCTGTGAGGCAGCAATGCTAACCACTGGGCCACTGACGTCCACATCTCGGTCCTGCTCAGCAGGCCTTGAACAGGAAATGGGTATACAATGAGCTGCCTCTGCCACCAGTATCGCTGCTGCTCACTGGCATTGGCTGCTCTTTTACCTTAATATATAGCCCAGCTGGGTGCCAACCTCTATTCTGGTGCTTGGGAGTGATGGACTGTGCAGTGTTGCCTCTCAGAAAGTTTCTTCTCTGAGACATTTTCTTCAGGGGGTTGAGAACTAACTACAAGAAAGAGAAAATGCTCAAATGTTAGAATGGCACTGAGGGACTGGACAGCAGCAGACACCAAGCATCACTATACAGCTTGGGTATAATCAGGAAAAATAACTGCAGAGCTATTCAAATGGGGCTCCCTTATACAGAAGCATCTGGCTTCAAAAAGTCCTATCTTGATAGCTCTCGCTTTCTGCTGCATCTCAAAAAGTCTTAAAATGTTGGGTGTTTCTGTAAACATTGACTTTTGTTCTAAATGCCCCCCTTATTCTTACTCTTTCCCTTGTTGATATGCTTGACCTGCAGAGAGAAAAGATGAGAATTTTTGAGTGTCTTGTACAAAGAAATGTGCATCTTTGCAGGCCTGTTGCTTATTGTACAAGTGCTGGGAGGGTAAAAAAAGCAATTGGATTGACAAGATGTGAAACCGAGAGCGGGTGTGTGGAGTGTGAAGCGAGGAAGGAGGCATGGGAAAAATTGCTGACTGTGCAAAGCCCAGGAAGCTTGTAGAGACTGGCTGGGCTGTGAGAGGAGAGGAGCAAGGAAGATGTGAAAGTATTTTTTGCAATGAGATTAAGAAGCATTATAGCCTTGTGGGAGGTGGTCAATAATGTGGTGAAGTTACGGGAAAATAACTGTTACCATGGGGACGATTCTCTGAGCCCTGTGCTGGGCCGGAGAATCGGTGCAACCGCGCCACGACGCCGGCGCGCGATTCTCCGAGATGCCGAGACTTGGCGTCATTTGCGCCGGCGCATTTGGCCACGGGCCGCTGGAATCGGTGGGGCTGCCGATTCTACGGCCCGGATGAGCCGAGCGGCCACGGCGATACGACAGAGTCCCGCCAGCGCCGTTCACCCCTGGTCGCTGCCGGCGGGAACTCTGTGAGAACGGTCGGGAGGCGGCCTGTGGGGGGCTCCTTCACCGGAGGGGGCCTTCGATGAGGTCTGGCCCGCGATCGGGGCCCACCGATCGGCGGGCCGGCCTCTCCCCGCCCCGGGCCTACTTTCTGGCGCGGCCGGCCTCTGAACAACGACACCATGTTGGTTGGGGCTAGCGTGCTAAAGATGTCCCCCATGCATGCGCAGGTTGGTGTGGCGCCCATTTGGTGCCGCGAAAGGAGGCTGGAGCAGCATTCACAACGGCATTCACGACGGCGCGAACACTTGGGCTCCATATTGGAGAATCGCCCCCCATGTGTTTTGGGGGGAATTGAAGAAAGCAAGGGCTACACTCACCGTTGCTACTCTTGTGGGGTTATTGAAATCCTTCCTACAGTGAATTCTGGTCCTGGGGCCAATGAATCTTTGTTGGTAATTATAGCAATGTAATAACAAACAGCAAAGTAATAAATAATACATATATGTAGTTAATGCCTGAATATATATTAATGATTTAGATGAGGGAACTAAATGTAATATCTCCAAATTTGCAGATGACGCAAAGCTGGTTAGGAGAGTTCGCTGTGAGGAGAATGCAGAGTTCCTTCAGTGGGATTTGGACAAGTTGAGTGAGTGGGGAAATGCATGGTAGATGCAGAAAAATTTGGATAAATGTGAGGTTATCCACTTTTGGTAGCAAAAACGGGAAGGCAGATTATTATCTGAATGGCCATAAATTAAGAGAACGAATTGTGCAATGAGACCTGGGTGTCTTTGAACACCAGTCGCTGAAGATAAGCATGCAGGTGCAGCAGGTGGTAAAGAAGTAAAATGGTATGTTGTCCTTCATAGCGAGAGAGTTTGAGTACAGAAGCAGGGATGCGTTGCTGCAATTATACAGGGCCTTGATGAGGCCACACCTGGAATATTGTGTGCGGTTTTGGTCTCCTTATCTAAGGGAGGATGTTCTTTCTATGGAGGGAGGACAGCGAAGGTTTACCAGGCTGATTCTTGTGATGGCGTATAAGGAGAGATTGAATTGGTTAGGATTGTATTCGCTGGAGTTCAGAAGAATGAGATGAGGGTGGGTAGGGGCTGGTTTAGCACAATGGGCTAAACCGCTGGCTTGTAATGCAGAACAAGGCCAGCAGCTTGGGTTAAATTCCCATACCGGCCTCCCCGAACAGGTGCCGGAATGTGGCGACTAGGGGCTTTTCAAAGTAACTTCATTGAAGCCTACTTGTGTCAATAAGCGATTATTATTATTATAATTTTATTATTATTATCGCATAGAAACGTATAAAATTCTAACAGGTCTGGACAGGGTAGATGGAAGAAGGTTGTTCCCGATGGTGGGGAAGTTCAAAAAAGTCACAGTCTGAGGATACGATGTGGACCATTTAGGACTGAGATGAGGAGAAATGTCTTCACCTAGAGAGTCGTTGGTCTGAGGAATTCATTACCACAGAAAGCAGTTGAGGCCAAAACATTGTATGTTTTCAAGAAGCAGTTAGCTGTAGCTCTTGGGGTGAAGGGGATCAAAGGATATGGGGGGAAGGTGCGATCTGGCTATGGAGTTGGATGATTAGCCATGATCATAATGAATAGCGGAGCAGGCTCAAAGGCCCTGCTCCTATTTCCTATGTTTCTGTGGACTTAATTTCTGGGGACCTTCCTGGCACTGTCTCAAAGAGAACTTCCCTCCTCTTCCTTCTCACTTCCAGCAGAACCTCTGGGGGCCCCTCAGAGAACCGAGAAGCTTGCCTGAGCATCCTGTGGCCTCCGTTTCTTGCTGCACCACCACGGCAGTGAAATATGACAGACAAGCAAACTTTTCTTTCAGAGATGTATTCCCATTTTAAATAGGACTCTGCTTTATCCACCAGAAATTGCTCCAGGAGTGGGATGGTTTGCTGTTGGGTCAGAGAACTAGGTGGGAAACCCATTTGTGAGATTATAGTGAGCAAACAGGTTCTGCATCTGTTTTTAGCTTCAGTGTCTGCAAGTTGAATTGTGGCTCATTGAAAATGAGCCCAGTGTTAAAATCAGGCTCTGCCATTTTCCTTTCCATGGGTCCAAACTAAAAATATATTAAACTGTCGATGATAGGCACCTTGTCACAATGATAGTGTTCATTATTTAATTGTGCACACAAACACAGGAATTTTCTCTCTGCCTGGCTGATGCTTGTTCAGAGCCAAATAGCAAATACATGGCCAGACAGCACAGCAAAGGGACGTCTGAGTTTATCAGTTGGTTTGGTGCAAACTAACTCCAACAGTAAGAATGAAGGTGTTCAGATATCTGCAATATTAGTTCTTCAACAGCCTTTTTGTCACCTGGGTGTAGCATGGTGCAGAAGCAACCCTGAAGAGATAAAATCATTTTTTTTTTTCATTCTTCAATGCTTAACTGAATCCCTAACACAGTAATAGCAAACAGCAAATTGCTAAATAATATATATGCAGTTAATGAATTGCTCGTCCTGTCTGACTAGATGTTATTGCAGCCTTGTAATTCATAATTAGATTTGCTCTCCAATATTTGAAGCTACTCACCATAGAGGTAAATTTTGAATAAGTTGTTTGCAACTGAATGATGAGCCCCCATGTACAGAATGCACCAAGACATGTTTCAATCAAGTTCACCCAAGCAATATTATTTCATAGAATTTCTATGTCTTTCAAAAGTAGATTGCTTCAAACTCATCTACTCAATAAGAAGTCTTAAAACACCAGGTTAAAGTCCAACAGGTTTGTTTCAAACACTAGCTTTCGGAGCACTGCTCCTTCCTCACCTGAGGAAGGAGCAGTGCTCCGAAAGCTAGTGTTTGAAACAAACCTGTTGGACTTTAACCTGGTGTTGTAAGACTTTTTACTGTGCTCACCCCAGTCCAACGCCGGCATTTCCACAACATCATCTACTCAACACACTTTAGTTTTCAAGGGTTCACCTTCTGTCACTTCAGTGTTAAGTGCTGTTTTTTAATGCGTGCTCTTGTTATGTTCACTGCAGTTAGGGATACCACAATCACTTTGTAACTAACTACAGCATCAAACAGTCATAATTTAGGCGCAGCAGGAACCAGGTGAAATGTAAAGCTCCTCCCACACAGCTTCAATAAACATGGCTGGATGCCAAATTCAAACGAGACTCCAACAAAATATACATTAACTAATTAGCAGCTCATCAGACAGAGGCGGCTTCACTGGCTCAGATACATTGGCAGGATGGAAGGCGGTTGCATACCCAGAGACTTTCTGTGTAGTGAGGTAGCTGGGGCCAGCCAACCAGCAGGATGCCCAAAGATCTACTCAAAAATGCACACAAGCATGCCATGAAGGCTCTCAGCTTTTTTTTTTAATTAAATATTTTATTGAAAATTTTTGGTCAACCAACACAGTACATTGTGCATCCTTTACACAATATTATAACAACACAAATAACAATGACCTATTTTATAAACAAAAAATGAATAAATAATAAATAACAAAAATGAAAACTAGCCCTAATTGGCAACTGCCTTGTCACAAGTAACACTCTCCAAAAATATAATTTAACAGTCCAATATATAATTATCTGTAGCAACGACCTATACATACTATACAGTATATATTAACAACCCTGAGAGTCCTTCTGGTTCCTCCCTCCCACCCCTCCCCCCCCCGCCCCCCCCCCCCCCCCCCCCGATCCTGGGCTGCTGCTGCTGCCTTCTCTTTCCCATTCCGTCTATCTTTCTGCGAGGTATTCGACGAACGGTTGCCACCGCCTGGTGAACCCTTGAGCCGACCCCCTTAGGACGAACTTAATCCGCTCTAGCTTTATAAACCCCGCCATGTCATTTATCCAGGTCTCCACCCCCGGGGGCTTGGCTTCTTTCCACATTAGCAATATCCTGCGCCGGGCTACTAGGGACGCAAAAGCCAAAACATCGGCCTCTCTCGCCTCCTGCACTCCCGGCTCTTGTGCAACCCCAAATATAGCCAACCCCCAGCTTGGTTCGACCTGGACTCCTACTACTTTTGAAAGCACCTTTGTCACCCCCATCCAAAACCCCTGTAGTGCCGGGCATGACCAAAACATATGGGAATGATTCGCTGGGCTTCTCGAGCACCTCGCACACCTATCCTCCATCCCAAAAAATTTACTGAGCCGTGCTCCAGTCATATGTGCCCTGTGTAATACCTTAAACTGAATCAGGCTTAGCCTGGCACACGAGGACGACGAGTTTACCCTGCTTAGGGCATCTGCCCACAGCCCCTCCTCGATCTCCTCCCCCAGCTCTTCTTCCCATTTCCCTTTTAGTTCATCTACCATAGTCTCCCCTTCGTCCCTCATTTCCCTATATATATCTGACACCTTACCATCCCCCACCCATGTCTTTGAGATCACTCTGTCCTGCACCTCTTGTGTCGGGAGCTGCGGGAATTCCCTCACCTGTTGCCTCGCAAAAGCCCTCAGTTGCATATACCTGAATGCATTCCCTTGGGGCAACCCATATTTCTCGGTCAGCGCTCCCAGACTCGCGAACTTCCCATCCACAAACAGATCTTTCAGTTGCGTTATTCCTGCTCTTTGCCACATTCCGTATCCCCCATCCATTCCCCCCGGGGCAAACCTATGGTTGTTTCTTATCGGGGACCCCCCCAAGGCTCCAGTCTTTCCCCTATGCCGTCTCCACTGTCCCCAAATCTTCAGTGTAGCCACCACCACCGGGCTTGTGGTGTAGTTCCTCGGTGAGAACGGCAATGGGGCTGTCACCATGGCCTGTAGGCTAGTCCCCCTACAGGACGCCCTCTCTAATCTCTTCCACGCCGCTCCCTCCTCCTCTCCCATCCACTTACTCACCATTGAAATATTAGCGGCCCAATAATACTCACTTAGGCTCGGTAGTGCCAGCCCCCCCCTATCCCTGCTACGCTGTAAGAATCCCTTCCTCACTCTCGGGGTCTTCCTGGCCCACACAAAACCCATGATGCTCTTTTCAATCCTTTTAAAAAAAGCCTTCGTGATCACCACCAGGAGGCACTGAAACACAAAGAGGAATCTCGGGAGGACCACCATCTTAACCGCCTGCACCCTCCCTGCCATTGACAGGGATACCATATCCCATCTCTTGAAATCCTCCTCCATCTGTTCCACCAACCGCGTTAAATTTAACCTATGCAATGTGCCCCAATTCTTAGCTATCTGGATCCCCAGGTAACGAAAGTCCCTTGTTACCTTCCTCAACGGTAGGTCCTCTATTTCTCTACTCTGCTCCCCTGGATGCACCACAAACAACTCACTTTCCCCCATGTTCAATTTATACCCTGAAAACTCCCCAAACTCCCCAAGTATCCGCATTATTTCTGGCATCCCCTCCGCCGGGTCCGCCACGTATAGTAGCAAATCGTCCGCATACAAAGATACCCGGTGCTCTTCTCCTCCCCTAAGTACTCCAAGGCTCTCAGCTTTGATTATTGCACGTTGGAGTCAATAACTGATGAGAGAGGAGAATTACGACTCTTCCTGTGGGCTGGCACGTACGGCCGTGATTACCAGTGGCTCCTGCAACCTGGCAAGATATATCAATGTTGAAAAAAAACAACCCAGAGCGACACTTGATAGCCTTATGTTTGGCACTTATGGCAGAGGGATTGGCCTCTTCAGCTATCAGCCATATGAAGATACCCCATCCAAAATTGATTTTTTTGCTGAATGTCCATCTTTCGTAGATGGAAGGATGCTGGAATTATCAGCCAACAGCAGTTGCATTTCAAATATGGTTGCTAGCTAATAGGTAGCATACTGCATTGGATCATCATCCTGTAACCTGTGCAATCACATTGTACGTATGACTTTAACATTCCTGCATTTATTGACGAAAAATTGCTGGTGAAAACTATGTTAAATATGAAGGCATCTTTTAGTGTTCAATGTCCACAGCTGATTTGAAGTTCAGTACAGAGGGAGTGCTACACTGTTGAAGTGACCATCTCATAGTAAATTTTTCTTTATTGAACATAATAGGCCTCTATTCTGGGAGCTTAGAAGAATGAAAGGTCATCTCACTGTAACATACGTGATTCTTAAACGACTTGACCGCATTCAAGGAGGTGACTCACAACCTCCTGCTAAAGGACAATTAGAGATGGGCAATGAATTTTATTCACGTGAATGAATAAAATAAAAGGATACCAGGAGGCTGTTTTGGGTCACCTCCTGAGTTACCTAAGCCTTTCCATCAAGGCACAAGTCAGGAGTGTAATGGAATCCTCTCCACTTGCCTGGATGGGTGCAGCTTCCACAACACTCAAGAAGTTCAACACCACTCAGAACAAAACAACCCATCAACATCTTAAATATTCTCTCCCTCCATCACTGGTGCACGGTAGCTGCTGTTGGGATTATCTACAAGATGCACTGCAGCATTTCATCAAGTTTTCTTTGATAGCATCTCCCAAGCTTGTGACCTCAACCACCCGAAGGACAAGTGCAACAGACACATGGGAACCACCACCGCCTTGGTGTTCGCCACCAAGTCAGACATCATCCAGTCTTGGAAATAGATTGCTGATCCTTCTTTGTTGCAGGGTCAAAATCCATGAAATACTTCCCTGAAAGTACTGTGGGAGTGTCTTCACCACATGGACTTCAGAGTTCAAGAAAGTTGCTCATCACCATCTTCTCAAGGGCAGTTTGGGATGGGCAACAAATGCTGGCCTTGTAAGTGATGCTCACATCTCATGAATAATTTTTAAAAATTGAAGAGAAATTTAATCTCCCAGAGGACTGTGAATCTCTGGAATATTCACCTTCAGAATGGTATGGATGCTCAGTCAATTAGTACATTCAAGATGAAGATCAGTAGCTGTTGAACACTAAGGCTGGTATTTCCTAGTCCAGCCTGCTGTAGGAACCATTCCGGGTGGAACGGAAAATTTGACAGACTGGCAAAAAGTCCGTTGACTTTGGTGGGAATTCCAGGTCCCATGGCAGGCAGGACCAGAAAATCCCACCCCAAAGGAATTCAAGCAGAATGGGGATACGGGCGAAAAGTGAAGTTGAGCTAGAAGATCAAGCAGAGTTCTTATGAAATCATGGAGCTCCCCCAGGGGGCCAGAGTAGAATTGAAATGTACCCTCCAACTTGTTTCACTGAGCAACTGGGTAATAGTCAGAGAGATAAAGCATTCCTTCCACCAGTTTGGTTGAGATTTGCTGAAAGAGAATTGGACTGGGCTCTTCAGAGTAAAGGTTCACATAACAACCCTAAATCTTTGATGGCGAAGTTAACAGGCCATGGTTGAGATGTCCTCAGATCTCCCTCTTCTCTTTATGTTTAAGTTGTGTCAAGCACTGTAAACTGGATGATTGAAAGATTCATTTCTGCTGAATGCGGTTTACCTAGGTTTGGTAACTTTATATATGCAAATACGTCAATTTGTTGTCGAAAAGAGTATCACCTCAAATCTAAAAATCTGTGCAAAGAAGTCCTTGCTTCCTGAACAAGTTTCACTTCATCTGAATCATAGCTTCACTTCATTTTGGCTATTTATGTTAGTTTACAGTGAGGAAAAACAATATATTTCACTACACTTCTTGATTCCCTCATCAACACACCACAAACAATTTAGAACAATGTCTGTGGTTTTGTTTCTGAGGTAGATGACTCAGACTAAGAAACATTTAGGGTTGTGCAAGTAACCAAAGCACCCTTTGGTTTCTTGAGAAGGAAAGTGAGGCGTCCTGCTGTAAATCATCATCTAATTACCCCACCCAGCAAGTTTGATTTTTAAAAATTGTCTTTAGAAATTGAGTGACACAGATTAAGGCCATCTTTGTTATCCACTCCTAGCTAAGCAAAGGAAATGGTGCTAGGCCTTCTCCTCAATCTACTGCAGCCCTTATGGTGAAGTTGCTCCCTCAATCGTGCTAGTTTGAGGCTTCCAGGATTTCACCTAGCAATGATAAAAGAACAGAAATTTTTATATCCAAATCAGGATGGTATGTGACATGGAAGTGAACTTGAAGGTGGCAGTGTTCCCACAACATTGCTGCTTTTGTGTTTCTTTGTGGTAGAGTGAGATGCTTGACAAAATAATCTTGTGCAGTGAGTTCTGTATATAACAGTAACTGTGTGGGGATGGCCGAGGACGTCAATATTGAATCATGGAACCACAGAATTTACAGTGCAGAATGAGGCCATTCGGCCCATCAAGTCTGCCCTTGAAAAGAGCACCCCACTTAAGCCCACACCTCCACCCTATCCCCGCAACCCAGCAACTCCACCCAACACTTTTGGACACTAAGGGCAATTTAGCATGACCAATCCACCTAACCTGCACATCTTTGGTATCAATGGTAGGGACACCAATCAAAGTAAATTGGATTGGATTTAATTATTGTCAAGTGTACCGAGGTACAGTGAAAAGTATTTTTCTGTGAGCAGCTCAAACAGATCATTTAGTACATGAAAATAAAAGAAAATGAAAGGACCTCCGGTTGCGGCAGGGATGAGCTAGCCGCACGTTTCGGCGGCTCCAGCTCCGACGGAACTTCGGGCTCTTTTAAGAGCCCCAACGGGGACTCGGACGGCCGTAAAACCCGGTGCGAGGCGCGAGGGAAGGGAGTCCCCCCCGAACGACGGAGGGAAAAACCGGTGGCGGCGGCTGCAGCCCGAAGAATCTGCAGCCAGAAGGTCAGAGGGAGTGGAACAAAATGGCGGCGGAGAAACCACAGGTGACATGGGGGCCTGAGCAGGACGAGGTGGTGAGACGGTGCGTGGACCTGCTGAAGAAGGAGGTAATGACCCCGTTGTTACAGGCAATTGAGGGGCTTAAGGAGACTTTAAAGACCCAGGAGACTGAACTTCGCGTGGTGGAGCAGAAGGTATCAGGTATTGAGGACGAGGTCCTGGGCCTGGCGGTCAAGACTCAGACGCACGAGGCACTTCATAAAAAGTGTGCTGATAGGATTGAGGCCCATGAAAATGGAGCGCGAAGGAAGAACCTTAGGATACTAGGTCTCCCGGAGGGTGTGGAAGGAGTGGACTGTGGAGCGTACGCAAGTAAGATGCTGAGCTCACTGATGGGTGCTGAGGCCCCTGCGGGCCCCATGGAGGTGGAGTGGGCAAATCGGATCCCGGCGAGAAGACCAAAAGCGGGAGAACCACCGAGGGCGATAATCGTGCGATTCTTCCGCCTTAAGGACAGAGAAGAGGTCCTGAGATGGGCTAAAAAGGTGCGGAGTAGCAGATGGGAGAATGCGGTGGTAAGGATCTACCAGGATTGGAGTGCGGAGGTGGCGAGAAGGAGGGCGAGCTTCAACTGAGCCAAAGAGGTTTTGCACAAAAGAAAGGTGAAGTTTGGGATGCTGCAGCCGGCAAGACTATGGGTCACGCATCAGGAGAGACACTACTATTTCGAGACGGCGGAGGAAGCATGGTCCTTCATCAATGAAGAGAAACTGGACCGGAACTGAGGGACTGACGCTGCAGGGAACTGTTATTGTTGTTATTATTGTTTTTGTTAATGGGATGGTGAAAGTTAATCGAGAAGTAAACAGGGAAGGGGGGGGGACACTGGGGAAATGTGGGCGCCGGTGAGGGGGGAGAGGCGGGACATAGTCAGAGAATGGGAAGGAGAGGGGGAGGGGAAAGGGAGCTGCGCCATAAGAGGCGGATCAGGTAAAGGGATGTTCCCGCGCCAGAAAGAATAAGGCGGGAAAACAGGCGCAAGGCGGATGGGAGTTCCCTCACACCGGGGGGGCCGAGGAGCGAGCAGGAGTAGCCGGGGTCAGTTGAAGTCAGCTGACTTACGGAAGTGATATGGGGGGAGCAATCAAGCTAGATAGGGATCTAGCGGGGGGGGTGGGGGGGGGAGGGGGGAAGGGGACAACTGGGTTGCTGCTGCGGAAATCCAAAAGGAAATGGCTAAAGAGAGGGTGGTCGGGGGCGGAATGCGACGCTGGGGGAGCGAGCGGGAGCGCGGAGGCGGGATATGGGACTGGCCTAGAGAAGGTAATGGCTAGTCGACACGGGAGGGGGGCAGGTAGCCCCCCAGTGAGGCTGATCACGTGGAACGTGAGAGGCCTGAATGGACCGATAAAAAGGGCCCGAGCGCTCGCGCATTTGAAAGGACTAAGGGCAGACGTGGTTATGCTCCAAGAGACGCACCTAAAGGTGGCGGACCAAGTTAGGCTAAGGAAAGGATGGGTGGGACAGGTGTTCCACTCAGGACTGGACACAAAGAACAGAGGGGTGGCCATTTTGGTGGGGAAACGGGTAGCATTTGAAGCAAAGAACATCGTAGCAGATAGTGGAGGTAGATATGTAATGGTGAGTGGTAGGCTGGAGGGAATGGAGGTCGTGTTGGTTAATGTGTATGCCCCAAATTGGGACGATGCGGGGTTCATGAGACGGATGCTGGGGCGTATTCCGGACCTGGAGGCAGGAAATTTGATTTTAGGAGGGGACTTCAATACGGTGCTGGACCCGGGGCTAGATAGATCCAGCTCAAGGACTGGAAGAAGGCCGGCAGCGGCCAAGGTACTTAAGGGGTTTATGGACCAAATGGGGGGAGTGGATCCATGGTGATTTCTTAGACCCAGGGCTAGGGAGTATTCCTTCTTCTCCCACGTCCATAAAGTGTACTCCCGGATAGATTTTTTTGTTTTAGGAAGGTCGTTGATCTCTAGGGTGGAAGAAGCTGAATACTCAGCCATAGCGGTTTCGGATCATGCCCCACATTGGGTGGACCTGGAAGTAGGAGAGGACAGGGAGCAGAGAACACTCTGGCGATTAGATGTGGGACTGATGGCGGATGAGGGAGTGTGTGCAAGAGTGAGGGGGTGTATCGAGAGATACCTGGAGGTCAATGACGACGGCGAGGTCCCTGTGGGAGTGGTCTGGGAAGCACTAAAAGCGGTGGTCAGAGGAGAGCTGATTTCTATTGGGGCCCACAAAAGGAAAACAGAGGCCAAGGAAAGGGATAGATTACTGGGGGAGATTTTAAGGGTGGACAGGGAATTTGCAGAGACCCCGGAGGAGGAGCTGTACAGGGAGAGGAGACGACTCCAGACCGAGTTTGACCTTCTGACCACCAGAAAGGCGGAGGTACTGTGGAGGAAGGCACAGGGGAGGAGGTATGAATATGGGGAAAAGGCTAGTCGCCTGTTGGCGCACCAACTGCGAAAGAGGGCAGCAGCGAGGGAGATAGGAGGAATTAGGGATGAAAGGGGAGACACTGTGCGAAGGGCAGGAAAGATAAATGAGGTGTTTAAGACCTTTTATGAAGAACTGTATAGGTCTCAGCCCCCAGAGGGAGAGGAGGGGATGCGGCAGTTCCTGGACCAGTTGAGGTTCCCGAAAGTGGAGGAGCAGGCGGTGGCAGGCCTGGGGGCGCCGATTGAGGTGGACGCGGTTATTAAGGGACTGGGAAGCATGCAAGCAGGGAAGGCCCCGGGGCCGGACGGGTTCCCGGTGGAATTCTACAGAAAATATGTGGACTTGTTGGCCCCGTTGTTGGCGAGGACGTTCAATGAGGCCAGGGAAGTGGGGACACTACCCCCGACAATGTCGGAGGCGACGATATCACTAATTTTGAAGAGGGACAAAGATCCGATGCAGTGTGGGTCCTATAGACCTATTTCACTATTGAACGTGGACGCCAAACTGCTAGCAAAGGTGCTGGCATCGAGGATAGAGGTCTGTGTCCCAGGGGTGGTGCACGAAGACCAGACAGGGTTCATAAAAGGGAGACAATTGAATGTTAACGTGCGACGGCTATTAGGGGTGATAATGATGCCCTCAGTGGAGGGGGAGGCAGAGATAGTCGCGGCAGTGGACGCAGAGAAGGCATTTGATAGGGTGGAGTGGGAGTATTTATGGGAAGTGTTAAGGAGGTTTGGGTTTGGGAACGGATTTATTTAGTTACAAGTCGACATGGATCGGAGTATTTCCGATTATATAGGGGAACAAGACAGGGATGCCCGCTGTCTCCATTGTTGTTTGCGCTGGCAATTGAACCTCTGGCCATGGCGCTGAGAGACTCCAGGAAATGGAGAGGGGTGACTAGAGGGGGAGAAGAACACCGAGTCTCGTTATACGCGGATGACCTATTGCTATACGTGTCGGACCCAGCGGGGGGGATGATAGAGGTTATGCGAATCTTGAGGAGGTTCGGGGAATTTTCGGGGTATAGGTTAAACATGGGGAAGAGTGAATTATATGTGATACATCCAGGGGACCAGAGTAGAGAGATAGAAGGCTTACCGCTAAGGAAAGTGGAAAGAAACTTCCGATACTTGGGGATTCAGATCGCTAGGAGCTGGGGAACCTTGCACAGACTTAATCTGACACGGCTGGTAGAACAAATGGAGGAGGACTTTAAGAGGTGGGACATGCAGCCTTTATCGCTGGCGGGCAGGGTGCAAGCAATTAAGATGATGGTCCTCCCGAGGTTCTTATTTGTATTTCAATGTCTCCCTATTTTAATCACCAGGACCTTTTTTAATAAAATAGATAGGAGCATTACGAGCTTTGTGTGGGCAGGGAAAGTTCCGAGAGTAAGGAGGGGGTTGCTTCAGCGCAGTAGGGACAGAGGAGGACTGGCACTACCGAACTTGGGAGATTATTATTGGGCCGCCAATGTGGCAATGATACGTAGATGGATGATGGAGGGTGAGGGAGCGGCGTGGAAAAGGCTGGAGAGAAGGTCCTGTAAAGGGACGAGTCTAGAGGCGCTGGTGACGGCGCCGCTACCGTTCTCACCGAAAAAGTACACCACGAACCCGGTGGTGGCGGCAACACTGAACATATGGGGACAGTGGAGGCGACAGAGAGGGGTGCGGGGAGCCCTGGTGGGGTCCCCTATCAGGAACAACCATAGGTTCGCCCCAGGAAGAATGGATGGAGGATTTCAAAGCTGGTACCAGTTGGGAATTAGGAAGGTGGGAGATTTATTCATAGATGGGACTTTTGCGAGCTTGGGAGCACTGGAGGAAATGTATAAGTTACCCCGGGGGAATTTCTTGAGATGTATGCAGGTGAGGGCGTTTACTAGACAACAGGTGAGGGAATTTCCGCGGCTCCCGACACAGGGGATACAGGACAGGGTGCTTTCAGGGGTGTGGGTCGGAGAGGGCAAGGTGTCAGAGATTTATAGTGAGATGAGGGAAGAGGGGGAGGAGTCGGTGGGCGAACTAAAAAGAAAGTGGGAAGAAGAATTAGGGGAGGAGATAGAGGAGGGTATGTGGGCTGATGCCCTAAGCAGGGTAAATTCCTCTTCCTCATGCGCCAGGCTTAGCCTGATTCAATTTAAGGTGCTACACAGAGCACACATAACGGGGGCAAGATTGAGCAGGTTCTTTGGAGTGGAGGACAAATGTGGGAGGTGTGGCGTGAGCCCGGCAAACCACGCACATATGTTTTGGGCGTGCCCGGCACTGGAAGGGTATTGGAAGGGAGTGACCGGAGTGATTTCGCAGGTGGTGAAGGCCCGGGTCAAACCAGGCTGGGGGTTAGCTCTATTTGGAGTTGCGGAAGAGCCGGGAGTGCAGGAGGCGAAAGAGGCCGATGTCGTGGCCTTTGCGTCCCTCGTAGCCCGGCGCAGGATCCTACTCATGTGGAAGGAGGCGAAACCCCCCGGACTGGAGGCCTGGGTAAACGATATGGCGGGGTTTATTAAACTGGAGCAGATAAAGTTTGCCCTGAGAGGATCGGCTCAAGGGTTCACCAGGCGGTGGCAGCCATTTCTCGACTACCTAGGGGAACGTTAGAGGGAAGACGGATGACGAGCAGCAGCAACCCAGGGGGGAGGGGGGGGGAGGGGGGGAGGAGGCTCAGTTGAGTATAGGTCAATAGAGTACGAGGTTTTGTTACTTGTATATTATTATTATTATTGTTAAAAAGTTAAAAAATTTCTGTTTTGTTACTGTTATCGTTTCGCTTGTTTTGTAAGCGGGAAAAATGTTGCTCAGGGAAAAAAATTTTCAATAAAATATATTTAAAAAAAAAAGAAAATGAAAAGAAAAAACATAAAAGGGCAACACATGGTCCACAATGTAAATACATCGGACACCGGCATCGGGTGAAGCATACAGGAGTGTAATATTAATCAGGTCAGTCCATAAGAGGGTCGTTTAGGAGTCTGGTAACAGCAGGGAAGAAACTGTTTTTGAATCTGTTCGTGCGTGTTCTCAGGCTTCTGTATCTCCTGCCCGATGGAAGTTGGAAGAGTGAGCAAGCTGGGTGGGAGAGGTCTTTGATTATGCTGCCCGCTTTCTCCAGGCAGCGTGAGGTGTAGATAGAGTCAATGGATGGGAGGAGGTTTGTGTGTTGGACTGGGCTGTGTTCACGACACTCTGAAGTTTCTTGCGGTCTTGGGCTGAGCCGTTGCCATACCAGGCTGTGATGCAGCCAGATACGATGCTTTCTGTGGTGCATCTGTAAAAGTAAATGATTTGGCCTATATGCTGTCACATTTCTTGGTTGTTTTCGGGCTGCATTCCTGCCAGGTGAAAGGTACGTATTCTATCATATCTTGTAGATTATGGAGAGGTTTTGAAGGGTCAATAGGTGAGCCGGTTATCACAGATTACGAGCTCTCTGTCTTGCTTTTGTAGCCATAGTGTTGATATGGATTATCCAGTTCAGTTTTGGCCAATGGTAGATTGATGGTGGCGTCAGTGGAGGTCCAGGACAATTGGTTGGGCTTTCCCTTAAGAATGAACAGACCTTTCAAACCTGTTCTTCCACAATTCAATCAGATTGTGGTTGATCTGCACCTCAATTCCCATTACCTGCCATTGATTTATATCTTCTTTACTCAGCCTTGTAAATTTCAATTAACCCAAAGTTCCACAACCCTTTAAGAGGGGGAATTTCAGATTTTCGCCACCTTTTATGTGAAAAGTGCTTCTAGATTTTCCTCCTGAATGGCCTGGCGTAGTGGTATTGTCACTGGATTAGTAATCCAGAGGCCCAGGCTAATGCTCTCGGGGCATGAGTTCAAATCTCACCACAGCAGCTGGTGGAATTAGAATTCAATTAATGTGATAAAAAATCTGGAATCGAAAGCTGGCCTCAGTAATGGTGACCACGAAACTATCATTGATTGTCATAACAACCCATCTGGTTCACTAATGTACTTTGGGAAGGAAATCTACCGCCCTTACCTGGTTTGGCTTACAGGCGACTTCAGACTCGCAGCAATGTGACTGACTCTTCACTGCTCAAGGGAAATTAGGGAAGGGCGACAAGTGCTCACATTCCACAAAAGAATAAATAAATCATTTAAAATTGTGCCCTTTTGTTCTGGGTTCTCCAGAGTGTTGTGTATTCATGTTTGTTGCTAGTTGAAACAAGGTAATTTTAAGAGTTCGATCACATGATGCACTGATGACAGCATCGGCAGTTTGGATGGGCTAACAGTCAGTTTACACTAGCAGCCTGTGTGACAGCACCTTGCCGATAAAGCTCTTGTTTGTTTTGTACCTTCATGGTCTGCAAGCCACTCTTTTAAGATACAAAATAGAGGAAATGGTGTCTCTGCATCTACCCTATCAAATCCCTTTATAATTTTAAATACCACAATTAGATGCGGCCTCAACTTTTTTAACTCTTGGCAATGCAAGCTAAGTTTATGCAACTTGTCCTCATAATTTAACCCTTTTTGTCCTGCTGTACCTTTGGTGATTCTGTACTGTACCCATTCCAAGACCGATCTGTCCTTCCTGAGGTGAGTACCCAAATCTGAACACAGTACTTGAGATGGGTTTGTGATTAAGGCTCCATAAAATGAGGCAGAACATTTTACCCTTTGTATTGTGGTCCCTTTTTGATAAAGGCCAACATTCCATCAGCAGTTTTCATTACATATTTATCGATACACTAACTTGTAGCGATTAGTGTATACATAAATCCTATTGCTTCTTCACATTTCCTAGCCTTTGCCATTAAGGAAATATCCCAATTTGTATTTCTGGAATCCAAATCGGATGACCGTACACTTCCTCATATTGAACTCAAACTACCACAGTTCTACACATGTAATTAGCTTGAATACTGCTCTTGAAACTTCTTTATCCACTCAGCTTTGACCCAGGGTTCACATGTTTCCTGGTTTGATGGTGACCAAGGAGTAAAGGATATGCCAGGTCAGGAGGTTTAAGATTGTAGTGGCATCCAATTTTGCTGTTGTTGATAGCCCACAGCACTTTATGAATGGCCTGATTTAGGCAGCTCGACCTTTTCTTAGTCTTCTCTTACAGCAAATGAGCTTAGATTGGCAGCAGGCGAGAATTCTGTCCTCACTTGGATGGAAGTCTCGCCTTGTCGAGCTGCCGGCCAATCAGATTGGATTAAGGATCTCACGCAGCCTCATTTTTTTAGGCTGGTGGGGAGTCGGATACGTTGCTTGGGAGTGTGGGGGGAATAGAACTTTTTAAAGCCTACATTAGAAACCCCCTTCTGATTGTGGGCACCCTCCCATCAAGGACCAGACACCACCCCCAGATCTTCCTTCCCCCTCTCTCCAGGCCCTCTAGGCACAGTGCTGCAGTGGCCAGAAGAGGATTCAGTGTTGGGACAGAGGGTAGGTAAGTGGCTGGGGTCCTGGGAAGGGGAGGGTAGGGGTAGGGGGGTACAAAATGGGGTATGGGTGGATAGGCTGGTTGGGGGAGGGGGAAGGAAGATCTGGGGGTGGTGTCTGGTCCTTGATGGGAGGGTGCCCACAATCAGAAGGGGGTTTCTAATGTAGGCTTTAAAAAGTTCTATTCCCCCCACACTCCCAAGCAACGTATCCGACTCCCCACCAGCCTAAAAAAATGAGGCTGCGTGAGATCCTTAATTGGCCATTAAGTGGCTACTTAAGACCTTTAATTGGGGCAAAGTTTGGCTTCCAACTTCACATGAAATTGTGGGTGGGCTGTGGACATCCCACCCATGTAAAATTGCTTCCAGGTCAGGGTGTGCTGGATCCCAGAGGGGAGTCCCATCCGTACAATTTTACACTCCCCTCCCTGCCACCACACCTGCTGGTGCGGGGGTCAGGTAGGTTAGTATGGATGAAGTTTAAGATTTGCCCAGGTATGTCCTGTACACAAGAAACAGGGCAAATCCGATCTGGCCAATTACCACCCTATCAGTCTACTCTCAATCATCAGTAAAGTGATGGAAGGGGTCATTAACAATGCTATCAAGTGGCACTTACTTAACAATTACCTGCTAACTGACGCTCAGTTTTGGTTCCGCCAGGGTCACTCAGCTCCTGACCTCATTACAGCCTTGATTCAAACATGGACAAAGGAGCTGAACTCCAGAGGTGAGGTGAGAGTGATGCCAAAGCAGCATTTGATCGAGTATGATGTCAAGGAGCCACAGCAATAATGGAGTCAATGGGAATCATGCGGAAAACTCTCTACTGGTTGGAATCACACCTAACACAAAGGGAGGTGATTGTGGTTGTTGGATGTCAGTCATATCAGTCCCGGGACATCACTATAAAGTTACTCAGGGTAGAGTCCTAGGCCCAACCATCTTCAGCTACTTCATCAATAACCTTTCTTCCAACATAAGGTCAGCACCATTTGCAACTCCCCAGACACTGAGCAGTCCACGTGAAAATGCAACAAGACCTGGACAATATCCAGGCTTGGGCTGACAAGTGGCACACAAATGCTAGGCAATTACTATCTCGAACAAGAGAGAATCAAACCATTGACATTCAAACCCCGTGACATTCAATGGCATTATCATCATTGAATCCCCCACTCTAAATATCCTTGGGGTTACCATTGACCAGAAACTGAACTGAGCTAGCCATATAAATACTGCAGCTACAAAAGCAGGTCAGATATTAGGAATCCTGTGGTGACCAGGTCAGAGGCTAGGAATTCTGTGGCGAGTAATTCATCCCCAAAGCCTGCCCACCATCTACAAGGCACAAGTCAGGAGTGTGATGGAATACTCCCCACTTGCCTGGACGAGTGCAGCTCCAACAACACTCAAGAAGCTTGACAATACACAGGACAAAGCAACCCGCTTGATTGCTCCTCCTTCCACAAATATTCAAACCCTCTACCATGACAAACAGTGATGTGGAGATGCCGGCGTTGGACTGGGGTGAGCACAGTAAGAAGTCTTACAACACCAGGTTAAAGTCCAACAGGTTCGTTTCGATGTCACTAGCTTTCGGAGCGCTGCTCCTTCCTCACCTGAGGAAGGAGCAGCGCTCTGAAAGCTAGTGACATTGAAACAAACCTGTTGGACTTTAACCTGGTGTTGTAAGACTTCTTACTATGACAAACAGTGGCAGCCTTGTGTACCATCTACAGGATGCACTGCAGTAACTCACCAAGGTTCCTTTGGTAGCAGCTTTTCTTAAATTCGTTCATGGGATGTGGGCGTCGCTGGCTGTGCCAGCATTTATTGCCCATCCTTGAGGGCATTTAAGAGTCAACCATATTGCTGTGGATCTGGAGTCACATGTAGGTCAGACATGGTAAGGACAACAGATTTCCTGCCCTAAAGGACATTAGTCAACCAGATGCGCTTTTATGACAATCGTCAATGGTTTCATGGTCACCTTTTAGACTTTTAATTCCAGATTTTTGTTGAATTCAAATTTCACCATCTACCATGGTGGGATTCGATCCCAGGTCCCCAGACTTTGGGGTCTCTGGATTACTAGTGATAATACCAGGCCTCCCCCAAACCAGTCCAAAGATGTGCAGGTTAGGTGGATTGGCCATGATAAATTGCCCTTAGTGTCCAAAATTGCCCTTAGTGTTGGGTGGGGTTACTGGGTTGTGGGGATAGGGTGGCGGTGTTGACCTTGGGTAGGGTGCTCTTTCCAAGAGCCGGTGCAGACTCGATGGGCCGAATGGCCTCCTTCTGCACTGTAAATTCTATGATATGATATGATATGAAACCCATGACCAGCACCCATCTCGAAGTACAAGGCAGCAGATACACGGGATTACATTTCCCAGTAACTCATCATGCTGACTTGGAAATATATTGCCGTTCCTTCACGGTCGCTGGCTCAAAATCCTGGAACTCCCTCCCTAATACCACAGCGGGTGTACCTACACCACATGGACTGCAGCGGTTCAAGAAGGCAGTTCACCACCACTTTCTCAAGAACAATTAGGGATGGACAACAAATGTTGGCCTAGCTCGTGAAGCCCACATCCCGTAAAAATGAGTTAAAAATAAGTTCAATATGTTCCCTCCTCTTAGTGGTTCCCTCACCACCTGATGCAGGGCCTGTCTTTATCCTTCAGTTATATCCCTCCGGACTCTGCTAGCTTGGTCAGTGGCACCACAACTGAATCCCATGGTGAACATTGTATTCCCTCACATCAGGAACATTCTTGGTACATGCTGCAATCAGAGTTCTTCTCAGTGATTTTCCGTATGGAAATATTGACTTATCGGTTGTATTTGCGGGCAGATGAGAATTAGTGAGAGATTTCCTTGATCTTGTTTGACCTAAAGCCATGAGACATCATGGGGTCTGGGGTCAATGTTGAAGACTATCAGGCTCACTCCTCTGTGACTGCACCAAACTATGCTCTAACCTATCCTTCTGGCAGGACAGGACAAATTAATTGATGGTGATGGAGGAATCTCGGGTGTTATCTGATTGACGTGGATTTGAGTAGGACTGTGCCAGGCTGTTGCTTAAATAGTTTGTGAGATAGCTCTCCCAAATTGGATACCAGTGTCCAAATGTTAATGAGGAGGATTTTGCAGGATTGATCTGATTGAGATTATCTTATCCTTAAAATGTATGTGTCATTGCTGTTGGGACTGGTTGATTTTTTTCTTTCTATTAAACTTCAACATTAGTGAAGGCCCCACTCGGACAGAATTAGTTTTATGCTTTAATCAAATAGGTGGTTGACAATCATTGTCTAAGCTCACACGTTAAAAAGCTGTTTGGGCCAAGATATGTGAGGGATGCAAATACCCTTAGTGTACATATACCTGTACTGTACATAAATCCTCTGTACACGAAAACAGTGAATGCTTAAGGAATGAAGGGGAGAAAAATTAAATAAAAGGAAAATAATTCAATCAGTATTTAACAATCAGTTAACATTCAACATTTTATCGCATCCTTTTGGGTTTTATCCAAAAAGCTTCAATGAATCTTGCCGAATTGTAGACTTTTAAAGAAAATATTTGATCTGTTTCAATGCAAAGTTCATGGCTTTATGATTCAGACTGAATACCAATCTGGCATTTTAAGTGATTTAATTTTTATACATGCCTTCTCCCCTTTGTGAGGTCTCTCATGTCACACAACAGTCTCCTAAAGAGGGCAGCCAGGCAAAATGATTCCAGTCCTGTGCCAACTCCATTATGTAATTGAATTTTGAAAACCACAGGTTGATATGTCCTGGGATTTTCCCCTTCTGTAGAAGAGCTGTGCCTGCACTTGGCATCTCTTCAAACAGACCAGCTGAGATTGGGAATGCACAGTCTAAGGAACATTATGCCGCACCACATGTCTGTACACCAACACATGGTGCCATCAGGCCAGTGCCCTGTCGGAAAATTAATGTTGAAACATGGCATTCAACAAATATCTCATTTCAAATGCAACATTTCGGGGACCAGCTGGTTGTTAGTGATGATCACAGCCCTCCGCGGCATGTTCGACTGGTACTGATCTCCACTGTGCCAATCAGAGACACAAGCAGGGGCGGGGAACAGACATTAGGACCCAAAACCGTCAGACACGGAGTTCATTAAATACAATAGAGATGGAAACCTGAGCAGGGGTGTTTTGTGTCTAATATTTAATCTGTGACATACTTTATTAAACTTTAAAAACAGAAGCTGTGACTGACATCCTCTGCAATGTTTATGTGCACCATACTGGCTGTGGTTTAGAGTTCAGATGGATGTATGTAAAGGAGAACGGATTCCTGTTAAGTCATTGCAGGTCGGCAGATACTAAGGAGAAGTTGAACATAGGCACTTTAACTCTAAAAACTACTCATAGCAAAAATATATCATTTAAACTTCTAACAATACATATGATGAAACAGAAAATGTACACGTTAAACAAGTGCATGCTTGGGTGATTAAAATAAGAATTAAATCTCTGTGATGTACACCAGAAGAAAGTTAATAATAAGATACCTTGGAGTGATTGCAAAGCAGTAATTTAATCGTGGGGTTCAGATGACAGTTGTAAACCACTTGAGCTTCATTCCTACAATTTATGATATCATTTGAACCCCTCCATCAGATTACAGCCGGGGACCATGCCATCCATATTTTCAACTCTATCACCTTTGCAGATGACGAAGACAAGACGAAGTTCAAGATGGTTCTCCTTAAATTTGACACTCACTGCAGCGTAGAGATGAATGGAAGTTTCGAACGCTACGTGTTCCAGCAGCGTTTGCAGGGTAAGGACGAACCTTTCCAATCCTTTTTAACGCACCTCCGTATCCTTGCGCAATCTTGCAGCTACGGGCCCACCTCCGACTCCATGATACGCGACCAGATCGTTTTCGGTGTTCAGTTGGACCCCCTACGTCAGCAGCTCCTCAAAGTAAAGCAACTCACCTAGCGAACCCCATCGAGACCTGTGTCCTACATGAAAATGCCACCAGTCGCTACTCCCATATACAAGCGGCTGGAACGGCGCGGCAAGGTCCCCACGAGGCGGAACGGGTCCAAGTGACTGAACACCTCCAGGGCCTCAGCCTGGATGAGGGCGGCCATTTCGCGCGCTTTTCGCGGACGCCCGTGCTTGTACGCACCAAACGAGGGGACGGCGACATGGAGGAATGTAATGCGCAGGTGGGCACCACGCAGGACCGCATCGCGCATGCGCGGTGGCGCAGCGAACGTGCTGACATCATGACCTGCGGCAAATGTGGCTCCACCCATTTAGTGCGGCAATGCCCCGCAAAATCTCGACAATGCCTACGATGTGGAAGACTTGGCCACGATGCTGCCTGCTGTCGAGCAGCTCAGCCTTCCAATTCATATCGCATCAGCCAGCATCGCAGGAATGTTCGGGCAATTCCACCCATGGTCACCGAGTCCGATTCCGACCTCCCACACAGCAGTGACACCGAGGACCCGAAGGCGCCTTTTCGAGTCAGTGTCGTAACGAAAAACAGGGTGTCCCTGAAGCAAAGACACCAGCCGCTGTCGGTATACAACATTGATCCAGACGATGAGTGGTGTGCCACCCTGACGGTCAACCAGTCCCAATACGATTCCGCCTGGATACTGGTGCCTCCGCCAATCTCATGGCGTGGTCTGCTTTCCAAAGCCTTCGTGTCAAACCAACCATTCTCCCATCGGCCTGCCAGCTATTGGACTACAATGGCAACATCATTCCTGCTACCGGCTCATGCCAACTCGAAGTGACGCACAAGTCACGAAAAGCCATCCTTCCTTTCGAGATCGTGGGCTCCTCGAAGGACTCTCTGCTTGGCGCACAGGCATGCAAATTGCTAAACCTCGTTCAAAGAGTTCACTCTCTCTCTCTTGATGACACGTCTGCCTTCCAGGATGCTGACTTCAGGGCGCAACTCAACGCCATCATCGACCAGCACCGCGACGTCTTCAAAGGCATGGGCACGCTCCCATATACTTACAAGATCATACTCAAACAGAACACCACGCCTGTGGTGCATGCACCTTGCAGAGTCCCAGCACCCCTCAAGAACCGCCTCAAGCAGCAGCTGCAGGACCTCCAAGACCAGGGACTGATCTCCAGAGTTACGGGACCAACCGACTGGGTCAGTTCCATGGTGTGCGTAAAGAAGCCTTCCGGCGAGCTCAGAATCTGCATTGATCCAAAGGATCTGAATCGCAACATAATGAGGGAGCATTACCCAATCCCCAAGCGCGAAGAGATCACATGCGAGATGGCTCGCGCCAAGCTCTTCACCAAACTTGATGGCCCGAAAGGATTCTGGCAAATTTAACTAGACAGATCCAGCAGGAAACTGTGTACCTTTAACACACCTTTTGGCAGATATTGTTACAACAGGATGACGTTTGGGATCATATCAGCATCAGAAGTATTCCACAGGATCATGGAACAAATGATGGAAGGCATTGAAGGTGTTCGCGTCTATGTTGACGACATAATCATTTTGTCCACCAACCCGCAGGAGCATATCAGTCGCCTCCAGCGTGTGTTCAAACACATACGGGAGCAGGGCCTACGCCTCAACAGAGCCAAATGCTCCTTCGGCCAGACGGAACTCAAGTTCCTCGGGGACCACATCTCCCAATTGGGTGTGCGGCCGGATGCAGACAAGGTGGCTGCCATCACAGCCATGAAAAAGCCAGAGGACAAGAAGGCGGTCCTCCGATTTCTGGGCATGGTCAACTTCCGAGGGAAGTTCATCCCTAACCTCGCCTGTCATACCACAGCTCTCAGGAACCTGGTCAGGAAGACGACAGACTTCCAATGGCTTCCTGCCCACGAGAGCGAATGGACAGAACTTAAAACCAAACTTACCACGGCCCCGGTATTGGCCTTTTTTGATCCAGCAAAAGAGACAAATATTTCGACTAATGCCAGCCAATCTGGCATTGGGGCAGTGCTCCTGCAACGCAATGAGGCCTCATCATGGGCCCCCGCTGCATATGCTTCACGCGCCATGACTCCCACGGAACAGCGCTACGCGCAGATAGAAAAGGAGTGCCTGGGCCTGTTGACCGGTGTCGTCAAATTTCATGATTATGTGTACGGCCTTCCCCAATTCACCATTGAGACCGACCATCGCACGCTGGTCAATATAATACAAAAAGACTTGAACGACATGACGCCTCGCCCCCAGCGCATTCTGCTCAGACTCCGGCGATACGACTTCCAGCTCGTATACACCCCGGGCAAAGACCTGATCATAGCCGACGCTCTGTCCAGGGCAGTCAACACCCCGTGTGACCCAGCGGGATTCGTCTACCAGGTTGACGCCCATGTGGCCTTCGTGGCCTCCAATCTACCGGCCACGGATGAACGCCTCGTCCAAATTCGCCGCGAGACTGCGGCTGACCCCCTGCTACAGCGTGTCATGCGCCACCTAACAGACGAGTGGTTCAAGGGCCAATGCCCGCAGTTCTACAACATCAGAGACGATCTGGCGATAGTCGATGGTGTCCTCCTGAAGCTGGACCGCATTGTTATCCCGCACAGCATGCGCCAGCTTGTCATGGAACAGCTACATCTTGGCGTGGAGAAGTGCCGCCGACGGGCCCGCGAGGCGGTGTACTGGCCCGGCATCAATGACGACATCGCCAACACGGTGCTCAACTGCCCCACCTGTCAGCGGTTCCAGCCGGCCCAACCACGTGAGACCCTACAGCCCCATGAGTTTGTCACGTCCCCTTGGTCCAAGGTCGGCATCGACCTGTTCCACGCGTTGGGCAGGGACTATGTTCTGATTGTAGACTATTTTTCAAACTACCCGGAGGTGGTAAGTTTGCACGACATCACATCGTCTGCAGTCATCTGTGCCTGTAAGGACACCTTTGCTCGTCACGGCATCCCACTCACTGTGATGTCGGACAATGGCCCCTGCTTCGCAAGCCAGGAATGGTCCAACTTTGCCAGGAGGTACAACTTTGTGCATGTGACATCCATTCCCCTGTACCCCCAATCCAACGGCAAAGCGGAGAAGGGCATCCACATAGTTAAACGGCTCCTCTGCAAGGCTGCCGATGCGGGATCCGACTTCTACCTCACCCTGCTGGCCTATCGCTCAGCCCCACTGTCCACTGGCCTGTCGCCAGCCCAGCTGCTCATGGGTCGCACCCTGAGGACGACGGTGCCGTCCATTCATGTCCCAGACCTCGACCACGTTCCGGTCCTTCAACTAATGCAACTGTCTCGTGCACAGCACAAGGCGGCTCATGATGTCCATGCAGCTGATCTCCGTGCTCTGGCTCCAGATGACAATGTCCGCATCCATCTTCCGGATGGTGTCTGGACTGCAACTGCTGTGGTTCTTCGGCAGGTGGCTCCCCGCTCGTTCCTGGTTCGAGTACCGGGTGGCTCCATTCTGCGCCGTAATCGGCGTGCCCTTCGTCTCGTTCCGCGCTTGCTACGTGATCCTCCGCCAGTGCCACGCCCTCCTGTTGTCCCTGACCTGGACTATGCCGAGATTCCGGTTACTCTGCATCCTCCTCACTCTGACGCAGTCCAGTCCGCTCTTCAGCTGCTGGCTCCTGACCCACCCTTGAGGCGGTCAACCAGAATTCGTCGCCCACCTCAGAGACGTAATTTGTGAACTTTGCACTAATGGATCCTGTGGTCTGTTCTGTTCTTCCGTTTAATCGTTCAAGTGGTTTGAATATAGTGTTCATCCCGTTATTTGTGTGACACACTGTTTTTTTCTGCACCAGGCACCTTCCCATGGAAATAGCTTAGTTTTATGTACATAGTCCTGTAAATAATTCGCACACACATGGTCAGGAACATTCACCACACACTATTTATTGCAACGCAGGCACATTTTTTTATATAACAGGTGGGATGTCATAATATACACCAGTATATCATGGTGCAGACACACACTGATGGACACACAGTGGGACCAATCAACATACACAACACCGCAGCCAATCACCAGTTAGAGCACACGCACTATAAAGACAGGGGGCATCAGAGTTCCTGCTCATTCGAGCTGCAGCTAGCTTGGAGGACAGAGCTCACAGCCTGCAGCACAGACATTCACCATGTGCTGAGTGCATCGACTGGTTAGGACTAGGCAAAGGTCTTTAGTTAAAGGTGGTATCGTATTTACCCACAGTTCAAGTATGTTTAAATAGTTAACCTTTTTATAAAATAGTGTTGCACTGCTTCAAGAGTTAGTGACCTGTATGTGATCCAGAACACCCAACACATCACTGGGTAAGCAGAAACAGAATGTTTCACATCAGTTTACTACACAGGTCACACTGTCCTTCACCATAGCCCCATCCTGACTGTTCACTCCCCCTCCAGACACAGCTGACCCACTCCCCACACTGCTCACCCAATCCTCTGACACTGCTCACCCCCTCCCCACACTGACCATCCACTCCCCCTGACACTGCTCACACCTCCCCACACTAACCACCCACTCCCCCTGACACTGCTCACCCCTCCCCACACTGACCACCCACTCCCCCTGACACTGCTCACCCCTCCCCACACTAACCACCCACTCCCCCTGACACTGCTCACCCCTCCCCACACTGACCACCCCCTCCCCCTGACACTGCTCACCCCCTCCCCTCACTGACCACCCCCTCTCCACACAGCCGACCCCCTCCCCTGACACTGCTCACCCCCTCCCCACACTGCCGACCCCCTCCCCTGACAATGCTCACCCCCTCCCCACACTGACCACCCCCTCCCCCTGACACTGCTCACCCCCCCTCACTGCCCACCCCCTCCCCCTGACACTGCTCACTCCCCTCACTGCCCACCCCCTCCCCCTGACACTGCTCACCCCCTCCCCACAGTGACCACCCCCTCCTCTCACTGCCCACCCCCTCCACCTGACACTGTTCACCCTCTCCCCTCACTGCCCACCCCCTCCCCACACTGCCGACCCCCTCCCCTGACACTGCTCGCCCCCTCCCCGACACTGCTCACCCCCTCCCAACGCTGACCACCCTCTCCCCCTGACACTGCTCACCCCCCTCACTGCCCACCCCCTCCGCCTGACACTGCTCACCCCCTCCCCTCACTGCCCACCCCCTCCCCACACAGCTCACCCCCTCCCCTCACTGCCCACCCCCTCCTCACACTGCCGACCCCCTCCCCTGACACTGCCCACCCCCTCCCGAACACTGCTCACCCCCTCCCCACACAGACCACCCCCTCCCCCTGACACTGCTCACCCCCCCTCACTGCCCACCCCCTCCCCCTGACACTGCTCATCCCCTCCCTCACTGCACACCCCCTCCTCACACTGCCGACCCCCTCCCCTGACACTGCTCACCCCCTCCCCGACACTGCTCACCCCCTCCCCACACTGACCACCCCCTCCCCCTGACACTGCTCACCCCCTCCCCCTGACACTGCTCACCCCCTCACCCTGACACTGCTCACCCCCTCCCCACACTGCTCACCCCCTCCACCTGACACTGCTCACCCCCTCCCCACACTGACCACCCCCTCCCCCTGACACTGCTCACCCCCCCTCACTGCCCACCCCCTCCCCCTGGCACTGCTCACCCCCTCCCCTCACTGCCCACCCCCTCCACCTGACACTGCTCACCCCCTCCCCACACTGACCATCCCCTCCCCACGCTGCCGACCCCCTCCATCTGACACTGCCCACCCCCTCCCCTCACTGCTCACCCCCTCCCCACACTGACCATCCCCTCCCCCTGACACTGCTCACCCCCTCCCCACACTGACCATCCCCTCCCCCTGACACTGCTCACCCCCTCCCCACACTGCCGACCCCCTCCCTACACTGCCCACCCCCTCCCCACACTGCCCACCCCCTCCCCACACTGACCACCCACTCCCCCTGACACTGCCCACCCCCTCCCCCTGACACTGCTCACCCCCTGCCCACACTGCCCACCCCCTCCCCACGCAGCCGACCACCTCCCCTGACACTGCTCACCCCCTCCCCACACTGCCCACCCCCTCCCCTGACACTGCTCACCCCCTCCCCACACTGACCATCCCCTCCCCCTGATAATGCTCACCCCCTCCCCTCACTGCCCACCCCCTCCACCGACACTGCTCACAGCCTCCCCACACTGACCACCCCCTGCCCCTGACACTGCTCACCCCCTCCCCACACTGACCACCCCCTCCACCTGACAATGCTCACCCCCTCCCCACACTGACCATCCCCTCCCCATGACACTGCTCACCCCTTCCCCTAACACTGCTCACCACCTCCCCACACTGACCACCCACTCCCCCTGACACTGCTCACCCCCTCCCCTGACACTGCTCACCCCCTCCCCAAACTGACCACACCCTCCCCCTGACACTGCTCACCCCCTCCCCTGACACTGCTCACCCACTCCCCCTGACACTGCTCACCCCCTCCCCCAGACACTGCCCACCCCCTCCCCACGCTGCCGACCCCCTCCCCTGACACTGCTCACCCCCTCCCCTGACACTGCTCACCCACTCCCCACACTGACCACACCCTCCCCCTGACACTGCTCACCCCCTCCCCTGACACTGCTCACCCCCTGCCCCTGACACTGCTCACCCCCTCCCCCTGACACTGCTCACACCCTCCCCACAATGCCCAACCCTTCCCTCGACACTGCTCACCCGCTCCCCACAATGCCCAACACTTCCCCCGACACTGCTCACCCCCTCCCCACAATGCTCAACCCTTCCCCCGACACTGCTCACCCCCTCCCCACACTGCTCAGCCCCTCCCCCAAACACTGCTCACCCCCGACCCACACTGCTCACCCCCTCCACCGACACTGCTCACCTTCTCTCCACACTGCTCACCCCCTCCCCACACTGTTCACCCCCTCCCCACACTGTTCACCCCCTCCCCACACTGTTCACTCCCTCCACCGACACTGCTCACCCCCTCTCCACACTGCTCACCCCCGACCCACACTGGTCACCCCCTCCCCACACTGTTCACCCCCTCCCCACACTGCTCACCCCCTCCACCGACACTGCTCACCCCCTCCCCACACTGCTCACCCCCTCCCCACACTGTTCACCCCCTCCCCACACTGCTCACCCCCTCCCCACACTGCTCACCCCCTCCCCCGACACTGCTCACCCCCTCCCCACACTGTTCACCCCCTCCCCACACTGCTCACCCCCTCCACCGACACTGCTCACCCCCTCCCCACACTGCTCACCCCCTCCCCACACTGCTCACCCCCTCCCCACACTGGTCACCCCCTCCCCACACTGGTCACCCCCTCTCCACACTGCTCACCCCCACCCCACACTGATCAGCCCCTCCCCCGACACTGCTCACTCCCTCCCCACACTGCTCACCCCCACCCCACACTGCTCAGCCCCACACCCCAACACTGCTCACTCCCTCCCCACACTGCTCACCCCCACCCCACACTGCTCAGCCCCACCCCCCAACACTGCTCACTCCCTCCCCACACTGTTCACCCCCTCCCCCTGACACTGCTCACCCCCTCCCCCTGACACTGGTCACCCCCTCCCCGACACTGCTCACCCCCTCCCCGACACTGCTCACCCCCTCCCCCGATGCTGCTCACCCTCTCCCCACACTGCCCAACCCCTCCCCGACACTGCTCACCCTCTCCCCCTGACACTGCTCACCCCCTCCCCTGACACTGCCAACCCCTCCCCGACACTGCTCACCCCCTCCCCACACTGCTCACCCCCTCCCCACACTGCTCACCCCCTCCCCACATTGCTCACCCCCCCCCCTGACACTGCTCACCCCCTCCCCACACTGCTCACCCCCTCCCCTGACACTGCTCACCCCGTCCCCTGACACTGCTCACCCCCAACCCACACTGCTCAACCGCTCCCCACACTACTCACCCCCTCCCCCTAACACTGCTCACCCCCTCCCCTGACACTGCTCACACCCACCCCACACTGCTCACACCCTCCCCCTGACACTGCCCACCCCTCCCCACACTGCTCACCACCTCCCCCTGACACTGCTCACCCCCACCCCACACTGCTCACCTCCTCCCCCGACACTGCTCACCCCCTCCCCTGACACTGCTCAGCCCCCCCCTGACACTGCTCACCCCACCCCACACTGCTCACCCCCTCCCCACACTGCTCACCCCATCCCCCTAACACTGCTCACCCCCTCCCCTGATACTGCTCACCCCAACCCCACACTGCTCACACCCTCCCCCTGACACTGCCCACCCCCTCCCCACACTGTTCACCCCTCCCCCTGATACGGCTCACCCCCTCCCCACACTGCTCACCCCCTCCCCCTGACACTGTTCACCCCCACCCCACACTGCTCACCCCCTCCCCCGACACTGCTCACCCCCTCCCCAGACTGCCCACCCGCTCCCCACAATGCTCACCCCTTCCCCACACTGCTCACCCCCTCCCCACACTGCTCACCCCCTCCCCATGCTGCTCAGCCCCTCCCCTGGCACTGCCCAACCCCTCCCCACAGTGCCCACCCCCTCTCCACACTGCCCATCCCCTCCCCCCAACACTGCTCACCCCCTTCCCTGACACTGCTCACCCCCTCCCCACACTGCTCACCCCCTCCCCACACTGCTCACCCCTTCCCCCGACAATGCTCACCCCCCCCCGCTGACACTGCTCACCCCCTTCCCACAATGCCCAACCCTTCCCCCGACACTGCTCAGCCGCTCCCCACAATGCCCAACACTTCCCCCGACACAGCTCACCCCCTCCCCACAATGCTCAACCCCTCCCCGACACTGCTCACCCCCTCCCCACACTGCTCAGCCCCTCCCCCAAACACTGCTCACCCCCGACCCACACTGCTCACCCCCTCCACCGACACTGCTCACCTCCTCTCCACACTGCTCACCCCCTCCCCACACTGTTCACCCCCTCCCCACACTGTTCACCCCCCCCCCACACTGCTCACCCCCTCCCCCTGCCATTGCTCACCCCCTCTCCACACTGCTCACCCCCTCCCCACACTGCTCAGCCCCTCCCCCAAACACTGCTCACCCCCGACCCACACTGCTCACCCCCTCCACCGACACTGCTCACCTCCTCTCCACACTGCTCACCCCCTCCCCACACTGTTCACCCCCTCCCCACACTGTTCACCCCCCCCCCCACACTGCTCACCCCCTCCCCCTGCCATTGCTCACCCCCTCCCCACACTGCTCACCCCCTCCCCACACTGTTCACCCCCTCCCCCTGACACTGCTCACCCCCTCCCCCTGACACTGTTCATCCCCACCCCACACTGCTCACCCCCTCCCCACACTGCTCACCCCCTCCACCGACACTGCTCACCCCCTCCCCACACTGCTCACCCCCCTCCCCCTGACACTGCTCACCCCCTCCCCCTGACACTGCTCACACCCTGCCCACACTGCTCACCCCTCCCCACACTGCCCACCCCCTCCCCCCAACACTGCTCACCCTCTCCCCACACTGCTCACCCCCTCCCCGCACTGCTCAACCCCTCCCCATGCTGCTCACCACCTCCCCCTGACACTGCCCACGCCCTTCCCACAGGGCCCACCCCTTCTCCACACTGCTCACTCCCTCTCCCCGACACAGCTCACCCCCTCCCCACACTGCTCACCCCCTCCCCATGCTGCTCAGCCCCTCCCCCGACACTGCTCATCCTCCCCGACACTGCCCACCCCCTCTCCACACTGCTGATCCCCTCCCACTAACACTGCTCCCTCCCTCCCCTGACACTGCTCTCCCCCTCGCCACACTGCCCATCCCCTCCCCACAGTGCCAACACCCTCTCCACGCTGCTCATCTCCTCCCCTTAACACTGCTCCCCCTCCCCTGACACGGCTCTCCCCCTCGCCACACTGCTCACCCACTCCCCACACTGCTCACCCCCTCCCCCTGACACTGCTCACCCCCTCCCCACACTGCTCACGCCCTCCCCCCAACACTGCCCACTCCCTCCCCTTGACACTGCTCTCCCCCTCCCCACACTGCTCACCCCATCCGCACACTGCCCACCCCCTCCCCACACTGCTCACCCCCCCCCCCCAACACTGCCAACCCCCTCCCCTGACACCAGAGAATCGGCGGGGGTTGGCGTGAACACGCCCCCGCCGGTTAAGTTCTCCGGCACCGGATATCCTGCGGGGGCGGGAATTGCGCCGCGCCGGTTGGCGGGCCCCCCCCCCCGCGATTTTCCGGCCCGGATGTGCCGAAGTCCTGCTGCTAAAATGCCTGTCCCGCCGGCGTAGATTAAACCACCGACCTTACCGGCGGGACAAGGCGGCGCAGGCGGGCTCCGGGGTCCAGGGGGCGGTGCGGGGCGATCTGGCCCCGAGGCATGCCCCCACGGTGGCCTGGCCCGCGATCGGGGCCCATCGATCCGCGGGTGGGCCTGTGCCGTGGGGGCACTCTTTGCTTTCCACCTTCGCCACGTTCTCCACCATGGCGGAGGCGGAAGATTCTCCCTCCACTGCGCATTCGCGGGAATGCCGTCAGCGGCCGCTAACGCTCCCGCACATGCGCCGCCCGGAGATGTCATTTCCGTGCCAGCTGGCGGGGCACCAAAGGCCTTTTCCGCCAGCAGGCGGGGCAGAAATTAGTCCGGCGCGGGCCTAGCCCCTTAAGGTAGGGGCTCGGCCCCGCAAGATGCGGAGCAATCCGCACCTTTGGGACGGCGCGATGCCCGACTGATTTGCGCCGTTTTGGGCGCCAGTCGGCGGACATCGCGCCAATACCGGAGAATTTCGCCCCTCATCTGAGGTGATGGTGCGCGATTTTCTGAACCCCCACCGGGTCGGAGAATCGCCGGGGGCTGGCGTGAATCCTGCCCCCGCCGTGTCCCGTATTCTCCGCCACCAGAGATTCGGCGGGGGCAGGAATCGTGCCGCGCCGGTCGGCGGGCCCACCCCTGGCGATTCTCCGGTCCGCGATCTGCCGAAGTCATGCCGCTGTCAACGCTCGCCAGCCGGCGTGGATTAAACCTCCTTTTCAACGGTGGGATAAGGTGGCGCGGGCAGGCTCCGGGGTCCTGGGGGGTGTGCGTGGCGATCTGGCCCCAGGGCGTGCCCCCACGGTGGCCTGGCCCGCGATCGGGGCCCACCGATCCGCGGGCAGGCCTGTGCCATGGGGGCACTCTTTTTCTTCCGCCTTCGCCATGGTCTTCATGATGGCGGAGGCGGAAGAGACCCCCTCCCCTGCGCATGCGCGGGGATGCCATGAGCGTCCGCTGATGCTCCCGCGCATGCGTCGCCCAGCGAAGTCCTTTCGGCGCCGGCTGGCGGAGCGGAAACCGCTCCGGCGCGGGCCTAGCCCCTCAAGGTGAGGGCTTGGCCCCTAAAGGTGCGGAGAATTCCGCACCTTTGGGGTGGCCCGACGCCGGACTGATCCGTGCCGCTTTTGGCGCCGGGTCGCGGACATCACACCGTTTGCGGAGGATCCCGCCCAAGGTATTTTTCTCTCACAGTTGGATCGTTAAAAAAGAGTAATAGTACTGTTATCACTAAGGAGGTAGTGATGGGCAAGCTAATGGGGCTAAAGGTAGACAGGTCTCCTGGCCCTGATGGAATGCATCCCAGAGTGCTAAAAGAGATGGCTAGGGAAATTGCAAATGCACTAGTGATAATTTACCAAAATTCACTCTGGGGTGGTCCCGGCGGATTGGAAATGAGCAAACGTGACACCACTGTTTAAAAAAGGAGGTAGGCAGAAAGCGGGTAATTATAGCTTAACTAGCTAGCTTAACTTCGGTAGTAGGGAAGATGCTGGAATCTATCATCAAGGAAGAAATAGCGAGGCATCTGGATGGAAATTGTCCCATTGGGCAGACGCAGCATGGGTTCATAAAGGGCAGGTCGTGCCTAACTAATTTAGTGGAATTTTTTGAGGACATTACCAGTGCGGTAGATAACAGGGAGCCAATGGATGTGGTATATCTAGATTTCCAGATAGCCTTTGACAAGGTGCCACACAAAAGATTGCTGCATAAGATAAAGATGCATGGCATTAAGGGGAAAGTAGTAGCATGGATAGAGGATTGGTTAATTAATAGAAAGCAAAGAGTGGGGATTAATGGGTGTTTCTCTGGTTGGCAATCAGTAGCTAGTGGTGTTGGGCCCACAATTGTTCACAATTTACATAGATGATTTGGAGTTGGGGACCAAGGGCAATGTGTCCAAGTTTGCAGATGGCACTAAGATGAGTGGTAAAGCAAAAAGTGCAGAGGATACTGGAAGTCTGCAGAGGGATTTGGATAGGCTAAATGAATGGGCAAGGGTCTGGCAGATGGAATACAATGTTGACAAATGTGAGGTTATCCATTTTCGGAGGAAAAACAGCAAAAGGGATTATTATTTAAATGATAAAATATTAAAACATGCTGTTGTGCAGAGAGACCTGGGTGTGCTAGTGCAAGAGTCGCAATAGGTTGGTTTACAGGTACAACAGGTGATTAAGGAGACAAATGGAATTTTGTCCTTCATTGCTAGAGGGATGGAGTTTAAGACTAGTGAGGTTATGCTGCAATTGTATAAGGTGTCAGTGAGGCCACACCTGGAGTATTGTGTTCAGTTTTGGTCTTCTTACTTTAGAAAGGACGTACTGGCACTGGAGGGTGTGCAGAGGAGATTCACTAGGTTAATCCCACAGCTGAAGGGGTTGGATTACGAGGAGAGGTTGAGTAGACTGGGACTGTACTCGTTGGAATTTAGAAGGATGAGGGGGGATCTTATAGAAACATATAAAATAATGAAGGGAATAGATAGGATAGATGTGGGCAGGTTGTTTCCACTGGCGGGTGAAAGCAGAACTAGGGGGCATAGCCTCAAAATAAGGGGAATTGGATTTAGGACTGAGTTTAGGAGGAACTTCTTCACCCAAAGGGTTGTGAATCTATGGAATTCCTTGCTCAGTGAAGCAGTAGAGGCTCCTTCATTAAATGTTTTTAAGATAAAGATAGATAGTTTTTTGAAGAATAAAGGGATTAAGGGTTATGGTGTTCGGGCCGGAAAGTGGAGCTGAGTCCACAAAAGATCAGCCATGATCTCATTGAATGGTGGAGCAGGCTCGAGGGGCCAGATGGCCTACTCCTGCTCCTAGTTCTTATGTTCTTATGTTATTATTTGAAGCAGTGCAGACTTATATTAGGACAAGGGGGAAGCTGAAACAAACCAGTTGAAACATCTTATGAAAACATCCAACCAGAGTCTGGAGGGTTTCTAACAATAGCCAAATCTGTTCTGGAAAGCAAGTCTTATTCTGTGACATTAATCTGCAGGATGGATTGAGAACTGTTTTTTTTTCTCTCTTGTTGTTTAATTGGGAATACAGATAGTAATTAATGTTATTGTATTTACTGTATTGAGTAGTACTGTTTAAGGCGGCATTGTAAGCTATTTTCGGGGGTGTTGTTAAAGAATTTAATATTGCGCTAATAATAAAATTTTGTTTTAAAATACTAAATCCCTATTTCTTCATGCAATCACTCCTAGACGTAATCTTTCCACACAGTCTTACAAAATAGACTAAAATATATTTTGGTTTCTTCCAGTATCCTGATCACTGTTGGGGCCTGGTATAGGATCGTAATACTAGTGAGATCATTATGGATAATGGTCCACAAGTTATTGGTCATTTCAGGATATGTGTGAGAAGTGGAATATCAATTACACTACTTCTTCTCCTCATTCCTCTAGATCTAGTGACCTAGCTGAATGAAGGATTCACTTGATGAAATCCCTGATCGTCAAATGTAGATAGGCCGAGCAAGATGTACATATTGTATCTAAGAGTGGCACCTGTAAATACAACTATTCGATCACCAGCAGAGCTCATGTTTGGCGTACTAAGTTACCAACTCTGATCATCCTGCTCCCTCTGAAACTAGCAACTTTTAAAACTACAAAAGAAGATGACCAACGTCATGATAAAACACAGGTACAGAATTGCCAAGTTTTTTTTGGAAAATATTTTTATTGGTATTTCATGTAACGGTTACAGAATAAACAAGAAAAGAAAGAAAAAAGGTGAGTTTCACCTGTAGTGTATCATACAATGACAAAGGAGAAAAGTGTACAGCTGAACAACAGCCTCGGGCCCCTCCTTGTCACCATAGCTGTGATTGGGGCTCAAACACTGGATAATATTTACATTTGTACAACAATGTTTGATTTTAAGAATAGTTTGTCGGGTTCCGCTGGGACCACTGCCGCTTGGTGGTAGGCATTGTTTCCCATTTCCCCTCTCACTCGTCTGCAGCCTTCATTCTGCTGGTGGGGTGGGGGGGAATTCTCACTCACCCTTGGTCTTTAGGCCTTCAAGAGGGGTGTGTCTGCTTGTTACTCGGTTTCTCCCTGTAATGGGGAAGCCTGTGCTCCCTCCAGTAGGTGGCCAATCTCCGCATTCTTTCTCTGTTCCTCTCAAGCTCTTCTCTCCCTGGGCGGCTATCCCTATCCCCCCTTTTCTGTTCCCCCTCCTCTCCCTCCCTTCCCCTCTCCCCTCTCCCCCCAAGCTAGCCCCCAACCCCCACCCCCCCCCTCCCCCCCCCTGGCTGGCTCAGAATTGTCAAGTTTACAGTTGGGACAAGTTTGTATCCAGAATCCTGCAGAAGCTACATGGCAACCAGCCGGGATGACAAGAATTTGTCCGGAACCAAGGTCCTTTGACGTTATTACACACAAAGTTGCAACAGTGAGGAGTGAACAATGATGAATTGGATACATTCCAGCTCCTCAACCAGGAGTCTATTGCATCTGGGACAAAATCCTAAATGCAACCAGAACCAACATCCAAGAATGACAACCATACAGATCACTATGAGCAATTAAAGAAACTTCCAGACTGCGTTACCATTACAAAATCGAGGTGGACCAGCAGATTACCTCAACACTGCAGAGACTCATAGATTCATCAGCCCCATACGCTAATGCAATGGTAATTGAACATGAACATTTATTGTAACTAGTTATTCTTACTTGAAAGTGGGAAAAGCATCTTTAAAAAGAAAGGAGGATGCTGTGATATGGTTCAATGGGATAGGAGCAGAGAAATGTGTCGTGCGATTGTGTCATAGTTTCACTTCTGCTTTGAGCAATGCAACACTCAAGAATCTCGACACCGTCCAGGACAAAGCAGCCCGCTTAATTGCTACCCCTTCCACAAACATTCAAACCCTCCACCACCGACGAACAGTGGCAGCCATGTGTTCTATTTACAAGATGCACTGCAGTAATTCACCAAGGTTCTTTAGAAAACACTTTCCAAACCCACGAATACTACCATCTAGAAGGACAAGAGCAGCAGATACCTGGGAACCCCACCGCCTGGAGGTTCCCCTTCAAGTCACCACCCTGACTTGCAAATATTTTTCTTTTTTCTTTTTATAAATTTAGAGTACCCAATTATTATTTTCCCAATTAATGGGCAATTTAGTGTGGCCAATCCACCTATCCAGCACATTTTTTTGTTGTGGGGGTGAAACCCATGCAAACACGGGGAGAATGTGTAAACTCCACATGAACAGTGACCCAGGGCCGGGATTCGAACCCGGGTCCTCAGTGCCGTAGGCAGCAATGCTAATCACTGTGCCACCGTGCTGCCCTGACTTGCAAATGTATCGCCGCTCCTTCACTGTCGCTGGGGCAATATCCTGGAACTCCCTCCCTAATATCACAGTGGGTGTACCTACACCTCAAGGACTGCAGCAGTTCAAAAGGCAACTCACCACCACCTCCTGAAGGGCAACTAGGGATGGGCAATAAATGCTGGCCTAACCAGCAACGCCCACATCCTGTAAATTAATTTTAAAAACCCACAGAACTCTGGGGCTGGATTCTCCGTTTTTGGGACTATGTTCCCATGCAGTCGTGAAAACTGTGGTCTTTTACGCTAGGTCAACTGGCGTCAAATAGCACAGATTCCCCGACTTGCAGGGGGCTAGCAGGCAGCTGTCACGGAACGCGTAGCTCCAGCTGCCGATACGGCCCCCCACATTTCCGGGTCAGAGGCCGCGCTTGCGCATGGCAGCAGCCTCCAGCGGCCGCGCCGTGCTCCATGCTGGACTCAGCCTGAGGACCTGGACCGCTGAAATAGTGCCCCGCATCGGCTGCTCGCCCGACCCGGACTGGCCGCACACATAGCCCCCAGTCCGGAACGAAGCCTCCCCTGCCCTCCGATCGGCCCTCCCCCGACTGCGGCGGCCCTGGACTGAGTCCGCAGCTGCCACGCAAACGGCAAGGACAAGATTAGAACCACGCCGTCAGGAATTCAGCCGGTCGGGGACGGAGAATAGTGGGGCGGGCCTCAGGCAATGGCCTGAGGCGGTCGATACTCCCCGAGTACGGCGCTTTGCGGGGGAGTGGAGAATAGCAGAACCGGCGCCGGTTCTGATTTTGTGCGGGAAAACGGATTCTCCGCCCCATCGCCGAACACAATTTTGCCGTCGGGGTGCGGAGAATCCAGCCCATGGTGTCTTTAAGCTTTGTACCTGTTCTCATGTGCCTCGCCTGCACCAATGATTAAGGAGAGGCAGTGGTGTAGTGGTATTGTCGCTGGACTAGTAATCCGGAGACCCAGGATGATGCTCTGGGGATCCAGGTTCAAATCTCGCCATGGCAGATGATGACATTTGAATTCAATAAAAATCTGATGGTGACTATGAATCCATTATCGACCGTCCTAAAAAAACACCTGGCTCACTAATGTCCTTTAGGGAAGGAAATCTGTTGTCCTTATCTGGTCTGGTCTACACGTGACACCAAATCCACAGCAATGTGGTTAATTCTTAAATGCCCTCAGGGATGGGCAATAAATGCTGGCTCAGACAGTGACTTCCACATCGCATGGACAAATTTAAAAAAAAGAAAAAGAATCCACAATTTGTTTACCAAATCCCTTAGGTGACTGGTGGTTCATAGCATTCTAAAAGCATGACATTAAGCTTCCCCCACACCACTCACTCTGCGAAGGTATTCACTCACCGACATTGCTCACCCTCTCCCGACACTTCTCACCTCCTCTCAATACTGCAAACCCCTCCTGAAATTGCACACCCAATCCCGACATTGCTGACAAAGTGCCGACAGTTCTCACTCCTGTCCCAGCACTGGCAGTAGAGGGTGAGCAGTGTCATGGGTGGGAGCAGTATTGGGGGTGGTGGGTGATGGGGTTGACACGGGTGGGGCAGCAGTCTTTGAATTCAAGGTGGTCAACAAGCATACTTAAAATCAGTGGCGTCACTGAACTGGAGACTAAATGCAAGGGGCATGTCTTCGGTTCATGGCATGAAAGATGGTGTGGTGTTGCAGTAATTGCTGCTCTCCACTTGGCCTCTCAACTCAACTCAGCAATCGATCCACAATGCTGTTCGGCCAGGCTGGTCCTCAGCTTCCAAAGTCCAATTGTCAGTCTGCTGTTTGGACTGAGGTCAATGAACTTCGCTCCGCTTCGGCACTGACTCAAAGACCTAGATCTGATGTAAACCAATTGAGATTCCACTTCCCAAATGCATACCCCTTGTGTCCACAACACATTGGGAGAAACCATGTTCATATGCATATTCATCTCTCCAGGAGCTCAGCTGAGATTCAGACTGCCGACCTGGCACTGGGAATATGTTTAAATAATACAAATATTATTTAAAAAATAAATATAAATAAATAAATAAAAAAAATTTTTAATTAAAGGTTTTCATAAAATATCAATAACAAAATGAGAAAGTAAAAAGAACCCAACAGGGTTAAGTCCAAAACACAATCTAAAAAAGCAACCCCCCCAAACCCCTCCCCCCCCGTACATAAATAATAAATTAACATTAACACCCCGACTTAACACAACAGGTGTATACACCCCCTCAAACCCTCCAGTGTAAATAACATAAACAAAAATAAAGTAAACCATCCCCCCCCCCGAGCTGCTGCTGCCATTGACCAATGTCTAAACTCTAAGAACGGTTGCCACCGCCTATAGAACCCTTGTACTGACCCTCTCAAAGCGAATTTCACCCTCTCCAATTTAATGAACCCTGCCATATCGCTGATCCAGGATTCCACGCTTGGGGGCCTCGCATCTTTCCACTGAAGGAGAATCCTTCGCCGGGCTACCAGGGACGCAAAGGCCAGAATTCCGGTCTCTTTCACCTCCTGCACTCCCGGCTCCTCTGCCACCCCAAATATTACGAGCCCCCAGCCCGGTCTGACCCTGGATCCTACCACCCTCGACACTGTCCTCGCTACGCCCTTCCAAAATTCCTCCAGCGCTGGGCTTGCCCAGAACATATGGGTGTGATTTGCTGGGCTCCCTGAGCACCTAACACACCTGTCCTCACCCCCAAAGAACCGGCTCATCTTTGTCCCGGTCATGTGTGCCCTGTACAGCACCTTAAACCGTATGAGGCTGAGCCTCGCGCATGAAGAGGAAGAATTCACCCTCCCTAGGGCATCTGCCCACGTCCCCGCTTCGATCTCCTCTCCCAACTCCTCCTCCCACTTACCTTTCAACTCCATCACCGAGGCCTCCTCCTCCTGCATCACCTGGTAAGTTTCCGAGATCTTCCCTACTCCCACCCACCCCCCCGAGAGCACCCTGTCCTGTACTGTGTGTGGCAGTAGCCGCGGGAATTCCACCACCTGCCGTCTGGCAAACACCCTTACCTGTAAGTACCTGAAGGTGTTCCCCGGGGTGAGCCCGTACTTCTCCTCCAGCTCACCCAAGCTCGCGAACTTCCCGTCCGCAAACAGGTCCCCCAACTTTCGTATCCCTGCCCTGTGCCACCCCAAAAACCCTCCACCTGTTCTTCCTGGGGCGAACCGGTGGTTCCCCCATAATGGGGTCCACGCCGAGGCCCCAACTTCCCCCCTATGCCGCCTCCACTGCCCCCAGATTTTGAGGGCCACCACCACCACCGGGCTCGTGGTATACCTCCTTGGAGGGAGCGGCAGCAGCACCGTTGCCAGCGCCCCCAGATTCATACCCACACAGGACGCCGTCTCCAGCCTCTTCCATGCAGCCCCCTCCCCCTCCATCACCCACTTGCGCACCATCGTCGCATTGGCGGCCCAGTAGTACCCACAGAGGTTGGGCAGCACCAGCCCCCCCCTATCTCTACTCCGCTCCAGGAACACCCTTCTCACCCTCGGAGTCCCTCGCGCCCACACAAACCCCATTATACTCCTGTTAACCCGCCTGAAAAAAGCCTTCGGGATAAACACGGGGAGGCACTGGAACAGGAGCAAAAACCTTGGGCGCACCGTCATTTTGATTGACTGCACCCTACCCGCCAAGGACAGCGGCAACGCGTTCCACCTCTTGAACTCCTCCTCCATTTGCTCCACCAGCCTTGTAAAGTTAAGCCTATGCAGGGCCCCCCAGCTCCTGGCCACCTGGACCCCCAAATATCTGAAGCTCCTCTCCGCCCTTTTTAATGGGAGCTCGCCAATCCCCGTCTCCTGGTCCCCTAGCTGAACTATGAACAGCTCGCTCTTCCCCATACTGAGCTTGTATCCCGAAAAGTCCCCGAATTCACTAAGGATCCTCATTACCTCTGGCATTCCTCCCACCGGGTCCGCCACATACAGCAGCAGGTCGTCCGCATAAAGCGGGACCCTATGCTCCTCCCCACCCCGCACCAACCCCCTCCAGTTCCTCGACTCTCTCAGTGCCATAGCCAGGGGTTCAATCGCCAGTGCGAAGAGCAGGGGGGACAGGGGACACCCCTGTCTCGTCCCTCGGTACAACCGAAAGTACTTGGCGGGACCTCCTCCTATTTGTGGCCACACTCGCCATCGGGACATCATACAACAGCATAGCCCACCTGACAAACCCCTCCCCAAACCCAAACCTCTTCAGCACCTCCCACAGGTACCCCCACTCTACCCTATCGAAGGCTTTCTCGGCGTCCACGCCACCACTATCTCTCCCTCCCTCACCGGCATCATGATAACGTTCAAAAGCCTCCGCATTTGCGTCTGTCTCCCCACAACTGTCTCCCCTTCACAAACCCAGTCTGGTCTTCATGGATGATCTGCGGCACACAATCCTCAATCCTCGTGGCTAAGACCTTCGCCAGCACCTTGGCATCTACATTTAGCAAGGAAATCGGTCTATAAGACCCACATTGCAGGGGATCCTTGTCCCGCTTCAGGATCAAGGAGATCAGTGCCCGGGACATCGTCGGGGGTAAAGCCCCCCCCTCCTTTGCCTCATTAAAGGTCCTAACTAACAGCGGGCCCAACAGGTCCATATATTTTTTATAGAACTCGACCGGGAAACCGTCCGGCCCCGGTGCCTTCCCCTCCTGCATGCTTCCTATCCCTTTGATCAGCTCCTCCAGCCCAATCGGGGCCCCCAGTCCTGCCACCAGTCCCTCTTCCACCTTTGGAAACCTCAATTGGTCCAGGAAATGGCCCAACCCTCCCTCCTCCCGTGGGGGCTCGGATCAGTACAATTCCTCGTAGAAGTCCCTGAAGACCCCATTGATGCCAACCCCACTCCGCACCACGCTCCCTCCCCTGTCCTTAACTCCCCCGATCACCCTAGCTGCGTCCCGCTTCCGAAGCTGATGCGCCAGCATCCGGCTTGCCTTTTCCCCATACCCTTAGACCGCCCCCTGGGCCTTCCTCCACTGCACCTCCGCCTTCCTTGTGGTCACCAGGTCGAATTCGGCCTGGAGGCTGTGCCTCTCCCTCAACAATCCTTCCTCAGGCTCTTCCGCATACCTCCTGTCTACCCTCACCATCTCCCCCATCAGCCTCTCCCTCTCCCCCCGCTCCCTCCGCCCCTTGTGGGCCCTAATGGAGATCAGCTCTCCCCTCACCACTGCCTTCAGTGCCTCCCATACCATCCCCACTCGGACCTCCCCATTGTCGTTGGTCTCCAAGTACCTCTCTATACTTCCTCGGACCCGCTCGCTCACCTCCTCGTCCGCCAACAGCCCCACCTCCAAGCGCCACAGCGGGTGCTGGTCCCTCTCCTCCAACATCTCCAAGTCCACCCAATGCGGGGCATGGTCCGAAATGGCTTTTGCCGAATACTCGGTATCCTCTACTCTCGCTATCAGCGCCCTACTCAAAATGAAAAAGTCGATTCGAGAATAAGCGTTATGGACATGTGAGAAGAATGAAAATTCCCTAGCCCCCGGCCTTGCAAATCTCCAAGGGTCCACCCCTCCCATTTGGTCCATAAATCCCCTCAACACTCTAGCCGCCGCCGGCTTCCTACCCGTCCTAGACCTGGAGCGATCCAGTGCTGGATCCAACACCGTGTTAAAGTCTCCCCCCATTATCAGGCCCCCCACTTCCAAGTCTGGGATCCGACCCAACATGCCGCATAAAACCCGCATCGTCCCAGTTCGGAGCATACACATTGACCAGTACCACCCTCTCTCCCTTCAACTTACCACTTACCATTATGTACCTACCGCCATTATCTGCCACAATGCTCGACGCCTCGAATGACACCTTCTTTCCCACCAAGATCGCCACCCCTCGATTTTTGGCATCTAGCCCCGAGTGAAACACCTGACCTACCCACCCTTTCCTCAGTCTTACCTGGTCTGCCAGCTTCAGGTGTGTCTCCTGGAGCATAACCACATCCGCCTTGAGCCCCTTCAGGTGCGCGAACACGCGGGCTCGCTTAACCGGCCAATTCAGTCCCCTTACATTCCAGGTTATCAGCCGGATCAGGGGGCTACCCGCCCCCATCCCCCGCCGACTAGCCATGACCCCTCCTCGGCCAGCCACGCGCCCGCACCCCACAGCCGGCCGTTCCCCACAGCGGCATACCCCAGTCTTGACCCCCCCCCCCACTTGCTCCAGCTCCTCCTTGACCTTAGCAGCAGCAACTCGACCCCCCCCCCCCCCACCCCCCAGGCTAGGACCCATCCTAGCTGGTTTACTCCCCCCATTGCACTTCCGCAAGTCAGCTGACTCCTGCTGACCCCGGCCACTCGCGCCTCCCCTTCGTCTCCTCCCATTGAGTGGCACACCCTCCTCTCCCGCTCCCCATCCACAGGCTCCCCCCCCCTCTCCGTTCTAAGCGCGGGAAACAATCCTTGCTTCCCCGCCCCGGCCCCGTGCCTCCCCCAGTCTTCGGCGCAGGAAAAATGCCCGCGCTCTCCACCTACCAGGCCCTGCCACCAACCAAAACAGTGCCCAACCCGCCCCATCCATCCTCCCCAACCCGAAAGAGAAAAACACAGAGAAAAAGAAACCCGAAACAATGTAAAGGCCCCCCCCAAACCAAAAATAGGCATAACATATCCACCGCAGTCCCCAATCGCCCATCCCGACCCTCAGTCTGTGTCCAGATTCTCGGCCTGAGCAAAGGCCCACGCCTCCTCCGGAGACTCAAAATAATGGTGCTGGTCCTTGTAGGTGACCCACAGTTGCGCCGGCTGCAACATGCCAAACTTCACCCCCTTCCTGTGCAGCACCGCCTTCGCTTGATTGTACCCGGCCCTCCTCTTCGCCACCTCCGCACTCCAGTCCTGATATATCCGAACCTCCGCGTTCTCCCACCTGCTGCTCCTCTCCTTCTTGGCCCACCTGAGCACACACTCCCGATCGACGAACCGATGGAACCGCACCAGCACCACCCGCGGAGCCTCGTTAGCCTTGGGCCTCCTCGCCAACACTCTATGTGCCCCTTCCAGCTCCAGGGGCCCCTGGAAGGACCCCGCTCCCATCAGCGAGTTCAACATGGTGACCACATAGGCCCCGACGTCCGGCCCTTCCAGCCCCTCCGGGAGGCCCAGATTCCACAGATTCTTCCGCCTCGACCGATTCTCCATCTCCTCGAACTGCTCCTGCCATCTCTTGTGGAGCGCCTCGTGCGCCTCCACCTTTACCGCCAGGCCTAAGATCTTGTCTTCATTGTCAGAGATCTTTTGTCGAGCCTCTCGGATCGCCACCCCCTGGGCCGTCTGTGTCTCCAGCAGCTTATCAATAGAAGCCTTCATCGGCTCTAGCAGGTCCGTTTTAATCTCTCTGAGGCAGCGCTGGATACCTTCCTGTTGCTCCTCCGCCCACTGCCTCCACGCTGCCTGGTCTCCGCCCGCCGCTATTTTGTCCTTCTTCCCTTCCTTCTTCTGGTCCACCACCACCTTTTTTGTCGCCCCGCTCCTTGTTAAAGCCATATACTAATGGAGAGCTATTATTAACTCCTTCCCACACCGGGAAATGTTGAAAAAGTGCCCTTGGGGGCCCTGAAAAGAGCCCAAAAGTCCGTTTTTGCGGGAGCCGCCGAATGTGCGACTTAGCTCCGCATAGCTGCAACCGGAAATCTCGAGAGGGAATCCTTTTGGCAGTGTTCGCTTCACCAATCTGCCCCAAAAAGTCTGTGGAAACTCCTGAAAAAGGTCTGAGAGTCCATTCCAGACGGGAGCTGCCGAATACGCGACCTACTCCTCTATGGCAACCACCGGAAGCCTCGTCCCCGCTTCTTCAATGGCCTTGGTAGATTTTTTCACAGTTGTTCCCTCTGCTGCTAGAATTCACCTTTAATAAAGGCCCTCAAGTCAGCTTGCAGCTTTAAGCTTGCCCTTCCCCCGCCTGCAGTTACAGCCAAATCTTTTACTGTTTCTGCCGGGTCTGGTAACCAAGAGACATACCATTCCTGGGGGACACTGTCAGGGGAATGCTGCAGTCTTCTTCCCACACCGGGAAATGTCAAACAAATGCCGTGGGGGCCCTGTAAAGAGCCCAAAAGTCCGTTCCAAGCGGGAGCTATCGAATATGCGACCTAGCTCTGCATAGCCGCACCCGGAAGTGCTCTGGTTCTCTTTAATGAGCCAATCAGAACTTGAGTGACAACATATTAGTACCGGAGCAGTTGATTTATTGTCTAATCACAACCTTCAAACTTTCGTAGGCTCAGTCACTTTCTTACTTTCTACTGAAGCAAAAATACTAATGATAGCGTGCAGCTCTGAATGCCATTAAAGACTGGGAATACGCCAGCTTTACACATCTGAAGTTGTTCGTAAGCCATATACAATATATTTCATAGGGTTATGTTTTGCTTAAATGCTGCACACATCAGAAACTAGTCTATACATGATCAATTCACTCAATATTTATGAAGAAAAAGAATCCCAGGGGATAAGCCACATTATTGAAGTGAGAATTCCTTACTCTTACCTGATGTTGTCTTCTAACAGTGGGAGAGAGAGCTGTGTCCTTTCCCTTTTAACTGGCTCTTTTGATAAGAAAAGTGAAAAGGTCCAAGACTTCAAAGAGTGGAGGTCAAACGTGTGTGGAGCAGCAGGATGGGCCTTATGTTGACTTCTCTTGAGTTCCTTTCTATCCTTTCAGCAAACACCCTCTGTGTTTTGTATTTTGGTGCAGGGGAATACCACCAGTTCACAGGCAGTGTCTGTATGTAAGCAGTAAAGGGAATCAAAATCCTCCAGTTTAGCAGTCGCTTTCAAACTCCTCTTGCTTGAAGCAAGATATTCATTCCCTTGAATAAGAACAAGAGAGAAGGAGAATGAGTAACCTCTCTTTTATCCAATTCAGATATAAACAAATGTCAATTCACACGTGAGCATTAATATTTTAACATGTAATCAGCAAGCACAAACAGAAAATAGACAGTAATGTCAACGCTGTTATTTTGTATTTTTGTGAGCTTCTGTTCTTCTCTTTATGCCCCCCACAGATGGACATTGCACCTGGCATCCATATTGCCTTTCACCAAACAGGGCACTGGGTGCAGAGGCAACAGTTATCAGGGGGATTTCATCAAAACATACAAAATTCTACCAGGACTAGACAGGGTAGATGCAGGAAGAATGTTCCTGATGGTGAACAAGTCCAGAACCACGGGTCACAGTCTGAGGATATGGGGTAAACTATTTAGGGCTGAGATGAGGAGAAGTTTCTTCACCCAGAGAGTGGTCAGCCTGTGGAATTCTCTACCACAGAAATCAATTGAGGCCAAAATATTGTCGGCGGAATTCTCCGTTCCTGAGGCTAAGTGTTGTTGTCGGGTCAGTATTTGTGGACTTCTACGATAGCAAAACTGACGTGGCACCTGGACCGATTCAGCGACCATTGAGGGGCTAGCACATGGAACACAATTGATTTCATTCATTTCATTTCATTCCAATGAGCAACGGTGCAGGATTTACCGGGTCCATGATTGGCACTCAGGAGGCTGACAAGCTGCAACTGCATAGACACAGTTCACTCCCCACACACACTCATCCCAGCAAACAAGATGGCACTGGTTGTGCTGGATGGTGCCCATCCTGCTGATTGGTTGGTTGGGGCCAGAGGGAACCCAGGGGGTGTCCTGGGGCGGGGGGTCACCTATATGACCCGTGGCCCTGAGTTCACAGTGGACAGTTAGCGGCTGTCATGATATGCGGACACACACATAATGATATACAGACACGCAGCTAATGGACACAGAGAACAAGACATGACCAATAAGCAGGCAGGACACTCAGGGGTGGGATCTGACTATAAAAGACACGAGACACTCACACTCCGCCTCTTTCCACTGATGAACATCTAGAGAGTCAGTCAAGGATGTTGTTACAATCTCACACCCCCACCATGTGGCTAAGACCTAGTCTGGTTCAGTCAGACAGAGTAACCACACTTAAGTTAGCAGAGAGTCGAACTCACAGAGAACTGTGCTAATTGTGCTATTAGTTCAATAAACCTGATTGAACTAACTTCAAGGTCTGGAGTATCTTTCTGATCTAAGCTGCATCCAGTTGCAGCCAGTGTTAGACCAGTGCACCTAACACGGCAGCGGCGTGCACAGCTGCATGGATACCTTGCAGATCTCAGCAGTGGTGTTCCATGCCCGTCCACCTCAACCCCACTACTCCACCCGGCCCTGGCAGATGCCCCCCGGCCAGCGGCACAACTGTCAGCAAACTAGGGCGATGTTGAACACTTTCTGTGCCCCCTCTCTCTCCCTCAGTAGCCATGGTGCCTGTTTCACGATTTATCAAAGCACAAGTGAACCTCGCCGCCGGTAATTCCCCGCAGTGGAGGCGGAGAATCGCGGAGGCCCCGGAGAAAACCGGGGCAAGCCCGCTAATGGTATGCAAATGTAGTTTACTGTACGTGCGGAGTGGAACACATTGATGCCGCTGTCGAGGCACTGGAAAATTGTGATTTGGCGTGAGACTGGTGCCGGCCACGATTTTGGTGCCAAAGCCGATTCTTTGCCCAATCACGTTTCCCGATTCCGGCAGCAGTCGACGGAGAATGTGGCCATGGATGTTTTCAAGAAGGAGTTAGAAAAAGCTCTTAGGGGCAGCACGGTGGTGCTGTGGGTTAGCCCTGTTGCCTCATGGAGGTCCCAGGTTCGATCCCGGCTCTGGGTCACTGTCTGTGTGGAATTTGCACATTCTCCCCGTCTTTGCGTGGGTTTTGCTCCCACAACCCAAAGATATGCCGGCTAGGTGGATTGGCCACGCTAAATTGCCCCTTAATTGGAAAAAATGAATCGGGTACTCTAAATTTATATAAAAAAAGAAAAAGCTCTTCGTGTTATAGGGATCAAAGGATATAGGGGGAAAGCGAGAACAGGTTACTGAGTTGGATGGTCAGCCATGATCATAATGAATGGTGGAGCAGGCTCGAGGGGCCGAATGGCCTCCTCCTGCTCCTATTTTCCATGTTTCTTTGTTTCTATCTCAGTGGATCCTTGCATTAGTGACCCATTTGGAGCCAGCAGGAAAATAAACCTGCTTCCGAGGGATGAGCTGGGGCAAGTAGCACAGTCTGTCACCACTGTGACATGTTGTACAACCACCATGGAGCAAAACTGAAAGGGTTTCTCACACTTAAACATCAACCAGAATTTGCAGAAGGGGAAGAAAGACACTTTATTAGAGCAACGCTGTTGAGCCTTTCCAGCTTGTTAAACCCTTGAAACTAAAAGTCACGGTTAACTTGTTTACCATTGTTTGAATCACTTTTTGCCAAAGCTGTGCGAGCATCCTTTACAAAAGTTCCTGTAGTCCCATTGTCTTCAAACAATATGCTTCGACTTACTATTTTTGACAAAAATAATTAGAAATATAAATGAAACTGTGCTTGCAGTATTATTACTATTTATTTATTTTTATTTATATACCAAGCAAGAGATAATACATTTCAATGATGGATTTCACAGGTGGCCCCTTGGATAATAAAATATTTACGCCCAACATTTAAATTTGCTTCATTGAATGCTTTTGATTTCTTGCTGCGGTTATTTAGAGTTTCGACGGTGCTGCATTTCTGTCGTTGCGCACACTGGTGTAATCAGGCAGTGATAGAGATTTTGCAGCGACGAACTTATCATATTATAAGCATTACTAAATGTTTATTACAATGGTGTGCACTGTATAATACTGCACTACATCGGCAGGGATAAAATCCAACCCAAAACGTTGGGATCATGCAGTCTCACAATGCAACAATTTTAACAGCATGATTTAAAGATTACTGCACCACCTTCATTCCTCAGAAAATATTGACAGATGTACTGCATTCCTAACCATTTCCTACAATGCAGGAATCATATTCTGTAACTAACATCAGGCTTCTTGCCTTATTCTTTTCCATTTATAAATCCTGATGACGTACCCAATTGTGTTCCCATTAAATACAAAAACATATTCCCACAATAAATGAGGTCCTGATCTCAAGCTGGGCTCTGTAGGGATGTGGAAACAAAGCATCGCACCACAGGGAAAGATTAATATCTGACAGCAGACTGACCCAGACTGGGCTGAGCTCTGGCACCTTAAAATGCCTGGCAGAAGAACAATACTTCAAAATAGAGAGTCTTGAGGGCAGGTAACCAGCCAACCTCTTTAGTGGGCAGCTTTGCAAAGGAATTTAAATATAATCCAAAGCATAGGTGAATTTGTCTTCTGAAATCAATCCAGAACTAAGATTCAGAAATAAAAGCTGGTGTCATGGAAATTAAAGGCCGCGATGTAGAATTGGTTTTCTGAATCCTGGCTGGTTGTTTTCCATTATCTCCTACCAATAGGATTACCCCAGGGGCCCTGGTGCTTTGCTCCTCATTTCCGTTATTTCTCTGGCAACACCTACAATCAAGAGGGCAGGGCAGTGTGCTTGCTTTCTGCCAACACCTGTTACAAATGCCCATCAGGATGCACATTAGTGATCCATAGTTGAATCCCCATCTTGAGAGACATTTGGCCTCCTCCCAAGGATGTGGGTGAAACTTGAAAGGTGGGGGAGGAGACTGAATTGTATGGTGTGCCAATGTACGGTGTCTCCAATCCTGCTAACTTTGGCTAATGTGCATGGTATCAATAAATCAAAATGCACCAGCCAGTTTTAGATTATTCTTTCGCTGCCTAATAAATAAGATTGTATCGCTTTAAGTATTTACATTTTGTTCCCCCAAATCTTTCTTTCCTTAGCCTTGTGGGAGCACTTAAAAATAATACTCATTCAAATTAGATTGTTTTAATCACTGAAGAGTTACCGAAAATACTGGCAACTATTTTTAAAACAGTTCATGTAAAATCGTTGATTTTTTGACATTACTGACACATGGCTGTTATCTAATGAAGAGTTGTAGAATGGATCTGATTCTTATTACTTTTCAGTACAGAATAACTTCATTAAAATGTAACATAATTCATTTCTATCCCACTAATGGGAATATATCTGTGCTGTATTCTTTGTGCTGAGGGTTTGGACCAAGGGTGATATGAAAATGAAATGAAAATCACTTATTGTCACGAGTAGGCTTCAATGAAGTTACTGTGAAAAGCCCCTAGTCGCCACATTCCGGCGCCTGTTCGGGGAGGCTGGTACGGGAATCGAACCGTGCTGCTGGCCTGTTTTAAAAGCCAGCGATTTAGCCCAGTGTGCTAAACCAGCCCCTGCCGGTATCATGACCGGTGTAGGTTTGGAGGGCCGAACGGGCCTGTTCCTGTGCTGTATTGTTCTTTGTTCTTTGTATCCTATACAGTGATCAACTTATTCAAGATGTAAACAGTTTTAAAAAGATCATTAAGATATTTTATCGCTGCAAGTTGACCAGGGAGAACGAAAAAAGGGATTAATTTTCATATGAGCACACAGATTTGAGCACAAGTATCAAAGTGGGCACGCTGGTGCTGAGGGAGTGCTGCGCTGTCTGAGGTGCCATTTTTAAAATAAGATACTAAATTAAGTTCCTGAGAGCTCTCAGTAAAAGATCCCATGGCACTATTTCAGAGAAATCGAAGTGAGCTACCCTCAGTGTCCAGGCCAATGTCTCTCCCTCAATTAACATCACAAAAAGAGTTTATTGGCTCATGATCACATTGCCTTTTGTGCAAGCTTGCTGTGCACAAGTTGGCAGAAACGACTATTCTGGAACATACCTCTTCATTCACCTGAGGAAGGAGCAGTGCTCCGAAAGCTAGTGATTTGAAACAAACCTGTTGGACGTTAACCTGGTGTTGTAAGACTTCTTGCTGTGCTCACTGGGTGAGGCTTCAGTGATTATCCATTTGGGCTATCGGTTGATTTATATTGAGTGTCGTTTAAAGGGGTGACAGCATGTTTTCAAGCAGCAGACTGACCAGTCTTGACATTTTAATCTCATCGACGTTTTTTCCCCCTTTTACTCACATAAATTCAATGTAGCAGCACCTCATTCTGTTTGTGTTAACACTTTTAAACCTTGAATTGTTTCAGGTGCTTTCTTTCAATATATTTAAGTTCAGTGATTTTGCAAAAGTAATTAATATATGGTCTGTTGCATGTTCGCTATGGCTCCTGCTTAAGAATTGTTAAGGTCCTGTAATTATGAGACAATTTATCAGTGAAAGTAATTTACAATGTACATAATCCTTTTACAATGAAAGTACCGGTATCTTTTATTGGGCATCACATGCAACTGTTACACAGTTGATAAAGCACCTTGCCTGATAACAGATCCCCTGCAGAAAAGAAGATACCAAAATACTTAAGATGAATCATGTAAAGTTCCAATTGTTGAAAGAATATTCTGATTGCATTTTACTGACTGCAATGATATTCAAAGTAAAGATACATTATGACACTGCAGATAAGACCATATGACGCAGGAGCAGAAATAGGCCATTCGCCCGTCGAGTCTGCTCCACCATTCACTGAGATCATGAAAGATCTGTAAAATTCCACCATCTGCTATGATAGGGTTCAAACCTGGATCCCCAGAGCATTACAAGGTCCAGCCACAATACACTACACCACTGTCTCCCCAGCCTTTGGTCATGCATTAGGGTCAGAGTAATTTCAGTTGTTTTGCTATTCTTGAGAAATTGAAAATTTGGGTCAGCACCTCATGAAAATTCATGCAATCTTAGATCTCTACAGTGCAGGAGTAGGTCATTCGGCCCATCGGGTCCTCACTGACCCTTCAAATGAGCACTCTACCAATGTTCACTCCCCCGCCCACCCCACCCTATCCCTGTAACCTCATTACCTAACCTGCACACCCCTGGACACTAAGGGGCAATTTATCATGGCCAATCCACCAAACCCTACCACGTCTTTAGATTGTGGGAGGAAATCGGAGCACCCGGAGGAAACCCACGCAGACACAAAAAGAATTTGCAAACTCCACGCAGACAGTGACCCAAGGCTGGAATCGAACCCAGGTCCCTGATGCTGTGAGACAGCAATGCTAACCACTGTGTCACTGTGCCGCACTATTTAAAATTATTAATTTCACTCCTAGGTGGAGGGCTGTACTGGAATCAAATCTGATGTATAGAAAGTTAATACATGCCACATCAATTTACAATGATTTCTGTACAAACCTACAAGCTAGTATTGGTCTTCTTTTAAATGCTATTGCTAATCGATCATTCCTTTTAGTTTAACTCTAAACTTTGTGAAAAATTTGTCTATGGCTCTATTATTATACTAGCACCAGGAGAAAACTCTTTCAAAGTCAAACTAAGTTTTCATTTTATTAACCTCACTCTTTGTGGCAAATTTCATTCATGTCAACGAAAACGTTATCGCTATTATGAATCTCATTTGTACACGTGCTCATTTTGAGGAATATACACACACACACAAACAGGAAAGCTGACAACATTCTTCTTGAATTATTCCAACCTTTTCAAACTTGTCAAGTTTTTGTCCATGAACCCGGTCAGAGGGGGTTCAACATGCATTTACTCTGAATGCTGAAGTGGGGATTGAAGCACTTTTATACTTACATTCGGTCTTGTTAATCGACCTGCTTCACTGAATGTTGGGAGAACAGTCCACTAGAGAATGGATGTCAGTAATAGGCCAACCTCATTAATCTCTTTATCATGTTCAATTACCAGAATGCATAATGAGCTTCATGATAGAGGGAAGAAACAATGGCAGACAAACGTTTCCTGAAAAATATGGGAAAGCATTTGTCCATCAACCAACACGGTGATCACATAATCTCCAAATTGTAGTTGATGGCATGGTGGGGGCGGGGAGAAAGAAAGTTATAAAGCTTCTGCTTGTGAAACAAGCTTATTTTTTCAGTAAAGCCCATTCCCACTTGTAGGGAGTTTGTCAGTTTATCTCATAAATCTGTGAGGCATCAAGGACAAAATCTGAATGATTCCCCGTGACCCAAGGTTGTATGATGTCCCCGAAAAACATCTCGGTGATAAATATTTTGTAAAATAGCAGTAAATAGCAGGGCGGCCAGTTTCCATGAACTACTGAGAGGTTTTGGACAAGCTCAGAAGAGAATGCGGGGAGGGAAAATAACAATGGGAAAGTTGGTGCTGGAGTGGGGGCTCGGGGAAAAGGGAATTATATTCATGCATGCAAATCGAAGACTGCTTGTTGAAGATACAGGGACATTTTCTTTGTTTATTTATTACTAATGCTTTTAAATTTCACACTTAAAATAAAGCTTTTGGGCCACGCCTAGACAATCTCCAAGTGCAGATGGCGACAATATTTAAACTTAGCAAAACAAAATGCTTTGAAGAAATTAAACCTTTTTACTAGTGGGACTGCCAAGGTCAAGGTGGGCTGCAGGTAAATGACGGAGAAGTAGGTTTTAAAGTTATTACCTTAATCAACCAAATAAAAGATTGGTTTCTCTTTAAGATGGAGAACTGCTCTGACTGAAATCCCTTTGATGAATGTTAACAGTGAAAACTGAACAGATTTACTCTACAAAGTGGGAACAAACTTTGAATGCTTCAACAATTTCTGCTCGTTAACACAAGCTACTGACATAACACTACATCTTTGGGTAATATTGATGTTAAATCTTTTCCTGGCATTACCATCTGTCACCACAAAGCATTTAGAAGTCCACAGAGTAAACTTTTGGCGTATAAATTTAGCACTAACAAACCTGCGATTATTTTTGGCTGCTTCTGCTTACAGTGTAGTTCCTAAAACCATCAGGGCACACTAAGGTTCTGGCTGTTAGTCACTTGTTTTACCAAAAATGGTAATAATCTGTGATTGAAGACTAATGCAGTTAGACTGCGAAGAATATGGATATCAGATCTGCATACTCACTGACCCCTTTCCCACTCTTATGCTTTAATAGCCCATTTGCTTCACTGGATACAGAACCTGAAAAGTTTCTGTTTACACACACACGCTCACACACTTGAATGGACAACAAACTTTGAAACTCTTTCATGTTGTTTTATCTTGTCTACTTTCTTCCAGTTAAAAACCAGTTACAAATCTAATGGTCAAAGCCCTTCCCATAATCTTTCAACTAGTTTAATTAGATTCCTTTGGGAACAGCACTTGAAGAATTACGGGACTAATAAACACGTTACCCTTTCTCTGAAACACAAATAAAAATAAATCCCTTATTATCCTGGTGAGCATGAATGCTTTATTGTCTAACGCATATTTTTTGCCACCCAGTGTCTGTTAGCAAATATTCAGTGGTGGTTGAGTTTCCTACTTTTGGGTTGTGATTGTTTCAGGAATGATTTTGCTTTGAGTTTCCAAAAATAATGTAGTGGAGCATTAGGAATATTTCTGTTATTTTCCTTCTAACCTAATGGGATAGGAATCTTTCAGACATTTTGCTACTATGCAAAGTGTCTTGCGCACAAAATCACACTTAATACGGTAGAAATTAATCGTAGCTCATCTAAGAGCATTATCATTGATATGCCGTTACATTATTTGGGCGAGTTGTCAGCATCTGTTGCGTTTCCACAGGCGGCTCACCCACTCTAAGTAGATAAATATTGAGTTGCTGCCTTGCCAGCAGTGCTGAGTTGGGAAGGAAGGGTACTGATGGATGGTGGGTCAAGGTGAGGGAGTGGGGTAAATCGCTGGTACTGTGGATTTGTGGGGTCCACCTCTGCTCTTCATGATTCCATTGCAAGAGGCATCAGGCTGTTCCAGACACCGTCAGAGACACCTAGAAAATGCCCCAAACCAATCAGGTGGCGCACGGAAGTAGCCCTTAAAAACAGGCATTCAGAAGCCCAATTTCTTTTCCTATTCATTCTTGGGAAATGGGTCTCATTATTAAGGGCAGCATTTATTGCCCATTCCTAGTTACCCTTGAGAAGATGGTAGTTTGCATTCCTCTTTAGCAGCAGCCGTTCATGTGGTGAAGGCGCTGCTACAGCGCTGTTTAATAGGAAGGTCCAGGGTTTTAACCCAGTAGTCATGACAAAATAGTGGCAATGCAACTGATGTCCAAATTGGGATGGTCTGCAACTTGAAGATGCTGATGTTCCCATGCACCTGCTGCCCTTGTCTTTCTAGATGGTGGATATCACTGTTGTGCGGGGTGCTGCCAAACAAGCCTTAGCGAGTAGCTGCAGTGCATCGCATAGATATTTCTACCGCAATAATCCTTCATTTCAAATCACCGTGAGCCCTTGCAAAATACTATGAAGTGCTAAAGGGGTGTTGCCCATTTTAGAAAAGCTCTACTTTAAGTGTGAATCCACAAAGTAAAATCCAAAATTATAGGCAGCATAAAATTAGTTTTATGATGAACATCAAGTTACCTTTCTGTAAAATTACAGCATCTGTTATTTGAAAAATGTGTTTTCAGTCTTTGACATCCTGAGTAATTAAATTTTACATGGAAAAAATTTCCATCTGTACTGTTTTTATGAGACCAACAAAGGACAGCATCTGCACGGCATTCCCAGCATGTGGAACAGGTGCAATACAATAAAAACTGGAACAAAATGTTCACTATTTACAAGTCTGATAAACAAATGTCATATTTAAATATACATTCCGAATGATCACAGCCTTACGCTGCTTTAAAATCTTTTTGCACAAAGCTGCTGCAAGTTTAGGTGGGGGAGCTGACAAGTACCCACCACGCTGTAAAACAGTCTTTAAGAAATAACATTGCACACTCCAAAAAAGTCTTCTTTGCCTCTCAACAGGTGCGGCTGCTTTCTTATTCAGAGTGAATTATGTTAAAGTAGTTGCAAGTTAAGACGCCACCTCAAACACGTGTGGATTGACTGGCATGTCGAGGATGAGTAAATCTATATAATCAGATAGCCTGCCCCTGCTCCCTGTTAGTCTCTCTGCACTTGTGTGAGCAAACATCGACTGCATGCTTGTGGGCAGTTTGCCGTCTAAACCATCTGCAATAAATTAGCCATAAATAAAGCGGGTGTTATCTCGATTCATTGCCTCAAATGCTTCCCTACCTGTTGGGACAATGGGCTGATCAATAACAAGTAGAGCAGCTGTGCATGAGATTGTGGGGCTTTACAGAGTATTTAGTATCGATTAGGTTGCCCTCTGCCAACAGAAATGTGGTGTGAATGACAAGTAATGGAAGGAAGGAAATCAGTAGCCAGTGGCAGCCTCAGAGCAGCTTGGAGATATTGAATGGCTGAACAGAACCAAGTAAAACAGTAATTCCCATACATTACAGGACTATAATCTGCTTATAAAACTGAGTTTAGCCATGGCTGTCACAACATTTAGGTTTGCCATTGATGTTCTTGACCTTCATTTAATATTATTAAAGCAGCTGCTGTTAAAAATGTGAATTTTCATTGAAAATCCCACAACTTGTGGACTCTGCATGAATGCTTTGAAAAGAGAAGATCCTTCTTGACATTAATTTTAACTGTGTCCTAACTGTATCTCTATACTGTCCAGCTGACTGAGATACTGGTTTTCCTCTGATGAATATCTTTGTTTGATTTGGTCTTCTCGATAATTCTACCTCAGAATTTAGTCCAGTGAAACCTCTATTGTCTGCACATTAAAGTTCTGCTGTCCCAGTTAACCCCTGGAATGTATACAAGACGGAGCATTAGATGGGATATGACCTCATTGTGCAGATTCTTTTGTTATTTTCTTTTAAATAAAACCATGCATTTATTACTTGTATCCTACTTTATTTTCAGTGCAGCTGATTGGCATGAGTAAAACCAAAATTTAGGGATTCTTGATTATCTGCCAGTTTCCATGACCCTTGAGGACAGTCATTGCTTTTATGGCAGATAATGAAAGTTGCATTGTATATGTAAAAAAAACATTAAAGCTGGAGCTTACTGATTATTGAGAGATTTCCTATTAATGAGATAGCGCGAAATGTTATTTGTCACATCGCAGGTTGTGATGCATCACAGTGTTACAATAAAGGACTATAAAACAGACAATGCTTTTTCTAACGATTGTACTTAACAGAGCAGCCCTAACAATTGTCGCAATTTAGTACATCAGTAAATTTCTGACTGTCTTTATCTGTAAATGGTTTGACAGTTCTGGTTTGAAAGATCAATGGACATTTAAGTTCAGTAGACGTTATTAATGCACCATAACACGCTGTGTTTCTCAGTTGTAGCAATTTTTAAATAAAAAATATTTGTATATGACTGCTTTCGAGTTGCTACCGTTCAACAATGATCTCAGCACCTTTAAATACAGAGAAAAGTTCCCCAAAATGCTAATGTGCATTCAGTGATATTTTTCATTATACTATAACCCGAAACTCAAATGATCTTCCCACTGTGCATACCCTCTTTTAGTTGATAAGATGAGGGCAGGAACAGACTCTTATTTTTGAAGGTTTGCATAGAATATAAAGAATTTCAACAATTATTGATTGATATCATAATGTCTGAAGCATTGAAGTGCGTGTTTGTCTGTCTTTCGCGGTTAGGTGTTGACAGCACTCTGAACAAACTACAGCTCACTCAGAGATGACATGTTTCAGTCAATACATCTGAAAACCCTTTGAGCGGAGAAAACTCTTAACTTTCAAAGGGCAGGTACCTTCTATAATGTAACATTTGCCCAAATTATCTTGGGTAATGTTCTTAAATGGAGAATAAGGGGAGCCTGCCTGTTCTGGTGATTAGGAGCTGAGTGAGGACCCAGGCAGCTTGCTCTCAGTTGAGTCTTTCAATCTGCCTGTTAGCTGCTGTTCCCTGGTAATGGACAGCTGGACTCCTTCAGTGGTATACAAATCAGCCTTGCCTACTGCTCGGTTCAAAACATTGGTTTGTCTGGTCCTTTCCAGCCTACTGAACTAACTGACCGGACTAAACCAGGAGCAGGGAACTCTCCATTGTCAGACAGTCACATTTCATCAGGACATCCATGGTTCCTGACTGTCCAGCTGAGTCTGAACAATTGAGCCAGTTCGGCTAGTCGAGCCTGCTTCACCATTCAATAAGATGATGGCCGGGATTTTCAGGCCCTTCGCGTTGATGGGATCTTCCGGTCTCACCAAATGTGACTGACCCCACCCCAGCTGTAGCGTATTCCCCCTTGCTGTGGCAGGTAAGCATTGCAAATTTCCACTGACTTCTGTGGGAACAGAAAACCCACCACAGGGCCCACCATGGGCGGGGGCAGGGCAAAAACCCTGGTTCATGGCTGATCTGAGTGTAGCTTTTAACCCCACTGTGATGCCTGACACTCATAACACTTGACTCTTTTGCAGATCAAACATCTGTCCAACTGAGCATTGAATACATTCAGAGACACAGCCTCCACTGCTCTTTGGGACAGAGGATTCAAAATATTAGCAGTCCTCTGAGAGAAGAAATTTTTCCTCATCTCCGTCTAAAATGGGAGGCTCCTCATTCTGAAACTGTGCTGCCTAGATTAAAGTTTCCCCGAAACATTGGGCAAGATTCTTCATTTTGGAGACTGTCGGCACAATTCTCCCAAAAGGGAACAAAGTCCCCGAGTGAGCGGGTTTAGCCAGGTGGTTCCCGGCACTCGAAGTACCGAGAAACACGTGGCTATTCAACGCGACTCGCATTGTATAAGGGACCTGAACGGGGAATGCGCGGCTGAGGCTGCACATGTCTGCTTGCCGGAACTCCCCAGTGTAGTGAGAGGTCGGGATGCCATTTAAAAATGGCAACCCAAACTCTGAGGCCCCCAAAGTGATCCCCAACCTCCCCCCCCCCCCCCAGCCCAAACAGCCCCTGCACCGAAAATCAGCCCTGAACCCCAACTCCATAGCTTCTTACCTCCCGGATTGCCGGGGTGCCCCTAACCCAAGTGCACTCTGTGGGGAGTCCCTTTAAGCAGTGGGTCCCTGTGGGGGTCTCCCTATTTCAGGGGTCATTATGGGGGGTCTCCCAATTGCAGGGACCCCTTTCCAATGTGACCCCCACACAGAACCCCTCTCCCCACAGAAAAGAAACCCCTGTCTGGAAGCTAGAGGGCAGTCCAGATAGGGGCATTGAGACAGCTTGCAGCCATAACACTTACCTTGCAGCTCCATGTGACCTTTCCTGGAAGGAGAGCAGCTGTGACTCGCGTCCGCGTCCCACAGATCCATTAGCTGCAAGCCAATCATAGAATTCTTATAGTGTGCTGTGATTGACAACTTTTCCAAACCATCTGCAGCTTTGATTCATTCAACTCCCTTCATGGTTCAATGGCCTAAGTGGTGAAACCCAATGTTTGTAAACATTGACCACATCAAAGAGATGTCAGTGCATTCCAAGTACTGAGTGCATTCCAATCAATCAAGCATGAGACCCCCTATTAAAGAGACCAGCACCAGACACCCCCGAATTAAAGAGATGCTCACCAGAGACCCCCAGAAGAGAGACCCCTGTCTGGAAACCAGCGAGCAGTCCCAACAGAGACAGTGAAAAAGATCACTGCTTTAAAACTCACCTGTGCGATACACCTGCTGGCTCAGGCACAGGGAGCAGCACCTGTCGATTTCTGGAAAGAGAAAACTGTCAGCTAGGTTTAAACCCCTCAGATCTTTGATCTGCAAACCATTCATTCATTTCTCTGTGATTCTGATTTTACTGGGCTGTAATTGACACCTTCCACACAAACACCCAGCTGTCAGCATTGTTTAATTCATCTGCCTTCAGGCTTGAGTGACACTGGAGTAGTCAGCTGTGAAACTAACAGAAAACGCTTAACACATGGTCCATGAGTCTGGGGAAAACGAAAAGCTAAAAAACAAAGAAAACTAAAAATACCTTAAAATACTTAGCTAATTACAGTAACCATGGTCCTAATCAATATTGGATGGATGGGATATTTTAATGAGTGACAAGTAGCAAACTATTTAAAACATGGACAAGATTCACTGATAAAATAGATTCTCTCTCACCATTAAAATAACCCCTTGGGACTAATTATTTAAGTCCTGATTCTACTTATCTATTCTTTGACTGAAGACTATCTCGCACACTGTCTTTAAACAGTGGCATCAAAATTTATTACCTGCTCAAAGATTTTTATTTTTATTTTCCTATCTTTCAGATAGAGAACAGGAAAATGCCTCAGTCTACAATCACAGTTTCACTTTATTGACTGTTGCGTCCTTGTACAAATGATCGTTTCCTCACTGAAAGGTCACATTAAACTGTTTTAAGAGATTAGTAATATTTCTGGAATCACTAGAGCAACACATTAATTTCACTTTCCATCAAATGGCGAAGTTGTTTATATACAGTGTGTATCGCCTCCATACTTCAACCAGTAAAAGGACATCTGTACTCCAGCCAAGCACAACAGGTTGACTACCTGTCAATGCCTCGGAAACAGGATATTTATCAAGTTAAAAAGCCGCCCCTGATCAATTCCATCACAAATCAGTATCGGAAAATCAGTCCCCAAAGGGTTAATCCTTATTGGGCAAACAAAATAAGTCAGCTGCTTGGCAGCTATTGTTTTTATGTGGGCTTATAGCATTATCATACACATTGTAGATTTACTGGAGAGGCTGGTAGCCAGAGGTAGTGTATTGGCAAATTACACTTACAACCAAATCATTGACCATCGTATCAGTGGCACATTTAGGTCAATGTCAGGGTTAAAGGTCACAGAGGAGCAGACTGATAATAGAGTGCTTGTGGACATTGTCAGATTGCTCCTGTGAAGTACTGGGGCAGCTTGGGCCTCGGGGTATTCCTTTTTATCGAAAGACTGCTTGTCTCATAGGTGATGCAAGTCTGATAGAACCTAAATACCTTTTGATTGTAACTGTGAAATCAGTTCAGTGGTCACTAACAATTTGAAAGGCAGTTTATTGACTGGCTCAACAGAGGCAGTTATTGACTGCTGTGTTTTCCCAGCCGTGGAAGCACATGTTGTATAGCAGGTAGCTGAGGCATTGCTAAATGTAACAAAGCTTTATTTAAAGCTTTATTTATTTAAAGGAAAACTTCAACATAAGCGTTATCAGCTCTTGCACAGGTATTATACAACTGCCTCACATATATCAATTAAATGTAACAGGAACAATGGGTGGTTTGTGTGCCAGCCTTCAGACTTATAGAGGTTTCACTCAGTTCAAATCAGTGCATATGCAGGGCTGCCACAATTAAACTACTTGCTCAAATGTTATCCAGAGGTTTAGTTCTTTTGTTACAATCCATGTAGAAACTGATAGCTTTTAAAAAGAAGTTCGAACTTCGAGTTAATAGTTTGAAAGAATGGTATGCCAAGGTTTAAGGGACGTGATTCAGCAACCCCATTGTGACTGGCGCTGGGTGAGATCCAGTTCTGAATATTTAAATGAGCCTTATGGCTCCCTTAAATACCTGGCCGCCGGATTCACCAGACGCTTGGGACTCACCGGGGAAGACCTCGGCAGGGGTCCGCTTAGTACTAGTCCACACAAAAGGGAACCAGTCGTGACGGCACCTTGGGGGCGGGGTGGGTCTCCCAGACCATTGGAGATCCCCGGGCAGGTTGGCACCATGCCACTCCTCATGATACCTGGGCACCTTTGCACTGCCACTGGCACCCTGGCAGTGCCACCTGGACACCCTGGCAGTGCCACCCTGGCAGTGGCAGGGTGCCCAGGTGCCAGGTTGGCACTGTTGGGTCAGGCCCAGGGGGGGATCTTGCCAGGTAGAGGGGGTGAGGGAGGTTCCCAGGGGTCTACCCAAGGATGGGGGGGTGATGTCAAAGAAGCTTTGCGGGTGGGGGGGCGGGGGGGGGGGGGGCAGGCCTGAAAGGAGAGGGGAATCAGGGCAACCAGAGAAAATGGCGCCCCGATCGGCAAGGAACCTTTTCTGCTGGGCCGCCGGCAGGAAATGACTCAAGTGTGGCCTCGGCGGGAGAAACACCCAAGGTCCAAAATAAACGTCAAAGTACCGTTGGATAGCGGGATGTTTCTTGCTACTGCTGACGCTGAGAAACACACCGCTAAACGCGTTGTTCAGCGGACTTCAACTTGAGTTCACTGAATTGCGCCTTGATGTTTACAGTAACAAATCAGTAAAAATCCTATTAACTAAACACTGTAGGCAACTTAGGCTTGAATTTACACCATGACAGAGAGCCTGTCCATCATGGTGAAAATGGTAGGTGTGTGAAAATCAAAAGCCCCACCCCCAAACAGAGCACTGCCCATTCTCAGGAGGGCAGGGTTTCGTCAGTTCGCGTTGCGTGCATGTGCAGTTTATGGAGGTAGCTGGCCTTTTTGACTCATCGATTGTCTCCACTCAGGTGGGAGTTTGGTCGCCCAGGAGTGTAAAACCAAAAATAGACCTGTTCAGAGCAGGTCGGAACTTTGTGAATTTGTTTGGAAAGCCAAGTTCCACTTTGGATGTGGTTCTGGGACTTCTTTTGGGGAGGTCAGGTGCACTTCTTTGGAGGTAACGTCCCCCTGGAGAGGCCAGCTGTCCTTTGGGAGAGTTCAGGTGCCCTTTGGAAGTGCTAAAATTTGGCATGATTGTGCATAAAAAGTGCATAAACTCAGTAACTCATCAAGCTCATTAGAACGGTCAACCGACCTGTCAAAATCAACCATCAAATCTGTCAAAAGTGCCTGTCAAGCGAAGCCGTCAAAAGTGTCAAAGAGGAACTGCCAAAAGCATCTGTCAAGGCATGCAAAAGACCTTTAAATTTTGATTAAAAATATTTGGAGTGTTAAAAAAAATAGTTGCTTGCTTTTCATTCTGTCTGTGACATAAACCTGAAGGTTTCCATTACTGGATTAGTGCCGCATAACCAATTTCACACCCATTCATTATCATTGTAGGGCTCCACCATTTTGCAGTTTGATTGACAGCTACAAGTTGGTTATAGACTCTTTGGCGTGTGAATATGAAGTCCAGTGTTGATTGTTTTAAGGGATAGTGCACCTGAATGAAATGTTTGTTATATGTAGTTGAAGGAAAGTGAATGTAGTTTTTTTTAATGAATGAGTTTTTTTTTTCTTTACAGTGAAGTCTGCAATAGACACTTAGAACTTTATTTTATCTCTACATGGGTCCTGAGTTCCACCCACGGTAGACAGTGGGTCAGTTATCATGGTAGGCATAAGGACAGAGGGTGGTGGGTGAGGGGGTATGGATTGACATGAGTTGGCATGAAGTTAGCCTGGCGCTACATAAGGCTTTGCGGGTGAGTCTGGGGCATAAATTGGCATGGAGGGGTTGAGGGGCTATGGGGTGGTTACCGGGTATAATGTGGCATAGGCTGACATGGTTGGGTATTAGGAGAGTGTAGGGGAGGGGGTTGCACATGTTGAGGGCTAGATGGATGTTTTATGTTTTATTATTTTAAAAAACGTTTGGACACAGTGCCAGAGCCCTGAGGCAGACTTTCCGCCCACTCCACTCTGTACCTGGCATCCTCCTCATTACTTCTAGGGTTGTCTTTGCCGACTTCAAATCTAACCCGCCCCCTTGGACTGAAAATCAGAAGTTCAGACAGCCACTGTCAAAGGTTCGACTCACGGAGCCAGAAATCCTCCTGACTCTGTGCACCCAACTCACGGATAGAAACCAGGTTATACTCTAAACCACAGAATGGAAAACTCTCCAGTCTTATTTTTAGCCCAACCAAAGAAACCCCCAGTTTTCGCAGCTATATGTTACTGTCCTTAACATAGACATTCAATTTTTCCAGAATCAGTCCAAAAGTCATTCATAGCTCCTAAGAATTTTTTAATGTTCTTTTCTTTTCTCATCCTGGTAACTTGCAATCTTAGAATTGTCTTTCACAGTGAAGTTTGTTTTCCTGGAGACCTTCTCTCTGGCCCAAGCTAGACAACTCTTCCAGCCTTATTTTAAATCGCCACAATTTTGGTCTTTTCAATCCAAGCCTGGACTTCCGCCCGCATGATGAACCAAAGACACATTTATGCCTCTAGCTGCTCTCTCCCAGATCTAGGCAGGATCAAAGCACTGTCTGTGATATTCAGTGATATTCTAGGAAAGTTTGAAACTCGATCTACACAATATCTTCCTTTACATCCTTCTCTGTGGCAATGTGAAATACTAGGTAGAATTGCTAATTAGTTGTCCTTGCAAGCCCAGTTCTCATTCATCTTGGAACTCAATCGACTGTTTTAAGCGCAACTGTTTACAACCCAACATTCTCAACACTTTTCAGGGATTTTGTGACTTTACAATCTCCACTGTTAATGTACAAGCTGCTGCCATTATTTACAAGCATAAATAGTTTGCACCTTCTCCCCAGTAAAATAGTCTAAGCATTCCTTTGATCTCTAGCAAACAAACTTTACTTCAGAACAAGTCACATGACCCCTTTATTTTACCTTAAATTTAAGAAACATTCCCAAAACATAACCGCAGATATCTTATAAACCTCATAACTGTAACACCTGGCAGAAGATGATAGGTATCAGCTTACCACTGCAAAACAATTCCAAATCTAAATGATTGCTAAGTGAACTAAAAGCAACCAAATTGCTCTTTGATATGTACACTCTCTGATGGGAAGCATTGGTTTAACAGGATAGATTGTCCGACTGTGGGTGAGTTAGGCTATGACATGCAAGACTTATTCCTGTAAATCACTCTTCCTCATAGTGTATCATATTTGTACAACAAGGACCCTCACCTTCTGTTAACCAAAAGTATTTGTTCTAAACATCTTTCCTCCTGGCAACTGTAATGAGATAGGACCTTCCAGCTAACGTTCTCTTCACCTGGAGTCTTGATCTCTTGCTGAGATGCAGGTCCACTGGTGTATACTACAAGATAATCATTATTTTTCTATGACCCTAAACATTATCTGCAAGTTGTGAGCACAGAGGGCACTACCCCTGTCAACAGATGAGTGAACCTTTCAGCACATAACTCTGGGTAATGATTGTGAATGGCAGCTTAATGAGAAAGGACCTTCCAGCTAACTTTCCCTTCACCTGGAGTCTGGATCTCTTGCTGCGATACAGGTTCACTGTTACATACTACAAGATGACCATTATTTTCTATGACCCTGAACATTATTTGAAGTTGTGAGCACAGAGGGCACTATCCCTGTCAACAGATGAGTGAACCTTCTAGCACATAACATTGGGTAATGACTGTGAACGGGAAACCTGTTCCACTTTCCCAGTCTCTGATTGTCGCATGTAGATGCTGATCTGGCTGAGATCAACTAACTGAGAATAAAGCAAGAATCAAAACTTCTAATCCCGAAGGCTTAGGCCCTGAAAAGGTAGTGCAATCACTCTTGGAACTATTGATACAGTTGGAACGATGAGTTGTAAAAACAAGACCAAGTGATTTCAATTGTTGGTGCATATTGATGTATGTCGATTTTGACAAGCTAAGGAAGGTTGTAAAGACATAGCCATGTCTAAACAATAACTGGTTCAGTGCATCTGAACAGTGATGTTCAGATTATACATGACGACAGGTATTACTCAGTCTAAGCCATGAGCTTTCTCCTGCTCGTCTCTTAGTCATGCAATTCTCCCTTGCATCAACCTGTGGGCAGCACGAGTTCTCCAGTCCCACACATTTAACCCTTTCAACCTTGATCCCTCTAATACTAGGCATTTCAGGTTGATCTACATTAACAGGTATATATGGGCAAGGTAGTTACATCTGGAGCTCTGGCAGTCAGAAGGGGCAAGGGGTAATCAACTAACTATTTCATTGGAGGCAACAGGTTTTAGGGAAGTATTGCAGAGATTGACATATTTACCAGTTGTTGCAAGAAGGAATGTCTCTGATGACACCAGTAGCGACCAGGTTTTTACTTGTAAAGCACATGGCAATGACAGAGTACTCACAGTTATGAAAGCAGTGGCAGAATAAAACTAAAATAATTGACTGGGTAAGTATTGGCCCAAATTTGCAATACAAAATAATTTCTTTGTCTTCGGCGATCACTCGCTAATGTGTATGATTGTCCACCTGAAGACCTCTGTGTTACTGGTCATGGGCTCTGTGGATCCCTGCATGGCTGATGTGCCCAATCCTAGAGCTGCATCTTCGACTGTCACTGTCCTGCAAGAGACCCGAAGGGCAGCTAAGGGAAGATGGTGGTGGTTATAACGTCTTCCGGAGAAGAAAACCTGAGGATCAGACCAGGATGCATGAAATTGGTTTCACCATCGTGAAGAAACTTGACTGGAGCGGTACGGTGGCACAGTGGTTAGCACTGCTGCCTACGGGACTGACGGCCCGGGTTCGATTCCAGCCCTGTCACTGTCTGTGTGGAGTTTGTGCATTCTCCCCATGTTTGTGTGGGTTTCACCCCCACAATCCGAAGATGTGTAGGTTGGGTGCATTAGCCAGGCTAAATTGTCCCTTAATTGGAAACAAAAATTATTGGGTACTCTAAATTTTCAATAAAAAAAAAGAACAAACTTGTCAACTAAATTCTGGAGCTCCCCGTCGGCATCAATGAGCACCTCATCATACTCTGTCAACAACTGGTCAAGAAACACGGGCAACAGTCGTGAGTGCCTATGCCCCAACCGCGATGCCAATGATGAGTCCAAAGAAGGTTTCTACTCCGCCCTGGACATCATACTCTCCAACATTCCTAAGGAAGATAAGAGTCATTCTCCTTGGGTGTTTCAATGCTATGGTAGGAAAAGACTCCCACCTCTGGAAATGAACCATTGGAAAGGAAAAAGTTGGAAATTGCAACTCCAACGGGGTTCTCCTGCTCATCAAATGTGTGAAACATCAACTTTTCATCACCAATACAGTGTTCCGCCAAAAAGATAAGTTCAGATCTTCCTGGACACATCCACGATCCAAGCACTGGCACATGATCATCTTCGTCATCGTCCGACCCTGAGACCAAAAGGTTGCCCTCATCACCAAAGCAATGACCAGTGAAGATGGCTGCTGGACAGATCACTGGCTCATCTGCTCCTCTATGTCCATCAAACTCCATCAGAAGCAGCGGAAGATGAAGAAACAGCTCAGAAAAAAAATCAGCGTTGAGTGGCTTCAAGAGTCAAGCATGCTCGTGAACTTCCAACAATGTGTTCCCCAAAACCTCCGAAGTGCTCATTCTCATGGAGTGGATGGAAACTGGAAAGTGTTGAAAACAGACGTCCTCTCAAGCTGTGAAGAAACTATTGGCTGCAAGACCAGGAAACACCAAGACTGGTTCCATGAGAGTGACCACACCATCCAAGACCTCATAGGCAAGAAGAGGAAATCTCTCTGCGCGTGGAGAAAGGTACAAAGAAGAACTAAGGAAACCAATAATCAATGCTGGACTGAGAAAGCTAAGGAGCTGCAACTCTTCACCGACAAGCATGACAACCGGGGTTTCCTCAGTGCCTCCAAGGCAATATATGGATCCAACACCCTAGGCCTCAAACCGGTGAGGAGTAAGGACAGAACTCACTTGAGAGACAGAGAAAACATTAGCCTTCGATGGGGAGAACACTTCAAAGGAATCCTAAACCAGGATCCAATCATGGATGAGGATGTTTTTGAAGAAATCCCCCAACTTCCGATCAAAGATGATCTTGGACTCCCATCAGGTGTGGACGATGTCAAAGCCGCCATTAAACACATGGAGCATGGGAAAGGCACCGGAGTGGACGGGATTCCAGTGGAGGTTTTCAAACTTGGATGAGAAGAGATCACCCAACATCTTCATCAGCTGTCCCTGAAAATCTGCGATAGAGAGGAAATTCCTGCCGACCTCAGAGATGCCGTCATCGCCACCATCTTCAAAAAATGAGACAAAGCAGACTGTGGGAACTACCGAGGAATCTCCGTACTCTCCATCTCTGGGAAGATCATCGCATGATTTCACTGAAATGCCAGGAGCAACATCAACCACTCTACATGGCCTTCATCGATATGACCAAGGTTTTTGACTCAGTCAATCGGGAACTGCAATCGAAGACCCTGCAAAGGTTGGCTGTCCAGAGAAATTCATCAACATCCTTCGACTCCTCCAAACAAGGTGTTGGCAACAGTCTGACCGACAGAAATAAGACAAAAATCTTTGAGGTCAAGACTGGAGTCAAGCAGGTATATGTCATTGCCCCCACCCTTTCCTCCATCTTTATCGCCACCATCCTTCACCGTGAAGAACAAGCTTCCCAATGGAGTGGGTATCATCTACAGGAAGGACGGAGAATATTTAAGCCTCAACTGGTTGAAACCCAAGAAGAAATCAACACTGTCATTGCTCTTGGAACATCAGAATGCGGATGACATCACCATCTCAATTCTCTCAGATGGGAATCTCCAAGCCATGGAAGCACACCAAAGTGTCAGTCTCAGCCTCAACCTTAAGAAGACCCAAGTCCTTTACCAACGCACGCCAGGGCAAGTTCCGGTCTCTTCCTCCATCAAGATCAATGGAGAAACTTGACCAAATGTGAATATTTCCTCTAGCTGGGGAATGAATTCTCATCTAAGGCTGACATCGATTTGGAGATCCAACATTGTACCTAAGCCACAAGTGCCTCCTTCAGACATCTAAGGACAAGAGTCTTTGACGACCCAGACACTCGTGCTGACATCAAGATCCTCGTATACAAGGCAGTTGTCCTCCCAACTCTTCTATATGGCTCAGAAACTTGGACTATATACAAACACCACCTGAAGGCCCTGGAGAGTGACATTCAATGCTGTCTGAGATGGATTTTCCATATCAGTTGGGAGGACAGACGTACTAATATCAGCCTCCTTGAAGGAGGCAAGAGCAACAGCATCAAGGCTATGATGATCTGAAACCAACTCCACTGGGCCAACCATGTACTGAAGATGTAAGAGTCCTGACTGCCAAAGCAAATCTTCTTCACCCTGCTCAAGGAAAGCTCCCGAATAAGAGGAGCACAAAGGAAGTGCTTAAAAATTACCACGAAAGCTTACCTCAAGAAATGCCAGCGTTGCCTACGACCAAACCGTCAATGCCTGGGAGACCTTTGCTCAGAAGAGACGTAGTTGAAGGAACCTACTGATTGGAGGGACACAATTCTTCAAGGACACCCAACGGCAAGAGGAGGCCCCAAAAAGGAGCCTGAGAAAGGAATACCACCAATATAGAGTCCAAGGACCGATCCCACTTTCCCGAAACACCTGCCTAGTGTGCGGTTGAAGCATGGTAAATAACATGCACAATGCAATCAGAGTGTTTCTGTGCACTGTCAATAATAAAATTGTAAATGAATTTATACAGAATACTCTTATGATTTTGTTGCTTGCTGCACAGCTAAAATCCTCCCCAATAATTGGGATGGACAGTCAATGTATGTGCACTTATCTCTGCATCACTAATACAATGCAAATAAGACTACTTGTGTATTTTTTTATCATTTATGACTGCCCATGTTTTCTTGCAGAATCCATTTCTACATATTTCTCGCAAATAATATTAATATTAGATCATCTTAATGTCCCTACACATCACAGCTTTACTTTAATCTGAAAAAAGCTAAAGCCATGTCTTATCTTGAACCAAACATGAACTTAATTTTTAAAACATTCTTTGATTAATGAAAAATAAAAAATAATTTGTGTTTATAAAGCTGTCTAGAAGATTTAAATCTGTTTTTCTGAATGTGCCTTTTCCTTTTAATCTATTTTTCTGTGCCATGGCCCCCTCCACACCCCAGATTAATTTGAATATCTCTGGATTAATTTTAACATCAATTATTTTTCATTGTAAATATTTTAATCCAAATTAAATCCACATTATCGTGTTGGCAGTCCAGATGGTTTCGGCCATTTATTCTTAAGCCAAATGATTCAAAAACCATCAGATAAAAAGAAAAAGAAAACAAAGTCTATTAATACTCATAGAAAGAAATAAAATCTAATGTTTTAATAACTTGCAATAGTCCATGAACCTAACCTGGCAGTGATATTATAGTAAGTCTTCAAAATCTTATTGGTATTAATGTGGCATTATAAGCATATTAATCCTAAATAAATCTGGATTAATTTTGCCCTTCCCCATCCAGATGCAGTATGGTACTAAAAACATTCTTAGATTCTGCATAATAAAGCTGGTGGTAACCATCCCCTGAAAGCAATGTTTAAGCTTTTGATCAGGCAGTAGGATATTAGTGTCGGAGTGGGTCACTGGCTCAACATCTTGGTCCAAAATTTCCTGACAACTTGTACCATTAGCTATGGTGCATCCTACTATTCTAATAATGACACTCCAGGAAGGTTATGGCTCAAGAGATTTAAAAAAAAATTTAGAGTACCCAATTCATTTTTCCCAATTAAGGGGCAATTTAGTGTGGCCAATCCACCTACCCTGCACATCTTTAGGTTGTGGGGGCAAAACCCACGCAAACACGGGAATAATGTGTAAACTCCACATGGACAGTGACCCAGGGCCGGGATCGAACCTGGGACATCGGTGCTAACCACTGCACCACCGTGCTGCCCGGCTCAAGCGATTTATGCCGTTTTTATGCCACAAATGAGTATGTATACAGTTGATGAGCTTCTGCATTGATAGCGCCAGCTCGAAACTATTTGGATTGGTACTATCATGGCTGGGGCATATGAAAATAAGTTCTTCAACAAGTTTTAGCTCTGGAGCAGTAATGGAGGATTGGGCTGAACAACAGTCTTACTTTTTTTAAAATTTAGAGTACCCAATTCATTTTTTCCAATTAAGGGGCAATTTAGCGTGGCCAATCCACCTAGCCTGCACATCTTTGGGTTGTGGGGGCGAAACCCACGCAAACATGGGGAGAATGTGCAAACTCCACACGGACAGTGACCCAGAACCAGGATCGAACCTTGGACCTCGGCGCCGTGAGACAGCAGTGCTATCCACTGCGCCACCGTGCTGCCCTAATCCAGTCTTACTTAATAACAGCGGTCACCAGTAATGCCATTGCCACAAGTTCCTGGTCAAAACCTTCTTCATTTTCTTCCTTTGGAATCCTATCTTTTGAGCACATGCTTTGCTTCATGTGCGTGGAAGAAAAACTCCCCAAATTATCCTTGTCAAGATCCATAGGAGCTGGCGAAGAAAAAGAGCTTCCATAAGAACAGACATTAAGAGGCTAGGTGGCTCAACGCTTGAGATGTTGAAAGGGAGAAATGTATCTGGAGCTGCAATTAAGGGTGCCAAAATTTATGTTCTTAGTGGTGGTGTTCACACTCCAGTCTGCCTTTCGTAAATCCTTAGTGCTGTATGTTAGGGTCAGAGTCTGCAGAGAATTTGAATTCTTGTCCATAAACTGAATACTGATCACACATTGGAAATTTCTTAGCTAAAATGAGACTAAACGGCTGTGCCAAGAAGTTCAAACATTTTGCAGCTCTGTTTTGTGTCTGTTAATTCCTCTGTTTTCCACCAATGTTGACAGTGATTTCAGAAAGTAAAAAGCAGGAGAATGTGGCTTTAAATATTTACTTTAGTTCCTGAAGTGCTGAATATCTGTGTACTTTGTAAAACAGATGTGATTACCAATGAGTTACGCTCAAATGCATCTTCTCGAAGAAGATATGAATACAAATATTGTCATACTTTTTCCCTGAAGCTGCATTCTGGCTTCATTTCTGACTTTAAATTTACAATGCCGACATAACACAACATTAACCTGGACAAAATAAATAATTCCAATTGAATACATTTTGAGTTCCTAAAATAAATAGTTTGTAAAGATCTTTGTTTACATAGCCAGGTGCCAATCACTGACGAAAGAGGAAGTCATTCAACATCCTAATCTTAGTTTATAAACCTATCATTTAATAACATTACCTTCAAAGTTGTTACCCTGTCCCTCCTCCCCCTTTACATATACACAGTAAGAAGACAGTGCCTGATGTAGGAGCGAGAGTAGGGTGAATGGAAAGGAGAAGTGCTAACCTAATTACTTCCTCTTGCAAATCTTTTCACCCCAGTGCAGAAATCCAAGAGACTTTCAAAACTATGAGCCTAGCAAGCCTCTGGTTAATTCAGTGTTTCAGATTATATGGACATCCATGCTGCACAGAGCATGGTTACTGGTCTGCATAAGTGTGAGGGTATACTGAGGGAGCAGTTGCTGATGGGCACAGCTCTGATGGGGCTGGTTTAGCACAGTGGGCTAAATAGCTGGCTTGTAATGCAGAACAAGGCAACAGCGCGGGTTCAATTCCCGTGCAAGCCTCCCCGAACAGGCGCCGGAATGTGGCGACTAGGGGCTTTTCACAGTAACTTCATTGAAGCCTACTTGTGACAATAAGCTATTATTATTATTATAATACCAACATGGAACATTGGAGCCCTGGTTACATCAAATTTTAGCATTACTGATCATCGCTTGAGGAAGGCAGACTTGGTTGAATCGAGGCTTTTGTGTGAAGTATCAGGCCATCGATTTTAATGGAGTCGCTTCACTGTTAAGACATCGAGGAATCCGGCAGATATGTAAGCAGAGGAAGCTGCACTGCATTTGAAACAAAAAGGCTCATTTGGGTATGTGCATGTGATAGAGTGTGGTAGAGTGTGACAGAGTGTGGCCTCAGCCTTTCTGTTGTGAAAGGTGTGTTGGATGAATTTCTTGCCTGGGATCACAAAGATTTTTCAACATTAGAATTCATACGCAATGCATTTTGTAAAAAGGCACCATTTCAAAATATGGATCTTGCATGAAACATTAGACAGATGCTCTTCACAAAATAGGTTTTTGCAAAGCAAGCATATTTCATGCTTCACTAAAACATACATGTTGATGCAAAGGACAACATTTCACATTCAAATATTCAGCAATAACTACTCACTGAGTTTGAAAGGGGAGAACTATTCCTTATGAGTGACATGAAAACACTTTATAAATAGTGAAAAATCATATCACCTCTTAGAATATATCTATATTTTCTTTCATTTAAATTCACATATACAGTTTCCCAAGTTACTGGTGCTGTGATGGGCTGAAGTAATCTCCTTCTGTGCTTAATCGTAAAAATTCTAAGTTACCAATTAAATAAGCAATAAGTCCTTCTAACTCTTATTTATTTTTTAATACCTGTGATTTAGAAATAAAAAATTATGATCATTTTAATAAAACTTCCATTTCATGTTGAGAATTACTTTTATGTGTAATGTTTCAGCCCATGTTGTTGTTACAGCACAAATGAAGTCAGCTTTTCAGTCAGACAAGTCCTTAAAGCTACAAGGCATGCACATCTTTTGCAATGCGATGGTATGCAAAACAGGGATGTTCTTCGGAATGCAATCCACTAAAGTGGGCTTTAGACGGACAACTTTTTCATGTGGTAGAAAAAAGAGTTTCCATCGTACTTCATAACATCTGGGCTTTATACTTTGTTCGAAGTGCCCTACCCTACAGTTACTTGTGCCATACATAATTGCACTCTGGTTAAACTTGCTCAACCAAGGTGTTATTGGGCAACGATACTGACACTTAATAACTTCCACGTGTCTCAAATAAACTGTGTAATTGAAGTGTTTATAATGAGGCTGAAGCCTGAAGCTTAATCCCACCCAAAGTGAATAATCTACTTCCAAAAGGCATTTGATACAGTGCCGCACAACAGACTTGCGGTCAACGTTGTAGTTTATGGAAGAAAATATGGATACAAAATTGGTCGAGTGACAGGAAACAAAGAGTCGTGGTTAATGGATGTTTTTCTGCCTGGAATAAGGTTTGTAAGGGTGTTAATGTTCTTCTTGATATATATCAGTGACCTAGGCCTTGGCATACAGAGCTCAATTTCAAAATTTGAGGATGATACAAAACTTGGAAGCATTGTGACCTGTGAGGAGGATAGTGTAGAACTTCAAAAGGATATAGAAAGGTTGGTGGAATGGGAGGACAAGTGGCAGACTAAGCTCAAAGTGGAGAAATATGAGGTGATTCATTTTGCTGGGAAGAACATGGAGAGACAAAATAAAACAAAGTGCACAGCTCGAAAGGGGATGCAGGAACCGAGGGGCCAAGGGGTATCCGTGCACAAGTCACTGAAGGTGGCAGGACAAGTTGAGAGAGGTTAATAAAGCTGACAGCATCCTAGATTTTAGTAATCGGGGGATAGAGTACAAGGTTAGGAGGTCTTGTTGAATTTGGATGGGAGACTGGTTTGGTCTTACTTCGAGCATTGCATCCAGTTCTGGGCGCCACGGTACAAGAATGTTGTGAAGGCATTGGAGAAAGTGCAGAAGAGATTGACGAGTGTGGTTCCAGGGTTGAGAATTTTCTGGTCTGGACAGAGTAGATAGGGAGAAACTGTTCCCACTCACAAAAGGACTGAGAATGAGAGCGGGCAGATTTAAACTAAGAAGCAAAAATGACACAAGGAAATCTTTTTCACCCAGTGAGTAGTTCAAGTCTGGAATGCACTGTCTGAGAGTGTGTTGGAAGCAGGTTCAATCAAAGTATTCACAAGGGAATTACACTGTTATCTGAAAAGGAAGAATGTACAGCGTTACGGGGAGAAGGCGGAAAAATGGCACCAGGTGCATTGTTCATTCAGAGAGCCAGTTCTGTAACAATTCTGTGATTCTGTGTGAACAAATTCTTTTGGAATATACTCTACGGAGGTCCACTTGCACTTTATTTTATTTGTGATCGATGGATACGGACATTTTAAACATTTTTCATGATTAAGAGTTAACGATTGCATCACAATTACATAATAACAGGATTAGGTTGTGGTATCCTGTAAGACTGGTGACCAACAAGTAGACCGATACTTAAACGATTTATTAACGTATAAAGGCGACCGTGGTCCATGACTTCAGACACCAAACTGGCAAGGAAAACCCACGCTCAGTCCCAGGATTGGCAGGCTCCGGCCCAATTGGCCGAATGGGTCATATGACCCTCCAAACACTCAACCCTTAAAGGGGCACGCTTCCACATGCCTTCCCCATTAAGTTCCTGATACATGTATTTCAATAACAATGGAACTATTTACAATATTAAGCAACAAATGGATCTCAGCACAGCCCTTTGTAAGATCCATCCATCCGAGGACTTCCTGATTCTTTGGGAGCATCGTAATTTACTAGCGGCTGTTCCAGCAGTAGAGGCAAATTCGGTCTGAACCTCAATGGGTTGACTCTCGACTTGTGAAGGTGAGTCAGTGCAGATAACATCCCCAGTTCCCATTGGAACATTCCTTGGCTCTTCCTCAGGGGAGCTCGCTGCACCATTACTTTCATCCGTAGCAAAGTAACTGCCGGGAGTACAATGTGGTGACATGATTACGGCACCCTGGGCTAGTGCGCAGTCAATTCCAGCTCCATGTGGTCAGTAGAGAGGCTGATGACTATTTCTTCATGGTGGTTTTGAATGTATGGACGTCTCTCTGTGCCAGTCCATTTGAAGCAGGGTGGTAGGGAGCAGTTTGAAGATGTTGAACGCTGTTGGGTCTCATGAAATGCTGGAACTCTTCACTAGTGAATACAGGCCCATTATCTGAGACCAGCACCTCGGGCAACCCGTGGGTGGTGAATGTCTGTCGCAATTTTTCGACCATTGCTCATGAGGTCATGGACTTCATTTTGTGTTTGTCCAACCACTTGGAGTGAGCATCAATTCTGAGCAGAAACATAGTGCTCATGAATGGGCCTGCAAAACCAATGTGTAGTCACACCCAAGGTCGACCTGGCCACTTCCAAGGGTGCATTGAGGGCTGCAGATGGAAATTTCTGCTCCATTTGACATTGGTCACATTATTTGAACAGATTCTCTATGTCAGTATTCATCCCAATCCACCAGACATAGCTGCATGTGAGCATGTTCATCTTTGTCATCGCAGGGTGGAGACAGTGTAACTCTTGCAATAATAATTTTCTACCGGGAGTGGAAACGACCACCTTTGCTCCCCATAATAATACACCGCCTTCACAAAGTAACTCACCTTTTCTTATCTGAAAGGGTCTTAATTGCTCAGACCTGTTATCATAATGCCAGCTGTGGAGGACCATATGCTTAACTCCAGAGAATACATGTACTAAATGATCTGTTTGAGCTGCGCACAGAAAAATACTTTTCACTCTATCTCGGTACACGTGACAATAAACAAATCCTAATCCAAATCTGTCGCACCAACATGGGTAATGTATTGAGAACGTTTAGAGCAAGAAAACTTTCCTGTGGTACTGGCAGAGGAGCTATACTCTCAGTTAGGGGAAGGTGGCTTAAAACATCCGCATTTGATATGTGTGTGCCCGGCCTATGCTGAAAAGTATACTTGAAAGCTGCTAATAATAGAACCCAGCATTGGACCCTAGCTAAAGCTATGGGAGGAATGGCCTTATCCTCCCTGAATAGACCCTACAAGGGTGCCATCCATAAATGTATTGATAGAACTTCTTCACTCCAAAGATTATGGCCAATCACTCTTTTTTGATTTGAGAATGAGCTTTTTCAGCATCAGTCAGAGTCCTCGCGGCATGGCGATGGGTCTTTTTACCCCATCTTCCATCTTATTTAATAAACCACTCCGATCCTGTAGGAAGACGCATCACAGGTAAGAATGATTTCTTTAGTGGGTTCTAAATGAACTAAGTGGCTGGAAGATTGCAAAGCTAGTTTAACCTGTTCAAAGGCTTCTTTCTGATGCTCTCTCCAGATCCACCTGTGGTGCTTCTCGAGCAGTGCGTGTAGGGGTTCCAACATTGTAGAAAGACTGGGAATAAATATTTTGTAATAATTCACCATTCCTAAAAAGATTTCAATTCTGACACATTTTTCTGGGCCGGTGCTTCCTTAGTTGCTTTTATCTTTTCCTCCATAGGGTGCAGCTCTTGGGCATCTGCTCTCAACCTCAAGTACATCACTTCATGAGCTTGGAATGTACACATTTCCCTTTTTAATCACACTCTGGTCTTAAATCCTTAAAAAACTTCTTCAAGATTTGCTAGGTGCTACTCTTCAGTCACTGTTGTAATCAGTACATCATCTAGGTAGACAACCACCTTAGGTAGGTCCTGCAATAAGCTTTCCATCGTGAGCTGGAAAATCACACACACCGATGAGACTTGTGAAGGTTGCTGGGTATACTGGTATAAACCTTTATGTGTGACAAACTCTCTGGATGTCTCACTGGTGTGCATGACTCATGTCTAACTTCGAGTAAGTTGGACCTCCAGCCAGCTTAGTGTGCAGGTCCTCAATTTTAGGTACAGGATAGCTGTCCAAGTTTGCCACTTCATTGACCATTAATTTATAGCCTCCACATATTCATACAGTCTTGTCTAGCTTAAGAATTGGCACAATGGGAGCTGCCTACTCCGCGGACTGCCCAGGCTTGATAATACCTAATTCTGCCAATCACTTCAGTTCAGACTCGACCTTCTCATGTAAGGCATAGGGCACAGGTCAGTCTCTCTAAGACTTGGGCGTGGCCTCAGGATCGATGAAAATTTTGCTTTTAGGCCCTGGATCTTGTTTAACCCGTCTTCGAACACCTCCTGTTATTTCTTTAAGATGTCATGAAAATCTCCTCAGTTCATTTTGAAGATTTCTGGCCAATTTAATTTAATTTGTCACAGCCAATCGCAGCCCATCAAACCTGCCCTTGGCCGGCTGGCCACTACTATTAGAGGCAGTTGAGATGACTATGTTAGTAGCTTACTGGTGTTGGATGTTGTTCCTAGTGTCCCTAAAGCTTCCCCAGTGTGCGTGGCCATCATGCTTCTTAACTTCAGGGGCTCCAATAGGCTCTGCTTCGTCTTACACTTGCTCCAAATGTGTCCCCTCCTATTGCAGACATAACATACAGCTGGGTGCTAGATGGCATGGGCAATGTTAGGGTGTAAGGCTGGGACTGCCAAAGTGCCAAGGTGGCATTTTTTGTGCGCGCGCGATCGGGCCAGGAGTGCCCTGTACGGGTTTTGGGGGGCAGAGACCATCCCATAGTGCGTTCCAGCTGGAGGGGAGTTTGGGGATCGCTTTGGGAGCCTCAGAGATCGGGATGCCATTTGAAAATGGCGTCCCGATCTCTCGCTACACTGGGGAATTCCGGCGGATGGAGCTCCTCCGTGTTCAAAACGGGGCTATGTGTGGCCTCGGCCGTGTGGTCCCCGTTGAGGCCTCTTATTCAATCGAGTCGCATTAAACAGCCATGTGTTTCTTGGCTCTGCAAGTGCCGGGGATCATGTGGCTAAACGCACTCACTGTGGAACTTTGTTCCCATTTGGTTGAATCAAGCTCTCAAACACATCAGCCATGACTTTATTAAATGGCGGAGCAGGTTCGAGGGGCCTGAGGCACGATCAATTTGACTAAAGATGAAAGTTGAATCCAAACTGAGGCTTTATTGGTATCAGATGTGTGGCCTCCCACAGCAGCTGGCGAAATGGCTGCGAGCTGGAGGACACGCATATTTATACCCCGCCTCCTGGGCGGAGCCAGCAGGCAGGGGCCACAGGCGAACCTGTAGTGCAGGTTCTACCGTACATCCTCTAATATAAGTACAACAGTGGTTTACCACCTCCTCTTAAAATTGAGTCCGGTGGGGGGGGTGGATAACTATATACAATCATGATTTTAATATTTACAAAGCAAAACAAATGTCTCTTGGCGACCGGTGGACCGATCAGAGGTACAGCCGGTCCGGGGCCTTGATGGTCCTTTGAGAGCGACGAAGTGGTGACGACGATGTTGGTGCTGACCTGGTCGAAGGTGACTCCGGGAGCGTGCCGAAGTCCTCTTCATTGACGGGCGTGGGCAGGGGGAGGATGGACGGTCCTGGTGTTGTGGTGTTGTGAGCGACGGGGGAGGGGAGGGTGGCGCCGGGGGCGACGGGAGTGGTGTGGGGGTGGAACCTGCTGGTGCTAGGTCCCTGAGGGAGACAGTATTCTGGCGGCCATCGGGAATGCCACGTAGGCATACTGGGGGTTTGCGTGGAGCAAGTGTACCCTCTCCACCAACGGGTCCGCCTTGTGGAGTCGGACATGATAACGGAGAAGCATGGTTCCCGGAGCTGTGAGCCAAGTCGGGAGCGACACCCCGGATGTGGACTTCCTGGGGAAGGCAAAAAGACGTTCATGCGGTGTATTGTTAGTGGCAGTGCAGTAACGAGCGAATGGAATGTAGTGCATCAGGGAGGACCTCTTGCCAGCGGGAGGCCGGGAGATTTCTGGACCTTAGGGCCATCTGGACAGCCCTCCATACCGTCCCATTCTCCCTTTCTATCTGTCCATTTCCCCAGGGGCTGTAGCTTGTCGTTCTGCTGGAGGCGATACCCCTGCAGAGCAGGAACTGACGCAGCTCATCACTCATGAATGAGGATCCCCTGTCACTGTGGATGTAGGCGGAGAAACCGAACAGAGTGAAGATCAAATTGAGGGCTTTAATGACGGTGGCAGACGTCATGTGGGGGCAAGGGATGGCGAAGGGGAACCGGGAGTATTTGTCGATCACACTGTGGAAATATGTGTGACGATCGGTGGAGGGGAGGGGGCCTTTGAAGTCCATGCTGAGGCGTTCAAAGGGGTGGGAGGCATTCACCAGGCGTGCGCGGTCTGGTCGGTAGAAGTGCGGCTTGCACTCCGCACAGACCTGGCAGTCCCTGGTGATTGTCCTTACTTCCTCGACGGAGTAGGGCAAACTTCATGCCTTAATGAAGTGGTACAACCATGTGACCCCCTGGGTGATAAAGGCTGTCGTGCAGGGTCCGGCGTCGGTCTACCTGTGCGCTGGCACATGTACCTCGGGATAGGGCGTCTGGGGGCTCGTTGAGTTTGCCAGGGTGATACCTAATCTCGTAATTATAGGTGGAGAGCTCGATTCTCCACCGCAAAATTTTATCATTTTTGACCTTGCCCCGCTGTGTGTTGTTGAACATAAAGGCTAACGACCGTTGGTCAGTGAGGAGAGTGAATCTCCTGCCGGCCAGGTAATGCCTCCAATGCCACACAGCTTAAACGATAGCTTGGGCCTCCTTTTCAACGGATGAGTGCCGAATTTCAGAGGCATGAAGGGTGCGGGAAAAGAATGCCACGGGCCTGCCTGATTGAGGGTGGCAGCAAGGGCGACGTCTGATGCGTCGCTTTCTACTTGGAAGGGCAGCGTTTCATCTACAGCGTGCATTGTGGCCTTGGCAATATCAGCTCTGATCCGGACGAAGGCCTGTTGTGCCTCGGCAGTCAGGGGAAACTTGGTGGCTGTATGAGTGGGCGGGCCTTGTCCGCATTGTTTGGGACCCACTGAGCGTAATATGAAAAGAACCCCAGGCAGCGTTAGGGGAGAGGGGGAGGGGTAGCTCCATGAGGGGGCGCATGCGGTCGGGATCAGGCCCCAGAACTCCGTTCTGGACCACATAGCCGAGGATGGCTAAGCGGTTCGTGCTGAACACGCACTTCTCCTTGTTGTAAGTGAGGTTTAGGAGAGTGGCGGTGTGGAGAAATTTAGTAAGATTGGCGTCGTGGTCCTGCTGATCATGGCCGCAGATGGTGACATTGTCTAGGTACGGAAACGTGGCCCGCAAACCGTACCGGTCGACCATTCGGTCCATCTCCTCTCAGGGGCTGTTGCTGGCCTCGATGATGCCTTCCCGAAGCAACCGCTGGACTTCGGAGCTGATGGTCTTATCCTGGGTGCTGTACCATCTGCTCCTGGTGGCGATGGGTTTGCAATCTGGCATTAGATTAGCAAAGAGGGAAGGTGGGTCGGCCTTTAGGGTCGCGAGACCGCACACAGTAAGGGGTGGTAAGGGTCCGCCAAATTTAAGGGTTAGGCTCTGGATGTTGCACTGTAAATCCAGGCCGAGGATAAGTGCAGCGCAGAGGTTAGGGAGGACGCTGAGGCGGAAGCCGTGGAATTCTACGCCCTGGAACGTGAGCGTGACCGTACAGTACCCCCGGATCGCTACGCAATGGGATCCGGAGGACAAGAGATTTTTTGATTGGCGGGGTGTATCGTGAGGGAGCAGCACCTTACTGTATCCGGGTGTATAAAGCTCTCGGTGCTCCCGGAGTCCAGCAGGCAAGACGTCACATGGTCGTCGACTTTCACGCTGGTGGATGCGTTGGTCAGGTTATGCGGGCGAGACTGATCGAGTGACATGGAGGCGAGCCTTGGTTGGTCGTCGGGAAATGGGGCGGCTGTTGAGTTCAGATCTTGGAACGCTGGTGGTGTCTATGTGCTGAGGGGTAGACAAGATGGCGGCACCCAGAGATCTTGAGGGTTACAAAATGGCGGCACCCATAGCACGCACGTTGCGGGGGTGGAGCAAGATGGTGGCACCCATGAAATGCACGTGTTGCGCTGAGGGGAAGATGGCGGCGCCTACTGATCGCACATGGTCTGGGGGGGAGGAGTAGATGGCGGTGCCCATTGTCCATGACTGGGGGTGGTGGGGGCGATCGCGGCCACTGAATGGGCCTGGCACACAGCGGCGAAGTGGCCCTTCTTCCCGCAGGCTTTACAAAGGGCAGCGCGGGCCGGGCAGCGTTGGTGGGGGTGCTTTTGCTGGCCGCAAAAGTAGCATCGGAGCCGCCCGGGGTTTGCTGGCTGGCGTATAGAGCAGGCGTATTGGGTGGGCAGTGCCCCCACTGGGGCAGCTGCCTGTGAGGTCCATGAAGCGTAGGAGGGGTGGGCCGCACGGTTGGGGGCGTAGGACTGGACATTGCGCAGGGTGACCGTCATGGAGAGCGCTAGCATTTTAGTCTCTGTGAGGTCGCGCGTGGCCCCTTCTAGGAGCTGCTGACTTATGATATCTGACCCTATTCCAGTCACAAAGGCATCCCTCATAAGGACGTCTGAGTGTTCCTTAGCTGTAACGTCCTGGCAGTCACAGTTCCGGACTAGTGGGATTAGGGCCCTCCAGAAGTCTTCTGTAGACTCACCCGGTAGTTGAGAACGATTTGCGAGCGCGTGCCTGGCGAAGAGCGTGTTTGCCTTTTGCTCGTAATTGTCCTTGAGTCGAGTCATGGCTTCGGCGTAGTTTGGCGCATCCTGGAACAGCGGGAAGACTTTGGAGCTCAGCCTGGAATATAAGATCTGGATCTTCTGAGCCCCCGGAACAGGGCTCGGCGCCGCGTTGATATACGCTTCAAAGCAAGCTAGCCAGTGCTGGAAGTCCTTTCTGGCGTCGCTTGAGTGCGGATCCAGCTGCAGGCGATCTGGTTTGATACGGAGGTCCATCCTTCTAAACTGATACCAATAAATTGAGGCATGATCAATTGGACTAAAGACAAAAGTTGAATCCAAACTGAGGCTTTATTGGTATCAGATGTGTGGCCTCCCATAGCAGCTGGCGAAATGGCTGCGAGCTGGAGGACACACATATTTATACCCTGCCTCCTGGGCGGAGCCAGCAGGCAGGGGCCACAGGCGAACCTGTGGTGCACGTTCTACCGTACATCCTCTAATATAAGTACAACAGTGGTTTACCACAGGGCCGAATGGCCTACTCCTGCTCCTAATTTGTATGTTCGTATGTTCTGTGCTCAAGGTTATGGAACATTGAGGGGGAGGATTATTGAAGTGCTGTTCTGGAAACTGCCATTTCAGCTTTGGCAACAGAATATCCAAACCTGAAGAGAGAGAAAGGAAATTATCCCTTTTTGTGCATCAGCTTCTCTGTGAAACAATGTGGCTGACACACTAGACTTCAATTTAATATTTCAAGTTTTCCACACAGTAAAAAAATTCCTTATTAAAATAATCGGCACAGCTGGAAAAAAAGGTCTTCTCATAAGGGATGCTGCTCTATGAGGAATAGTCACGCTCACATAAGGGAACTCACCATAGTTAAGAAATCCTATATTTTGTCACATCTCTGGGTAACTGTATCTTGCCTCAGGGCAAGTTGACTTGGAGCACACAGTTTCTGACAGAAGAAAGTGCTGATGTGAGTCCTTTTGGCGTCACTTCGCTTTACAGAGGAACTTGCCTATTTATTGCGGACAACGAAAATATTAATTTCATGCACAAAGTAAGCACCGTGCACTGGAATCGTGCATTGCAGTGCACTCTGGGTCATCAGCCATACTATGGGCGTTGGGCGGGGAAGAACAAATCAAGGCCCTTCTGCTGAACCAATGATTAACACTCTTTTGCCAAACCCTGTGCGGTATACTAATGTGTCACAGCAACATGGAGAAGACCTCTGCCAAAGCAACTTGTTTCAACGTAAACAGTTCAGACTGAAATAAAGGACAAGAATGGAATCAATACATGAACACAGGTCTGCTGGCATCAAACATCCATTTAAAGATAAGAGCTGTAACAGTCAGCCTGATTGCCGCTGTTGGGTCTGACTATCTTTAAAAAAAATCCGCTCATTTTACTTTTTAAGAATACTATTTATAGTCCATCTTTGTGGGATTACAAAGTGTGCATACTATACGTTTAATTATTGCCGTACAGTTCAGAAATAAATTCCTGGTGTGATGACAAAAGGGAACAGGATATATATTTCACAGCTAAAGGTCACTTAACCGCTTTAAATGATTATTGTCCATAGCTTGTAAGACCGGCTCATTTAGGATGAAGATCTAATATCCAGATGACTCAATGTTAACTGCAAGCATTCTCTGGCTTACATCAGCCAAAACTAATGCTCCCCCCCTCTTATTAAAGTGAAGTCTTATAGTTACTTTTGGACTTCAAGGAAAAGAACTTTGAAGAAACTGCTTCACACTGAGTTTTACTTTCCATCTCCGTTAAGCTGCTTTTGATTCCAATGCAGTCAAAGTCAAAATTTGTTTCTGTAAGTGAATCGGACGAACACTTCACTTTTGCTTTAATGGGTCAAAGAAATACAACAGCTCTCACTGACTGAAAACTACCAATAGCATTCGGCCCTCTGTTTCACGGTTGCAGTTGGCCTGTCTGTTTGCTCACTCATTCCTGTGGTTGTTGTATGCCTGCGCAGTAACTGTTTCTGTAATCTATGCTCAGAGTTAAATGTATGCCGCGGGATATCCTCTGTATGTTAAACAAAGTGTCAGCAGCTGCTTCCCTTACACTAGAATAGCACTTCCTGTACAATGAAAGATCGACTAGGCAACAGTGACGTACTGTAGCCATTCTTAACTTCCCAGCTTTTAAAATGAAATAAAATGGACAATGAAGTTATGTACATAAATTACAAAAGTAGATTCATCAATTCCTCTGGCCATAGCAGGCTTCATTCATAGAATCCCTGTAGTGCAGAAGGAGGCCATTCAGCCCATCGAGTCTGCACCAACCATCCGAAAGAGCATGCTACCCAGGCCTAATCCCCTTATGCCAGTAGCCTGCACACCCTAAGGGGCAATTTAGCATGGTCAATCCATCTAACCTGTACACCTTTGGACCGTGGGAGTAAACCGGAGTACCCAAAGGTAACCCACACAGACACAGACAGACACCCAAGGCTGGAATTGAACCCAGGTCCCTGGTGCTGTGAGGCAGCAGTGCCACCTTGCCACTGTGCCACCTTGCCGCCCTGTCTATTGTGCATCAGATCTTTTTTATTGCCCTCTCACTAATAGTCAGCTAGCATAAAATGCCCCAAAACTCAATTAATTAATTAATAAGAATCTTTATTGTCACAAGTAGGCTTACATTAACACTGCAATAAAGTTACTGTGAAAATCCCCTCGTCACCACATTCCGGCACCTGTTCGGGTACACAGAGGGAGAATTCAGAATGTCCAAATTACCTAATAGAAGGTCTTTCGGGACTTGTGGGAGGAAACCGGAGCACCCGGAGGGAACCCATGCAGATACGGGGAGAATGTGCAGACTCCACACAGACAGTGACTCAAGCCGGGATTGGAACCTGGGACCCTGGCGCTGTGAAGCCATAGTGCTAACCACTGTACTACTGTGCTGCCCACATAGTCTGCCTCAACTATTTGGTTACAATTGGATGGGAATATGGGCAATTGTATTAAAACACATACTGTAAGTGTCACCTTTCTCCCCATCTTAAACCCCTTTAAAGAAGCATCCCACACATGCATCTTCTCAATGCAAACACCACCTTCCCTTCCCACACCACACCATCTGTGTTTTGTTCTTAAAGCTGCTAATTCTAGTCGCAATCTCTCACAGTTCCAACATATTCCTCCCCCACCCCCCCCCAGCCTTCAGTTCTGACAAAGCGCCAAAGGGCTCGAAACGTTAACTCTGTTTTCTCTCCGTACAGATGCTGCCAGACTTGCTGAGTTTTTCCAGCGTCCTCTGGTTTTTTTTGCAGTTTCCAGCATCTGCAGTATTTTGCTTACTTCACCGTGGAAGTTTCTCCGGACCTGTTTTTTGTGACAGCGAACTCCCATCCGAGGAGCCCAAGACAAGCTAAACGTGAAACCTCATTGACAAGCTGCGAACACCTATGGTACCACCCTCAGCTGCTCTTGCGTTTGAAGTGAAAGAGTGATGGGCTGCTGGCTTGGCTGGCAGCTGACGGATGGAATATTGGAGTGGCCAATTGTGTGGGATTGAGGGGATGGGGAAGAATAATTGAAATGGGTGTGAAACCAAGTGAGTACTTTTCCCCATCTTGGCTCTAAAGCAAAGATCTCAAACATCTCAAAACAACACCATATGTTGGTAGCCACTGCTTAGGGCACAGCAGTTTATGAATCCTGAGTGGGGTAGGCCTAATACCTGCCCTGGTCATCACAGTCAAGTTTCCATGAAGGGACCGAAAACCGGGGCGTCATTCTCCGACCCCCCGCCGGGTCGGAGAATGGCCGTTGGCCGCCGTGAATCCCGCCCCCACCCCCGCCGAAGTCTCCGGTACCGGAGATTGGGCGGGGGCGGGAATCGGGCTGCGCCGGCTGGCGGGACCCCCCCGCTGGATTCTCCGGCCCAGGTGGGCCGAAGTCCCGCCCAGAAATTGCCTGTCCCGCCGGCGTAAATCTTCCGCCTCCGCCACGGCCTCCACCATGGCGGAGGCGGAAGAGACTCTCCCCACTGCGCATGCGTGGGAAACTGACAGCGGCCGCTGACGCACCCGCACATGCGCCGGGAAACTGACAGCGGCCGCTGACGCTTCCGCGCATGCGCCGCATTTCCGCGCCAGCTGGCGGGGCAACAAACGCCATTTCCGCCAGCTGGCGGGGCGGAAATCCCTCCGGCGTCGGCCTAGTCCCTCAATGTCGGGGCTAGGCCGCCAAAGATGCGGAGCTTTCCGCACCTTTGGGCCGGCGCGATGCCTGTCTGATTGGCGCCGTTTTTGGCGCCAGTCGGTGGACATCGTGCCGTTGGGGGAGAATTTCGCCCCAGGTTTTGGACCACTCTTTCACATACATATGGAAGCTAATGCTATCCTTACCCAGTTTCATGTTGAATCACAGAATCAGAATTACAGAATCTTTACAGTGCAGGAGGTAGTCATTCGGCCCATCGAGTCTGCACTGGTTCACAGAAAGAGCATTCTACCTAATCTCACTCTGCGGCCTTATCCTCGTAACTTTGAATGTTATTTCTTTTCAGATATCAATCCAATTGCCTTTTGAGTACCTCGACCGAACCTGTCTCCACCAGCCATTCAGGAAGTTCGTTCCAGACTCAAACCACCCTCTGGATAAAAAACACTTTTGAATGTTTTACAGGCATGCTTGAGATGCAAAGATGTTGGTTCCTGAAATGGGGCCTTGTTTTTATCCATTTTATGAGCAGCAAAGTCCAACTCTTACCCCATAATTTTCTATCTAGTGCCTGGGATTTAGGAGATGAGGGAATTGGAGAATACAGCTAATTTCCAAAGCCCTCCCAGCGTGTGGTCATTGCCATTCTTATGGGCATCATTTGAAGAGGAACTGAAAGTCCTAGCAACAGAATAACTCATTTTAAAACTCCAGAAAAGTTTATTTAAGTCTGAAGTGAAACTCCCAGTAGAAGAGAATTAAATGCCCTTTGACTCCAGGGGCCGAGCTTTCAGGTTCTGAGGAAATAAAAATAATGGAGGTGAATGGGGCCCAAAAATACAGCACCATCCAGTGGGCCGGTTTCCCGACCCCGTTCTTGGTGTCAGCCATTTCAGGGGAGATAGTTTCAGCGCTCAACAGGGTTGCATTCCCCTATGAGATGGGCAGCTAATTAGGGTCATTTAAGAGCCTGGTTAAGAGCAGTTAAAGAGGCAAACTGGGATTTTCCAGTTTAATTACCTGGAGGTTGGCACCCAAACAGCTGTCGGGGGGACAGTGCTCCAGGCTGGCCTATGTGCCCTCCCTGCCTGCTTATATGCGGCTGCTTGGATACAGGATCCCGCCACATTCCCGCCCTCAACCTCACCCACCCACCCCACCTCTAACTATCCTACCAACCATAGTGATTGCACGGATGTTTATTAATCCTTATTTGAATTATTAAAAAGTTGATGAGAGGCCGTCTCCATCTTGAAGCTTCCTCTCAGTTACTTACCCTTTACTTCAGCCTGTTGTTTGCCTCAAGCTGGAAGACCTCTGATTGACCCTCCAGCTTTGAAAGCCTGGCGGCTGCCCTTAATTGGGCAGAAAACTTGTCTGCCGGCTAATTATGAAGGTGCCCAGATCAAAATCCCAAAGAGTGACCGTTTCCCCTGGGGGATGGGTTCAGGATCCAGGATCAGTAACTCTTCCCGTTTTTGCCCCCTCTGGAGCAAAGATTCAGCCCCAGATATGTCACCACATCACGATTACGCTTTTGTACTATACAAACTTGGTAGTGTCACAAAATGATTCAGCCCAGAAGGAAGCCATTTGACCCATTATGCCTCTGGCAGCTCTTTGCAAGAACTATCCAATTAGTCCTTATTGGCTTCACTTTCCCCATCACACTTCGAACCATTACTTTTGAAGCATATATCCAATTCTTTTCTGAAAGTTCAATCCAAAACTCTTAAGGCAGTGCTTTCAAAATCATAACAACTTGCTTGGTTAAAAAAAATCTCCTAATTCCTCCCCTGATTCTTTTGCCAATTATTGTCAACCTGTGACCTCTGGTTATTGAAAACAGTAAAGTGAAATCAGTTTCTCCCTTCAACTCTATCAAAACCCCACATATTGTCCAGCACCGTGGGTCCTAGCCCTTCACCGCAGTTTACCAATCACAGAAAAATACAGGACGAGATTCTCTGGGCTCCCTGCAGTGTGTTCCCCGACAGCAGGAGGTGGCCTGCCATTGGACAGTGCTGGGATCTTCCGGTCCCACCGCCGCCAATGGGATTTCCCCACACCTCCAGGAAACCCGCAGCGGGGGTGCGTAGTCGGCGGGGCAGCTGGAAGACCCCGCCCACAGTCCCTTCCTGGAAATGGGGCAAAACAGAAGCTGAGGACACTATTATGTTTCCTTGAAATGATATACAAAAAAAAAATCAGAGTATGAAAGAGTCGAACACAGCAGATTCCATGTGGATCACACTATCAAGCAATAATGCCACGTTGCTGACTGGTACACTGGTAAAATAAATTTAAAGTACCCAATTCATTTTTTCCCCAATTAACCACACTTGGAATATTGTGTCCAGTTCTGGTTGCCTCATTATCGGAAAGATGTGGATGCTTTGGAGAGGGTACAGAGGAGATTTACCAGGATGCTGCCTGGACTGCAGGGCATGTCTTATGAAGAAAAGTTGAGGGAGCTAGGGTTTTCTCACTGGAGCGACGAAGGCAGAGAGGTGACTTGATAGAGGTGTACTAGGTGATGAGAGGCATGGATAGAGTGGATAGCAAGAGACTTTTCCCCAGGGTGGAAATGGCTGTCAAGAGGGGACATAATTTTAAGGTATAGGGGAGATGTCAGAGGCAGGTTTTTTACACAGAGAGTGGTGGGTGTGTGGAATGCACTGTCAGCAGAGGGGGTGGTGTCAGTCATTAGGGACATTTAAGCGACTCTTAGACAGGCCCATGGACAGCAGTAAATTGAAGGGGTGTAGGTTAGGTTGATCTTAGATTAGGATAAATGGTCGGCACAACATCGTGGGCTGAAGGGCCTGTACTGTGCTGTACTGTTCTATGTTCTATGTAATGGGAAATTTAGCATGGCCAATCCACCCACCCTGCACATCTTTGGGTTGTGGGGGTGAGACCCACGCAGACAAGGGGAGAATGTGCAAACTACACACTGATAGTGGCCCGGGGCCGGGATCGAAACTGGGTCTTCGGCGCCGTAAGGAAGCAGTGCTAACCGCTGCGCCACCGCGCTCCCGACTGGCGCACACCTCTTAAAGGGAAATGCAATTGCCTTGCACAAATGGCGCAATCCTGAACTGAAATTAAGCAAGTAGCGAATATTTTACTCCTTTAATTGGTAAATCTGGATATAAATTTATTTATTCAACCAGGTAATCTGAGCTAAAATAAAGTGAAAAACAGACTTCAGCATTTTGTGCACTTAATCCTCATTTTAATGAGTCCAAATATATACACAGGATATGTTTCCAATTACCCCACTGACCCTGTGAGGGAGTTGCCAACCCTAATATTTATTTCCAGGGTCTGCATTTTGTGCTCTGTCAGTCAAAGGTTGCAAAATACAAATGATAGAAAGGCCAATAAAAATGAGCCAATGTTTGATGTTACTGTGTAAACAGTCTATCAGATATACTGCAATAACAATATGTGTCTTTACCAAATTAGCCCTTCTATGACAATTCCAAGTAGATCTGTCCTTCCATGCTTCTCACCTGCTATATTAATGGTATTTGAGGTAATTACTCAATTCATGATTGCTTTACTGTTTATTCCAATGCATTTTCATCAATTGTTCACTGGAGTACAGTATATGACGGTTTAAATAAATATTAAAATGATCAGGAACTGAATCATCCAACCTAGTGATCCGTAACCTGACCAGAGCTACAAAATGTTAACGGAGGCATTAGGAACAGAATAATGAAAAAAGAAGAAAGGCAGAACGACCAGAAGGCTGGAAATATTAAAGAACGGAAGAAGAGAATAGAATGGAACTAGATTTTTTTTAAAAACTTTAAAAACATGATAAGCAATTGAGAAAAGTAAGATTGAGGGAAGCAGATGATACACTAATGAGTAACAAAGCAAGAAGAAGAGTTGAGGGAAAGAAGCAAAGAACGAAACAGCAAAAATACATTTCTAATGTATACTTTTTAAATTTTAAGCTGAAACCTGTTCCTTTCCTTGACCACTGCTTACCCCTCCGAGAGGCCATTCATCCCAATGTCGTCTCAATCAGAATGGGGGAGGATTCAAACATTTATGTTTTGTCGGATCGACTGATGCCATATTCATCAAAAATGGGGAGATTATGGTACAAAACATATTTGTGATCCCCTTATAGCATTTTGTTCCAATTCAGTGTGATCCCTCAGTTGGCGATCAGCATATAAGGTAACAAAGCTGCATCACAATCATGGCAGATAGCTTCTTGCATCCAGTTGCATGACTCATGCTGGGGTAGATAGGTTGTGACTACTGGGCTATTCAAATGGTTCAAATGAATTTGAGATGAAATGGAAAATTATTGCGATTAGTTTCTGTTGAAAAGAAGGGAAAATAGTTTGACACTCTTCGTCACCTCCCACATAAGCGACCTTTGATTGAAATCAGTTGGGTGATTAATAAAAAGAATAAAATAGGATATCTATGTGTTCAGGGTCGATAGCAACTCTTCCACAATGAAATAAATTCAGTCGTCCAACACTTCAGTGACATGAAATGAATGGTTACCTTGTCCAGCTGGTACCAATGAATAGAACCAATTAAATTATATATATTTGTAAATGTATGAGATTCTTTCAAGAACCCTGTTAAAGAGAGAAGGTCTGACCATGAAACAGGTTTAAAAAGAATGTAAAAAATCTCAGTATTCACAGTATTCTTCTCTCTGTACCCTAACCCTTTCCAAAAATTCATGATGTTTAAGTAAATCTCAATTATTGAGATGTCTGTTTCACTATTTCAAATTGGTCTCACCTTTCCAGGATCTTTTGTGAATTCTGAATAATGTGGCAAGCGACTTTATTTTCCCAACAAAAGCAAGACCTTGAAGCATGTGTGTTAACATTTGATTCACGTCAACAATTGCAATTTCCACATCTTTTCATTATAATAAACAAAAATTAAAGGACTGACTTTTGAAATGTTGCGTACTTGTAAAACTGCCACTTCATTAGTTCAAAATGTTTTTAAAATCACAAATAAAGTTCCCTGTGATTGTGATTTTGATGTACTCTCACTCCTTATCATCCTTGACCTCTCTAGTGCCAGTGACACAGTTGACCACACTATCTCCTCCATTGCCTAGCTCAGTGGGATGTTGTTTTGGTGTTTCTTTTAGGTACTATTACTGAACTGATTGTAGCTAAAGTGTCTCCAGCAATGGCTTCTCTTCCTGACTTCGCACAATTACATCTGAAGAGTACCAAGTATATCCCATCTCTTCCTCATCTACAATGTTGCCCCTTGGCCACAGCATTCAAATACATCAAGTCAGCTTCCACACATGTGCTGATGAAATCCAGTTTTACCTTACCTGACTCCTCAACTGATTGACATCCAGTCATAGATGAGCAACAATTTGCTCGTATTAGACACTGCAAAGACTAAGGTGATCATCATCAGTCTTTGGCACAAACCTCTGTACCCTTGGCACCAATTCCATTCCTTTCCCTGGCCATTGAACCAGGTTGAACCAAACCACTGTAACCTCAGCAGCCAATTATCCCTGAGCTGAGCATATAACCCTCCATCCTCCCGAACACTAAGATAGCCTACCTCAACTTACATAACACAAATGGAAAATTATTCTGTTGAAAAGAAGAGAAACTAGTTTGACACTCTTCGTCACCTCCCCGCATCAGCGACCTTTAACTGAAATCAGTTGAGTGATTAATAAAAAGAATAAAATAGGATATCTATGTGTTCAGGGTCGATAGCAACTCTTCCACAATGAAATAAATTCAGTCGTACAACACTTCAGTGACGTGAAATGAATGGTTACCTTGTCCAGCTGGTACCAATGAATAGAACCAATTAAATTATATATATTTGTAAATGTATGAGATTCTTTCAAGAACTCTGCTAAAGAGAGAAGGCCTGACCATGAAAAATGTTTAAAAAGAATTAGAAAAATCTCAGTATTCACTCTGCCTTCAACCCAGCACAATTGCTGCTGTAACCCTCCTTCATAGCTTCGTCACCTCCAGACTTGAACATTTTAATACACTACACAAATTTCAGATCATTGAAAACTCTGCTGCCCTGCTCAACCAAAATTTTGGCTGGGATTCTCCGCTGGCGGGATTCTCCGTTATGCCGGCGCCCGAGGTTTCCCGACGGCGTGGGGCTGCTCCACAATGGGAAACCCCATTGACCGGCTGGCGTAACAGAGAATCCTGCCGGCCGGTCGGGGCAGAAATGTGACGCGTCGGGGCGGAGAATCCCAGCCAATTCTTTGCTGTCATGCGCTGGCTTCAAGTTGTAAAATTCTCAACTTCAGATTGGGCGGGATTCTGCCGTAATCGGCGGGGCGGGCAACTCCGGCGGGAAAGAGTGGCGTGAACCACTCCAGCGCGGGCCACTCCAAAGGTGTGGGATCCACCAAACACCTTCAGGGGCTAGGCCGGCCCCGGAATGGTTTGCGCCGCGCCGGCCGGCGGGGAAGGGGCTTGGCGCCACGCCAAGGGTCCTCCGATGGCCGGCGCGAGTTGGCGCATGCGCGGGAGCGCCAGCGTGTGCTGGCGTCAATCTAGCGCATGCGCAGAGGGCTTTGTCTCCGCACCGGCCATGGCGGACCGCTACAGCCGCTGGTGCGGAAGAATAGAGTGCCCCCACGGCACAGGCCCGCTGGCGGATTGCAAAGCCACGATCGCGGGCCAGGCCACCATGGGGGCACCTCCCGGGTCCAGATCCCCCCGCACCCCCCCCGAGTACCCCGGAGGCCGCCCGCGCCACCAGGTCCCGCCGGTAAGGACCTACTCTTATTTACGCTGGTGGGACCGGCAAAAAACTCGCGGGCCGGAGAATCGCCGCGGGTCCGCTGCCAGCGGCCGCCGACTGGCGCGGCGCGATTCTTGCCCCCGCCAAAACCCCGGCGCCGGAGAATGCGGCAGCCGGCGGGGGTCGGATAATCCCACCCAAGCTCTTTCATTGGCTTGCTCCTATCAGGCCTGGAGTTCTTCTCCGTTTGTGCTTTTTAAAAGAATGTTCCCAAAAGCAGCACAAAACAATTGTGGAATTTAAAGCGCAAATTACGTTGAATGCAATTTGAGTTTGTGTGATCTTTTGTGATGGTTTAAAAAACATTACACCAGAAGCTGACCCTGCCCACAAAACAGGCCATGTTCCAAAGATGAATTTATCACTGTCAGTAGTTTCTGCTTATTGCGCTTGTTTGCAGGCCTTTGAGGAGGTTCCAAAAAAATAAACTGGATCTTTTTAGGGCAAGGACTGCAACAGGAACATTTTAAAAGTTTTTATATACTTTTTTAAATTCAGAAAGAAAGTACCTACTAAAGCATTATGTCAAAAGCAAATGGTTATGTATATTTTTTTTAGTAATTTACAATTGGTTTGACTCATTGGTGGTGGATTGACACTGTGATTAGATATGATTATTTTTCTGTGATAAACCCATTTCCAGCTGCATTAATCAAACCGTACCTAGTTAACAATCACAGAATTTTTTTTAGAGCAAAAGTTTTTTTACAAAAATTATGGGTGAGATTCTCTGTTCACTGATGCTGGAACCGTGAATTGCGATTGAGCGGAGAATCGATTCCGGTGACGAAATCATGGCGGGCCGTTTCACGCCAAATCACAATTCATCAATGCATCGACAGCGGCGTCAATGCCTCCTAGAATGCACATACAGTAAACGTCATTGGCATATCATTAGTGGGCTGACTCAGGATTCTCCAGGGCCTCCGCGATGCTCCCCCTCCACTGGGGCGAATTCGGGTTCACTTGTGCTTTTAAAAATCGTGAAACAGGCTGCTGAGGGAGAGAAGGGGGAGGGGGGGGGGGGGTGTGGCTACGGAAAGTGTACAACATCGCAGTAGTTTGCTGACAGTCATGCTGCTGGCCGTGGGCGCTTCTACCAGGGCCACAGGTCGTATGGGTGATCCCCAGGCCAGCCCCTAGTTGCCCTCTGGCCACAATCGACCCATCATTGGGTTGCTCCAACGCAACCAGTGCCATCTTGTTGGCTGGGTTGAGTGTGTGTGGGGCGTGTAACATGTATACGTGGCTGCAGCTTGCCAGTCTCCCGAGTGTCAATCATAGACATAGTGAATCCTGCACCGTTTCTCATTGGAATGGATTGTGTTCCACGTGGCACCAGTGCCAGCCCCTCCACGATCGCTGAATCAGTCCAGGTGCAGCGCCAGTTTTGCTGTCATGGAAGCCCACGAATCCTGCCCCGGCGTCAACACTCAGTCTCGGGAACGGAGAATTCCGCTATATTTCTTTTTAAGGAACATGTTAGCGTGGCCAATCCACCTACCCTGCACATCTTTGGGGGGGGGGGGGGGGGGGGTGAGACCCAAGCACACATGGGGAGAATGTGCAAACTTAAAATGGATAATGACCCGGGGCTGGGATTGAACCTGGGTCCTTGGCGCCATGAGTCAGCAGTGCTTACCATTGTGCCACCATGCCACCCTCAAAGAATTATGTTTTAAAAATGTTGTCTGATTGTGTTGGTTCACGGCAGATTTCTAGTTCAGTGAGATGAAAATATATTTAAGTGTAAATACAAGAAAGAGAAAAACATTTCAACATGGATACAATTTGCGGGCATTTTGTCTATTGTCTCTAAAGCAGAAGCTCTATCCGATATGTCTGGAGCCTCTTCCACCCTAGTACTCCGACTCCTTCAGAAATAAATACAGAAATTGACAAACATTGGAACAAATGAAAATATTTATATATTTGTTGTGATAATGCCAAAATGTTATAGTATTTAATCATAGTATCCCTACAGTGCAGAAGGAGGCCAATCACTATCGAGTCTGCACTGACCCTCTGAAAGAGCCCCATCCCCCGCCCTATCACCATAGCCCCCAAACCTTTGGACACTGAGGGACAACTTAGCATGGCCAATCCACCTAACCCACACATCTTTGGACTGTGAGAGAAAACCGGAGCAGATGGAGGAAACCCACGCAGACACGGGGAGAACGTGCAAACTCCACACAATCACCCGAGGTCGGAATCGAGCCTGGGTCACTGTGCCACCGTACCGCCCCAATTTAGTATAGACAATGCAGTATTTTGGAATAGCACATTATATAGAGTGGAGAGACCTGGATTCATGCCTTCATTCAACACCGCTGTGATGAGCAAACACAGAGGAGAAGCTACTATTTTCCCAACAGTAAGGATTAGCCATGTGCAGATATTAGTGACAAACTCAGAGCAGCATTATCAGAAATCCAAAAGCAGCCCTTTCTTTACTGTCTTGACTGCAGAAAATACATGGGCTGGGACCTTTCGGCTCCTCCTGCCGGTGGGATCTTCCGGTTCCACCGAAGGCCACTCCGCAAGACAGGTTTCTGCAGCAATGCCGGCGAGCCTCCCAAATGGCCCTTGACTTCGGTAAGAAGGGAGATGCCACTGGCGGCCAGTGGTGAGCTGCCCACCACACCAGGGGCAGCGTCGGAAAATATCAGCCATTGTATGGGGAAGGCTATTTAATTAGATTGAAAATTCGAGGAGGTTGAGCGTGGCATTATTGGTGTGCAGTAATTTATATCCCGATATGTTTTCACATCATATTTGTGAGACTAGTTCAGAAGCCTTGTCTGAATTCTGCATTCGGCACCATTGTGACTAATTGAAACATGTAGATTTCAATCAGCAGTGAGCTGATTACAAGAAAATATGGGTGCGATCGAGCAAAAAGGGAACAGAGTCCCATAGCGAGCACATTTAGCCATGTGTTTCCTGGCACTCACAGCACCTAGAAACACAATGTTATCTAACGCAACTCCGGTAAGATCCGAGGCCTCAACAGAATGCGCGGCTGGGGCCGCACTTAGTCCTGATCTCTCGACCCCAGACGTGACCCCTGAACCCTCCCCATAGCTCCAATTCACGATAAGGGGGACCACTGCTCCCCCTGCACCCCAACTCACGTGCACGGGCCACTCCCGGGCTCAATCACTGGAGCATGTAAAATGCCAGCTTGGCATGCTGGCAGTGCCCCTTCCAGTTGGCAGTGCCAGGCTGGACATCTTGGCAGTGCCAGGCTGGCATCAGCTGGATACAAGTCTTCTATCTTTGGAATGGGGTACCTGTCTAGCTTGGCAGCCTGATTCACTGTTAAATTGTAGACCCCAAAAATGCGAACGGTCTTGTCTGGTTTTATCACAAGGACTAAGAGGGATGTCCATTCTGAAAACTGGGTTGGCTGGATTATTCCCAGATCCTCTAACCTTCTCAATTCTGTTTCCACCTTTTCTAACAAGGACATGGGTCTGGCCCTGAAAAACCATGAGGCTGCCTCTGGGTCTATGTGGATCTTCGCCTTCAGGCCCTTAATTTCCCTAGCTCATCGCAAAATACATCTTCGTATTTCTTTATTAATTCAAGAAAACTTCCTTCTTTTATTTGAAAAATATCTAGTTAATTTCTTTGACCCAGTTGCACCCCAGTAGACCTGGTCCTCGGCCTGATTTAACTATTTGTGCGAGTTGGGCAGATTGCTGCTGACATCTCACTGGTGTGGTATTATCATAACTGTCAGAACTGCAAGGGTTAATGAAGTGTTGAGAGTAGCCACTAGAGGGAGCTACAGTTACAACTAAGGCAGTGTGCAGGAGTTAGCTAGTGAAAGTCAAAAGTACAGATAGTGTGTGTACAGATCATAGTTTAAACCAGTAGTGAGATTAGATTTTTTATCTACATTAAAACTACTAGTGTAGTTTAGATGTTATTAATCAACTGTGTATTCTTTAGGAGTACGTGTCGAATCCAAATTAGTAGGGTTAATAAATTTATAGCTTTCTTTAGGTTCAAGCCATTTTGTGGTCTTTGTGAACACTACGCCAACCATCCTGAAATAAGCAACACAGAGAGCACCACAACTGGTATGGTGGTAGTACCTATGATCTTGATGGCCTGTCCCATATAGGTCACCAATTTTACGCATTTATTCCTTAAACCCAAAGGCTGAACCTTTTCTCGCAAGAACGTGTGTTCCCCTATTACGATAGTGGATGCTCTCATGTCTACCTCCGTCTCTATAGGTTTACCATTAACCAGAAGCACCACTATAATGGAGGCTACCTTGCCCACTTTCACGTTGTTCAGTGAATGATATCTCAAATAATTTAAAGGGACATTTTCTACGCTGACTACTTACGGTGTTCTACTACTGCCTTTCGCACTGAGCAGGCTTGGCTTGCTCTTACAGCAGTGCCTCAAGTGCCCCTTCCTGTGGCATGAATAGGATTCTGCTTCCTTAAACCTGCAAGCTTCTTGGGAGTGGTAACACTCTGCTTTGAGCCTTGGTGTTGCATTGACACCCCTAAATCTTTTGACTCTGTTTGCTGCTACATTTGCTTCCTATTTAAAACTAGCGTCTTCACTTTTGATGCCACTGCTGACTACAGCTTTCGGCCCTAACTGATGAAACGTGTCGCCATTTTGCGTGCTCCGAAGCTCCTGTGCCCCCTTCTCAGCGCTCTCAATCATTAGTGCTCTCTCCAGAGCCTTTTAAAATTGGTACCTGTTTCAGCTAACAGTTTTCTCTGGATGACCTCATTATTGATTCCACAAACTATCTCTCAGCATATCCTTCAGGGTGGCCTCGAAGTCGCAGTTTTCTCTGATTTGCCTTAGCTTTGTAATATAGGTTGTAATGGTCTCTCCTGGGGCATCCCCGTGGAATTAAATTTAGAATACTGCAGGATGACTGAGGGCTTTTAATGATAGTGTGTCTTCGCCAATTGTGAACAAACTAGAATTGGACGCATTCAGGGACTTCAGGCTATGGACTAGACTGTAGGTCTGAATCCCACATGCACTTAAAAGGATTGCCTTCTTCTTCCCCTTTGCCTTGATTCCATTGGCTATAAAATAATAATGTAGATATTCTATATTGTGTCCAATCCTCAATGGGGGCATCAAAGGGATCTAATCGACAGAATAGAGGCATTTTTCCTGCAGAACACTTCTGTTTTACAACCTGACTTCTAACTCAATGGGTTCTGTACTCACCAACTCTGCTTTAACTTTGTCACCAATGTAATAACTTTGGCTCACCAGCTCGGTATGAAACAGCAAATGTTTATTTACAACATTCTGGCTGGAACTCTGCTGCCATTGGGTTCTTTGCTCCTGCCAGCACCGCACTCCCGCCCATGGGTTTCCTGGCGGTGTGGGGTGACTTCAATGAGAAATGCCATTGGCAAGCTGCAGGACTAGAGAATCCCACCAGCAGCAAGCGGTACACTGCCGAGAAACACGCACGCAGCTGGGGGACCAAAGAATCCAGCCCATTATTTTATAGGGGTTTGCAGCTTCATGGTTGCCAGTTAACGTTTGGAATTGATCTGAGGCAAAAGCCCACACTTGCTAGGGTGAACCCCCACTCTGAATCCAGATTGCTTTTCGCGGTCATGTGACCCTATTGGCCAATCGCCCCCTTAAAGGGGCTAGATATTACACCAGAATTACATTCACCAACAGATCTCAATGCAACTCCCTTGATTGTTATATTGGGTGGAATTCTCCCAAGCCCCACTGGTGGGTTCAATGATGGGTGGGAGGGGCACAGAATTTGGAGGGAGGCCCAAAAATTGGCTTTAAGCTGGAGTGAATTTCCCACAGGATCTTCCGCTGGTGCCTGCTATGGCAGATCAGGAAACCCACAGGTGGCCGGTGTGAAACTGATTTGCATCTCGCCTGTGGGATGCAGATGAAGGCCTGACTAGAATCTTCCCCCCACACCCTACTCTCCCCAATCCGGAGCACATCTGGAACAACGTGGAGTGCAGAAGTCGGAACTAACCTGAAGAACGCCTTGGGTTGCCTCCGGAGTTTAGGATGGAGGCTGCCAGCAACCCAGGACCCTGGAACACCACAGTAGTGGGTGGTGGGGGCATCTATCAGGTGGACCTTCTAGCTTCAGTGACATTGAGAAGATCCATCTTCCAGCCTCATTGTTCTTGGAGATCCATCATCTTCCTTCAGGAGGTCAATTTCCTTTCCTCAACAGGGGCTCAGTGATGTTGGGCGCCTCTTAAATATGGCATCCAATTTGTATGTGTCCTTCCTGTTTATTCCCTTATTTCCCCTTTCTTTTATTTTGTTGCTCTTATTTTTGATCCTTCAATGATTAATGGCTTTAAGGCAGAATTCAGAAGTTACAGGACACAACAATTCTGCTAGTCTCTGCTAGTTCAAACAGGAGTTCCAGACTTGTTGGCACCAGAGAGAGAGATGGGGTGGGGTTCAGTTTGATTGATTGACTGGTGACCAATGAATTGGCCCAAACGGCTGTACTCTTCCCGGTAACAGGTTGTGGTTGGGTCCTATCCCAGTGGAATGCTTTTCAGAGTCCCAAAGCCTTTCAATTTGATATTCACAGCCCAGAGAAAGGTCCTGCCACTATCTCTCTTCCACAACTCTCTCCAGAAAAGCTTGTGAATGCTTATTTCTGAACTGGCAGAGAACCTGAATGAATCTATCCCCAGGAAAACCATTACAGGCTGCAAACCAAAGACCGAAACCTGCTATCTCTCTCCAGAAAGGCCTCTGGTATTGTATTTCTGAAACTGCAGAGACCTGAATGAACCTACAATAAAACCACTTTAGATACTTGGGGGTGCAGGTTGTTCGAGATTGGGGGGTTCCGTAAGTACAACATGTCTAGTTTGGTGGGGAGGGTGAAAGCTGATCTGGCAAGGTGGGATGGTCTCCCTCTGTTACTGGTGGGTCTGGTACAGGCGGTTAAAATGAATGTGCTGCCGCGATTCCTGTTTATTTTTCAATGCCTGCCGATCTTCCTGCCAAAGGCATTTTTTAGAGAGATTGAAGGGATGATTACCTTGTTCATATGGGGAGGGAAGGTGGCCAGAATTAGAAAGTTGCTACTACAGAGACGAAGGCAGGCAGGCAGGGGGTTTGGGTCTTCCGAACTGATGTATTATTACTGGGCGGCGAATGTGGTGAAGGTACGGGGCTGGGTCAGAGGGGTTGACTCCCAATGGGTCAGAATGGAGGAGAGTTTGTGCAGGGGGTCAGGATTGAAGGCGTTAGCAACAGTGCTGCTCCCGACAGCCCCAGGGAGATACTCAGGGAGTCCGGTAGTAATAGCTTTGTTGAGAATTTGGAGGCAGTTTCGACAGCACTTCAGGTTGGGGGCAGGGTCAAGGGAAATGCTGATTCGGGGGAACCATAGATTTGAGCCAGGGAAGTGGGATGTAAATTTTCGGAGATGGGAGGATAAATGAATGAGGACACTAAAAGATTTGTTTCTTGGGCGTGTTTTGCGGGATTGAAGGAGCTGGGAGCGCAGTATGGGCTGGAGCAGGGGGAAATATTTAGATACCTGCAGGTTCGAGACTTTGCCAGAAAGGAGATACAGAGCTTCCCAATAGAGCCGGCTTTCACATTGCTGGAGGAGGTACTGACAACAGGGGACTGGAGAAGGGAGTAGTATCGGCGGTTTACGGGGCTATTCTGGAGGAGGAGAAGGCGCCGCTAGAAGGGATCAAGGTAAAATGTGAGGAAGAGTTGGGAGGGGGGATGGAGGAGGGGTTCTGGTTTGAGGTGCTCCGGAGGGTGAACGCCTCTACCTCGTGAGCGAGGTTGGGGCTGATACAGCTGAAGGTGGTATATAGAGCACACATCACAAAGGCGAGGATGAGCCGGCTCTTTGAGGGGGGTAGAAGATGTGTGTGAACTTTCCGGGGGGAGGGGCCTGCAAACCGCGTTCATATGCTTTGGTTGTGTCCAAAGCTGGAGGATTACTGGAAGGAGGTTTTTAGGGTAATCTCTAAAGTGGTGCATGTGAAACTGGACCCGGGCCCTCGGGAGGCCAGATTCGGGGTGTCGGACCAGCCGGGGTTGGAAACGGGCGCGGAGGCAGAAGTTGTAGCCTTCGCCTCGTTGATCACCCAAAGGTGGATCATGTTAGGGTGGAGATCAACCTTCACCCTGTGCCCTGGCGTGGCGGGTGGCCCTGCTGGAATTCTTGATGCTTGAAAAGGTCAAATTTGAACTGAGGGGAAGGATAGAGGGGTTTTACAATTCATGGGCGTTATTCATTATGCACTTTCGAGAATTGGATCACATCGAGCGTTAAGGGGGGGGGGTTGTGAGGGTTTGGGGAGAGGGACTGTATGTGTTAATGTTGACTATGGGTGATTCTTGATTCCTTTTTGTTATTTGATTATGTTAACATGCGGGCTAATGTCTGGGGTTTGGTGGGAGGTTGGGATTGTTGTTATTGATATAGGGATTGACATTGCATTCGTTATTGATTATTGTTTATTGTTGGGTGTAAATGTGGGAGAAAATGTGAAAAAGGAGGAGGATAAAAAATATTTTTTAAAAAGTCTATTGATGACCATGAAACCATTGTTGATTGTCTTAAAAATCCATCTGGTTCACTAATGTCTTTTAGCGAAGGAAATCTGTCGTCCTTACCTGGTCTGGCCTTCATGTGGCTCCAGACCCACAGCAATGCGGTTGACTCTTAATTGCCTCCTCAAGGGCAATTAGGGATGGGCAATAAATGCTGGCCCATCACGTCCCATGAACAAATAAAAAAAAGGGATGGTCACAATCAACCACCCTACCACGGAATATGATGCTAAAACATAATTAATGAGGTCTGGACTGGAAGATATGATGTGGTTTCCTGTTGGCCTCCACAACGGGAAACAGTCCCTGTCCATGCCCACACCACGTGACTCAGATGGGAGAATTCTACTGATTGTCATCTTTGTATTGACACAAAAACTGAAATATGAAACTTAACCAAATATCATCGACAAAAACAGACATGATTGTTTATTTCCCTCGATCAATTTGGTGTAGGTCAGTGAAAAGTCCTACTTAACATAGTGTTACATCAAACCGTAAGTAATACACAAGCAAGTAAATGGTGTGCAGAAGCTACGATAAGAATCAACACATCATTTCCATGTAATACTTGGCTTGAATGCAGCTAGTCTGTTCATATTGCTATTATGTTTATGGTTCACCAAAACAAAGTGTTAAAGATACAGACAGCTAGGAGTTTAATTTATTAATTTCAGGTAAATTGAAAACAGAAGGTACAGATGGCTTGGGCAGTTACCACAGCCTAGTTTTCAGTTCTGGAAGATCAAGCACCTTCAAGAATGAATGAGAGAAGCATAGATGATTGAAAGTTATTTTTCACCAATTATGCTTGCTACTGTGAGCAAGTCTCTCATGATAAGAGTTACAAAATGTATTTCATGTATGGAAATTTCAGAAACTAGTAAAAACTGACCAATGGTTTCTATAAAAATGACAACTTGATACAGCGCTGAATTCAGGCCGTTGACATGTTGTTACACTGAAAGTGCAGTGGTATATAGGCCTAGGTTCTTTCAGGTGTACAGAAGAAGATGGTTGTGACCACTGAAAAACCATTCCCTAATTTCTTGCGGTGAAATCGTGGGCTATTGTTGCATCTGAACTTTCAGTTGCTAGAGATTGTTATGCTCCTCCAATTTTAGATCCCCAATTTTAATGACTACACCATTGCGACTGTGCTTTCAGCTACTGCCATCTGAAGATCTGGAATTCCCACCGTAAATCTTTAAAGATGTCCTTTAAACCTATCTCTTTGACCAAGCTTTTAGTCATCTGTCCTAATATCGCCTTATGTGACTTGGTGTTAATGGTATCCTTGTGAAATGCCTTTTACTCGGATAATTTCCACTGTTAAAGGTGCTATATAGATATAACTTGTTGTTGTTAAATCTGATTGTTGTCACAGGGTCACAGAGGGTCTTTCCTCCCCATCTCGCACTTGGTTTACATTTATACTCTTCACCCCTAATTGAGGCTGCCACTCTTCACCCTTTCCTCCCCAGCTCATATTGGCATTCATCTCACTACAGTGCACCCTGGCATGCCTGCCACTCTCACTCCTAGTTAATAGTGGCACTCTCCTCCTTCTTCCCCTTTTATTCATGCTGGCATTTTTCTTTCGCTCGATTCACAACGACACTCTTTTCCCCTGCATCAATTCAGACTCAAATTCTTCCTCCCAGTTCTTGTCTCTTCCTTCTGCCCCATCTGTCAGTTCACTCTGGTGCTTTTCTCCCCACTCCCAACCATTTAGTTAACAGCAGCACTCTCGTCCCCTGCAGGTCATGCTGGCACTCATGGTCCTCTTGCCCTCAGTTCAGGTTGTCACTCTTCTCCTTCTTTTCTAACTTCAATCCTTCCTTCCCCAGCGTGCCCCCGACATTGCGGTAACCCCATGACTCTACTCTCCTCTTGTTCATGGACATATCATTCTCCCCAAATCCTCTCCAACATCCCAAAAATCAGACTGGTATCCTTCCCTCCTTCCCACTTGGAACCACTCCTGCCTCCAATTAGATGCTGACAGTGCTCGAGGCGATGGAATCCAGTAACAAGCGACAGGCTGACATTCTGAAGGTATAAAACCACCACGAGTGTTCCCAGCCATAACATACAGCGGAATTTCATTCCCAGGAGCATGAGTAGCATCAGGTAGGATCTGCAAGCAGTGGTGAGGAGCGGAGCTGGCACTAATGTTTGTAGACAAGCAGACACTGACTCCAAAATGCTGTTGTCTGTGTCAAGTGCAGTCATTTGATATGATTTGCAATTGAAGGATAAACTAGTCTGGTAGCAGCCTATAATGTGGCCTGAAGCCATCTTACTGCATCAAGTGAAGTTGGAAAGGCATGGATGTCTTTAAACATTAACATTATCTTATTAATGCGAAGAATTATTTAATTTACGCTTCAATGCCTCTTTAAGCAGCGTTCATTGGTCCTTGTAATGATGCTTTGGTTTTAATTTATTCCTGGGTTCTGTGTAGTGCTGACAAGGCCATACATAATTCTCTTCTGGTGCTATCCTGAGAAAGTGGTGGTGTCTCTTTTCCACGAATAACTGCAGCCCCTATGGTGATGATACTCCTTCCACAATGGTGTTCAGTAAGAAATTCTCAGATATTGGCCCAATGATAATGAAGGAGCAGTAATATTGGGCCCAATTTTAACTCACTCTAAACCATTTACGCAGAGTTAAAATCAGGCCCAAATGCCTAAGTTAAGATGGTTCGTGACCTGAAGGTAATGATATTCCTAATTCTATGAACCCTAGGTAGCCTAACTATAACAGAGTGATTCAGCCAATTAATTTATTGAGTTTCGCTGCCGAAATTATTCATTTTCATGATTTTGAATGTTTAAAATTAATATATGAAGTGATTTTCAGCTTTCTCAATGGTGTTGACACGGTACGGATAATCTAGTTGCCTTTTCCCTTTCCTGAGATAAAGGTATTTTCCCTATCCTGTGGCAGCTTCAATAATCTGAGTTGCTCCCATGGACTCCAAGATAAATATTATAGCTTTTTTAATGGGAATCCAACATGTTGAGCAATTAGGCCATCAATTCATTTTCTAAAACAATTGCATTCCTTTTCCTTTGTGGTAATCTGCAGGTGTCCTTTCGGCGTTGTCAAGCTCTGACCAAACGCTTATGTTCCCTTTGATCGGCATTTGTGTTCTTTGACACTGTAACAGTTTAATCTAACGCTGAATGACTTCCCCTCTGCACTCAAACTATCCAGACCTGCCAATAGTCTTTTGGTTCCAATTATTTCACTCGATACCCAAATCTAATCTGATCAATCTGCCGACTCACACATCCACTGCCAATCCAAAAGATCTGATTATTCACACACCAAAAACTAGACTAAATTATGGAAGGGCATAACCACTGTTTCACTTGGGTTTAGCAGCTGTCAGTGGATTTGCCATGCGATCAGCAGCTGATTAGCTTCACTAGTATTAGGTTTATCCCTACCCTGCAGTCAGAGTGTACTGGCATCTTTTGATCCTTTCACGATTGATATTAGTTTGCCAACTTTTGGGGTTGTTAGGTCTTATATTTTATTTTATATTATATTTTATCTTATATTTCACCAGCATGCTATATGGGCGGTAGAGTAGCACAGTGGTTAGCACTGGTGCTTCACAGCGCCAGGGTCCCAGGTTCGATTCCCGGCTTGGGTCACTGTCTGTTGGATGCTGCATGTTCACCCTTTGTCTGCGTGGGTTTCCTCCGGGTGCTCCGGTTTCCTCCCACAAGTGCCAAAAGACGTGTTAGGTGAATTGGGCATTCTGAATTCTCCCTCTGTGTACCTGAACAGGCGCTGGAATGTGGCGACTGGGGGCTTTTCACAGTAACTTCATTGCAGTGTTAATGTGTCAATACTTGTGATAATAAAGATTATTCTTATTATTACAATGCTTCTTCCTCAGAGGCCCAGCTTTGTGGTACCACCAAAACAGTCTTGCTGTGCTGCTGACAGAATTGGATTATGGTGTAGACTGTGCCGCGATGTAGGGCCCTCTGGTCGGAACATTATGCAGTCAATATAAAGGAAAGTGGGCAGCACGGTAGCATTGTGGATAGCACAATTGCTTCACAGCTCCAGGGTCCCAGGTTCGATTCCGGCTTGGTCACTGTCTGTGCGGAGTCTGCACATCCTCCCCGTGTGTGCGTGGGTTTCCTCCGGGTGCTCCGGTTTCCTCCCACAGTCCAAAGATGTGTAGGTTAGGCGGATTGGCCGTGATAAATTGTCCTTAGTGTCCAAAATTGCCCTTAGTGTTGGGTGGGGTTACTGGGTTATGGGGTTATGGGGATAGGGTGGAGGTGTTGACCTTGGGTAGGGTGCTCTTTCCAAGAGCCGGTGCAGACCCGATGGGCCGAATGGCCTCCTTCTGCACTGTATATTCTATGAAACGAAAGGCCAGTTTTAAAATTTGTACAGTTGATCTCAAAATAAACATTAAAAACTAAAATTAAATATTAATTTCTATGCTTGATTTATAGGCCATAAAATACAAGAGCAAGGAGGTTAGGTTGAACTTGTACCAGGCATGAGTTTGACCTCAGCTGGAGTACAGTGTCCAGTTCTGGGCACCGTCCTTGAGGAAGGAAGTGAAGGCATTGGAGAAAATGCAGAAAAGATTCGCGAGAATGGTTCCAAGGATCAGGAATTTCAGTTATGGATATAGGTTGGAGAAGTTAGGGCTGTTTTCCTTGGATAAAAGAAGGCTGAGGGGATTTGCTAGAGGTGCAAAGAATCATGAGGGGCTGGACAGAGTAGAAGTGGAAAATCCTTTCCCACATTGAGAATGAGAGGGCAGAGATTCAGAGTAATTGGCAAAAGCGATATGAGGAAAAACTCTTTCCTGCAGTCAATGGTTAAGTTCTGGAATGCACAGCCTGAGAGTGTGGTGGAGGCAAGTTCAATTGAAGCATTCAAAAGGGAATTTGTCTGTTATCTGCAGGATTATGCGGACAAGGTGGGAGAATGACACTGCATAAGTTGCTCATTCAGACAGCTGGTGCAGATATGATGGGCTGAATGGGCTCCTTGGGCACTGTAAAAACTCTGTGCATATGTAAGCTCGATTTACAAATCTAGGGGATAGGAATTGGTTTCTGTTACACCCGTTTTACAGGCTTAAAATGGGTACAAGGGGAACCAATTTTGTGGGGCAACATCCTGTGCCCCAAGAGTGCCTGAAAAATCTTAAATTCAGAATTGGATTCGACTTTTTTCAGGTCTTCAGGCTGACTGCCTAACATTAGGCCCCTTTTATATGGTTATGAAGGGCCAAATATGTGTTTAAGATGCTTTCTGGAAAGTGTGGTTGCCCTGAGCAGGCCTTGGGCCTGCAGCACTTGTGTTTTCTGTGGATCAAGCTGCCATCAAATCAGTTGGTAAATTTTGTTTCTACTTTAACTTTGGAACTAAGAGGAGTGAGAGTGCTCTTCCCAGAGACACAGTGGGTGGAATTATCTGATAATGGGGCTATGTCCCCACGCCCGCGAGAAAACGGGTGCGAATCACTCTGGACTTTCCTGGTGAAAGTCCAGAGTGATTCTTCATTTTGAAGGCGACCAGCAGGGCCCCGGAGTAGTTGACACAGCTCCGACTGCCGATACAACTGCACTTCCGACCGCGGGTCCGTGCATGCGCATGGCCGCCGCCTGTGGCGGCGGACTCGCGCAACATGGCGGACCCACACAGTGGGCCGGCCCCGACAATATAGGCCCCTCCCCCAAGGACTGTGTCCGCAGCCGCCACTCCAAGCTCCCAACGGGTGGGACCACGAGTGAATGACGACGGCGGGAACTTGGCTAGTTGTCGGCGGAGAATCGCCGCGGGGGCCTCTTTTGGGGGGTCCCGGAGAATTGCGGGAAAGCGTCGGACTCGATCGCGGGTCTGATGCCCCATTCTCCGCCCCCGCGCCAAGCACGATTGCGGCACGGAGGGCCGGAGAATCCCAGCCAGTATTCCTGACAGATATGATTGGCCCCCTTCCGTTGTCGTCCCTTCCCCACATCTGGTTGGGACTTACCCCAGCACTGAGGCAGGAAACCCAGAATTGATAGCTTCCCTCAGATGAGCTGCTTGTGGAGGCACAACTGGTGCTGACAGCACTCCCTAAATACATTGATGAGCCAAAGGACCTACTGTCTTCAGGGCTTTCAGGAGAATTAGGGAGATATTCACCACACCAAAAGTGGCTCAAAGATGGACCCAAATAAAAATCTGCTCTTTTTTTTGATAAAGTAAAATATCCAAACAGATTTTGGGTTGTTGACCTTAACAGACCAATCCCGCGTGCATTGTGTGTTACTAATGTAATTCCATGAAAGACTGTCTCAATGAATTTACTGCAACAATTTCACTTGAGCAGTTATAATAAGCTGAAATGCAGTGTAAGTAAATTAGTTAAATGTGACATTTTGAGTTTAACTCACCCTAAAATTGAAAATTAATCTTGGCTTCTTATTTACAGATATCTAACAATTTGTGAAATTTTGTTCATACGGGGCAGGCATTATGGCTAGCGTAAGGTTCAGTTAGGTTCCCATTTAAAGGGTACTTCATTATTATTCCTCTCCCGATTAGGAGCTTCCTGCAACCTTGAGAAAATAGATGACTGTGTGTAATTTGCACTTTCCCCGCTGTCAGCGTGGGTTTCCTCCGGGTGCTCCGGTTTCCTCCCACAGTCCACCTCGGTCCAAAGATGTGCAGGTTCGGTGGATTGGCCATTCTAAATTGTCCCTTATTGTCCAAAAGGTTTAGGTAGAAAATGGTGCACAGAGCACACCTAACCAGATCCCGAATGAGCATGTTCCTCTCAGAGGTGGAGGACAAATGTGAATGGTGCAAGGGAGTCAGCTGATGATCAGCAGCACCACCCAAAGCTGCAGACTGGCTGGCAGACCTGTGTGCCGGGGAGCGGGGGGCGCGGGGGGTGGGGGTGGGGCGGGGGGGGGGGGGGGCGGAATGGAGGCAAAGCAAGGGGAAGGGGGGCTAAAAATCCCACAGGAACACCGTGAGATACAAGAGGCACAGCTGTAGGGGGATAAACCCAAGGGCAAAAGGAGAAATGGCAACAAACGGAGAAGAGCAAGTCAGGGCCAACAACAGGCAGGGCTGCAGAGGCTGACTGGTTAAATACCGAAGGCAGACGGAGCAGACAATTGTAAGTATGTACTGTGAGCCTAACCTGTTCGCACTTTGGTTCACTTTTTTAATCTTTCTTTTTATTTTTTACTTCTCTTTCTTTTTCTCTTGTATAAACCCGAACCGCACCCTGATTGCCGTAAAATACTACTCACGTGTAGGACACTTGTAACTCAACGTTCAAACTACAAATATGTAATTAAAAATGATTTGTTAAATATAAGATGTGAAAATCCAATAAAACATTTAAAAAAAAGGTTAGGTTGGGTTATGGGGTTACGGGTATAGGGCGGGGCAATGAGCCTAGGTAGGGTGCTCTTTCAGAGAGCTGGTGTGGAATCGAAGGACAGAATGGCCTCCTTCTGCACTGTCGGGATTCTATGATTCTATGACCACCCGAGATGGACCATTATGTTCACTGAATACCAGATGGACAATGGCATTCGCTCCATTTGTTCAGGCAAAGCTGGTTAAATGTAGAGTGCAATTTGACGGAAAGATTTGACGGGCCATCCTGGTGGCCCTCCCCCAGTGACAGATCACCGCGCCCCCCCCCCCCCCCCCCCCCCCCCCCACCAGGGCGGTCGCGGACTGAGTCCGCAGCTGCCACTCCGAATCCCGCCTGTTGAAACCATGCGTGAACCATACAGACGGGAACTCGGCCAGTTGTCGGCAGAGAATCACCGTGGGGGGCCTCTTTCAATGCCCCCCGGAGAATCGCTGGAGCGGCGTCGGACCTAATCGCGGGTCTGACGCCCATTCTCCGCCCCCGCGCCAAGCGGGATTGAGGCACAGAGGCTCAGAGAATTCTGGCCCCTGTTCCCTGAGAGGATTGGAGGATCAGCAGCAGGGTCACTAATATTGCCTGGGAGTCAGTGGTAGCTGCTGTCAGTATGGGCAGTATGACACGGAGGACCGCTGTCCAAAGTTGGAAGAAGACCAATGACCTCCAATGAGCTGCAAGGGTAAATTACCTCCTGTCTCCTGGCATCAGTTCTGCACGCCACCCCTCAAATTCTCAAACCGACCCCCCCCAGCTCCACAAATCACTGGCTGACACCTCGCACCCACCCCACATCTGGGGCGACATTCTCCGACCCCCCGCTGGCGTGAATCCCGCCCCCGCCAGTTGCCAAAGTCTCCGGCACCGAATATTCGGTGGGGGCGGGAATCGCGCCGCGCCAGTTGGCGGGCCCCCCCCCCCCGCTCGATTCTCCGGCACGGATGGGCCGAAGTCCCGCCGATAAATTGCCTGTCCCGCCGGTGTAAATTAAATCACCTACCTTACCGGCGGGACAAGGCGGCGCGGGCGGGCTCCGGGGTCCTGGGGGGGGCGCGGGGCGATCTTGCCCCGGGGGGTGCCCCCACTGTGGCCCGGCCCACGATCGGGGCCCACCGATCCGCGGGCGGGCCTGTGCCGTGGGGGCACTCTTTCCCTTCCGCCTTCGCCACGGTCTCCACCATGGCGGAGGTGGAAGAGACTTCCTCCACTGTGCATGCGCGGGAATGCCGTCAGCAGCCGCTGACGCTCCCGCGCATGCGCCGCCCGGAGATGTCATTTCCTCGCCAGCTGGCGGGGCAACAAAGGCCGTTTCCGCCAGCTGGCGGGGCGGAAATTCCTCCAGCGCCGGCCTAGCCCCTCAATGTTGGGGCTCGGCCCCCAAAGATGCGGAGCATTCCACACATTTGGGGCGGCGCGATGCCCGTCTGATTGGCGCCGTTTTGGGCGCCAGTCGGCGGACATCGCGCCGTTTCCGGAGAATTCTGCCCCTGATCTTTGTGCTTGCTCCTCAGAACCCACTGGCACCCACCGGCACAAACTCTTCATGTACAGGTGCAGTGCCACATGCCATCTGCTATAAACCTCCCTGAGCCATCAAGCGTGTGGCTCACAATGCCCCCTTTTTGCTCCCTCAGAAGAAGATAGCCCGTAATAAGTGGGAAAGGGCCAAGACGAGTACCAGAGATCCAAGTCCTCACCCCCTATGAGGAATGGGCCCTGGAGAGCACGGGGTTGTCTGAGGAGAGAGCAGTCACTGACATCGAGATTGGCCTGCACCATAGAGGTGAGGGTCCAGTACCCCTTTATCCAGATGACCGGTCACAAGTGAGTTGTTCATATCAGACAAAATGGTCCTTCCCTCTTACTGACCACATGTTCATTGTCTCACAGGATCTCCATTTGATGGGGATGGGCTATCCAGAGTCGGTCCCCCCTCCCTGCCACCCAAGAGATCACCTTTGAGGAGAGCTCCGAGGAAACCACTGGTGAAGTGTCACAGCTTTCACCCTCCACCAGCGCAGAGACACACACATTTCATAGAATTTACAGTGCAGAAGGAGGCCATTCGGCCCATCGAGTCTGCACCGGCTCTTGGAAAGAGCAACCTACCCAAGGTCCACACCTCCACCCTATCCCCATAACCCAGCAACCCCACCCAACACTATGGGCACTTTTGGACACTAAGGGCAATTTACCATGGCCAATTACCTAACCTGCACATCTTTGGACTGTGGGAGGAAACTGGAGCACCCGAAGGAAACCCACGCACACACGGGGAGGATGTACAGACTCCGCACAGACAGTGACCCAAGCCGGAATCGAACCTGGGACCCTGGAGCTGTGAAGCAATTGTGCTAACCACAATGCTACCGTGCTTTGGTGGGCCACATTAGTAGATTGGCTTCTGGGACATAATCTGGGGAGCACCACACAATTGCTGATGCGCATCAGGTGGAGGCAGCAACATCCAAGGGAGTCAGCAATCGGAGGTATGCTGGACCCCAGGACTCAGCTGAGTCCCATTCAGATGCCAAGCCTCTGAACAATGTCCTCGCGATGTCACCAAGATTCCAGTGAGTTCATAGCTGATTAGAAGAGTCCCAAAGGGCACGGGTGCAGGCGATGTTACCAACAATGCATGGCACTGAGGCCAACACTGCTATGGTGCGACCTCAGTGCAAGCCTGGAGCACGACATTTGCATCTTGGGTGGTGGTGCCCAAGGCATGGCTCAGTCTCTGACGACCATGGCTGAGGGCCTCAACATCATGTCCCAATCACTGAGGAACATGTCCCAGGTGCAGGTGAACATTACTGAGGCACTGCAGAACATTGCCCAGTCACTGAGGACCATTGCTGAGGGCGTTGACACCATGGTGCAGACAATGGGGAGACGCCAGGACTGTCAGAGCCAGATGACTCAGAGGTCTCTGGAGCTCACTCCAGCTGCCCCTCCATCCCATGGAGACCCCAAGGGTCCTATCAGCACCGTCAGGAAGTGCTAGTGGACAAAGGCCAACCGCGGCCAGCCATCAAGGAGACGACGGTGGTCTCCATTTCTTCCGAATGCTGCCCTTCTGAAACCAGTGGATCTGAAGGGCGTGGGTGATTCCAGTGACACCAGTAAGTTGGCCGGGCAGGAGGGAACGGAAAGCTCACAATTAAAACACGTTACACCTTATAGAATTTACAGTGCAGAAGGAGGTCATTTGGCCCATCGAGTCTGCACCGGCCCTTGGAAAGAGCTCCCTACTTAAGTCCACGCCTCCACCCTATTCCCGTCACCCCACCTAACCTTTTGGACACTAAGGGGCAATTTAGCAAGGCCAATCCACTTAACCTGAACATCTCTGGACTGTGGGAGGACAGCAGCACACCTGGAGGAAACCCACGCAGATACGGGGAGAAAGTGCAAACTCCACACTCACCTGAGGCTGGAATTGAACCCGGGTCTCTGGAGTTGTGAGGCATCAGTGCTATTAGCGCCATTGTGCCGCCCTGATGCATGTGAAGCTTCTGCCACATTAATATTCACAGTGGGCCTGCCTGCACCCCTCCACCCTCTGTTGCCCTCCGCTGCCCAGGCACAGTTGTCCAAGATCAAATATCCCTGATGCTGACTTTGCTGAGAGGATGGGCGAGAGCGCACTGTCAGCAGAAAGACAGGAGTCAGACTGAGGAGCCGCTGAGGACACACTGACTGTGTCACACAGGTCAATCAACTTGGGGGTCTAACAGGGCAGTCGGGGAGGGGGTGGGTATGGGAAGGGCAAGGAATGAGGGTAAGGAAGGAGAGAAATGGGTGGGAAGAATGGATAAGGGGGAGGGGGGATTTGGTGAGAAGGAGGGTAATAGGGGATTGGGGGGAAGGAGGGATTGGGGGATTAGTTGACGGGCAAAGTCTCATCCTTTGAGAAACAGATGAGGATGAGGGCCTCGCTGGTCCTCTAGACATGCTGGACTCTCGCAGCTGCCTGTCCTTTATCCTCCGGCTCCTGCTGCGGCTCCTTCCTGGGCTCGTCTTCCAATCCCTCCTGGTCCGCCTCCTCCTCCTCAGACAATGTCACTTGTCCCTCCTTCTCCTCCTCCAGCATGTCGCCCTGCTGTGCCAGGTTGTGGAGGGCACAGCAGACAACCACAAATGGGATACCCTCTGAGGGTGTACTGCAGTGCACAACCAGAGGGGTCCAGGCAGAGGAACCGCATTTTGAGCAGTTCGAAGTACCGCTCAATGACAGCCCGGGTGGCAACATGGGCCTCGTTATATCGGGACTTCACCTCAATCTCCGGCCTCCGCACCGGCTTCATCAGCCAAGTCCTCAGCAGATACCCCTTATCCCCCAAGAGCCAACCCATCATCCTGGGGTGGTGTTCGAAGACGCCAGGGATCCCTGAGTGTCCCAGGATGTATCTGTCATGCATGTTCCCTGGGAAGCATGCCACACGTGCATGGTCGTTTGGCAGTTGTCGCAGCTTCCAGGTTCGATTCCCACTTGGGTCACTGTCTGTGCGGAGTCTGCACGTTCTCCCTGTGTCTGCGTGGGGTTCCTCCGGGTGCTCCAATTTCCTCCCACACGTCCCGAAATACATGCTGTTAGGTGAATTGGGCATTCTGAATTCTCCCTCTGTGCACCCGAACAGGCGCCGGATTGGGGCGGCTCGGGACTTTTCACAGGAACTGCATTGCAGTGTTAATGTAAGCCTACTTGTGACAATCATAAAGATTATTATATTATTATCTGTGAGGAATTAGAGCCTGTCGCGCCTTCTCTCAGAGTGCCATCCATCGAGCCAGTTGTGCTGGAAAGCCTTGCTTTGCACACTCATCCCCGTCCACAGCAGGAGCCCCTAGACCCCTGGTGGGAAGATTAGGGAGACCATGCTCAGGTACCCTTCCTGATCCACACACTTACCATATGGTCACGAGGATATCCCCAGTGCTAATGCACAGTTCTTGAGTGTTTGATTGTTGGTCGCTGCCTCTATGGTGCTGACGCTTCCAGAGTTCCAGCAAACTGTTCAGGCTTCAACGTTTGATTGAAATGCGATGCAATAATCATCGTCTGAGACATGGCCCGTGTACCCCCGAGAAGCCACTTGAGAATTTAAAAAAATTAAATGGTCAACAGTAGCAAAGATTTTAAAATCAACTGTGTAACATTCCACATATCACACTAACCATTAATTAACAAAAAACATCACTGCTCCATATCGGTACCAATACAAAGCTGTATCAGTTAATGCCAAAAAGAAAAACATACGCTATTACCCCTCACAGGTTCCTCAACAGAAATGGAGGATAAATGGAGAATGTGTTATCATGTCCAGAACTTTGTCGTAGAAATGATCCGTCCATCAATGTATGGCTTGTTCCACGTATCAGTGCCATTCTCCGTCCAGGAGCCGCAGCTGTGCAGGCCCCTTCCACTGGGCCCAATCTCACCAGAACCAAATCCTGGCATCCACGTATTCCACTGCCACTCAAGGTGCAGTTGAACATCCTTTACTCCCAGCATGTTTATCTGCGGTGACGTGCCAGTTAAATGCAGCACTCACCACTCCAGCAACAAAAGCATCAGCAATCTGCAAAGGCATTTTTTCAATGGTGTCATCAGGTGGCCCATTTGGAAGAATGTCATGCATGAGGTCCTGTAGTATCTTCTTGCTTCAAACTGGATTTCCTTCTGGACTTATACATCCCCTTGAGTCTGGTGTTCCAGGATCAGGTATCTTAGAAAGAATTGTCCTTCTTTCGGGCTATAGAAAAGGAAGGAAACAGCGACAGCAGCCTCCAGGCATCTGCAGCCACCAGCAGGAGCAAGCAGCAAACACAACCTGCAGCTGCAAAGTATGCCAGAAAATGGAAATGGCTACTCACGTCCACAGTCCCCCTCAGCAGCCATTGCGCCAGTTCCCCATTTTTAGAAAGGAGTACTAAACGACGCCTGCATGATTTCTCGCTGGGGAGCTGGTTAATTCCTGGGAGGCCATTGTATTCAACTTCAATTTCGCTAATGAGATGAAAATGAATGCAAATTAGGGTGAATGATACGCTCGCCATATTTGGGCGTGATCCGGAACTTGCCATCGGGGGCGGGCTGGTTAGATGGCAAACTCTCGATTTTGGCCTTTTCTGCTATTTAACCAGCGCGCCCCAGATCTGCACCGGGTGCAACGCGTGGTTAAATCGCGCTCACGGTCTGCAATTAAGACACCTGAAACTGCACGGGAAGTTCAACATTCTCCACAGCTGCTGCTGCTGTGCTTTTCCATGTATCTTGGCCCCGTGTCTGCTCAGCAAGGTGCAGACAATGCAGAAGTGGTGACTTATTGCCGTACATGCCTTCCTTGACATTGCCCTGAAAGCACCCCCGACCCTGACCTTGGTAAAGCCTTTCTCCTAATCTCAATCCTGCAAACTGCTCACATCTCACAAGCATCATAGGCGTTAATGAGTTACACAGCCCTTTTACAAGAACAGAAAGACACCCTTATTCAACCATCCTGGGAAAAGAGCTCTGTTAATTCCACTGGAGACTTTCCTCAGCAGAAGTGCGGTGCTTTATTCATTGTTGGGAAGCAACGCGCGTGGCGCTGAATTATTTCACATTTCACACATGCCAACTATGATTTTGAACTTGCACTCGTGCAAAATAAAAGTTGAGCTGTGAAATTGTGATCAACCCCATGGAATACGTCAAGTATAATTTACCGGTGTATACCCTCTCTGTCGCTTGCACATTTCCAATCAGAAAGTACCTGTTTTCTGCTGCGTTTTAAAAAGAAAAACCTTTCCCCTTTTGCCTGTGCAAAACAAGAATTCCTACCAGGTGTAAAAAGCAGTCAACGCCGGCAAGGTGGCAGCAGACGCAATAGAAATATGGTTTAGCTATTCTTCTGTAACACCACTCTCTTTATTTTCCTTTGGGGAACAGACCAATACAACCTTTTGACAGTATCACAGATTCCAGGTACATAAACTGTCTGTAATCAGATAGCAGATACCATTTCATAACGAGGAACTCAGTGTTTTTAGTACAAAGGCATATAATAAAAACTGCAGCACCAAAAGCACTTCAGTCAATCCCTGACCACGTTAACTTGGTGAATGTATTTTTAAAAAAAATCAGTCTTGATGGAGGTCAAGTCAAGCGCAAAGCACTAAACATACTCTCTTCCACTGTTGCACACCAGGAGCACACCTAAAACTGCAGACTTCAATGTAATATATCAAGTATAGTGGGACATATTTGAATTCAATTATGAGTGTGTCTGTGTGCTATTATGCGGTATTTGTAGGTTTAGTAAAGTATTGAGTGCCATCCAGCACGAACAGCAGTGCCCAAGAGGAAGCTCCGAGGGAGGGAATATCTGCAGAGATTATTTTGTTCACAGAGGAGCCATGGGAACTTCAATCAAACAGCATACATGGTACCTGTGACAATGCAGTTTTCTCTCAGTTTTGTTTTGTCGCGTCGGCCTCAGTTGTTTGCTCAAGTCTTAGATCGGGCCTTAAATCCATTATTCATCAACTCAAGAGATGAGGACGCTGCTGACTGAGCCAAGCTGCCAGTTGGATGAAGTTGAGCCAAGGGTATGAGTGAGGCATCTTACTTTATGTGTGCAGTGGCTTAATTACAACTGGAATGAATGCTCATCACTACTGTTTACTACAAATGTGTGTCTTTGCCTGTAACGTAAACATGAATGTAAATATTAATTCAATTCACTCCACTTATTGTCAAGAAATGGTTGAAGATATTGGATACTGTAAAGGGTATGGGTCCTGACAATATCCTGGCAACAGTATTGAAAACCCGTGCTTCTCCAGAAGGAGAAGTTCAGACCAACATTCTTATTTCCCAATTTTCACTGCTTTTTTGCTTCTGGGTCAGACAGCCATGCCCCTAGCCAAGCTGTTCCAGTACAGCTACAACACTGGCATCTACACAGCAATGTGGAGAATTGCCCAGGTATGTTCTGTACACACCAAGGAGGGCAAATCCAACCCGACCAATTACCACCCCATTCGTCAACTCTCAATCATCAGTAAAGTGGTGGAAGGAGTCATCAACAGCGCTATCTAGTGGCACCAAAATGGCAATAACCTTCTCACTGACGCTCACTTTGGGTTCCCCCAGGGTCACTCAGCACCTGACCTTATTACAGCTTTGTGCAAACATGGATAAAAGAGCTGAACTCCAGAGGTGAGGTGAGAGTGACTGCCTTTGACATCAAGGCAGCATTGACTGATTATTCCATCAAAGAGCCATAGAAAAATTAATCATGGGAATCGGGAGAAACTCTCTGCTGGTTGGACCACAAAGGAAGATAGTTGTGGTGGTTGGAGGTCAATCATCCCAGCCCCAGGGCATCACTACAGAGTAGCGTCCTCGGCCCAACCACCTTCAACTGATTCATCAATGATCTCCCTTCCATCATAAGGTCAAAAGTGGGGATGTTCGTGGATGATTGTATAATGTTCATCACCATTCACGACACATCAGCTACTGAAGCAGACTGTATAGATATGCAGAAAGACCTTGTCCATATTCAGGCCTGGGCAAGTAACATTCATGCCACACAAGTGTAAGACAGTGACCATCTCCAACAAGAGAAAATCTAACTATTTCCCTGTGAAATTCAATGGCATTATCATTGTTGAATTTCCCCACCATCAACATCATGGGCGTTACCACTGATGAGAAACTGAACTGGAGTACAGGTTGAAAATCCCTTATCCGAAATGCTTGGGGCTGTGTGTATCGGATTTCTGAATACACTGCGCAAGTGTGGTGTGTATTGGGAAGTGCACATGTGCGGTGTGCGTTGGGAATTGCACATGTGCGGAACATTGGGAAGTGCGCATGTGTGGAACATTAGGAAGTGTGCATGTGGGAACTGCGCATGTGTGGCGCACGTTAGGGACTGCACATGATCAGCATGCTTGAAAAATTGCAGGCTTTGGAATTTTCCGATTTTTGAAATATCGGATAATGGATCTTCAATCTGTACTATAAATACTGTAGCTACAAGAGCAGGTCAGAGGCTGTGAATTCTGCAGCTAGCAACTCACCTAACGACTCCTCAAAGCTTGCTCACCTTCTACAAGGCACAAGTCATGAGTGTGATGGAATACTCGCCACTTGCCTGGAGTGAAGCTCGAGCAACACTCAAGAAGCATTTCACAGGTCAAGGAGACACCGCCTGAGTGAGTGAGACACAGACAGTGAGAATTTGGTAGTTTGGTGCAGTGAGGTAACCAGGAAAGGTAAGTGGTTAATCTAATTTTGCTGTTTTTCAGTTAAAGGTGCAGTGTAGATTAGTGTCTGATTGGCTGAAGCTGCTCCCACCCTAATTGCTGAGAGGCAGTTATCTGGCAGTCACCTGAGGCCTGTTAAGGGGCACAAAGGTACACATTGTATTCTTCTCTTTGAAGTTTTAGTGTGAGTCATCCTAAAGTCTGTATAAAAGACAGACAGAAAACGCACATTAGTAAGCATTGCACAGGTCAAGGAGACACAGCCCAAGTGAGTGAGACACAGACAGAGTGAGAATTTGGTAATTTGATGCAGTGAGGTAATTCGGTGAAGAGTGGGAGAAGGTGCTTTTTCCCGACTGTTCTGTTCTCTCTCTTTCTTCGGGCCTAATTGCGGGAGCCGTTCGGAGGAGGAGGAGCAGTCTCTGTGAGTATAAAAACCTAACGGTAACTTCCTGTTTTCCAGTTTTTCCCCCAAAAGTGACGTCAGAGGGAAGCTGTGATCTGATTGGTTGATAGCAAATCTGTCCCAAATTTAAAAAAAAACACACAGCTAAACTCATTAACTTAAATTAAACTAATTAATTAATTAGTGATGGCTGGTCAGGTGATGTGCTTGAGCTGCTTGATGTGGGAGCTGGCAGATCCCATTGCGAGCTGCAGCGACCACATCTGCAGTAAGTGTTGGCTGCTCGAAGAGCTCCGGCTCAGAGTTGATGAGCTGGAGTCTGAGCTTCAAACACTGAGGCACATCCGGGAGGGGGAGACTTACCTGGACACTGTGTTTCAGGAGGCAGTCACACCTGTCAGAGTAAGCAGTTTAAATCCTGCCAGTGGCCAGGGACAGCAGGGTGTGACTGCAAGTCAGGCAGGTAAAGGGAACCAGCAGTCAGGAACTCAGGAGCCTCAGCCCTTGACTCTGTCCAACAGGTATGAGGCACTTGCTCCCTGTGTGGATGGCGAACAGGGCTGCAAGAAGGATGAGTCAGCTGACCAAGGCACCATGGTTCAGCAGGCCATTCAAGGGGAGGGAGTAAATAGGCAAGTTGTAGTTGTAGGGGATTCTATTATCAGGGGGATAGATAGTATCCTTTGTGAGCAGGATAAAGAGTCCCGCATGGTATGTTGCCTGCCCGGTGCTAGGGTGCGGGACATCTCTGACCGGCTTGAAAGGATACTGGAGAGGGAGGGGGAGGATCCAGTTGTTGTGGTCCATGTCAGTACCAACAACATACGCAAGTCTATAAAAGAGGACCTGTTTAGAGATTATAAAGAGCTAGGATTCAAATTAAAAAACAGGTCCTCAAGGGTCATAATATCCGGATTACTGCCCGAGCCACGTGCAAATTGGCATAGGGAGGCAAGAATAAGGGAAGTTAACACGTGGCTGAAAGAGGGGTGTGGGAAAGAGGGGTTCCTTTTCATGGGACACTGGCATCAGTTTTGGGACAGGGGGGACCTATACCGTTGGGATGGTCTCCACCTGAACCGAGCTGGGACCAGTGTTCTGGCGAAAAGAGTAAATAGGGTGGTCAATAGGACTTTAAACTAAAGATTGGGGGGGGGAAGGGAAAGTCAGGGAACCAAGAGGTGAAGTAATCAGTGGGAAGCGTAGCTGCTTAGGAATACAAAAAAGCACGAAAAGACAAAACTCAGGAGAGGTTACGATAGTCCTCATCCCACAAAATATGACACAGTGTATGGAAAGGCTCAGTAAACCAAGGTCCACCACACTAAGAAAACAAAAAGGGACGGTCAATAGAGAATTAAAGGTGCTATATTTAAATGCGCGCAGTGTACGGAACAAGGTAGATGAGCTTGTGGCCCAGATTGTGACTGGCAGGTATGATGTGGTAGGCATCACAGAGACATGGTTACAGGGGGTTCAGGACTGGCAATTAAACATCCAGGGATTCACAACCTAGCGAAAAGACAGAGAGGTGGGAAGTTAATTAGGAATGAAATTAAATCAATAGCACTAAACGACATAGGGTCAGATGATGTGGAGTCTGTGTGGGTAGAGTTGAGGAACCACAAAGGCAAAAAAAACATAATGGGAGTTATGTACAGGCCTCCTAACAGTGGTCAGGACCGGGGGCACAAAATGCACCACAAAATAGAAAGTGCACGTCAGAAAGGCAAGGTCACAGTGATCATGGGGGACTTCAATATGCAGGTGGACTGGGTAAATAATGCTGCCAGTGGACCCAAGGAAAGGGAATTCATTGAATGTTTACAGGAGGGCTTTTTGGAACAGCTTGTGATGGAACCCACGAGGGAACAGGCCATTCTGGACTTAGTGTTATGTAATGAGCCAGACTTGATTAAAGATCTTAAAGTAAGGGAGCACTTAGGAGGCAGTGATCATAATATGGTAGAATTCAATTTCCAATTTGAAAGAAAGAAGGTAGAATCAGATGTAAAGGTGTTACAGTTAAATAAAGGTAACTACAGGTGCATGAGGGAGGAACTGACGAAAATCGACTGGGAGCAGAGCCTAGTGGGAAAGACAGTAGAACAGCAATGGCAGGAGTTTCTGGGAGTAATTGAGGACACAGTACAGAGGTTCATCCCAAAGAAAAGAAAGGTTATCAGAGGGGGGATTAGGCAGCCATGGCTTACAAAGGAAGTTAGGGAATGCATCAAAGCAAAAGAGAAAGCCTATAATGTGGCAAAGAGTAGTGGGAAATCAGAAGATTGGGAAGGCTACAAAAACAAACAGAGGATAACAAAGAGAGAAATAAGGAAAGAGAGGATCAAATATGAAGGTAGGCTAGCCAGTAACATTAGGAATGATAGTAAAAGTTTCTTTAAATACGTTAAAAACAAACGGGAGGCAAAAGTTGACATTGGGCCGCTTCAAAATGACGCTGGTAATTTTGTGATGGGAGACAAGGAAATAGCTGAGGAACTAAATAAGTACTTTGCGTCAGTCTTCACAGTAGAAGACATGAGTAATATCCCAACAATTCTGGAGAGTCAGGGGGCAGAGTTGAATATGGTAGCCATCACAAAGGAGAAAGTGCTAGAGAAACTAAGAGGTCTAAAAATTGATAAATCTCCGGGCCCAGATGGGCTACATCCTAGAGTTCTAAAGGAGATAGCTGAAGAAATAGTGGAGGCATTAGTTATGATCTTTTAAAAGTCACTGGAGTCAGGGAAAGTCCCAGAGGATTGGAAAATCGCTGTTGTAACCCCCCTGTTCAAGAAGGGAACAAGGAAAAAGATGGAAAATTATAGGCCAATTAGCCTAACCTCGGTTGTTGGCAAGATTCTAGAATCCATTGTTAAGGATGAGATTTCTAAATTCTTGGACGTGCGGGGTCAGATTAGGACAAGTCAGCATGGATTTAGTAAGGGGAGGTCGTGCCTGACAAACCTGTTAGAGTTCTTTGAAGAGATAACAAATAGGTTAGACCAAGGAGAGCCAATGGATGTTATCTATCTTGACTTCCAAAAGGCCCTTGATAAGGTGCCTCACGGGAGACTGCTGAGTCAAATAAGGGCCCATGGTATTCGAGACAAGGTACTAACATGGATTGATGATTGGCTGTCAGGCAGAAGGCAGAGAGTTGGGATAAAAGGTTCTTTTTCGGAATGGCAACCGGTGACGAGTGGTGTCCCGCAGGGTTCAGTGTTGGGGCCACAGCTGTTCTCTTTATATATTAACGATCTAGATGACGGGACTGGGGGCATTCTGGCTAAGTTTGCCGATGATACAAAGATAGATGGAGGGGCAGGTAGTATGGGGGAGGTGGGGAGGCTGCAGAAAGATTTAGACAGTTTAGGAGAGTGGTCCAAGAAATGGCTGATGAAATTCAACGTGGGCAAGTGCGAGGTCTTGCACTTTGGAAAAAAGAATAGAGGCATGGACTAATTTCTAAACGGTGACAAAATTCATAATGCTGAAGTGCAAAGGGACTTGGGAGTCCTAGTCCAGGATTCTCTAAAGGTAAACTTGCAGGTTGAGTCCGTAATTAAGAAAGCAAATGCAATGTTGTCATTCATCTCAAGAGGCTGAGAATATAAAAGCAGGGATGTACTTCTGAAGCTTTATAAAGCATTAGTTAGGCCCCATTTAGAATACTGTGAGCAATTTTGTCCCCACACCTCAGGAAGGACATACTGTCACTGGAGCGGGTCCAGCGGCGATTCACACGGATGATCCCAGGAATGGTAGGCCTAACATACGATGAACATCTGAGGATCCTGGGATTATATTTATTGGAGTTTAGGAGGTTGAGGGGAGATCTAATAGAAACTTACAAGATAATGAATGGCTTAGATAGGGTGGATGTCGGGAAGTTGTTTCCATTAGCAGGGGAGACTAGGACCTGGGGGCACAGCCTTAGAATAAAAGGGAGTCACTTTAGAACAGAAATGAGGAGAAATTTCTTCAGCCAGAGAGTGGTGGGTCTGTGGAATTCAATGCCACAGAGGGCGGTGGAGGCCAGGACGTTGAGTGTCTTTAAGACAGAAGTTGATAAATTCTTGATTTCTCGAGGAATTAAGGGCGATGGAGAGAGAGCGGGTAAATGGAGTTGAAATCAGCAATGATTGAATGGTGGAGTGGACTCGATGGGCCGAATGGCCTTACTTCCGCTCCTATGTCTTATGGTCTTATGGTCTAAGAAGCTCAACACCATCTAATACAAAGCACTTAATTGGCACCATTGATCATCTTAAACATTTACTCCCTCTACACCGACGCACAGTGGCAACAGTGTACCATCTACAAGATGCATTGCAGAGACTCGCCAAGGCTCCTTTAACAGCACCTTCCAAACCTTCAAGCCTCTGCCACCTAGAAGGGCAAGAGCAGCAGTTACATGGCAGCACCACCAAGTTCACCTCCAAACTACACACCATCCTGACTTGGAAATATATCACTGTTCCTTCACTGTGGCTGGGTCAAACTCCTGGAACTACCTCCCCACCAGCACTGTGCGTGTTTCTACAACACATGGATTACAGCAGTTTAAGATGGTGGCTCACCATCACCTTCTCAAGGGCAATTAGGGATGGGCAATAAATGCTGGCCTTTCCAGAGGCACTCGCATCCCACAAATGATTAAATTTAAAAAAGTCAATTTGAAAGAGAATTGTTTTGGCAAAATGTTAGCACATAATTGATTAAAGGTTGGTGAACTTAAGCTACTGAAGACCACCATGCACTGAATTATACATTGGTTGATTGAATTCCATTGTATTTATGTTGTTACCCCAGACCTTCACAGTGGCAGAGCTTGAGACTGATAAGGTGATGTGATCGTGGTAGAATATTTTTGCAAATCAGCTCAGTCTGGCACTGGTTAGTGTGGAGTGCCTTATGAAGCTGGGATGTGATGAGTCCGTGCTGCTCAGTGCTATGGTTGGCCTGGAGAGAAGGAAGCTGTGGCGAAAAGCTTCTCTGAGAGTGCCGGGAACGTGGCAAGACAGGAGTCTGGCGAAACATATCATGTGTGTTTTTTTTATGCCCTCATGATTAATAAATTATTCTAAAGCGAGGAAGCTGTGGCCTGGTTCTATGAAGGAGTGGATGAAGCTTGTAACTAAACTGTTGGATAATGTGGCCATTCACAAATTGTCCCAGTAAAGAGGTTATGCCATCATTCTATCGTCAAAATCATGACATAAACATGCATTATTCATATGAATTGTTAAGTGGGTAACCATTAACGCACATCACTTATTTATTTCTTAATCAAGTAACCAAAGCCCTGAAATATTGGCATGGAACACTTGTGTACAAACGCTGAACACATTCACTTAAGGTTTCTCTCACTGGTATTCCAGTGGAGGCGTTGAACTATTTAAAAGAAATGCATTGTCATTTCTGCTAAGTTAGCTGAGTGAGGCATATTGGACATATGCATTAAGCATTTGTATGCTGGAATCCCACTGCGTCACTTCAGGGCTGTTCTTTTAATAAAACGAAGAAAACTCTGGAGGGATTGAAGTGATGACATATCAGGAAAGCCAAGCTCAAACAATAAAGCAATCCGAATGTTCTTTTACAGTGTGTTGTAACGCACCAGCACATGATATAAGCCAAGTATTTTTATGGCAGTATATGTATACACTACCGGCAATATATACACACCACTGATCTTAAACTTAAGAGCACTTATTGTTGACGTTGTTTGTTCTCTTCAACAGCTGCTGCACAGGGGACAGTCAATCATGACCCATGCCTAAGTGTCAGTCCTAAACTGACTTATCCTCATGGAACAGAGACCAACAAATTATTAATGGAGCAGTGATGGTCCCATCTACGGTAAAGGGAAGAAAAAAAAGTTTCACATTTGTACCTGACTGCTCCCCCCCCCCGCCACCACTGGTAAAAATGTCTACATTATTTGGCAGATGAACCATCTTGATTTAGCCTGAACACAGTAAGATCACATAGCTGTAAAGTTTACAGCAGGAACTGAATGAGAAACATTTGATAAAAGCTTGCCAGACACATACCAAAAAAAAAGTAATACAGTGCAGAGGCTGTGTTATGACGGTTCTAAATCTACCATAATCCCTTTAGGAACTTGCCAAATTAAATGCCCCAGCATCCTTCTTCCTAGTGTCAGTTGCTTCTTCTCATGCTTTATAAGGAGCTGTCTCCTCTGATGGATCAAAAACACTGGGCAAAAACTTTCCCATGCCACCATCCTTCAGCATATCTGCATAGCGCAATGTTTATAGTGGACAGCACTAATGGCAGATTTGTTTTAATTCCCCCAGCCTTGTGTTTAGAGTTAACTATCACCCACAGGCAGCCTTTTCATGCCTTATTGTCTGGGTGTGTTGAATCCATTCAGAACGAGATGCATACATGCAGATACACAAAGCATCTTAAATGTTTACTATTCTATAAAGCAGCCCGAAAGAGAGCTTCAGTAAGTATGCTGAACAATGAGAAACAACGCAGGCAGCGTGCCAACATGGGCCTCCTGCCAAGCCACATATCATTAGCCCAGGCTTGCTATAAGCAAGGAAATGAGAAACACATGTTGGGGAGCTGGGGTGAGCCGTACGGGACTCTGGGTCACTGACAGTCAGCCTAAAGCTTTCCTTTCCTCTGCCTCTGCCCGCTGAGGTCAAATGTCAATGTGATTGTCTCAAGTTCTCAGGGCTTTTTTTAAAGCAACTCTTGAGTTATGATTTTCACAGTTATGGGAAAATAACAACCTTGTTTTCTGTTATGCTTTATAAATTCCTCGCCACTCCTTCAAATAGCTTGTGGAAGTGAGGTTGGAATGCTCAAGAAGGACTCAGTTTCGTATGTGAGCCGTTCTGCATTTAAAAAATATAATCAGTGCTGCCTCATCATTAAGTTTCACAGTAGGCTCCTTTTACTTGCACTATATTTTGCACAGGTCACAACATGCGTAAGCATGTAGTTTTGCTTTTTTGTGTGTATGTGTGTGTTAATTTTGGCTTGTCTGAATACAGTCAGCAAAGATGTATCTATAACAGTGCTTGCTTTATTTCCTTCTAAAGCTGGATTCTATTGACATTTGACCTTTCAAGCATTCCATAGATAGTGCAAGAACATGATAATTACTGACTGGTGGTGAGAAAATCAAACAGAGAGGACCCAGCTTTCCACTAACTGTTCTAAATATGCCATTAAGTTGGGAGATATAAATCATTGAACATATTTAACAATAACACGGTTTTTGCATTGAGCAGCCTTTCCTTCATGTGTGTCCATGATCGGCATATTAATAACGTCTTGACCAACAAACACTACTTTGAAGCCTGAGCCATTTTTTGGCTTGACAAAATCCACACTAGCAGTGTATGGGGGAAGAAAAAAGATTCACCTAACAAAACAAGGAGGGACTGTAACTGGAAATGCAATTTTGACTCTCCGCCCAACTCCACTTTTATTTTGATCAAGTGTTTTTCTACATAATAAATTCTATTTTGATACCATCAGACAAAAAGCCTTCGATCCGGACAAACAGTCGCTTGAAATGCATCAAACACCGACTGAAACCAGGTTTCAACAACCTGCGAGGCCTGGTTTATATCTGCTGCGTGACTGAAGCAATTACACTGGGTAGGAAAATGCTGGTAAAGTCAATATTACTTGAGCAAACATCTATTAACTCGATGGAAACGTGTTTTCTTGTATCGTGTTCAGTCCCTTTAAGTTGTGCTAAAGACAGTGTCTATTTTTCTATCTGCCTTTGTCAAAACTCAGTTAACTAATTCAATGCTACTGCATGAAAGGTATGAAGATATAACTACCCTAACCAGTTATACACCAGGAATGCAATTTCTTGATGGCACTCTTCTCTCCTGTAGTCGGCTCAGGCATCAGGTAATTGGCCAAGCACCATGAAATAGATGCTTTGATAGCAAAGTGTGCTGATACTAGAGTCTGTGCACAAAATACAAATAGAGTATTGTTCCTCTCTTTGATCATTTTCTTTACTTCTGCCAAATTGAAACTAGGATAATACGGTCATTACCAAATACCTACTGGAATGTTGGGTAAAGCAATGATTTATGATGATTTTGTAAGCAAATGAATAAAAATGACTCTATTGGTCAGGTTGATGTGTTTAGTACACCATCTAGGCTGAATCAAATTGGTTCAGTTAAACATGATAGTCTATAGGGACTGGGTGATACAGCGGATTAGTTGACAGCACTTTCAACGCTGGGACATGGTTTCAAATCCAGCACAGACTAATAGGATAGAAGTGCCTTTTCTCAGTTGGATTTACAGGAGCTCTGAGAGATGGGACTCTGTCGCTTGTGAATGCTGGGGCAGTACAAAGTTGCCCAGATTCGTTGGTACGGGAACATTCAGTTACCAATGCTGGAAAGCAGGGAGTATGCATGTTAAGCCAAGACGAGAGACAGCTTGGCTGTGATGCCCCCTACAGTCAAACAGCTGTTGACAGCCTTTGCAGCAATGTGATCGTGAAGTATTCCACTTGGAATGGATGCTGGCTGCTGTTGATGCTTGTGGAAATGTGCCCAGGTGTAAGTCACTGACTTCAGAACAGAAAAGAAAATTGATGGAGACATGTTACTTAGTACCAGGTTGTGATATAACAGAACGTGTGAAGCTCAGGAATGTGGGCCTCATTGCAGTAATCATCAGGCTGAACAAAAGAATTGGTAGGATTTTTCGAATAGCAGTGTTTCCTGCCCTGCCACCTGAAGAGACAGTGGGGAATATACCCCCCAATACTGGCTGCCCTACAGCCATTTAATGCTCCAATGAGTGTTAATTGGCTGGAGACAGGACTTTGCTCCTCAATTGGAAGGATATCCTGCCTTAGAGTACTGCCAGGCAATCTGATTGGCTGGCAGCTCAGTAGTCCCAGCAGCACCAGTGGCCAGGGCTGGAACTACAAGCGGACCCCAGTTTGTAAGTTCTGGGATTCAGGGTCAGGTAGCTGTTGGTGGTCTCACAGCAGGGAGATGAGGTGAGGACATAGGGAAGTAGGAACCTTGACGGAGAGGTTGGGGGAAAGGGAGAATCCACGGTGGACAAATCTTGTGGTGGGGTGTCTAGTAAGGAAAGGCCCCCCCCCCCTCTTCCCCTCCGGCTTATCTCTCCAGGCCTGAGCAGGGTAACCTCGCGGGTTTCCCATATGCTCTTAAACTCCTCCCATCAGGCTAAACTTGAGGCCAAGCAGGAAATTTATTTACCTGCTTAAAATAAATTAATTGCCCACTTAAAGGGCCTCAATTTGGGAAAGAGTGGGTGGGCAGGCTGGCCCAGGCCTCGCCCATCCCAGTGTAATATTGTGGACAGGTTGGGGCGAGTGGGAAGTCCATCAGAGGAATTCTACGGGCGCCTGCAAACCTGCCGGAGGGGGAGAGTAAAATTCAGCCCAACTTGAGTGGTTTAGTCCCTCAGATTTGTAGGATAAATCTCATCGTCCAATCTTTGTTAGAATAGAACTTGTATTTTTTTAAGCAAATTTCACATCCAGAGGAAATCTTAAAATGCTTTACGGTCATTAAATTAATTTTTAAGAGATAACACTGTTGACGGTATTGAACATTCTCTGTTCAACTTCACAAATTGTTAATCTCCCTGTCCAATACCTTGTGCTCTTAGATATCCAGCACATGTCTCTCAATGCTGTTCTATAATCAACCACAAAGCGGTGCAGGACAGTGACTCAGGGCATCTCAACCTTTGACTTTCTGTCCTCATGTGCAGGGCAACATTCTGCCTTGACTGACCATCCCATTGCTTGGCTCAGATCAGAAATGCACTACATGATGGATTTAGGGTTTCCAACAATCTCTTCTTCACCAGCCTGGTGTGTTTTCAAATTCTATCCGTTGCTGGCCGACAATTTTAACTGTCCATACAGCGGACCTGTTAAGAAAAAATAAATTGTGGCTTGGTGTTTAGACTAAAATGTTATGTAATCTAGATCTCAACACATCACATTAAAAAGAAAACTGCCCATTCTATTGCCCTTTAAAACTTGCAGATGGTCCTGTGTACAGGGGACTAGATGTTTACGGGTCATCCTACAGGTCAAGCAACCAAGAGGTCGTGAATTCAGATACAATTGAGGCAAATTGCCAAAATTGCGGTTTAGCCTCAGAAAATTAACCACAAACATGGGCAAACAGGTCAAAAAATTCAACGAATACATTCATGTCACTTTAGAGAGGTCTTGTGCACCATCTCCACCCCACCCCTTCTACCTCCTCGCTCCCCCCGTCTGGCCTCCATGTCAATCCAGTGTGCAGTTTACTCCTTTTTGCAATTGGGGATTGGCAACAAATATTCGACCACCTCAAGAAACAAAATTTTAAATAGAACCACTGACCATTTCAGAAACCCAGGTGGGCCAGGAAACAAAATTGCCAGATCAATTAATTTTGTTCAACAGATGTTTTTACCACCACGCAGTAAGACATGAAAACACCAACGCCCCCATGCAACTTGAATGTACAGACTAGCTCGTACATTGTGAGCCCGAATGCTAATCTTAAATTGGTTATTAATGTAATTCTTAACACACTCGGGATTGTTCAGACAGTGCTGCTCATTGCTCACAATGTAGCTCACTTACGAGAAAATTCATACATGAGGACCTGTCCTCTGCAGGCAAAAGGAATTTGTTCGGATATTGTGCTTTTATTTTGAGTTATAAAACATGGGGTTAAAGCTTCCTGGTGCTTTCTCCATGGCAACGCCTCGACCAATCAGAGCCAACTTGTCAACCAATCAGCACCCTTTTCCCATGTAGTCTAAACTGTTGTTTCTTTTGAAATTTAGTATTCTTGTATCTGTCCTGATGAATTCAAGACAAAGAGCTTGGACAGCGTGTCTCCTTTTTTCAGCAACTCAAGTTCTGTGCTACCAAGTGACCAGTTACAGTTCTCGGCAAGCCCCTGGATAACAAATTGTTTCAACAGCAGGAAAAGCATGCAGCGCTAAGACCGGTTCTGGCTTTGAGAAGATTTTCAATTGCACCGTCGTAAAGAGAGCTGACTAGAACCAAGATGCCCCTTTGAGAAAAATAAATGTTCCGTCTGAGGCAGAGTACGATGATCAGGAGATGGCCATTTGATAAGCAGGCCATCAAAGAAGCCTGTGAAGCGATCAACAGGGGTCTTAAGTTGAGCTGCACTCAACCTGTTTATGTGAAGGCCAAAGTAGTATTAACCCTATTTTATCTGTGAATTATTAATATTCCGAAACAACAACCTTCATTTTTTTTTTAGCATATCAGCTTTCCAATCAAGTGCTAACATTTAAAGGGAGAAATCAACTTCTGTCACTGAGATCAGAGGCTGTCAGTATCAACTGATCAGATCACTTAGAAGGTGGAACTGGAGCCTCTTAGAATCAGGTGCATTATACAGGACTGCAAACCATCAGGGTTTCTCAACTGACCACAAACATGAGACAGAAAAATATTAAGTGGAGATCTGAATTTGGGCATGCAGATTCAACATACGATCCTTAAAGAAGTTACGCAACACATCAGCTGTTAAGGAAAATATTTTCTTTTCTTCGAAAGGAACCTTCTGGATTTGATGGCTGACCTTTGTCTTATGTGAAGGTCTATTTCCTTCGATAGTAGTTCCAGCTGCCTTTTTGAGATAAGGTGGATGTTTCCTGCCTTCACTGCCTTAACGAGCCTTATTTGAAAACTCTGTCATTGCATTTGTGCCATTGCCAAAGTTTAGAATCATATAAAAAAAAGGAATGTTGTTCGAGTGATGATGTGTTTTGTTTAAACAAAAAATTGAGATGAACATTCATAGGGGTGGCACGGTGGTGCAGTGATTAGCACTGCTGCCTACAGGGCTAAGGCCCCGGTTCGATCCCGGCTCCAGGGCACTGTCCGTGTGGAGTTTGCACATTCTCCCCGTATTTGCGTGGGTTTCATCCCCACAACCCAAAGATGTGCAGGGTAGGTGAATTGGCCACGCTAATTTGCCCCTTAATTGAAAAAAAAATGATTGAGTAATTTTTTTTAAATTGAAAAAAGAGATGATGAATATTCAGAATTTTTGTCGGCTTCAAAATGTCAATAAATTCACTTTCAAAAATCAAAATGTCTTGGCGGATCATGCTCTATAGAAAATAGATTGAACTCAGCACTTCAATCAATCTTAAATTACCAATGGTGTTAATTGTGGTCTTGCATACTGTAATAAAAGTGATTAAATGTTAGATATTCTTGCAGCTTAGATTATAACATACCTGCACTTTTCTTATCTAACTTGACTTCACGTGACATGGATCTAAATTCGGAACTGTTTATAATCTTTCAGCTTCTTAGCTGCTGTGCCACTTTTGTTTTGAAACTTTCGGTCTGCTCTGGTTAATTTTCTGGAAAGACGTTTTTGAGTTTGTGAAAGTCATTGATGGCATCAATACTCATGTCTTGGAGATTGTCTCACGCGAGAGCTTTACTATTCAGCAAACACGGTGTCCCAGGAAAAGTGGTGCAAACATCGGTTGTAGAATACTGGGGTGTTCGATTGACCCAAGAAAAAAACAATATGATTCTCAGGCTAAAACAAGAATAGAAAATGCTGGACAATCTCAGCAGGTCTGACAGCATCTGTGGAGAGAGAAGTGAGCTAACGTTTCGAGTCTGGATGACTCTTTGTCAAAGCTAAGATTCTCAGACTACCTGCCCATTAAAGGATTATCAATATTTGTTCTAGATCATTGTTATGCGGGTGACACCAGAGGACATCTCTTGGAAGAGCTCTTCAAGTAATCTGTGCTGATCGAAGCACTTCTTTTTCCTCTGCAGACCACTGAATATCATTTCACCGTTGTATGATTCCTGTCATGGACAACTCATTGGAAAGATGCACTGACTTCCTGATTTGTATCCTGGTAAATATATGTAATGGCTCTAATACAGTTAACTCCTTAACACCCAATAACTGGCTCTGGCCATTATACAACCTCCAGTTTCTCAATCAAAAGTATGTCCTTATGTTTATTTGTGCTGAGAGAGGGGAACAATTTACACTGATACCAGCAAAACAACTGATTTGTGTAACTTTAAATATGCCCATACCTTTCATTTAAACAGGTCTCCTGATGTTGGGTATTTTTTTCCCTGACACTGTGAGGCAGCAGTGCTAAAAACTGTGCCACCGAATTGTCATGAGGATAAGGGAAATAGGGGTGTCTCACTGTATGCTATTAAGATTGGAGTGAAACTATATTCCCTTCAAACTCAAATCATTGCGAGGTGACTTACTAGAAGGCGTTTCAGGATTAAGTGTGCTCAGTATTCTGATTAATACAGCCAATTTTTCCAGTCATTTGCATCTAAAACTGCCCAGTATCAATGCCCCGGATTTTGAGTTCAATTTTCCCTGCTCCTCCACAGGTTGTGCTACACTGGTACCTCGCTGATAAACTATCAATTGAAATTCGCACAGCGGCGTATTAAGGATGGTGGGTTGGCAACGAAGGCTGGAGGATCAATAGGAGGCTGCCCCATTCCCTGGCCATGTTTCTGCCAAGGTTGGTGGCTCACAAACTGACTGGACAATTCCAGTCTGCTTCTGCTGGGTGGCCTAATAGGTCATTTAATTGGCCTATTGAGCTACCTGTCACTTGCTGTCATCCATGGAATGAAAATGGCCTCGAGGTGGGAACTTGCTGCTAATCTGGTACGTTGTTCAATGATGATAACTTCTGAGCCTTCCCACCTCTGTTCTTGCTTCCGACAGGAATCCAAAATGCTGCCCTGCATGTCTCAGTGAGGATTTGTTGATCTGATTGGTTGAAGAATATTATTATTCATTGTCCTGCTCACACATGCCACGGTGTCCCTTTAGCAAACATCCTGCTGGAAAGGCTTTCTAAATACTGTAAGTTGCTGCTTAAACAGAAGTTTAAAATGCCAAAATATGAAAGTGGCAGTATGAGTGCAGCCTAAGTATAACTTAAGGAGTGTTTTCTTCAAATATTTTCACTTATGGTATAGACTGCTTGCTAAAAGACTAAATACAGAGTAATTAGGTGCTTTCCAAATTTGCATAAATTTGAGCAAAACGTTTGTGAGTTCAAAGTTCCACAAGGCGTTCTTGTATCTGGGAAGTGAGTCACTTCTGGACAACATTCAGGATAAAACTCTTCCTTTCCCTCGCAAACCTTTCTTACCTTTTAACTCAATGGCACCATTCCCTCTATCATGGGTTTAAGCCCTACAACAGAGAATTGAACACAAACCCTAGGCTGACACTTAGTGCAGTACTGAAGAAGTGCTGCACTCCCAGGGATGTTGTCTTTCAGGTGAGGTGTTAAACCTAGGCTCTGTCTGTACCTGTCAGGGGGCTGTAAGATATTTGGTGGTAGTATTTGAAGAACCACAGGGAGCTCTCTAGATAAACCCAGCATTTATCCAGCAGCATTAAGACTGCTCTCCAGAAGATGCGAGGAGTGAGAAGGTTGGGTTAATTAGGAACATCATCAGGCTATTAGTTAGGTATGTTATCAGCATATAAAATACATATTTTACACTCAGTCCCTCCAGGCCATACTTTGTGAACTTGCTCCGAGACATATTGACATGGGTTCAATGGTCAGAGTAAGGGGCAGTGACATTTCTGCCTTGTTCCTTGATATAAAGGAAATGAAGGGTAGCCAACACCATCATTACACACCATAAAATTTGAGCCTTGAATGAAAGATTTTAATCCACTTACAGAATGCATCACTAAAGGGCACTCTCTTGAGTGTCATGAAAATAAACTTCCACTCCATTAAGTCAAATGCTTTACAGGCTTCCATGGAGAGTACTAAGACTGGAATATTAATGGTATCGCAATGGTTAATCTTATTCAGAAGCAGGCTACTGTCATTAGTACAAAACTAGCCCCATATAATGCCCATTTGGACTGTGTGGACATACCTGTGGGTAAGTCCATCCAACATGTCCAATATTTTGAACTTAGCAATGTGGAGCAAAATGGGACTGTTTGCCATGCTTTAGTTGAGTCCTTGTCTTTATTAAAACAAAACCATATTCGCATCATAGTGGTGCCAGGATGGTTTTCCTTTAGGAGTATGTCTGTCTCCATTACGCGGTAAAAGAGTTTAATCAAAGAGGCCAGATTAGGACAAAATTGAGCAGAAGAGCCATTAGATCCTTAGGTTTCCCCAGACTGGACCCTTTTTATAGAGGGTCAGACTGGTTGAGTTTTGAACAATACACTGTGCATTTTCCTGAGCGAGGTATGTAAGGGGGCAATTACATAATGGTCTTGCCTTATTCTTGTTTGCTTAGTACCTGGATGTACGACATGAGGCTTAATCATTTCCAATTGCTCTGTTACTGTTACCATGAGTTTGCTTCACGCATGCCACAGTATTCCTTTGTAGGTATAGAATGTTAATGGGGAACTTTGCTGGCTTGTTGCCCTATTCATATCAGTCACCTTTTCTAGGCTTAGGAGTTTTGTGTTTTCGGAGGCCCAAACCTCTAGGTGCAAATGGGAAGGGTCTGTGAGCCCATTTGTACTTGAAAGCTTGTAAAGGGAATCTGACAACCAGTGCAGGACCCTGATTTGCACATTTGTCAGCAGTTTCGGGTAAACGTCCTGGATGCCTGTTGAATGGCTCAGCCATCTTTTCGAATGTACATCAATGATTTAGTCCCCCACTATTTTGGTCGAAAGATGAAAATTATCTCCCTGGACTTAAAATAAAGTAATATTACATTTAATATATCTGTTGCAGATGTAGCAATGCTTACAAGACTGGATTAAGCAAACTGATGTTGAGGGATTTATGTACAGTATTTGATTCAAGCATTTATAATCAAAAATTCCAGTCCCAGTCAAACTCATCACTCTAACCTGCTTGTCAGAAATCAGGCAGCCCTAAGGTTTTGTCATCTTTGTTCAAGTAAAGGGCAGCATGGTGACGAAAGTGGTTAGCACGGTTGCCTCACGGCGCTGAGGTCCCAGGTTCGGTCCCGGCTCTGGGTCATTGTCCGTGTGGAGTTTGCACATTCTCCCCGTGTTTGCGTGGGTTTCGCCCCCACAACCCAAAGGATGTGCAGGACAGGTAGATTGGCCACACTAAATTGCCCCTTAATTGGGAAAAAAAATGAATTGGATATTCTAAATGTATTTTAAAAAATCTTTGTTCAAGCAAAAAACAGGCACGACTATACATATTACAGGAATGTTAGCAGCCTTCTGCTGTTTGATTCACACAGGACCAATGAGCAAATGATCCTTCGGGATGAACTTTCTTGTAATAGTGTGGTTGGGAGGAGCCACAGATGTACAGTTCCCTGATTCATCCCTGCTGCAGGGATCTTTCCAGGGGCAGTCTGGGAGATAGATCAACCACCCATTGAACAGAGCAGGGGAGTAATTTGCAAAGTTAAGTCCCCTGTAAGGGATGACATGGAGCCCTCTGGCATTTTGCTGTTGGTTGAGCAGTCCTCTGTATGGACGTGTGGACGCCTTAAGCTCAATGCAGAGAGTATAAGCTCATTACAGAGACCATCAGCTCAATGTAGAGACCATCAGCTCAATACAGAGACCATCCACTCAATGCAGAGACCATTAACTCAATGCAGTGACCATTAGCTCAATACAGCGACCATCAGTTCAATTCAGTCACCGTCAACTCAATACAGAGACCAACAGGTCAATATAATGACCAGCAGCTCAATGCAGTGACTGTCTGCTCAATACAGAGACCATCAGCTCAACACAGAGACCATCAACTCCATGCAGAGACCTTCAGTTCAATACAAAAACCATCAACTCCATGCAGAGACCATCAATTCAATACAGCGACCATCAATTCCACAAAGAGACCATCTGTTCAGTGCAAAGACCATCAATTCCATGCAGAGACCATCAGCTCAATACAAAGATCATCAACTCCACACAGAGACCAACAGCTCAGTGCAAAGACCATCAATTCCATGCAGAGATCATCAGCTCAATACAGATACCATCAACTCCATGCAGAGACCATCCACTCCAGGCAGAGACAATTAACTCAATGCAGAGATTATCAGCTCAATCAGAGACCATCAGCTCAATGCAGAGACCATCAGCTCCATGCAGAGACCATCAGCTCAATACAGATATCATCAATCCATGCAGAGACCATCAGCTCAATACAGAGACCATCCACTCAATACAGAGACCATCAACTCAATGCAGCGACCGTTAGCTCAATACAGAGACCATCAGTTCAATTCAGTCACCGTCAACTCAATACAGAGACCAACAGGTCAATATAGTGACCAGCAGCTCAATGCAGTGACTGTCTGCTCAATACAGAGACCATCAGCTCAACACAGAGACCATCAACTCCATGCAGAGATCATCAGCTCAACACAGAGACCATTAACTCCATGCCGAGACCTTCAGTTCAATACAAAGACCATCAACTCCATGCAGAGACCAACAGCTCAGTGCAAAGACCATCAATTCCATGCAGAGACCATCAGTTCAATACAAAGACCATCAACTCCACACAGAGACCAACAGCTCAGTGCAAAGACCTTCAATTCCATGCAGAGATCATCAGCTCAATACAGATACCATCAACTCCATGCAGAGACCATCAGCTCAATGCAGAGACCCTCAGCTCAATGCAGAGACCATCAGCTCCATGCATAGACCGTCAGCTCAATACAGATATCATCAATCCATGCAGAGACCATCAGCTCAATTTAGAGACCATCAACTCAATGCAGAGACCATCAGCTCCATGCAGAGACCGTCAGCTCAATACAGACATCATCAATCCATGCAGAGACCATCAGCTCAATGCAGAGACCATCAGCTCAATGCAGAGACCATTAGCTCAATACAAAGACCATCAACTCCATGCAGAGATCATCAGCTCAATACTGAGACCATCCACTCCTGGCAGAGACCATCAGTTCAACGTAGAGACCATCAACTCAATGCAGAGACCATCAGCTCAATGTAGAGACCGTCAGCTCAAAACAGAGACATCAACTCAATGCAGAGACCATCAGCTCAATACTGAGACCATCCACTCCAGGCAGAGACCATCCGTTCAATATAGAGACCATTAACTCAATGCAGAGACTATCAGCTCAATGCAGAGACCATCAACTCAATGCAGAGACCATCAGCTCCATGCAGAGACCGTCAGCTCAATACAGACATCATCAATCCATGCAGAGACCATCAGCTCAATGCAGAGACCATCAGCTCAATGCAGAGACCATTAGCTCAATACAAAGACCATCAACTCCATGCAGAGATCATCAGCTCAATACTGAGACCATCCACTCCAGACAGAGACCATCAGTTCAATGCAGAGACCATCAACTCAATGCAGAGACCATCAGCTCAATGCAGAGACCACCAGCTCAATACAAAGACCATGAACTCCATGCAGAGATCAATACTGAGACCATCCACTCCAGGCAGAGACCATCAGTTCAATACAAAGACCATCAACTCAATGCAGAGACCATCAGCTCAATGCAGAGAACATCAGCCCAATACAGAGACCATCAACTCAATGCAGAGACCATCAGCTCAATACTGAGACCATCCACTCCATGCAGGCAGTCACCCTTGCGGCAAGCCATGGATCGGTGATGATAATCTGAACTGGAAACTCCCAACAGCCCCCCCCCCCCCCCACCCCCCCGTAACAAAAAAGAAGAAAAAACTTGCATAGCAAGACATAAACAAGGCAAATCAATATGAAACAGAACTTAGGACATTGGATTCCTCCCGTACATATCGGTTTGCCGGATCGTTAATGTTTTTCTTGCTCAGATGCCCCCCCGAAGAACCCCCCTTCCCTATCCCTCCCTCTTCCCCCCTCTCCCAGAAAGAGATGCCCCCCCCCCCTCCACCCCCCCCCTCCACCCCCCCCCCCCTCCACCCCCCCCCCCCCCTCCACCCCCCCCCCCCCCCCCCCCCCCCCCGGGTTGCTGCTGCTGTCGACCGAACTCCATCTAACGCTCCGCGAGATAGTCTAGGAACGGTTGCCACCGCCTGGTGAACCCCTGCACAGACCCTCTCAGGGCAAACTTTATCTTTTCCAACCCGAGAAACCCTGCCATATCATTTATCCAGGCTTCCACACTGGGGGGCTTCGCATCTTTCCACACTAACAAGATCCTTCGCCGGGCTACCAGGGACGCAAAGGCCAGAATGCCGGCCTCTTTCGCCTCCTGCACACCCGGCTCGTCCGCTACTCCAAATAGTGCTAGCCCCCAGCTTGGCTTGACCCGGACTTTCACCACCTTAGATACTGTTCCCGCAACTCCCCTCCAGAACCCATCCAGTGCCGGCTGCAGCAGTATTAGCAGGCCATCTTACAGCAGGATCAGAGGCGGCCAATTAAGAAGGCACCTCCGGGATGATTGCTAAGCTGGTTTTACTGCTGGCAAGTACAAACTTGGGACTCTCATTTGGTACCAATGTTACGGCCCCAAAGCCTATTCCAGAGACTGGAGCATAAGGTTTAGGCTGAATTGGTGCTGCACTAAGGGAGTGGTGCACTGTCGGATGTGCTGTACTTTAGGTGAGAATTAAGTTAAGCCCCTTCAGCCTTCTTGGGTGGCTGTAAGAGTTTGCATGAGACTGTTTCCAAGAAAAGCTGGGGAACATTGCCTGAAATGGCCATTATTTATCCATTATTAGTCTGGAGATAGCTGCTTGGTGGATTGTTGATGTATCTTTCCCTTCACACTTGAATGTATCTCAATTACCCTGCTTTGAGGCTAACCACAATGTTCATAAACACTCTTGCCACGTTGAATTGCTCCTCGCCACATCAAAAGTCGCTAAGAGCTTTAAGTTCCAATTTTTCACAGCAGAAAGCACTTAGCTCTGTTGGGGGTCTCTGTTGGGGGTCTGATGGGGGGCTAGGGGGGGGGGGGGGACTGTTGGGCGGGGGGGGGGGTAGCAGGATTTACACTGTGGGGGGAGGGAGGCCTTCTGATAGATTTTGGGAGGCACCTCCGTTATTATTACACTGAGCACCTCGACCCAACATGGGATCCATCACATCAGGGCCATGTTGAAAATATCTGCACCAATTCACACCTACATGAATCCTGGCTGAGAGGGCTGGAGCTTCATGGAGGGGCTGGCGCACCGGGCTTCCAGCCCGATCAGATTCAAATGGGTTCATATGACACATTTGCATGGCGCTACCAGCATGGGGCATGTAATTTTCTGCTGTTCCCATCGGGGAACCAGAACATTAGTGCTGCTACCGGCGGCGGGCAGCAGAGAATCCACCTCATTAGCTCATCATTATCATTTGAAAAATGTTTTCCAATTAAGTGGCAATTTAGCGTGGCCAATCCAGCTACCCTGCGCATCTTTTTGGGTTGTAGGGGTGAAACCCACACAGACATGGGGAGAATGTGCAAACTTCACCCAGCAGTGCCGGTATCGAACCTGGGCCATCGGCGCCGTGAGGCAGCAGTGCTAACTACTGCCCCACCGTGCTGCCCTATCTCTCATCATTATCATATTGCTGATGTGGGAGCTTGCCATGCGCAATTGGCTGCGGTGTGCTCTGCATTACAACAACAGCTACTCTTCAATAATGCTTAATTGACTGTAAAACCCTCAGGGAGGTCCTGGGCCATGAAAGGCGCTACATAAAAGCAAGTCTGTCTTTTTCCCCCCCTCCACAAAGTCCCAGTTATATTAGCCTGCTTTTCCCCCCTCAATATTAGTAGCGGCAGATTTGATAAACCAATGAAAATGAGGGAAACGAAGAGGAGTGAATCCGAAAAGCAGGAAAATGGTTATTATAACATTCTTGGAAGAAAGGATTTATTTCCAGATGTAGAACTTTATCAGAAATCTTTTCTGAATGTAAACCAAAGTGATGATTTTTCATATTAAAAAAGCTTGCGTGAGAACATCTAATTTTCAACCTTGTGCATGTATGATGTATGTTATTGAATGAATTTTCACTTTCTAACCCACAAACAGCTTTAGGGCTAAAGGTTATCAGTTCAGTTCAGTTGGATAAATTATACTCATCATAGGTGCCATTATGAACTCTTTATTTACACATTTATTGAACTGTTACTCTAGGATTTTGTCTTTATGATATATGTGTTACCAAGCTTTAGCCCTTTACTGCTCATTGTGTCTGCTGAAAAGGTCTCCATACTGATTAGGTAAGGATGAGTGAACACTTTGGATTTAACTTGTTCGTTTAACCAGCGAGTGCTTTGAGACATGTTTTAAAATATTTTCTGTCCTTTAACCAACTAGTAACTCTATTTTTATTGCTCAAATATTGTAATACAATTTAACTGCAATTTAATGTCCTCTGCCTCTTTCTGCAGTGATTGAGATGAAGGTGAAAAAGGCAACTGCTGGATTTTAAAGAAAATAAAGAAAACCTCGCAATTATATACCTTGATCCTTGACCTTGAGGTGGTCAAAAGCACATTATAGCCAGTGAAGGACTTTTGAATAATAGTCATGAGGGAAACTAATTTGTGCACAGCAAGCTCCCACAAGCAACAAAATAATGACCAGATAATCCGTTTTTATTGGCGATGGTGGTTGACTGATGAATATTGATCCAAGACTCACTTGCTCTTCGACGTAGTGCCATGGAATCTTTTACATTCACCTGAGAGGGCAGACCGGACTTTGGTTTCACGTCTCAAATGAAAAATGGCCACTCTGACAGTGTGGCATTGCATCAGTACTGCACTAGAGTGTCAGCATAGAGTTTGTGCTGAAGTCTCTAGAGTGGGACTCGCAACCTTCTGATCCAGAGACGAAAGCGTTACCCACTCAACCAGGGCTGAAATTAGTCATTCATACTTAAAACTCTTGAGACATTGCCTCCTCAGAAATGCAAAGTATAGAACAAGGCAGGGCCACTAACCCAACCACTTGCACAAGCAAGCCAGCGTGTATTTGTGCCAGTCCCAAGTTCAGATAAAGGGGAGGGTTAACGTTCCGAAGGGCACCTGACTGTAAAACTACATGCCAAATCCAAATGATGGTCAATGTGAATGGAAATGGCACCCATGGTAGGGATTGCCCTGCCATTGAGGTACAGAGTGCCAGCTGGATCCCTGTGAGGGACGGGCAAGGGTTGCCATCCAGTGGAGAAGGGTAGCTGAAGAAGAAAGTCAAATGAAGAGGTGGAAACGTGACCAAACCCAAAAGCAACTGATTCTGTCTGGTTGGACTAATTGGACGAGGTGCGGGGTGGAGTGTTATGTAAGAGAAAAATATCGCTGAAACAGAACGGAAGAATCTACGAGGCAGTTGTGAGACCAGCCTTGTTATTTAGTGCAGAAACCTGGGTAACACTAAGGGGGGAAGAATAATGATAGGATATTAACGTGATGCTGATTCCCATGGATGTGTGCGGGTTGAGGAAGGACAAAATCAGAAACCAGCACGTCAGCTGGTCAGTAACGATTGTGGTATAATCAAATAAAGTAACAGAGAAGAGATGGAAATAGTCCAGTGATCTGTTGGAGAGAGAGAAAAAAAGAGGGAGAGGAAATGTTGTGATGCGGAGATCTGCCAAGAAGAAGAAGAGAAAGGGTTAGGACCAGAAGAAAGAAGAGAATTAAATATCACGGGATTGGAAGAGGACTAGGTGATTTACAGGAAGGGACGGTGAAGGGAGGTCAACTAACGTTGCGGCAACACTCAAGTAAAATGGATGAAGTTGAAAAAAGAAGACAGCAAGACAAAACTATTACCATTATGCTTTGTTAGCTAGGGGTTTGGCAACTGAACAGTTCCAATAGCATGGAGTTTGACATTTTTAATAAAAGTGGGGCAAAAGGACAGTTTTCCTGCTTAAAAAAACTTCTGATTTTGAATTCTTGCAGGAGGGGCATTGATATTTTAATCTCGACTCTTTCACAACAGGTGATGGAGGGTTTGAAAGAGGCTGTGAAAGAGGAGTGGTACATGAGTGGCACTGGCTGTGCAAGAGGAGTGGGACATGATTGACACTGGCTGTGAAAGAGGAGTGGGACAGCACGGTAGCATTGTGAACAGCACAATTGCTTCACAGCTCCAGGGTCCCAGGTTCGATTCCGGCTTGGGTCAGCGTCTGTGTGGAGTTCGCACATCCTCCCTGTGTGTGCGTGGGTTTCCTCCGGGTGCTCCGGTCTCCTACCACAGTCCAAAGAATGTGCAGGTTAGGTGGATTGGCCATGATAAATTGCCCTTAGTGTCCAAAATTGCCCAAAGTGTTGGGTGGGGTTACTGGGTTATGGGGATAGGGTGGAGGTGTGGACCTTGGCTAGGGTGCTCTTTCCAAAAGCCGGTGCAGACTCGATGGGCCGAGTGGCCTCCTTCTGCACTGTAAATTCTATGAAATCTATGAGTAACACTGGCTGTGAAAGAGGAGTGGGACATGATTGACACTGGCTGCGAAAGAGGAGTGGGACATGATTGACACTGGCTGCGAAGGAGGAGTGCGACATGAATGACATTGGCTGCAAAAGAGTAATGGTACATGAGGAACACTGGCTGCAAAAGAGGAATGGGATACGAAAAACACTGACTGCGAAAGAATGATGGTACACGAGGAACACTGACTGCAACAGAGGAATGGGGCATGTGTGACACTAGCTGTGAAAGAGCAGTGGGACAGAGTGTCACTGGCTGTGAAAGAGGAGTGGGACAGAGTGACACTGGCTGTGAAAGAGGAGTGGGACATGAATGAGTGGTTGTGAAAGAGAAGTGGGACCGACTGACACTGGCTGTGGAAGAGGAGTGGGACATGAGTGACACTGGCTGCAAAAGAGAAGTGGGACAGAGTGACACTGGCTGCAAAAGATGAACGGGAAAGAGTGTCACTGGCTGTGAGGGAGGAGTGGAAGAGAGTGACACTGGCTGTGAAAGAGGAGCGGGACATGAGTGACACTGGCTGTGAAAGAGGAGCGGGACATGAGTGACACTGGCTGTGAAAGAGGAGCGGGACATGAATGACACTGGCTGTGAAAGAGAAGTGGGACCGACTGACACTGGCTGTGGAAGAGGAGTGGGACAGAGTGACACTGGCTGTGAAAGAGGAGTGGGGCAGAGTAATACTGGCGGCAAAGGAGGAGTGGGACATGAGTGACACTGGCTGCGAAAGAGGAGTGGGACAGAGTGACACTGGCTGTGAAAGAGGAGTGGGACAGAGTGACACTGGCTGTGAAAGAGGAGTGGGACAGAGTGACACTGGCTGCGAAAGAGAAGTGGGACAGAGTGACACTGGCTGCAAAAGATGAATGGGAAAGAGTGTCACTGGCTGTGAAAGAGGAGTGGGACAGAGTGTCACTGGCTGTGAAAGAGGAGTTGAAGAGAGTGACACTGGCTGCGAAAGAGGAGTGGGACATGAGTGACACTGGCTGTGAAAGAGGAGTGGGACAGAGTGACACTGGCTGTGAAAGAGGAGTGGGTCAGAGTGACACTGGCTGCGGAAGAGGAGTGGGACATGAGTGACACTAGCTGTGAAAGAGGAGTGCGACAGAGTGACACTGGCTGTGAAAGAGGAGTGGGACAGAGTGACACTGGCTGTGAAAGAGGAGTGGGACAGAGTGTCACTGGCTGTGAAAGAGGAGTGGAAGAGAGTGACACTTGCTGTGAAAGAGGAGTGGGACAGAGTAACACTGGCTGTGAAAGAGGAGTGGGACATGAGTGACACTGGCTGTGAAAGAGGAGTGGGGCAGAGTAACACTGGCTGTGAAAGAGGAGTGGGACAGAGTGACACTGGCTGTGAAAGAGGAGTGGGACAGAGTGACACTGGCTGTGAATGAGGAGTGGGACAGAGTGACACTGGCTGCAAAAAAGGAGTGGGACCTGAGTGACACTGGCTGTGAAAGAGGAGTGGGACAGAGTGTCACTGGCTGTGAAAGAGGAGTGGGACATGAGTGTCACTGGCTGTGAAAGAGGAGTGGAAGAGAGTGACACTTGCTGTGAAAGAGGAGTGGGACAGAGTAACACTGGCTGTGAAAGAGGAGTGGGACATGAGTGACACTGGCTGTGAAAGAGGAGTGGGGCAGAGTAACACTGGCTGTGAAAGAGGAGTGGGGCAGAGTAACACTGGCTGTGAAAGAGGAGTGGGACAGAGTGACACTGGCTGTGAAAGAGGAGTGGGATAGAGTGACACTGGCTGTGAATGAGGAGTGGGACAAAGTGACACTGGCTGCAAAAAAGGAGTGGGACATGAGTGGCACTGGCTGTGAAAGAGGAGTGGGACAGAGTGTCTCTGGCTGTGAAAGAGGAGTGGGACAGAGTGACAAGGGCTATGAAAGAGGAGTGTGACAGAGTGACACTGGTTGTGAAAATGGAGTGTAAGAGCGTGACACTGGCATTGAAAGAGGAGTGGGACAGAGGGACACTGGCTGCAAAAGATGAATGGGACAGAGTGTCACTGGCTGTGAAAGAGGAGTGGAACAGAATGACACTGGCTGTGAAAGAGGAGTGGGACCGACTGACACTGGCTGTGGTAGAGGAGTGGGACATGAGTGACACTGGCTGCGAAAGAGGAGTGGGACCGACTGACACTGGCTGTGGTAGAAGAGTGGGACCGACTGACACTGGCTGTGGAAGAGGAGTGGGACAGAGTGACACTGGCTGTGAAAGAGGAGTGGGGCAGAGTAATACTGGCGGCAAAGGAGGAGTGGGACATGAGTGACACTGGCTGCGAAAGAGGAGTGGGACAGAGTGACACTGGCTGTGAAAGAGGAGTGGGACAGAGTGACACTGGCTGTGAAAGAGGAGTGGGACAGAGTGACACTGGCTGCGAAAGAGAAGTGGGACAGAGTGACACTGGCTGCAAAAGATGAATGGGAAAGAGTGTCACTGGCTGTGAAAGAGGAGTGGGACAGAGTGTCACTGGCTGTGAAAGAGGAGTTGAAGAGAGTGACACTGGCTGCGAAAGAGGAGTGGGACAGAGTGACACTGGCTGTGAAAGAGGAGTGGGACAAAGTGACACTGGCTGTGAAAGAGGAGTGGGACAGAGTGACACTGGCTGCGGAAGAGGAGTGGGACATGAGTGACACTGGCTGTGAAAGAGGAGTGCGACAGAGTGACACTGGCTGTGAAAGAGGAGTGGGACAGAGTGACACTGGCTGTGAAAAAGAAGTGGGACAGAGTGTCACTGGCTGTGAAAGAGGAGTGGAAGAGAGTGACACTTGCTGTGAAAGAGGAGTGGGACAGAGTAACACTGGCTGTGAAAGAGGAGTGGGACATGAGTGACACTGGCTGTGAAAGAGGAGTGGGGCAGAGTAACACTGGCTGTGAAAGAGGAGTGGGACAGAGTGACACTGGCTGTGAAAGAGGAGTGGGACAGAGTGACACTGGCTGTGAATGAGGAGTGGGACAGAGTGACACTGGCTGCAAAAAAGGAGTGGGACCTGAGTGACACTGGCTGTGAAAGAGGAGTGGGACAGAGTGTCACTGGCTGTGAAAGAGGAGTGGGACATGAGTGTCACTGGCTGTGAAAGAGGAGTGGAAGAGAGTGACACTTGCTGTGAAAGAGGAGTGGGACAGTGTAACACTGGCTGTGAAAGAGGAGTGGGACATGAGTGACACTGGCTGTGAAAGAGGAGTGGGGCAGAGTAACACTGGCTGTGAAAGAGGAGTGGGACAGAGTGACACTGGCTGTGAAAGAGGAGTGGGATAGAGTGACACTGGCTGTGAATGAGGAGTGGGACAAAGTGACACTGGCTGCAAAAAAGGAGTGGGACATGAGTGACACTGGCTGTGAAAGAGGAGTGGGACAGAGTGTCACTGGCTATGAAAGAGGAGTGGGACATGAGTGACACTGGCTGTGAAAGAGGAGTGTGACAGAGTGACAAGGGCTATGAAAGAGGAGTGTGACAGAGTGACACTGGTTGTGAAAATGGAGTGTAAGAGCGTGACACTGGCTTTGAAAGAGGAGTGGGACACAGGGACACTGGCTGCAAAAGATGAATGGGACAGAGTGTCACTGGCTGTGAAAGAGGAGTGGAACAGAATGACACTGGCTGTGGTAGAGGAGTGTGACAGAGTGACACTGGCTGTGAAAGAGGAGTGGGACAGAGTGACACTGGCTGTGGTAGAGGAGTGGGACCGACTGACGCTGGCTGTGGTAGAGGAGTGGGACATGAGTGACACTGGCTGTGAAAGAGGAGTGGGACCGACTGACACTGGCTGTGGTAGAGGAGTGGGACATGAGTGACACTGGCTGTGAAAGAGGAGTGGGACAGAGTGTCACTGGCTGAGAAAGAGGAGTGGGACAGAGTGTCACTGGCTGAGAAAGAGGAGTGGAAGAGGGTGACACTGGCTGTGAAAGAGGAGTGGGACAGAGTGACACTGGCTGCAAAAGAGGAGTGAGACATGGGTGACACTGGCTGTGAAAGAGGAGTGGGACATGAGTGACACTGGCTGTGAAAGAGGAGTGGGACAGAGTGACACTGACTGCGAAAGAGGAGTGTGACATGGGTGACACTGGCTGTGAAAGAGGAGTGGGACATGAGTGACACTGGCTGCGACAGAGGAGTGGGACATGAGTGACACTGGCTGTGAAAGAGGAGAGGGACATGAATGTCACTGGCTGTGAAAGAGGAGCGGGGCATGATTGACACTGGCTGTGAAAGAGGACTGGGACATGAGTGACACTGGCTGTGAAAGAGGAGTGGAACCGAATGACACTGGCTGTGAAGGAGGAGTGGGACATGACTGACACTGGCTGTGAAGGAGGTGCGGGACATGAGTGACACTGGCTGTGAAAGAGGAGTGGGACAGAGTGACACTGGCGGCAAATGAGGACTGGGACATGAGTGACACTGGCTGCGAAGGAGGTGCGGGACATGAGTGACACTGGCTGTGAAAGAGGAGGGGGTCTGAGTGACACTGGCTGCAAAAGATGAATGGGTCAGAGTGTCACTGGCTGTGAAAGAGGAGTGGAAGAGGGTGACACTGGCTGTGAAAGAGGAGTTCGACATGAGTGACACTGGCTGCGAAAGAGGAGTGGAATAGAGTGACACTGGCTGTGGAAGAGGAGTGGCTTATGATTGACACTGGCTGTGAAAGAGGAGTGGGGCAGAGTGACACTGGCGGTAAAAGAGGAGGGGGTCTGAGTGACACTGGCTGCAAAAGTTGAATGGGTCAGAGTGTCACTGGCTGTGAAAGAGGAGTGGAAGAGAGTGACACTGGCTGTGAAAGAGAAGTGGCTTATGATTGACACTGGCTGTGAAAGAGGAGTTGGACATGAGTGACATTGGCTCTGAAAGAGGAGTGGGACATGAGTGACACTGGCTGCGAAAGAGGAGTGGGTCATGAGTGAGGTCCCAGAGGATTGGAAAGTAACAAACGTGACACCACTGTTTATAAAAGGAGGTCGGCAGAAAGCGGGTAATTATAGGCTGGTAAGCTTAACTTCGGTTGTAGGGAAAATACTGGAATCTATCATTAAGGAGGAAATAGCGGGGCACCTGGAGTGAAATTGTCCCATTGGGCAGACGCAGCATGGGTTCATAAAGGGTAGGTCATGTCTGACTAATTTGGTAGAATTTTTTGAGGATGTTACCAGTGCAGTAGATAACGGAAGCCAATGGATGTGGTATATCTGGATTTCCAGAAAGCTTTTGACAAGGTGCCACACAAAAGGTTGCTGCATAAACTAATGATGCATGGCATTGAGGATAAATTGGTAGCATGGGTAGAGGATTGGTTAACTAACAGAAAGCAGAGAGTGGGGATAAATGGGTGTTTCTCTGGTTGGCAACCTGTAACTAGTGGGGTCCCTCAAGGATCAGTGTTGGGCCCGCAGTTGTTCACAATTTACATCGATGATTTGGAGTTGGGGACCAAGTGCAATGTGGTAAAGTTTGCAGACGACACTAAGATGAGTGGTAAAGCAAAAAGTGCAGAGGATACCGGAAGTCTGCAGAAGGATTTGGATAGGTTAGGTGAATGGGCTAGGGTCTGGCAGATGGAATTCAATGTTGCCAAGTGTGAGGCGATCCATTTTGGGAGGAATAACAGCAGATGTTAAAACATGCTGCTGTGCAGAGGGACCTGGGTGTGCTGGTGCACGAGTCGCAATAAGTTGGTGTGCAGGTTCAACAGGTGATTAAGAAGGCTAATCGAGTTTTGTCTTTATTGCTAGAGGGATGGAGTTCAAGACCAGGGAGGTTATGCTGCAATTGTATCAGGTGTTGGTGAGGCCACATCTGGAGTATTGTGTTCAGTTTTGGTCTCCTTACCTGAGAAAGGACATATTGGCACTGGAGGGAGTGCAGAGGAGATTCACTAGGTTGATCCCAGAGTTGAGGGGATTAGATTATGACGAGAGGTTGAGTAGACTGGGACTGTACTCATTGGAGTTTAGAAGGATGCGGGGGATCTCATTGAAACATATAAAATTATGAAGGGAATAGATAGGATAGATGCGGGCAGGTTGTTTCCACTGGTCGGGGAAAGCAGAACTAGGGGGCATAGCCTCAAAATAAGGGGAAGTAGATTTAGGACCGAGTTTAGGAGGAACTCCTTCACCCAAAGGGTTGTGAATCTCTGGAATTCCTTGCCAGTGAAGCAGTTGAGGCTCCTTCTTTAAACGTTTTAAAGAAAAAGATAGATGCCTTTCTAAAGAATAAAGGGATTCGGGGATATGGTGTCTGGGCCGGAGAGTGGAGCTGAGTCCACAAAGATCAGCCATGATCTCATTGAATGGCGGAGCAGGCTCGAGGGGCCAAATGGCCTACTCCTGTTCCTAGTTCTTATGTTCTTATGACACTGGCTGTGAAAGAGGAGTGGGACATGAGTGACACTGGATGTGAAAGAGGAGTGGGACCGACTGACACTGGCTGTGGAAGAGGAGTGGGACATGAGTGACATTGGCTGCGAAAGAGGAGTGGGACATGAGTGACACTGGCTACGAAAGAGGAGCGGGATGTGAGTGACACTGGTTGCGAAAGAGAAGTGGGACAGAGTGACGCTGGCTGCAAAGGATGAATGGGAAAGAGTGTCACTGGCTGTGAAAGGGGAGTGGAAGAGAGTGACACTGGCTGTGAAAGAGGAGTGGGACAGAGTAACACTGGCTGTGGAAGAGGAGTGGGACATGAGTGACATTGGCTGCGAAAGAGGAGTGGGACATGAGTGACACTGGCTGCGAAAGAGGAGCGGGATGTGAGTGACACTGGTTGCGAAAGAGAAGTGGGACAGAGTGACGCTGGCTGCAAAGGATGAATGGGAAAGAGTGTCACTGGCTGTGAAAGAGGAGTGGAAGAGAGTGACACTGGCTGTGAAAGAGGAGTGGGACAGAGTAACACTGGCTGTGAAAGAGGAGTGGGACAGAGTGACACTGGCTGTGAAAGAGGAGTGGAAGACAGTGACACTGGCTGTGAAAGAGGAGTGGGATATGAGTGACACTGGCTGCAAAAGATGAATGGGACAGAGTGTCACTGGCTGTGAAAGAGGAGTGGCACATGAGTGACACTGGCTGTGAAAGAGGAGTGGGACAGAGTGACACTGGCTGTGAAAGAGGAGTGGGATATGGGTGACACTGGCTGTGAAAGAGGAGAGGGAGAGAGTGACACTTGCTGTGAAAGAGAAGTGGGACAGAGAGACACTGGCTGTGAAGGAGGAGTGGGACAGGGGTGACACTGGCTGTGAAAGAGGAGTGGGACAGAGTGACACTTTCTGTGAAAGAGAAGTGGGACAGAGTGACACTGGCTGTGAAAGAGGAATGGGACATGAGTGACACCTGCTGTGAAAGAGGAGTGGGACAGAGTGACACTGGCTGTGAAAGAGGAGTGGGACATGAGTGACACGGGTGTCAAAAGAGGAGTGGGTCATGAGTGACACTGGCTGTGAAAGAGGAGTGGGACATGAGTGACACTGGCTGTGAAAGAGAAGTGGGTCATGGGTGACACTGGCTTGAAAGAGGAACGGGACATGAGTGACACTGGCTGTGAAAGAGGAGTGGGACCGACTGACACTGGCTGTGGAAGAGGAGTGTAACAGAATGACACTGGCTGCGAAAGAGGAGTGGGACTGACTGACACTGGCTGTGAAAGAGGAGTGGGACATGAGTGACACTGGCTGTGAAAGAGGAGTGGGACAGTGTGACACTGGCTGTGAAAGAGGAGTGTGACAGAGTGACACTGGCAGTGAAAGAGGAGTGGGATATGAGTGACACTGGCTGTGAAAGAGGAGGGGAAGAGTGTGACACTGGCTGTGAAAGAGGAGTGGGACATGAGTGACACTGGCTGTGAAAGAGGAGTGGGACATGAGTGACACTGGCTGTGAAAGAGGAGTGGGACAGATTGACACTGGCTGCGAAAGAGGAGTGGGACATGAGTGACACTGGCTGTGAAAGAGGAGTGGGACATGAGTGACACTGGCTGTGAAAGAGGAGTAGGACATGAGTGACACTGGCTGTGAAAGAGGAGTGGAACAGAATGTCACTGGCTGCAAAACAGGAGTGGGACCGACAGACACTGGCTGTGAAGGAGGAGTGGGACAGAGTGACACTGGCTGTGAATGAGGAGTGGGACAGAGTGACACTGGCTGCAAAAAAGGAGTGGGCATGAGTGACGCTGGCTGTGAAAGAGGAGTGGGACCGACTGGCACTGACTGTGAAAGAGGAGTGGGACATGAGTGACACTGGCAGTGAAAGAGGAGTGGGACCGACTGACACTGGCTGTGAAAGAGGAGTGGAACAGAGTGACACTGGCTGCGAAAGAGGAGTGGGATAGAGTGACACTGGCTGTGACAGAGAAGTGGGTCATGAGTGACACTGGCTGTGAAAGAGGAGTGGGACCGATTGACACTGGCTGTGGAAGAGGAGTGGGACAGAGTGACACTGGCTGTGAAAGAGGAGTGGGACAGAGTGACACTGGCTGTGAATGAGGAGTGGGACAGAGTGACACTGGCTGCAAAAAAGGAGTGGGACCTGAGTGACACTGGCTGTGAAAGAGGAGTGGGACAGAGTGTCACTGGCTGTGAAAGAGGAGTGGGACATGAGTGTCACTGGCTGTGAAAGAGGAGTGGAAGAGAGTGACACTTGCTGTGAAAGAGGAGTGGGACAGTGTAACACTGGCTGTGAAAGAGGAGTGGGACATGAGTGACACTGGCTGTGAAAGAGGAGTGGGGCAGAGTAACACTGGCTGTGAAAGAGGAGTGGGACAGAGTGACACTGGCTGTGAAAGAGGAGTGGGATAGAGTGACACTGGCTGTGAATGAGGAGTGGGACAAAGTGACACTGGCTGCAAAAAAGGAGTGGGACATGAGTGACACTGGCTGTGAAAGAGGAGTGGGACAGAGTGTCACTGGCTATGAAAGAGGAGTGGGACATGAGTGACACTGGCTGTGAAAGAGGAGTGGGACAGAGTGACACTGACTGCGAAAGAGGAGTGTGACATGGGTGACACTGGCTGTGAAAGAGGAGTGGGACATGAGTGACACTGGCTGCGACAGAGGAGTGGGACATGAGTGACACTGGCTGTGAAAGAGGAGAGGGACATGAATGTCACTGGCTGTGAAAGAGGAGCGGGGCATGATTGACACTGGCTGTGAAAGAGGACTGGGACATGAGTGACACTGGCTGTGAAAGAGGAGTGGAACCGAATGACACTGGCTGTGAAGGAGGAGTGGGACATGACTGACACTGGCTGTGAAGGAGGTGCGGGACATGAGTGACACTGGCTGTGAAAGAGGAGTGGGACAGAGTGACACTGGCGGCAAATGAGGACTGGGACATGAGTGACACTGGCTGCGAAGGAGGTGCGGGACATGAGTGACACTGGCTGTGAAAGAGGAGGGGGTCTGAGTGACACTGGCTGCAAAAGATGAATGGGTCAGAGTGTCACTGGCTGTGAAAGAGGAGTGGAAGAGGGTGACACTGGCTGTGAAAGAGGAGTTCGACATGAGTGACACTGGCTGCGAAAGAGGAGTGGAATAGAGTGACACTGGCTGTGGAAGAGGAGTGGCTTATGATTGACACTGGCTGTGAAAGAGGAGTGGGGCAGAGTGACACTGGCGGTAAAAGAGGAGGGGGTCTGAGTGACACTGGCTGCAAAAGTTGAATGGGTCAGAGTGTCACTGGCTGTGAAAGAGGAGTGGAAGAGAGTGACACTGGCTGTGAAAGAGAAGTGGCTTATGATTGACACTGGCTGTGAAAGAGGAGTTGGACATGAGTGACATTGGCTCTGAAAGAGGAGTGGGACATGAGTGACACTGGCTGCGAAAGAGGAGTGGGTCATGAGTGAGGTCCCAGAGGATTGGAAAGTAACAAACGTGACACCACTGTTTATAAAAGGAGGTCGGCAGAAAGCGGGTAATTATAGGCTGGTAAGCTTAACTTCGGTTGTAGGGAAAATACTGGAATCTATCATTAAGGAGGAAATAGCGGGGCACCTGGAGTGAAATTGTCCCATTGGGCAGACGCAGCATGGGTTCATAAAGGGTAGGTCATGTCTGACTAATTTGGTAGAATTTTTTGAGGATGTTACCAGTGCAGTAGATAACGGAAGCCAATGGATGTGGTATATCTGGATTTCCAGAAAGCTTTTGACAAGGTGCCACACAAAAGGTTGCTGCATAAACTAATGATGCATGGCATTGAGGATAAATTGGTAGCATGGGTAGAGGATTGGTTAACTAACAGAAAGCAGAGAGTGGGGATAAATGGGTGTTTCTCTGGTTGGCAACCTGTAACTAGTGGGGTCCCTCAAGGATCAGTGTTGGGCCCGCAGTTGTTCACAATTTACATCGATGATTTGGAGTTGGGGACCAAGTGCAATGTGGTAAAGTTTGCAGACGACACTAAGATGAGTGGTAAAGCAAAAAGTGCAGAGGATACCGGAAGTCTGCAGAAGGATTTGGATAGGTTAGGTGAATGGGCTAGGGTCTGGCAGATGGAATTCAATGTTGCCAAGTGTGAGGCGATCCATTTTGGGAGGAATAACAGCAGATGTTAAAACATGCTGCTGTGCAGAGGGACCTGGGTGTGCTGGTGCACGAGTCGCAATAAGTTGGTGTGCAGGTTCAACAGGTGATTAAGAAGGCTAATCGAGTTTTGTCTTTATTGCTAGAGGGATGGAGTTCAAGACCAGGGAGGTTATGCTGCAATTGTATCAGGTGTTGGTGAGGCCACATCTGGAGTATTGTGTTCAGTTTTGGTCTCCTTACCTGAGAAAGGACATATTGGCACTGGAGGGAGTGCAGAGGAGATTCACTAGGTTGATCCCAGAGTTGAGGGGATTAGATTATGACGAGAGGTTGAGTAGACTGGGACTGTACTCATTGGAGTTTAGAAGGATGCGGGGGATCTCATTGAAACATATAAAATTATGAAGGGAATAGATAGGATAGATGCGGGCAGGTTGTTTCCACTGGTCGGGGAAAGCAGAACTAGGGGGCATAGCCTCAAAATAAGGGGAAGTAGATTTAGGACCGAGTTTAGGAGGAACTCCTTCACCCAAAGGGTTGTGAATCTCTGGAATTCCTTGCCAGTGAAGCAGTTGAGGCTCCTTCTTTAAACGTTTTAAAGAAAAAGATAGATGCCTTTCTAAAGAATAAAGGGATTCGGGGATATGGTGTCTGGGCCGGAGAGTGGAGCTGAGTCCACAAAGATCAGCCATGATCTCATTGAATGGCGGAGCAGGCTCGAGGGGCCAAATGGCCTACTCCTGTTCCTAGTTCTTATGTTCTTATGACACTGGCTGTGAAAGAGGAGTGGGACATGAGTGACACTGGATGTGAAAGAGGAGTGGGACCGACTGACACTGGCTGTGGAAGAGGAGTGGGACATGAGTGACATTGGCTGCGAAAGAGGAGTGGGACATGAGTGACACTGGCTACGAAAGAGGAGCGGGATGTGAGTGACACTGGTTGCGAAAGAGAAGTGGGACAGAGTGACGCTGGCTGCAAAGGATGAATGGGAAAGAGTGTCACTGGCTGTGAAAGGGGAGTGGAAGAGAGTGACACTGGCTGTGAAAGAGGAGTGGGACAGAGTAACACTGGCTGTGGAAGAGGAGTGGGACATGAGTGACATTGGCTGCGAAAGAGGAGTGGGACATGAGTGACACTGGCTGCGAAAGAGGAGCGGGATGTGAGTGACACTGGTTGCGAAAGAGAAGTGGGACAGAGTGACGCTGGCTGCAAAGGATGAATGGGAAAGAGTGTCACTGGCTGTGAAAGAGGAGTGGAAGAGAGTGACACTGGCTGTGAAAGAGGAGTGGGACAGAGTAACACTGGCTGTGAAAGAGGAGTGGGACAGAGTGACACTGGCTGTGAAAGAGGAGTGGAAGACAGTGACACTGGCTGTGAAAGAGGAGTGGGATATGAGTGACACTGGCTGCAAAAGATGAATGGGACAGAGTGTCACTGGCTGTGAAAGAGGAGTGGCACATGAGTGACACTGGCTGTGAAAGAGGAGTGGGACAGAGTGACACTGGCTGTGAAAGAGGAGTGGGATATGGGTGACACTGGCTGTGAAAGAGGAGAGGGAGAGAGTGACACTTGCTGTGAAAGAGAAGTGGGACAGAGAGACACTGGCTGTGAAGGAGGAGTGGGACAGGGGTGACACTGGCTGTGAAAGAGGAGTGGGACAGAGTGACACTTTCTGTGAAAGAGAAGTGGGACAGAGTGACACTGGCTGTGAAAGAGGAATGGGACATGAGTGACACCTGCTGTGAAAGAGGAGTGGGACAGAGTGACACTGGCTGTGAAAGAGGAGTGGGACATGAGTGACACGGGTGTCAAAAGAGGAGTGGGTCATGAGTGACACTGGCTGTGAAAGAGGAGTGGGACATGAGTGACACTGGCTGTGAAAGAGAAGTGGGTCATGGGTGACACTGGCTTGAAAGAGGAACGGGACATGAGTGACACTGGCTGTGAAAGAGGAGTGGGACCGACTGACACTGGCTGTGGAAGAGGAGTGTAACAGAATGACACTGGCTGCGAAAGAGGAGTGGGACTGACTGACACTGGCTGTGAAAGAGGAGTGGGACATGAGTGACACTGGCTGTGAAAGAGGAGTGGGACAGTGTGACACTGGCTGTGAAAGAGGAGTGTGACAGAGTGACACTGGCAGTGAAAGAGGAGTGGGATATGAGTGACACTGGCTGTGAAAGAGGAGGGGAAGAGTGTGACACTGGCTGTGAAAGAGGAGTGGGACATGAGTGACACTGGCTGTGAAAGAGGAGTGGGACATGAGTGACACTGGCTGTGAAAGAGGAGTGGGACAGATTGACACTGGCTGCGAAAGAGGAGTGGGACATGAGTGACACTGGCTGTGAAAGAGGAGTGGGACATGAGTGACACTGGCTGTGAAAGAGGAGTAGGACATGAGTGACACTGGCTGTGAAAGAGGAGTGGAACAGAATGTCACTGGCTGCAAAACAGGAGTGGGACCGACAGACACTGGCTGTGAAGGAGGAGTGGGACAGAGTGACACTGGCTGTGAATGAGGAGTGGGACAGAGTGACACTGGCTGCAAAAAAGGAGTGGGCATGAGTGACGCTGGCTGTGAAAGAGGAGTGGGACCGACTGGCACTGACTGTGAAAGAGGAGTGGGACATGAGTGACACTGGCAGTGAAAGAGGAGTGGGACCGACTGACACTGGCTGTGAAAGAGGAGTGGAACAGAGTGACACTGGCTGCGAAAGAGGAGTGGGATAGAGTGACACTGGCTGTGACAGAGAAGTGGGTCATGAGTGACACTGGCTGTGAAAGAGGAGTGGGACCGATTGACACTGGCTGTGGAAGAGGAGTGGGACAGAGTGACACTGGCTGTGAAAGAGGAGTGGGACAGAGTGACACTGGCTGTGAATGAGGAGTGGGACAGAGTGACACTGGCTGCAAAAAAGGAGTGGGACCTGAGTGACACTGGCTGTGAAAGAGGAGTGGGACAGAGTGTCACTGGCTGTGAAAGAGGAGTGGGACATGAGTGTCACTGGCTGTGAAAGAGGAGTGGAAGAGAGTGACACTTGCTGTGAAAGAGGAGTGGGACAGTGTAACACTGGCTGTGAAAGAGGAGTGGGACATGAGTGACACTGGCTGTGAAAGAGGAGTGGGGCAGAGTAACACTGGCTGTGAAAGAGGAGTGGGACAGAGTGACACTGGCTGTGAAAGAGGAGTGGGATAGAGTGACACTGGCTGTGAATGAGGAGTGGGACAAAGTGACACTGGCTGCAAAAAAGGAGTGGGACATGAGTGACACTGGCTGTGAAAGAGGAGTGGGACAGAGTGTCACTGGCTATGAAAGAGGAGTGGGACATGAGTGACACTGGCTGTGAAAGAGGAGTGGGGCAGAGTGACAAGGGCTATGAAAGAGGAGTGTGACAGAGTGACACTGGTTGTGAAAATGGAGTGTAAGAGCGTGACACTGGCTTTGAAAGAGGAGTGGGACACAGGGACACTGGCTGCAAAAGATGAATGGGACAGAGTGTCACTGGCTGTGAAAGAGGAGTGGAACAGAATGACACTGGCTGTGGTAGAGGAGTGTGACAGAGTGACACTGGCTGTGAAAGAGGAGTGGGACAGAGTGACACTGGCTGTGGTAGAGGAGTGGGACCGACTGACGCTGGCTGTGGTAGAGGAGTGGGACATGAGTGACACTGGCTGTGAAAGAGGAGTGGGACCGACTGACACTGGCTGTGGTAGAGGAGTGGGGCATGAGTGACACTGGCTGTGAAAGAGGAGTGGGACAGAGTGTCACTGGCTGAGAAAGAGGAGTGGGACAGAGTGTCACTGGCTGAGAAAGAGGAGTGGAAGAGGGTGACACTGGCTGTGAAAGAGGAGTGGGACAGAGTGACACTGGCTGCAAAAGAGGAGTGAGACATGGGTGACACTGGCTGTGAAAGAGGAGTGGGACAGAGTGACACTGACTGCGAAAGAGGAGTGTGACATGGGTGACACTGGCTGTGAAAGAGGAGTGGGACATGAGTGACACTGGCTGCGACAGAGGAGTGGGACATGAGTGACACTGGCTGTGAAAGAGGAGAGGGACATGAATGTCACTGGCTGTGAAAGAGGAGCGGGGCATGATTGACACTGGCTGTGAAAGAGGACTGGGACATGAGTGACACTGGCTGTGAAGGAGGAGTGGGACATGACTGACACTGGCTGTGAAGGAGGTGCGGGACATGAGTGACACTGGCTGTGAAAGAGGAGTGGGACAGAGTGACACTGGCGGCAAATGAGGACTGGGACATGAGTGACACTGGCTGCGAAGGAGGTGCGGGACATGAGTGACACTGGCTGTGAAAGAGGAGGGGGTCTGAGTGACACTGGCTGCAAAAGATGAATGGGTCAGAGTGTCACTGGCTGTGAAAGAGGAGTGGAAGAGGGTGACACTGGCTGTGAAAGAGGAGTTCGACATGAGTGACACTGGCTGCGAAAGAGGAGTGGAATAGAGTGACACTGGCTGTGGAAGAGGAGTGGCTTATGATTGACACTGGCTGTGAAAGAGGAGTGGGGCAGAGTGACACTGGCGGTAAAAGAGGAGGGGGTCTGAGTGACACTGGCTGCAAAAGCTGAATGGGTCAGAGTGTCACTGGCTGTGAAAGAGGAGTGGAAGAGAGTGACACTGGCTGTGAAAGAGAAGTGGCTTATGATTGACACTGGCTGTGAAAGAGGAGTTGGACATGAGTGACATTGGCTCTGAAAGAGGAGTGGGACATGAGTGACACTGGCTGCGAAAGAGGAGTGGGTCATGAGTGAGGTCCCAGAGGATTGGAAAGTAACAAACGTGACACCACTGTTTATAAAAGGAGGTCGGCAGAAAGCGGGTAATTATAGGCTGGTAAGCTTAACTTCGGTTGTAGGGAAAATACTGGAATCTATCATTAAGGAGGAAATAGCGGGGCACCTGGAGTGAAATTGTCCCATTGGGCAGACGCAGCATGGGTTCATAAAGGGTAGGTCATGTCTGACTAATTTGGTAGAATTTTTTGAGGATGTTACCAGTGCAGTAGATAACGGAAGCCAATGGATGTGGTATATCTGGATTTCCAGAAAGCTTTTGACAAGGTGCCACACAAAAGGTTGCTGCATAAACTAATGATGCATGGCATTGAGGATAAATTGGTAGCATGGGTAGAGGATTGGTTAACTAACAGAAAGCAGAGAGTGGGGATAAATGGGTGTTTCTCTGGTTGGCAACCTGTAACTAGTGGGGTCCCTCAAGGATCAGTGTTGGGCCCGCAGTTGTTCACAATTTACATCGATGATTTGGAGTTGGGGACCAAGTGCAATGTGGTAAAGTTTGCAGACGACACTAAGATGAGTGGTAAAGCAAAAAGTGCAGAGGATACCGGAAGTCTGCAGAAGGATTTGGATAGGTTAGGTGAATGGGCTAGGGTCTGGCAGATGGAATTCAATGTTGCCAAGTGTGAGGCGATCCATTTTGGGAGGAATAACAGCAGATGTTAAAACATGCTGCTGTGCAGAGGGACCTGGGTGTGCTGGTGCACGAGTCGCAATAAGTTGGTGTGCAGGTTCAACAGGTGATTAAGAAGGCTAATCGAGTTTTGTCTTTATTGCTAGAGGGATGGAGTTCAAGACCAGGGAGGTTATGCTGCAATTGTATCAGGTGTTGGTGAGGCCACATCTGGAGTATTGTGTTCAGTTTTGGTCTCCTTACCTGAGAAAGGACATATTGGCACTGGAGGGAGTGCAGAGGAGATTCACTAGGTTGATCCCAGAGTTGAGGGGATTAGATTATGACGAGAGGTTGAGTAGACTGGGACTGTACTCATTGGAGTTTAGAAGGATGCGGGGGATCTCATTGAAACATATAAAATTATGAAGGGAATAGATAGGATAGATGCGGGCAGGTTGTTTCCACTGGTCGGGGAAAGCAGAACTAGGGGGCATAGCCTCAAAATAAGGGGAAGTAGATTTAGGACCGAGTTTAGGAGGAACTCCTTCACCCAAAGGGTTGTGAATCTCTGGAATTCCTTGCCAGTGAAGCAGTTGAGGCTCCTTCTTTAAACGTTTTAAAGAAAAAGATAGATGCCTTTCTAAAGAATAAAGGGATTCGGGGATATGGTGTCTGGGCCGGAGAGTGGAGCTGAGTCCACAAAGATCAGCCATGATCTCATTGAATGGCGGAGCAGGCTCGAGGGGCCAAATGGCCTACTCCTGTTCCTAGTTCTTATGTTCTTATGACACTGGCTGTGAAAGAGGAGTGGGACATGAGTGACACTGGATGTGAAAGAGGAGTGGGACCGACTGACACTGGCTGTGGAAGAGGAGTGGGACATGAGTGACATTGGCTGCGAAAGAGGAGTGGGACATGAGTGACACTGGCTACGAAAGAGGAGCGGGATGTGAGTGACACTGGTTGCGAAAGAGAAGTGGGACAGAGTGACGCTGGCTGCAAAGGATGAATGGGAAAGAGTGTCACTGGCTGTGAAAGGGGAGTGGAAGAGAGTGACACTGGCTGTGAAAGAGGAGTGGGACAGAGTAACACTGGCTGTGGAAGAGGAGTGGGACATGAGTGACATTGGCTGCGAAAGAGGAGTGGGACATGAGTGACACTGGCTGCGAAAGAGGAGCGGGATGTGAGTGACACTGGTTGCGAAAGAGAAGTGGGACAGAGTGACGCTGGCTGCAAAGGATGAATGGGAAAGAGTGTCACTGGCTGTGAAAGAGGAGTGGAAGAGAGTGACACTGGCTGTGAAAGAGGAGTGGGACAGAGTAACACTGGCTGTGAAAGAGGAGTGGGACAGAGTGACACTGGCTGTGAAAGAGGAGTGGAAGACAGTGACACTGGCTGTGAAAGAGGAGTGGGATATGAGTGACACTGGCTGCAAAAGATGAATGGGACAGAGTGTCACTGGCTGTGAAAGAGGAGTGGCACATGAGTGACACTGGCTGTGAAAGAGGAGTGGGACAGAGTGACACTGGCTGTGAAAGAGGAGTGGGATATGGGTGACACTGGCTGTGAAAGAGGAGAGGGAGAGAGTGACACTTGCTGTGAAAGAGAAGTGGGACAGAGAGACACTGGCTGTGAAGGAGGAGTGGGACAGGGGTGACACTGGCTGTGAAAGAGGAGTGGGACAGAGTGACACTTTCTGTGAAAGAGAAGTGGGACAGAGTGACACTGGCTGTGAAAGAGGAATGGGACATGAGTGACACCTGCTGTGAAAGAGGAGTGGGACAGAGTGACACTGGCTGTGAAAGAGGAGTGGGACATGAGTGACACGGGTGTCAAAAGAGGAGTGGGTCATGAGTGACACTGGCTGTGAAAGAGGAGTGGGACATGAGTGACACTGGCTGTGAAAGAGAAGTGGGTCATGGGTGACACTGGCTTGAAAGAGGAACGGGACATGAGTGACACTGGCTGTGAAAGAGGAGTGGGACCGACTGACACTGGCTGTGGAAGAGGAGTGGGACATGAGTGACACTGGCTGCGAAAGTGAAGTGGGACAGAGTGACACTGGCTGTGAAAGAGGAGTGTAACAGAATGACACTGGCTGCGAAAGAGGAGTGGGACTGACTGACACTGGCTGTGAAAGAGGAGTGGGACATGAGTGACACTGGCTGTGAAAGAGGAGTGGGACAGTGTGACACTGGCTGTGAAAGAGGAGTGTGACAGAGTGACACTGGCAGTGAAAGAGGAGTGGGATATGAGTGACACTGGCTGTGAAAGAGGAGGGGAAGAGTGTGACACTGGCTGTGAAAGAGGAGTGGGACATGAGTGACACTGGCTGTGAAAGAGGAGTGGGACATGAGTGACACTGGCTGTGAAAGAGGAGTGGGACAGATTGACACTGGCTGCGAAAGAGGAGTGGGACATGAGTGACACTGGCTGTGAAAGAGGAGTGGGACATGAGTGACACTGGCTGTGAAAGAGGAGTAGGACATGAGTGACACTGGCTGTGAAAGAGGAGTGGAACAGAATGTCACTGGCTGCAAAACAGGAGTGGGACCGACAGACACTGGCTGTGAAGGAGGAGTGGGACAGAGTGACACTGGCTGTGAATGAGGAGTGGGACAGAGTGACACTGGCTGCAAAAAAGGAGTGGGCATGAGTGACACTGGCTGTGAAAGAGGAGTGGGACCGACTGGCACTGACTGTGAAAGAGGAGTGGGACATGAGTGACACTGGCAGTGAAAGAGGAGTGGGACCGACTGACACTGGCTGTGAAAGAGGAGTGGAACAGAGTGACACTGGCTGCGAAAGAGGAGTGGGATAGAGTGACACTGGCTGTGACAGAGAAGTGGGTCATGAGTGACACTGGCTGTGAAAGAGGAGTGGGACCGATTGACACTGGCTGTGGAAGAGGAGTGGGACAGAGTGACACTGGCTGTGAAAGAGGAGTGGGACAGAGTGACACTGGCTGTGAATGAGGAGTGGGACAGAGTGACACTGGCTGCAAAAAAGGAGTGGGACCTGAGTGACACTGGCTGTGAAAGAGGAGTGGGACAGAGTGTCACTGGCTGTGAAAGAGGAGTGGGACATGAGTGTCACTGGCTGTGAAAGAGGAGTGGAAGAGAGTGACACTTGCTGTGAAAGAGGAGTGGGACAGTGTAACACTGGCTGTGAAAGAGGAGTGGGACATGAGTGACACTGGCTGTGAAAGAGGAGTGGGGCAGAGTAACACTGGCTGTGAAAGAGGAGTGGGACAGAGTGACACTGGCTGTGAAAGAGGAGTGGGATAGAGTGACACTGGCTGTGAATGAGGAGTGGGACAAAGTGACACTGGCTGCAAAAAAGGAGTGGGACATGAGTGACACTGGCTGTGAAAGAGGAGTGGGACAGAGTGTCACTGGCTATGAAAGAGGAGTGGGACATGAGTGACACTGGCTGTGAAAGAGGAGTGGGGCAGAGTGACAAGGGCTATGAAAGAGGAGTGTGACAGAGTGACACTGGTTGTGAAAATGGAGTGTAAGAGCGTGACACTGGCTTTGAAAGAGGAGTGGGACACAGGGACACTGGCTGCAAAAGATGAATGGGACAGAGTGTCACTGGCTGTGAAAGAGGAGTGGAACAGAATGACACTGGCTGTGGTAGAGGAGTGTGACAGAGTGACACTGGCTGTGAAAGAGGAGTGGGACAGAGTGACACTGGCTGTGGTAGAGGAGTGGGACCGACTGACGCTGGCTGTGGTAGAGGAGTGGGACATGAGTGACACTGGCTGTGAAAGAGGAGTGGGACCGACTGACACTGGCTGTGGTAGAGGAGTGGGGCATGAGTGACACTGGCTGTGAAAGAGGAGTGGGACAGAGTGTCACTGGCTGAGAAAGAGGAGTGGGACAGAGTGTCACTGGCTGAGAAAGAGGAGTGGAAGAGGGTGACACTGGCTGTGAAAGAGGAGTGGGACAGAGTGACACTGGCTGCAAAAGAGGAGTGAGACATGGGTGACACTGGCTGTGAAAGAGGAGTGGGACAGAGTGACACTGACTGCGAAAGAGGAGTGTGACATGGGTGACACTGGCTGTGAAAGAGGAGTGGGACATGAGTGACACTGGCTGCGACAGAGGAGTGGGACATGAGTGACACTGGCTGTGAAAGAGGAGAGGGACATGAATGTCACTGGCTGTGAAAGAGGAGCGGGGCATGATTGACACTGGCTGTGAAAGAGGACTGGGACATGAGTGACACTGGCTGTGAAGGAGGAGTGGGACATGACTGACACTGGCTGTGAAGGAGGTGCGGGACATGAGTGACACTGGCTGTGAAAGAGGAGTGGGACAGAGTGACACTGGCGGCAAATGAGGACTGGGACATGAGTGACACTGGCTGCGAAGGAGGTGCGGGACATGAGTGACACTGGCTGTGAAAGAGGAGGGGGTCTGAGTGACACTGGCTGCAAAAGATGAATGGGTCAGAGTGTCACTGGCTGTGAAAGAGGAGTGGAAGAGGGTGACACTGGCTGTGAAAGAGGAGTTCGACATGAGTGACACTGGCTGCGAAAGAGGAGTGGAATAGAGTGACACTGGCTGTGGAAGAGGAGTGGCTTATGATTGACACTGGCTGTGAAAGAGGAGTGGGGCAGAGTGACACTGGCGGTAAAAGAGGAGGGGGTCTGAGTGACACTGGCTGCAAAAGCTGAATGGGTCAGAGTGTCACTGGCTGTGAAAGAGGAGTGGAAGAGAGTGACACTGGCTGTGAAAGAGAAGTGGCTTATGATTGACACTGGCTGTGAAAGAGGAGTTGGACATGAGTGACATTGGCTCTGAAAGAGGAGTGGGACATGAGTGACACTGGCTGCGAAAGAGGAGTGGGTCATGAGTGAGGTCCCAGAGGATTGGAAAGTAACAAACGTGACACCACTGTTTATAAAAGGAGGTCGGCAGAAAGCGGGTAATTATAGGCTGGTAAGCTTAACTTCGGTTGTAGGGAAAATACTGGAATCTATCATTAAGGAGGAAATAGCGGGGCACCTGGAGTGAAATTGTCCCATTGGGCAGACGCAGCATGGGTTCATAAAGGGTAGGTCATGTCTGACTAATTTGGTAGAATTTTTTGAGGATGTTACCAGTGCAGTAGATAACGGAAGCCAATGGATGTGGTATATCTGGATTTCCAGAAAGCTTTTGACAAGGTGCCACACAAAAGGTTGCTGCATAAACTAATGATGCATGGCATTGAGGATAAATTGGTAGCATGGGTAGAGGATTGGTTAACTAACAGAAAGCAGAGAGTGGGGATAAATGGGTGTTTCTCTGGTTGGCAACCTGTAACTAGTGGGGTCCCTCAAGGATCAGTGTTGGGCCCGCAGTTGTTCACAATTTACATCGATGATTTGGAGTTGGGGACCAAGTGCAATGTGGTAAAGTTTGCAGACGACACTAAGATGAGTGGTAAAGCAAAAAGTGCAGAGGATACCGGAAGTCTGCAGAAGGATTTGGATAGGTTAGGTGAATGGGCTAGGGTCTGGCAGATGGAATTCAATGTTGCCAAGTGTGAGGCGATCCATTTTGGGAGGAATAACAGCAGATGTTAAAACATGCTGCTGTGCAGAGGGACCTGGGTGTGCTGGTGCACGAGTCGCAATAAGTTGGTGTGCAGGTTCAACAGGTGATTAAGAAGGCTAATCGAGTTTTGTCTTTATTGCTAGAGGGATGGAGTTCAAGACCAGGGAGGTTATGCTGCAATTGTATCAGGTGTTGGTGAGGCCACATCTGGAGTATTGTGTTCAGTTTTGGTCTCCTTACCTGAGAAAGGACATATTGGCACTGGAGGGAGTGCAGAGGAGATTCACTAGGTTGATCCCAGAGTTGAGGGGATTAGATTATGACGAGAGGTTGAGTAGACTGGGACTGTACTCATTGGAGTTTAGAAGGATGCGGGGGATCTCATTGAAACATATAAAATTATGAAGGGAATAGATAGGATAGATGCGGGCAGGTTGTTTCCACTGGTCGGGGAAAGCAGAACTAGGGGGCATAGCCTCAAAATAAGGGGAAGTAGATTTAGGACCGAGTTTAGGAGGAACTCCTTCACCCAAAGGGTTGTGAATCTCTGGAATTCCTTGCCAGTGAAGCAGTTGAGGCTCCTTCTTTAAACGTTTTAAAGAAAAAGATAGATGCCTTTCTAAAGAATAAAGGGATTCGGGGATATGGTGTCTGGGCCGGAGAGTGGAGCTGAGTCCACAAAGATCAGCCATGATCTCATTGAATGGCGGAGCAGGCTCGAGGGGCCAAATGGCCTACTCCTGTTCCTAGTTCTTATGTTCTTATGACACTGGCTGTGAAAGAGGAGTGGGACATGAGTGACACTGGATGTGAAAGAGGAGTGGGACCGACTGACACTGGCTGTGGAAGAGGAGTGGGACATGAGTGACATTGGCTGCGAAAGAGGAGTGGGACATGAGTGACACTGGCTACGAAAGAGGAGCGGGATGTGAGTGACACTGGTTGCGAAAGAGAAGTGGGACAGAGTGACGCTGGCTGCAAAGGATGAATGGGAAAGAGTGTCACTGGCTGTGAAAGGGGAGTGGAAGAGAGTGACACTGGCTGTGAAAGAGGAGTGGGACAGAGTAACACTGGCTGTGGAAGAGGAGTGGGACATGAGTGACATTGGCTGCGAAAGAGGAGTGGGACATGAGTGACACTGGCTGCGAAAGAGGAGCGGGATGTGAGTGACACTGGTTGCGAAAGAGAAGTGGGACAGAGTGACGCTGGCTGCAAAGGATGAATGGGAAAGAGTGTCACTGGCTGTGAAAGAGGAGTGGAAGAGAGTGACACTGGCTGTGAAAGAGGAGTGGGACAGAGTAACACTGGCTGTGAAAGAGGAGTGGGACAGAGTGACACTGGCTGTGAAAGAGGAGTGGAAGACAGTGACACTGGCTGTGAAAGAGGAGTGGGATATGAGTGACACTGGCTGCAAAAGATGAATGGGACAGAGTGTCACTGGCTGTGAAAGAGGAGTGGCACATGAGTGACACTGGCTGTGAAAGAGGAGTGGGACAGAGTGACACTGGCTGTGAAAGAGGAGTGGGATATGGGTGACACTGGCAGTGAAAGAGGAGTGGGACCGACTGACACTGGCTGTGAAAGAGGAGTGGAACAGAGTGACACTGGCTGCGAAAGAGGAGTGGGATAGAGTGACACTGGCTGTGACAGAGAAGTGGGTCATGAGTGACACTGGCTGTGAAAGAGGAGTGGGACCGATTGACACTGGCTGTGGAAGAGGAGTGGGACATGACTGACACTGGCTGTAAAAGAGGAGCAGGGTGCGAGTGACACTGGCTGCGAAAGATAAGTGGGACAGAGTGACACTGGCTGCAAAAGATGAATGGGACAGAGTGTCAGTGGCTGTGAAAGAGGAGTGGAAGAGAGTGACACTGGCTGTGAAAGAGGAGTGGGACAGAATGACACTAGCTGTGAAAGAGGAGTGGAAGAGGGTGACACTGGCTGTGAAAGAGGAGTGGGACAGAATGACACTAGCTGTGAAAGAGGAGTGGAAGAGGGTGACACTGGCTGTGAAAGAGGAGTGGGACATGTGTGACACTGGCTGTGACAGAGGAGTGGTACATGACTGACACTGGCTGCGACAGAGGAGTGGGAAATGAGTGACACTGGCTGTGAAAGAGGAGTGGGACATGAGTGTCACTGGCTGCAAAAGAGGAGTGGAACAGAGTGACACTGGCTGCGAAAGAGGAGTGGGATAGAGTGACACTGGCTGTGACAGAGAAGTGGGTCATGAGTGACACTGGCTGTGAAAGAGGAGTGGGACCGATTGACACTGGCTGTGGAAGAGGAGTGGGACATGACTGACACTGGCTGTAAAAGAGGAGCAGGGTGCGAGTGACACTGGCTGCGAAAGATAAGTGGGACAGAGTGACACTGGCTGCAAAAGATGAATGGGACAGAGTGTCAGTGGCTGTGAAAGAGGAGTGGAAGAGAGTGACACTGGCTGTGAAAGAGGAGTGGGACAGAATGACACTAGCTGTGAAAGAGGAGTGGAAGAGGGTGACACTGGCTGTGAAAGAGGAGTGGGACAGAATGACACTAGCTGTGAAAGAGGAGTGGAAGAGGGTGACACTGGCTGTGAAAGAGGAGTGGGACATGTGTGACACTGGCTGTGACAGAGGAGTGGTACATGACTGACACTGGCTGCGACAGAGGAGTGGGAAATGAGTGACACTGGCTGTGAAAGAGGAGTGGGACATGAGTGTCACTGGCTGCAAAAGAGGAGTGGGACTTGAGTGACACTGGCTGTGAAAGAGGTGTGGGACATGAGTGACACTGGCTGTGGAAGGGGGAGTGGGGCAGAGTGACACTGGCGGCAAAAGAGGAGGGGGTCTGAGTGACACTGGCTGCAAAAGATAAATGGGTCAGAGTGTCACTGGCTGTGAAATAGGAGTGGAAGAGAGTGACACTGGCTGTGAAAGAGGAGTGGGATATGAGTGACACTGGCTGCGAAAGAGGAGTGGGACATGAGTGACACTGGCTGTGAAAGGGGAGTGGGACAGAGTGACACTGGCTGCGAAAGAAGAGTGGGACATGAGTGACACTGGCTGTGAAAGAGGAGTGGGACAGAGTAACACTGGCTGCGATAGAGGAGTGGGACCGTGTGACACTGGCTGTGAAAGAGGAGTGGGACCGACTGACACTGGCTGTGAAAGAGGAGTGGGACATAAGTGACACTGGCTGTGAAAGAGGAGCGGGACATGAGTGACACTGGCTGTGAAAGAGGAGTGGGACAGAGTGACACTGGCTGTGAAAGAGGAGTGGGACCGACTGACACTGGCTGTGAAAGAGGAGTGGGACAGAGTGACACTGGCTGTGAAAGAGGAGTGGGACAGAGTGACACTGGCTGTGAAAGAGGAGTGGGACATAAGTGACACTGGCTGTGAAAGAGGAGCGGGACATGAGTGACACTGGCTGTGAAAGACGAGTGGCACATGAGTGACACTGGCTGTGAAAGAGGAGTGGGACAGAGTGACACTGGCTGTGAAAGAGGAGTGGGACCGACTGACACTGGCTGTGAAAGAGGAGTGGGACAGAGTGACACTGGCTGTGAAAGAGGAGTGGGACATAAGTGATACTGGCTGTGAAAGAGGAGTGGGACATAAGTGACACTGGCTGTGAAAGAGGAGCGGGACATGAGTGACACTGGCAGTGAAAGACGAGTGGCACATGAGTGACACTGGCTGTGAAAGACGAGTGGGACAGAGTGACACTGGCTGTGAAAGAGGAGTGGGACCGACTGACACTGGCTGTGAAAGAGGAGTGGGACAGAGTGACACTGGCTGTGAAAGAGGAGTGGGACAGAGTGACACTGGCTGTGAAAGAGGAGTGGGACATAAGTGACACTGGCTGTGAAAGAGGAGCGGGACATGAGTGACACTGGCTGTGAAAGACGAGTGGCACATGAGTGACACTGGCTGTGAAAGACGAGTGGGACAGAGTGACACTGGCTGTGAAAGAGGAGTGGGACCGACTGACACTGGCTGTGAAAGAGGAGTGGGACAGGGTGACACTGGCTGTGAAAGAGGAGTGGGACATAAGTGATACTGGCTGTGAAAGAGGAGCGGGACATGAGTGACACTGGCTGTGAAAGAAGGGTGGGACAAACTGACACTGGCTGTGAAAGAGGAGAGGGACATGAGTGACACTGGCTGTGGAAAGGGGAGTGGGGCAGAGTGACACTGGCGGCAAAAGAGGAGTGGGACAGAGTGTCACTGGCTGTGAAATAGGAGTGGAAGAGAGTGACACTGTCTGCGAAAGAAGAGTGGGACTGACTGACACTGGCTGTGAAAGAGGAGTGGGACATGAGTGACACTGACTGCGAAAGAGGAGCGGGACATGAGTGACACTGGCTGCGAAAGAGGAGTGGGACAGAGTGACACTGGCTGTGAAAGAGGAGTGGCACATGAGTGACACTGGCTGCGAAAGAGGTGGGACAGTGTGACACTGGCTGCAAAAGAGGAGTGGGACATGAGTGACACTGGCTGTTAAAGAAAAGTGGGACAGAGTGACACTGGCTGTGGAAGAGGAGTGGGACATGAGTGACACTGGCTGTGAAAGAAGGGTGGGACAAACTGACACTGGCTGTGAAAGAGGAGAGGGTCATGAGTGACACTGGCTGTGGAAGCGGGAGTGGGGCAGAGTGACACTGGCGGCAAAAGAGGAGTGGGACAGAGTGCCACTGGCTGTGAAATAGGAGTGGAAGAGAGTGACACTGGCTGCGAAAGAGGAGTGGGACTGACTGACACTGGCTGTGAAAGAGGAGTGGGACATGAGTGACACTGGCTGCGAAAGAGGAGTGGGACAGAGTGACACTGGCTGTGAAAGAGGAGTGGGATATGAGTGACACTGGCTGCGAAAGAGGTGGGACAGAGTGACACTGGCTGCAAAAGAGGAGTGGGACATGAGTGACACTGGCTGTTAAAGAGAAGTGGGACAGAGTGACACTGGCTGTGAAAGAGCGGTGGGACAGAGTCACACTGGCTGCGATAGAGGAGTGGGACCGAGTGACACAGGCTGTGAAAGAGGAGTGGCACATGGTGACACTGGCTGTCAAAGAGGAGTGGGACAGAGTGACACTGGCTGTGAAAGAGGAGTGGAAGAGAGTGACACTGGCTGTGAAAGAGGAATGGGATATGAGTGACACTGGCTGTGAAAGAGGAGTGGGACAGAGTGACACTGGCTGCGAAGGAGGAATGGGACACGGGTGACACTGGCTGTGAAAGAGGAGTGGGACATGAGTGACATTGGCTGTGAAAGGGGAGCGGGACATGAGTGACACTGGCTGTGAAAGAGGAGTGGGGCAGAGTGATACTGGCGGCAAAAGAGAAGTGGGACATGAGTGACACTGGCTGTGAAAGAGGAATGGGACAGCGTGACACTGGCTGCAAAAGATGAATGGGCCAGAGTGTCACTGGCTGTGAAAAAGGCGTGGAAGAGAGTGACACTGGCTGTGAAAGAGGAGTTGCATATGATTGACACTGGCTGTGAAAGAGGAGTGGGACATGAGTGACACTGGCTGTGAAAGAGGAGTGGGACATGATTGACACTGGCTGTGAAAGAGGAGTGGGACAGAGTGACACTGGCTGCGAAAGAGGAGTTGGACAGAGTGACACTGGCTGCGATAGAGGAGCGGGGCAGTGTGACACTGGCTGTGAAAGAGGAGTTGGACAGAGTGACACTGGCTGCAAAAGAGGAGTGGGACAGAGTGACACTGGCTGTGAAAGAGGAGTGGGACAGAATGACACTGGCTGTGAAAGAGGAGTGGGACATGAGTGACACTGGCTGTGAAAGAGGAGTGGGACAGAGTGACACTGGCTGTGAAAGAGGAGTGGGACATGAGTGACACTGGCTGTGAAAGAGGAGTGGGACAGAGTGACACTGGCTGCAAACGAGGAGTGGGACATGAGTGACACTGGCTGTGAAAGAGGAGTGGGACAGAATGACACTGGCTGTGAAAGAGGAGTGGGACATGAGTGACACTGGCTGTGAAAGAGGAGTGGGACAGAGTGACACTGGCTGTGAAAGAGGAGTGGGACATGAGTGACACTGGCTGTGAAAGAGGAGTGGGACAGAGTGACACTGGCTGCAAACGAGGAGTGGGACATGAGTGACACTGGCTGTGAAAGAGGAGTGGGACAGAATGACACTGGCTGTGAAAGAGGAGTGGGACATGGGTGACACTGCCTGTGAAAGAGGAGTCGGACAGAATGACACTGGCTGCGAAAGAGGAGTGGGACATGAGTGACACTGGATGCGACAGAGAAGTGGGACAGAGTGACACTGGCTGCGACAGAGAAGTGGGACAGAGTGACACTGGCTGTGAAAGACGAGTGGGACAGAGTGACCCCGGCTGCATGCTGGATGTCACCACAATGGCCAGATTTGGAATTTGCATACTGCATGCGGAGGTTGAAACTCACTATACAACTGTAAAAATCTGTCGGAATTACCTTCAGTGCCTCAATCCTTCAAGATAAGATTGGTTCCCACTATCACCATTTTAATTTACCTTTAAGGGTGAAACTCGCCAGCAAATAGTTTCTGGTGCAGCTATTTAAAATCAGACTTCATTGCATTTAATTTTGAATTACTTCAATTTAGACAATTACTGAATAACAACCTCTATGCATAAATGGCGGACGGAAGAAGCTCACGGATGCAAAATTACATTGTTTAAAGAAGCAAACTGACAAAATAATGGTTGGCTCCTGTCCAGGAGGCATTTCATAAAGAAGAGAGAGTTAATCATGTGTTGTACGATGTGGCTATTCAGATCCACGTAAGGAATTGCGGTACCAGGGGTATCTTTACCTTCAACACTTCAGTTATCTTGCATCATAAAAGATCAATGTCTGTTCACTAACTGCTTACATTTACACTTTGTTAAAACCAACCCACTCATCTTGATAACAGAAACCTCGACCTCTCAGTCTTCAATTCTGCTGTCAGGAGAAGAAAGTCAGTTTTACCAATGCAAGCATGGGAAATGGCAAATAGATGTCACACTTTCGATGTTCAGACCCAGTAACATACGAGGGTAACGGCACGTCTGGTAATGTAGCTTCTGGCAGTAATGTCCTTCTTTTGTAAAGGAACAAATCTTTGGCCGGTAGGGCACTCTTGCTGGGATTTAATCTTGCAATGCCAGAGGTGCAAGGTAAGTGTTTCCCCAATGGAGCATTGAGTTGAGAGATCTGATATGGTAATGATATTATGTTTGGAGATTGTGGTTTTTGTTAATCTTCCGTCCCTTACTGTCAGCCTGTTCCTCATCATAAGATAATCTATGCTTTTTTTTATTAAAACAGTTGTTTTAGGCAAAAGGCCTCTGGTTTCCTGTTTATTTAGTGACTTCCGATAGTGCAAGCTAAAAATTAAATCTGTTTTGCACACCTAAAGTCCAATAATTTTGAATCTTAATATGCAGGCAAACGCCTTTTAGCGTAAGATTTGATGATTTTATTTTAAGATTGATTCTGAAAATATGAAATATTTGTTTTAAGTCTGGTTTTATTGCTGATCCAATCACCTAATAATTAACTTCACCTTTATCTTGATTACATACAAATCTTTTTTCCTTTGCTTGTTTTTCCTTGCCCTGTTCCACTGGACAGCACGGTGGCACAGTGGTTAGCACTGCTGCCTCACAGTTCCAGGGTCCCGGGTTCAATTCCAACCTCGGGTGACCGTCTGTAGAGATTGCACTTTCTCCCCGTGTCTGCGTGGGTTTCCTTTGGGTGCTCTGGTTTCCTCCCACAGTCCAAAGATGTGCAGGTTAGGTGGATTGGCCATGCTAAATTGTCCCTTAGTGTTGAAAAGGTTAGGTGGGGTTACGGGGATAGGGCGGAGGTGTGGGCTTAAGTAGGGTGCTCTTTCCAAGGGCCGGTGCAGGCTCGATGGCCGAATGGCCTCCTTCTGTCAGTTTCCCAACCATTCCTTATTTAAATCCTCCATTAAATAAACAATAAACCAATAAAATAAAATAATTAATAATTAACAAAGTGACATGCTCTTAAAGTAGCACTGTAATAAAGGAAAAAACTTCAATGGAAATGTAGCGAAGTAAATTGATGTGTAGTTCCCAAGGCTGATGATGCACTATAGCCCCTGCAGTGTCCATCAGTTGTGGAAGGCGTCAAGCAGGCAGGTGAACATTGCCTGCTCCTTCTCCAGGGACACCCGGGTGCGAACTTAGCCGCGGAAGAGGGGCACCCAGTCGGGTGTACATAATGGTCGCATTGTCCCTCAGTACTGCACTGGAATGCCAGCCTTGATTTTTGTATTCAAGACTTGGAGCGAGACTTTGTGATTCAGAAGCAAGCATGCTACCAACGTAGCCACAGCTGACACCTTGTCCCCTACCTATATGGGCTCAAAGCACTTAATTAAACAATACCCTTCACCTCTGTATCTTAATAATGGAATTAACTTACTGTTAACACCAAGGAATGTTCTTCCACTCCCCAGCAGTGGCCCAAGTTGACCAGCATTCTGCTCCCACCACGACCTGCCAGTTTCAGCAGGTGATGGACGGAGCAGAGGATCCTGCCCCCGGATAACTGTTGGCCCAAGCTAAAATTGGGCTTGATCAGATGGCACAAACTTTTTGTTCCAGACATGCTGCTGAACACATCAACATTTGCAATGTGGAAATAACAATTTATGCTCACTTGTCACATATCTTTAGCCATAGATGTCCAATTCAATTTACTAACGTTACTTTACAACAGGGTTACACTGTCACATAGCAACAGAATAATTATATTGTGAGCTATCAAGCTCCTCAGCAGTACCAACCTAGACCTTTTCAACAACATCAATTTGCATTTATATAGCAACCTACAACATTGCAAAATGTCCAAGGCGTGTCATAAAAGAGTCATCAGGTGAAAGTTGGCATCAAGCCACAAACAGATATGAGGAGAGTGGTGACAGTCAGTCTAACATCACTGGTGGGGAAACTATTGGAAGCAATTCTGAGAGACAGAATTAATCTGCATTTGGAGAGGCAGGGGTTAATTAAGAACAGCCAGCATGGTTTTGTTAAGGGCAGGTCATGTCTGGCCAACTTGAATTTTTTGAAGAGGTGAGCAGGTGCGTAGATGAGGAAAATGTATTTGACATAGTCTACTTGGACTTCAGTGAGGCTTTTGATAGCGTTCCACATGGGAGACTGATCGTGAAGGTAAGGGCCTATGGGATCCAAAGAAATTTGGCAAATTGGATCCAGAATTGGGTGAGTGACAGGAAGCAGAGAGCGATGGTAGAGAGGTGTTTTTCTGACTGGAAATCTGTGTCCAGTGGGGTCCCGCAGGGATCAGTGTTGAGGCCCTTGCTGATCGTGGTTTTGTATAAATGAGTTAGACATGAATGTATGAGGGTTGATCAGTAAGTTTGCTAATGATACGAAAATTGGTGGGGTGGTAAATAGCGAGGACGATAGCCTTAGATTACAGGAGGATATAGATGGGCTGGTCAGATGGGCTGATGTGTGGCTAATGGAATTAAATCTGGTTAAGTGTGAGGTGATGCACTTGGGCAGGACAAACAAGACAAGGGAGTACATGATGAATGGCTGGACCCTGGGAAGCACCGAGGATCAGAGGGACCTTGGTGTCCATGTACACCAGTCCCTTAAGGTAGCAAGCAGGTGGATACAGTGGTTAAGAAGGCATATGGTATACTTGTCTTTATTAGCCGAGGCAAAGAGTACGAGAGCAGGGAGGTTTAGCTGGAACTGTATAAAACTTTGGTTAGGCCACAACTAGAGTGTTGTGTGCAATCCTGGAATCCCCATTATAGGAGGGATATGACAGCACTGGAAAGGGTGCAGAGGAGGTGTACCAGGATGTTGAGATGAAGAGAGATTGGATTGAGTGGAGTTGTTTTCCTTGGAGCAGAGGAGACTGAGGAGGGACATGATTGAGAGCTATAGAATTATGAGTGGTACAGATAGAGTAGTTAGGAAGAAACCTTTCCCCTTGGTGGAGGGATCAATGACCAGGGGCCATAGAGTTAAGGTAAGGGGTAGGAGGTTTAGAGGAGATGTGAGGAAAACCGTTTTCACCTGGGGGGTTGTGGGAGTCTGGAACTCACTGCCTGACAGGGTGGTGGAAGCATAAAACCCTCATAACATGTAAGGAGTATTTAAATGTACACTTGCGATGCCAAGACATACAAGGCTATGGGCCAAGTGCTGGAAAATTGGATTAGATTAATCAGGTGGTTGTTTTTGACTGACACAGACGTGATGGACCAAAGGATCTTTTCTGTGCGGTAGATCTCAATTACTCTATGACTAAAAGATTGATCAAAGAGATATGTCTTAACGAGAATCCTAAAGGAGAAAAGGGAGGTAGAGAAACAGAAAAGTTTAGGGAAGGAATTTCAGAGCTTAGGGCCCATGCAATCTAAGGCACAGCTGTCAATGGTGGTGGTGGGGTGGCGGGGGGGGGGGGGGGGGGTGAAACTCTTCCGCCAATTTGATTCACTCCATGTGGTATCAGCTTTAGGCACTGGATATTGCTAAGGCTATGGCCCCTAACAAAATTCTGACAACGGTGCTGAAGACTTGTACTCCAGGACTATCTGCACCCTTAGTCAAGCTGTTCCAGTACGGCTACAACACGGTATCTACCCAACAATGTGGAAAATTGCCCAGGTACGCCCAGTATACCACGAGCAGAACAAATCTAACCCAGCTAATTACTATCACATGAGCCTACTCTTGATCATCAGCAAAGAGATGGAAGGTGTCATCCACAATGCTATCAAAGAGCACTTACTCAGCATTAATCTGCTCATTGTTGGTCTGTCTGGGGTTTGCCAGAGCCACTGCATCATCCCTCTATACTTCACTGGGACTGTACCGGTTCAAGAAGGCATCGCATCACCACCTTCTCAAGGGCAACTAGGGATGGACAATAAATGTTGCCTTAATCAGTGACACCCACACCCAGTAAATGAATTTTTAAAAACTCAGTTCCTGACCTCATTGCAGTCTCGGTCCAAACATGAGGTGAGGTGAGGGGAGCGTGACTGACCTTGACATCAAGGCAGCATTTGACTGAATGTGACATCAAGGAGTCCTATCAAAACTGGAGTCAATGAGAATCAGGGTTGGAGCCATTCCTAGCACAAAGGAAGTTGGTTGTGGTTGTTCACAGTCAATCATCTCAGTCCTTGAACATTGCTGCAGGAATTCCTCAGGATAGTGTCTTAGGCCCAGCCATTTTCATCAATGAGCTTCCCTCCATCAAGAGGTCAAAAGTGTGGATATTCGCTGAAGATTGCATAATGTTCAGTATTATTCGTGACACCTTGAATACCGAAGCAGTCCACGTCCACATGCAGCAAGACCTGGACAAAATTCAGGCTCAGTTTGATCAGTGGTAAGTAACATTCATGCCACACAAGTACTGGGCAATGACTATCTCCAACAAGAGAGAATCTGACCATGTCCCCTTGACATTCAATGGCATTGCCATTGCTGAATCCTCCACTGTCAATATCCTGCATTGACCAGAAATGGAGCTAACCCTACACATACTGTGGCCAGAAGAGCAGCTCCGAGGCTCGGAATCCTGTGGCGAGGAACTCACTTCCTGACTTTCCAAAGCCTGTCCACAATCTACAAGGACAAGTCAGGAGTGTAATGGAATACACCCCACTTTCCTGGACATGTGCAGCTTCAACAACACTCAAGAAGCTCGACACCATCCAGGACAAAGCAGCCCACTTGATTGGCACCTCAGCCACCACCTTTAACATTCACGCCCTCCACCATTGACGCACAGTGGAAGCAGTGTGTACCGTCTACAAGATGTACTGCAGCAACAATTGACAGCACCTTCCCAACTCATGGGGCTGGATTCTCCATTGGCCGATGCCAAAATCGCGAAACGCGATTGGGCGGAGAATAGGTTCCGACGCGAAAACCGCGGCTGCCGATTTGACACCAAATCACAATTCTCTGTCACCTCAACAGCGGCATCAATGCAGTCGGAACGGACGTACAGTAAACACCGTTTGCCTGTCATTCGACCCGGTATTCTCTGGGCCCTCTGCAATGCTCCGCCTCCGATGGGCCGAGTTTCCAAGTTCCAAATTCACTTGTGGTTTAAAAAATCGTGAAACCGGCGTCGTGGTTGCTGAGGGACACAGAGGGGGTACGGAGAGTATCCAACAGCGCCATAATTTGCTGACAATTGTGCCGCTGGCCAGGGGGCTTCTTCCAGGACCGGGGGGAGTAGCGGGGGTGGCCAGGAGGTGGGCTGTGGGATCGGGGTGGCAGGCACGGAATACCATTTCCGCAGCCGGCAAGGCAGCCATGGAGCTGCGTACACCGCTAACAACCCACTGTGAACTTAGGGCCACGGGTCATATAGGTGTCTCCCCAGGCTACCCCTCTAGGTGCCCTCTGGCCCCAGCCGACCCATCAACTGTATGGGCGCGCTTCAGCACAACCTGTGCCACCTTTGTTGGCTGGTATGTGGGGAGTGAAGTGTGTATGTGCGGCTGCACCTTGTCTGCCTCCCGAGTGTCAATCACAGACCTGCCGAATCCAGGTCATTGGAATTGATTGTGTTCCAAGTGGCACCGGTTCCAGCTCCTCCACAGGAGCAGAATTGATTCAGGTTCGGCGGCAGTTTTGCTGTCGTGGAAGTCCATGAATTCAGCGTCGCATCAACACTTAGGGCGGGATTCTCCGATTGCCAGCGCCGAAATCGCGTTCGGCGATTGGCTGGAGAACCATTTTTACGCCCAAATCGCGGCGGTACCGTCTTTCGGATGCTCTGCCCCTCAGAAATGGAATAATCGCTGAGTAAGCCGCACCCCGTTGGGATGGCCTCAGGACGTCACCTGAGGCCCTCCCCAATGCTCCGCCCCCGATGGGCCAACATCCCGACGGCGTTGGTCGCAAGTCCTCTCTGTTTTCGGGGACTTAGTGTGCGGCTGCGGACTGTGTCCAGCGCCGCCACAGTCGGGGAGGGGAGCCATTCCGCTGACAGGGGGGGCTTCGGCGGGGGATGGGGGAACTGGTGGGGGGTGGTCCGGGGGTGGCCAGAGGGGTTACAGGGGGCACTATCTGGCAGGCCGGGTCCGCGCGCGGCCGGCGCCTAGTTGTACAGCGCGGCCTCCGCAGATCGCCGCCATGCGCATGCGCAGCCACGGACCCGGCCATTCTCCATTCGCATCTGCAGGGGCTTTAAGTGGCACAGCTGCTAGCCCCCCACCGGGCGGAGCATCGGTGCGGGGGCACCGCCGACTTTTTGGTCGTAAAACCAGACACTTCCTCCGGACATAGCCTCAAAATCGGAGAATCCAGCCCTTTGTCTCAGAAACGGAGAATCCCACCCATGATCTCTACCATCTAGGCGGACGAAGGCAGCAGTTGAATGAGAACACCACCAACTACATGTTCTCCTCCACGCTACACATCATCCTTATTTGGAACGATATCGCTGACCTTTCACTCACTGTCACTGGGTCAAAATCTTGGAATCCCCTCCCTAACAGCACTGTGGCCGTACCCACATCACACGGGACTGCAGCTGTTCAAGGTGGCAGCCCACCACCATCTACTTGGGGGCAATTGATGATGAGTAATAAATACTGTTCGAGCCAGGGACGACCATCTCCTGTAAAATAATACATTTTTCAAAAAATCGTGAATGTGCAAGAGGCCGGAATTAGAAGAACATAGAGGCTTTGGAGGATTGTGCTTGGAGGAGGACAAGAGAGAATCCTAAAACATTTAGCTATAAAGCCAACCAAAATTCTTTTCAGACACGTAAATGGAAGTACCATGGGTGCTAAAATGAGTTGAAGTAGAATAAGAAGGTAAGGGTGCAATGCTATTCCAGCTCAGGTTGTGCTGCCGAAAGAGCATCGTTCCTCACATAAGCAAAACATGCCTGTGCTGGCACTGAATTGAAGCGTGTACCACATGCTGTTTTTAGCCTTGTTGCAGCTGATGACTTGGATACATGCCTGCTCCTGAAAACCACTGCTGAAATGGAACATCCTCTGTTGTGCGTTAACGAACATAGAACATAGAACATAGAACGATACAGCGCAGTACAGGCCCTTCGGCCCACGATGTTGCACCGAAACAAAAGCCATCTAACCTACACTATGCCATTATCATCCATATGTTTATCCAATAAACTTTTAAATGCCCTCAATGTTGGCGAGTTCACTACTGTAGCAGGTAGGGCATTCCACGGCCTCACTACTCTTTGCATAAAGAACCTACCTCTGACCTCTGTCCTATATCTATTACCCCTCAGTTTAAAGTTATGTCCCCTCGTGCCAGCCATTTCCATCCGCGGGAGAAGGCTCTCACTGTCCACCCTATCCAACCCCCTGATCATTTTGTATGCCTCTATTAAGTCTCCTCTTAACCTTCTTCTCTCCAACGAAAACAACCTCAAGTCCATCAGCCTTTCCTCATAAGATTTTCCCTCCATACCAGGCAACATCCTGGTAAATCTCCTCTGCACCCGCTCCAAAGCCTCCACGTCCTTCCTATAATGCGGTGACCAGAACTGTACGCAATACTCCAAATGCGGCCGTACCAGAGTTCTGTACAGCTGCAACATGACCTCCCGACTCCGGAACTCAATCCCTCTACCAATAAAGGCCAACACTCCATAGGCCTTCTTCACAACCCTATCAACCTGGGTGGCAACTTTCAGGGATCTATGTACATGGACACCTAGATCCCTCTGCTCATCCACACTTTCAAGAACTTTACCATTAGCCAAATATTCCGCATTCCTGTTATTCCTTCCAAAGTGAATCACCTCACACTTCTCTACATTAAACTCCATTTGCCACCTCTCAGCCCAGCTCTGCAGCTTATCTATATCCCTCTGTAACCTGCTACATCCTTCCACACTATCGACAACACCACCGACTTTAGTATCGTCTGCAAATTTACTCACCCACCCTTCTGCGCCTTCCTCTAGGTCATTGATAAAAATGACAAACAGCAACGGCCCCAGAACAGATCTTTGTGGTACTCCACTTGTGACTGTACTCCATTCTGAACATTTCCCATCAACCACCACCCTCTGTCTTCTTTCAGCTAACCAATTTCTGATCCACATCTCTAAATCACCCTCAATCCCCAGCCTCCTTATTTTCTGCAATAGCCTACCGTGGGGAACCTTATCAAACGCTTTGCTGAAATTCATATACACCACATCAACTGCTCTACCCTCATCTACCTGTTCAGTCACCTTCTCAAAGAACTCAATAAGGTTTGTGAGGCATGACCTACCCTTCACAAAGCCATGCTGACTATCCCTGATCATATTATTCCTACCTAGATGATTATAAATCTTGTCTCTTATAATCCCCTCCAAGACTTTACCCACTACAGATGTGAGGCTCACCGGTCTATAGTTGCCGGGGTTGTCTCTGCTCCCCTTTTTGAACAAAGGGACCACATTTGCTGTCCTCCAGTCCTCTGGCACTATTCCTGTAGCCAATGATGACATAAAAATCAAAGCCAAAGGTCCAGCAATCTCTTCCCTGGCCTCCCAGAGAATCCTAGGATAAATCCCATCAGGTCCCGGGGACTTATCTATTTTAAGCCTGTCCAGAATTGCCAACACCTCTTCCCTACGTACCTCAATGCCATCTATTCTATTAGCCTGGGGCTCAGCATTCTCCTCCACAACATTATCTTTTTCCTGAGTGAATACTGACGAAAAATATTCATTTAGTATCTCGCCTATCTCTTCAGACTCCACACACAATTTCCCATCCCTGTCCTTGACTGGTCCTACTCTTTCCCTAGTCATTCGCTTATTCCTGACATACCTATAGAAAGCTTTTGGGTTTTCCTTGATCCTTCCTGCCAAATACTTCTCATGTCCCCTCCTTGCTCGTCTTAGCTCTCTCTTTAGATCCTTCCTCGCTACCTTGTAACTATCCATCGCCCCAACTGAAACTTCACACCTCATCTTCACATAGGCCTCCTTCTTCCTCTTAACAAGAGATTCCACTTCCTTGGTAAACCACGGTTCCCTCGCTCGACGCCTTCCTCCCTGCCTGACCGGTACATACTTATCAAGAACACGCAGTAGCTGATCCTTGAACAAGCCCCACTTATCCAATGTGCCCAACACTTGCAGCCTACTTCTCCACCTTATCCCCCCCAAGTCACGTCTAATGGCATCATAATTGCCCTTCCCCCAGCTATAACTCTTGCCCTGCGGTGTATACTTATCCCTTTCCATCATTAACTTAAACGTCACCGAATTGTGGTCACTGTCCCCAAAGTGCTCTCCTACCTCCAAATCCAACACCTGGCCTGGTTCATTACCCAAAACCAAATCCAACGTGGCCTCGCCTCTTGTTGGCCTGTCAACATATTGTTTCAGGAAACCCTCCTGCACACACTGTACAAAAAACGACCCATCTATTGTACTCGAACTATATCTTTTCCAGTCAATATTTGGAAAGTTAAAGTCTCCCATAATAACTACCCTGTTACTTTCGCTTTTATCCAGAATCATCTTCGCCATCCTTTCCTCTACATCCCTAGAACTATTAGGAGGCCTATAAAGAAACTCCCAACAGGGTGACCTCTCCTTTCCTGTTTTTAACTTCAGCCCATACTACCTCGGAAGAACAGTCCCCATCTAGCATCCTCTCCGCCACCGTAATACTGCTCTTGACTAGCAGCGCCACACCTCCCCCTCTTTTGCCTCCTTCTCTGAGCTTACTAAAACACCTAAACCCCGGAACCTGCAACATCCATTCCTGTCCCTGCTCTATCCATGTCTCCGAAATGGCCACAACATCGAAGTCCCAGGTACAAACCCATGCTGCCAGTTCCCCTACCTTGTTTCGTATACTCCTGGCATTGAAGTAGACACACTTCAAACCACCTACCTGAACACTGGCCCCCTCCTGCGACGTCAAATCTGTGCTCCTGACCTCTATACTCTCATTCTCCCTTACCCTAAAACTACAATCCAGGTTCCCATGCCCCTGCTGCATTAGTTTAAACCCCCCCAAAGAGCACTAACAAATCTCCCCCCCAGGATATTTGTGCCCCTCAGGTTCAGATGTAGACCATCCTGTCTGTAGAGGTCCCACCTTCCCCAGAAAGAGCCCCAGTTATCCAGAAATCTGAATCCCTCCCGCCTGCACCATCCCTGTAGCCACGTGTTTAAATGCTCTCTCTCCCTATTCCTCATCTCACTATCATGTGGCACGGGCAACAACCCAGAGATAACAACTATGTTTGTTCTAGTTCTGAACTTCCATCCTGGCTCCCTGAAAGCCTGCCTGACATCCTTGTCCCCTTTCCTACCTATGTCGTTAGTGCCAATGTGGACCATGACTTGGGGCTGCTCCCCCTCCCCCTAAGGACCCGGAAAACACGATCCGAGACATCACGTACCCTTGCACCTGGGAGGCAACATACCAAACGTGAGTCTCTCACGCTCCTACAGAATCTCCTATCTGTGCCCCTGACTATAGAGTCCCCAATTACTAATGCTCTGCTCCTCTCCCCCTTCCCTTCTGAGCAACAGGGACAGACTCCGTGCCAGAGGCCCGTACCCCATGGCTTACCCCTGGTAAGTCCCCCCCCCCACAAGTATCCAAAGCGGTATACTTGTTTCTCAGGGGAATGACCGCAGGGGATCCCTGCACTGACTGCTTTTTCCCAGTCTCTCTTACAGTTACCCACCTATCTCCAATCTTTGGTGTAACTAATTCCCTGAAGCTGCTATCTATGACCCCTTCTGCCTCCCGAATGATCCGAAGTTCTTCCAACTCCAGCTCCAGTTCCCTAACTCGGTCTTGGAGGAGCTGGAGATGGCAGCACTTCCTGCAGGTAAAATCAGCAGGGACACTAACTGCATCCCTCACCTCAAACATCCTGCAGGAGGAACATTGCACTCCCTTCCCTGCCATTCCTCTAACTTTCTACCAAGATCTGGCTAACAACTAAATTAAATTTTTTATAAAAAATAATAATAATATAATAAAATATGGTACTTACCTCAGACCAATGGGTTTTATTATTAGGTTAGAGGAGGAGGGCGGGTGGGAGACACTACACGTGTAGTGTCTCGGGTTTCCTCTCCACCAGAATTTATTGGTGAGGGTCTTCCCAGACGTCCGCGGGTCGACTTCCTGTTCCCGCCTAAAACACTAATTTTAAAAAAAAATAATTCTCAGCTCCTGCTGAAATTGACTAACCAGCCAGCTCCACTCCCGCCGAAATTGACTGGCCTGCCCCTGCAAAGACAAGTGGACAGGACAAGGACAGACTTACCTCCCAGCAGCCACTTCCGCACTGCTCCCGCTGAAACTGACTCACCAGCTGTTCTCCCGCCGAAATCGACTGGCCTGCCCCTGCAAAGACAAGTGCTTTTAAAGGACAGACTTACCTCCCAGCAGCCACTTCCGCACTGCTCCCGCTGAAACTGACTCACCAGCTGTTCTCCCGCCGAAATCGACTGGCCTGCCCCTGCAAAGACAAGTGCTTTTAAAGGACAGACTTACCTCCCAGCAGCCACTTCCGCACTGCTCCCGCTGAAACTGACTCACCAGCTGTTCTCCCGCCGAAATCGACTGGGTTAACGAAGGGTAGACAGAAGTGATGGTTAAGGCAAAGACCGTCGGGGTGAAGAAAGTCAACAATACTATAGTGCGGTAATCTCTGTTCAACAAGAGAAGGTTGAAGGTCCTGCAATGTGTTCCTTGACAAGGTTTCTCGTGATGATCTGCACAAACATTGAAACACTCCACCACCGACGAACAGTGGCAGCCATGTCTACCATCTACTAGATGCACTGCATTAACTCACTAAGGTTCCTTAGACAGCACCTTCCAAGCCCGAGACCGCTACCATCTAGAAGGACAAGAGCAGCAGGTACCTGGGAGCCCCACCGCCTGGAGGTTCCCCTTCAAGTCACTCACCACCCTAACTTGGAAATATATCGCCATTCCTTCAGTTTTGCTGGGGCAATATCCTGGAACTCCCTCCCTAACAGCACAGTGGGTGTACCTACACCTCAAGGATTGCAGTGGTTCAAGAAGGCAGCTCACCACCACGTTCTGAAGGGCAACTAGGGATGGGCAATATATGCTGGCCTAACCAGCGATGTTCACATTCCCGTAAATTAATTTTTAAAATATCCATTATGTTCGGTTGCTGAGGTTCCTTGGATATTGGCACTAAACAGATAAGTAGATGCGTAGAGCAGTACAGTTTGCAAAATACTAAGTCACGCATTAAACATGAAGTGCATATGGGTACAATAATGTCCAAAAGATATTCATTAAACTTGAGTGATAATTGTGAGACAATTTCTGAAAAACATAGGTTTAAAATACACGTGTTGAACTTCTCTTTGCACATTCATGTTGTCGTGCAGAAGCTCAATGTTTTTTTCTGTCCCTTAAGTACAAATTATGCTTGAAACCATCTTACCCCTCCCACCTCCCCACAAATATTGCTGATTTGTTACTATGGTTACATCATTGTCAGCAGGGGAAATGTCCACCAGTCTGGCCTCAGAGACACAGCTGACAACAGAGGGTTACCAGAGTGCACACCAATTATTCGCCAAGCTGCTTTGAAGAGCCCAAGAGTTCTTATATTACTGCAAACTTAAAAAGGGCATCATCGTCGATCAGAGCCGGGAATCAAGTGGGCTCAAATAATCCTAAAACTGAGTAAACTCCTTTTTTTCCCCTCATCTGCCTTGGTGCTTATGAAGACCAAGCCACAGCAGTAAGCTAAGAACAGATGGAAAAGCAAGAGACCCAAGTAGATGTTGTTCAAAATAGCAGCACACTGTGCACAATGCTTCTGTATGATCGTTTAATATATAAAAAGGTCTTCTTTGCAGGTTTCACAAAGGTATATTTTTCCAACTGCATCAAAGCACAGTTTGCTATGACTCCACTAAATGTCTGACTTTGAATATCAAGAAGAGAATCTAAGCCATACTTCTGGCAGGAAAAGTATGAATTGAGCCGATAAGAGCTTTGGGGGATGAGTCTAAACACTTTCCTTATCTGGCATAATATCTTTGACATATTTCTGCCAATTTCAGCTCAGGAAATCTACATGTACATATTGTACAATGTTCTCAGTCATATTTACATGAGGCTCCCTTGTTTGAATTCAATTTGAACCATAGCTAAGGATACTTCAATGCAAGGAAAGCGGTAGATATGTTAACTGCTGAAAGAATTGAATCCATATAATGACTGTCAGTTCTCAGCAGACACCACAGCCTCAGTGTATGGCTAATGGAGAACATTTCAAATGTAATGTAAGGTTATATTTCTCAGAATATGTTTTTGTCCACACAAGACCGAGGCCCTGAAACTTATAACTGCTGGTTCCCCGCAGGAATTTGTAGGGTTACTGGGAGGACACCTCATCTGCATGGGCCTTGCAACGCCACCCCCCCCCCCCCCCCCCCACCCCCCACCACGCCTTCCCCAACCTCAGCAGTGAGAGCCTTGTGGAGGCCAGTGCGTCTTATCTGACACATCGTAACCAACTGCCATTTATGCGCCAGATCCCATTCTGGGCAAAGACCCAGAATAAGGTAGCCGCTGAGGCTTCCCAGGGGATGGCCTTTGGACCACTACTTCTCTTTGTTCAACATTCATGATTTAGACTTGATGTGTAGGGCTCGCTTTCAAAGTTTGCAAAACTTGGGAAGTATAATGAACTGTGAGGAGGATAATGATAGACTTCAAGAGGACTAGTGTATTGGATAAACAAGTGGCATCGGAAATTCAATATGATCATGGCTGATTTTCTATCTGAATGACACACTCCCACGCTCTCCCCATATAGCCCTTGATTCCTTTAGTATCTAAAAATCTATTTTCTTCTTAAATATATTCAGTGACTTAGAATTTTCAGCCTTTTGTGGTAAAGAATTCCACAGCTTCACCACTCGCTGAGTGAAGAAATTTATCCAGCTCTCAGTCCTGGCTGAGACTGTGGCCCTTTTTTCTTGACCCCTCACTTCACATTCACTTCACTCCCTCTATGTCAATTACACTGGCAATTTTGCCACTAGTGCAGTGACTTCCTGGCATATATGGAGGCTGCCAGTTCAATGGAGGCTGTTTCCATTGTCATTGGGGGGGCTGAGGCTCTATGTCCCATTGACAGGCTGGTGTAGATGAGGGATTATCTCTCCGAACGAATGGAGCTGCTGGCCCAGGTTTTGTTTATTTCTTCACTGCTGTTCAGACCTATGATGGTCTTCTGGTACCTTCAAGGTCTCCAAACTGCCTCAGCAGCACTGTTCTCTCCTGGAGGGACTGATGAGCCTCCAGAGCTACCAGCCACCTGATTGGGCCAGGCAGCATCAGGATCCCATTGCCTTCTTCAATAAGATGGTGTGCACGGAGAAGTTCAAACAGGAATCCATCTCCTAAAAGACTCCAGAGCCAGTCTCGTTGCTGGCAAGTCTGGGTCAGGGTTTCCATTTACTTCTGATCCTGGAGTCCTGGCAAATTCCAGTCCATTGGCTTAGGTCTTCCTCAGTTGGAGGACATTTCTGGTCATCCAGTACTTCACAGTCAAGTCTGACAATTTTAGAGGCAATGGAGGAGTCGAGGGAGACGGTAGTGGGATGGAATTGGGCATTGTCAGCTTCCAGGCGAAAACTAACGGTGTGGTTTCAGATGATGTCACCAAGAGGCAACATGTAGATGGGTAATAGGAGGGAGACAAGGATAGATCCTTGGGGGGGGGGGGGGTCATCAGAAATAATGGTGCACGAGCAGGAAGAGAATCCATTAGAAGTGAATGCAGCCTCACCCAGCTGGATGAGGGTGGTGAGGCATTAGAGGAGGATGGTGTGGGCAATACTATTAAAAGCTGCAGACAGTTTGAGAAGGACAAAGATGGATAGTTTAGCTTAGTCACACCTGACTTGTGACTGAAAAGAGCTGTTTCAGCACTGAGGCCTGGATGGAAACCCACTTGGAAGGATTCAAACATGGAGTGCCTAAGAAGATGGGCATGGATTTGTGAAGCGATAACATGTTCAAGGATTTCGGAGAAGAAAATGTGGTGAGAGGTGTGAGGATAATATGCAACATCACTGGGGCCAAGGGTTTGTTTTGTGAGGAGAGGAACGATGATGGCAGGTTTATGGAGAGAGGGACAGTACCAGGGAAGTGAACAGTTAACAATATCAGTTAACATTGGCCAGTTAAGGAAATTTGGATGGTCAACATTTTAGTGGGAACATGGTCAAGGGAGCAGCAGGGGAATCTCATGGGCCAGATAAATTATAATGGACATGAAGGGAGGTAGGCATGTAAATTGATTTTATAGCCTTGCTTGGTCTAGTTGAGGTGTTTAAAATGATAAAAGCATTCCCTAGGATAGCTACAAAGAAATTATTTGCTCTGGTGGGAGAAGCCAAAACAAGAAGGTACAATCTTAAAATTTATGATGAAATTGAAACATGTTTTTTCCACACCAAATGTAGTGGAATTCTGGCATTCCTTTGGCAAAATCTATGTTTCTATTAGGTAAAACTGTCAAACACTATGGCTGGGATTCCACGCTTCTGGGATTCGGCGGGTGGAAAAAAGCTGGTGGGGGTGGAGAATCCAATGGGAATTCTCAAATGGCTTTTATACCAGTGGGAATTTCCAGTCTGATGGTCTCCATCCCTGGCCAATGATGTAATGGGGTTCCTGCTTTGAAAGGCTGGTAACCCCATAGTGGTGGTATGTATTAGGGGTAATATGGTATCTGTGAAGCCAAGAGGCTATTGGCTGACAGGTCCCGTGTCCTGGTTGGATCTGCCGACTTCTGGCTCCGCCCTGAAGGCGGAGTATAAGAGCTTGAGTTCTCCCAGCAGCCGCATTCTGTAACTGATCTGCTGGGGAACAAGTCTTGCTTATTAAAGCCTCGATAGACTTCATCACTTCTCGACTCGTGTAAGTCATTATGCGCTACAATTTATTAAGCAAGCTTAAAAGACTATGGAGCTCCGGATCGCCCCGGAGTGTCTGCGGATCAGCCCCCATGCAGCAAACTCGGCGGCCGTGTTTAAACACTGGCTAGCATGCTTCGAAGGCTACCTTCGAACGGCCCCCAGCTGGACCACGGAAGATCAAAAAATGCAGGTCCTGTATTCCAGGGTGAGCCCGGAGATCTACATGCTCATTGAAGACGCGGAGGATTTCCCGACGACGCTCGCCACGCTGAAAGGCGTCTACATTGGCCCATAAACCAGGTCTATGCACGCCACCAACTCGCGACGAGACGGCAAATTCCCGGAGAATCGCTCGGCGAATTCTACAGCGCACAGTGAGCGCGATCGAGCACACGGACCTGCTAATCAGAGACGCATTCGTGGCAGGTATGACTTCTCCCCAAATTCGTCAAAGACTTTTAGAAAGAAACTCGCTAGGACTCTCAGAGGCACGGGCCCTTGCGGCCTCCCTCGATGTGGCCTCACAAAACGACCGCGCCTACGGCCCCGACCGCGCGGCAGCCCCTTGGGCTCCATGGACCCCCGTTGCGACCGACTCCCCGGCACCCCCCACCCCCCCTGCAAGCCTGCGCGGCTAGAGCATCAGACCATCCCGGTGGGGCCCGCTGCTATTTTTGCGGGCAGGCAAAACACCCCCGGCAGCGCTGCCCGGCCCGCGCAGCTATTTGTAAAAGCTGCGGCAAAAAGGGCCATTACGCGGTGGTGTGCCGGTCCCGGGGGGTCGCCGCAAGCCCCGGGGAAGAACGAGGACAGCAAATTCAACGCCCCCCCCACCCCCCCCCAACGATCCATGCGCGACCCATTTTGGGTCCCGGACACCACAAGGGGAGGATGGGCGCCGCCATCTTGTGACCCCCCCGGCCACATGCGATTCATGGGGGCGGCCATTTTGTCCACCCCCGACCGTGTGCGATCCATGGACGCCGCCATCTTGGCTGACAGCCAAGGACCCCAGCATAGACGGCTCCACGGGGTCCGAAGAAAACGCCGCGATGCTACTACCATGACTGGCTTCGGTGACTCTGGACCAATCGCGGCCCCAGACGCTCCAAACGACGACAACAACGGTGCTGGTCAACGGGTACGAGACGCCATGCTTGATCGACTCTGGGAGCACGGAAAGTTTGATTTACCCAGATACGGTAAGACGCTGTTTTCTTTCCATTCGTCCACGTGCTCAAAAGATTTCCCTAGCTGCGGGATCCCATTCAGTAGAGATCAAAGGGTTCTGCATCGTGAACCTAACGGTGCAAGGGAGGGAGTTTAACAACTATAGGCTTTACGTCCTTCCCCAACTCTGCGCGCCCACATTACTGGGGTTAGATTTCCAATTTGGCGGCCCCATACCCCCACTCACTATCTGCGGCCTGGCAACCCTCAAGGTTGAACCACCTTCCTTGCTTGCGAATCTCACCCCGGATTGCAAACCTGTCGCCACTAGGAGCAGACGGTACAGCGCCCAGGATCGGACGTTTATCCGGTCTGAAGTCCAGCGGCTGCTGAAGGAAGGTATAATCCAGGCCAACAATAGTCCCTGGAGAGCCCAGGTGGTAGTTGTGAAAACTGGGGAGAAGCAGAGGATGGTCGTAGACTATAGTCAGACCATCAATAGGAACACGCAGCTAGATGCGTACCCTCTCCCCCGCATATCCAACATGGTCAATCGGATTGCACAGTACAAGGTCTTTTCCACCGTGGACCTCAAGTCCGCATACCACCAGCTCCCCATCCGCCCGAGTGACCGCAAGTACACGGCCTTCGAGGCAGACGGGAGGCTTTACCATTTTTTAAAGAGTCCCATTTGGCGTCACGAACGGAGTCTCGGTCTTCCAACGGGAGATGGACCGAATGGTTGACCAGCACGGGTTGCGGGCCACATTCCCATACCGCGACAACGTAACCATCTGCGGCCATGACCAGCAGGACCACGCCGCCAACCTCCAAAAATTTCTCCAGACTGCTAACGCCCTGAACCTCACATATAACGAGGAAAATTGCGTTTTTAGCACCAACTGTCTGGCCATCCTGGGATACGTAGTGCGCAATGGAGTGATAGGCCCCGACTCCGAACGCATGCGCCCCCTTATGGAATTTCCCCTCCCCCACTGCTCCAAAGCCCTGAAATGCTGCCTGGGCTTCTTTTCGTATTACGTTCAGTGGGTTCCCCAGTACGCAGACAAGGTCCGCCCGTTAATCCAGCCCACTACCTTCCCCCTGTCGACAGAGGCTTGCCAGGCCTTCAGCCGCATCAAAGCGGATATCGCAAAGGCCACGATGCACGCAATCGACGAGTCCCTCCCCTTCCAAGTCGAGAGCGACGCATCCGATGTAGCTCTGGCGGCCACTCTCAACCAAGCGGGCAGACCCGTGGCTTTTTTCTCCCGGACCCTCCACGCCTCAGAAATCCGCCACTCCTCAGTGGAAAAGGAAGCCCAAGCCATAGTGGAAGCTGTGCGACATTGGAGGCATTACCTGGCCGGCAGGAGATTCACTATCCTCACTGACCAACGGTCGGTAGCCTTTCTGTTCGATAACGCACAGCGGGGCAAAATTAAAAATGACAAGATCTTGAGGTGGAGGATTGAGCTCTCCACCTATAACTATGAGATCTTGTATCGTCCCGGAGAGCTGAACGAGCCGTCCGATGCCCTATCCCGCGGCACATGTGCCAACGCACAAGTAGACCGCCTCCAAGCCCTCCACGAGGACCTCTGCCACCCGGGGGTCACTCGATTCTACCATTTTGTAAAGTCCCGCAACCTCCCCTACTCTGTGGAGGAGGTCCGTACCATCACCAGGAACTGCCAGATCGGCGCAGAGTGCCAACCGCACTTTTTCAGGCCAGATAAAGCGCACCTGGTAAAGGCTTCTCGTCCCTTTGAACGCCTCAGTTTGGCCTTCAAAGGCCCCCTCCCCTCCACCGACCACAACGCATACTTCCTGAACGTGGTGGACGAGTACTCCCGTTTCCCCTTCGCCATCCCCTGCCCCGACATGACAGCGGCCACAGTCACTAAAGCCCTTGGCACCATCTTTACACTGTTCGGTTTCCCCGCGTACATCCATAGCGACAGGGGGTCCTCCTTCATGAGCGACGAGCTGCGTCAGTTCCTGCTCAGCAAGGGCATTGCCTCGAGCAGGACGACCAGCTACAACCCCCGGAGGAACGGTCAGGTAGAGAGGGAGAATGGTATGGTCTGGAAGACCGTCCTATTGGCCCTACGGTCCAGAGATCTCCCAGTGTCCCGGCGCCAGGAAGTCCTCCCGGATGCCCTCCACTCCATCCGGTCGCTGCTGTGTACCACCACTAACCAAACGCCTCACGAGCGCCTCCTTGTCTTCCCTAGGAAATGCTCCTCCGGAACGTCGCTGCCGACCTGGCTGGCAGCCCCAGGACCCATCTTGCTCCGAAAGCATGTGCGGGCGCACAAATCGGATCCGTTGGTCGAGAGGGTTCACTTTCTCCACGCAAACCCTCAGTACGCCTAAGTGGCGTACCCCGATGGCTGACAGGACACGGTCTCCCTACGAGACCTGGCGTCCGCCGGAAACACACACACACTCCCAACACCGATCACCCCCTCCCTGCCACCGGCGCACCCCACGACCGCTCCCTTCCCGGGTGGATCGGTCCTCCTCCCGTGCCCGCCCAGGAGTAAAGAAACAGGCACGAACAGCGCAACGCTCCCAGAGACGACAGTGCCCGAGCCAGCACCTGCACCACCACCAGGGCTGAGGCGATCGACGAGGACAACCAGGGCACCCGCTCGACTCGTGGAATCCGCGTGACACCAAAAACAAGAATTTTGTTGTAAATAATTCTGACACAAACTTGTACATAGTTAACTGTTGGGCTAAATGCATAAGCCACTGTTCGAAAATTGTTCCAGGACGAGCCTTGTAAACCCCTACCACCATGCGAACCACCACCCCGCCGGGTTCCTTTTTTACAAGCGGTGAATGTGGTGGTATGTATTAGGGGTAATATGGTACCTGTGAAGCCGAGAGGCTATTGGCTGACAGGTCCCGGGTCCTGGTTGGATCTGCGTGGCGTGAACTTTTTCCTTATTTTTATTTGTTTGGGTCAGAGGCCGCGCATGCACATGGCGGCGGCCTCTAGCGGCCGTGCCGTACTCCATGGCGAACTCAAATCACGGAGCTGGACCGTGGAAATAGTGCCACCGATTGGCCACGCACCCACCCTGGACTGCCCGCACAATAAAGGCACAGTCCAGTATGAGGCGCCTCCCTGCCCTTCAATCGGCCTGCCCCTGACCATGAGTCTGCAGCCACCTTGCGAGCTTCCTGAATGGCTGGGACTATGTTCGAAATACACCGTCGGGACTTCGGCCAGTCGGGGACAGAGAATAGCGGGCGAGCCTCAAGCAATGGCCGCAGGTGGGGGATACGCGGCGCGGCGTACTTCCATGTACGCCGCTTTTCGGGGGCCGGAGAATCGAGGAACCCGCGCCAGTCCCGATTCCATGCGTGGAACTGGATTCTCTGCCCTGGCGGCGGATGCGATTTCGGGGTCGGGGTGCGGAGAATCCAGCCCACTGAGAGTAAGAAGATCGGCAGTCGGGGAAAATTGCTTGTGTTGAAGTGAGTGGGGTCTGTGCTGCAGGGTCCACACACGTGGCGAAGCTACATGGGCTGCAGGGAACGGGAATTTCAATGTCTGCCGACTGCGGACGGGCCATTATGGGCAGAAAATCTGAAGCACTCAGGCATAAAATGGAAAGAATTCCTCATTGCTTGTTTCAAGGGTTTGTTTGTGCCAAACTTACCAACACAGTCAGACGGGAGGAAATGTAGACCCTAGGAGCTTACGTGGGGTTCCAGGGTTATGGGGATCGGGTGGGGGAGTGGATCTCGGTAGGGTGTTCTTTTCGAGGGTCGGTGTAGACTCGATGGACCAAATGGCCTCCTGCACTGTATGGATTTTATGATTCTAATTAGGGGATTCAAAGAGCAACTTACAACAACCTCTGAAGATGTACAATAAGGTGTTCAAAGATTCACTAGGCCCTATGACTGGTGTCATGTGAGAGTACCTTTAAGAAATGGATGTTTAAACAATGTACCTTTAAGAAATGGAGCTGATCATATTAGTGAAGTGATGTCAGAGGGTGGGGAGAGCTGAGCTCACTTCTGCTTTTGGTTTCAGTTTTGAGGAGGCAGCTGGCAGTGTCTGTATGTTTTGCTGAGAGCTACAGGAAGAAAACACAGAGCTGGTCTGTTGATGTCTGCAAATCCAAAGACTATAAATATATTGAATGTAACCTCCTGTCTGTTTTTGAAGATTTGAAGTCTTTTGGATGTTTAAAGGAACAGTTTGAAGGATTATTTAGTGTTGTAGTCTTTTGGGGTTATCTTTGAAGTAATGGGTGTTAAGATATTCAATGTTTGTTTTAAAAGGTTAAATTGAGTTCATAGAATAAACATTGTTTTGTTTTAAAAACCATTTGTCCATAATTTCTGTATCACACCTGGAGAGTACGCCGTGTGCTCCCCGCACCACATTCTATTAGAAGTTGTGGGTCAGTTTAACTCCATGAAACACTTTGGGGTTCTGTAAACCCAGACCCATAATAGGGGGATAAAAGTCTATCTATTGGATTGGCTTAGTGAATTTAAAGACAATGAGGGGTGAGCATATTGTGGTTGGTTTTCAGGTGTGGTATTTTAGTCTAAGTGGGAAATGTATTGTGGACAATGGCTCTTTCAGAGGCTCAGAGGTTTTTGGGGGTGGAGAGGGTCATACGCTGTACCTTACGGACATAGACTAAAAGCAGACTGTTAGATTTCGCAAAAACATTGCAGTTAACATTACCTGACAAAATGCGAAAAGATGAGGTAATTATGGTGGTGGTTAAGCATTTAAAGTTGCCTGAGATACCGTTTGATTCTTTGGAAATGGCAAAAATTCAGCTGCAAATTAAACAAATGGAACATGAGAAAGAATTAAAGCAGCTTGAATACGAAAGAGCTGGACAGGAAAAAGAAAGAGAGAGAGAGGAAAAAGAAATGGAGAGAGAAGAAATGCGAAAAGAAAGAATAGCCTTTGCAGAACAAAAAGTAAGAGAAAGGGAGATACAGATCAGGGAAAAAGATAAAGAGAGAGAGTTTGAACTTCAGAAAATGGCCATGAAACATGACAGTCAGTTAAAATTGGCAGATGTAAAAGGAAACGTACAGTTGGATGATAGTGATGAGGACAGTGAGAAAGAGCGTCAAAGTCGAAGTCTTGGTGGGAATCTATTTAAATATGTCCAAGCATTGCCAAGGTTTGACGAGAAGGAGGTAGAAGCCTTTTTCATTTCATTTAAGAAGGTAGCTAAACAAATGAAATGGCCACAGGACATGTGGGTATTACTGATTCAAACAAAGCTGGTAGGTAGAGCTAGTGAAGTGTTTGCATCACTACCGGAGGAGGTATCTGGAACGTATGAGGAGGTGAAAAAATCCATCTTAGGTGCATATGAGCTAGTGCCTGAAGCCTACAGACAAAGGTTTAGAAATTTAAGGAAAGAATTTGGTCAAACATACATGGAGTTTGAAAGGCTCAAACAGAGTAATTTTGAGAGGTGGATAAGGACTTTGAAAATAGGTCAAACGTATGAAGCTCTTAGAGAAATTATAATTTTGGAGGAGTTTAAAAATTTAATTCCTCATGTCGTAAGAACTCATGTGGAAGAGCAGAGGGTTAAAACTGCGAGATTAGCAGCAGAAATGGCGGATGATTATGAATTAGTTCATAAATCAAGACTTGGTATCCAACATCAGTTTCAGCCGGTGAGGGATAGAAACTGGGGACATGAGAAATACTGAAGTGGTAAAGGGAAAGGTGATCTGATGGGAGATAATAAGGAGAGTGTACCTCAGATTAAAAAAGAGATCCAGGAGGGTATAAAAGAAATGAAAAGTTTCAAATATTTTCACTGTAATAAACTAGGCCATGTAAAGTCACAGTGTTGGTGGTTGAAGAAAAGCACTGGGAAGGCTGATGTGGTAAAACAGGATAAGACAGTGGGGTTTGTTAAAGTGGTAAAGGAAAGCCCAAGTGATGCGAAGGAGGTGCAAAAGATTGTACAGCCTGATCAAGAGGTGATTGATAAGAAGGTGCCAGATCTCTTTAAAGAATTTACTTGTGTGGGTAAAGTTTACTCATGTGTATCAGGAGGAGCAGGTAAAGAAGTCACAATTTTAAGAGATACAGGAGCTAGTCAATCTTTAATGGCAAGAGATGAGGAATTATGTAGTTTGGGAAGAATGTTGCCAGAAAAGGTAGTAATATGTGGAATTCAGGGTGAGAGGAGTAGTGTTGCATTATATAAGGTAAGGTTGGAAAGTCCAGTGAAGAGTGGTGAAGTGGTAGTAGGAGTAATAGGGAAACTATCTTTTCCAGGAATACAGTTTATCTTGGGTAATGATATAGCTGGATCGCAGGTGGGAGTGATGCCTACTGTGGTTGATAAGCCAGTGGAAAATCAGACAACTGAAGTGTTGAAGGACGAATATCCTGGGATTTTTCCGGATTGTGTAGTAACAAGGTCGCAAAGTCACAGGTTAAGACAAGAGGAGAAATCAAAGAGTGAAGATGAAGTTGAAGTGCAATTATCAGAAACGAATTTTGATCAGATGGTTGGAAAAGAACAAGAACAGGTGGAGGATGAGGCGGATATTTTTAGTTCAGGAAAATTGGCAGAAAGTTGTCGAAATAAAACGGATATATCAGAAAGCAGATATGGAAGAGGAATCTGAGAGTATACCAGAGTGTTATTACCGTAAAAATGATGCCTTGATGAGAAAATGGAGACCTGTACATATGCAGGTGGATGAAAAGTGGGCAGACGTTCATCAAGTAGTATTGCCGGTAGGGTATAGACAGGAGGTGTTCTGAGTGGCACATGAGGTACCAGTGGGAGGTCATTTGGGGATAAGGAAAACTCAAGCTAAAATCCAGAAACATTTTTATTGGCCTGGACTACATAAAGATGTAGTTATATTTTGTCAATCATGTCACACATGTCAAGTGATAGGGAAACCTCAAGCAGCGATAAAGCCAGCGCCCTTAATACCCATTCCAGCATTTGAGGAACCTTTTACAAGGGTACTAATTGATTGTGTAGGACCGTTTCCTAAAACAAAAAGTGGGAATCAAGATCTTTTGACTATAATGGATTTGTCTACTAGGTTTCCAGAGGCCATTCCAGTACATAATATTACAGCTAAAAAGATTGTGGAGGAGTTACTTAAATTCTTTACAAGGTATGGACTACCCACAGAAATTCAATCGGATCAAGGATCAAATTTTACCTCAAAGTTATTCAAAGGAGTTATGGAAAGTTTAGGAATAAAACAATTTAAACCAACTGCATACCATCCAGAATCGCAGGGAACGTTAGAAAGGTGGCATGAGACATTAAAGACAATGTTGAGGGCGTATTGTCAAGATTATCCAGCGGATTGGGATAAAGGAATTCCATTTGTACTGTTTGCAATTAGGGATGCACCTAATGAGTCGACCAAATTTAATCCTTTTGAACTAATTTCTGGTCATGTGGTAAGAGGACCACTTAAATTGATTAAGGAAAAATTGGTGGGTGACAAATCGGAAGTTACACTATTGGATTACGTGTCAATTTTTAGGGAACGATTAAATAGAGCAGGTGAATTGGCGAGACAACATTTGAAAGTTGCACAAAATGTGATGAAACGAGTAGCGGACAAGAACTCCAAAGTTCGTAGTTTTGCCAGTGGAGATAAAGTTTTAGTATTGTTACCAGTGGTAGGTGAACCTTTAGAAGCAAGGTTTTGTGGACCGTATCAGATTGAAAGGAAATTAAGTGAGGTGAATTATGTGGTAAAAACACCAGATAGAAGGAAGACTCACTGAGTGTGTCATGTGAATATGCTTAAAAGGTACTTTGAAAGGGAAGGAGAGAAAAAGGAGGTTTTAATGATTCTGACTCAAAGTGACAAACGAAATCCAGATGACTGTGAATTTGACATACCTCAAATTAAATTGGAAAATGAGGATGTTCTTAAAAATTGGGATAAATTGTTGAGTTATCTTCCAGAAGAAAAACGAACTGACCTGAAAGAGTTATTGATATCATATGGGCAAGTTTGTGGAGATAAATTGGGAAGTACTAAAATGGCTATACATGATGTAGATGTGGGAAATGCCGTTTCTATCAAACAACATCCATATCGACTTAATCCTTTAAAATTGGCACAGGTTAACAAAGAGATTGAGAGTATGCTTAAAAATGGCATAATTGAAGTGGGTTGCAGCCAATGGAGCTCACCCATAGTGATGGTACCTAAACCAGACGGTACCCAACGGTTGTGTGTGGACAATAGAAAAGTGAAAGCAGTTACAAGAATGGTCTTTTATCCTATCCCACGTTTGGAGGATTGCATTGAGTAAGTGGGCCAATCCGCTTTTATTTCCAAATTGGATTTACTTAAAGGTTACTGGCAGATACCTTTATCCGAAAGGGCGAAGGAGATTTCAGCTTTTGTGGGTCCTGTTGGTATATACCGATTCAAAGTTATGCCATTTGGCATGAAAAATGCCCCAGCCACATTTCAACGGTTAACTAATACAGTCGTTTCAGGATTACCCAATTGTGCGGTATACATCGACGATCTGGTACTTTTCAGCCAGACATGGAAAGAACATTTAAAACATCTTGTGGAGTTATTCGATCGACTTCAGGAAGCGGGTTTGGTGATAAACCAAGCCAAAAGTGAATTTGGAAAAGCCCAAGTCACTTTCCTTGAGGAGTTTCCGATACCCTCGACACGACGGGAAATAATTCGATTTTGTGGCATGAGTGGGTTTGATCGAACATTTGTGCAAACGATTTGTAGCGTGATTGCTCCACTGACGGACTTGCTGAAGAAACGTATAAAAACATTTCAATGGACAGCGGAGTTTCAACATGCATTTGACTGCCTGAAAGCTGTGGTAACCAATACTCCTGTGTTGGAGAATTGCAAGGGACTCTGTGATCAGATTGAACTGAAGTATCTAACTTTAAAGAGAAATGCCGAGGCGTAGAGGAATGAATGGATCGTGCAGAGACTTTCTTGTTCAAAGAGACTGTCAATTGAAAAGGATTTCGGTTGGAGGAAGAAGAACGAAGAAAAAAAAAAAGGACTATATTATTGTACCTGTTTGCTTGTGTTGTTTTTTTTGAACCGGTAAAGTGTTTTTGCTGTGTGCATTTCTTAATTGATGGTGCAAAGGTGAAAAATAAAACCATCTTGAAGTTGATGGTTTATTTTTTTTTCTTGGGGGGAGGTGTCATGTGAGAGTACCTTTAAGAAATGGATGTTTAAGCAATGTACCTTTAAGAAATGGAGCTGATTATATTACTGAAGTGATGTCAGTGGCTGGGGGGAGCTGATCTCACTTCTACTTTTGGTTTCAGTTTTGAGGAGGCAGCTGGCAGTGTCTGTGTGTTTTGCTGAGAGCTGCAGGAAGAAAACACAGAGCTGGCCTGTTGATGTCTGCAAATCCAAAGTCTATAAATATATTGAATGTAACCTCATGTCTGTTTTTGAAGGTTTGAAGTCTTTTGGATGTTTAAAGGAATAGTTTGAAGGATTATTTAGTGTTGTAGTCTTTTGGGGTTCTCTTTGAAGTAATGGGTGTTAAGATATTCAATGTTTGTTTTAAAAGGTTAAATTGAGTTCAGAGAATAAACATTGTTTTGTTTTAAAAACCATTTGTCCATAATTGCTGTATCACACCTGGAGAGTACGCCGTGTGCTCCCCACACCACAATCAATTAAAAGTTGTGGGTCGGTTGAACTCCATGAAACACTTTGGGGTTCTGTAAACCCGGACCCATAATACTGGAGTTGATGTACACCTAGAAATCAAGCCAGACAGCACACCCAAATGCCTCAAAACTAGAACCATACACCATAAAACTTAAAGTTTAAGAAGAACTAGACAGATTAGTGAGGACAGAAGTAATTGAACCTGTTGCTACAAATGATTGGACAACACCAATCGCGCCTGTATTAAAACAGGATGAGTCAGTGAGAACTTGTAGTGATTTTAAAACTACTATTAACCCAGTTTTGTGTGTAGATCATTATCCACTGCCGTTGATTGAAGACTTGTTTTCTGGACTTTCCGGAGGACAGAAATTTAGTAAAATTGATCTTCCATAGGCATATCTGCCGATGAATGTGACTGCAAATCACAGCCACTACTCATCACCGTAAACACACAAAGGTCTGTTTTATCACAGAAGACTTCCTTTTGGAATAACATCTGCACCTGCTCTTTTTCAAAGATCCATGGATCAAATTCTAAGTGGATTCAATAGAGTGCAATGTTATTTAGATTACTTACACATCACTGGTTTGAGTGAACAGGGACACTTGACGAATTTGAAAGGTACCCTAAAGCGGTTACAGAGCCACAGTCTGGGAGTTAATTAGGAAAAGTGTGACATTTTAAAGTCATTCATAAATTGGTTATATTATCGACAAAAACAGTCCTACAAAGAATCAAAGAAAATGTCAACAATCTTAGAAGCACCTCGCCCTCAAAATCTGACACAACTAAGGCCATTTTTAGGATTGATCAATTATTATGGTAAATTTGTGATGAATCTGGCAACACGATTGAAGCCTTTACACACGTTACTTTGTGTCAAACAAGCATGGCACTGGTCAGAAGAATGAAAGAAGCTTTCCTGAAATCAGGGCTGTTGGTCCATTACAATCCAAAAATTAACACAGGGCTGGTTTAGCTCAGTGGGCTAGACAGCTTGTTAGTAATGCAGAACAAGGCCAGCAGCGTGGATTCAATTCCCGTACTGGCTGAGAATTCTGAATTCTCCCTTTGTGTACCCGAACAGGCACCGGAATGTGGCGACGAGGGGCTTTTCACAGTAAACTCATACTTGTGACAATAAAAGATTATTAGCTTGTGATGCCTTACCCTGTGGGGTTAGTGCAGTCGCCTCAAAGACTTTGCCTTCAGGAGAGGAACGACCGATAGCATTTGCTTCAGACACTCTTACTAGCGCAGAAATGAATTACATTCAGCTAGAAAAAGAAGTTTTGAGCATCATTTTTGGTGTAAGAAGGTTCCACAATTACCTTTCTTGTCATCATTTCACACTTTTGGTGGATCATTGACCCTTGATTACAATCATTGGGCCATAGAAATGTATACCTTCTTTGTCAGAATGGAGTTTTATTGTGCAGAATCCATGTGATTATTACTCCCTGCTTATGGAGGAGAGTTTTTGATCAACTGCATGAGGGACATCGCAGTAATTTTTGGTTGCCAGGATTAGACATTCAAATTGAAGAGAAAGTTGGGCAATTCCAATCTTGTGCAAAACCAAGTAACACTCAACCATTACAACGATTATATATGTGGGAATGGCTGGCTCAGCCATGGCAGTGACTACACATCGATTATGCTGGTCCACTGGAGGGTTACATGTGCTTGGTGATTGTGGACGTGCACTCAAATTGGCCAGAAGTCGCGATAATGAAGTCAACGACGACTGAGCAACTATTGAGAAACTAGACCAAATGTTTCCAAGATTTGGAACACCAGAGCAGATTGTCAGTGATAATGGTGCACAGTTTACTTGAAAGGAGTTTGAGGACTATTGAAAGGGAACAGTTTATCCCATATCAAGTCAGCTCCCCATCATCCAGCAATGAATGGATTGGCCAAATATTTTGTGCAATCATTACAACATTCCATCAAAGCGCCGAAGGACCAGGGAACATTATCAAGAAGAGTAAACAAGTTTCTAATATTTTATCGGAACACAGTATGTGCCACTATAGCACTTCACTAGCAATGCTGTTGTTCAAGAGAACATCACAAACACAATTTGATTTGTTAACGCCACCTCATACTTCAGAGATTGTCAAAAAACAATAAACATAAATTACTAAGAGGGAGAAAATCTCTAAAAGACGAGTATTTAACCAGAGAGAGACTGTTAGCCAGGAATTACACCACTAATGCGAAAAGGGTACCAGCTATTATCCAAGCGAAGACAGGCCCAATATCATATGCAGTACAGACGGACGATGAAAGAGTTTGGCGACATCATGTTAATCAGTTCCTTGCTGCATGAAGTGATTTTTCAGAAACTTCTCAAGAGGTTCTACCTTTAGAAGATCTGGAGAGCTATACTTTGGAATGAAGACCAGAGACCGTGACTAGTTCAGAATCTGTTTCTGAGGACTTTCAATGCCCATAGTGACAAATACTGAAATAATTACTCAACAAGTACCATCTACAGAAAGGAATGAAGACACTTTTGAGGTTGTAAGTAGCCAAGTTCAAGAACACCGTAAGAACACCAAAAAGGAATACATGTCCACCACAGATACTGTCTTATTGAACTGTATATATGTATAGAAATAACATATTAGGAGATCAGCTGTTTAAATGTTAATTGTTGTCTTTGCACCAATGAAGTAAAGGGGGAGGAATGTTATGTAGCTGGGAATATGGGAATGGTATGTATCTGGGCAGCACATTGGTTAGCACAGTTGCTTCATAGCTCCAGGGTCCCAGGTTTGATTACCGGCTTGGGTCACTGTCTGTGCGGTGTCTGCACGTTCTCTGTGTCTGTGTGGGCTTACTTCTGGTGCTCCGGTTTCCTCCCACAGTCCAAAGACGTGCAGGTTATGTGGATTGGCTATGCTAAATTGCCCTTAGTGTCCAAAAAGGTTAGGTGGGGTTACGGGGATAGGGTGGATGTGTAGGGTGTTCTTTCCAAGGGTCGGTGCAGTCTTGATGTGTTGAATGGCCTCCTTCTGCACTGTAAACTCTATGTCTAATACATCTGCTGGTTCTGCATCATGTGCTGTGTAGTGACATCAGCCGAGTGTTTACAGGGGCTTTGAGAAGATCAACATCTTGATTGTATTGAGCAACGCTCTTAATAGACCTCACATCATGTTTAACAAGAATCCAGAGTGTGAGCACTTCCAAACCTTTCTCTTTGTGGTAACAAAGAAATATATCAGGTTATCATTGATCAGAAACTGAACTGGACCAGTCATATAAATACAATGGTTACAAAAGCAGGTCAGAGGCTGGGAATCCTGCAGTGAGTAACTCATTTCCTGACTCTCCAAAGCCTATCCACCACGTAAAAGGCACAAGATCAGAAGTGTGATAGAATGCTCTCCATTTACTTGCCTGAGTGCAGCTCCAACAGCTCTCAAGAATCTTGACACCGCCCAAGATCAAGAAGCCCACTTCATGAGCACTTCTCATGTATGAAGAAAAGGAAGAAATAGCGAGGCATCTGGATGGAAATTGTCCCATTGGGCAGACACAGCATGGGTTCATAAAGGGCAGGTCGTGCCTAACTAATTTAGTGGAATTTTTTGAGGACATTACCAGTGCGGTAGATAACGGGGAGCCAATGGATGTGGTATATCTGGACTTCCAGAAAGCCTTTGACAAGGTGCCACACAAAAGGTTGCTGCATAAGATAAAGATGCATGGCATTAAAGGGAAAGCAGTAGCATGGATAGAGGATTGGTTAATTAATAGAAAGCAAAGAGTGGGGATTAATGGGTGTTTCTCTGGTTGGCAATCTGTAACCAGTGGTGTCCCTCAGGGATCAGTGTTGGGCCCACCACTGTTCACAATTTACATAGATGATTTGGAGTTGGGGACCAAGGGCAATGTGTCCAAGTTTGCAGACGACACTAAGATAAGTGGTAAAGCAAAAAGTGCAGAGGATACTGGAAGTCTGCAGAGGGATTTGGATAGGCTACGTGAATGGGCTAGGGTCTGGCAGATGGAAAACAATGTTGACAAATGTGAGGTTAGCCATTTTGGTAGGAATAACAGCAAAAGGGATTATTATTTAAATGATAAAATATTAAAACATGCTGCTGTGCAGAGAGACCTGGGTGTGCTAGTGCATGAGTCGCAAAACATTGGTTTACAGGTGCAACAGGTGATTAAGAAGGCAAATGGAATGTTGTCCTTCATTGCTAGACGGATGGAGTTTAAGACTAGGGAGGTTATGCTGCAATTGTATAAGGTGTTAGTGAGGCCACACCTGGAGTATTGTGTTCAGTTTTGGTCTCCTTACTTGAGAAAGGACGTATTGGCACTGGAGGGTGTGCAGAGGCGATTCACTAGATTAATCCTAGAGCTGAAGGAGTTGGATTACGAGGAGAGGTTGAGTAGACTGGGACTGTACTCGTTGGAATTTAGAAGGATGAGGGGGGATCTTATAGAAACATATAAAATTGTGAAGGGAATAGATAGGATAGATGCGGGCAGGTTGTTTCCACTGGCGGGTGAGAGCAGGACTAAGGGGCATAGCCTCAAAATAAGGGGAAATAGATTTAGGACTGAGTTTAGGAGGAACCTCTTCACCCAAAGGGGTGTGAATCTATGGAATTTCTTGCCCAGTGAAGCAGTAGAGGCTCCATCATTAAATGTTTTTAAGATAAAGATAGATAGTTTTTTGAAGAATGAAGGGATTAAGGATTATGGTGTTCGGGCCGGAAAGTGCAGCTGAGTCCACAAAAGATCAGCCATGATCTCATTTGTAGCCTCCTGAGTTGGCCAAGTCCCGATTTAAAATGGCGAACGGCAAAGGCTGAAGGGAAATTCAGCCAACACAGGCAGAAACCAGCAGGTGCAAGTTTGCTGTATATTTAACTCTGCAAAGGCCCAAACAGCATCGATACTAGCAGCCACCTACGTACTAATAAGCAATCGTCGGGAACAATAGCAACATTTGGGACAAACAAAACTAAGCCAGACTCCCCGGCGCCAGCAGGAGCCAACACAAAAGAGGTTAACGGACACCTCAAGACCGCCCATCGATCAGGGAACCGCTCCAGTATTGGAGAAATTGAACCAAGCGATTGGAACAAAGTCCAATCACCTAGAACCAGGTACAGGGTCCGCCCCGAAAGGCGGTAAGCCCCTGGGGACTATAAAGTTAAGTCCTCAAATTCAAATAGTTCTTCTTGACCGGGTCACCCAGCAACGCGAACCAACATTGACCATGACAGGTTCAAGGGCCGCCGAGAGATCGTAAGTCTTAAGTCAACGCTCGCAACGAGATAGGCGCTCCTAGCTATCAATCCGTACCAACTTCGAATCCCGCAGACTCAGAACCCGAACGAAAGGCCATTTGTTCCGCTGACCTGGTGGGCCGGTCCGAACTTAAGTACATGCCTGTTAGTTATAGAAGTATCTTAGACGTAGAATTTGTGCATGAGTAGCGATTACTGTGTATAATAAATGTGCTTTAATTTAAATCTTACTAATCGGTGTATTGAGTTATTGATCATTACTCGAACTTGAACCTCGTGGCGGTATCATAAAGATACCTGGTGACTCGAGAGCAAAGGTTATAAAACAGAGCCAAGTGAAGATAACTAAGTGATTTTTACTCATTTTTACTTTTATTACCCTTTCAAATTGCGTGTGGGGGGGGTGGGAAACTGAAGTGACATCACAGAAAAGCTGTGACCTGAGGGGCTGGTTGGGAATCTACACTAAATTAAAAAAATTAAGCATTGGTAACTAATTAAACATAATTACTTAATTATAATTTAGTACTATATTTAGCTTTCACATTTATAGTAGAAATCTAGTGCTAGGAAACAGATAGTTAACAGTAACTTTAAAATTAAAAAAAAAACGTTTCATTTTAATTTACTAATTAATTGACGCACTGTCAGTTAGAGGGGTGCAGTGCTCTGACTGTGAGATGTGGCAGGTCCGGGAGGCTTCCAGTGTCCCGGATGGCTTCATCTGCAGAAAGTGCACCCAACTGGAGCTCCTCACAGACCGCATGGTTCAGTTGGAGCAGCAATTGGATGCATTTAGGAGCATGCAGGTGGCGGAAAGCATCATAGATCACAGTTATATAAATGTGGTCACACCCAAGGTGCAGGCAGAGAAATGGGTGACCACCAGAAAGGACAGGCAGTCAGTGCAGGAATCCCCTGTGGTTGTCCCCCTCTCGAACAGGTATACCCCTTTGGATACTGTCGGGGGGGATAGCCTATCAGTGGAAAACAGGAGCAGCCAGAGCAGTAGCACCACGGCTGGCTCTGATGTTCAGAAGGGAGGGTCAAAGCGCAGAAGAGCAATAGTAATAGGGGACTCTATAGTCAGGGGCACAGATAGGCGCTTCTGTGGACGTGAAAGAGACTCCAGGATGGTATGTTGCCTCCCTGGTGCCAGGGTCCAGGATGTGTCCGAATGGGTAGAGGGCATACTGAAAGGGGAGGGCAACAGGCAGAGGTCGTTGTACATATTGGTACTAACGACATAGGCAGGAAGGGGCATGAGGTCCTGCAGCAGGAGTTCAGGGAGCTAGGCAGAAAGTTAAAAGACAGGACCTCTAGGGTTGTAATCTCAGGATTACTCCCTGTGCCACGTGCCAGTGAGGCTAGAAATAGGAAGATAGAGCAGCTAAACACGTGGCTAAACAGCTGGTGTAGGAGGGAGGGTTTCCGTTATCTGTACCACTGGGAGCTCTTCCGGGACAGGTGTGACCTATATAAGAAAGACGGGTTGCATCTAAACTGGAGAGGCATAAATATCCTGGACGCGAGGTTTGCTAGTGTCACACGGGAGGGTTTAAACTAAAAGGCAGGGGTTGGGCACGGGAGCAATAGGTCAGAAGGTGAGAGCATTGAGGGAGAACTAGGGAATCGGGACAGTGTGGCTCCGAGGCAGAGCAGACAGGGAGAAGTTGCTGAACACAGCGCGTCTGGTGGCCTGAAGTGCATATGTTTTAATGCAAGAAGTATTACGGGTAAGGCAGATGAACTTAGAGCTTGGATAAGTACTTGGAACTATGATGTTGTTGCCATTACAGAGACCTGGTTGAGGGAAGGGCAGGATTGGCAGCTAAATGTTCCAGGATTTAGATGTTTCAGGCGGGATAGAGGGGGATGTAAAAGGGGTGGCGGAGTTGTGCTACTGGTTAGGGAGGATATCACAGCTGTACTAAGGGAGGACACCTCAGAGGGCAGTGAGGCGACATGGGTAGAGATCAGGGATAAGAAGGGTGCAGTCACAATGTTGGGGGTTTATTACAGGCCTCCCAACAGCCAGCGGGAGATAGAGGAGCAGATAGGTAGACAGATTTTGGAAAAGAGTAAAAACAACAGGGTTGTTGTGATGTGAGACTTCAACTTCCCCAATATTGACTGGGACTCACTTAGTGCCAGGGTCTTAGACGGGGCAGAGTTTGTAAGGAGCATCCAGGAGGGCTTCTTAAAACAATGTGTAGACAGTCCAACTAGGGAAGGGGCGGTACTGGACCTGGTATTGGGGAATGAGCCCGGCCAGGTGGTAGAAGTTTCAGTAGGGGAGCATTTCGGGAACAGTGACCACAATTCAGTAAGTTTTAAAGTGCTGTTGGACAAGGATAAGAGAGGTCCTAGGATGAATGTGCTAAATTGGGGGAAGGCTAATTATAACAATATTAGGCGGGAACTGAAGAACCTAGATAGGGTAAATCAACATCTGACAAGTGTCAGTTGGAAGGAATTCAGGACCGGCATGTTCCTGTGAGGAAGAAGGGTAAATACGGCAATTTTCGGGAACCTAGGATAACGAGAGATATTGTAGGCCTCGTCAAAAAGAAAAAGGAGGCATTTGTCAGGGCTAAAAGGCTGGGAACAGACAAAGCCTGTGTGGAATATAAGGAAAGTAGGAAGGAACTTAAGCAAGGAGTCAGGAGGGCTAGAAGGGGTCACGAAAAGTCATTGGCAAATAGGGTTATGGAAAGTCCCAAGGCTGTTTACACGTACATAAAAAGCAAGAGGGTAGCCAGGGAAAGGGTTGGCCCACTGAAGGATAGGCAAGGGAATCTATGTGTGGAGCCAGAGGAAATAGGCGAGGTACGAAATGAATACTTTGCATCAGTATTCACCAAAGAGAAGGAATTGGTAGATATTGAGTCTGGAGAAGGGTGTGTAGATAGCATGGGTCACATTGAGATCCAAAAAGACGAGGTGTTGGGCATCTTAAAAAATATTAAGGTAGATAAGTCCCCAGGGCCTGATGGGATCTACTCCAGAATATTGAAGGAGGCTGGAGAGGAAATTGCTGAGGCCTTGACAGAAATCTTTGGATCCTCACTCTCTTCAGGTGATGTCCTGGAGGACTGGAGAATAGCCAATGTTGTTCCTCTGTTTAAGAAGGGTAGCAAGGATAATCCAGGGAACTATAGGCCGGTGAGCCTTACTTCAGTCATAGGGAAATTACTGGAGAGAATTCTTCGAGACAGGATCTACTCCCATTTGGAAGCAAATGGACGTATTAGTGAGAGGCAGCATGGTTTTGTGAAAGGGAGGTCGTGTCTCACTAACTTGATAGAGTTTTTCGAGGAGGTCACAAAGATGATTGATGCAGGTAGGGCAGTGGATGTTGTCTATATGGACTTCAGTAAGGCCTTTGACAAGGTCCCTCATGGTAGACTAGTACAAAAGGTGAAGTCACACGGGATCAGGGGTGAGCTGGCAAGGTGGATACAGAACTGGCTAGGTCATAGAAGGCAGAGAGTAGCAATGGAAGGATGCTTTTCTAATTGGAGGGCTGTGACCGGTGCTGTTCTGCAGGGATCAGTGCTGGGACCTTTGCTGTTTGTAGTATATATAAATGATTTGGAGGAAAATGTAACTGGTCTGATTAGTAAGTTTGCAGACGACACAAAGGTTGGTGGAATTGCGGATAGCGATGAGGACTGTCAGAGGACACAGCAGGATTTAGATTGTTTGGAAACTTGGGCGGAGAGATGGCAGATGGAGTTTAATCTGGACAAATGTGAGGTAATGCATTTTAGAAGGTCTAATGCAGGTAGGGAATATACAGTGAATGGTAGAACCCTCAAGAGTATTGAAAGTCAGAGAGATGTAGGAGTACAGGTCCACACGTCACTGAAATGGGCAACACAGGTGGAGAAGGTAGTCAAGAAGGCATACGGCATGCTTGCCTTCATTGGCCTGGGCATTGAGTATAAGAATTGGCAAGTCCTGTTGCAGCTGTATAGAACCTTAGTTAGGCCACACTTGGAGCATAGTGTTCAATTCTGGTCGCCACACTACCAGAAGGACGTGGAGGCTTTAGAGAGGGTGCAGAAGAGATTTACCAGAATGTTGCCTGGTATGGAGGGCATTAGCTATGAGGAATAGTTGAATAAACTCGGTTTGTTCTCACTGGAACGACGGAGGTTGAGGGGTGACCTGATAGAGGTCTACAAAATTATGAGGGGCATAGACAGAGTGGATAGTCAGAGGCTTTTCCCCAGGGTAGAGGGGTCAATTACTAGGGGGCATAGGTTTAAGGTGCGAGGGGCAAGGTTTAGAGTAGATGTATGAGACAAGTCTTTTACACAGAGGGTAGTAGGTGCCTGGAACTCACTATCGGAGGAGGTGGTGGAAGCAGGGACGATAGTGCCATTTAAGGGGCATCTTGACAAATACATGAATATGATGGGAATAGAGGGATACGGACTCAGGAAGTGTAGAAGATTGTAGTTTAGTCGGGCAGCATGGTCCACACGGGCTTGGAGGGCCGAAGGGCCTGTTCCTGTGCTGTACATTTCTTTGTTCTTTGTTCTTTGTTCTTTGAACCAACCAAAAGTCAGCAACACATTGAATGGTGGAGCAGGCTCGAGGGGCCAGATGGCCTACTCCTGCTTCTAGTTCTTATGTTCTTATAAAACGGTGGACTAATGGATTTGTAGTCCAGATTAGCCATGATCTAATTCAATGGCACAAAAGGCTCAAGTGGCTGCAAGGTGTACTCCTATTCATATATTCCTACATTACTATTGTAAATTGGGTTGAATGCAGAGCTAAAATTGAAATGTGAAAAGGCATTTTGAGTTTCTGAGGGATGGTCAAAATTCTGCTAACATGGCAGAACTTGGGTTAATCAAAGCATTTTCAGAAAAATGGCAGCATACTTATCCAGAAGGACAACATATTGACATAACGTTTGCCCACCAATTCCCATTTTTATGGCAATTGCTTGCCATTTTTTAATATGTTTTAAAACAAAAGTTCTTACCTGGTGATCTCGTGTGGACAATCTATATGCTGGTGGATCTCATCGTGGAAAATGCATCCAACCCCTTAAAAGAAAGAAAAAATATTTATATTTCACATTCAACATTTCTTTTTGATGCCAAGCAATCCAACATTCACCATCCGTTACCTAGCGATCCAGTGCTGGATATGTATTTGTCTCTTTTGAAACATTATGATTGATGGATTGAAATGTGTATTCACTCCATAGCAATCTAGCAGAGGTAAGGGATACGTGCATATTTTCCTGCTCATTGTTTAATATATGTTTCATATCTGGCCTCCTGCAAATGCTTTGATTATCAATCTATCGTTTCAAGTTCACCTGACTGTTAGCTCCTCAACCTGAAAACCTATCCTGAAATGTTTATGTAAGAACGATCTGGCAGCATAAAAGTCAACAAACATGTTCTTCTCTTCAGATGACTCAGGTTCCACATCCTCTAAAAGCCAATAGTTCATTCTTTGGGTCAAAACCCAAAGGATTTTCAGCAAATGCCCATTTCTCCAGACTTCCAATATGGCACGGGGGGCTATGCAAATAATGGGCTTCGTTTCAGTGCTCATGTCTCGTGGTTTGGGACAACGGGTGCTCAGGCAGGGAGAAAAGTGAAGTGAAATGAAAGATTTAAGAAGGGTGTGTTTGCATGAGAGAGAGGAGGTCGAGAGAGACAAAAGCAGCCAAAATAGGGAAATACCAACCAGAGAGAGAAAGGAAAGAAATACACAGCTGGAAGAAACAGCAGCAAAGGGACTGAAGGAGAAATAACACACAAGAAAGCAGCAACTTTCAACTGAAGCAAGCTTTCGTTTAATTGACTCAACTGAGGGCCTCCAGTAAAATTATCTGCTGCACCTTGTTTTGTTTAAAAAGAAACATGTACTTATAGCGTTACTATCTGAATGCTACTTGAATGATTATGGAACTTTATTAAATTAGAATGAGATTTATGTTTGAGACCTGACAAGGAACTTATCCTCTGGAACTTTCCATCAAGAGCTGTGATTCTACTGCATTCCAGTGGGGCCACAATGTAATTTGCACTCATGTACTGGAAGAGAACCTGATTTTTCTGGCTGCTAGCCACTACATTAAGCGGCTGTTGTCCCACATTGGGATAATTACCAATTATCTTTCTTTGGTATGCATATGAGTGATAACTTGGCAGAAAAAGCACCACTTTCCATTTTTGGAGTGGGGGGTGGGGGGGGGGGGGGGGGGGGGGGGTAGGGTATATATTTGTACTTGATTGCGTATTGGAACCTATTTAGGTAAAAATCAGCTTCAGAATGCAGAGAGGGAAAAAAAGTAACATGCCCAAACTGTGTGACAAGGAAATTATTTAGTTGCAAATGAAGGAAGCACTCAGAGCTCATGAATATGGTTGCTTGTTCAAATCCCATGGCTGGATGCTGCTGAAAGTCACCAGCTTAAACCAGATGAGCTTCCAGGAGCTACCAAGTTGGGAAAAATTGGGAACATGAAACAAATGGAAACACTAAATGAACCTGCCTTTCAATGAACAATTTCAGTTATGTTTATCTATACCATAAGCCTTCAGACTGGGATGCCAGTAATGTTGCATATAGCAGATGAATATGTATGTACTAAGTACTTGCTGCTGACATAAAGCGCACTCAACGTGCATCATTTGCAACCACATTCCCACATGTGACAAGAATCAACTGGATAATTTGAGGAAGAATGAATTCCCAAAGTGTCACAAGTTTGATGTGTCATTTTTGACAATTAAAATTACTTTTTTTTTAACGTACGAGTGAGTGCACAGAATTGGGATGTTGTTCACTTTAGGCCTGCGAGCCCTGCCAGAACCTCTCCGATTCATCCCTGGATTTCCTGGTTCACGGATGATATTCTTCTAATCATTTCATCCCAACCCCGGAGAAACGTCGTCGGGGTGGAGAGTTTTTTTCTCTCTCTGTGCCCTGTGCAACAGAATTGAGAATCCCTCTTTGTTAAACAAAGCATACTGACAAAATCCTTTGTACAGCCGCTTCAAAATTCCACTCACACTGCTTGCTGAGGGAAATTCTTCCAAGTGCTGTATCTAAATTCAAATGAGAAATTTGCACCACAGATATCCCACCTTTATCTGAGGCCTTTTTTTTCAGCTGGAGAGATTAAAAAAAAATAATATTGGTGCCACCTGCAAGCATTTATTGTGCAAAAAGAATGAATTCAAACAACATAATTTACTATGTGACTTACAAAGCACTTTTACAATCAATGCAGAGGTGGCTACGTTACACTATCTCCTTTATAAAACACTTCAGAAATTGTGTTGTAAGGAACGGGTAAATTTCTGCAACTTGCTGAAGAAAACCTCCGAAGGATCAGCACTGTGCTCAGGGGGTTAAATATGAAATTTATTTTTTCGCAAAGACCTTTCTTATCATGTTACTGTCAGCTCAAAAATGACATTTTCCTGATCTGATCCTGAAGAGATAGCTCTGGGATTTTATTAGCTGTGCAGACACTGACTGCTGATCAACCTATGGAGACCCATCAAGGACTGTTTTCAATCATAATCCCTGACCCTCAGTAACTTCCTCTTACCATCTATTGACATTGACCTTAAAATGCAGTAAGATAAGATAACAGATCCTGTTGTGTTTAAGAAATGTGTAGTCTCATGAGCTTGAAAAACTGATGCCTCATTGAATAAAAATCTCCATGAAAATGTACTTTAGCCAATGAGACTGACACAAAAATGATTGGGGGGGGGGGGGGGGTGCAGGAGAAGCCAGGTCGACACTGCTACATCACAAACACTTTGACTAAAAATAAATTTGGGAGCTTTGTGAATTTTTTGGCTAAGATTAGGAAGGGGTCACTACCAGGTCCCCTACTGTAGCTCACGACAATTTACAAATTCCAATCCCCTGCCCATTACAGATAAATCTGCTGTGGAGGTTCAGAGGCTTTTAAGTATTTTCACTTGTACTTGCTGCACCGCTGACTTTCTGGAGATTGTACAGTCAAGACATTAGCTGAGGTAAACGAAAAGGTGGAGTCAGGTATGTTCACGCGGACAGTTTGCCAAATCCAAATAATTCAGCTGTTGTGTTTCCTGTCAGGACACTTCTGGAGGAAACAATGATAATAGACATAATGAACAGGTAAAGAGATTTTCCCAAAAGTGGAACCCCTGATTCTCATTTTATTGAATAAACGGATTATTTTAAAAAGTCACTCTGCTAGACAGCGCTGTGTTTTGAAACCCCACAATGAACATCAATTCATGTGACTCCCGTTAAATCAACCTTAATTATTTTTGTCCTTGCCTGCAGTTACTTCAAATCATTTAAGCTAAACATTGCTTTGCATTTTACTGTTCTTTTTTATTTTCTGTGATAAAGCCAATTAAAGTTTCTCAGGCTCCACCTACATTTATTTTTACAAGATTGAATCATTTAGTGGCTTTCTATCTGTTACGTGGGCGGAATCCCACCAGGATTTGGCAAAGTGTCGGTTCTGGTGAGAAAACCGGTGCGAATCACGCCGGCCCCAGTAGTGGGCAATATCACAGAACATTCAATCCCTTAAAAAAAAACACATTTTGTGAAACGTGCCACACTCGTCCTGTTGATTCACTCGCCCCAGGGCAACTTTAATACTGCAATCAGTAGGGAGTTCCATACAAATACCTCCCCAGCACTTGTTCCAGATGCATTAGAGGGGCTGGCTATCAGGAAGCCATCATCACAATTCATAGAGGGAGCCCTGAACAAGCTCTTGGATGGTGTGTCGCAGGGGCGGTATGTCCTCTATCCACGATCCACAGGCATCCTTCCAGCAAGGTCACCACCCCGGCCTGGGAGACAGCGGCAGCCATTGTCAGTGTTGAGGATGAGGCAGCAGTGGCACAGAAAGATGAATGACCCTTTTCACTCGGCCAGGGTAAGACTGCCCTGTCCAGTCTCCTGCTGTACCCAGCTACCTCACGGGTTGCCAAGACCTATCATGTGGCTCTTTCTCACCACCCCCTCACCCCCACCACCCCCCTATACCCATGGTCCCCTGCAGTAGCTACTCTGTTCCTCACCCTGCTCCCACTCAGGTCCCATGCATGCCGCACCATCTGAATTGTCAGGACTCCTGCCTACATCTGTATCACTGTAGGACAGACTCAAGCAAAAAAGGCTTGACAATACCATGGCCTGTGCAGATGGCAAAACGGGGGCAGCATACACAAGTGGGAACCTTCAAGATAACCAGTCATTCCTCAAGCCTCACTCAAGTAAACCCTGTCCCTTCAGTTATCCCTCATGATGCTTTGATCTGATTGGTTGATAGCAAATCTGCCCCAAATTTTAAAAAAAACACAGCTAAACTCGTAAACTTAAATTAAACTAATTAATTAATTAGTGATGGCTGGTCAGGTGATGTGCTTGAGCTGCTTGATGTGGGAGCTGACAGATCCCATTGCGAGCTGCAGCGACCACATCTGCAGTAAGTGTTGGCTGCTCGAAGAGCTCCGGCTCAGAGTTGATGAGCTGGAGTCTGAGCTTCAAACACTGAGGCACATCGGGAGGGGGAGACTTACCTGGACACTGTGTTTCAGGAGGCAGTCACACCTGTCAGAGTAAGTAGTTTAAATCCTGCCAGTGGCCAGGGACAGCAGGGTGTGACTGCAAGTCAGGCAGGTAAAGGGAACCAGCAGTCAGGAACTCAGGAGCCTCAGCCCTTGACTCTGTCCAACAGGTATGAGGCACTTGCTCCCTGTGTGGATGGCAAACAGGGTTGCAGGAAGGATGAGTCAGCTGACCAAGGCACCATGGTTCAGCAGGCCATTCAAGGGGAGGGAGTAAATAGGCAAGTTGTAGTTGTAGGGGATTCTATTATCAGGGGGATAGATAGTATCCTTTGTGAGCAGGATAAAGAGTCCCGCATGGTATGTTGCCTGCCCGGTGCTAGGGTGCGGGACATCTCTGACCGGCTTGAAAGGATACTGGAGAGGGAGGGGGAGGATCCAGTTGTTGTGGTCCATGTCGGTACCAAGAACATAGGCAAGTCTAGAAAAGAGGACCTGTTTAGAGATTATAAAGAGCTAGGATTCAAATTAAAAAACAAGTCCTCAAGGGTCATAATCTCCGGATTACTGCCCGAGCCACGTGCAAATTGGCATAGGGAGGCAAGAATAAGGGAAGTTAACACGTGGCTGAAAGAGTGGTGTGGGAAAGAGGGGTTCCTTTTCATGGGGCACTGGCATCAGTTTTGGGACAGGGGGACCTATACCGTTGGGATGGTCTCCACCTGAACCGAGCTGGGACCAGTGTTCTGGCGAAAAGAGTAAATAGGCTGGTCAATAGGACTTTAAACTAAAGATTGGGGGGGAAGGGAAAGTCAGGGAACCAAGAGGTGAAGTAATCAGTGGGAAGCGTAGCTGCTTAGGAATACAAAAAAGCACGAAAAGACAAAACTCAGGAGAGGTTATGATAGTCCCCATCCCACAAAATATGACACAGTGTATGGAAAGGCTCAGTAAACCAAGGTCCACCACACTAAGAAAACAAAAAGGGACGGTCAATAGAGAATTAAAGGTGCTATATTTAAATGCGCGCAGTGTACGGAACAAGGTAGATGAGCTTGTGGCCCAGATTGTGACTGGCAGGTATGATGTGGTAGGCATCACAGAGACATGGTTGCAGGGGGTTCAGGACTGGCATTTAAACATCCAGGGATTCACAACCTATCGAAAAGACAGAGAGGTGGGCAGAGGGGGCGGGGTTGCCTTGTTAACTAGGAATGAAATTAAATCAATAGCACTAAACGACATAGGGTCAGATGATGTGGAGTCTGTGTGGGTAGAGTTGAGGAACCACAAAGGCAAAAAAACCATAATGGGAGTTATGTACAGGCCTCCTAACAGTGGTCAGGACCGGGGGCACAAAATGCACCACAAAATAGAAAGTGCATGTCAGAAAGGCAAGGTCACAGTGATCATGGGGGACTTCAATATGCAGGTGGACTGGGTAAATAATGCTGCCAGTGGACCCAAGGAAAGGGAATTCATTGAATGTTTACAGGAGGGCTTTTTGGAACAGCTTGTGATGGAGCCCACGAGGGAACAGGCCATTCTGGACTTAGTGTTATGTAATGAGCCAGACTTGATTAAAGATCTTAAAGTAAGGGAGCACTTAGGAGGCAGTGATCATAATATGGTAGAATTCAATCTCCAATTTGAAAGAAAGAAGGTAGAATCAGATGTAAAGGTGTTACAATTAAATAAAGGTAACTACAGGGGCATGAGGGAGGAACTGACGAAAATCGACTGGGAGCAGAGCCTAGTGGGAAAGACAGTAGAACAGCAATGGCAGGAGTTTCTGGGAGTAATTGAGGACACAGTACAGAGGTTCATCCCAAAGAAAAGAAAGGTTATCAGAGGGGGGATTAGGCAGCCATGGCTGACAAAGGAATTTAGGGAATGCATCAAAGCAAAAGAGAAAGCCTATAATTTGGCAAAGATTAGTGGGAAGTCAGAAGATTGGGAAGGCGACAAAAACAAACAGAGGATAACAAAGAGAGAAATTTAGGAAAGAGAGGATCAAATATGAAGGTAGGCTAGCCAGTAACATTAGGAATGATAGTAAAAGTTTCTTTAAATACATTAAAAACAAACGGGAGGCAAAAGTTGACATTGGGCCGCTCCAAAATGACGCTGGTAATTTTGTGATGGGAGACAAGGAAATAGCTGAGGAACTAAATAAGTACTTTGCGTCAGTCTTCACAGTAGAAGACATGAGTAATAATCCCAACAATTCCGGAGAGTCAGGGGGCAGAGTTGAATATGGTAGCCATCACAAAGGAGAAAGTGCTAGAGAAACTAAGAGGTCTAAAAATTGATAAATCTCCGGGCCCAGATGGGCTACATCCTAGAGTTCGAAAGGAGATAGCTGAAGAAATAGTGGAGGCGTTAGTTATGATCTTTCAAAAGTCACTGGAGTCAGGGAAAGTCCCAGAGGATTGGAAAATCACTGTTGTAACCCCCCTGTTCAAGAAGGGAACAAGGAAAAAGATGGAAAATTATAGGCCAATTAGCCTAACCTCGGTTGTTGGCAAGATTCTAGAATCCATTGTTAAGGATGAGATTTCTAAATTCTTGGAAGTGCAGGGTCGGATTAGGACAAGTCAGCATGGATTTAGCAAGGGGAGGTCGTGCCTGACAAACCTGTTAGAGTTCTTTGAAGAGATAACAAATAGGTTGGACCAAGGAGAGCCAATGGATATTATCTATCTTGACTTCCAAAAGGCCTTTGATAAGGTGCTTCACGGGAGACTGCTGAGTAAAATAAGGGCCCATGGTATTCGAGGCAAGGTACTAACATGGATTGACGATTGGCTGTCAGGCAGAAGGCAGAGAGTTGGGATAAAAGGTTCTTTTTCGGAATGGCAACCGGTGACGAGTGGTGTCCCGCAGGGTTCAGTTTATATATAACTGTTTATACACAGCTGTTCTCTTTATATATTAACGATCTAGATGACGGGACTGGGGGCATTCTGGCTAAGTTTGCCGATGATACAAAGATAGGTGGAGGGGCAGGTAGTATGGAGGAGGTGGGGAGGCTGCAGAAAGATTTAGACAGTTTAGGAGAGTGGTCCAAGAAATGGCTGATGAAATTCAACGTGGGCAAGTGCGAGGTCTTGCACTTTGGAAAAAAGAATAGAGGCATGGACTATTTTCTAAACGGTGACAAAATTCATAATGCTGAAGTGCAAAGGGACTTGGGAGTCCTAGTCCAGGATTCTCTAAAGGTAAACTTGCAGGTTGAGTCCGTAATTAAGAAAGCAAATGCAATGTTGTCATTTATCTCAAGAGGCTTGGAATATAAAAGCAGGGATGTACTTCTGAAGCTTTATAAAGCATTAATTAGGCCCCATTTGGAATACTGTGAGCAATTTTGGGCCCCACACCTCAGGAAGGACATACTGGCACTGGAGCGGGTCCAGCGGAGATTCACACGGATGATCCTAGGAAACGTAGGCCTAACATACGATGAACGTCTGAGGATCCTGGGATTATATTCATTGGAGTTTCGGAGGTTGAGGGGAGATCTAATAGAAACTTACAAGATAATGAATGGCTTAGATAGGGTGGATGTAGGGAAGTTGTTTCCATTAGCAGGGGAGACTAGGACCCGGGGGCACAGTCTTAGAAAAAAAGGGAGTCACTTTAGAACAGAGATGAGGAGAAATTTCTTCAGCCAGAGAGTGGTGGGTCTGTGGAATTCATTGCCACAGAGGGCGGTGGAGGCCGGGACGTTGAGTGTCTTTAAGACAGAAGTTGATAAATTCTTGATTTCTCGAGGAATTAAGGGCTATGGAGAGAGAGCGGGTAAATGGAGTTGAAATCAGCCATGATTGAATGGTGGAGTGGACTCGATGGGCCGAATGGCCTTACTTCCGCTCCTATGTCTTATGGTCTTATGGATGCATTGATGCCATATCCCTTCCTTTGCAGGGCAATCAGCTGAGAAGCCAGGACTTTCCTCGCGTCCCTTGGAAATGATGGACATGAGCAGCTGCGATGGAGACTTCCTGAACACCAACATCAAGGAAGAATCATATCTGTCACTCGCACCCTCTACCAGTGCAGGTACTCACACCTCAGTGGGATTACCCAGTAGGCTTCCGGGTCACTCATTGGTGAGCACCTCACAATTGAAGATCCACAGCGGAGGCAGGGAACTGGCACTCAGAGGACTGGCAATGGCGCAGCCCAGGGCTTTCCACCCTGGGGTGTCCAGTCCATCTGACACCCACCTCGCTGTGAGAGACACACCTCCAGCTCCGCATACCATTGTGGGTAGCAAGCCAACACCTGTGCTGCCCAAACATCGTCCCGGACCCTCAAAGTCCAGACCCCCAGCAGACACCCACCAAGGGTATCTCAGGAAACAGGGCATGGAAGACAGCAGACCATCTCAACCTCAGCTGTGGAACCTGGCGGTGCATCTAGACATAGTGGGAGGGTGAGGACGAGTAATAAACTATGGGCACCTAGTGGACACGAGTGAACCTAGGCACTAGCAGAGATAGGTCACAATTGTAAAATAGCTCTTGTATTAAACATCACTTTGTCCACCTACAGGCCTACCACCCTGTCATTTCATGGCACCATGCTCTGCACCCCCCCACTCACACTCAGCGCTTCATCCATCTGACGTGTGAGAATGGCAATGTAATGTCTCTTCCACCTCCCACACTGGTGCCTCATTAAAAACACGCCACGACACCTCCAAATAAAACACTACCTCCGCAAAGAGACAATAGGGTACCCCGGGTCCCCAGAAAATACAATACTAGAGGACCTGATAGGCACAAGCAGTGAGAAGTGGGGCTTTGTGGGAAAATATGTGGACAGCTGCTGGACATAGCTTGAACACCACTGGACGGGACCGGACAAAAATGGGAGGACGAACTGGGGACAGAGGTAGGGTGGGGACTCTGGAGCGAAGCATTGAGCAGGGCGAACTCCACCTCCTCCTGCGCAAGGCTAAGCCTAATGCAGCTCAAAGTGGTGCACAGAGCGCACCTGACCAGAACCCGAATGAGCAGGTTCTTCCCGGAGGTGGAGGACAAATGTGAACGGTGCCAGAGGGGCCCGGCCAACCACACCCACATGTTTTGGGCTTGCCCCAAGCTTGCTGGGTTCTGGACAGCCTTCTCCGAGGCAATGTCCAAGGTTGTGGGGGTGAGGGTGAAGCCATACCCGACAGTAGCAATTTTCAGGGGATCGGAGCAGCCAGAGTTACAGACGGGGAAGGAGGCCGACACTCTTCCTTTCGCTTCCCTAATCGCACGCCGGAGAATCCTGCTCGGCTGGCGATCGGCAGCACCACCCACAGCTGCAGACTGGCTCGCTGACCTCTCGGGATTTCTCCACCTGGAGAAGATTAAGTACGCCATCCAAGGGTCAGAGGAAGGCTTCCTGGACTCTTGGGGGCAGTTTGTTGGCCTGTTCCAAAGCCTGTTCGAGGCCAACAACGAGGAGTAAGCGAAGAAAGAAAAAGGTAGAAGAAGAGAAATGAGGAACCAAAGGACTGCACAACCCGAGGGCAGCGGGGTTTGCTGAAGAAAGGTGGAGAAACAACAAGATAAGAGGAAGGGTGCTGAAGCCAATGGGTGGTTGGGGGGGGGGGGAGGAAGGGGGGGGGGAAGGGGGGGATCATAGAACGATCCAGAGGGCAACGAAATGTACATAGAGTTAGTTAAAGGAATGACAAAATAAGCCTCTCTGTTAAGTAAAATAAATTAGCGTGGGCAAGAAAAATGTAATGGCCGGAATTCTCCAACACTGCACCGGGTCGGCGAATCCCGGGGGAGGCACAAATCCTGCCCCGCCGCCCCGATGCCGGCTGCCCTATTTTCTGGTGCCGATTTTCGGTGGCCGGCGGGATCCCCGCCACGCCAGTCGGGGGCCGATGACAGCGGGCCCCCCGGCAATTCCCCGGGCCCCAATGGGCTGAGTGGCCGTAAGTTTTGGCCAGTCCCGCTGGCGTGAATTACTCACCTCACGCACGGTGGGACCTGGCAGGTAGGTGTGCGGGGGGCGGTCCTGGGGGGTGCTTGGAGGGATCTGACCCCGGAGGGGGTCTCCACGGTGGCCTGGCCTGCGATCTGCGGGCGGGCTGGTTCCGTGGGGGGCCTTCTTTCCTCCACGCCAGGCCCTTGGAAGGCTCCGCCATATTGCCCGGGGGGCCGGTGCTGAGAAGGGAACCCCCGCACATGCACGGAAATACGCCGGCCGGTCTGCATATACGCGGAAATATGCTGGCTGGTCCGCGCATGCGCAAGATCACGCCGGCCGTTACGCACATGCGCAAACGCGCGCCGACCCTTCGGTGCCAGCTGGAACGTCTCCAACCAGTTCGGCGTCAAGCTAGCCCCCGATAAATTGGAGAATTCCGCACTTTCGGGGGCTGTTGACGCCGGTGTGGATGGCGCCGGTTTTCCCGCCGGCGTGGGGACAGAGTCCCATTTTCAGAGAATTCCGCCCTATGTATATACACAACAACTGTTTATAAATATGAGAAAAGCCAATAAAAAGATTTTAAATAAACACGCCACTGACCAGCCCCAAACCCACCAGACTCACTCTCCCAGCTTCCCCATCCATGGAAGGTTACACCACCATAAGGGCACTGAGGGCAGCACGGTAGCACATGTGATTAGTACTGTGGCTCCACAGCTCCAGAGTCCCAGGTTCGATCCCCGCTGGGTCACTGTCTGTGCGGAGTTTGCATGTTCTCCCCGTGTCTGCGTGGGTTTCCTCCGGGTGCTCCGGTTTCCTCCCACAAATCCCGAAAGATGTGCAGGTTAGGTGGATTGGCCATGCTGAATTACCCTTAGTGACCAAAAAGGTTTGCAGGGGTTATTGGGTTACGGGGATAGGGTGGAATTGAGGGCTAAAGTGGGTTGGTGCAGACTCGATGGGCCGAATGTCCTCTTTCTGCACTGTATGTTCTATGTTCTACGTTCTATGTATGTTCATAACCGTCCTCCCCCTCCCCAGCATCAACGCTCAGGGCTCTCATGTCTGCCACTCTTCTCCAGTGACGAGGAGGCCAAAGGGTGACCATGTGTAGAGGCTGCCCACATTGGGTATAAATTGGAGGAAAACACCAGGACCCCTTACTTCAGAGGAGTCTGCAGTGACTGAGAAAAGTCATCCAGCATCTCTGAACCCCATGATAAACCCGTTTATTGGCAGGACGCTTTGAGCTCCCCCTCAGGCAAGCGTCAAATATATCGCTGAAGATGAGAGGAGCATTGCTCTGTCCTCAATGCAATTCACCAGCATTCTCCTGCAGAGTACAACCAGCGTCCCTAGCACCTTGCCCATGAATGTAGACACCATTATGAGCACCATATTAGTTTGATGTGAGAACTCATGGTGGGAGAACTCTTTACTCCCTAGTCCTGTTTGTGCCCGAACCATGAGGCTATGAGGCCCCCCCTAGCACTTCAGCCCATGTGGGTCCTGGCCATTGCCCAAAATTCTATAATAAGAATAATAATCTTTATTTTCACAAGTAGGCTTACATCAAAACTGCAATGAAGTTACTGTGAAAAGCCCCTAGTCGCCACATTCCGGCGCCTGTTTGGTTGCACAGAGGGAGAATTCAGAATGTCCAAATTACCTAATCGCATGTCTTTTGGGACTTGTGGGAGGAAACCGGAGCACCCGGAGGGAACCCACACAGACACGGGGAGAACGTGCAGACTCCGCACAGATAGTGACCCAAGCCGGGAATCTGTCAAATGTGAGTTGTTAATGCCATACAGACTGACCCATCCCTCCCACTGACCACAAGTCCATTCTCCCGCATGACCTGCAGTCAACGGCACCTGCCCATCTGAGGTGACATCCTCCCCCGCCTCCCAAGAGAACACTTTGGAGGAGAACTCCGAGGATGCCACGTTATTGCAGCACAGCTGTCATCCTCACCCTCCACCAGCGCAGAGACACACACCTCGGTGGGAAATGTTAGTGGTCAGGCTTCTGGGGCACATCCTGGTGAGCACCACATAGCTGCTGAGGCAGGAACCCCCAGGCGAATCAGCAGCCAGATGTCTGCTGGATCCCAGGACCCATCTGCGTCCCAGTCAGATGCTGAACCTCTGGAAGGGTTTTCCGGGGCTTATGCAGATGATAGGGTGCGGCCGTGAGATTCAGAGCGGGATGTCAGCCACTCTACAGCAGGTCCATAGCCAAGTGGAGAAGTCCTAGATGCTACGGGTGCAGGAGATCGTGACGGCAATACATGGCACCAAGGCCAATCCTGCTAAGGTGGCGACCACAGTGGAGAGTCTGGTGCACGATGTCAGCAGCATGAGTGGAGGTGTCCAAGGCTTGGCTCAGACGTTGACGGCCAGTGCTGAGCGCTTCGGCAGCATGTCCAGTCACTGGGGGATGTGACCCAGTACCAGGTGGCCATGGACAAGGCAAAGTGGAGCATGTTCCAGTCCCAGGTGGACATAGCCGAGGTGCTGCAGAGCATGTCCCAGTCACTGAGGCACATCACCTAGGGCTTTGCCGCAATGTTGCAGACATTGGGGTGCCACCGGGGCTGTCAGAGCCAGATAATGCAGGGGCAAATCCCAGGGCCCTATGGGCATTGACTGAGAGGACAGGGTGCCGGGTGTCAATCCGGAGCCATCCTATGGAGTGGCGATGGCGGCCACCAGCTCCTCTGAGCTCCACACCCCTGACGACAGCGCGTCCCTCAGCCAACACCCAGAGCAGAGCGGCACAGCAAGTATGCTGGGACCCTTTGGCCCCAGAGCCCTCAGAGGGGAGAATGATGGACAGGGCCACATCCTGTGTGAACCGGGGGAGGATTAGAGCTTCCCTGGCCCTCTGGGCTTGCCAGACCCTCACTGCTCCCATCTGTATTCCATCCTCCGGCTGGTCCTGTGGCTGCTGCTGTCTCCTCTGGCCTCTGGCTGTCTGGCCTGCCAGCAGCACTACTAGGGCAAGTTCCACAGGGTCCATCAACCGTCCATCCCGTGCAATATCTATACGAATTGGTGACTGTGTGTGAATGACAACCAGCGGTTCTTCCACCCCGGGACCTCCCCATTGCTTTCCCCCCCCCCCATCTGACACTCTGCCAATGGACCCACCTCCTGGCCGCAGCAGGGGCCTTTGCATATCGGACCCCAGACCCTGTACCTCAGATACCTGCACGTAATGTTACCTAGACGAGTGCTGGTTCGTTCCTGGGAGCACTCACCCACTCTCTCGTCTCCGATACGTCCCCGGTGCTGGGGCCCAGCCACAGGGTGTTTGGATGTTGGTCGCTGTGTCCTAAGTGTTCAGGCACAGTGTCCAGGTATCAGGGTCTGATTGGGCCATAAGCCCCACATGCTACATGGCCCGCCCACCCACGGGGGCCCACTTTGGATGTGTGAAGTACTCATTAATTCCGATTGTCAATTTCCAATTAGCAATAGCCTTCAGCTGCACGGTCAAAGGTCTCCGTGGTCAGTGTGAGTTATGGGTGGTCATTCAGGCAGGCGGGCAGGACATGGGGCTGCTCCCGGAGCAGCTCCACAAGACCCAGTGGTTGGCATGGTCGCTGAGGCACCATCGTCCCCCACCCCCGCACCACCAAGCATAGCCCAGGCCATGGGTGGCAACCCGGTCTACTCCTCAACCACCCCCCACCACCAATGGCGGCCCACCCTGATCGAGGCTGTACCTCGGTAGCTCCCCCACCCCCTCCGAGGACCGGGCAGCAAGCCCAGCGTCCCCGGGCGTTATGTCTGTGAGTGCAGATAGCTACTGACCTCCTCGGGTCCCCGCAGCGGCCCTTCTGCCAGCTTCACATTTTAAAAAGGTGCACTAATTGGCGCCTGCGTGACCACTTGCTGGGGAAGCCATTAGATCACGGGTTGGGGAGGTGGGGGTGTGTTAGATAGGAGGCCGGTCCCATTAATTATACGGAGATTGGGCTTAAGTGGTGATTATTATTTTCTCGCCACGCTACAGTGGGATCCTGATTTTGCCAATGGGAACGAGCCGGATAGGTCACAAACAATTTGGTGCCTGACGCGGTTCTCAATTTTCACCTCTCCCGCGATTTAATGGCCTTGTCGTGCTATCATTTAAGCGCAAAGCGGCCATTAAATCGCGCCCCTAGAATGGGTAAATTGAACTCAGCAAGAGATTTAAATTTGTTGTTTTATAAATTTAGAGTACCCAATTATTTTATTTTTCCAATTAAGGGGTAATTTAGCGTGGTCAATCCACCTAGCTTGCACATCTTTTGGGTTGTGGGGGTGAGACCCACGCAGACGTGGGGAGAATGTGCAAACTCCAGACAAACAGTGACCCGGGGCCGGGTTCGAACCTGGGACCTCAGCGCCGTGAGGCAGCAGTGCCACTGTGCCGCCCTTGAAAAATTTATTTGATGGGATGTGGCCTTTGGTGCAAGGTCAACATTTGTTGCTCATTGCTAATTACCCTTAAAATGAGTGGCTTATTTGGCCATTTCAGAGGGCAGATAAGAGTCAACCACATTGCTGTGGATCCGGAGTCACATGTAGGCCAGAGCCGGTAAGGACAGCAGATTTTTTCTCCTAAAGGACATTAGTACAAGTGATAATTGTTTCATGGTCACCATTACTGAGACTAGTTTTTTCAATGCAGAATTAATAATTAATTGAATTTAAATTTCAGCTGCCGTGATGGGATTTGAACTCATGTCTCCAGAGCATCAGCCTGGGCTTCTGGATTACTCACCCACTGCCACGGCGAAACATGTGAGGAATACAGAAGAGTTTTCTACCCAGAATAGATTTAGGAACCACTGTCAATTATCTCTGATCGGTGTGAAGTGGTGTTCCTCAAGGATCTGTCATGGTCTCTCTGCTATGGACCATTTGAATTAATGACTGGGCTGAAGGAATCAAGAGTTGTATATTCAAGTTTGAATGTGATACTAGGTCAGGAGACAGAGTAAAGTCTGCAGATTGGAGCACAAGAGACATAGAGCAATTTAGTGAGCAGGCAAAACTATAGCAGATGGAGTTCAGTGTGGAGAATTGTGAGATCACATACTTTTGATTTGAGAAAGTTAAATCAGGAAGAGATTTTAAGCGTCCAAGTATATTAATCATTAAAAGCTGATGCACATGTACCGAAAGTAATCAGGAAGCTAACAAAACTGGCCTTTATCTCAAGGAGATTTGAATTCAAACACAAGGAAATGTACAGAGCTCTGAGCGCCGGGAAACACCCCACTTTCCAAAGCCCATCCGAGTAGATCAGGAGCTTCAGCAGGGAACTCTCCGACGTGGCAGCACTTACCCCGTTTGCTGCACTGAGGAGTCTGCTGGTGACCCCCGAAACCCCCCAAGCCTCAACTCACTCTTAGGGGACCCCAGAGCCCCCACGCCACACCCACACAGGGCAGCCCCAGCCCAATCATCACCATGCAAAAAATGCCAGGATGCCGAGGTGGCACCAGCAGTGCTAGGGTACAACCCTGTCCAGAGGGTATGCAGCTGGGGGCCTCCAACCCCCTGGGGGGACCCCATGAGTACCATTCCATCTGGTCCCCAGTTGTGGAGTCCAGTTTTTTTTTCTTCAAAAAATATACTTTATTCATAAAATCTATCATAAACATCACAGAACATTTTGAATTGTCTTGACTGTACATTTCCATCAGAGTTACACATTCCCTTGACTTTCTTCCATTGAATTTTGATAACATTACACACATAATCGCTCTTTACGTTACAATTCCTTCTTAAACATTTACATTGTCATGTTTCTTCATTAACATGGAGTGTTAATGACACAGACCGAGGGGGGGTTTACACTGTTACCCGCCCCTCGGTGTACATTTGCTGGAAAGACCTTACACAGTGGTCTTTCCCCATTGCGCCTTGGCAGCAGCTGCCCCAAACTTGAGTGTGTCCCTCAGCACGTAGTCCTGGACCTTTGAATGTGCCAGTCTGCTACACTCGGTCGAGGACAGCTCTATGCACTGGAAGATCGGCAAGTTCCGGGCAGACCAAAGAGCGTCTTTCACCGAGCTGATGACCTTCCAGCAGCAGTTGTGGAGTCCAGTACTGAACGACGCTTGCCCGAGGTCTCCAAGGTGAGGGAGTTAGATCCCATGCCTTGGTTCGATCTGGGGTACACATATTACAGTGAGACTAGTTGTCTGGTTGAGTTTAAAAGGTGGAGGGGTGATCTAATTGAGGTAATTAAAATGACTAAAAGATTTGATAGGATAAAATATTTCCTCCAATGGAGAATCCAAAACAAGAAGGCGCGATTCTCCGGAAAGATTTCTGAGCCCCGATGTCCCCACCGCCAAATGGGGCTGCACACCCCCCGGTTGGCCCCTCCCACCCTCCCGAGCACAGGGTCAGCGTGCCCAGTGCCCCTGGGCTCATTGCCTGTGAGCGAAGATGGCTGCTCATCTCCTCGGCTCCCTGCAGCACCCCATCCGCCAGGTTCCGTTTTTCAAAAGGAGTACTAATCGGCGCCAGTATGACCACTTGCTGGGGAGGCCGCTGAATCACGGGAGGCCGTTGGATATGGGGTGGCTCCCGTTAATTGTATGGAAATAAGGCTTAAGTGGTGATAATTGGTTTCTCGCCGCGCTATGGCAGGATCCTGATTTCCCTACAGCAGCAGACCAGTTACAGCACAACAGTTTGATGCCCGTGCGGGTCTCGTTTTCTGCCTCTCCCGCTATTCACTGGCCTCGTCTCGCCCGAGCGACAGCGCAACGAGGCGAGAGAATCGCGCCCGTAATCAGAGCCAGGCTATTTGGAAGGCAAACCAGAAATTTGCTGACCAAAAGGTTATGGATTCTGGGTCACTTGAAATTTTCAAGACTTTTGTTAGGGCTGGGGTATTAATCGATAGGAAATTTAAAAAATGGATAAAATGAGTTAAGGTAGGGCTTAGCCAGCAAATATAGGTCATTCATTTGATAAGCATGTCTTATCCAAATGTTTAAAGTGACACCAGGGAAGTCTTGTTGAAAATGATGTGCATTTAACAAATTCTAAAGTATATGATTCAGACATTTTGGGAGCAGCATTCCAAATTTATTTGCAACAGTTGAAAAGAACTCTGCATTCTTACAATTTCTTCAATGCTATTGTAAGTACCCGAAAGGTTAAATCATTTCCTCAATTGACACAGCAGGCCCTGGATTGTGAGGTTGATCGCAACAGTTGTCTTAATTATTTTCTTCCACTTCCAGAGATCTAGATTACCACTGATGCATTGGAATTGAATAATCACTGTCCGTGATCGCAACTGAACTGAGTTCAGGAAATTTTACTCTGGTACTCTGTAAGGTTGACTCGTCCAAAATATCAAATCACCCTGCCTTCAGGGTGTAGCCACTTAAATTGGCCAACTCCTGATTTAAACTGGCAAACGGCAAAGGCTGATGGGAAAGTCAGCCAACAAGACAAAAACCAGCAGCTGCAGGTTGGCTGTGTATTTACCTCTGGAAAGGCCAGACAATATCGATACCAGCAACCATCAGCATAACAAAACAACAGCCATCTGCATACTAATGAGCAATCCCCGGGAACAATAAGCAACATTTAAACACACAAAGCAAAACCAGACTCTTCGGCGCCAGCAGGAGCCTACACAAAAGGAGGTGAACGACCACCTCAAGACCGCCCATCGATCAGGGAACCGCTCCAGCATTGGAGAAAATCGAACCAAGCGATTGGGACAAAGTCCAATCACTTGGGACCAGGTACAGGGTTCGCCCCGAAAGGCGGGAAGCCCCTGGGGACTATAAGAATTGAGCCCCAAGTTCAAATCGCTCTCTTCTTCTCCACCTCATCGCTCTCTTCACGCTCTTCTTCCTGCCCGGGTCACCCAGCAACAACGAACCAACATTGACCGTGACCGGAGCAGTGAAGATCGAAATCGTAAGTCTTAATTCAACACTCGCTACGAGATAGGCGCTCCTAGCTACCAATCCGTACCAACTTCGAATCCTGCAGGCTCAGAACCCGAAAGAAAGGCCATTTGTTTCCCTGACCTGGTGGGCCAGTTCAAAGTTAAGTATAGGCCTGTTAGTTGTAGAAGTAGCTTAGACGTAGAATTTGTGCATGAGTAGCGATTACTGTGTATAATAAATGTGCTTTGATTTAAATCTTACTAATCGATGTATTGGATTATTGATCATTACTCGGACTTGAACCTCGTGGCGGTATCATAAAGATACCTGGCGACTCGAGAGCAAAGGTAATAAAACAGAGCAACTGAACTAAGGCAAAGTTAGCAACAAGGGTCAGGTACATCTCCATCTACTGCCAAGCCCAAGTTGCAGAAAACCTGTCCACTTATCGCTTAATGGGGTGGAAGCCCAAACTACGGATTTCAATCTCATACCAGCAAGATCATATTTCTTTCAGGACTGGCTTCATGTCGATTGTTCTAAGGTAAGAAGCGGAGTCAAATCAAAGTTTGAAATCGGCCAACATCAACCTGAACCCAGCAATGTCATCTTGCAAGTAAGTTGGCTGTTTTTTGTCTGTCGCTGACCAAGTAAAACATAAAAGTGAATAATGTCACTTATGCAGATGTTTTGTGCTCCAACAGTCAAATGAAAAACTGAACCAGAATCACTGGATGTCTGTTTCCTGGAAGAGCTCCCTCTATAGGTCTCATTTTACATGAGTATAGTGAACTCCAATTTAAGATTATTAAAGGGAACAAAGAACTGCTGGCATTTAGATAGGTCTTCATATGACTGCAGGACATTCCAAAGCGCTTTACAACCAATGATATATTTTTGAAGTGTTATCACTGTTATAATACATAGGAAATGCCAATTTGCGCACATTAAGTTCCCTCAAACAGCAACATGAGAATGGCCAGAAGATCTGTATTTTTCAACGCTAATTGAAGGACAATATTGGAGTGATGGGGAAACTCCCCTGTCCTGTGAAATAGTGCCATAGAATCTTTCATATCCAACTTGGAGAGCAGATGGGGATTCAGTTTAATGTCTCACCTGAAAGGCAGAAGTTCTGACAGTACAGCATTCCCGGACCACTGCACTGGAATGTCAGCTTTGATTTCTGAGTTCAGGTCTTGGAGTGGGTCTCAAGCCCACAACCTCCTGTCTCAGGGTTGTGAGTGCTACCAGCTGAACTATGGCTGATACACAAACCTATCCAAATGACCAAGCAATACCCCCAAACTCTACACCTTGAAAAGTTTACAATCTCCATGGCAATCCTGCTGGCATTAGAATTTAATTGTACAGTCAATTTTCAGGTCTGAATAGAAATAATTCCTTAAATTCCCACAAATCTTTTTCTTTGATTTCGAGTGAGTGCTGGCATTGGAATTGACGGACTTGCAACAATATGTTTATTGCCATAATGCAATGACACATTGTCTGCATTTAGTTCACAAGGGTTAATTGAAATGAAAATCGCTTATTGTCACAAGTACGCTCCAAATGAAGTTACTGTGAAAAGCCCCTAGTTGCCACATTCCGGCGCCTGTTCGGGGAGGCTGGTACGGGAACTGAACCGTGCTGCTGGCCTGCCTTGGTCTGCTTTCAAAGCCAGCGATTTAGCCCTGTACTAAACCAGCCCCTGAAACAAAAAATTAGGTGGAACAATTGAAGATGAAATAAAGAAATAACTTTTAAAACATTTGTGCAAATCTGTGGCATCTCTACAAGGATCTTCGGAGTCCAGTTTTTCTAACTGTTCCTGGAAACTGACCATCCCAAATTTTCTTAATATCATGATTCTACTCTTTAATTTATTGGCATGTTTAATATTCCCAAAACATTTGAATAAGATAGCATGTGTTTGTAATGCACAGGTTTAATGCCACATATACTCTTCACTGTGGGGAGCATCACTTTTGGCAGTGGAGAAATCCTACAGAGAGTTAGAATTGGGCTTGCTACATCAAACTCAGTGACCAGAGCACAAACACCAGGACTGTACACAAATGAGGCATCATTAGAAGTTTTAAGTTTAGAATCACCTAGTGCTAAACATACGCGGAACACTATAGCACTTGATGCTTTAGAATTAGTGACACGGGTAAGATTTAAAAAAAATTTAGAGTACCCAATTCTTTTTTTCCAATTAAGGGGCAATTTAGCGTGGTCAATTCACCTACATTGCGCATCTTTGGGTTGTGGGGGTGAGACCCATGCAGACATGGGGAGAATGTGCAAATTCCACAGGGACAGTGATCCGGGGCCGGGATTCGAACCATGAGGCAGCAGTGCTAACCACTGCGCTACCGTGCTACCCTGTGACACGGGTAAGATGTCGTAGAAGATCTCACAGGCATTATTGCAAGAAGAGAATGGGGCTGTTCTTTCCCAGTGCACTGGACCCAATATTTTTTCAACAGCCAACATCGCTTAAAAGAACTCCTGAAGATCTGGGTCATTTTCACATTTCTGTTGGTGGGAGCTTTCGATATGAAAATTGGCTGCTACGTTTCCTACATTACAATGGTGACCACATTCCCTTGTGAGCTCGAGCTATCATTTTGTGTCCTTGCTTGGTAGACAAGGGTTATGTACTAGATAGAATACTTCAGATAAGTGTTTTTTTTTTTAAGCATTCTCCAGCAGACTTACTGAAAACTGGCAAAAAGCATCGCTCACATAGACGTCAATTTGAAAGGCAACCAGTGACGAAACTCAAAGCCAATGTGAAGGAAATATATTATCCAATCATAGTCAGCACAATCTCTTCACTCTGAGTCGGACCTGCTTCTTTACCTTGCTCATAATGAGCCCCAGATTTTGGCCTCCGCCCCCTAACTGGGGAGCACGTACTCCACGAGTCCCACGAGGAGATCAATTATTGTATCCCTGTGGTCCTCGCGGGAGTTATAACAATCATGAAGGGTTTAGATAAAGTAAATGAAGAGAATTTGTTTCCAATGGCAGAAGAGTGGACAGCCAGAGAACACAGAGTCAAGGGATGGGCAAAAGAACCAGAGGTGACATGAGGATAAACGTTTTGTGGAATGCGTGGGTAACATTGGTAATGCACGCCCTCTGCTCGAGTGGTGGATACAAATTCAATAGTAACCTCAAAGGGAATTAGATAAATAATAATGAAGGAGAAAAAATTGTCAGGATACGGGGGGAGTGGGAGAACAGAACATCTCTTTGAAAGAGCCAGCTCAAATTCAATGGCCCAAATGGCATCCTTCCTTGCTGTGCTGTTCGTTGGTTCCCCTTCATTAACAAATGTAACAAATCCTTCCAGCTAGGCTTGTACTGGGAGCGAAATGCGGCATTACACAGACTATTGTAAATATGTAAATAAATCCTTCTTCATTTATGACAGCTTTCCACAGGGTTATTAGTTTGGCAACCAGGCTTAAGCGGTACGTCGTATTGCATAAAATGCTGTTGTTTGGTAAATTGGCTGCCCTTGATGCAGGTCTGGAGGATTGGAATCAATGGGTGAGATTCTCTGATCCTGAGGCTAAGTGTTCACGCCGTCATAAACGCCGTCACGTTTCCTGACGGCGTCAACTTGGCCTCAGGATCAGCAAGAAAGGAGGCCCCCAGCACAAGATTCCGGCCTGCCGATCGGTGGGCCCCGGTCGCAGGCCAAGCCACATCGGAGGCCCCCCCCCCCCCCACACAGGCCGCCCCCAGACTGTTCCACGCCGAGGTCCCGCCAGCTAGGGGCAGGTTAGAAAGGTGCCGGCGGGACTCAGGTTTTTCGGTACGGCCGCTCGGCTCATCCCGGGCGGAGAATCGCCGGGGGAGGGCCCCATGGAGCGGCCCCTGGCCGGCGCCGCGCCGACCGCGGCAGCGCCAATGGCACTGGTTCCCTGCTCTGCAGAGAATCGCGTCCCGGCATAGGGGCGGCTTGGCACGACTGGCGCCGGTCGCGGTGATTCTCCGGCCCGGCCCCGGGCTGAGAGAATCCCGCCCACGATGTGGAATGCATGCGATATTTCTTCCAGGTGAATGGAATATTGGGGGACGACTGACAAAAAGTTTTCCTCCTGATCACTTGTGGGGCCCAGACATTTGGGATCATCAAACATTTGACGTATGTGCCTGCACCGGATTCCAGGTCTTTCGATGAATCGGTAGCAATGGTTTTGGACCACTTCAACCCTAAGCCGCCTGTGATTATGCAACGGTATTGGTTTAACTCGCTGGTACACTCTCCTGGTGAGTCAGTTCCGGATGTTTTAAACTCATCTGTGGCACTTGGCTGAGCACTGCAGGTTCGGGCCACCCTCTCTCGGAGATTTCGCCCAGAAACCTCCCTGAGGCAGGTTTGTGGCAGAGTTCAGTTGTCGGGCAGTGCCGCAGTCCAGTGGGACATCTCGTCCGAGGGTGATGGTGAGAGCTGACCTCCATGCCGTCATTGTGGTCAAGTGTCTCGTGAGGGTCAAAGTCGCTTGGTGTGGTGCAGGGCACACTGTCCCTGACTGTTTGAGGCAATTGAACTGTGTTTCAGCTCCGAGAGTTGCATTGATCCAGGTTAATGGACTCCCAGTGCCGATGGAGATGGACACTAGGGCTGCCATCTCCATTGTAGACTTACGCACGTTTCAATAACTTTGCATGGGGATCATGCGGCTGACCTTGTTGGATGCCAAGGCAAGGTTGGCCACCTATACAGAGGAACCGTTAAAAATCATGTGGACCACCGTGACGCCGGTGACATATGGACAGCAGTCAGTCCGCCATCCCTTGCTGGTGGTACGTGGTCCGGATCCCAACTTGCTAGGAAGAGACTGGTTGAGAGACCTTAGATTCGACTAGCAACTGATCTTCTGTATGGGCTCCGGAAATCTTTATCAAGTGTTGAATAAATATCCGGAGATGTTTCAGGGGGTTTTGGACAGGATAAAAGATGCCAGAATCCACATCTATGTGGATCCTGCTGCTCAGCCCAGGTACTTCAGGGCGAGGCCTGTCCCCTATGTGCTGCTTCCAAACGTGAACGCCGAACTGTGATGCCTACTAGACCTTGGGGCATACGTCCTGTACAATTTGCGTAATGGGCCATGCCTGTGGTGCCAGTGATGAAGCCTGATAAAACCATCAGCTGTGGGGGACCTTAAGTTTACCGTCAATAGGGCTTCACAGCTAGACCACTCCCTGATGCCCTGGGCCAAGGTTGGCAGGGGGTTCTTTTACAAAGCTGGGCATGAGTCATTTGTACCTGGAGCTCCACCCGGAGTCGAGGGAATTTGCATCAGGAATTGTTTGAAAATGCCCACCTTCTGCAAACACTGTATGGACACAGTCGAGGATAAAGTTTGCGCTAATAAGGAGGCCCCCACCCTGTGGAACAACACTGAGCTCCGGTCATTTTGGGGACTAATTGTATATTATGGCAAGCTTATCACCAACCTGGACTCTCTGTTGGCTCTGCTGCATTTGTTGTTGTGAAAGGGCCAGGAGTGGTGCGGGGCGCTTTCAGGAGGAGGCATTCGCGGCTGTGAAGAGGCGTCTATCTTCAAAGCAACTCCTGATGCATTATGCTCTGTCTTGGCCCCTGATTTTAATGTATGATGCTTCTCTTTATGGCATCGGATTAGTGCTGGTCCATGAGTGGGACAGCGGCACGGGACGCTCCATTGTGTTCACCTTGAGGACCCTAGTGGTCGCCGGGCGCTGTCATGCACAGATCGAGAAGGACAGTCTGATTGTGATCTTCGGAATTAAGAAATTCCGTCATTACCTGGGCCTCATTTTGTTAGCGTGACTGACCACAAGCCGATGCTTGGCCCCTTCCAGGAGGACAAGAGAAGCCTTCCAATTGTATTGGCCTGGATCCAGCATTGGGCACTCCTGCTTTCTGCTTTTGAATACCTTTTTCAAAACTGCCCGGGTACCAAGATTGCCCATGCACTCGCCCTCAGCCATCTGCCTTTGCCTGTGAGCGCCCCGTCCCCACCTATTGCAGAAGAGGTGATTGCGACGTTGAATTTTATGGACACTTTATCAGTGACGGTTGCTCGGGTGCGTACGTGGACACAGCGTGACTCGGTGTTGGCGAAGCTTCGCCTTATGCTACCCGACGGTGGTAAAAAAGAAGCCCTTGCAGCGACTCTTCAGCCCTCCCCTAAAAGGTTCTCCAAGCTGCGTTTGGATGATGGTGTGATATTGTGGGGTGCTCGAACGGTCATTCCCCCACAAGGTCAGGAAGCCATGTTACAGGACTTGCACGTTGGCCATCCAGGGGCATCGAAGATGAAAATGTTGGCCCAGATCTATGTTTAGTGGCCGGGCATTGATGGGGACATCGGGAGAGCTGTAAAAAAAACTGCCCGGCGTGCCGGGAATTTCAGAACCTTCTGTCGGCGGCTACTCTCCACCCTTGGAAATGGCAGGTTGCCCTCGGATTCGCCGCCACATGGATTTTGCGGGACCGTTCATGGGGCCCATGTTCCTGGTAATCATGGATGCTCACTCCAATTGGCTGGAGGTGTGCAGGATGACTTCCACAACATCCAGGGCCACGATTGAGGTGCTCAGGAGATCCTTCTGCTTCCATGTGATGGGGAACGTTCGGATTTTGGGGAAGGAGGGATGTCATAACCCCTACGAGGACCACGGGGAAACAAGTATTGATCTCCCCATATGACTCGTGGAGTATGAACTCCCCAGGTAGGGGGTGGAGGCCAACCACCTGGAGCTCATTATGAGCAAAGTATAAAAGCAGTCCCGACTCAGGGCCTAGTGCAACAAATCCTCCCAGCTAGGATTTCACCGCGAGTGGGATGTTGTAAAGATGACACGCAGACTATTGTAAAGATGTAAATAAATCCTTCTTCGTTTACGATAGCTTTCATCTGAGTTATCATAATGATCTTAAACATTTATATCAATTCTGCTTTCAGCCTTCTCTGCTCTAAGGAGACTAGCCATCTTCTCCAGTCTATCTACATAATTGTAATTCCTCATCTCTGAAATCACTCTATTAAATCCTTTTTATAATTTCCAGAGCATTCATATCCTAACTAAAATATGGTGCCCAGAATTGGATAGTATATTCTTGCTGGAAAACCTTAAACCAGGGAAGACTCAAACCCATCACTACATTTATGGGAATCTTTAATAACATGAGATGTCGATATTCCGGCAATAGTACTGAAGACTTGTGCTTCGGAACTTGCCGTGCACCTAGACAATCTGTTCCAGTACAGCGACAACACTGGCATCTACCCAGAAATGTGCAAAATTGCCCAGGTACACAAAATCAGGAGAAATCCAATCCACCAATTACGGCCCCATCCGTCTACTCTTGATCACCTGCAAAGTGATGGAAGAGATCATCAACCATGTTATTCAGCAGCACTCAGCAATAACCTGCTCACGGATGCTCAGTCTGGGTTCCGCCAGGTCCACTCGGCTCCAGAGCTCATTAGAGCCATGGTTCAAACGTGGACAAAAGAGCTGCACTCAAATGGTGAGGTGAGAGGGACTGTTATTGACATTAAGACAGCATTTGACTGAGCGTGGCATCAAGGTGCCCTAGCAAAACTGGAGTCAATAAGAATCAAGGGGGAAAACGCGCCACTGGTTGGAGTCATACCCGGCACAAAGGGAGATGGTTGTGATTGTTGTAGGTCAATCATCTCAGTTCCAGGACATCACTGCAGAGGTTCCTCAGAGTTGTGTCCAAGGCCCAACCATCTTCAGCCTCTGCATCAATGAACTTCCCTCCATCAGAAGGTCAGAGGTGGGGATGCTCGCTGTTGATTGCCTAATGTTCAGCACCAGTCGCGACATTTCAGATATTTAAGCAGTCTCTGTCCAGATTCCGCAGGACTTGGTGATATACCCACCAATTATGACACGAGAGAGAGATCAAGTGAATGAAGGCTTTAATACGCAAAGAACTTAGCTAGCCAGAGACTTCAGTACAGACTGAGCGCCACCCACTGGGCGCAACATTATATACAGCCTTGGGGAGGCGGAGCCAGAGGCGGAGCCCACCGGGGTTCCAACCCAAGCCTTGAAGGCATATCACACCAAACCTTAAAGGCATATCACCTATCTGGTGAATACATTCACCACATTTGGACAGGTTGCCCTGCCATTCAATAAGATCGTGGCTGATGTCCTACCGTTGACTTCATTTTTCCATTCTGTTCCTACCCCGCAATTTCCTTAGTGCCTTAAAGTCTAATAAATCCCTCTTTAGTATTCTCAATTCACAGCTCTTGAGGGTAGAGAAATTCTCCTGTTTGGAGGACAGGTTTGAGGCCATGTTGTTTGAGCATGTAATAGATACAAAGATTACAATAATTTAACTGTGATAGGTATGGTCATTAGGAGCAAAGATAAGCATGTGTGATTCACCAGTAATATTGTTATCCGCCTTAATTAACTCCAGAAAAACAGCCTTGGGCCCTTCGAAAATACTACGGGCGCATTGCTGAAATTTGGCAGCCGTATAAAGGCAAACTGATGCAAGTTAAATCAGATCATTCTTAAATGGCACGCAGAAGCATTACGATAGATTTATTTTATAAACAATTCCTAATCTATCCAAAATTCTCCTAATGTACATATACTTGGAACTGGGAGTTGTTATCAGTGAGAATGTGGACATTATTTCACAAACTTTTCACCACAGCAGATAGTAATTACAAACCTAAGAACCAAAACAATGCATATTTGTTCCAGTCAACCCCTGCTGCATCTGTAGTAGTCAGTAATATCCATGGGGATAAGCTTTCACTTTGATGTCTATGTTGTATTTTTTTTTTGCTAGATTCCAATAACCAGTAAAGGCCAACAGACAGACAACAGGCAATGAAGGCCTCACTGGTAACAACTGGGATGGAGAATAGCCTGAGGCAGTTCTTTAAGACCACAAACCTCTTCATTGATTTTTGTTCTGATCTTTCCATCTCTTTCAATGCAGGCAGTGCTATTTCTATTAACATTGTTGGTTACGTAGGCTTTCTTCATCTGGATGGAATAATCCTTGAACACCGCATTCCAGTGACAAGAACACGCGTTTTAAAACAAAATCGCCATTTGGCCATGGCAAATTTAGAGCTTGTCGTTTACTTGAATCTATTCTAATTTTTTTTTTAGAAGAACAGCTGCCAATGAAAGTCTGTTAACCCTCAGGCTGCCAACAGCTCCAAAGAATTAAGCAACTATCTCCTTGGTCTGGACAGTTTCCATAAGTTTTCAACTTCTGCACATATATCGTCATGGTAAGCTGTCAGAAGTAGCTGCGTTACTGTGTTGTTACCCGAAAACCACAGAAATAATTTTTGAAGAAATTGAACCTTGCTCATGCTTACCCTTTGGTTTTCCTATTCCTTTCTTCCAACATTCATTTGACTTTTCTATCTGACTGACCTTCTCTATATCTCAACTCGCTGGGGGAATAGAAGAAGCCAATCTAACATTTTTACTTGCTTTCTTTGATCCTTCCCCTTCCACTTTGGAATTGGAAACAATAAACAAAACTGAGCTTTGATCAATGAAAGACCAGCTACAAAAAAAACGATTGAAATCCAGAGGAACGAGGATAGATGTGGTGAAATCAGATCAGGTCAGACGGGTTTGTCATGTGCCAAAATAGGAAGGTTTTCCAGTGGCATGGCAATTCTGGAACCTGGGTTTGAATCCTGCACAGCTTATGGTCTCCCCTAGTCAAGTTCAATACTAACCCTCTGCCAAACAGACATCCTCACTTCGGGAGGCCATTTGATTGCTGGGTGGGGGAAATGGCAAAATTGCATTTCAAGAGATGTGGGGCAGGATTTTAAATCGCCTGTTGGGGTGAGATTGAGTGGAGGTTCAATTTGAAGATTGCACCATATCACTGAGATATCAGAAGACTGGAACTCCATCCACGAACACTGTTTTCAAAGGAAGGGCCGGGGTGGAGGTGGGGGTTGTTTCGTTGTGTGGTCAGAGTTGGTAGTTTCTCAGAGCTATTTGCAGCAAGTATTTACAAATTTGGATCTCTTATAATAATAATCTTTATGATTGGCACAGATAGGCTTACATTAACACTGCAATGAAGTTACGCCGCATTCCGGCACCTGTTCGGGTACACTGAGGGAGAATTCAGAATGTCCAATTCACCTAACAAGCACGTCTTTCGGGACTTGTGGGAGGAAACCGGAACACCCGGAGGAAACCCACGCAGACACAGGGAGAACGTGCAGACTCCGCACAGACAGTGACCCAAGCCGGGAATCGAACCTGGGACCCTGGCGCTGTGAAGCAACAGTCTCAGACATCACAGGGTTAGTCTCTGAGATCCCTTGACCATCTCCCTGATCTCGTCCTGATTTCCTTTTGACGTCAAGGAAATTCTGTACTTCCACTTTTATCGTTGTGAGAATGTTTCTGGGTGGTTGTAGAGTTTGTTAGTAAGCCTTTCTTCATTTTCATCAGGATCCGAGTAGTAAGCCCCAAGTTTGTATGAGCTTTCTCACCAAGGATGTTAAGGTGCTCGGTTTCTCCTTATGCTACCTCAGTCTGCCTAAACCCTGTGCGGTCTTAGTCGTGAAGTTTTTTCAATGATTGTGCCTTCACTTTTTTGGTCTCGGACCAATATTGTCTCCATGACCTTCAGCACTGAAACTCACATGCTCTATATCTGTGATTAAAGTTCCGAGCCTGGTTAATTCTTTAGTCATCTTCATGCTGTTATATACTCTCGTGGTTATTTGTGGTGATCTTGGGTTTGGGTTTTTGAGCTAGAGATGGAAGCTGTGATCTCAATCTCCTACCCATCACCAACTCTGATAGTGGGAAACATTTTGTAGTGGTGAGGGTCGTTCATCGGAAGAGTTAGATTAAGGTCTTTGTTTTTCTTCAATGTATCGTTGACGGTTCGTACCCCTCTTTCGGCTTCTCCGTTCCCTTGAAGATAGCGCGGTGAACTGTTTAATTGTGAAATTATGGAGTACCTCATTAGCAGATTGCAGCCCACTACCAGACATTATGAGGTCTGGGATGCCATGTGTTGTATACATTCTGTTGAGGGATTGGATGGCTGCTTCTGCTGTACTTCTAAGCAACCTGCTCACTTCAATCCACTGTGAGTAATAATTAATGACCATAAAGAAGGTTTCCCCCTTAAATTCAAATAAGTCCATTCCCAGGATAGAAAAGTAGAAGGTAATAGTGGTTCTTTTTTCTCTTGGCTGTTTACAGCACAAGTGACACAATTATAAATCTTTCCTTCAATAGAGCGAATAATATCCGGCCATCAAACCGATTGCTGTGCTGTTGCACAAAATTTTGCAATTCCTCAATGACTTTGGTGAAGTCTTTGAAGATTACCAAAGTGGTCTCTGAATGGCTATTCTCTCACTAAAGACTAGTAAGTCACCAATGACTGTGAAGTGCTTGCGCTGTTCAAAGTACTGTAATAGTGTTGGATTAGTGGCGATGTAGTCTGGACATTCTTCCAGACAATATTCTCAGATTTGGGGGCATTCTCCATTTTGTTGCTGGGCTTGTTTTATTTCTTGCAGCATTTTTGCAATTGCTGTAAGTGCTCAGTGATTAAGGAGGTATATGCTCCAACCTCCTTTAAGAACAGTAAATGCTCTTTTTGGTTCCTTCTGATGGTATTCATGACACTGTGTCTGCCATTGCTTGATAAGTCCCTTGCACATGCTCTGTGATTGACTTATAGCTCATCAAACTTAGACTGAACTGCTGGATTCTGGGAGACATCTTCAGAATTTCTTTCATATTCAGAAGGGTGCTGAGTGAATTCTGGTCTGATTTGATTTTAAAATGCAATCCCAGAACACAGTTTGAGAATTTTCTGCATGCTAATGGTTCTTCTACCATCATGGCGGATTGTTGCAGGATTCAACAAAGTCAGCATGGATTTACGAAAGGGAAATCATGCTTGACAAATCTTTTGGAATTCTTTGAGGATGTAATGAGCAGAGTTGATGAAGGGGAACCAATAGATGTGGGCAGCACAGTAGCACGGTGGCTAGCACAGTTGCTTCACAACTCCAGGGTCCCAGGTTCAATTCCTGGCTTGGGTTGCTGTCTGTGCGGAGTCTGCACGTTCTCCCTGTGTCTGCTGGGTTTCCTCCGGGTGCTCCGGTTTCCTCCCACAGTCCAAAGGTGTGCAGGTTAGGTGGATTGGCCATGATTGCCCCTTCGTGTCCAAAAAGGTTACGTGGGGTTAGTGGGTTGTGGGGATAGGGTGGAGGCATGGGCTTAAATGGGGTGCCCTTTTCAAGGGCCGGTGCAGACTCAATGGGCCAAATGGCCTTCTTCTGCACTGTAAATTCTATGATTCTATGATTCAGATGGTTTTCAACAAAGCCCCACATAAGAGACTGGCGTGTAAAATTAAAGTGCATTTTGTATATTTCTCTCCATCTCGTGTATTGAGATGGAGAGAAAATTGGTTGGCAGACAGGAAACAAAGGGTGGGAATAAATGGGTATTGTCCAAATGGCAGGCCGTGACCAGTGGGTTACCACAGGCATGATTGCTAGGACCACAGCTATTCACCATTGGTGCAATTCAAAGTCCCATTGCGCCTGGGACAGATCCGGGTGCAAAGGATGAATTGCGTGAGGGTCCCAAATTAGGCTCTACTCCGAGCTGATTCCGAGTCCCGTGACTCGCTCTGCCCAGTGCGATCTGGACCTCGGCCTCACTGGATGAGATCCATACCTGCATGTTTAAATGAGCCTAATTGCTCATTGAAATAAAATACCCGGACGCAAGATTCACCCAGTACCCGGGACTCAGGTTGCCATCTAGTACGGTTCACACAAACGTGGACCAGGTGTAATGGCACCTCAGGGGGTCTTGAAGGCCATTAGAGAACCCGGGGTGGTCAGGGGCAGGGCTGAGTAGTACCCTGGTGCTCCTCCTGGCACCCAGTCACTTGGCAGTGCCACCCTGTAAGTGCCACCCTGGCAATCAAGAGGCACTGCCAGGGTTCCAGGCACACTGACAGGGTGCCAGGTTACCCGGGTGCTCGGTTGGAACTTCCAGGGGTCGGGCCTGAGGGGAGAGGCGGTCATGCTTATAGGAAGGGTGGTGAAGGGGGAGGGGGTGGGGGGGGGGGGCGGGGGGAGTTCCCAGTTGGAGGTCTGCTGCATCCCAGGACCCAGCTGGGTCCCAGTCAGATGCCGAGCCTCTGGACCAAGTTATTTTGGAGCTGATGCAGATGCTAGGGTGTGGCCATGAGATTCGGAGGGGGATGTCAGTGACACTCCAGCGGGTCCATAGCTGATCGGAGGAGTCCCAAAGTCTACAGGGCGCAGAATATGGTGCCGGAAATGTGATGCCCTCCGGCCCATGTCCTCCAGAGGATGCCTGCCACAGTGCATGGTAAGCAGCAGGCTGCCTTCACCTCTGATGTGCATCCTGAGGATACACCTCGACATAATGGCAAGGGCAGGGCACAGGTGCCGCACCATCCCCTTGTGGAGGGAGAGCCTCCTGCGCCTGCTGTCTGACATCTCTTTGAACGGTCAGTGATGCCTGTACTCCTTTGGACGTGCCTGGCCTCCCCCTCTGGACCCCTTCCTGGCTGATAGGCAACTTGGTGCTCAGGGTATGGGGTGGGTTTCTGCACATGGGCTGCTGCCTCGTGCCTCTGTTGACAATGCTGCTGCCGCCTTCTCCAGCATCTGGCCGTCTGGACTGCCACCATCACTGCGAGGGCAGCTGCAGCGGGGTCTACAATATTATCCATAATGTAATATTTGTGAGGAACTGGAGAAGTGTGAGACTGACAACCAGTTATGGCTGTCATGATATGCAAACACACACATAATGATATACAGACAGGCAGCTAATGAAAACAGAGAACAGGACATGACCAATGAGCAGGCAGGACACTCAGGGGTGGTATCTCACTATAAAAGGCATGAGGCAGTCACACTCCGCCTCTTTCCACTGATGAACATCTACAGAGTGAGTCAGGGTGTATGGACAGTATCACACCTCCAGCACGTGGCTAAGAGATAGGTCCAGTCAGACAGAGTAACCACACTTAGGTTAGCAGAGAGTCGAACTCATAGAGAACTGTGCTAACTGTGCTACTGGTTCAATAAATCAGATTGAACTAACTTCAAGGTCTGGAGAATCTTTTGGTTAAAGCTGCATCCAGTTGCAGCCTGTGTTATCCCAGAGTACATAACACATCATGATACCAGGAGACTGCTTAATCTAGGTGGTTTACCTCAGTCCATTCCGCGACGACCAGCGAATGTATCCCGGCACCATGGAGAAGATTCAGGCTCCTCACCAGCTCAGGACCTCTGACAATCTCAGTTCCAACTGGCGGATATTCAAGCAAAAGTTTCTGCTGTACATCGAGGCTTCAGACCTCGTGGGTGTGTCTGATGCAAGGAAGATCGCGCTTCTCCTCTCAACAGCGGGTGATCAAGCCATCGAACTCTTCAACTTTTTTCACTTCACTGAAGGCCAAGTCAAGACAAAGTTTCAGACCATCCTGGACAAGTTTGACAGTCACTGTGAAGTGGACACCAATGAAATCTTCGAGCGCTACATATTTAAACAGCATCTACAAGGTAAAGATGAATCTTTCAACTCCTTCTAAACTAACCTCCGCCTGCTAGCGCTGTCCTGCAACTTTGGTGATATTGCTGACTCCATGATCAGAGACCAAATCGTTTTTGGAGTTCACTCTGATCCTCTGAGAGAGCAGCTACTGAAAATTAAGAATATGACCCTGCCAGTCGCGATTGAAACATGCACAGTGCATGAGCATGCCAAAAAACGCTATGCCCAGTACAAATCGGCTGAAAATGAGAAAAATGTCTCCCACGAGGCAGAGAGTGTGCAGGCCATCTCCCGGATGCAGCACCTCAGCATTGATGAAAGCGGCCATATCGTGTGCTTTTCCCGGGGCCCCATGCATGCGCGATGCGAATGGGATAACGAAACAGCTGACACCCGCACTGCACATGTGCGACGACACGCGGAGCATCAGGACGCCGACGTCATGACGTGCTAGGCTGCGGCAACGTCCACTTAAAGAAACACTGCCCTGCAAGAGGCAGGCGATGTTTAAACTGAGGGAAGCCTGGACACTATGCAGCCTGGTCTGCACCACCAGTCAGGGGCCAGCGCTCCCAATTCCGATGATAGCGCGTTCAGAGTGTGCAACAACGATTACAGGATTCTGCTCCTGGCAGCACAACGGATACAGAGGAAGAATGCCTGGACTCCGCCTACTGTGTGGGCATCATTACCAAAGGTGAATAAGCCACACCCAACTCATCACAAAGTCAATCCATCCTCGCTGTGGATTCAGAGGACGAATGGCGTGCGGTGATGCAGGTCAACCACTGCTCCATCCAGTTTAAGCTGGACACAGGTGCTTCTGCCAACCTCCTCTCACAGGCAGATTTCAAACGCATCAAGAAGCCCCCCAAGGTCCTTCCAGCAGCCTGCAGGCTCCTGGCCTACAATGGAAATGCCATCACGGCACTGGGATCCTGTCATCTACTCATCTCCAACCGGAGCACCCATGCACGGTTACGTTTTGAAATCGTCAAGCCAGACAGGGCATCCCTACTTGGCGCGCATGCCTGCAAGCAGCTGAACCTCGTGCAGCGGGTTTACACAACAACATCCTCCAATGTGGATCTTCAGGCCGGCATTGACGACATCCTCACTCAGTATCCGGATGTGTTCAATGGGATGGACTCGCTGCCATATCGATACAAGATTCTGCTACGACCTGATGCCCAGCCAGTGGTCCATGCACCACGCCGGGTCCCGGCTCCGCTGTGGAAGCGCCTGAAGGCACAACTCAAGGATCTTCAGCAACAGGGCATCATTTCCAAGGTAACCGAACCGACTGACTGGGTCAGCTCGATGGTATGTGTCAGAATGCCTTCGGGAGACCTGCGCATCTGCATTGATCCCAAGGATCTCAATAAGAACATAATGCATGAACGCTACCCCATCCCGAAGCGGGAGGAACTCATCAGTGAGATGGCACACGCACGTTTTTTCACCAAGTTAGATGCGTCACATGGATTTTGGCAAATCCAGCTGGATGAGTCCAGCAGAAGGCTCTGCACGTTCAACACACCGTTTGGCAGATACTGCTCTAATCGCATGCCGTTTGGCATCGTCTCGGCATCAGAGATATTTAATCGCATCATGGAGCAGATGATGGAGGGCATCGAAGGGGTTCGTGTGTACGTGGACGACATCATCATATGGTCCACGACCTCTGAGGAGCATGTTTTCCGTCTCCAGCAGGTATTCCGCCGTGTCCATGCCAATGGCCTGAAGCTGAACAGGTCCAAATGTTGCTTTGGCATGTCGACACTCAAGTTCCTCGGTGACCAGATCTCTCAGCAGGGCGTGTGCCCCGACACAGACAAGGTCAAGGCCATCAAAGCCATGAAGGTCCCTGAAGACAAGAAGGCGGTGTTGCGTTTCCTGGTCAATTTTCTGGGCAAGTTCATCCCAAACCTGGCCTCACACACCACTGCCGTACGACACCTGATAAAAAAATCCACTGCCTTTGAGTGGCAAGCAGCACATCAGGCAGAGTGGTTGGAGCTGAAAGCCAAGCTCACCACTACATCCGTCTTGGCATTTTTTTGACCCAGACAGGGAGACGAAGATCTCGACAGATGCGAGCCAGGATGGCATCGATGTGGTGCTGCTTCAACGCGATGACACTTCATCCTGAGCACCGGTAGCCTACGCATCAAGGGCCATGACGCCCACCGAAACATGGTATGCGCAAATAGAGAAGGGATACCTGGGTCATCTCAATGGAATTCTTAAGTTTCACGACTATATCTACGGCCTGCCGACATTCACAGTCGAGACGGATCACAGACCTCTGGTCCACATTATCCACAAGGACCTGAACGACAATGACGCCTCGGTTGCAGCGCATCCTCCTCAAACTCAGGAGGTACGACTTTGACTTAGTGTACACGCCTGGCAAGGAGCTCATCATCGCTGATGCATTGCCTCGCTCCATCACATTGTCTAGTGAACCGCTGGAAATCATGCGGCAGATTGAATCACAGGTGCTGCTGTGTGCTAGCACCCTCCCGGCGTCTGATGAGAAGGTGGTCCGTATCCGCAAGGAGACAGCCAAAGACCCCCTCTTGCAGCCTGCCATGCACCACCTCGCCAATGGCTGGCAGAAAGGGCAGTGCTCTCAATTTTTCAATGTAAAGGACGAGCTGATGCTGATTGATGGTATCCTCCTCAAGCTGGACCAGATTGTCATTTCACTCAGTCTCCAGAGCTTGGTGCTCCGCCAAATCCCTGAGGGACACCTGGGCGTTGAGAGGTGCAGACGCAGAGCCAGGCAGGCTGTCTACTGGCCCGATATTAGCCAGGACATCTCAAACATGGTCCTCAACTGTGCGACCTGTCAACGCTTCCAGCCAGCACAGAGCAAGGAGACGCTCCAGCAGCATGAAATCGAGACCTCCCCATGGTCCAAGGTTGGCATCGACCTCTTTCGTGCGAATGGTCGTGACTACGTGTTGATTATTGACTATTTCTCCAATTACCCTGAAGTCATGAAGCTCTTAGACCTCACATCTCGGACCGTCATCAAGGCCTGTAAGGAGACATTCTCCATGGTATCCCACTCACTGTCATGAGTGACAATGGCCGTGCTTCAGCAGCCATGAGTGGTCTATGTTTGCCAAGTCATACCATTTCAAACATGTCACTTCCAGCCCACACTATCCGCAGTCCAATGGGAAGGTTGAAAAAGGGGTGCACATTGTGAAACAGTCAATCTGCAAGGCCGTGGATTCTGCTTCTGACATCTACCTCACGCTGCTTGCGTACAGGGCGACCCCACTGTCCACTGGCATGTCGCCAGCTCAGCTCCTGACGAATAGGGACCTGCAGACAACACTTCCAGCCATACACTTGCCCAACCTTGATCACCTCCCGGTGCTGCAGAAGGTGCAGCAGCTCCGAAACCAGCAAAAGCAGGGCTATGATGCTCATGCCACCGATTTGTCCGTGTTATCCCTGGCAGCACTGTCAGGATCAAGATACCGGATGGTAGCTTGTCTGCTCTAGCTGTCGTTGTTCGACAGGCTGCGCCCCGCTCGTATGTTGTACGTATGGCTGATGGTTCTGTTGTGCGACGAAACAGACGGGCACTGCGCAAAATTGCCTGCCCCGCAACCGCTTTCTTCTCCGTTTCCGTCCGTTGGTTTGCCACCTCCTGATACCTCGAACTACGAGGCCACCAGTCAGGCTTCCATCCCATCTGTCAAGGTGCCATCGTCCCCACCACCACCTCTCCGGCGGTCGACAAGGATCAAACGCAAGCCCCAGAGGCTGGACTTACGAACATTTGTTTTGTTTGCTATGTTCTGTTTTCTCGCAGTAGACAGCTTTCTTCATATGTAAATACGTTCACATATGCCACCGCTTGTACATATGTTAGTATATGCCACCACATGTAAATACATTCCCACATGCCAACAGAACATACAAAAAAAAGGGAGCTGTCATGTTATGCAAACATGCAGATAATGATATACAGACAGGCAGCTAATGCACACAGAGAACAGGACATGACCAATGAGCAGGCAGGACACTCAGGGGTGATATCTGACTATAAAAGGCACAAGGCACTCACAAGGCCTCTTTCCACTGATGAACATCTACAGAGTGAGTCAGGGTGTATGTACAGTATCACACCTCCAGCACGTGTCTAAGAGCTAGTCTGGTTCAGTCAGACAGAGTAACCACACTTAGGTTAGCAGAGAGTCGAACTCATAGAGAACTGTGCTAACTGTGCTACTGGTTCAATAAATCAGATTGAACTAACTTCAAGGTCTGAAGTATCTTTTGGTTAAAGCTGCATCCAGTTGCAGCCTGTGTTACCCCAGAGTACATAACACATCAATGGCTTCCACCCGGGACCCTCAAACCCCCAAGCCTCCCCCACCCTTACATTTGCTGTCATCTCTCAGGGTGCCATCCAACAAACCCCGCCCTGCATGCGCACTTCCAACCACAGCAGGGGCCCCTGGGCACCGGACCCCAGACAGGACCAGGCACAGGTTCCCTTCCCGATCCACACACCCACCCTTTGGTCATGGGGATATCCCCAGAGTTGAAGCCCCCCCTTGGCTGTTTGACTGTTGGCTGCTGCTCTGTAGTGTTGAATCCCGCAGTGATCAGGCAAAGTGTCCATGCCTCACAGTCTGATTCGGATGCTAGACAGTAACATCCGCCTGGGACATGACATGTAAATCCATGGGTATCCACTTGGGAGCTGTGGAATGCTCACATTGCTAACATTGCCAATTCCCTATTAGTGATGGCCTTCACCTGTGTAGCCAGAGGCTGCCACAGGCAGTGGGGGCTAAAGTGACCGTCACCACATTACCACAGATAGGGCTCTGCTCTGGAGGTGTTCAGTGGGACGGACATGCTGAAGCTGAAATTGCCCCTGATATAGGTATATGCGATCTGTGGGAGGGGTGGCATGTCGGACCTGTGGGCACTGAGCCCCCTAGCCCAGGGGCGACCCCCCCACCTGTGGTGGCTGACATTTCCAGCTGGTCTTGCCCTCTCCTGGGGCTCTCCCACCCCCTCCTGAGCACTGGGGCAGCAGCTGCGGTGCCCCCGGACTGATTGCCCGATTTCTAAGATGGCTCCTCACCTCCTCCGATTCACACAGCTGCCATTTGGCCAGCTTCAGGTTTTAAAAAGGTGTGCTAAAGGGTGCCCGTGTGACCACTAGCTGGGAATTTGATAGATGAGGGCTGTAATTTAATCTGCTTGAGCCATTTGACTTTATCTAATAAAACAGAAGTCCCTGCTCCTGTGTCAAATTTTAAACTCTGTGGGATGTCCAACCATTCTCAGTTTCATACTCCAATACTTGCTTTTAGTTTCCCTTACCTCCCCCTGGAATGTTAGTTCCTTTGCTTGTGATTCTTCCATTCCTGCATTTGTTGTAATATGCCTTTCAGGGTTAGCAACATGACACATTTCCCTTAGACTTGTATGGCTCAAACCAAAGATGTGCAGGGTTGGTAGATTGGCCACGCTGTATTGCCCTTCAATTGGAAAAATAAAAACTTTTATGGCTTACCTTTCTCATTCGTAGACACTTGATTCAAGAAACCCCTCTGTACATTGTTTCAAAATAATGATTTTGGTTAGTTGGTCATAGGCATTCCTATGTGCTGCTTTAAAATGCCCTCTCTCTTTTTACAGGTTGTTAGCCCTTTTGAGCCACAAGCAGTTTTGGAACAACTTATTTTTCCACAGTTAATGCACTCTGCCCACCCCATACTGGACAGTCTTCTCTTTTGTGCAGTTTGTTCTCCCCACACCAAAGACAATTTAAGATGGAAGTTGGTACATTTTTCCTAATTTTGGCTCTGACACACTTTCTCTTTTATGTCCTACAAACTGAATGGTCTCATTCTATCTTCTCCATAGGGCCTCTCCTTCTCTGAAAACAAACACCCAATTCTGCTCCCTGATTTCCAGTTGCCTTGCAATCTGCATTGCTTTTACGAATGTTAAACCCCTGTCTTTGTAAGGGATCTGATAAATCTTCAACTATGATTCTGTTGTACACCAGCTCATCCTTTTAGATTCTGTAATTATAGCTCCCTGCCGGCCTATAGAGGCTGTCGATGAACAAATCCATGCATTTGCCTGGTCTTTGTTTCATTGGTCTTTGCTTTCAAAGAGATCAAAGAACAATACAGCACAACAACAGGCCCTTTTATGAAATTTACCTCTCTCTATTATTAAATTCTGACAGATGCTGGAATAAGAGTTGAAGGATTGCAGGACTGCTTCATCAGAAGTCTCATTAGCTGCCTGTCTTGCTATCATGTGATCAGTGATCGGTCCTACTGTATAAAGTAGTGTAGTGACCTAATTATTTTGATCTTTTTTGTGTAATCCTGAAGCAGTTCCATACCGTTTAAAACTTTTTTATCCAATTGTCCTGGTTCCATGCCTGTTGCAAGCCTTCTGCTCTCTGAGATGGTTCTAGGAATGGGCCCAGGAAGAGTGCTCTTTGGGAGGGTTGGTGCAGACTCGATGGGCTGAACGGCCTCCTTCTGCACTGCAGGGGATTCTATGAGTGGTTGTGTGGATTCCATGAATCGACTGAGCCCTGAATTTGTGCTGCTTCTGTGTTACTGTTTGTTGCTTCAGGCCTGTGCTCCTTGCTATTCAATCTCTGGATCTGTGTCTCAGCTTGTATCTGCTGCCCCTGTAATTCTCCAACACCTTTGGCAGTCTTTTCTTGCTAGCCTACATCTTTCTTTTAAGGTCTGCTGTATATTTTACTTGCTGCCAGCATGGAATGTGGTTACAGTCTGTATAGGCGGAAAACCAATAGTCTTTGTTTGCAGCAAGTACTTACACATTTGGACTTCCACACAAGGATGGAGCTTCCCGTCCTTCCAGATCTCTCATACTCCTCAATCATGTGATCTCACATAATTTTCATATCAGTATCATGCATCCTTCTGATATTAACTCTCTATAGGCAATTGGCCACATTAGTGCACAGCAAGGAGCCATAATCTATTGTGCTTACTGATTTAAAACCCTGGAAAAAGGATAGTCAAGTTGAGGTTCTCATGCACAGGCAGAATACCATTTCTTGGAGCAGAGTTGATTGAATACCCTGACGAACGGGCATTTGGGAATTTGCTTGGACTGGCAGGTTGCTGGCCTTCTGATCTCCTGCCTGCTCCATTTGCCCAGGCACCCACAAGCCCAGCCATGGCTGCCATCTGCCTTAGAAAAAATCACCCTTCAGAGCTAGTTCCCAACTCTAGGCAACAGCAGGTGCCAGTAACTGGGCGCCAAATGCATCGCTGGCCCAAATCAGGCTATAGGATATAAAAATCACATTGTTTCTTAGTCCTTTATTCTTTTATGGTTTTGTCATCTGGTGGCTCGAACTGAAAGTGAAAATATTCAAATTTGATATAAATTCTGGAGCAATATCATAATTTGCAAAGCTCCTGTAGGTATCACTCTGCTTCAGATTAGATATACTGACACATGAATGTATTACTGTCAAGTCACCTATAGATTTAGTTGTCGGCTGCATTTGGTTGCAAGGTGGCATCTTTCAGTTCAATGAATCCAGCTAGTTTTTGCCATCAAGCGTTCCGGTAAAGAATAAAAGGTTTCAGGCAAAACGTAGCCAATGTAAATCTTCATGCAAATGGTTGGCACTTAGTGTTTTGCAGAGAAAATTATATTTCCTGCTCTGGTCCAGTGCAAAAGGCTTTAATGAAGCCAAGTCCCGGGCAATCACTTCCCTCGTGCAATGAACATATTTAACATGCCAAATTACATGCTAATGATGCATAAGCTCATTTGAACTTTCATTAGGTTAAAATGCTGTGAAAAGTCCTCGCGAAAATGGCTACCATTCCTGCTACAGGAACAGATCAAAAACCTGACAAAGGGTACAAAGCCTGATATTTGGAGAAAAAAACTTGCCCTCAAGGAAGATTAAAGTTGACTTAATACAATGAGGTTTTTCACAAGTTTGCTCCCCTCCTATGTGAATACAACTGGAATTGGTAAGTGTGGCTCAGTAGAGGCGAGAGGCTCAGTATAGGTGATGCGCCATGAAGGAGACCTGGGATTAATCAACCTACTGTAATTTGACACTGCTACCTCTCATAATAGTACAACATCTACTTCTCTTGCTGTTGTACCCTCTGGGATACAGTAGTGGTCACCATGAAAGAGCTGAATATCATATTACTCATGTTTTACGTTAATGCTGGTTGCTAATTGTTGGCAAACAGATGTGACCTAATCTATGAATATACAAAAGGAATATGTGCAAAAAATGTTCCATACATGGCACAAGTTAATCAGTTATGCTTTCTCTAATGCAATTAGTGACACAGCTAAGATCGGAGTTATATTAAAATATGAAAAAGGGAAATTTAATCAAAGCCAATGGAGACAACAATAGACACCAAACAAATACTGGTAACCTCATCATCAGAGCTAATTAGATACCATTGATGCTTTCATTGTCTATTACCTTAGGCAACACTGAAGAACAAGAATATCTAGAGCACAAATACCAGGATAAACAGATTTTACTGGAATAAACCTGTTATAAATCACACTTGTACTCTTGCACCAAGGCAACCATTCCACTTACAGTCACAACAAAAATTGAAATGATTTTCATCCCCTGGGAACCAGCATGTTGTTGCTTAATAAACAATGGATGCCTCCCACATTGGTTTTGGGATAGCTTTTATCTAAAACAATTTACAATGCTCAAATCAGTACATACAGCTTTTTCTGAATTTGTCTATTCATCCAGGTGACGGGTTGCACTGGGAATGAAATACTTTTGGCACTTAGTTTCAGGAATGAACATTTCCTGGCGCGTTACAGCGCGTGTCCAATGGAAGGTGTGTGCCGCCTTTCTTTGCCTTGGTTGCTTCAGAAAGGTATGGATCGACAGTCATAAGGAACTAATACTGGCATCACTCATCATATGAAAAGCACAATTTGAAGTTGGTGACAACTTGCACCTAATTAGGATGTTACTAGTAATGTGTTTATATGCCTCGTACACGTGTGTGAATTTGACCATATTGTGCACACATTATATACATTTGCCTGTGTTGGAAACTCACCGCAAAGTGTACTTGGTGAGACCGCCAAGGAATTTAAAAAAAAGATTAACACTGCCAAGTGCAGGCGAATTGGCAAGTATTTTATAGCATTACAACAGGGTGCTTATAACACACCTCTGTACCCCTGCTGCTGCAGATCTGGCTGTGGTGAAGCCTGACATTCCAACATTCCAGCCTGCCACATAAGTAATGCATTTCATCCATTTGCAACAAGTCCAACACTGATGAAAATGTAGAACGCAGTTCCCTGCTGGGAGTCCAGCTCACCAAAGCCACCTTTAGGCACGCACAACTCCCTCAGAGATCAACATTCGAGTCCACTGATCAACTGGATCAACTGTGAGTCGGGGGATAAAAGGCCGTAAAGGGAGGGTCCAGAAACAGGGTTACAAAAACAAGGAAACCGTCTTGTTTAAACAGTTTAACATTAGAAGGCCAGCAGAATGTAGCCTGGAGAATAAATGAAAGAGCACTGGAACCTTCAATTCTCTGTATTATTAAACTTTCACCTTCTGATAGAGGTCAAGAGAATGCTTTCATGACTGTTTCCTCCTTGGAATGTCTTTTTGTGTCACACCAAATGGCAGTGAATATTTTCAATGCACAGGAAACAATAGGCATCAGTGACCAAGGCATCATTTAATTTGAAGTCTTTTATTGTGTAGCATTCACACATAGAACTGCACAAGTTAGGAAAACATTTTATCTCTCCAAGTAAATCGTTAAATATCATCTTTATTAAGTTCTACAAATATATTTCCCTCCTATTCCTAAGGCTCATGCTAGAAGTTTTGTATATTAGAGAGGTTGCTTACTTAATCCACCAACGTTTGAGCTGATATTATGACCAGAGGAAACTACCCAACATAAAATTTGGGAGGGGGGGGGGGGGGGGATGGAACACAATGACAAGGTTTAAAATCCCATCATGATAGATGGTGGAATTCAAATTGAATGAATTATAATTCTGGAATGAAAAGCTAGTCTCAGCAATGATGACCGTGAAACTTTCAATTGTGAAAAATAATTCATCTACCTCACAAGTGTCCTTTAAGGAAGGAAATCTGCCATCCTTATCCAGTCTGGCCTATATATGACTCCAGGTTTTCAGTGATTGGTGCTTAACTGTTCTCGAGGGTGATTAGGAATGGGCAACAAATGTTAGCCCAACCAAGCAATACCCATTTCCTACAAAATAATTAAAAAGACACAAGCCCCCGCCCCCCACCCCTATGCCAGATTTGACACATAAAATGGTGGAGTTTTGTTTGACGTGTATTAAAACTTGAGAACAAGCAGTTTCTCATTGAAATCAGTTTGTATTTTCTTTTTCCTTTCATCCCCCTGCTGCCCATCTGCAACTCTCATCTTACTTGCAATTCATCTGTTATATTCCTCCTTCATGCCCGCTTAAGCTGTAGCAGTTGGGGAAGAATCTGTGTTCACTGGTCCTGTTTAAGCTGCTCATTCAGGCTCAGTGGTCGAATTCTTCCGTGTGCAATTATTGGTTCACATTGTTCCGGAAAATGCATTTAGGCGAATATAAGTCAACACAAATTGGTTGAACTGATCAGCTGTTAAGAAGCAATATTCCACTTTATTATTTGCATTTTTATGTCCCTGTCATAACTGGGGGACAATTCAATGGAAGTCAGAAAAGTTGAACAACATTGAAACTTGTTGACATATTCTTGCACATCATGGTATCAGACGTAAGTTGTCACTGCTGAGATTTTATGTGGCTTATTGAACTATGCTCCACAATGATGCCAGAACAGAATCATGCATGTCACTTTATCACCAATTGTGTGCATCAGGTTGGTTTCTTATTGGCTTGAAAAGCACTGGGAAAATATTTGGGATGATGGAGATGTAACAGGTTAAATTTTCCAATAGTCGTAGGTGGGACAGTTAATGAATTGCTGAATAAATGACACATTTTAATATCCTTACCCCCTATATTTTTGAAAAGTTCATTGAAACAACTACACCAACAAGGCACTTCTTTCCTTTTCTGCCTTTTCCTTGTTTTAGGTCATCATACACGTTGGCCAAATGGGAAAAACCATGCATCCACCATACTGCGTACTAAGAGTTATTATTGGATGATGTGTAAGCGTAGGGCTCGGGAAATGCATGGCTTCTGATTTTTCGCTACCCTGACATCATGTCTGAAATCAGGAACATGTTGGCCGGGGAATAGTTTGGAGATCGCAGCCAAACCATCCCCAGCCCTTCCACCTGTGTAATTGGCAAGCAACTGAATGGCAGGAAGCAAAAGGGGAGATAGATTGTGGATATCAATTTCTCAGACAGTACACTCCAGGTTTGGACATGATGCAAAGTGACAGCAGAGGGAAAGTCTACATTTTCAATACACTCAGCCTGGTTTTATGAGCATTAGGTCAAATCAACACATTCCTACAAAGAAAAATTTGCTCTGTTCAATTATTTTTTTATTCATCTTTCCTTACGGATTGGCATCTGATTTCTCCCCAGGCCTCTGTCTGTGTGTATTCCCTGATGAACTCCGAGGTGACCCATTACCAATTTTCTTCTCTCCTTGCATGCAGGAAAACTGTCAGGCTCTGATCAGTACCATCTGCTGACAGAACAGTTGAGATTAGGGACCCGCCACATGGGGAATCTTGAGTGCTACCTGTCCATTCTAGCATTCTGTGACACAGCATGTGGAGACCCAACTGCCCATAGTGCAATTCTCAAACAAGCTGGACTCCTACAAAGATTTGCAGCTGGATTTTTAAAAACTGAAGCAGACAGAAAGAAGCTGGGAAGCACTTGGGTCCTCATCTTCCTTCAGGGGGGAAAAAAAAAATCCTTTTCTGAGACGTAAATTAAAATAAATATCTGTTTTTTCTTTGATGCTTGTGAGAAAAAAAAGCTATTTGTGAAGGGTGAGCTGTCTGTCAATTGGAGTGGCACACTGATGTGATTGACATTAGAGGCAGGCAGCTCCATTCCTAACCAGTCCTTCAGTGAAGTTTGAGCAAATATTCTATTATCATTCTTTGCTTAATGGGACTTTAGTCACCATGCAGACTTATAAGTTCAAAGGGTATCCTTGAAATTTTCATAGAACATACTTTGAAGGACATAAACATGATTCACAAGAAAGTAATTTGTGCTGTTCATCAGTTCAGACAGCTAACCATGTGCATATTGCTACGTATGATGATTAGTAAATGCAAGCCAAACAGAGGATGAGGCACAAAAGGGAGATTCAGCCACTGCCGGAATAGGGTCTTCATATGAAATCTTACAATTGTGAAAAAAAAATGTTGAAAATGAATGAGTTTGATCACACTAAAGATTTTGTAAATCATGGTCCAGTTGCGATTTGGAAAATGCGCACCAACAAAAATATATCATAGATTAAAAATGAATGGTGAGTCACTTCTAGATTCCAATGGTATGGCAGACATAGGTGACAACGTAACCATTACATCTTATATCTAATTATTTGCAATGAGCCACTACCTAACATTATGTGACAGCCTCTGATTCAAGCTGCAGACACACTAACCTATGCCCTGCAATGAATGTCACTGTCCTGGTGGACCAAGATAACTGCAAGTGAAGGCAACACAATTTTAAAGATCAGAAATCAGAAAACAATCGCCAAAGTGGATTAAAACGGAGATCGGAGAGCAGTCACTGCCTTTATCCTGCTGGTCATAAAGCTGTGCATTGCAAGGTAGAACGAGTGAATGGAATCATGAAGGTGCATGAGAGAATTACTACACACATTAGGAGTGAAGGGCCGAAAAATAAAAAGAGAAATACGCTTGAACATTTACCAGTTCTTCTTTGCTAACATTGTGCAGGTCTACTGTCCACCCACACCATCAATTTGAACATTACAGGGTGACTAAAACAGATGTTTAAGGGTGGAGATAGCAGCACCCTACAAACTCGTAAAAAAAAAACTTTTCCAATTAAGGGGCAATTTAGCGTGGCCAATCCACCTACTCTGCACATCTTTGGGTTGTGGGAGTGATACCCATGCAGACACGGGGGGGGGAATTTGCAAACTCCACACAGACAGAGACCCGGGCCGGGATTGAGCCCGGGTCCTTGGCGCCCTGAGGTAGCACTGCTAACCACTGCACTACCATGCCACCCATCATCCTACAAACTGAAGGTGATCTTTGCCATCAGAGATAGTCTCCAGTTCCCCCAATAACTGAAGATGAAAAATATATTGACCAAGGGTGCTCTTCAGTAACAAATAATTGAAAACAGGCAAAACAGAGCAGCAACTGTTTGATGTGTACTGTGAAGATAAGGACCCGGAAGATGACTACATGACTTTTCCCCATCCCTCATGTCCCTCAAGAAGTGACACTGTGGCCCCCTTCAAACCACAGACTACAATACCATTGAGCACAAGTCTGAATAGAATTCCAGCCATCAGCTTTACAACCCCCCCCCCCTCCCCCCCCCCCCCGGGCCACTGCACACAAACTCGGCTTTCCTTGACCACCCTCGAAGAACAAATTCCAAACCCCGCCTGCTTATAACTGGAGTTTGTTCTCCACCCTACCCTTATGCAGAACAATTGTGCCTGATCTTGTGAGCAGCAATATTCCACACACCTAATAAGAAGGAAATTCACCCTGACGTATGCTGATCAGTAAGTCACGCCTCCCTCCAGCATGTTACCCAGAAACACCACCATATCACCTCCCCACCCTGAAACACTTGCCTGAAAATCTGTAACGTCCTTGCAGACATGAAGAAAGCACTGTCTTGCATTGGACCTCAGCTCAGTGCAGCTCCACTCTTCTCACTGAAGTAAAATCGGGCTGGGCCCAACAGCTAACCTTCTGAACTGCCATTTCTCTCAACTCTGTGTTACCTGCCTTTGGTTCATATGGCTACCTCCCTTACCCCCATCCCGTTCTCCTCTCCTGCCTCTTCTCTTCTCTTGCCTTTCTCTGTAACCCTTTTGTTATACTGTCAATTCACTGTGAGACCGTGAGAACGAGTGAACATTAGGCTTTAATATCCATGAACTCGCCTGCCAGAGTCGGCTGTACAAATGAGTGCCACCCACAGGTGGCCGGACTATGTATGGCCCCGGTGAGGGCGATGCCAGAGGCGGAGCCCACCGGGGTTCCAGTACAGCACCTGGAAGTAGCCCGTATCATCACTTCCAGGTCATGGGTCACATCAACATACAGATAGTACAGACAGCTCATGAATTAGGTGAAATACATTCACCACATTCACCCCCTGTTAAAAAATCAAGTCCAGCGGGGGTGACGTGGGGTATTAGAGATTCAGTCTGTCTGGAGGCCGGATGGTTCTTTTAGACCTCCTCAGCTCTGGCAATGCGGAGGGCATGGTCATTGCCGATGGTGACTCCAGGGGCGTCGTGTCTGGAGCTTGAGCCTCAGTCCGGCGTGTCGGAGACGGTTGGGGGATGGGGGTAGGCAAGGGGGTGGCGGGTGGCGGCAGTGCTGGCACGGGCGAAGACAAGAGACCCAGGGGGGCGTAAGGGGCGCAGGAGGTGGCTGTAGGCAGTGGGGAGGGGGGCGCGTTGGCAGGGGAACCAGCTGGCGCCAGATCTCATAGGGAGACCGTATCGTGCCGTCCGTCCTCGTGCGCGATGTAGGCGTACTGGGGGTTGGCATGCAGCAGCTGAACCCTCTCGACCAGGGGGTCGGTCTTATGGCTCCTCATGTGCCTCCCGGAGAAGGACAGGTCCCGGAGTTGTCAGCCAAGATGGAAGCGAGACCCTGGAGATGGACTTTCTAGGGAAGAGAAACAAGTGGTCGTGAGGGGTCTCGTTTGTGGCTGTGCAGAGGAGTGATCGAAAAGAGTGGAGGGCTTCGGGTGGACCTCCAGCCAGCGGGGGGCGGGAGCCTTCTAGACAGGAGGGCCAGAAGGACGGCCTTCCATACCGTCATGTTCTCCCTCTCCATCTGCCCGTTTCCCTGTGGGTTATAGCTCGTAGTCCTGCTCGAGGCGATGCCTTTGCTGAACAGGTACTAACGCAGCTCATCGCTCATGAACGATGTGCCCCGGTCGCTGTGGACGTAAGCAGGGAAACCGAACAGTGTGAAGATGCTGTGCAGTGCCTTTATCACAGTGGCTGAGGTCATGTCGGGGCAGGGGACTGCGAAGGGGAAGCGGGAGTACTCGTCGACGACGGTTAGAAAGTATATATTACAGTTGGTGGAGGGGAGGGGCCCTTTGAAGTCCATACTTAGGTGCTCAAAGGGCCGGGAAGCCTTTACCAGGCAGGCCTTGTCTGGCCGGTAGAAGTGCGGTTTGTACTCCGTGCAGACCTGGCAGTCCCTGTTCATGGCATTGACCTCCTCGGTGGAGAAGGGCAGATTGCGGGCCTTAATAAAGTGGGTAAGCTGGGTGACCCCGGGGTGGCAGAGGTCATCATGGATAGCCCGAAGTCGGTCATCTTGCGCGCTGGCGCATGTGCCGCGGGACAGGGCATCTGGGGGCTCGTAGAGCTTCCCAGGACGATACTTGATATCGTAATTGTAGGTGGAGAGTTCGATCCTCCACCTCAGGATTTTGTCATTTTTTATTTTGCCCCGTTGTGCGTTGCCAAACATGAAGGCGACCGATTCAGTGATGAGGGTGAACCTCCTACCGGCTTGGTAGTGCCTCCAGTGCCGCACGGCTTCCACTATGGCTTGTGCTTCCTTCTCGACCGAGGAGTGTCGGATTTCGGAAGCGTGGAGGGTTCTAGAGAAGAAGGCTACGGGCCTGCCCGCCTGGTTGAGTATGGCGGCCATCGCTCTCTACCTGAAAGGGGACGGACTCGTCCACCGAGTGCATAGCGGCCTTGGTGATGTCGGCCTTGATGCGGCTGAAGGCCGAGCGGGCCTCAGCCGTCAGGGGAAATGTGGTGGTTTGTATAAGTGGGCGGGCTTTGTCCGCATAGTTGGTGACCCACTGGGCGTAGTAGGAGAACAGCCCCAGGCATCGTTTGAGGGCCTTCAGGCTGTGGGGAGGGGGGAGTTCCGAGAGGGGGCGCATACAATCGGGGTTAGGCCCTAAGACTCCGTTCTCCAGAACAGCCCCAGGCATCGTTTGAGGGCCTTGAGGCTGTGGGAAGTGGGGAGTTCTGTGAGGGGGCGCATACGGTCAGGGTTGGGCCCTAGGACTCCCTTCTCCATGACGTTCTCCAGTCGGGTAGTGCGGAAAACGCACTTCTCTTTGTTGCACATGAGGTTGAGGGATTGGGCGGCCTGGAGGAGCCTCTGAAGGTTGGCGTCATGGTCCGGCTGATCGTGGCCGCAGATGGTGACATTGTCCAAGTACGGGTATGTAGCCCGCAAACCGTACTGGTCCACCATACGGTCCATCGTTCTCTGAAAGACCGAGACTCCGTTAGTGATGCTGAAGGGGACTCTGAGGAAGTGGAGAAGTCTGCCGGCTGCTTCAAAGGCAGTGTAGTGGCGCTCTTCCGGGCGGATTCAGAACGACCGTTGAGAACACCCGGTACTGTGCGATCTGATTGACCATCTCTGCTATGCAGGGGAGGGGGTACGCATCCAGTTGTGTGAACCGGTTAATAGTCTGGCTGTAGTCTACAACCATCCGGTTCTTTTCCCCGGTCGGGACGACCACCACTTGCGCTCTCCAGGGGCTGTGGTTGGCCTCGCTGATTCCTTCACTCAAGAGTCACTGGACCTCCAACTTGATAAAAGCCATATCTTGGGAATGTACCGCCTGCTCCTGGTGGCGATGGGCTTACAGTTGGGAGTGAGGTTCGCAAAGAGCGAAGGGGGGGGAGACCTTGAGGGTCGCGAGGCTGCACACCGTGAGGTGGGGTAAGGGTCCGCCAAACTGTAGGGTCAGGCTTTGGTGACTGCATTGGAAGTCTAATCCAAGCAGTAGGGGGCGCGCAGAAGTGAGGGAGGGCGTATTCGGCACCCTGCATCGCGAGGTTAGCGATAAAGTACCCCCGGATCTGGACCGAATGGGATCCGGAAGCAAGGGAGATGGTTTGGGATGGGGGGTATATGGGAAAGGAGCAGCGCCTTACCGTGTCAGGGTGAACAAAGCTCTCTGTGCTCCCGGAGTCGAAAAGGCAGGGGGCCTCGTGCCCGTTGACCCGGACGACCATCATTGAGTTTTTCAAGTGTTTCAGCTGCGACTGGTTGAGGATTACTGCGCCTAGCTGCCAGTAGCCAGCGTGGTCGGCGGTGTCGTGGTCACAAAATGGCGGCTCCCATGAGTCGCACATGTTGGGCTGGGTCGAAGATGGCGACCAAGATGGCCACCCCCATCGGTCGCACGTGTCGGTCGGTGTTGGAGCCGGCGGGCAGGATGGCGGCTCCCACGAGTCGCACGAGGCTGACGGCGCGTCTGAAGGGGGCGTTCCGGGCAGGCACGCAGCCACGTTGCGGGGTCTGCGGGCCTGTGAGTCCACGGGTCGGGCCTGGTGAGTGTTCGATTTCTGGGCTTTAGGTCGGCCCAGACAGACTCTGGCGAAGTGTCCCTTTTTCCCACAGTCGCTGCATGACGCTGTGCGGGCTGGGCAACGCTGCCGGGGGTGTTGACCCTGACCGCAGAAGTAGCACTGTGGTTCCCTGGGCTGGACTGGCAGCCACGCGGCACAGGCCCGTGACATAGTCGGGTCCGACGGGGGTCGCGACGATGGCGTCCACGAGGGGTTCGCCAGGTCCACGGGGAACGCACTGAGGTTCTAGTAGGCCACCTCTAACAAGGTAGCTAGCTTTACCGTGTCCCGCAGGTCAGTTGTCCCATTTTCCAGCAAGCGCTGCCTGATGTAGTTCGATCAGACTCCAGCCACGTAGGTGTCCCGGATCTGGCGGTTCATGTGTTCCTCCGCCGTCACATCCCAGTAGCTGCAGTGCCTCGAAAGTAGGGTCAGTTTTTCCAGGTACTCATCTAGCAATTCCCCAGCGTGTTGACGGCGAGTCGTGAGGAGATGTTGGGCGTACACCTAGTTTACAGGCTTCACGAAATGCACCTTGAGGGTTGCGACCGCCACCTCGTGCGTGGCCGCTTTCTCGATCATCACGGAGATTCGATGGCTCACCTGAGAGTGGAGGAGTCGCAGCTTGACGGTTTCAGTGGGAGGCGTTGTGGAGGAGTCGAGGTAGGCCTTGAAGCAGCAAAGCCAATGTTCAAAGATCTCCTTGGCTTCCGACGCGTGCATGTCGAGTTCGAGCTTATTGGGCTTTAGAGCAGCTTCCATGATGCTGTCGATGGATATTAAATTGTTATCCCGTCAATTCACTGTGAGACTGTGAGAACGAGCGAACATTAGGCTTTAATATCCACGAACTCGTCTGCCAGAGTCGGCTGTACAAATGAGTGCCACACACAGGTGGCCGGACTATATTTAGCCCCGGTGAGGGCGGAGCCAGAGGCGGAGCCCACCGGGATTCCAGTACAGTACCTGGAAGTAGCCCGTATCATCACTTCCAGGTCATGGGTCACATCATTATACAGACAGTACAGACAACTCATGCATTAGGTGAAATACATTCACCACACCTTTCAACCCCAATCGCCTTTCTTCTGGATTCTGGACTTAACCTTGACTCGTCATGTGTCAGGCCACAGAAAATTGACTGGCCATTTGGTAAAAATTCTCTGCTGAACGACTTTTATTAACCATTGGTATTGATAATTTTCTGTTAAAACATTATGCACTTATTAATTGGGTTAGGAGTTATATCAATTATGCAATGATTTCATGTTATCTCTTGTTCCGCAATTTTACAGGTTCAGAACTCTTTCTTTATGTCTAATATGAAGGATTGCATCCAAGAGCAAGTCTTCATTCTACTTGAAGTCTTTATTATTTGTTCTTGCGAGGTGGAATGACATGTCTACAAAGTAACCATATTTTATCATTTCTAATAATATAAAAAAAAAGGAAGTGGCCAGACCAGGTGGGAAGTGATAGGTTCCCTTCCCTGATGGATGTTTGTGAAGCATTTGACTTTTTTTTTTAAAAAAGGCAACCTGCAGCTTATGGTGCCAGCACACAATTACCACGTTCAGTGAATTCAATTATACAACTTGCCATGATGGGATGGAGCCTGAGTTATGAGGAGAGATTGGCGACACTTGGGTTTTCAATCTAGAAAGGAAGCACATAAGAGGTGATCTTCCAGAGGCATACAAGATTGATAAGGGTATAGAAAAAGTTAACCTGGAATATTACTTCAAATTAAACTGTGAAAGTAGAACCAGGGGACGCATGTTCCAAATGGCAGAATGTAATTTCAGGACTGGTAGCAGGAAATGCTTCTTCCACATAAACAGTGATCAATGTGTGGAATAAACTTCCAGATAGTGTCGCGGAGACATAAATGCCGAAATCATTTTTAAAAAAACAGTTGCGTGTTACAAAGTGTTCTTCTTTTCCTGGATGGATGAATTAAAATTGGCTGCATAGCTTTTTTCATCTTCAACTATCTCCGGGTTGCTGTCCAGTACCATAATCACCACCCCACCCCACCACCTTCTGTGCAAACTATCTGATCATACCTGGAACTGACACTTAAACACCTTTCTGAAAATAAGCTGACTTGAAATAGTAACTCTGAACTCCTTCAAAATGCTGAACTGATCACATTTTGACTGGGTCAACAAACAAGCAATTGGGTTTATTATGAAACAAAATCAGGAAGAGCGAATGCAAGGATTGGCCATGCTAAATCGCCCCTCAGTGTCCACTGTTGTTCAGGCTAGGTGGGGTTTTGGGGTCATGGGGATAGAGAGGTGGAGTGGTCCTAGATAGGGTGCTCTTTCAGAGGGTCCATACAGACTAGATGGGCTGAATTGCCTCCTTCTGCACTGTAGGAGTTCTATAACAGCAGAAAAGATAAGTCACCCTGACTCACTTGATGCAAAAAAAAATGTATCAATATAACAACAGCATCTCAAAACTTCAGCAGTTCTCATAACACATGTTACTAAGGGAAAAAAAAATCTTGTTCACAAAATCGGACAATCGTGGAGTATTTCCACTCATTTCAACGTGTGATCCGCCTGGCTAAAAAAAACCCAAGAGAAAATAACTTGATGTAAAGGCCCAATTATATATCCTCTTGGTTTTGAATGCTGAATTGAAACAAAGGTCGATCAGAAAAGCTAATTCCATAATAAAAGAACATGGTGGAGTCAATTTTAACCGTCGGCTAGGAATTGTATCTAGTAAGTGCCTGGCCCGTTAATATGTATTAATGAGGAGGCCCACATGATGTTTAATGGCTGAGCCTCACCAACATGCCACTGATTGAATTTCCAAAACGGTTGGAAAGTTGGCTGCAAGGCCATTAAAATCAGGCGGCAGGATAACAAACTGTGTCAACGGTCAGGTGGAGGTTCAGGAGAGGGTTGTGTGAGGAAGAAAGCCTGGCCAGAGGCCTATAGCTTCACTCTGGAGACCAGCACACCTGCTCTGTCTGACTCAGAAGGAAACGACAAAATTAAATGACAAAATTCATTGGCCGGGCATCTTTTGGTCATGTCCAGACTTCTGAACAAGCTAGGGCTTCTATCCTGGTTTTATCCGACAGGCCTGGACTTAAGATTGCAGTCAGGCCCCCAAAGACGTTTGGGGAGCCTTATTTGCATATCATGAGTATGATGGAATAGTCTCCCCTTTGCCTGGGTGAGTACAGCTCCAACAACACTCATGAAGCAGGGCCACTTCCACAAATATTCACCCCCTCCGCCACCGATGCACAGTGGCAGCTGGGTGCACCATCAACAAGATGCACAACAGGAACTCACCAAAGCTCCTTAGGCAGTACCTTCGAAATCCACGACTGCTATCACCTAGAAGGACAAGGGCAGCAGACACCTGGGAACCCCACAATCTGGAGGTTCCTCTCCAAGTCACTCACCATCCTGGCTTGGAAATATATCGCCGTTCCTTCACTGTCGCCGGGTCAAAATCCTCCCTTAACAGCACAGTGGGTGTACCAACACCACACAGACTGCAGCGGTTCAAGATGGCACCACCTTCTCAAGGGCAATTAGCATTGGGCAATAAATGCTGGTCGTGCCTGCAGCGCCCATATCCCAGAAATTAATTTTAAAAGAACTAAGAAGCCCATCACCCTGATCAAGTTTCATCAGCAGCTGCAAGTGAAAATGGAACCTTGCTGGATTGGAGCAGGGGCCTAATAGGCCTACTCCACTTTAACTGCCTCCACTCAGTTTCTGTCACTTGAGGAGTTTAAAATACCCCCTTTAAAAGTGGTACGAGAGGCAATTGCTAACTTGATAGGATTTTTCATAAATCCCATAGATCCCCGAACCCCCCCCCAAAAAAAATATCCACCCTCTGGTGGGCTTGCAAACTTAAATGATTTTTGTCTCCTTCTTGTAGCCAGGTCATAATATTAAGTGTTTCTGTCACATATATGCCTTTTAAGGTAGTCCACCCAGACAAAGGTGACTCATCCATCCTTCGAAGTGACATTAACACATGATACAAATAAAGTGTATTTCAGCTGCACACTTGGAACGTGCGTATCCAGCAAAGAGTAAATAAATGAACGTGGCCACCAGCTAGCCAGCTACCAAAATTCCATCAAAAAATATTAACAATATAGAGCCTTCCATGATTAAAAAAAAGACATCTCATCCATCAAATTCATATCCTACAAATCCGTTTTTTGTAAGTTCGTCCCAATAATGCAGAATTTCACAAGAGGATTTTTCTTTCTTTTCAACATGGGCCAAGTTAGTTTCTAAAGTCCATTCTTTCAATTGTGTACATTTTGGTGATGCCTTTTCACTATGGATGGTCCTTCACTATCCTGGTTTACTTTCATTCTGTAATAGCCATTCCGGATGATCCCGCTGAGCCTTGAGAGGGTTGGAATATGCTCAGCATTTCCTGGCATAAACAGTCACTGCCTGACACCAAACAATTATCTCAAAAACACGTGTGCGTACTTGTGATTACAACTCCTGCACTTGGGCCTATTTAATTATGTTCAATTAGCTTTTCGTCATACATTGCGAATGAAAATTAATGGGGATGTTAGGATCGCGCTCGAATGAGAGCCCCATTAGAGGCCAGCAGCTCTATTGGACAACAGTGCCAGTCGGAGACAGTGGTTGCTGCTGGTACTACACCCACCTGAGGCTCAGGAAGGAATCTCTTCCCCTCCCTGCTACACCCCCCAACAACCGCCATCAGTGGGTTTTGTGACAGGCGTAGGATATGGCAGGGAGCAAAAAATTGGTTTCCCAATGTTGGGAAAATAGCATAGGGTATCGTACCCTCGGGAGCTTCATGGTGGGTTGGTGGGGGGTAGGGTCTTATCCTGCAGCTCGGCAGGATTCCACTTTGCATATCATGAGTGCTCGTTAAAAGCCCAACAGACTGGCTGGCCCTATCAAATATTTCCCCACCAGCAGATGGTGGTGAGCTGCCTTCTTGAACTGCTGCAGTCGCTGAGTACACCCACAGTGCTGTTAGGGAGGGAATTCCACGACTTTGACCCAGTGAGAGTGAAGGAACGACAATATATTTCCAAGTTGGGGTGGTGAGTGACTTGGAGGGGAACCTCCAGGTGGTGGTGTTCACAAGTATCTGCTGCTTTTGTCCTTCTAGATGGTAGTGGATTTGGAAGGTGCTGCCTATGGAGCTTTGGTGAGTTGCTGCACTGCATCTTGTAGATGACGTACAGTGCTGCTACTGTGCGTCGGAGTTGGGAGGGAGTGAGTATTTGTGAAAGGGGTGCCAATCAATTGAGCTGCTTTACCCTGGATAGCGTCAAGCATTTTGAGTGCTGTTGGTTTGTCTTTCCATTGTGGCAAGATCTATCCATTTAGCCTTGAAGCCGTGGGCGCAGGTGAATCGTGTGAGGGGAGGCTTCTCGCATATGGCAAATCTTCCCCCTTGTCAGAGAGCGATGTCTCGATGCATAGCCATTTATTAGCAGGAGGAAGACGCTTCCTTCACCCCTGGAATGAGTCGAATGTGCGTGACCACTAAAACTATTCGCAGCAAGATTGAACCCAGGAGACTTTCAAACAGGACAATGTAACATCTCTTTGGAGTGTAAAAAGTATTTACAATCATTGAACACCTGTGCCACCAATGCTCATTCAACACCTTTACATTTTCCTTACTCTACTGCTACATTTTGGTGCTCTCCCAACATCCGCAGCAGAGTTGGAGACAGACTGCTGAATACCATGTCCTGTTGTCTCTGATGACTTCTCTGGGCACCCACTGGAAGGTTGAGGCCTGTAGGGTCCCTCTTTGCTTTGGGTCTCCTGCTCAGTGGCAGATCCAGCTTCCTCGGCCTGGAGCTGATGGGGTCACAGGCAGAGGGGATTGGGAATGCCAAGACATGCTTTGAGATTCCTGGTGGATGCGCCAAGGTGTCACGTGGCACTCCTCCTCCCTTTGGATGCCCGAGGGGCCCTCTCTGACTCCTTGAGGATAAGGGGCACCTGGACGGAGGTTGAGGTGACCCATCCACCTCGCGCGCAGCCACTGCGAAAGCTAACCCAAGGCTACAACAGAGTGCAGATGTTAGCACATAGCCGGCAGAAAATGGGCGTTCCGCTGGACAAGGTTCTCCATGGTGTCTGCCATCCTCCTCATGGAACATTGATGCATTCACGTGTCGAAGCTGCTACATCAGGGAGGATGTGGGTGGATCCTCCACCTCACGTGTCACTCTGCTGAGGGCTTCTGACCCTTCTGCCTGATGTTCCCCAGAGTCTCATTGATACTCCAACATCATGACCGTATCCAGAGGCTCGTCATCTGACTCAAACTTAGCAGAAGCCCCTTCTCCAGCACTGTGCCAGAGGCCTTGGCTGTCACTGCCTCCACCTGTTCTGGACACATGTCTGTGAGGGGACCAGCAGATTGTGAGCCCGAGCCTGAACTAGATACATGACCCACTGAGCTGTGTCTCTCTGGCTGGTGGAGGGTGCAGGTGAATTCTGTCACAGCTACACAGGTGAGAAATCATCCTCGTCCTGTTCCAAGGCCTCCTGCAGTCTGGGGCTGATGTCAGGTGCAGGGTCTGGCCTCATCCACTTCCCCTTGGCACCTAAAATGGAGAGAGGAAAGAATGAGGGACAGGTGGGCTGCCTCACACTTGGCATTCCTCAATCACCGAGGTTGTCTGATTATGCATGCTTCCTCGCCAGATGGTTGGGGGATGCCTTCCTCGCCCTCAGCACAGGCACGACCACAGTCCTCCCTTGCCTGCTCAGCATCTGGCTGTTCACGTTGTGTGAGGGGTCTCAGCCCAGGCATCCCCCCTCGCATTTTTTCTCTCTCCCTCCTGTTGTAGGCCTCCTTCTCCAGCATAAAGACAGATAGATGGATTGTGAGCACGTGTGATGAAATAGCAGGTCGCAGGCCGCTCGTTCTGTGGCTGCTATCTGACCTTGTGACTCCCAAAACCTGACCACCATGTGTGGGAAGTGAGATGGAATAGTGTCTCCAGTTGCCTCGATAAGTGCAGCTCCTAGAACACTCAAGAAGCTGGGCAACATCCAGGACAAAGCAGGGCACTTCATCGTCACCTCCTCCAGCACCTTCAACATTCAATCCCTCCAGCACTTGTGCGCAGTGGCAGCAGCATACAAGATGAACCACAGCAAGTCACCAAGGCTTAATAAGGCAGCAGTCCACCACATTATCAAGGGCATTTAGGGATGGGCATGTCAGTGATGGATAGGTCCCACGCGACAAACCCAGATGTGGCGAGGTGGGTTGCAAGGGTAGACGGTTCATTTACCCTCGTGGTGTGGATCAAATCATTAGCCTTGTCCTGTACTTCAGGGTGGTTCTTCTCTGCACCCCATTGGTGCTGAATGCTCTGGCGACCTTCTCCTAGGCCACAGTGGTCAGCTCCAATGGCCTCCTGCAGCCCTCCCATGGGCAGAGGATGTACTGCCTTTCCTGAATTGCCTCCAGGAGATACGCCGCAGCGAGCAGCAACTCTTTACTCCTCCTGCTCATTCTTTCCTCCCGTCCATTAGTGAAGGTCTGTCCGGACATTATTCCATGGCAGGAATTATTCCCACTTTCTCATCCTGCCACTGAACCTATGGTGGGAGGGTAAAATTCTGCCCCAGTGATTTCGTCACTGGATCCCAGGCCACAGGGAAGGGGGATTGACAGCAAAGGCAAAAGGTGCCTCTCAATGGCCCTATCTGATCGATCCCAAAATATACCTTTATTTTGCACTCTCTGTAGTTACAAACAAAATGACAGAAAGCCAAACAAAACTACATTGATGTTGTTTGCTGCAAATGAGAATTAGCAGTCTTAAACACATTTTCACTCTATCTCACCACTGTCTAGCTCTTTGATTCAAACATAGGACACTTGAAAAAGGAACACTGACCAAATTTAACTTCTTGATTTGCAAATGTGCAATCTGATGCAGAAGAAGGGAGAATATTAAAGTAAATTAGGCATAACAGCACGGAATTGCAATATAAAAATATAGCCAAAGCATGTGCTTTGCCACTGACTTTTTTTTCTCCCTACATGGCGAGTCCCCTGCCCGCCACTGGGGTAATATTGGGGGTTGTGGGTCGAGGTCTATAAATGGACATTAATTGTCCTCTAAAAGGCCTACATTTGCAGGATGGCAGGAAGGCTGTCCACAGGCCTTCCTACTATGGACTTAATCAAATTGGAGGCGGGAAGGTGACAGGGTCTGCACCCACCAAACTCCCTCTGGCAGAGGGCATTAAATACCACTCTGACAGGAAAAATACATTGGGTGGGATTCTCCGACCCCCCACCGGATATCAGACCACAAAAGAATGAGAAATCATGTAGCACTGGGCAAACCACCATTTGACATCAAGATCTCCTTGTGAAAGGATGTGGAAAACCTGTGAGTATGGCTGAACCAGTGAGAAAGAAAAAAAAAGGTTGTCGATCAGAGAGTAGGTGACGTTGATACAGTAAGTGGAAAACTGTAGCACAAAGTGGAAAGTGGACATCGCAAAGCAGTGGGAGATTCCACCGTCCAGTTTGTACACCATTTTGAAACACAGGGCAACATCTTTGAACAGTTTGACAAGCAGGCATTCTCCCCAGCAAGGAAGAGGACAAGAGCAGCTGCCTATCCCAATGTTGAAGAAGATCAGCTAACGTGGTTCAAGGCAGCCTGAACAGCAAACGTTCCCATTTCTGGTCCATTCCTTTTACATGTTTGAGTGTTTTGCTGTGTTTTTATATAGCGTTTGAATCTGTCGTTTTTGAGATAGTCTGCTCATACAATATGCATTTGTAGGCATATTGGGTTATGTTGAGATGCATTTAGCTGGAGTATTATCGGGTAGCATGGTAGCACAATGGTTAGCACTGTGGCATCACAGCGCCAGGATCGCAGGTTCGATTCCCGGCTGGGTCACTGTCTGTGCGGAGTCTGCACGTTCTCCCCGTGTCTGCGTGGGTTTCCTCCGGCTGCTCCGGTTTCCTCCCACTAGTCCCGAAAGACGTGCTGTTAGGTCATTTGGACATTATGAATTCTCCCTCCATGTATCCGAACAGGTGCCGGAATGAGGCGACTAAGGGCTTTTCACAGTAACTCCATTGCAATGTAAGCCGACTTGTGACAATAAAGATTATTATTATTGTGTAGTTGTGCTGCAATGATGACACAGAGATAACTTCAGCAGTTTATTACAGAAGCCTTTGACTGTAGCCACATGCCATGCCTGTAAGTCCTGAAAGACGTGCTGTTAGGTGAATTGGACATTCTGAATTCTCCCTCTGTGTACCCAAACAGGTGCCGGAATGTGGCGACCAGGGACTTTTCACAATACCTTCATTGCAGTGTTAATGTAAGCCTACTTGTGACAATAATAAAGATTATTATTATTATGTAGTCACACGGGGGTAACTTTCAGTGCCCTCCCCTACAGTACGTATCACTACTGGCGCACGGGTCATTTTGCAGTATGTGACTGGATCCTCCATGGCTATCATGTAGCTTTGTTTAACACACATTTATGGGTGGATCCCCTGGGATTCAACTCACCAGGATTTTACTGTCGATGCAAATACGGCAAAGCATTTTGTAGACTTGACTAAGAACAAGATATTTTCTATCACAGTCTGTTTCTGTGTAATTTGTACTCAGGGTAGTGCTTTACAGAACTAGGTTCTATCATGTCTGTATTCAAGTCTTTCTGATGGGAGCAGGTCATGTCTTTTCTGTTGAAACACTCTCTTATCAAAGGCTTGAACACAAGACCAAAACAACAGTATTATGTCGAGCTGATCATAAATCAATAGGGTCATTTACTGACTTGATACATTTTTGGTTAAAGGCATCTGGGTGTCAGAACAAGTGCTTCTTTAGTTGTCAAGATGTAGAAACCTACAGGCTACAATAATTAAAGTTATGCAGAGCAACAAATTACTTCAAACGCTGCTGCAGAAGTCTTTATTGCTCTCACTATAAAGGGATTAAGCACAAGGCAATAGCTTAGTACTTCGATCCATTTGAAGTCTCCTATCTTAGTACAGAGCCAAAATGCTCAAACATTTGTCACCTGGGTCACAGTATGGAGATGCAAATTTCAAATCAACCTGTAAAATACTAGACTTAATTGATGCCAGACAGTTGGTTTCCCAAATCTTAATGAATGATCTTATAATTTATCAGAGAAAATTATATCTTTTGAACCAATTAGCAAAATGACATTATTTTTTAAAATACGCAAGTGGTAAAACTCTTAAATTACCTGTTGAATGATAGAAGCAATTTTAGAAAGGATATTGATTGCAGAAAAGATTACACATGCAACTGTAGTACAAAATATGAGGACTGCTAATCTGTGCTGGTATCACACAGGCTGTTGAAAATGGTACATGAAACAGATCTGATTCCTTTTAAAATGTTATTTTGCTATAATTTAAAGAAATATCTTTCTAGTTTTATGAAGGATACCATCAGCCTATTTGCTGATGTGTATATTCATTTCCAGAAGGCACGCAGGGTAGAAATTAATCTCAAGATTAAATCGTTAAAATTTATTTATAAATTACTCGTGCTTACAGGGTTGTAACTAATAATAATAATCTTTATTTGTGTCACAAGTAGGTTTACATTAACACGGCAATGAAGTTACTGTGATAATCCCCTACGCCACACTCCGGCGCCTGGTACACTGAGGGAGAATTCAGAATGTCCAATTCACCGAACAAGAATGTCGGGAGGAAACCGGAGCACCCGGAGGAAACCCACGCAAACACGGGGAGAACGTGCAGATTCCACACAGACAGTGACCCAAGCCGGGAATCGAACCCGGGACCCTGGTGCTGTGGAGCAACAGTGCTAACCACTGTGCTACCATGCCGCCCACGTGTATTCCAGAATGAGTGGATGTTCAATACATTCCCTAATTCACCTGATCACAAATGATGCTGCGTCATTTCTTTGAGATTGGTCAATTATCACTAAATGCATCAGGTTTCAAAGCAGGCTTTCCCTTTGTAAAAATACACATTTGAACCTCAGTTTTGACCACTTTGTGATGACTCAGAGCACTGTTAAATTGCTGCTAAAGGATTTGCCCCAAAGGTTTCAAGTCTCCTTCATCAGTGGGGCTCAGAACCTCAAACCATGTGTGAAAGATGAAAGATATCACGTGACCTCCCTTGGAGAGAACCAGTGGCCAGAGAGTCGGCTCACTGTCCAATTCAGTCCAGTTGGTGGGCTCTTGAAGCTGGCCAGCTTCCAGCTTGGAAGCAGCGGCAAGCTGCAACACAAGGTAAGTAAGGGCGAGGGCGCTGCAAAATGGAGGCTCCCGTTTTAAAAATCTTCTTTAATGCTTAAATTAAATGGCTTTTGCTGCCGGGCCACCATTTTGGGGGGTGAAGATAGAGTGAGTGGTGGACCCCTTTACAGGGTGGCTTTAGGCTGCTGTAGCACCAATGCAGGCAAGATCTCTAAGCCTGCCTGTAGGACTGACGCACTGGCCTTCCACCAGATCGAGGCTCTCTCAGACAGTGAAATTAGCCCCCACAACCACTGGGGGCGGGGGGAATTTATTGTCCTCCAACATTGTGAATTTTGTGGCATTTAATCAAGTCACAGGGTGTCAAGGCCCACCATCTTCCCTCCTCCACCCCTATTAAATCCGTGACAGGAAGGCCCATGGAGAGGCTTCCTGCCCTTCTGCTAATTGAGGCCCTTAAGTGGTCAATTAAAACTGACACTGATATCCAATCAGCAGCACATTTGTTTGCAGACTTCCAAGGGTATCCTCATTCAAAGGTACAGTGCCTGGTTGAGGGACCTGGCATTGGAAGGGGGACCTTCTGAGAACCAATCCCTGCCCTTGCTGCAGATTTAACTCACTCCCTCCCCCATGACCCCACCTTGCAACCACTCACCTGTGCCGGATCCATCCTTAATCCTCGACGTAAGTAGCTGTAATGCCAGAAGCATCCACAGCCTCCCCAGTGGCGCTGCTGTTCAATGAAGAGCTGCTGGCCTTTGACTGGCCTGGGAAGGTATGCTTTCCATTTGATTGGCCTGCAGCTCTTGGCGGGATCTCCACGCCTGGTTCCTACATCCCGGGTGCACCACTGCCCGGGTAAGTGCTTGAGAGTGACACTTAATTCAACAGGCCTTCCCCAAAGGTGGCAATGCGGTGCTTTTGCTGGCTCTCCAGCCAGTGGTTGCGACTCCTGTTGCGTCCATTAAATCCTGCACCTGTGGCCAAATTGGAAAATCCCACCTGGCTTTCTTTCATTTGCCTTAATGGGCCCTTAACAAGCTGGATGGGCCACTACCATGTCCATGTAGTCCTGCAACACCCCAGCCGTTGAAAAAATAGCTTGATTACAGGATGGAGCTGAAAGTGGGATGCAAGCAGGTGGCACTACTATAACCCACTCCTGCCTCCAATCCCAGTAACCTTGATCCCAATGGATCAGACCTTTCTGTGTCCAGAGATGTCGAGCAAGGTTTAATTAGCACTCCCGTGGTCTGTTGGATTTTAGGTAGGATTTTATTCTGAACGATGCTTCAAGAAAGCCAACATGTTTACTGATCTTCAGAGTATGATTCCAGTGATGCAGGTTAGACCAGGTGTTACTCACAGCAAAGCAAATCCAGGTTTGGTGGCAAGCTTTCTTTATATATGGGCTCCCACTCTGAGCGCAGCATGTAGGCAAATTAATTGAGAAACTTTATCTCGTAGGTTGAAAAAATGGTTCCAAGGTGTACTTTCCCTGAGTGCAGCAAGCAGGATAACCAACCTTGCAGTGGGGCCTCAGATAAGACCATAAGACCATAAGAGATAAGCATTAGATCCATCAGTTGCACGTGCAAAGTGTACCTTCTGTATCGGGTGTAGACTCTGGGTGACTTTTTTTCTCCTTGCCAACGTGGCACACCGCCCAACTGCCCAACTGCCAATGTAGAGCACTACCTGCTATACGGGGGATGGACTGAGCAATGCGCAGTTGCCTTCGTATTTTTTGTTGCACCAACAACCTGCATTCACGTAGCGCCTTTAACAGAGTAAAGTCCAAAGCCACATCGCAGAGGCAAACAAAATGTGACCCTGAGGCGCATGAGGAGATATTTGGACAGATGACTAAAACCCGATCATAGGGGTTGGTTTTAATGTGCGTCTTAAAGGAGAAGACAGAGGTCAAGGGGCAGAGAGGTGGGGGAAGGGACTTTCAGAATTTAGAGCCTCGGCCTGCATGCCAATGTTGTCGTAAATTATTGAGTGACCCTCTATTGCCCAGCTTGGTGAAAATTCCCTCCCTTGGTTTCTGTGAGCCTGTCTCATGGCACACTTGTTCTGGGCTGAGAATTCTGTATTTTCTTCAGGCTGTTGATCCTAAGATCCACATTTTTATCAAAACACATCAAAATGGAGTGGAAATGTCTGGTCCCAAATGTTGATTATTAAGAAAAGTAATATATCTTTCATTTACTGAAAGGCTCCTATTTTTGCCTCTATGAAAGGTGGCATGGCTGGGTGATAGGAAAGGGTTAATGCAGCAGAAGGCGAAGAGTCCATGAGGTCAAGGAAAATGAATGGGACAGAGCAGGGTTGGATTGAACTCCCTCTGCCTGTCATAAAATACAGAGTTTAAGCGGCGGTGCTATACTTGCAACCTCATTTCTGCTCTAGCTGCCAGCATTTATCCTCGGGTCTTCCACTGGGTCACTTAAATGTCAACCGAAATCAGGCTGGGGTCTCATTAATTTGTGCAAATTGGAGTTTTATTACGGACAGAGAAACGTGATCGCATTTTAACATGACCTCTGCACAAAGCAGGCACCGTGAATTCTAAGACCAGTGTTTTAAAACTTAAATAAAAGCAATTACAAGTGTATGAAGACAGAACTGGATAAAATTAAAGTGGGGGGAATAGGTTCAGGGGTAGGTAGTAGAAATGCAGTGGCAAACATTGAGGGAGATATTTTATAATATTCAGGAAAGATGCAATCCAGTGAGAAGGAAAGACTAGGAGTGCGATCTACCAGCGGCACGCCATGGCTGGTAGATGCTGGGAAATCCCTCTTCTGGGATCTACCCTGCTTGCCACACCTCTCGAAATCTCGCAAGCCGTCGCAAATTGAATCCCGTCCATTGTAAGAGGGATCAGTATTTTGAAAATCTGCATATTAAGTCTCATTCGAAAATGCATTCCACTGATCTACCCCTGATCTGGGCAGCACGGTGGCACAGTGATTAGCACTGCTGCCTTACAACACCAGTGACTCGGGTTCAATTCCGGCCTCGGGAGGCTGTCTTTGTGGAGTTTCCACGTTCTCCCCCGTCTGTGTGGGTTTCCTCCGGGTGCTCCGTTTTCCTTCCACAGTCCAAAGATGTGCAAGTTAGGTGGGGTTATGGGGTTACAAGGATAGGACGGGGGAGTGGGCCTAGGTAGGTGCTCTTTCAGAGGATCGGTGCATACTCAATGGGTCGAATGGCCTTCTCCTGCACTGTAGGGATCCTATGGCTCTATAGTACCCGAGGTGTTGGGATTTATCCCTTTTGCCTGAGATGAGTGTCGTTCAGTGCTGGTCCCCATAAATGGGGACCAGACGGAATAGTACCTGTGGGGACTCCCAGGGGATCAAAGCCCTCGAGGTATTTGCCCTTGGGGGAGGGTAGCACCTTGGCACTGCTGGTGCCACCCAGGCATTGCCAGCCTGGCACCACTACCTGGGTGCCAGCCTGGCACTTCCAAGGTGCCCAGGTGGCACTGCCAGCTGGCAGGGACACTGTCAGCGTGCCAGGTTGGCACTGCCAAGCTGCCATGGGGCTTGTTGAGGCTTGGAGGGGGGGGGTGGGGATGTTCAGGGGTTGGGTTGTGGGTTCGTGAGATCAGGATACCATTTTAAAAATTACCTCCTGATCTCTCCCTGCACTGAGGAGTTCTAGCGAGAGGAGGTCCTCAGTGCAAGGAACGGGGCGAAGGTTGGCATCGGCCATGCGTTACCTGCTGAGGCTCCCGATCTACCCGGATGGGCGTTACATAGCGGGGTATTTCTCGGCGCTCCAAGCACTGGGAAACACACAACTAATCGCTCACGCTGTCCCCATTCGGGAAGCCCATTGTGGTTTCAAATGTTAATTCCTTTTCACTGAACTTTTACCATCAGATTTTATATGTACTTCACAGCAGAAACAACACAGAACAAAATCAGCTGGGATCTGCAGTGATTTGAATTGCACGGAATTAACCTGCATCCACAAAATTTATGAAACTAGGAAGTTAGACATGGAATTGTTATGCCTTGTCCCACGATAATAGGATTCTGAATTTCTTTGTTGCCCTGTTAACTTTGATAAAGAAAAGACTTCCGTTTTAACTCGAACACCATCCTGTGTTCCAAATAAATATGAACAATTTGTCCGAAAAAAGTGTTCCATGGCTAAAATTGAAATAAAAGGAACATTGTTGGTTTAAACTGGTTTATTTGACAGGAACTCTATCGAAAGGTGATTATAACAATGTAGTTAGCACACACCTGGAATCAAACCTACACAGCAGCTCCAAACTTCTGCCAGTTAATGAACTGAGTTATAAACAAATCAACACATTAGCACAGAAGGTTCTTTCCTGGCAGAGATTTTCACGGTCTTTCAGCTGCTTCATATGCAAAGGCACATTACAGAATGTTAAGTAAAATTTGCACGTTTGACTCAGTTCTGAGCAGTGTCTGCAATACTCTGAACAAAGTTTAAAAAAAATAAAAAATACCACTGTCAGGGGATGGGGGAAGAAATGGAGATAGGCCTGCATAGTAAATTATGTGCAATTTCCTATTTCCTATCAGAAAGCCTGAGAGAGAATCCGAGTTCATTCAAAGCATGAAGCAACATTTTTCTGCCTTAACAACTCTTGACTGCTCCAGCTACTCCGCATGTCAACACAAGCAGCACGCAAAACTTGACATGATCATTAGATGCACATTGTCCCATAACATTCTCACCTTGCGCGACAGCAAGCCGTTTAGTGTTTACAGGCTTCATAAATTATTGGTCTCAAACCTAATACCTGGGGCGGTTCTGCACATGCGCCAGAATACGCCGGCGGTTCTGCGCATGCGCCAACTTGCACCGACCCACGGAAGCCCTTCGGTGCCAGTTGGCATGGTACCAACCCCGCAGGCGCCGGCCTAGCCCCCGGAAGTGTGGAGGATTCTGCAACCTCCGGGCGGCCTGATGCCACAGTGGTTCGCGCCGCTCTTGGCGCCAGTGTCAGGCCGTCTACTACTGGAATGGCATTTACTTCCCTCCCACCCTGAGCTGATACAGCAGGCAAGCCTTTGGCGTGGATCGATGGACGATGAGATGTGTCAGTTCCTTGCCTGGAGTTTACATGCCAGGAACAAAGCTCTAATGCTCCCATAAGGTAGCTATGCTAAAAGGCAGCAGAGGTTAGAGAATTGGTGCTACATTGTTGTAACTCCAGTTGCAACTCAAGCACTTTCCAAAGTATTGCTCCGCACTGCATCATGGATTTGATCCAATCCAGAACATAGTTAAGGATTATTCGGCAAAACTGATCTTTTCACCGTGGAAACATCAGTGTTAACTGCAATGCAAATCAAATGGAATCGGCTACAGTGACCCAAGTATGCTGAGGGTAGAGGCCGACTTTCTGTGATGCTCTAAAATGATTTACATCTCATCTCACTGAAATTCACAGCAATTAAAAGAAAAATGGGAAGAGTTGTAAAGAGGGTTTCAAGAAGGCCATTTTACAATATTGGACAAATTCAAAGGCCGGGATTCTCCGACCCAGCGCCGGGTCGGAGAGTAACCGGCGGGGTGGGGCGCGAATCACGCAATGCCGGTCCGCTGATTCTCCGGCGACCGGAGAATCGGTGCCAATGGCGCCGGTGCGGTTGGCGAGGCACGGTCGGCGCGGCACTGATCGGGGGCCGCTCAACGCGCCTCCCCCCCGGCGTTTCTCCGAGTTCGACAGGCCAAATGCCCGCCGAGTTCAGCCAGCGCCGTTCGCATGTGGTCCTACCCGGCGGGATCTCGCCGTTCATGCTGCGGGCGCCGTCCTGGTGTGGGGGAGGGGGGGATCCGACTCCGGTGGGGGCCTCCACGGGGCCTACCGATCGGCGGGGGGCTTATCCCGGGGTGGGGGGGGGAGGCTATGTCCCTCCGCGGCGGGTCCCTGTAGGGTTCCGCCATGTCGCCCGGGGGCCGGCGCGAAGAAAGCAACCCACATGCATGTGCAAACTTTCGTCGGCCGTGGTGTGCATGCGCGAACTCCCGCCGGCCGTGCTGGCATCCGTATCGGCAGCTGGAGCTGCGTGAAGCGCTCCAATGTCATGCTGGCCCCCTGTGCAGCGCAGGGTCACCGATCCTAGGGGCCAGATGATACCGTCATAAAATGCAATTGTTATTGTAATTGTAAAATTGCAAAGTGTAATTGTTCCGATATTTTCTAAAATATTAGGGCAGTGCGTGGTTTCCATGCAAACATTACCACAATATCAAGCAAGTAAATCAGCGATTAAAGAGAAAATACAATGCACAGAATTCTTGAGGCACAGTGGTTGCAGTATTTGATTTATCCTCCCTGGAACGGGCACTAATCTAATCATAGATCCTGAGAGATTCCTGGACCCCATTTGAAAATCTATGCCCCACTGCATCTTAAGCTGTGACCAATGGCTCAGATTGTTGGAGCGGTTAACCCCTGTCCTTTATTTCACCTGATCTGATATATTACCTGTTGTCCCAGTTGAAAAGGGTCTGATAAAAGGTACCTGCTCTGATAAAAGGTACCTGCTTTTTTTTTAATTTGGAAAGAATTGCATTTTGAGTCGCATCTTTCACAATCTCAGGGCATCCATTCACATCTTCCAGCCAGGGAAGTACTTGTGAGGTGAACCTGCTTCATTTTAAAGTGAAAAATACACATTTTTCACAATTGATTACAAAACACCATGGCCTGGATTTTGCGCTCGGTGGCGAAGATATGATGCAGGCCAATTATATTTGCTGACTGACTTTTTGCGGGCTTGTCAACTTGTTATACAGGAGAGCAAAACATTGCACCTCACCACTCCATGGTGGATGTGGGGCCCAAGTGAACATTGCAAACATAAAGGATGTTTCCTCAGTCAGATTGAAGAACGTTTATTCAAGGGGAACCTGTTGATGTGGGTCGGTTTCTGTGCAGGCACCAACAGGAATCCACCAACTTCTGCATTTAAACTGAGCACCTTAGTTAATGCATGAGTATGAGATTTAAATATGTTAAATGCAAAGTGAGTGTATTTATAAACCCAAGATTTAACTCTGACCTCATAGATTTCAGTGGGCTTCCTGGAACTTGCAACAAGTTGTGAAGACAGTGGAAACTGACACTCTTGAGGAATTGAATGGCTGGAAAGACTGAGCTGCCCCCTCGCCTAAATGAAAGATTTTTGCTCAGAAGACTTTAAATGCTTCCACCATTTTGGAGATGATTTCTAAGGCATTAGCAGTTATTTCTGCTACCTTGGAGTTGGTTTTTAAACCTTTGGTCCACCCCCCCCCCCCTCCCCTCCCCCCCTCCCCCCAGCCATCAGCTTCCACAGCAGCATGGCAGCCATTTATGTAGGGCTATCGGGTTCCTCATTGACGGTCTAAACGGAACAACAGCAGCAATACTTTCTCCTTAACTACCTGCCGCACCACAGGACAGAAGGGATGCGCAGTGCCCCAGTGTGATGAACGGTTACTGCCTTATCATCATGTAAGGTGATGTCCCCTTTAAGACCAGGCTTGGAACCCTGGGGACTCCGCCTCTGGCTCCGCCCATCTGGGAGCCATACATAAAGGCCTGCCTTATGGTCTGTATAGCAGTCAGCTCTCGTCCAAATCTGTAGCATAGTTATTAGCCTAATAAAGCCTTCTTTACAGTTTAATCTCTAAGCATCATTATTGAGGGTACCTCAATTTATTAGGCTAAACTAGATTCAGGATGGACGCAGGCCTAAAACCAGAGAAGCTCAATCTGGAAGCACGAACGCCTGAGGCAAAGGAAATTTTTAAATAATGGCTGCGGTGCTTCGAGGCCTACCTGGACTCCGCAGAGACTCCCATCCTGGGGGCCACGTAAGCTGCGTCTACTCCACGCCCGGGTGAGTCACAGAATCTCCGACACGCTCGAAAAGGCGACGACTTATGAGGAAGCGATTGAGTTGCTCCGCAAGCGGTTTGTCAAACCCGTCAATGAGGTGCACGCCCGGCATCTGCTCTCTACCTGCCGGCAGCGCTCGGGGGAATCGCTCGACGAGTTTGTTGAGAAACTCACCGCGCTGGCCAGGGACTGTGACCATCAGGATGTGACAGGGGAAGTCCATATGAACCTGCACATCAGAGATTCTTTCGTGTCCGGCATCCGCTCGACCTACATCCGGCAGCGACTGCTTGAAAACGGGGCAAAAGACCTCCAGGAGACGCTAACGCTCGCCTCCTCGCTGGAGGTGGCCCGACATAACTTGGGTACGTACCCCGCGGACTCTGCCAGCCCCCCCCGGACTTCCTCAGGCTCGCCCGTATTACAGGCCTGCGCCACGCGGCGACCCGCTCACCATGGGGGCACACCTTGCTACTTCTGGGGGCAGGGCCAGCACCCACGCCCACGCTGCCCAGCCCGCTCCGCGATCTGCAGCGACTGCGGGAAGAAAGGGCACTTTGCGAGGGTCTGCCTGGCCAGACCCAGGGGCCAGAAAAACAAAGAACAGCCGGCCCGAAAATCAGGCTCTCAGGCCTGCGGGCCTCGCAATGCTGCTGCACACCGACCCGACACGTCCTCTTCTGACGCGTCATCAGCCTCGTGCGAATCATGGGAGCGGCCATCTGGTCGGCAGCCATCTTCTCGGCCCGACATGTGCGACCAACGGCAGCGGCCATTTTACGACTCCGACTACCCGCGACTGGGTGCGATCACTCTCGATCAAACTCGGCCAAAGCACCTGCAGAACTCCATGATGCAGGTCCAGGTCAACGGGCATGACACTACATGCCTCTTCGACTCCGGGAGCACGGAGAGCTTTATCCACCCTGAAACGGTAAGGCGCTGCTCCCTACGCACCCATCCCACATCCCAAACCATAGCCCTCGCATCTGGGTTCCACTCGGTACAAATCACGGGGTACTGTATTGCGGATCGCTCGATCCAGGGTGCCAAATACACCCGTTTCAAATTTTATATCCTCCCTCACCTCTGTGCCCCCCTGCTGCTCGGACTGGATTTCCAGTGCAGCCACCGAAGCCTGACACTGAAGTTCGGCGGACCCTTGCCCCCCCTCACGGTGTGCTGCCTTGCGACACTGAAAGTCGCACCCCCCTCGCTATTCGCTAACCTCACTCCCGACTGTAAGCCCGTCGCCACCAGGAGCCGGCGCTACAGTGCCCAAGATATGGCTTTTATCAAGTCAGAGGTCCAGCGTTTACTGGGAGAGTGGGTCATCGAGGCTAGCAACAGCCCTTGGAGAGCGCAAGTGGTGGTAGAGTGGTGGTAGGTGGTAGAGTGGTGGTAGTCTGGGGAGAAGAAACGGATGGTCGTGGATTATAGCCAGACCATAAACCGATTCACGCAGCTTGATGCGTACCCCCTTCCTCGCATCGCGGAAATGGTAAATCGGATCGCCCAATACCGAGTCTTTTCCACGGTCGACCTCAAATCTGCCTACCACCAGCTCCCCATCCGACCAAAAGACCGCCCCTATACTGCCTTCGAAGCAGACGGCCGGCTCTTCCACTTCCTCAGGGTCCCCTTTGGTGTCACAAATGGGGTCTCCGTCTTTCAAAGGGCAATGGACCAAATGGTGGACCAGTACGGTTTGCGGGCTACATACCCGTACTTGGACAATGTCACCATCTGCGGCCATGATCAGCAGGACCATGACGCTAACCTCAAAAAGTTCCTCCAGACTGCCCGAGCCCTTAACATGACCTATAACGAGGGCAAATGCGTTTTCCACACCACCCGGCTGGCCATCCTCGGCTATGTCGTGGAAGACGGGGTCCTAGGTCCCGACCCCGACCGCATGCGCCCCCTTAAGGAACTCCCTCTCCCCCGCAGCCTCAAGGCCCTCAAACGGTGCTTGGGGCTTTTCTCCTATTACGCCCAGTGGGTCCCCAAGTATGCGGACAAAGCCCGCCCACTCCTAAAGACCACCACATTTCCCCTCTCGGCTGAGGCTCAATTGGCCTTCAACCGCATCAAGGCCGACATCATCAAGGCCGCCATGCACGCGGTGGACGAAACCATCCCTTTCCAGGTAGAGAGCGATATATCAGACATCGCCCTGGCTGCTACCCTCAATCAAGGAGGCAGACCAGTAGCATTCTTCTCCCAAACCCTCACCGCCTCCGAGATTCGACACTCTGCAGTCGAAAAGGAGGCACAAGCCATTGTGGAGGCTGTGCGGCGCTGGAGACACTACCTCGCCGGTAGGAGGTTTACCCTCGTCACCGACCAACGGTCGGTCGCCTATATGTTCGATAACACGCAACGGGGCAAAATAAAAAACGATAAAATTTTGAGGTGGAGGATCGAACTCTCCACCTACTCGTATGATATCAAGTATCGTCCAGGGGAGCTCAACGAGCCCCCAGATGCCCTGTCCCGCGGCACATGCGCCAACGCGCAGGAGGACCGCCTGCAAGCCATCCACAATGACCTCTGCCACCCGGGGGTTACCCGGCTCGTCCATTTCATCAAGTCCCGCAACCTACCTTATTCAACCAAGGAGGTCAAGGCCATGGTCAGGGCCTGCCAGGTCTGTGCGGAGTGCAAACCGCACTTCTATCGGCCAGACAAGGTTCGGCTCGTGAAGGCCTCGGGCCCCTTTGAGCGACTGAGCGTGGACTTCAAGGGGCCCCTCCCATCCACCAACCGTTATGCCTATTTCCTCACCGTGATCGATGAGTTCTCCCGTTTCCCATTCGCCATTCCCTGCACCGACATGACCTCAGCCACGGTGATTAAGGCACTGCACAGCATCTTCACCCTGTTCGGTTTCCCTGCTTATATCCACAGCGACCGGGGTACATCGTTCATGAGCGATGAACTGCTCGATGAACAGTATCTGCTCAGCAAAGGCATCGCCTCGAGCAGAACGACCAGCTATAACCCACGGGGAAACGGGCAGGTGGAGAGGGAGAACGCGACCGTGTGGAAGGCTGTCCTTCTGGCCCTGCGGTCGAGAAATCTCCCAACCACAACCAACGGGCAGGAGGTCCTACCCGATGCCCTACACTCCATTAGGTCACTCCTCTGCACGGCCACAAATGAGACCCCTCATGAGCGATTGTTTCTCTTCCCCAGGAAGTCTACCTCCGGGGTCTCGCTTCCACCTTGGCTGACGGCTCCGGGACCTGTTCTTCTCCGGAGGCACGCGAGGAGCCATAAAACGGACCCCCTAGTTGAAAAGGTCCGACTGCTCCACGCCAACCCCAGTTACGCCTACGTGGAGTACTCCGACGGCAGGCAAGATACGTTTTCCCTCCGGGATCTGGCGCCCGCTGGATCCTCCACCACAGACGCCCCTTCCCGCGCCGCTCCCCTGCAGGACCCGTCGACCCCTACAACACACCCCCTTCCAGCCCTACCACCCGTTGGTGAGCTCCTACCGTGCCCCCCCTTGCGCCCCCCCTTTACACACCCCGCCGGCGCCGGCTCCGCTACCCCCGGCCCTGCCTAGTTCCTCTGCCCCGACCCGGACCGAAGCTCCGACCGCTGTGCTCCCGGATGTGCCCTCAACCGGGACGTCCGTGCCCGCCGCACCACCGCCCGAACTGAGGAGATCGAGGAGGATGATCCAGCCGCCGAGACGGATGGACCTATGATGGCACTTCACCCCCGCCGGACTCCTTTTTAAACAGGGGGTGAATGTGATGAACGGTTACTGCCTTATCATCATGTAAGGTGATGTCCCCTTTAAGACCAGGCTTGGAACCCTGGGGACTCCGCCTCTGGCTCCGCCCATCTGGGAGCCATACATAAAGGCCTGCCTCATGGTCTGTATAGCAGTCAGCTCTCGTCCAAATCTGTAGCATAGTTATTAGCCTAATAAAGCCTTCTTTACAGTTTAATCTCGAAGCATCATTATTGAGGGTACCTCACCCAGCTCACTGGAGGCAACGCCCCAAAAAAGAATGGTGCTGTATATATTTGGAGGAGAAAGAGCCTGATGTAACTTGCAGACACTCACTTAGCTGCCAGGGTTCTTCGAGTTGAATTCAAGCAGGCACACTTCAGCTAATCTAAATGGTGCAGCCAACTGCCAAACCAACAAGGAATCCATTGTGCCTCCCGACACCCCAGCTCCCACCACATGCCCCAGTCAACAATCTCTCGCACTTATCCATTGCTCCTCTTTTAGTCATCCTACTATACTTCAAATGCAGCAGGGAGCATTGGTAAGGATGGAACAATGGAGATTTGAAATAAAGGTTGTGGCTCTAACATTGTTTCATGTCTAAGGGCAGAAGTCTTCTTCAGTGTCTGATTCGGTGAGGCGCTTTCATGCATGGCTCTTAAGATGTCTGCATCCAGAAGCAGCCTCATGGCATAGTTTCATAGCTATGGAAAACTAGATGTATCGAAGAGGTTACATTTCAAAACCCAAACATCTCTCTTTTCATTTAAAACTAAAGATACAATCACCCCCTTTTTCCGAGCGAACAAAAGACATTTGCACGTATGAATCTTTGTGACTGTGAGTTACTCAAGTTATCAACTATACACCCACTGTCCTCATGTATTGACAACTGTTTATTCTACTAGCCAGTTACTGGACATGCATTGCACGCACATGTTTTAAATCATACAGATATCTTAATGGTCCACGTGTGCATATACGTTGGCTGCATGAATGGATGATGTTCCTTGTGTGGAGAGTGTCATTCCCATGATGATTTATGTTATTGTTCAATTGCGCATGTTAGGGACATGTGTACTTTCGGGATCGATGGTACTTCTGTACAGCTGATGAAATACCTTTTTCCTGACCAGCCGATTGTGGTGAGGGCCATTTTCACTAGTTGAGCTTAAGTGACTACGGTTGTGCCTGTATATCTGGTTGTTTTTTTTAACTCCTGCTTTGAGTTACCACTGTGGAATTGTGGGTTATTTCTCCCTGGTACCATTGCGGCTTCTCAGAATGTGTTTGTTCTGATCTTGTACAGCTTGGTTTGTTGAAAACTTCAGTTTATCATGCGTTTTCATTGGTATAGACTCCCTTCAAATCTTCCAGATCAGCTCAGATGCGAATGTTTTCCTGTGGAACTGAGTCATTGACCTTCAGCTCGTGCATTTCCCTGCAGTGTTGTGGTCTGCAACCATCTTGTGATTTACTTGAATATTGTCTCCCTCTCTGGGGCCTTTTTTCTCCCTCGCTTTGAAGTCTTTTGTTTCCTTTTCTCTGGGTTCTTTTCCAATCCTTCCACCAGGGTTTTTTGTTGCTCGCTCCCTGTTGGCTTGTTCAGAGCTACTAGCCCAGGATTTAGACTTTCTTCAGCTGATGAAATGCCATTGCATCCCATCGATGTCTTGTCTTGCTGAGAAGATCCTGTCCAATGTGCCTTTTGATAGACAGAATCCACACTGAGTCCAGTAGGAGTTCTTCAGCCACGGGGTGAAGGCGACTAAGAAGGACTCTTGCAACAATCTCACATGTGGCAAAAAGCAGAGATAGCCCTCTATAATTGCCACAGTCGGTCTTGTCTTTTTCCACCAGCAGCCTTGTTGGTTCTTAGCTGTTGGATGGCCTTTTTAGAAAATCTTTATTATTGTCACAAGTAGGCTTACATTAACACTGCAATAAGACATAGGAGCAGAATTAGGCCACTTGGCCCATTGACTCTGCTCACCATTCAATCATGGCTGATATTTTTCTCATCCCCATTCTCCTGCCTTCTCCCCGTAATCCCTGGTCCCCTTATTAATCAAGAACCTATCTATCTCTGCCTTAAAGACACTGAGTGAATTGACCTCCACAGCCTTCTGCGGCAAAGAGTTCCACAGATTCACCACCCTCTGGCAGAAAAGATTCCTCCTCATCTCTGTTTTAAAGGATCGTCCCTTTAATCTGAGATGGTGTCCTCTGGTTCTAGTTTGTCTTACAAGTGGAAACATCCTCTCCACGTCCACTCTATCCAGGCCTAGCAGTATCTTGTACGTTTCAATAATCTCATCCTTCTAAACTCCAACGAGTACAGACCCAGTGTCCTCAAACGTTCCTCATACGACAAGTTCTTCATTCCAGGGATCATTCTTGTGAACCTCCTCTGGGCCCTTTCCAAGGCCAGCACATCCTTCCTTAGATATGGGGCCCAAAACTGCTCACAATACTCCAAATGGGGTCTGACCAGAGCCTTATACAGCCTCAGAAGTACATCCCTGATCTTGTATTCTAGCCCTCTTGACATGAATGCTAACATTGCATTTTGCCTTCTTGACTGCTGACTAAACCTGCACATTAACCTTAAGAGAATCGTGAACAAGGACTCTCAAGTTCCTTTGTGCATCTGCTTTCTGAAGCATTTCCCCATTTAGAAAATAGTCTATGCCTAGATTCCTCCTTCCAAAGTGCATAACCTCACACTTTTCCACATTGTATTTCATTTGCCACTTCATTGCGCACTCTCCTAGCTTGTCCAAGTCCTCCTGCAGCCCCCTTGCTTCCTCAATATTACCTGTCCCTCTACAGATCTTTGTATCATCTGCAAACTTAGCAATAGTGCCTTCAGTACCTTCTTCCAGATCATTGATGTAGATTGTAAAAAGTTGTGGTCCCAGCACAGACCCCTGAGGCATACCACTAGTCACCGGCTGCCATCCTGAAAAGACCCCTTTATCCCCACTCTCTGCCTTCTGCCAGTCAGCCAATCTTCTATCCATGCCAGGATCTTTCCCTGAACACCATGAGCTCTTAACTTATTTAACAGTCTCCTATGCGGCACCTTGTCAAAGGCCTTCTGGAAATCTAAATAAATCACGTCCACTGATTCTCCTTTGTCTAACTTGCTTGTTACCTCCTCAAAGAACTCTAACAGAATTGTCAGACACGACCTCTCTTTGACAAAGCTGTGCTGACTCAGTCCTATTTTACAATGAATTCCAAGTGCTTCGTGATCACATCTTTAATAACAGACTCTAAAATCTTACCAATGACCAAAGTCAGGCTACCCGGCCTATAATTTCCCGTCTTCTGCCTCCCTCCCTTCTTAAACAGTGGTGTTACATTAGCCACCTTCCAGTCCTCTGGGACCTTCCTGCCTCCAGTGATTCCTGAAAGATCATCCCTAATGCCTCTACAATTTCCTCAGCTATCTCTTTTGGGACCCTGGGATGTAGTCCATCCGGTCCAGGTGACTTATCCACCTGCAGACCTTTCAGTTTCCCCAGAACTTTCTCCTTAGTAATGGTCACTGCACTCGCCTCTGCCTCCTGGTTCTCCTGGAACTCTGGCATCCCACTGGTGTCCTCCACCATGAAGACTGATGCAAAGTAACTATTCAGTTCATCTGCCATTTCTTGATTTCCTATTATTACTTCTCCAGCCACATTTTCTCGTGGTCCAATGTCTATTTTTGCCTCTCTCTTACCTTTTATATATTGAAAAAAATCTCTTTCTATCTTCCTTTATATTACTAGCTTGCTTGCACTCGTACTTCATCTTCATCTTCAATGAAGTTACTAGTTGCCATACTCCGACGCTTGTTCGGGTACACAGAGGGAGAATTTATAATGTCCAATTCACCTTCTTTCGGGACTTGTGGGTGGAAACCGGAGCACCCGGAGGAAACCCATGCAGACACGGGGAAAACGTGCAAACTCCGCACAGACACTGACTCAAGCTGGGAATCGAACCTGTGACCATCGCACTGTGAAGCAGCAGGGCTAACCACTGTGCTACTGTGCCGCTCTCATTTCAACCTCATGTGAGACTAGGATTGTGCTGAGGTGGTGGTGAGCAGCATGCTGTGGGAAGTGGTTGAGGGCACTCATGTCCAGGATTGAGTCTCAGTTGAAGAGACCCTTGAAGTTCTCATTCCAGGAGTGCTGACTACCTCTCTTGTTTGTCATGAGGATGCCATTCCATCCTTAGCTCTCAGTGGTGTCGGTACTTGGGTGCTTGAGTCATAAATGATCTTGACTGCACTGCAGAATCTAGTTGTATTGATTATGGTTCATTTAATGGCAGACCAGGCACTATGGACATTAAGCATTGCCAGATTGCTTGTGAGTCGCTGTTTGAGTGGGTTTTTCTTTGCAGAGTCCTCTGGTCCATCAACGTTGTTGCAGTGCTGTTTTGTGTCTGGTTGATGGAGATAATCACCTGGATCAAGCGATGATCAGTCCACTGGTCATCCCTGTCGTAGCACCATGATATGAACATCCTTGCGGTCCCTCGCTCAGACAATGAGGTCGGCAGGCCGGTGCCAATGTTTGGAGTGAGGGTGTTGCCATGAGGTCTTGTGCTTGTCTCTCTGATGAGAAAGGGTGTTTGTTATGATCAGACCATGTTCTAAGCATTTCTTCAGAGACAAATTCCATTGTGTGAGTTTTTCCTACACCTTCCTTGCCGATCACACTTTTCCAGAGGATTGTGTCCCTCGCAATTCTGGCATTGAAATCACAGAGGAGAATCAGTTTGTCTTCCTTTAGGACATGGGACAACATGTGATCAAGGCTGGTGTAGAATTATTCATTGGCACCACCTGTTGCTCCTATGGCTGGGACATACATGCTGCGGAATATGGACTCTGGGCCAGGATCAGCTGAAGGGTCACGAGACGTTGCTTTATCACACAAGGTGGCTTGCTGAGGCGGTCAACAAGCTTTTTATGGCAAAACCAACCTCGTAGAGTCCGTGTTCTTCTAATTTACCTTCCCAGAAGGTGGTGTATCCATCACTTTGTTCCCTGAGCTGACCTTCTCCTGCCTGCTGTATCTCTCTCAAGGCAGTGATATTGATGTCATAGTGCTGGAGTTCCCAGGCATTGATAGCGGAGCAATATTCTGATCCATCACTGCCGGGCTATTCCATGTCCTGATATTACAGGTCCCAAAATTCATTTCAAGGGATTGGAAGGTGCCTGTGCATAGGTTCTCATACCATGGCATGTCAGAGAAAGAGACAGAGACAGAGAAAGATCTTTGTCCAGTGGCAGGGATAGCTGAGGCATTGGGGACCAGGTTCCGCTGATCGGACAGAGATTAACATACACGTAATGTTCCTCATAACCCGATCTCCCGGGCGCCTGGTAACATGCAGATTTCAGCTCCATGAAGTGTATGATGGTACACAGATGGGTGTGTAAGCTATGGCCAGAAACAGACGGCAGACACTTTGCTGCAATTCAGTGAAGAGCCATCTGGCCAAAGCAAGGCTTTCTTCCAACTGCATGAGATGGCTGCTGCATCGCCATTGGCGACGGCCAACGAGCACCAGTTGCTTGCCATTTCTGATGCTGGTGGTTAATCTTTCCATGGACATAGAGCGAAAGCTCAAGAATCATGGCACTCATGCCAGAGGGGGGCTCCTCAAATCCCTCCCCAAGCCTGTGCAGTGGCTGACAGAATGTCACATTTCCTGCTGCTGGTCTAAAAGAGTCCTCTTTGTTGGTGACTAACAAGGCTCAGCGTTTGTGTGCAGCTGAGCAGTGCTCAGAGGGTCCTGAGCTGTCTTGACAGGGAATCCCCACTGCTGCACCCATCTTCCACCACCTATCCCTGCTCTTACATGATAGATAAAATAGAATTTACAGTGCAGAGGTAGGCCACTCGGCCCATCATGTTTCGGCCCATGATGTGCGCTTCACCATGTGTCAACCTAACTACCTGTCATGGTGGCCCCACGGGGATGTGCATGAGTCAGGTGATAGTGCTTCCTCAGAGTGGGTGACAACTTCTGAGGAGACTACATCTTTCTTCAGCAGCAGCTTCCAAGGAATACATGTAGGACATGTGGGAGATAACATATATGAATTAGAACTGACAAGTTGAGGGGAGTTCCAGGTCATCGTTGATGCTTACAGGAGTTGTACGTTATGAGGTGGTGCCGATTTCAATTCCGTCCCTATCGAGCTGTGAGATCTCTATCGTCAATGGCCATGCAAGCCAAGATCAACCTCATCTCCGGTGCCTGTTGCTCCGCAGCTGTTAAGGTTGTGATGACTAGTGGGCCGTGGGCCACCTCTGGTTCTCAGCCTCTCCCTTGTGTTCTGTGCACCTGTGCTCTCTGTTGCTGCAAGGAAAGAATGAAGTGACCTGGGGCATGAGAAGTGGATTGTTTTGGGCGGATGGGAGGACAACATTTGTACTGTAGGGGATGGGTGAGATATTACAATAAGCTGAGGGTGTGTCAGTGGTGATTGGTCAGATGGGAATGTGAGGAGGTGCCACACCAGAGAGGAATGGGTGCACCTGCAAGAATTCTTCGTCTGGGGTTTGATGTGTGGGAGACACAGAGCTACAACACTGACATCCACCAGCAGTGTGGAAAATTACCCAGATATGTCCTGTCCATAAAAAGCAGAACAAATCCAATCTGGCCAATTACTGCCCCTTTAGCGTACTCTTGATTGTCAAAGTGAGGGAAGGGCGTCAACAGTGCTACCAAGTGGCACTTACTCAGCAATAACCTGCTCACTGACGCTCAGTTTGCATTCTGCCAGGGTCACTCAGCTTCTGACTTCAATACAGACTTTGTCCAAACATGCACAAAAGAGCTGAACTCAAGAGGTGAGGTGAGAGTGACTGCCCTTGACATCAAGGCAGCATTTGACCAAGTGCGGCATCAAGGAGCCCTAGAAAAACTGGAGTCAATGGAAGCCAAAAGGAAAATTCCCCGTTGGTTGGAAATTTACCTAGCACAAAGGGCGATATGGTGGTAGTTGATGGAGGCCAAACACTCAGAATCATCTCAGTTTCAGGACGTCACTGCAGGAGTTCCTCAGGGGAGTATCCTAGGCCCAACCATCTTCATCTGCTTCATCAATCACCTTCTCTCCATCATAAGGACAGAGGTAGGGATTTTCATTGATGATTGCACAATGTTCAGCACCATTTACAACTTCTCAGATACTGAAGTGGTCTATACCAATATGCAGCAAGACCGAGACAACATTCAGGCTTGGGCTGATAAATGGCAAGTAACATTCACGCCAGAATTGGTGCTAGGCAATGAATGTCTTCCAGCTGAGAGAATCCAACCATTTCCCCATGACATTCAATGGCATTACCATCACTGAATCTCCTGCTATCAACATCCTGGGGATCAGAAGCTGAACTGGACTAGCCATATAAATACTGTTGCAACAAGAGATTGTCAGATTCTGGGAATTATGCCGAGAGTAACTCACTTTCTGGCTCCCCAAAGCCTGACAATCATCTACAAGGCACAATTCAAGAATGTGATGAAATACTCTGCACTTTCCTGGATGTGTGCAGCTCCAACAACATTCAAGAAGCTCAACACTATCCAGGACAAAACATTGATTGATACCTGACCCACCATCTTCAATGTCCACTCTCACTACTACCGATGCACGGTGGCAGCAAGCAGTGTGTGCCATGTACACGATGCACTACAGGAACTCACCAAAGCTCCTTTGACAGCGCCTTCCAAATCTACAAGTTCTACCACCTAGAAGGACAAGGGTTGAAGATGCACCATTGCCTGCAGGTTCGCCTCCGAGTCACTCACCATTTTGACTAGGAACTATATCACTGTTCCTTCACTGTCAATGGATCAAAAATCCTGAAACTGTCTCCTTAACAGCACTGTGGGTGTTCCTACACCAAATGGGCAGCATCGGTTCAAGGAGGCAGCTCACCTTCTTGTGAGCAATTAGGGATGGGCAATAAAAATGTTGGCCAAGCCAGCAATGCCTATGTCTTGTGAAAATACTCAATAGAAATGACCAGGAATGGCACAGTGAGAGTGCTATACTTGATCGTGCCTTGTCGCGCACCTTTCCTGCCATGATCAGATTGAATCTCTTGCGACGTTGTATCCATGAGCTGCTGATCATCTTGACCAATTTAGAGTACGTCTGCTTGTTCTCTGAGGCTTCCTTCATCCTCTTATTTATGATGGAGGGATTCTCCCAACAGAACCTGAAACCCCACACCATGAACTCCAGGGATGCATCTGAGAAGCGTGGTGTTTCCTTTTCATATTGATACTCTGTCAAGCTCCTGATTCTGTTATGACATTTTGATAAAATTTGAACTATAACTACCACAGGGTTCCTTTAAATAGTGGAACTGGAACAGATTGCTCAGTGCTGCCACCGTGCCTGCCTGCCCCTCCAATTGGTTAGGAAACCCAGAAGTCAGGTGCACATGCCGTGGCTGTGTTAGAAAGCCATGATAGATTCCGTTCCTTGTACATTCGGGTTTCCAACCCACGACTGGCCTCCTGATTTGCGAAGGAGTCTGTCAGTTCTCAATCAGTCTACAGAGTCTAAACCAGACAGTTCAAGTTAGAATACCTAATGCCAAATTATGTACAAAAATTTAAATAAAGGGTGCAAAAGTAAGGCGTAATTAAGAGTGAAAGAGATAAAAGAGGGAAAATATCAGAAAACAATTTTCATTAAAAAAAATCTCCATTAATTCGAAACTGAAAGAATGGGGCTCCACATTTGCAAAATTAAATTTTCAGTCTCAGACAGGTTGTTTGGCAGTAAATGCTGTTAAAAATTCACTTACAGTTGAATGGGCCAACCTTAACTTTTACTGACATATTTAATGGGTGAGTGAGTAAATGCCGCAAATTCATGCCTTTCTTTGTCTTTGAACTCAGAGTCCCTCGGCAAGATATCAGTGTAGTGCAGAATGGGGGGGGGGGGGGGGGTAAAATATGACAAAAACGTCCTGATTTCCTCATGCAACTGCATATGTGTGGATGCTGGTAGGTTCCTGTCCGATTTACTCTTATAAATAAATGCTGAGCCATTACATATTAACATCATAATTTACAAAAAAAAACAATGTCCTGCTAGGCTTGTATCAATATTGGGTGGCCCTTCATAACCTGTCACTGGTTAGTTATATATTGTGTTGAGGAGGAAGAGGTGAAAGCAGTGAAGGATATCAACATACTTGAGAGAGGACTCGCCAGAAAATAAATTGTCACTATTTTAATCATCAGCAAATTGACATATTTATAGCTCTTTTATCCTTGGAATGTTCCTTATGTTTTTTGTACCTTCAGTGAAATGTATCACACTTTGTGACCTTGTAGCAAATTCTGTCCCAAAATGTGAGACTTCAGACTAAAAAACAAATTAATTTGCTTCCTTTTAGCGCCAAGGCGACCACCACCACAAACCAAATCCCAATCTATTGTTGACTGGTAAAAAAAAATTGCTGTGAGAATTTATATGAATTTCTGCACCACGGCATGACCTTTAGTTAGCTTCTTTCATTATCAGTTATTGTTACTGATGGTACGATTGCAACTTGTCAGAGTACAATTCTATTTAAAACTGACAAAAGCAGCCCTTGAAGGTTACTGGACAATTAGAGTACAAAGCTGCTAATATATATTTGTGTAAAAAGAAACAGAAAATAACTCCATTTGAGTTAACGCAAGGAGTGTTTAATGTGTATGCAAACTACAGGGCACAATCTGTGTTGAAACACACCTCAAATTTGTTTTCCACACGGCAACAATGACTATAGCTCAAAAGTACTTTCTTGGCTGCAAAGTGCTTTGAGATGTCTGCTAGTCATGAAAGGTGCTACATAAATGCAAGTCTTTCTTATTATTACACCCATATATTCAAAATAAATCATATATCTAAACATAAAATCGATAACTGACTTTCTTGGCAAAAGATAGCTAAATTTAATTCAAAGAAAATGAACATAAAAGACTCGGGTGGTGGTGGTGGTGGGGGTTATTCTGATTTTGTTTGATTGTGTAAAACAGCTAACAGCCACTCATTGTATATCTCTCCTGATTTTTATTTCCATCAACTTGATTATCAAAGTCATACTGACAGCCTATTTCAGTTACTTGATTCAACTGCAGCAATAATGTCGGGTGCCGTTTCTGTTAGTATCCAAATTCAATTTAATTGTACTAAAACACAATAGACACATTGAATAATTCAGATATATTAAATAAAATGTTCAAAAAATAGTGTTAGATTATAAAGACATTCGCATCCAAAGGTCAAATTAGCATCAATAGCATATGATAGAGAATTAGAGGACATTCTAGAAAATTACATTGTGTTAATAACATAGAAACAGGCTATTCTGCCATACAGCTCGTCCTATCCCCCCCTGGACCATGACCCCACCACAGAGATTCAAGCCATTGTTTCCAGGACTGTCACTGATCTCATTTCTTCTGTTCTTCTTCCCTCCACAGTCTCTAACCTCAGTTCTCAACCGTGGACAGTCCGCTTCTTCCACTTCCCCACAATCCACAAACAGGGCTGTCCAGGTAGGCCCATCATATCAACTTGTTCCTGTCCTACTGAACTCACTTCTTTCTATCATCACTCCATCCTCTCTCGTCTTGTCCAGTCCCTTCTCACCTACATCCTCGATCCCTCTGATGCCCTACCCCATACCAACAACCTATGGTTCCCCGGCTGTAACCGCCTCTTCTTTACCACGGTGCCTAATCCCTCTTCCTCTCCATTCCCCACCTGGACTGAGGATTCTCCATTCCTTCCTCGAAGAGAGTTCTAAATAGTTCCAATCCGCCACCACTCTCCTCCATCTGGTTGAACTAGTCCTCTCAATGAGTAATTTTTCCTTTAACTTCTCTCATTTATTCCAAACAAGAGGTGCGACTATGGATACTCATATGGGTCCCAGCTTTGCCCGTCCCTTTATGGGGTATGTGGAACTGCCTTGTTCCAGTCCTACTCCGGCTTCCTTCCTGCAATACTTTTATCGGTGCCACTTCATATTCCCATCTGGACTTCATCTGGACCTGGAAAATTTGATCCATTTAACTTCCAATTTCCACTCCTCTATCACCTTCACATGGTCACTCTCCAACACTTCCCATCCCTTCCTTGACCTCTCTATGTCCATTTCTGGAGATAGACTGTCCATTAGTATCCATTACAAGACCATCGATTCCCTGACATGACACCCGGACATGAAGGCGGATTGCGCACCATCCAGGCCTGCCCGCCACCAAATATGGCGTGAAACACCTGGGTACATACTTAATGAGGTGGATTTGGTGATGATTTGGTGTCGCATGCTGCCAATCTCCACAGTGGGAAACACTCAGTTTTTCCGCCTAGGGAGAACTCCACTCGTATTTTCCCAGGAGTTTGTGGTCTTCTCATTCCTGCTATCAAAATGTACTATCTCACACTCATCTGTATTGAAATCAACGTTATAATTACATGCTCATTAATGCCTTCCTGTATTTTGTTGCTGTTGTATTGTGGTAAATTCACTCGGTGCCTGTGAGGAGGGACAGTGCACCAAACTAATCAGCAGGGCCTGTGAGAGGGAACAGCGCAACATGCTAATCACCAGGACCTGTGAGGACGGACAGAGCACCATGCTAATCACCAGGGCCTGTGAGGAGGGACAGCGCACCACGCTAATCACCAGGGCCTGTGAGGAGGGACAGCGCACCATGCTAATCACCAGGACCTGTGAGGACGGACAGAGCACCATGCTAATCACCAGGACATGTGAGGAGGGACTGCGCACCATGCTAATCACCACACTTGTGAGGAGGGACAGCACACCATGCTAATCACCAGGGGCTGTGAGGAGGGACACCGCACCATGCTAATCACCAGGGCCTGTGAGGAGGGACTGCGTACCATGCAAGTCACCACACCTGTGAGGAGCGGCTGCACACCAAACTCATCACCAGGGCCTGAGAGAGGAGAAAGCGCACCATGCTAATCACCAGGGCCTGTGAGTGGGGACAGTGCACCATGCCAATCACCAGGGCCTCTGAGAGGGGACAGCGCAACATGCTAATCACCAGTGCCTGTGAGGAGGGACAGCGCACCATGCTAATCACCAGGGCCTGTGAGAGGGGACAGTGCACCATGCTAATCACCAGGGCCTGCGAGGAGGGACAGCGCACCATGCTAATCACCAGGGCCTGTGAGGAGACACAGCGCACCATGCTAATCACCAGTGCCTGTGAGTGGGGACAGTGCACCATGCAAATCACCAGGGCCTGTGAGAGGGGACAGCGCACCATGCTAATCACCAGTGCCTGTGAGGAGGGACAGCGCACCATGCTAATCACCAGGGCCTGTGAGAGGGGACAGTGCACATTGCTAATCACCAGTGCATGTGAGAGGGGACAGTGCACCATGGTAATCACCAGTGCCTGTGAGGATGGACAGCGCACCATGCTTATCACCAGGTCCTTTGAGAGGAGACAGCGCACCATGCTAATCACCAGGTCCTTAGAGAGGGGACAGTGCACCATGCTTATCACCAGGTCCTTTGAGAGGAGACAGCGCACCATGCTAATCACCACACCTGTGAGAGGTGACAGCGCACCATGCTAATCACCACGCCTGTGAGAGGTGACAGCGCACCATGCTAATCACCACGCCTGTGAGAGGTGACAGCGCACCATGCTAATCACCGGGGCCTGTGAGAGGGGACAGTGCACCATGCTAATCACCAGGGCCTGTGAGGGGGACAGTGCACCATGGTAATCACCAGGGCCCGTGAGAGGGGACAGCGCACCATGCTAATCACCAGGGCCTGTGAGAGGGGACAGCGCACCATGCTAATCACCAGGGCCTGTGAGAGGGGACAGCGCACCATGCTAATCACCAGGGCCTGTGAGGAGGGACAGTGCACCATGTTTATCACCAGGGCCTTTGAGAGGAGACAGCGCACCATGCTAATCACCACGCTTGTGAGGAGGGACAGCGCATCATGCTAATCACCAGGGCCTGCGAGGGGGACAGTGCACCATGCTAATCACCAGAGCATGTGAGGAGGGACAGCGCACCATGCTAATAACCAGGGCCTGTGAGGAGGGACAGCGCACCATGCTAATCACCAGGACAAGTGAGGAGGGACAGCGCACCATGCTAATCACCAGGGACTGTGAAAGGGGACAGCGCACCATGCTAATCACCAGGGCCTGTGAGGAGGGACAGCGCACCATGCTAATCGCCAGGGCCTGTGAGAAGGGACAGTGCACGATGCAAATCACCAGGGCCTGTGAGAGGGGACAGCGCACCATGCTAATCACCAGGGCCTGTGAGAGAGGACAGTGCACCATGCTAATCACCAGAACCTGTGAGAGGGGACAGTGCACCATACTAATAACCAGGGCCTGTGAGGAGGGACAGCGCACCATGGTAATCACGAGGGCCTGTGAGAGGGGACAGTGCACCATGCTAATCACCAGGGCCTGTGAGAGGGGACGGCACACCATGCTAATCACCAGGGCCTGTGAGAAGGGACAGCGCACCATGCTAATCACCAGGGCCTGTGAGGACGGACAGCACACCATGCTAATCACCAAGGCCTGTGAGGAGGGACAATGCACCATGTTAATCAACAGGGCCCGTGAGAGGGGACAGCACACCATGCTAATCACCAGGGCCTGTGAGAGGGGACAGCGCACCATGCTAATCACCAGGGCCTGTGAGGACGGACAGCACACAATGCTAATCAGCAGAGCTGTGAGGAGGGACAGCGCACCATGCTAATCACCAGGGCCTGTGAGGAGGGACAGCGCACCATGCTAATCACCAGGACATGTGAGGAGGGACAGCGCACCATGCTAATCACCAGAGCTGTGAGGAGGGACAGCGCACCATGCTAATCACCAGAGCTGTGAGGAGGGACAGCGCACCATGCTAATCACCAAAGCCTGTGAGGGGGACAGTGCACCATGCTAATCACCAGGGCCTGTGAGGAGGGACAGCACACCATGCTAATCACCAGAGCCTGTGAGGGGGACAGTGCACCATGCTTATCACCAGGTCCTTTGAGAGGAGACAGCGCACCATGCTAATCACCACACCTGTGAGAGGTGACAGCACACCATGCTAATCACCACGCCTGTGAGAGGTGACAGCGCACCATGCTAATCACCACGCCTGTGAGAGGTGACAGCGCACCATGCTAATCACCGGGGCCTGTGAGAGAGGATAGTGCACCATGCTAATCACCAGGGCCTGTGAGGGGGACAGTGCACCATGGTAATCACCAGGGCCCGTGAGAGGGGACAGCGCACCACGCTAATCACCAGGGCCTGTGAGAGGGGACAGCGCACCATGCTAATCACCAGGGCCTGTGAGAGGGGACAGCGCACCATGCTAATCACCAGGGCCTGTGAGGAGGGACAGTGCACCATGTTTATCACCAGGGCCTTTGAGAGGAGACAGCGCACCATGCTAATCACCATGCTTGTGAGGAGGGACAGCGCATCATGCTAATCACCAGGGCCTGTGAGGGGGACAGTGCACCATGCTAATCACCAGAGCATGTGAGGAGGGACAGCGCACCATGCTAATAACCAGGGCCTGTGAGGAGGGACAGCACACCATGCTAATCACCAGGACATGTGAGGAGGGACAGCGCACTATGCTAATCACCAGGGACTGTGAAAGGGGACAGCGCACCATGCTAATCACCAGGGCCTGTGAGAAGGGACAGTGCATGATGCAAATCACCAGGGCCTGTGAGAGGGGACAGCGCACCGTGCTAATCACCAGGGCCTGTGAAAGAGGACAGTGCACCATGCTAATCACCAGGGCCTGTGAGAGAGGACAGTGCACCATGCTAATCACCAGAACCTGTGAGAGGGGACAGTGCACCATACTAATAACCAGGGCCTGTGAGGAGGGACAGCGCACCATGGTAATCACGAGGGCCTGTGAGAGGGGATAGTGCACCATGCTAATCACCAGGGCCTGTGAGAGGAGACGGCACACCATGCTAATCACCAGGGCCTGTGAGAGGGGACAGCGCACCATGCTAATCACCAGGGCCTGTGAGGACGGACAGCACACCATGCTAATCACCAAGGCCTGTGAGGAGGGACAATGCACCATGTTAATCACCAGGGCCCGTGAGAGGGGACAGCACACCATGCTAATCACCAGGGCCTGTGAGAGGGGACAGCGCACCATACTAATAACCAGGGCCTGTGAGGAGGGACAGCGCACCATGGTAATCACGAGGGCCTGTGAGAGGGGATAGTGCACCATGCTAATCACCAGGGCCTGTGAGAGGAGACGGCACACCATGCTAATCACCAGGGCCTGTGAGAGGGGACAGCGCACCATGCTAATCACCAGGGCCTGTGAGGACGGACAGCACACCATGCTAATCACCAAGGCCTGTGAGGAGGGACAATGCACCATGTTAATCACCAGGGCCCGTGAGAGGGGACAGCACACCATGCTAATCACCAGGGCCTGTGAGAGGGGACAGCGCACCATGCTAATCACCAGGGCCTGTGAGGACGGACAGCACACCATGCTAATCACCAAGGCCTGTGAGGAGGGACAGTGCACCATGCTAATCACCAGAACCTGCGAGAGGGGACAGCACACCATGCTAATCACCAGGGCCTGTGAGAGGGGACAGCGCACCATGCTAATCACCAGGGCCTGTGAGGACGGACAGCACACCATGCTAATCACCAAGGCCTGTGAGGAGGGACAGTGCACCATGCTAATCACCAGAACCTGTGGGTGGGGACAGCACACCATGCTAATCACCAGGGCCTGTGAGAGGGGACAGCGCACCATGCTAATCACCAGGGCCTGTGAGGACGGACAGCACACCATGCTAATCACCAAGGCCTGTGAGGAGGGACAGTGCACCATGCTAATCATCCGAACCTGCGAGAGGGAACAGCACACCATGCTAATCACCAGGGCCTGTGAGAGGGGACAGCGCACCATCCAAATCACCAGGGCCTGTGAGGACGGACAGCACACCATGCTAATCACCAAGGCCTGTGAGGAGGGACAGCGCACCATGCTAATCACCAGGGCCTGTGAGGAGGGACAGCGCACCATGCTAATCACCAGGACATGTGAGGAGGGACAGCGCACCATGCTAATCACCAGAGCTGTGAGGAGGGACAGCGCACCATGCTAATCACCAGAGCTGTGAGGAGGGACAGCGCACCATGCTAATCACCAAAGCCTGTGAGGGGGACAGTGCACCATGCTAATCACCAGGGCCTGTGAGGAGGGACAGCACACCATGCTAATCACCAGAGCCTGTGAGGGGGACAGTGCACCATGCTAATCACCAGGGCCTGTGAGAGGGGACAGCGCACCATGCTAATCACCAGGGCCTGTGAGGAGGGACAGCGCACCATGCTAATCACCAGGACATGTGAGGTGGGACAGCGCACCATGCTAATCACCAGGGCCTGTGAGGAGGGACAGCACACCATGCTAATCACCAGGACATGTGAGGAGGGACAGCGCACATGCAAATCACCAGGGCCTGTGAAAGGGGACAGCGCACCATGCTAATCACCCGGGCCTGTGAGAGAGGACAATGCACCATGCTAATCACGAGGGCCTGTGAGAGAGGACAGCGCACAATGCTAATCACCAGGGCCTGTGAGAGGGGACAGTGCACCATGGTAATTACCAGGGCCTGTGAGGAGGGACAGCGCACCATGCTAATCACCAGGGCCTGTGAGGAGGGACAGCGCACCATGCTTATCACCAGGGCCTGTGAGGAGGGACAGCGCACCATGCTAATCACCGGGGCCTGTGAGGAGGGACAGCGCACCATGCTAATCACCAGGGCCTGTGAGGAGGGACAGCGCACCATGCTGATCACCAGGGCCTGTGAGAGGTGACAGCGCACCATGCTAATCACCAGAGCCTGTGAGGGGGACAGTGCACCATGCTAATAACCAGGGCCTGTGAGGAGGGACAGCACACCATGCTAATCACCAGGGCCTGTGAGGGGGACAGTGCATCATGCTAATCACCAGGGCCTGTGAGAGGGGACAGCGCACCATGCTAATCACCAGGGCCTGTGAGGAGGGACAGCGCACGATGCGAATCACCAGGACATGTGAGGTGGGACAGCGCACCATGCTAATCACCAGGGCCTGTGAGGAGGGACAGCACACCATGCTAATCACCAGGACATGTGAGGAGGGACAGCGCACCATGCAAATCACCAGGGCCTGTGAAAGGGGGCAGCGCACCATGCTAATCACCAGGGCCTGTGAGAGAGGACAGTGCACCATGCTAGTCACCAGGGCCTGTGAGAGCGGACAGCGCACCATGCTAATCACCAGGGACTGTGAGAGGGGACAGTGCACCATGATAATCACCAGGGCCTGTGAGGAGAGACAGCGCACCATGCTAATCACCAGGGCCTGTGAGGAGGGACAGCGCACCATGCTAATCACCAGGGCCTGTGAGGAGGGACAGCGCACCATGCTAATCACCAGGGCCTGTGAGGAGGGACAGCGCACCATGCTAATCACCAGGGCCTGTGAGGAGGGACATCGCACCATGCTAATCACCAGGGCCTGTGAGAGGTGACAGCGCACAATGGTAATCACCAGGGCCTGTGAGGAGGAACAGCGCACCCTGCTAATCACCAGGGCCTGTGAGTGGGGACAGTGCACCATGCAAATCAGCAGGGCCTGTGAGAGGGGGCAGCGCACCATGCTAAACACCAGTGCCTGTGAGGAGGGACAGCGCACCGTGCTAATCACCAGTGCCTGTGAGAGGGGACAGTGCACCATGCTAATCACCAGTGCCTGAGAGAGGGGACAGTGCACCATGCTAATCACCAGGGCCTGTGAGAGGGGACAGTGCACCATGCTAATCACCAGTGCCTGTGGGAGGGGACAGTGCACCGTGCTAATTACCAGGGCCTGTGAGAGGGGACAGTGAACCAAGCTAATCACCAGGGCCTGTGAGAGGGGACAGCGCACCAGGCTAATCACCAGGACCAGTCAGGAGGGACAGCGCAACATGCTAATCACCAGGGCCTGTGAGGACGGACAGCGCACCATGCTAATCACCACGGCCTGTAAGAGGGGATAGCGCACCATGCTAATCACCATGCCTGTGAGAGGGGACAGCGCACCATGCTAATCATCAGGCCGGTGAGGAGGGACCGCGCACCTTGCTAATCACCACACCTGTGACGAGGGGCTGCACACCAAACTAATCACCAGGGCCTGAGAGAGGAGACAGCGCACCATGCTAATCACCAGGGCCTGTGAGAGGGGCCAGTGCACCATGCTAATCACCCGGGCCTGTGAGAGAGGACAATGCACCATGCTAATCACCAGGGCCTGTGAGAGAGGACAGCGCACCATGCTAATCACCAGGGCCTGTGAGTGGGGACAGTGCACCATGGTAATCACCAGGGCCTGTGAGGAGGGACAGCGCACCATGCTAATCACCAGGGCCTGTGAGAAGGGACAGTGCACCATGCTAATCACCAGAAGCTGTGAGAGGGGACAGCACATCATGCTAATCACCAGGGCCTGTGAGAGGGGACAGCGCACCATGCTAATCACCAGGGCCTGTGAGGACGGACAGCACACCATGCTAATCACCAGGGCCTGTGAGTGGGGACAGTGCACCATGCCAATCACCAGGGCCTCTGAGAGGGGACAGCGCAACATGCTAATCACCAGTGCCTGTGAGGAGGGACAGCGCACCATGCTAATCACCAGGGCCTGTGAGAGGGGACAGTGCACCATGCTAATCACCAGGGCCTGCGAGGAGGGACAGCGCACCATGCTAATCACCAGGGCCTGTGAGGAGACAAAGCGCACCATGCTAATCACCAGTGCCTGTGAGTGGGGACAGTGCACCATGCAAATCACCAGGGCCTGTGAGAGGGGACAGCGCACCATGCTAATCACCAGTGCCTGTGAGGAGGGACAGCGCACCATGCTAATCACCAGGGCCTGTGAGAGGGGACAGTGCACATTGCTAATCACCAGTGCATGTGAGAGGGGACAGTGCACCATGCTAATCACCAGTGCCTGTGAGGATGGACAGCGCACCATGCTTATCACCAGGTCCTTTGAGAGGAGACAGCGCACCATGCTAATCACCAGGTCCTTAGAGAGGGGACAGTGCACCATGCTTATCACCAGGTCCTTTGAGAGGAGACAGCGCACCATGCTAATCACCACACCTGTGAGAGGTGACAGCGCACCATGCTAATCACCACGCCTGTGAGAGGTGACAGCGCACCATGCTAATCACCACGCCTGTGAGAGGTGACAGCGCACCATGCTAATCACCGGGGCCTGTGAGAGGGGACAGTGCACCATGCTAATCACCAGGGCCTGTGAGGGGGACAGTGCACCATGGTAATCACCAGGGCCCGTGAGAGGGGACAGCGCACCATGCTAATCACCAGGGCCTGTGAGAGGGGACAGCGCACCATGCTAATCACCAGGGCCTGTGAGAGGGGACAGCGCACCATGCTAATCACCAGGGCCTGTGAGGAGGGACAGTGCACCATGTTTATCACCAGGGCCTTTGAGAGGAGACAGCGCACCATGCTAATCACCACGCTTGTGAGGAGGGACAGCGCATCATGCTAATCACCAGGGCCTGCGAGGGGGACAGTGCACCATGCTAATCACCAGAGCATGTGAGGAGGGACAGCGCACCATGCTAATAACCAGGGCCTGTGAGGAGGGACAGCGCACCATGCTAATCACCAGGACAAGTGAGGAGGGACAGCGCACCATGCTAATCACCAGGGACTGTGAAAGGGGACAGCGCACCATGCTAATCACCAGGGCCTGTGAGGAGGGACAGCGCACCATGCTAATCGCCAGGGCCTGTGAGAAGGGACAGTGCACGATGCAAATCACCAGGGCCTGTGAGAGGGGACAGCGCACCATGCTAATCACCAGGGCCTGTGAGAGAGGACAGTGCTCCATGCTAATCACCAGAACCTGTGAGAGGGGACAGTGCACCATACTAATAACCAGGGCCTGTGAGGAGGGACAGCGCACCATGGTAATCACGAGGGCCTGTGAGAGGGGACAGTGCACCATGCTAATCACCAGGGCCTGTGAGAGGGGACGGCACACCATGCTAATCACCAGGGCCTGTGAGAAGGGACAGCGCACCATGCTAATCACCAGGGCCTGTGAGGACGGACAGCACACCATGCTAATCACCAAGGCCTGTGAGGAGGGACAATGCACCATGTTAATCAACAGGGCCCGTGAGAGGGGACAGCACACCATGCTAATCACCAGGGCCTGTGAGAGGGGACAGCGCACCATGCTAATCACCAGGGCCTGTGAGGACGGACAGCACACAATGCTAATCAGCAGAGCTGTGAGGAGGGACAGCGCACCATGCTAATCACCAGGGCCTGTGAGGAGGGACAGCGCACCATGCTAATCACCAGGACATGTGAGGAGGGACAGCGCACCATGCTAATCACCAGAGCTGTGAGGAGGGACAGCGCACCATGCTAATCACCAGAGCTGTGAGGAGGGACAGCGCACCATGCTAATCACCAAAGCCTGTGAGGGGGACAGTGCACCATGCTAATCACCAGGGCCTGTGAGGAGGGACAGCACACCATGCTAATCACCAGAGCCTGTGAGGGGGACAGTGCACCATGCTTATCACCAGGTCCTTTGAGAGGAGACAGCGCACCATGCTAATCACCACACCTGTGAGAGGTGACAGCACACCATGCTAATCACCACGCCTGTGAGAGGTGACAGCGCACCATGCTAATCACCACGCCTGTGAGAGGTGACAGCGCACCATGCTAATCACCGGGGCCTGTGAGAGAGGAAAGTGCACCATGCTAATCACCAGGGCCTGTGAGGGGGACAGTGCACCATGGTAATCACCAGGGCCCGTGAGAGGGGACAGCGCACCACGCGAATCACCAGGGCCTGTGAGAGGGGACAGCGCACCATGCTAATCACCAGGGCCTGTGAGAGGGGACAGCGCACCATGCTAATCACCAGGTCCTGTGAGGAGGGACAGTGCACCATGTTTATCACCAGGGCCTTTGAGAGGAGACAGCGCACCATGCTAATCACCATGCTTGTGAGGAGGGACAGCGCATCATGCTAATCACCAGGGCCTGTGAGGGGGACAGTGCACCATGCTAATCACCAGAGCATGTGAGGAGGGACAGCGCACCATGCTAATAACCAGGGCCTGTGAGGAGGGACAGCACACCATGCTAATCACCAGGACATGTGAGGAGGGACAGCGCACTATGCTAATCACCAGGGACTGTGAAAGGGGACAGCGCACCATGCTAATCACCAGGGCCTGTGAGAAGGGACAGTGCATGATGCAAATCACCAGGGCCTGTGAGAGGGGACAGCGCACCGTGCTAATCACCAGGGCCTGTGAAAGAGGACAGTGCACCATGCTAATCACCAGGGCCTGTGAGAGAGGACAGTGCACCATGCTAATCACCAGAACCTGTGAGAGGGGACAGTGCACCATACTAATAACCAGGGCCTGTGAGGAGGGACAGCGCACCATGGTAATCACGAGGGCCTGTGAGAGGGGATAGTGCACCATGCTAATCACCAGGGCCTGTGAGAGGAGACGGCACACCATGCTAATCACCAGGGCCTGTGAGAGGGGACAGCGCACCATGCTAATCACCAGGGCCTGTGAGGACGGACAGCACACCATGCTAATCACCAAGGCCTGTGAGGAGGGACAATGCACCATGTTAATCACCAGGGCCCGTGAGAGGGGACAGCACACCATGCTAATCACCAGGGCCTGTGAGAGGGGACAGCGCACCATACTAATAACCAGGGCCTGTGAGGAGGGACAGCGCACCATGGTAATCACGAGGGCCTGTGAGAGGGGATAGTGCACCATGCTAATCACCAGGGCCTGTGAGAGGGGACAGCGCACCATCCTAATCACCAGGGCCTGTGAGGACGGACAGCACACCATGCTAATCACCAAGGCCTGTGAGGAGGGACAGCGCACCATGCTAATCACCAGGGCCTGTGAGGAGGGACAGCGCACCATGCTAATCACCAGGACATGTGAGGAGGGACAGCGCACCATGCTAATCACCAGAGCTGTGAGGAGGGACAGCGCACCATGCTAATCACCAGAGCTGTGAGGAGGGACAGCGCATCATGCTAATCACCAAAGCCTGTGAGGGGGACAGTGCACCATGCTAATCGCCAGGGCCTGTGAGGAGGGACAGCACACCATGCTAATCACCAGGGCCTGTGAGAGGGGACAGCGCACCATGCTAATCACCAGGGCCTGTGAGGAGGGACAGCGCACCATGCTAATCACCAGGACATGTGAGGTGGGACAGCGCACCATGCTAATCACCAGGGCCTGTGAGGAGGGACAGCACACCATGCTAATCACCAGGACATGTGAGGAGGGACAGCGCACCATGCAAATCACCAGGGCCTGTGAAAGGGGACAGCGCACCATGCTAATCACCCGGGCCTGTGAGAGAGGACAATGCACCATGCTAATCACCAGGGCCTGTGAGAGAGGACAGCGCACCAAGCTAATCACCAGGGCCTGTGAGAGGGGACAGTGCACCATGGTAATCACCAGGGCCTGTGAGGAGGGACAGCGCACCATGCTAATCACCAGGGCCTGTGAGGAGGGACAGCGCACCATGCTTATCACCAGGGCCTGTGAGGAGGGACAGCGCACCATGCTGATCACCAGGGCCTGTGAGAGGTGACAGCGCACCATGCTAATCACCAGAGCCTGTGAGAGGGGACAGCACACCATGCTATCACCAGGGCCTGTGAGAGGGGACAGCGCTCCATGCTAATCACCAGGGCCTGTGAGGATGGACAGCACACCATGCTAATCACCAAGGCCTGTGAGGAGGGACAGCGCACCATGCTAATCACCAGAGCTGTGAGGAGGGACAGCGCACCATGCTAATCACCAGAGCTGTGAGGAGGGACAGCGCACCATGCTAATCACCAAAGCCTGTGAGGGGGACAGTGCACCATGCTAATCACCAGGCCTGTGAGGAGGGACAGCACACCATGCTAATCACCAGAGCCTGTGAGGGGGACAGTGCACCATGCTAATCACCAGGGCCTGTGAGAGGGGACAGCGCACCATGCTAATCACCAGGGCCTGTGAGGAGGGACAGCGCACCATGCTAATCACCAGGACATGTGAGGTGGGACAGCGCACCATGCTAATCACCAGGGCCTGTGAGGAGGGACAGCACACCATGCTAATCACCAGGACATGTGAGGAGGGACAGCGCACATGCAAATCACCAGGGCCTGTGAAAAGGGACAGCGCACCATGCTAATCACCCGGGCCTGTGAGAGAGGACAATGCACCATGCTAATCACCAGGGCCTGTGAGAGAGGACAGCGCACCATGCTAATCACCAGGGCCTGTGAGAGGGTCAGTGCACCATGCTAATCACCAGGGCCTGTGAGGACGGACAGCACACCATGCTAATCACCAAGGCCTGTGAGGAGGGACAATGCACCATGTTAATCAACAGGGCCCGTGAGAGGGGACAGCACACCATGCTAATCACCAGGGCCTGTGAGAGGGGACAGCGCACCATGCTAATCACCAGGGCCTGTGAGGACGGACAGCACACAATGCTAATCAGCAGAGCTGTGAGGAGGGACAGCGCACCATGCTAATCACCAGGGCCTGTGAGGAGGGACAGCGCACCATGCTAATCACCAGGACATGTGAGGAGGGCCAGCGCACCATGCTAATCACCAGAGCTGTGAGGAGGGACAGCGCACCATGCTAATCACCAGAGCTGTGAGGAGGGACAGCGCACCATGCTAATCACCAAAGCCTGTGAGGAGGGACAGCACACCATGCTAATCACCAGGACATGTGAGGAGGGACAGCGCACCATGCAAATCACCAGGGCCTGTGAAAGGGGACAGCGCACCATGCTAATCACCCGGGCCTGTGAGAGAGGACAATGCACCATGCTAATCACCAGGGCCTGTGAGAGAGGACAGCGCACCAAGCTAATCACCAGGGCCTGTGAGAGGGGACAGTGCACCATGGTAATCACCAGGGCCTGTGAGGAGGGACAGCGCACCATGCTAATCACCAGGGCCTGTGAGGAGGGACAGCGCACCATGCTTATCACCAGGGCCTGTGAGGAGGGACAGCGCACCATGCTGATCACCAGGGCCTGTGAGAGGTGACAGCGCACCATGCTAATCACCAGAGCCTGTGAGAGGGGACAGCACACCATGCTATCACCAGGGCCTGTGAGAGGGGACAGCGCTCCATGCTAATCACCAGGGCCTGTGAGGATGGACAGCACACCATGCTAATCACCAAGGCCTGTGAGGAGGGACAGCGCACCATGCTAATCACCAGAGCTGTGAGGAGGGACAGCGCACCATGCTAATCACCAGAGCTGTGAGGAGGGACAGCGCACCATGCTAATCACCAAAGCCTGTGAGGGGGACAGTGCACCATGCTAATCACCAGGCCTGTGAGGAGGGACAGCACACCATGCTAATCACCAGAGCCTGTGAGGGGGACAGTGCACCATGCTAATCACCAGGGCCTGTGAGAGGGGACAGCGCACCATGCTAATCACCAGGGCCTGTGAGGAGGGACAGCGCACCATGCTAATCACCAGGACATGTGAGGTGGGACAGCGCACCATGCTAATCACCAGGGCCTGTGAGGAGGGACAGCACACCATGCTAATCACCAGGACATGTGAGGAGGGACAGCGCACATGCAAATCACCAGGGCCTGTGAAAAGGGACAGCGCACCATGCTAATCACCCGGGCCTGTGAGAGAGGACAATGCACCATGCTAATCACCAGGGCCTGTGAGAGAGGACAGCGCACCATGCTAATCACCAGGGCCTGTGAGAGGGTCAGTGCACCATGCTAATCACCAGGGCCTGTGAGGACGGACAGCACACCATGCTAATCACCAAGGCCTGTGAGGAGGGACAATGCACCATGTTAATCAACAGGGCCCGTGAGAGGGGACAGCACACCATGCTAATCACCAGGGCCTGTGAGAGGGGACAGCGCACCATGCTAATCACCAGGGCCTGTGAGGACGGACAGCACACAATGCTAATCAGCAGAGCTGTGAGGAGGGACAGCGCACCATGCTAATCACCAGGGCCTGTGAGGAGGGACAGCGCACCATGCTAATCACCAGGACATGTGAGGAGGGCCAGCGCACCATGCTAATCACCAGAGCTGTGAGGAGGGACAGCGCACCATGCTAATCACCAGAGCTGTGAGGAGGGACAGCGCACCATGCTAATCACCAAAGCCTGTGAGGGGGACAGTGCACCATGCTAATCACCAGGGCCTGTGAGGAGGGACAGCACACCATGCTAATCACCAGAGCCTGTGAGGGGGACAGTGCACCATGCTTATCACCAGATCCTTTGAGAGGAGACAGCGCACCATGCTAATCACCACACCTGTGAGAGGTGACAGCACACCATGCTAATCACCACGCCTGTGAGAGGTGACAGCGCACCATGCTAATCACCACGCCTGTGAGAGGTGACAGCGCACCATGCTAATCACCGGGGCCTGTGAGAGAGGAAAGTGCACCATGCTAATCACCAGGGCCTGTGAGGGGGACAGTGCACCATGGTAATCACCAGGGCCCGTGAGAGGGGACAGCGCACCACGCTAATCACCAGGGCCTGTGAGAGGGGACAGCGCACCATGCTAATCACCAGGGCCTGTGAGAGGGGACAGCGCACCATGCTAATCACCAGGGCCTGTGAGGAGGGACAGTGCACCATGTTTATCACCAGGGCCTTTGAGAGGAGACAGCGCACCATGCTAATCACCATGCTTGTGAGGAGGGACAGCGCATCATGCTAATCACCAGGGCCTGTGAGGGGGACAGTGCACCATGCTAATCACCAGAGCATGTGAGGAGGGACAGCGCACCATGCTAATAACCAGGGCCTGTGAGGAGGGACAGCACACCATGCTAATCACCAGGACATGTGAGGAGGGACAGCGCACTATGCTAATCACCAGGGACTGTGAAAGGGGACAGCGCACCATGCTAATCACCAGGGCCTGTGAGAAGGGACAGTGCATGATGCAAATCACCAGGGCCTGTGAGAGGGGACAGCGCACCGTGCTAATCACCAGGGCCTGTGAAAGAGGACAGTGCACCATGCTAATCACCAGGGCCTGTGAGAGAGGACAGTGCACCATGCTAATCACCAGAACCTGTGAGAGGGGACAGTGCACCATACTAATAACCAGGGCCTGTGAGGAGGGACAGCGCACCATGGTAATCACGAGGGCCTGTGAGAGGGGATAGTGCACCATGCTAATCACCAGGGCCTGTGAGAGGAGACGGCACACCATGCTAATCACCAGGGCCTGTGAGAGGGGACAGCGCACCATGCTAATCACCAGGGCCTGTGAGGACGGACAGCACACCATGCTAATCACCAAGGCCTGTGAGGAGGGACAATGCACCATGTTAATCACCAGGGCCCGTGAGAGGGGACAGCACACCATGCTAATCACCAGGGCCTGTGAGAGGGGACAGCGCACCATACTAATAACCAGGGCCTGTGAGGAGGGACAGCGCACCATGGTAATCACGAGGGCCTGTGAGAGGGGATAGTGCACCATGCTAATCACCAGGGCCTGTGAGAGGGGACAGCGCACCATCCTAATCACCAGGGCCTGTGAGGACGGACAGCACACCATGCTAATCACCAAGGCCTGTGAGGAGGGACAGCGCACCATGCTAATCACCAGGGCCTGTGAGGAGGGACAGCGCACCATGCTAATCACCAGGACATGTGAGGAGGGACAGCGCACCATGCTAATCACCAGAGCTGTGAGGAGGGACAGCGCACCATGCTAATCACCAGAGCTGTGAGGAGGGACAGCGCATCATGCTAATCACCAAAGCCTGTGAGGGGGACAGTGCACCATGCTAATCGCCAGGGCCTGTGAGGAGGGACAGCACACCATGCTAATCACCAGGGCCTGTGAGAGGGGACAGCGCACCATGCTAATCACCAGGGCCTGTGAGGAGGGACAGCGCACCATGCTAATCACCAGGACATGTGAGGTGGGACAGCGCACCATGCTAATCACCAGGGCCTGTGAGGAGGGACAGCACACCATGCTAATCACCAGGACATGTGAGGAGGGACAGCGCACCATGCAAATCACCAGGGCCTGTGAAAGGGGACAGCGCACCATGCTAATCACCCGGGCCTGTGAGAGAGGACAATGCACCATGCTAATCACCAGGGCCTGTGAGAGAGGACAGCGCACCAAGCTAATCACCAGGGCCTGTGAGAGGGGACAGTGCACCATGGTAATCACCAGGGCCTGTGAGGAGGGACAGCGCACCATGCTAATCACCAGGGCCTGTGAGGAGGGACAGCGCACCATGCTTATCACCAGGGCCTGTGAGGAGGGACAGCGCACCATGCTGATCACCAGGGCCTGTGAGAGGTGACAGCGCACCATGCTAATCACCAGAGCCTGTGAGAGGGGACAGCACACCATGCTATCACCAGGGCCTGTGAGAGGGGACAGCGCACCATGCTAATCACCCGGGCCTGTGAGGATGGACAGCACACCATGCTAATCACCAAGGCCTGTGAGGAGGGACAGCGCACCATGCTAATCACCAGAGCTGTGAGGAGGGACAGCGCACCATGCTAATCACCAGAGCTGTGAGGAGGGACAGCGCACCATGCTAATCACCAAAGCCTGTGAGGGGGACAGTGCACCATGCTAATCACCAGGCCTGTGAGGAGGGACAGCACACCATGCTAATCACCAGAGCCTGTGAGGGGGACAGTGCACCATGCTAATCACCAGGGCCTGTGAGAGGGGACAGCGCACCATGCAAATCACCAGGGCCTGTGAGGAGGGACAGCGCACCATGCTAATCACCAGGACATGTGAGGTGGGACAGCGCACCATGCTAATCACCAGGGCCTGTGAGGAGGGACAGCACACCATGCTAATCACCAGGACATGTGAGGAGGGACAGCGCACATGCAAATCACCAGGGCCTGTGAAAAGGGACAGCGCACCATGCTAATCACCCGGGCCTGTGAGAGAGGACAATGCACCATGCTAATCACCAGGGCCTGTGAGAGAGGACAGCGCACCATGCTAATCACCAGGGCCTGTGAGAGGGTCAGTGCACCATGGTAATCACCAGGGCCTGTGAGGAGGGACAGCGCACCATGCTAATCACCAGGGCCTGTGAGGAGGGACAGCGCACCATGCTTATCTCCAGGGCCTGTGTGGAGGGACAGCGCACCATGCTAATCACCGGGGCCTGTGAGGAGGGACAGCGCACCATGCTAATCACCAGGGCCTGTGAGGAGGGACAGCGCACCATGCTGATCACCAGGGCCTGTGAGAGGTGACAGCGCACCATGCTAATCACCAGAGCCTGTGAGGGGGACAGTGCACCATGCTAATCACCAGGGCCTGTGAGGAGGGACAGCACACCATGCTAATCACCAGGGCCTGTGAGGGGGACAGTGCATCATGCTAATCACCAGGGCCTGTGAGAGGGGACAGCGCACCATGCTAATCACCAGGGCCTGTGAGGAGGGACAGCGCACGATGCGAATCACCAGGACATGTGAGGTGGGACAGCGCACCATGCTAATCACCAGGGCCTGTGAGGAGGGACAGCACACCATGCTAATCACCAGGACATGTGAGGAGGGACAGCGCACCATGCAAATCACCAGGGCCTGTGAAAGGGGGCAGCGCACCATGCTAATCACCAGGGCCTGTGAGAGAGGACAGTGCACCATGCTAGTCACCAGGGCCTGTGAGAGCGGACAGCGCACCATGCTAATCACCAGGGCCTGTGAGAGGGGACAGTGCACCATGATAATCACCAGGGCCTGTAAGGAGAGACATCGCACCATGCTAATCACCAGGGCCTGTGAGGAGGGACAGCGCACCATGCTAATCACCAGGGCCTGTGAGGAGGGACAGCGCACCATGCTAATCACCAGGGCCTGTGAGGAGGGACAGCGCACCATGCTAATCACCAGGGCCTGTGAGGAGGGACATCGCACCATGCTAATCACCAGGGCCTGTGAGAGGTGACAGCGCACCATGGTAATCACCAGGGCCTGTGAGGAGGAACAGCGCACCCTGCTAATCACCAGGGCCTGTGAGTGGGGACAGTGCACCATGCAAATCAGCAGGGCCTGTGAGAGGGGACAGCGCACCATGCTAAACACCAGTGCCTGTGAGGAGGGACAGCGCACCGTGCTAATCACCAGTGCCTGTGAGAGGGGACAGTGCACCATGCTAATCACCAGTGCCTGTGAGAGGGGACAGTGCACCATGCTAATCACCAGGGCCTGTGAGAGGGGACAGTGCACCATGCTAATCACCAGTGCCTGTGGGAGGGGACAGTGCACCGTGCTAATTACCAGGGCCTGTGAGAGGGGACAGTGAACCAAGCTAATCACCAGGGCCTGTGAGAGGGGACAGCGCACCAGGCTAATCACCAGGACCTGTCAGGAGGGACAGCGCAACATGCTAATCACCAGGGCCTGTGAGGACGGACAGCGCACCATGCTAATCACCAGGGCCTGTGAGGACGGACAGCGCACCATGCTAATCACCACGGCCTGTAAGAGGGGATAGCGCACCATGCTAATCACCATGCCTGTGAGAGGGGACAGTGCACCATGCTAATCATCAGGCCGGTGAGGAGGGACCGCGCACCTTGCTAATCACCACACCTGTGACGAGGGGCTGCACACCAAACTAATCACCAGGGCCTGAGAGAGGAGACAGCGCACCATGCTAATCACCAGGGCCTGTGAGAGGGGCCAGTGCACCATGCTAATCACCCGGGCCTGTGAGAGAGGACAATGCACCATGCTAATCACCAGGGCCTGTGAGAGAGGACAGCGCACCATGCTAATCACCAGGGCCTGTGAGAGGGGACAGTGCACCATGGTAATCACCAGGGCCTGTGAGGAGGGACAGCGCACCATGCTAATCACCAGGGCCTGTGAGAAGGGACAGTGCACCATGCTAATCACCAGAAGCTGTGAGAGGGGACAGCACATCATGCTAATCACCAGGGCCTGTGAGAGGGGACAGCGCACCATGCTAATCACCAGGGCCTGTGAGGACGGACAGCACACCATGCTAATCACCAGGGCCTGTGAGGACGGACAGCACACCATGCTAATCACCAAGGCCTGTGAGGAGGGACAGTGCACCATGCTAATCACCAGAACCTGTGAGAGGGGACAGCACACCATGCTAATCACCAGGGCCTGTGAGAGGGGACAGCGCACCATGCTAATCACCAGGGCCTGTGAGGACGGACAGCACACCATGCTAATCACCAAGGCCTGTGAGGAGGGACAGTGCACCATGCTAATCACCAGAACCTGTGAGAGGGGACAGCACACCATGCTAATCACCAGGGCCTGTGAGAGGGGACAGCGGACCATGCTAATCACCAGGGCCTGTGAGGACGGACAGCACACCATGCTAATCACCAAGGCCTGTGAGGAGGGACAGTGCACCATGCTAATCACCAGAACCTGCGAGAAGGAACAGCACACCATGCTAATCACCAGGGCCTGTGAGAGGGGACAGCGCACCATCCTAATCACCAGGGCCTGTGAGGAGGGACAGCACACCATGCTAATCACCAAGGCCTGTGAGGAGGGACAGCGCACCATGCTAATCACCAGGGCCTGTGAGGAGGGACAGCGCACCATGCTAATCACCAGGACATGTGAGGAGGGACAGCGCACCATGCTAATCACCAGAGCTGTGAGGAGGGACAGCGCACCATGCTAATCACCAGAGCTGTGAGGAGGGACAGCGCACCATGCTAATCACCAAAGCCTGTGAGGGGGACAGTGCACCATGCTAATCGCCAGGGCCTGTGAGGAGGGACAGCACACCATGCTAATCACCAGAGCCTGTGAGGGGGACAGTGCACCATGCTAATCACCAGGGCCTGTGAGAGGGGACAGCGCACCATGCTAATCACCAGGGCCTGTGAGGAGGGACAGCGCACCATGCTAATCACCAGGACATGTGAGGTGGGACAGCGCACCATGCTAATCACCAGGGCCTGTGAGGAGGGACAGCACACCATGCTAATCACCAGGACATGTGAGGAGGGACAGCGCACCATGCAAATCACCAGGGCCTGTGAAAGGGGACAGCGCACCATGCTAATCACCCGGGCCTGTGAGAGAGGACAATGCACCATGCTAATCACCAGGGCCTGTGAGAGAGGACAGCGCACCAAGCTAATCACCAGGGCCTGTGAGAGGGGACAGTGCACCATGGTAATCACCAGGGCCTGTGAGGAGGGACAGCGCACCATGCTAATCACCAGGGCCTGTGAGGAGGGACAGCGCACCATGCTTATCACCAGGGCCTGTGAGGAGGGACAGCGCACCATGCTAATCACCGGGGCCTGTGAGGAGGGACAGCGCACCATGCTAATCACCAGGGCCTGTGAGGAGGGACAGCGCACCATGCTGATCACCAGGGCCTGTGAGAGGTGACAGCGCACCATGCTAATCACCAGAGCCTGTGAGAGGGGACAGCACACCATGCTAATCACCAGGGCCTGTGAGAGGGGACAGCGCACCATGCTAACCACCAGGGCCTGTGAGGACGGACAGCACACCATGCTAATCACCAAGGCCTGTGAGGAGGGACAGTGCACCATGCTAATCACCAGAACCTGTGAGAGGGGACAGCACACCATGCTAATCACCAGAGCCTGTGAGAGGGGATAGCGCACCATGCTAATCACCAGGGCCTGTGAGGACGGACAGCACACCATGCTAATCACCAAGGCCTGTGAGGAGGGACAGTGCACCATGCTAATCACCAGAACCTGCGAGAGGGAACAGCACACCATGCTAATCACCAGGGCCTGTGAGAGGGGACAGCGCACCATCCTAATCACCAGGGCCTGTGAGGACGGACAGCACACCATGCTAATCACCAAGGCCTGTGAGGAGGGACAGCGCACCATGCTAATCACCAGGGCCTGTGAGGAGGGACAGCGCACCATGCTAATCACCAGGACATGTGTGGAGGGACAGCGCACCATGCTAATCACCAGAGCTGTGAGGAGGGACAGCGCACCATGCTAATCACCAGAGCTGTGAGGAGGGACAGCGCACCATGCTAATCACCAAAGCCTGTGAGGGGGACAGTGCACCATGCTAATCACCAGGGCCTGTGAGGAGGGACAGCACACCATGCTAATCACCAGAGCCTGTGAGGGGGACAGTGCACCATGCTAATCACCAGGGCCTGTGAGAGGGGACAGCGCACCATGCTAATCACCAGGGCCTGTGAGGAGGGACAGCGCACCATGCTAATCACCAGGACATGTGAGGTGGGACAGCGCACCATGCTAATCACCAGGGCCTGTGAGGAGGGACAGCACACCATGCTAATCACCAGGACATGTGAGGAGGGACAGCGCACCATGCAAATCACCAGGGCCTGTGAAAGGGGACAGCGCACCATGCTAATCACCCGGGCCTGTGAGAGAGGACAATGCACCATGCTAATCACCAGGGCCTGTGAGAGAGGACAGCGCACCATGCTAATCACCAGGGCCTGTGAGAGGGGACAGCGCACCATGCTAATCACCAGGGCCTGTGAGGAGGGACAGCGCACGATGCTAATCACCAGGACATGTGAGGTGGGACAGCGCACCATGCTAATCACCAGGGCCTGTGAGGAGGGACAGCACACCATGCTAATCACCAGGACATGTGAGGAGGGACAGCGCACCATGCAAATCACCAGGGCCTGTGAAAGGGGGCAGCGCACCATGCTAATCACCAGGGCCTGTGAGAGAGGACAGTGCACCATGCTAGTCACCAGGGCCTGTGAGAGCGGACAGCGCACCATGCTAATCACCAGGGCCTGTGAGAGGGGACAGTGCACCATGATAATCACCAGGGCCTGTGAGGAGAGACAGCGCACCATGCTAATCACCAGGGCCTGTGAGGAGGGACAGCGCACCATGCTAATCACCAGGGCCTGTGAGGAGGGACAGCGCACCATGCTAATCACTAGGGCCTGTGAGGAGGGACAGCGCACCATGCTAATCACCAGGGCCTGTGAGGAGGGACATCGCACCATGCTAATCACCAGGGCCTGTGAGAGGTGACAGCGCACCATGGTAATCACCAGGGCCTGTGAGGACGGACAGCACACCATGCAAATCACCAAGGCCTGTGAGGAGGGACAGTGCACCATGCTAATCACCTGAACCTGCGAGAGGGAACAGCACACCATGCTAATCACCAGGGCCTGTGAGAGGGGACAGCGCACCATCCTAATCACCAGGGCCTGTGAGGACGGACAGCACACCATGCTAATCACCAAGGCCTGTGAGGAGGGACAGCGCACCATGCTAATCACCAGGGCCTGTGAGGAGGGACAGCGCACCATGCTAATCACCAGGACATGTGAGGAGGGACAGCGCACCATGCTAATCACCAGAGCTGTGAGGAGGGACAGCGCACCATGCTAATCACCAGAGCTGTGAGGAGGGACAGCGCACCATGCTAATCACCAAAGCCTGTGAGGGGGACAGTGCACCATGCTAATCACCAGGGCCTGTGAGGAGGGACAGCACACCATGCTAATCACCAGAGCCTGTGAGGGGGACAGTGCACCATGCTAATCACCAGGGCCTATGAGAGGGGACAGCGCACCATGCTAATCACCAGGGCCTGTGAGGAGGGACAGCGCACCATGCTAATCACCAGGACATGTGAGGTGGGACAGCGCACCATGCTAATCACCAGGGCCTGTGAGGAGGGACAGCACACCATGCTAATCACCAGGACATGTGAGGAGGGACAGCGCACCATGCAAATCACCAGGGCCTGTGAAAGGGGACAGCGCACCATGCTAATCACCCGGGCCTGTGAGAGAGGACAATGCACCATGCGAATCACCAGGGCCTGTGAGAGAGGACAGCGCACCATGGTAATCACCAGGGCCTGTGAGGAGGGACAGCGCACCATGCTAATCACCAGGGCCTGTGAGGAGGGACAGCGCACCATGCTTATCACCAGGGCCTGTGAGGAGGGACAGCGCACCATGCTAAGCACCGGGGCCTGTGAGGAGGGACAGCGCACCATGCTAATCACCAGGGCCTGTGAGGAGGGACAGCGCACCATGCTGATCACCAGGGCCTGTGAGAGGTGACAGCGCAACATGCTAATCACCAGAGCCTGTGAGGGGGACAGTGCACCATGCTAATCACCAGGGCCTGTGAGGAGGGACAGCACACCATGCTAATCACCAGGGCCTGTGAGGGGGACAGTGCATCATGCTAATCACCCGGGCCTGTGAGAGAGGACAATGCACCATGCGAATCACCAGGGCCTGTGAGAGGGGACAGTGCACCATGGTAATCACCAGGGCCTGTGAGGAGGGACAGCGCACCATGCTAATCACCAGGGCCTGTGAGGAGGGACAGCGCACCATGCTTATCACCAGGGCCTGTGAGGAGGGACAGCGCACCATGCTAATCACCGGGGCCTGTGAGGAGGGACAGCGCACCATGCTAATCACCAGGGCCTGTGAGGAGGGACAGCGCACCATGCTGATCACCAGGGCCTGTGAGAGGTGACAGCGCAACATGCTAATCACCAGAGCCTGTGAGGGGGACAGTGCACCATGCTAATCACCAGGGCCTGTGAGGAGGGACAGCACACCATGCTAATCACCAGGGCCTGTGAGGGGGACAGTGCATCATGCTAATCACCAGGGCCTGTGAGAGGGGACAGCGCACCATGCTAATCACCAGGGCCTGTGAGGAGGGACAGCGCACGATGCTAATCACCAGGACATGTGAGGTGGGACAGCGCACCATGCTAATCACCAGGGCCTGTGAGGAGGGACAGCACACCATGCTAATCACCAGGACATGTGAGGAGGGACAGCGCACCATGCAAATCACCAGGGCCTGTGAAAGGGGGCAGCGCACCATGCTAATCACCAGGGCCTGTGAGAGAGGACAGTGCACCATGCTAGTCACCAGGGCCTGTGAGAGCGGACAGCGCACCATGCTAATCACCAGGGCCTGTGAGAGGGGACAGTGCACCATGATAATCACCAGGGCCTGTGAGGAGAGACAGCGCACCATGCTAATCACCAGGGCCTGTGAGGAGGGACAGCGCACCATGCTAATCACCAGGGCCTGTGAGGAGGGACAGCGCACCATGCTAATCACCAGGGCCTGTAAGGAGGGACAGCGCACCATGCTAATCACCAGGGCCTGTGAGGAGGGACATCGCACCATGCTAATCACCAGGGCCTGTGAGAGGTGACAGCGCACCATGGTAATCACCAGGGCCTGTGAGGAGGAACAGCGCACCCTGCTAATCACCAGGGCCTGTGAGTGGGGACAGTGCACCATGCAAATCAGCAGGGCCTGTGAGAGGGGACAGCACACCATGCTAAACACCAGTGCCTGTGAGGAGGGACAGCGCACCGTGCTAATCACCAGTGCCTGTGAGAGGGGACAGTGCACCATGCTAATCACCAGTGCCTGTGAGAGGGGCAGTGCACCATGCTAATCACCAGGGCCTGTGAGAGGGGACAGTGCACCATGCTAATCACCAGTGCCTGTGGAAGGGGACAGTGCACCGTGCTAATTACCAGGGCCTGTGAGAGGGGACAGTGAACCAAGCTAATCACCAGGGCCTGTGAGAGGGGACAGCGCACCAGGCTAATCACCAGGACCTGTCAGGAGGGACAGCGCAACATGCTAATCACCAGGGCCTGTGAGGACGAACAGCGCACCATGCTAATCACCAGGGCCTGTGAGGACGGACAGCGCACCATGCTAATCACCAGGGCCTGTAAGAGGGGATAGCGCACCATGCTAATCACCATGCCTGTGAGAGGGGACAGCGCACCGTGCTAATCATCAGGCCGGTGAGGAGGGACCGCGCACCTTGCTAATCACCACACCTGTGACGAGGGGCTGCACACCAAACTAATCACCAGCGCCAGAGAGAGGAGACAGCGCACCATGCTAATCACCAGGGCCTGTGAGAGGGGCCAGTGCACCATGCTAATCACCCGGGCCTGTGAGAGAGGACAATGCACCATGCTAATCACCAGGGCCTGTGAGGAGGGACAGCGCACCATGCTAATCACCAGGGCCTGTAAGGAGGGACAGCGCACCATGCTAATCACCAGGGCCTGTGAGGAGGGACATCGCACCATGCTAATCACCAGGGCCTGTGAGAGGTGACAGCGCACCATGGTAATCACCAGGGCCTGTGAGGAGGAACAGCGCACCCTGCTAATCACCAGGGCCTGTGAGTGGGGACAGTGCACCATGCAAATCAGCAGGGCCTGTGAGAGGGGACAGCACACCATGCTAAACACCAGTGCCTGTGAGGAGGGACAGCGCACCGTGCTAATCACCAGTGCCTGTGAGAGGGGACAGTGCACCATGCTAATCACCAGTGCCTGTGAGAGGGGCAGTGCACCATGCTAATCACCAGGGCCTGTGAGAGGGGACAGTGCACCATGCTAATCACCAGTGCCTGTGGAAGGGGACAGTGCACCGTGCTAATTACCAGGGCCTGTGAGAGGGGACAGTGAACCAAGCTAATCACCAGGGCCTGTGAGAGGGGACAGCGCACCAGGCTAATCACCAGGACCTGTCAGGAGGGACAGCGCAACATGCTAATCACCAGGGCCTGTGAGGACGAACAGCGCACCATGCTAATCACCAGGGCCTGTGAGGACGGACAGCGCACCATGCTAATCACCAGGGCCTGTAAGAGGGGATAGCGCACCATGCTAATCACCATGCCTGTGAGAGGGGACAGCGCACCGTGCTAATCATCAGGCCGGTGAGGAGGGACCGCGCACCTTGCTAATCACCACACCTGTGACGAGGGGCTGCACACCAAACTAATCACCAGCGCCTGAGAGAGGAGACAGCGCACCATGCTAATCACCAGGGCCTGTGAGAGGGGCCAGTGCACCATGCTAATCACCCGGGCCTGTGAGAGAGGACAATGCACCATGCTAATCACCAGGGCCTGTGAGAGAGGACAGCGCACCATGCTAATCACCAGGGCCTGTGAGAGGGGACAGTGCACCATGGTAATCACCAGGGCCTGTGAGGAGGGACAGCGCACCATGCTAATCACCAGGGCCTGTGAGAAGGGACAGTGCACCATGCTAATCACCAGAAGCTGTGAGAGGGGACAGCACATCATGCTAATCACCAGGGCCTGTGAGAGGGGACAGCGCACCATGCTAATCACCAGGGCATGTGAGGACGGACAGCACACCATGCTAATCACCAGGGCCTGTGAGGACGGACAGCACACCATGCTAATCACCAAGGCCTGTGAGGAGGGACAGTGCACCATGCTAATCACCAGAACCTGTGAGAGGGGACAGCACACCATGCTAATCACCAGGGCCTGTGAGAGGGGACAGCGCACCATGCTAATCACCAGGGCCTGTGAGGACGGACAGTACACCATGCTAATCACCAAGGCCTGTGAGGAGGGACAGTGCACCATGCTAATCACCAGAACCTGTGAGAGGGGACAGCACACCATGCTAATCACCAGGGCCTGTGAGAGGGGACAGCGCACCATGCTAATCACCAGGGCCTGTGAGGACGGACAGCACACCATGCTAATCACCAAGGCCTGTGAGGAGGGACAGTGCACCATGCTAATCACCAGAACCTGCGAGAGGGAACAGCGCACCATGCTAATCACCAGGGCCTGTGAGAGGGGACAGCGCACCATCCTAATCACCAGGGCCTGTGAGGACGGACAGCACACCATGCTAATCACCAAGGCCTGTGAGGAGGGACAGCGCACCATGCTAATCACCAGGGCCTGTGAGGAGGGACAGCGCACCATGCTAATCACCAGGACATGTGAGGAGGGACAGCGCACCATGCTAATCACCAGAGCTGTGAGGAGGGACAGCGCACCATGCTAATCACCAGAGCTGTGAGGAGGGACAGCGCACCATGCTAATCACCAAAGCCTGTGAGGGGGACAGTGCACCATGCTAATCGCCAGGGCCTGTGAGGAGGGACAGCACACCATGCTAATCACCAGAGCCTGTGAGGGGGACAGTGCACCATGCTAATCACCAGGGCCTGTGAGAGGGGATAGCGCACCATGCTAATCACCAGGGCCTGTGAGGAGGGACAGCGCACCATGCTAATCACCAGGACATGTGAGGTGGGACAGCGCACCATGCTAATCACCAGGGCCTGTGAGGAGGGACAGCACACCATGCTAATTACCAGGACATGTGAGGAGGGACAGCGCACCATGCAAATCACCAGGGCCTGTGAAAGGGGATAGCGCACCATGCTAATCACCCGGGCCTGTGAGAGAGGACAATGCACCATGCTAATCACCAGGGCCTGTGAGAGAGGACAGCGCACCAAGCTAATCACCAGGTCCTGTGAGAGGGGACAGTGCACCATGGTAATCACCAGGGCCTGTGAGGAGGGACAGCGCACCATGCTAATCACTAGGGCCTGTGAGGAGGGACAGCGCACCATGCTTATCACCAGGGCCTGTGAGGAGGGACAGCGCACCATGCTAATCACCGGGGCCTGTGAGGAGGGACAGCGCACCATGCTAATCCCCAGGGCCTGTGAGGAGGGACAGCGCACCATGCTGATCACCAGGGCCTGTGAGAGGTGACAGCGCACCATGCTAATCACCAGAGCCTGTGAGGGGGACAGTGCACCATGCTAATCACCAGGGCCTGTGAGGAGGGACAGCACACCATGCTAATCACCAGGGCCTGTGAGGGGGACAGTGCACCATGCTAATCACCAGGGCCTGTGAGAGGGGACAGCGCACCATGCTAATCACCAGGGCCTGTGAGGAGGGACAGCGCACCATGCTAATCACCAGGACATGTGAGGTGGGACAGCGCACCATGCTGATCACCAGGGCCTGTGAGGAGGGACAGCACACCATGCTAATCACCAGGACATGTGAGGAGGGACAGCGCACCATGCAAATCACCAGGGCCTGTGAAAGGGGATAGCGCACCATGCTAATCACCCGGGCCTGTGAGAGAGGACAATGCACCATGCTAATCACCAGGGCCTGTGAGAGAGGACAGCGCACCAAGCTAATCACCAGGTCCTGTGAGAGGGGACAGTGCACCATGGTAATCACCAGGGCCTGTGAGGAGGGACAGCGCACCATGCTAATCACTAGGGCCTGTGAGGAGGGACAGCGCACCATGCTTATCACCAGGGCCTGTGAGGAGGGACAGCGCACCATGCTAATCACCGGGGCCTGTGAGGAGGGACAGCGCACCATGCTAATCCCCAGGGCCTGTGAGGAGGGACAGCGCACCATGCTGATCACCAGGGCCTGTGAGAGGTGACAGCGCACCATGCTAATCACCAGAGCCTGTGAGGGGGACAGTGCACCATGCTAATCACCAGGGCCTGTGAGGAGGGACAGCACACCATGCTAATCACCAGGGCCTGTGAGGGGGACAGTGCACCATGCTAATCACCAGGGCCTGTGAGAGGGGACAGCGCACCATGCTAATCACCAGGGCCTGTGAGGAGGGACAGCGCACCATGCTAATCACCAGGACATGTGAGGTGGGACAGCGCACCATGCTGATCACCAGGGCCTGTGAGGAGGGACAGCACACCATGCTAATCACCAGGACATGTGAGGAGGGACAGCGCACCATGCAAATCACCAGGGCCTGTGAAAGGGGATAGCGCACCATGCTAATCACCCGGGCCTGTGAGAGAGGATAATGCACCATGCTAATCACCAGGGCCTGTGAGAGAGGACAGCGCACCAAGCTAATCACCAGGTCCTGTGAGAGGGGACAGTGCACCATGGTAATCACCAGGGCCTGTGAGGAGGGACAGCGCACCATGCTAATCACCAGGGCCTGTGAGGAGGGACAGCGCACCATGCTTATCACCAGGGCCTGTGAGGAGGGACAGCGCACCATGCTAATCACCGGGGCCTGTGAGGAGGGACAGCGCACCATGCTAATCACCAGGGCCTGTGAGGAGGGACAGCGCACCATGCTGATCACCAGGGCCTGTGAGAGGTGACAGCGCACCATGCTAATCACCAGAGCCTGTGAGGGGGACAGTGCACTATGCTAATCACCAGGGCCTGTGAAAGGGGATAGCGCACCATGCTAATCACCCGGGCCTGTGAGAGAGGATAATGCACCATGCTAATCACCAGGGCCTGTGAGAGAGGACAGCGCACCAAGCTAATCACCAGGTCCTGTGAGAGGGGACAGTGCACCATGGTAATCACCAGGGCCTGTGAGGAGGGACAGCGCACCATGCTAATCACCAGGGCCTGTGAGGAGGGACAGCGCACCATGCTTATCACCAGGGCCTGTGAGGAGGGACAGCGCACCATGCTAATCACCGGGGCCTGTGAGGAGGGACAGCGCACCATGCTAATCACCAGGGCCTGTGAGGAGGGACAGCGCACCATGCTGATCACCAGGGCCTGTGAGAGGTGACAGCGCACCATGCTAATCACCAGAGCCTGTGAGGGGGACAGTGCACGATGCTAATCACCAGGACACGTGAGGTGGGACAGCGCACCATGCTAATCACCAGGGCCTGTGAGGAGGGACAGCACACCATGCTAATCACCAGGACATGTGAGGAGGGACAGCGCACCATGCAAATCACCAGGGCCTGTGAAAGGGGGCAGCGCACCATGCTAATCACCAGGGCCTGTGAGAGAGGACAGTGCACCATGCTAGTCACCAGGGCCTGTAAGAGCGGACAGCGCACCATGCTAATCACCAGGGCCTGTGAGAGGGGACAGTGCACCATGATAATCACCAGGGCCTGTGAGGAGAGACAGCGCACCATGCTAATCACCAGGGCCTGTGAGGAGGGACAGAGCACCATGCTAATCACCAGGGCCTGTGAGGAGGGACAGCGCACCATGCTAATCACCAGGGCCTGTGAGGAGGGACAGCGCACCTTGCTAATCACCAGGGCCTGTGAGGAGGGACATCGCACCATGCTAATCACCAGGGCCTGTGAGAGGTGACAGCGCACCATGGTAATCACCAGGGCCTGTGAGGAGGAACAGCGCACCATGCTAATCACCAGGGCCTGTGAGTGGGGACAGCGCACCATGCTAATCACCAGGGTCTGTGAGAGGGGACAGCGCACCATGCTAAACACCAGTGCCTGTGAGGAGGGACAGCGCACCGTGCTAATCACCAGTGCCTGTGAGAGGGGACAGTGCACCATGCTAATCACCAGTGCCTGTGAGAGGGGACAGTGCACCATGCTAATCACCAGGGCCTGTGAGAGGGGACAGTGCACCATGCTAATCACCAGTGCCTGTGAGAGGGGACAGTGCACCGTGCTAATTACCAGGGCCTGTGAGAGGGGACAGTGAACCAAGCTAATCACCAGGGCCTGTGAGAGGGGACAGCGCACCAGGCTAATCACCAGGACCAGTCAGGAGGGACAGTGCACCATGCTAATCACCAGTGCCTGTGAGAGGGGACAGTGCACCATGCTAATCACCAGGGCCTGTGAGAGGGGACAGTGCACCGTGCTAATTACCAGGGCCTGTGGGAGGGGACAGCGCACCATGCTAATCACCAGGGCCTGTGAGAGGGGACAGCGCACCAGGCTAATCACCAGGACCTGTCAGGAGGGACAGCGCAACATGCTAATCACCAGGGCCTGTGAGGACGGACAGCGCACCATGCTAATCACCAGGGCCTGTGAGGACGGACAGCGCACCATGCTAATCACCAGGGCCTGTAAGAGGGGATAGCGCACCATGCTAATCACCATGCCTGTGAGAGGGGACAGCGCACCATGCTAATCATAAGGCCGGTGAGGAGGGACCGCGCACCTTGCTAATCACCACACCTGTGACGAGGGGCTGCACACCAAACTAATCACCAGGGCCTGAGAGAGGAGACAGCGCACCATGCTAATCACCAGGGCCTGTGAGAGGGGCCAGTGCACCATGCTAATCACCCGGGCCTGTGAGAGAGGACAATGCACCATGCTAATCACCAGGGCCTGTGAGAGAGGACAGCGCACCATGCTAATCACCAGGGCCTGTGAGAGGGGACAGTGCACCATGGTAATCACCAGGGCCTGTGAGGAGGGACAGCGCACCATGCTTATCACCAGGGCCTGTGAGGAGGGACAGCGCACCATGCTAATCACCGGGGCCTGTGAGGAGGGACAGCGCACCATGCTAATCACCAGGGCCTGTGAGGAGGGACAGCGCACCATGCTGATCACCAGGGCCTGTGAGAGGTGACAGCGCACCATGCTAATCACCAGAGCCTGTGAGGGGGACAGTGCACCATGCTAATCACCAGGGCCTGTGAGGAGGGACAGCACACCATGCCAATCACCAGGGCCTGTGAGGGGGACAGTGCATCATGCTAATCACCAGGGCCTGTGAGAGGGGACAGCGCACCATGCTAATCACCAGGGCCTGTGAGGAGGGACAGCGCACGATGCTAATCACCAGGACATGTGAGGTGGGACAGTGCACCATGCTAATCACCAGGGCCTGTGAGGAGGGACAGCACACCATGCTAATCACCAGGACATGTGAGGAGGGACAGCGCACCATGCAAATCACCAGGGCCTGTGAAAGGGGGCAGCGCACCATGCTAATCACCAGGGCCTGTGAGAGAGGACAGTGCACCATGCTAATCACCAGGGCCTGTGAGAGCGGACAGCGCACCATGCTAATCACCAGGGCCTGTGAGAGGGGACAGTGCACCATGATAATCACCAGGGCCTGTGAGGAGAGACAGCGCATCATGCTAATCACCAGGGCTTGTGAGGAGGGACAGCGCACCATGCTAATCACCAGGGCCTGTGAGGAGGGACAGCGCACCATGCTAATCACCAGGGCCTGTGAGGAGGGACAGCGCACCATGCTAATCACCAGGGCCTGTGAGGAGGGACATCGCACCATGCTAATCACCAGGGCCGTTGAGAGGTGACAGCGCACCATGGTAATCACCAGGGCCTGTGAGGAGGAACAGCGCACCATGCTAATCACCAGGGCCTGTGAGTGGGGACAGTGCACCATGCAAATCAGCAGGGCCTGTGAGAGGGGACAGCGCACCATGCTAAACACCAGTGCCTGTGAGGAGGGACAGCGCACCGTGCTAATCACCAGTGCCTGTGAGAGGGGACAGTGCACCATGCTAATCACCAGTGCCTGTGAGAGGGGACAGTGCACCATGCTAATCACCAGGGCCTGTGAGAGGGGACAGCGCACCATGCTTATCACCAGAGCTGTGCGGAGGGACAATGCACCATGCTAATCACCAGGGCCTGTGAGAGGGGATAGCGCACCATGCTAATCACCAGAGCCTGTGAGAGGGGACAGCGCACCATGCTAATTACCAGAGCCTGTGAGGCGGGACAATGCACCATGCTAATCACCAGAGCCTGTGAGAGGGAACAGCGCACCATGCTAATCTCCAGTGCCAGTGAGGAGGGACCGCGCACCATGCTAATCACCACACCTGTGACGAGGGGCTGCACACCAAACGAATCACCAGGGCCTGAGAGAGGAGACAGCGCACCATGCTAATCACCACGCCTGTGAGTGGGGACAGCGCACCATGCTAATCACCAGGGCCTGTGAGAGGGGACAGTGCACCTGCTAATCACCAGAGCTGTGAGGATGGACAATGCACCATGCTAATCACCAGGGCCTGTGAGAGGAGACAGCGCACCATGCTAATCACCAGAGCCTGTGAGAGGTGACAGGGCACCATGCTAATCACCAGGGCCTGTGAGAGGGGACAGTGCACCATGCTAATCACCAGAGCCTGTGAGGGGGACAGTGCACCATGCTAATCACCAGGGCCTGTGAGGGGGACAGTGCACCATGCTAATCACCAGGGCCTGGGAGGAGGGACAGCGCACCATGCTAATCACCAGAGCTGTTAGGAGGGACAGCGCACCATGCTAATCACCAGGGCCTGTGAGGAGGGACAGCGCACCATGCTAATCACCAGAGCCTGTGAGGGGGACAGTGCACCATGCTAATCACCAGGGCCTGTGAGGAGGGACAGCGCACCATGCTAATCACCAGAGCTGTGAGGAGGGACAGCGCACCATGCTAATCACCAGGGCCTGTGAGGAGGGACAGCGCACCATGCTAATCACCAGAGCCTGTGAGGGGGACAGTGCACCATGCTAATCACCAGGGCCTGTGAGAGGGGACAGTGCACCATGCTAATCACCAAGGCCTGTGAGAGGGGACAGTGCACCATGCTAATCACCAGAGCTGCGAGGAGGGACAGCGCACCATGCTAATCACCAGGGCCTGTGAGAGGGGACAGTGCACCATGCTAATCACCACGGCTGTGAGGAGGGACAGTGCACCATGCTAATCACCAGGGCCTGTGAGAGGAGACAGCGCACAATGCTAATCACCAGGGCCTGTGAGAGGGGACAGCGCACCATGCTAATCACCAGGGCCTGTGAGAGGAGACAGCGCACCATGCTAATCACCAGAGCTGTGAAGAGGGACAATGCACCATGCTAATCACCAGATCCTGTGAAAGAGGACAGTGCACCATGTTAATCACCAGGGCCTGTGAGGAGGGAGAGCGCACCATGGTAATCACGAGGGCCTGTGAGAGGGGACACTGCACCATGCTAATCACCAGGGCCCTTGAGAGGGGACAGCACACCATGCTAATCACCAGGGCCTGTGAGAGGGAACAGCGCACCATGCTAATCACCAGGGCCTGTGAGAGGGGACAGCGCACCATGCTAATCACCTGGGCCTGTGAGGACGGACAGCACACCATGCTAATCACCAGAGCTGTGAGGAGGGACAGCGCACCATGCTAATCACCAGAGCCTGTGAGGAGGGACAGTGCACCATGCTAATCTCCAGTGCCTGTGAGGAGGGACCGCGCACCATGCTAATCACGACTCCTGTGACGAGGGGCTGCACACCAAACTAATCACCAGGGCCTGAGAGAGGAGACAGCGCACCATGCTAATCACCACGCCTGTGAGTGGGGACAGCGCACCATGCTAATCACCAGGGCCTGTGAGAGGGGACAGTGCACCTGCTAATCACCAGAGCTGTGAGGATGGACAATGCACCATGATTATCACCAGGGCCAGTGAGAGGAGACAGCGCACCATGCTAATCACCACGCCTGTGAGAGGTGACAGGGCACCATGCTAATCACCAGGGCCTGTGAGGGGGACAGTGCACCATACTTATCACCAGGGCCTTTGAGAGGGGATAGCGCACCATGCTAATCACCAGGGTCTGTGAGGGGGACAGTGCACCATGCTAATAACCAGGACATGTGAGGAGGGACAGCGCACCATGCTAATCACCAGAGCCGGTGAGGAGGGACAGCGCACCATGCTAATCACCAGAGCCTGTGAGGAGGGACAGTGCACCATGCTAATCACCAGAGCTGTGAGGAGGGACAGCGCACCATGCTAATCACCAGAGCCTGTGAGCGGGACAGTGCACCATGCTAATCCCCAGAGCCTGTGAGAGGGGACAGCGCACCATGCTAATCACCAGGGCCTGTGAGAGGGGACAGCGCACCATGCTAATCACCAGGACCTGTGAGAGGGAACAGTGCACCATGCTAATCACCAGGGCCTGTGAGGAGGGACAGCGCACCATGCTAATCACCAGGGCCTGTGAGGGGGACAGCGCACCATGCTAATCACCAGGGCCTGTGAGAGGGCACAGCGCACCATGCTAATCACCAGGACATGTGAGGTGGGACAGTGCACCATGCTAATCACCAGGGCCTGTGAGAGGGGACAGTGCACGATGCAAATCACCAGGGCCTGTGAGGACGGACAGCGCACCATGCTAATCACCAGGGCCTGTGAGGACGGACAGCGCACCATGCTAATCACCATGGCCTGTAAGAGGGGATAGCGCACCATGCTAATCACCATGCCTGTGAGAGGGGACAGCGCACCATGCTAATCATCAGGCCGGTGAGGAGGGACCGCGCACCTTGCTAATCACCACACCTGTGACGAGGGGCTGCACACCAAACTAATCACCAGGGCCTGAGAGAGGAGACAGCGCACCATGCTAATCACCAGGGCCTGTGAGAGGGGCCAGTGCACCATGCTAATCACCCGGGCCTGTGAGAGAGGACAATGCACCATGCTAATCACCAGGGCCTGTGAGAGAGGACAGCGCACCATGCTAATCACCAGGGCCTGTGAGAGGGGACAGTGCACCATGGTAATCACCAGGGCCTGTGAGGAGGGACAGCGCACCATGCTTATCACCAGGGCCTGTGAGGAGGGACAGCGCACCATGCTAATCACCGGGGCCTGTGAGGAGGGACAGCGCACCATGCTAATCACCAGGGCCTGTGAGGAGGGACAGCGCACCATGCTGATCACCAGGGCCTGTGAGAGGTGACAGCGCACCATGCTAATCACCAGAGCCTGTGAGGGGGACAGTGCACCATGCTAATCACCAGGGCCTGTGAGGAGGGACAGCACACCATGCCAATCACCAGGGCCTGTGAGGGGGACAGTGCATCATGCTAATCACCAGGGCCTGTGAGAGGGGACAGCGCACCATGCTAATCACCAGGGCCTGTGAGGAGGGACAGCGCACGATGCTAATCACCAGGACATGTGAGGTGGGACAGCGCACCATGCTAATCACCAGGGCCTGTGAGGAGGGACAGCACACCATGCTAATCACCAGGACATGTGAGGGGGGACAGCGCACCATGCAAATCACCAGGGCCTGTGAAAGGGGGCAGCGCAGCATGCTAATCACCAGGGCCTGTGAGAGAGGACAGTGCACCATGCTAATCACCAGGGCCTGTGAGAGCGGACAGCGCACCATGCTAATCACCAGGGCCTGTGAGAGGGGACAGTGCACCATGATAATCACCAGGGCCTGTGAGGAGAGACAGCGCATCATGCTAATCACCAGGGCTTGTGAGGAGGGACAGCGCACCATGCTAATCACCAGGGCCTGTGAGGAGGGACAGCGCACCATGCTAATCACCAGGGCCTGTGAGGAGGGACAGCGCACCATGCTAATCACCAGGGCCTGTGAGGAGGGACATCGCACCATGCTAATCACCAGGGCCTGTGAGAGGTGACAGCGCACCATGGTAATCACCAGGGCCTGTGAGGAGGAACAGCGCACCATGCTAATCACCAGGGCCTGTGAGTGGGGACAGTGCACCATGCAAATCAGCAGGGCCTGTGAGAGGGGACAGCGCACCATGCTAAACACCAGTGCCTGTGAGGAGGGACAGCGCACCGTGCTAATCACCAGTGCCTGTGAGAGGGGACAGTGCACCATGCTAATCACCAGTGCCTGTGAGAGGGGACAGTGCACCATGCTAATCACCAGGGCCTGTGAGAGGGGACAGCGCACCATGCTTATCACCAGAGCTGTGCGGAGGGACAATGCACCATGCTAATCACCAGGGCCTGTGAGAGGGGATAGCGCACCATGCTAATCACCAGAGCCTGTGAGAGGGGACAGCGCACCATGCTAATTACCAGAGCCTGTGAGGCGGGACAATGCACCATGCTAATCACCAGAGCCTGTGAGAGGGAACAGCGCACCATGCTAATCTCCAGTGCCAGTGAGGAGGGACCGCGCACCATGCTAATCACCACACCTGTGACGAGGGGCTGCACACCAAACGAATCACCAGGGCCTGAGAGAGGAGACAGCGCACCATGCTAATCACCACGCCTGTGAGTGGGGACAGCGCACCATGCTAATCACCAGGGCCTGTGAGAGGGGACAGTGCACCTGCTAATCACCAGAGCTGTGAGGATGGACAATGCACCATGCTAATCACCAGGGCCTGTGAGAGGAGACAGCGCACCATGCTAATCACCAGAGCCTGTGAGAGGTGACAGGGCACCATGCTAATCACCAGGGCCTGTGAGAGGGGACAGTGCACCATGCTAATCACCAGAGCCTGTGAGGGGGACAGTGCACCATGCTAATCACCAGGGCCTGTGAGGGGGACAGTGCACCATGCTAATCACCAGGGCCTGGGAGGAGGGACAGCGCACCATGCTAATCACCAGAGCTGTTAGGAGGGACAGCGCACCATGCTAATCACCAGGGCCTGTGAGGAGGGACAGCGCACCATGCTAATCACCAGAGCCTGTGAGGGGGACAGTGCACCATGCTAATCACCAGGGCCTGTGAGGAGGGTCAGCGCACCATGCTAATCACCAGAGCTGTGAGGAGGGACAACGCACCATGCTAATCACCAGGGCCTGTGAGGAGGGACAGCGCACCATGCTAATCACCAGAGCTGTGAGGAGGGACAACGCACCATGCTAATCACCAGGGCCTGTGAGGAGGGACAGCGCACCATGCTAATCACCAGAGCCTGTGAGGGGGACAGTGCACCATGCTAATCACCAGGGCCTGTGAGAGGGGACAGTGCACCATGCTAATCACCAAGGCCTGTGAGAGGGGACAGTGCACCATGCTAATCACCAGAGCTGCGAGGAGGGACAGCGCACCATGCTAATCACCAGGGCCTGTGAGAGGGGACAGTGCACCATGCTAATCACCACGGCTGTGAGGAGGGACAGTGCACCATGCTAATCACCAGGGCCTGTGAGAGGAGACAGCGCACCATGCTAATCACCAGAGCAGTGAAGAGGGACAATGCACCATGCTAATCACCAGATCCTGTGAAAGAGGACAGTGCACCATGTTAATCACCAGGGCCTGTGAGGAGGGAGAGCGCACCATGGTAATCACGAGGGCCTGTGAGAGGGGACACTGCACCATGCTAATCACCAGGGCCCTTGAGAGGGGACAGCACACCATGCTAATCACCAGGGCCTGTGAGAGGGAACAGCGCACCATGCTAATCACCAGGGCCTGTGAGAGGGGACAGCGCACCATGCTAATCACCTGGGCCTGTGAGGACGGACAGCACACCATGCTAATCACCAGAGCTGTGAGGAGGGACAGCGCACCATGCTAATCACCAGAGCCTGTGAGGAGGGACAGTGCACCATGCTAATCTCCAGTGCCTGTGAGGAGGGACCGCGCACCATGCTAATCACGACTCCTGTGACGAGGGGCTGCACACCAAACTAATCACCAGGGCCTGAGAGAGGAGACAGCGCACCATGCTAATCACCACGCCTGTGAGTGGGGACAGCGCACCATGCTAATCACCAGGGCCTGTGAGAGGGGACAGCGCACCATGCTAATCACCAGGGCCTGTGAGTTGGGACAGTGCACCTGCTAATCACCAGAGCTGTGAGGAGGGACAGCGCACCATGCTAATCACCAGGGCCTGTGAGAGGAGACAGCGCACCATGCTAATCAGCAGAGCCTGTGAGAGGTGACAGGGCACCATACTAATCACCAGGGCCTGTGAGAGGGGACAGTGCACCATGCTAATCACCAGGGCCTTTGAGAGGGGACAGCGCACCATGCAATTCACCAGAGCCTGTGAGGGGGACAGTGCACCATGCTAATCACCAGGGCCTGTGAGGAGGGACAGCGCACCATGCTAATCACCAGAGCTGTGAGGAGGGACAGCGCACCATGCTAATCACCAGGGCCTGTGAGGAGGGACAGCGCACCATGCTAATCACCAGAGCCTGTGAGGGGGACAGTGCACCATGCTAATCACCAGGGCCTGTGAGGAGGGACAGCGCACCATGCTAATCACCAGAGCTGTGAGGAGGGACAGCGCACCATGCTAATCACCAGAGCCAGTGAGGGGGACAGTGCACCATGCTAATCACCAGGGCCTGTGAGGAGGGACAGCGCACCATGCTAATCACCAGAGCTGTGAGGAGGGACAGCGCACCATGCTAATCACCAGGGCCTGTGAGGAGGGACAGCGCACCATGCTAATCACCAGAGCCTGTGAGGGGGACAGTGCACCATGCTAATCACCAGGGCCTGTGAGGAGGGACAGCGCACCATGCTAATCACCAGAGCTGTGAGGAGGGACAGCGCACCATGCTAATCACCAGAGCCAGTGAGGGGGACAGTGCACCATGCTAATCACCAGGGCCTGTGAGGAGGGACAGCGCACCATGCTAATCACCAGAGCTGTGAGGAGGGACAGCGCACCATGCTAATCACCAGGGCCTGTGAGGAGGGACAGCGCACCATGCTAATAACCAGGACATGTGAGGAGGGACAGCGCACCATGCTAATCACCAGAGCTGTGAGGAGGGACAGCGCACCATGCTAATCACCAGAGCCTGTGAGGGGGACAGTGCACCATGCTAATCACCAGGGCCTGTGAGAGGGGACAGCGCACCATGCTAATCACCAGAGCCTGTGAGAGGGGACAGCGCACCATGCTAATCACCAGGGCCTTTGAGAGGGGACAGCGCACCATGGTAATCACCAGGACCTGTGAGAGGGAACAGTGCACCATGCTAATCACCAGGGCCTGTGAGGAGGGACAGCGCACCATGCTAATCACCAGGACATGTGAGGTGGGACAGCGCACCATGCTAATCACCAGGGCCTGTGAGGGTGACAGCGCACCATGCTAATCACCAGGGCCTGTGAGAGGGGCCAGTGCACCATGCTAATCACCAGGGCCTGTGAGGAGGGACAGCGCACCATGCTAATCACCAGGACATGTGAGGTGGGACAGCGCACCATGCTAATCACCAGTGCCTGTGAGAGGGGACAGTGCACGATGCAAATCACCCGGGCCTGTGAGAGGGAACAGCGCACCATGCCAATCACCAGGGCCTGAGAGAGGTGACAGCGCACCATGCTAATCACCACGTCTGTGAGAGGGGACAGCACAGCATGCTAATCACCAGGGCCTGTGAGAGGGGACAGTGCACCATGCTAATCACCAAGGCCTGTGAGAGGGGACAGTGCACCATGCTAATCACCAGAGCTGCGAGGAGGGACAGCGCACCATGCTAATCACCAGGGCCTGTGAGAGGGGACAGTGCACCATGCTAATCACCACGGCTGTGAGGAGGGACAGTGCACCATGCTAATTACCAGGGCCTGTGAGAGGAGACAGCGCACAATGCTAATCACCAGGGCCTGTGAGAGGGGACAGCGCACCATGCTAATCACCAGGGCCTGTGAGAGGAGACAGCGCACCATGCTAATCACCAGAGCTGTGAAGAGGGACAGTGCACCATGCTAATCACCAGATCCTGTGAAAGAGGACAGTGCACCATGTTAATCACCAGGGCCTGTGAGGAGGGACAGCACACCATGGTAATCACGAGGGCCTGTGAGAGGGGACACTGCACCATGCTAATCACCAGGGCCCGTGAGAGGGGACAGCACACCATGCTAATCACCAGGGCCTGTGAGAGGGAACAGCGCACCATGCTAATCACCAGGGCCTGTGAGAGGGGACAGCGCACCATGCTAATCACCTGGGCCTGTGAGGACGGACAGCACACCATGCTAATCACCAGAGCTGTGAGGAGGGACAGCGCACCATGCTAATCACCAGAGCCTGTGAGGAGGGACAGTGCACCATGCTAATCTCCAGTGCCTGTGAGGAGGGACCGCGCACCATGCTAATCAGCAAACCTGTGACGAGGGGCTGCACACCAAACTTATCACCAGGGCCTGAGAGAGGAGACAGCGCACCATGCTAATCACCAGGGCCTGTGAGAGGGGACAGCGCCCCATGCTAATCACCAGAGCTGTGAGGATGGACAATGCACCATGATTATCACCAGGGCCTTTGAGGGGAGACAGCGCACCATGCTAATCGCCACATCTGTGAGAGGTGACAGGGCACCATGCTAATCACCAGGGCCTGTGAGGGGGACAGTGCACCATACTTATCACCAGGGCCTGTCAGAGGGGCAGCACACCATGCTAATCACCAGGACCTGTGAGGGGGCAGTGCACCATGCTTATCACCAGTGCCTTTGAGGAGGGACAGCGCACCATGCTAATCACCAGGGCCTGTGAGGAGGGACAGCGCACCATGCTAATAACCAGGACATGTGAGGAGGGACAGCGCACCATGCTAATCACCAGAGCTGTGAGGAGAGACAGTGCACCATGCTAATCACCAGAGCCTGTGAGGGGGACAGTGCACCATGCTAATCACCAGAGCTGTGAGGAGGGACAGCGCACCATGCTAATGACCAGAGCCTGTGAGAGGGGACAGTGCACCATGCTAATCACCAGGGCCTGTGAGAGGGGACAGTGCACCATGCTAATCACCAGGGCCTGTGAGAGGGGACAGCGCACCATGTTAATCACCAGGGCCTGTGAGAGGGGACAGTGCACCATGCTAATCACCAGGGCCTGTGAGAGGGGACAGTGCACCATGCTAATCACCAGGGCCTGTGAGAGGGGACAGCGCACCATGTTAATCACCAGGGCCTGTGAGAGGGGACAGTGCACCATGCTAATCACCAGGGCCTGTGAGTGGGGACAGTGCACCATGCTAATCACCAGCACCTGTGAGAGGGGACAGGGCATCTTGCTAATCACCAGCACCTGTGAGAGGGGACAGGGCATCTTCCTAATCACCAGGGCCTGTGAGAGGGGACAGTGCACCATGCTAATCACCAGGGCCTGTGAGTGGGGACAGTGCACCATGCTAATCACCAGCACCTGTGAGAGGGGACAGGGCATCTTGCTAATCACCAGGGCCTGTGAGAGGGGACAGCGCACCATGCTAATCACCAGGGCCTGTGAGAGGGGACAGCGCACCATGTTGATCACCAGGGCCTGTGAGAGGGGACAGCGCACCATGCTAATCACCAGGGCCTGTGAGGACGGACAGCGCACCATGCTAATCACCAGAGCCTGTGAGGAGTGACAGCGCACCAAGCTAATCACCAGGGCCTGTTGAGAGGGGACAGTGCACCATGCTAATCACCAGAGCCTGTGAGGAGGGACAGCGCACCAAGCTAATCACCAGGGCCTGTTGAGAGGGGACAGTGCACCATGCTAATTACCACGCCTGTGAGGCGGGACAGCGCACCATGCTAATCACCAGGGCATGTGAGAGGGGACAGTGCACCATGCTAATCACCAGGGCCTGTGAGGAGGGACAGCGCACCATGCTAATCACCAGGGCCTGTGAGAGGGGACAGCGCACCATGCTAATCACCAGGGCCTGTGAGAGGGGACAGCGCACCATGCTAATCACCAGGGTCTGTGAGAGGGGACAGCGCACCATGCTAATCATCAGGGCCTGTGAGGAGTGACAGCGCACATTGTTAATCACCAGGGCCTGTGAGGAGGGACAGCGCACCATGCAAATCACCAGTGCCTGTGAGGAGGGACAGCGCACCATGCTAATCACCAGGGCCTGTGAGAGGGGACAGTGCACCATGCTAATCACCAGGGCCTGTGAGGACGGACAGCACACCATGCTAATCACCAGGGCCGGTGAGGAGGGACAGCGCACCATGCTAATCACCAAGGCCTGTGAGAGGGGACAGCGCACCATGCTTATCACCAGAGCTGTGCGGAGGGACAATGCACCATGCTAATCACCACGGCCTGTGAGAGGGGATAGCGCACCATGCTAATCACCAGAGCCTGTGAGAGGGGACAGCGCACCATGCTAATCACCAGAGCCTGTGAGGCGGGACAATGCATCATGCTAATCACCAGAGCCTGTGAGAGGGAACAGCGCACCATGCTAATCTCCAGTGCCAGTGAGGAGGGACCGCGCACCATGCTAATCATCACACCTGTGACGAGGGGCTGCTAACCAAACGAATCACCAGGGCCTGAGAGAGGAGACAGCGCACCATGCTAATCACCACGACTGTGAGTGGGGACAGCGCACCATGCTAATCACCAGGGCCTGTGAGTTGGGACAGTGCACCTGCTAATCACCAGAGCTGTGAGGAGGGACAGCGCACCATGCTAATCACCAGGGCCTGTGAGAGGAGACAGCGCACCATGCTAATCACCAGAGCCTGTGAGAGGTGACAGGGCACCATACTAATCACCAGGGCCTGTGAGAGGGGACAGTGCACCATGCTAATCACCAGGGCCTTTGAGAGGGGACAGCGCACCATGCTATTCACCAGAGCCTGTGAGGGGGACAGTGCACCATGCTAATCACCAGGGCCTGTGAGGAGGGACAGCGCACCATGCTAATCACCAGAGCTGTGAGGAGGGACAGCGCACCATGCTAATCACCAGGGCCTGTGAGGAGGGACAGCGCACCATGCTAATCACCAGAGCCTGTGAGGGGGACAGTGCACCATGCTAATCACCAGGGCCTGTGAGGAGGGACAGCGCACCATGCTAATCACCAGAGCTGTGAGGAGGGACAGCGCACCATGCTAATCACCAGAGCCTGTGAGGGGGACAGTGCACCATGCTAATCACCAGGGCCTGTGAGGAGGGACAGCGCACCATGCTAATCACCAGAGCTGTGAGGAGGGACAGCGCACCATGCTAATCACCAGGGCCTGTGAGGAGGGACAGCGCACCATGCTAATAACCAGGACATGTGAGGAGGGACAGCGCACCATGCTAATCACCAGAGCTGTGAGGAGGGACAGCGCACCATGCTAATCACCAGAGCCTATGAGGGGGACAGTGCACCATGCTAATCACCAGGGCCTGTGAGAGGGGACAGCGCACCATGCTAATCACCAGAGCCTGTGAGAGGGGACAGCGCACCATGCTAATCACCAGGGCCTTTGAGAGGGGACAGCGCACCATGGTAATCACCAGGACCTGTGAGAGGGAACAGTGCACCATGCTAATCACCAGGGCCTGTGAGGAGGGACAGCGCACCATGCTAATCACCAGGACATGTGAGGTGGGACAGCGCACCATGCTAATCACCAGGGCCTGTGAGGGTGACAGCGCACCATGCTAATCACCAGGGCCTGTGAGAGGGGCCAGTGCACCATGCTAATCACCAGGGCCTGTGAGGAGGGACAGCGCACCATGCTAATCACCAGGACATGTGAGGTGGGACAGCGCACCATGCTAATCACCAGTGCCTGTGAGAGGGGACAGTGCACGATGCAAATCACCCGGGCCTGTGAGAGGGGACAGTGCACCATGCCAATCACCAGGGCCTGAGAGAGGTGACAGCGCACCATGCTAATCACCACGTCTGTGAGAGGGGACAGCACAGCATGCTAATCACCAGGGCCTGTGAGAGGGGACAGTGCACCATGCTAATCACCAAGGCCTGTGAGAGGGGACAGTGCACCATGCTAATCACCAGAGCTGCGAGGAGGGACAGCGCACCATGCTAATCACCAGGGCCTGTGAGAGGGGACAGTGCACCATGCTAATCACCACGGCTGTGAGGAGGGACAGTGCACCATGATAATTACCAGGGCCTGTGAGAGGAGACAGCGCACAATGCTAATCACCAGGGCCTGTGAGAGGGGACAGCGCACCATGCTAATCACCAGGGCCTGTGAGAGGAGACAGCGCACCATGCTAATCACCAGAGCTGTGAAGAGGGACAGTGCACCATGCTAATCACCAGATCCTGTGAAAGAGGACAGTGCACCATGTTAATCACCAGGGCCTGTGAGGAGGGACAGCACACCATGGTAATCACGAGGGCCTGTGAGAGGGGACATTGCACCATGCTAATCACCAGGGCCCGTGAGAGGGGACAGCACACCATGCTAATCACCAGGGCCTGTGAGAGGGAACAGCGCACCATGCTAATCACCAGGGCCTGTGAGAGGGGACAGCGCACCATGCTAATCACCTGGGCCTGTGAGGACGGACAGCACACCATGCTAATCACCAGAGCTGTGAGGAGGGACAGCGCACCATGCTAATCACCAGAGCCTGTGAGGAGGGACAGTGCACCATGCTAATCTCCAGTGCCTGTGAGGAGGGACCGCGCACCATGCTAATCAACAAACCTGTGACGAGGGGCTGCACACCAAACTTATCACCAGGGCCTGAGAGAGGAGACAGCGCACCATGCTAATCACCAGGGCCTGTGAGAGGGGACAGCGCACCATGCTAATCACCAGAGCTGTGAGGATGGACAATGCACCATGATTATCACCAGGGCCTTTGAGGGGAGACAGCGCACCATGCTAATCGCCACATCTGTGAGAGGTGACAGGGCACCATGCTAATCACCAGGGCCTGTGAGGGGGACAGTGCACCATACTTATCACCAGGGCCTGTCAGAGGGGCAGCACACCATGCTAATCACCAGGGCCTGTGAGGGGGCAGTGCACCATGCTTATCACCAGTGCCTTTGAGGAGGGACAGCGCACCATGCTAATCACCAGGGCCTGTGAGGAGGGACAGCGCACCATGCTAATAACCAGGACATGTGAGAGGGGACAGCGCACCATGTTAATCACCAGGGCCTGTGAGAGGTGACAGGGCACCATGCTAATCACCAGGGCCTGTGAGGGGGACAGTGCACCATACTTATCACCAGGGCCTTTGAGAGGGGATAGCGCACCATGCTAATCACCAGGGTCTGTGAGGGGGACAGTGCACCATGCTAATAACCAGGACATGTGAGGAGGGACAGCGCACCATGCTAATCACCAGAGCCGGTGAGGAGGGACAGCGCACCATGCTAATCACCAGAGCCTGTGAGGAGGGACAGTGCACCATGCTAATCACCAGAGCTGTGAGGAGGGACAGCGCACCATGCTAATCACCAGAGCCTGTGAGCGGGACAGTGCACCATGCTAATCCCCAGAGCCTGTGAGAGGGGACAGCGCACCATGCTAATCACCAGGGCCTGTGAGAGGGGACAGCGCACCATGCTAATCACCAGGACCTGTGAGAGGGAACAGTGCACCATGCTAATCACCAGGGCCTGTGAGGAGGGACAGCGCACCATGCTAATCACCAGGGCCTGTGAGGGGGACAGCGCACCATGCTAATCACCAGGGCCTGTGAGAGGGCACAGCGCACCATGCTAATCACCAGGACATGTGAGGTGGGACAGTGCACCATGCTAATCACCAGGGCCTGTGAGAGGGGACAGTGCACGATGCAAATCACCAGGGCCTGTGAGGACGGACAGCGCACCATGCTAATCACCAGGGCCTGTGAGGACGGACAGCGCACCATGCTAATCACCATGGCCTGTAAGAGGGGATAGCGCACCATGCTAATCACCATGCCTGTGAGAGGGGACAGCGCACCATGCTAATCATCAGGCCGGTGAGGAGGGACCGCGCACCTTGCTAATCACCACACCTGTGACGAGGGGCTGCACACCAAACTAATCACCAGGGCCTGAGAGAGGAGACAGCGCACCATGCTAATCACCAGGGCCTGTGAGAGGGGCCAGTGCACCATGCTAATCACCCGGGCCTGTGAGAGAGGACAATGCACCATGCTAATCACCAGGGCCTGTGAGAGAGGACAGCGCACCATGCTAATCACCAGGGCCTGTGAGAGGGGACAGTGCACCATGGTAATCACCAGGGCCTGTGAGGAGGGACAGCGCACCATGCTTATCACCAGGGCCTGTGAGGAGGGACAGCGCACCATGCTAATCACCGGGGCCTGTGAGGAGGGACAGCGCACCATGCTAATCACCAGGGCCTGTGAGGAGGGACAGCGCACCATGCTGATCACCAGGGCCTGTGAGAGGTGACAGCGCACCATGCTAATCACCAGAGCCTGTGAGGGGGACAGTGCACCATGCTAATCACCAGGGCCTGTGAGGAGGGACAGCACACCATGCCAATCACCAGGGCCTGTGAGGGGGACAGTGCATCATGCTAATCACCAGGGCCTGTGAGAGGGGACAGCGCACCATGCTAATCACCAGGGCCTGTGAGGAGGGACAGCGCACGATGCTAATCACCAGGACATGTGAGGTGGGACAGCGCACCATGCTAATCACCAGGGCCTGTGAGGAGGGACAGCACACCATGCTAATCACCAGGACATGTGAGGGGGGACAGCGCACCATGCAAATCACCAGGGCCTGTGAAAGGGGGCAGCGCAGCATGCTAATCACCAGGGCCTGTGAGAGAGGACAGTGCACCATGCTAATCACCAGGGCCTGTGAGAGCGGACAGCGCACCATGCTAATCACCAGGGCCTGTGAGAGGGGACAGTGCACCATGATAATCACCAGGGCCTGTGAGGAGAGACAGCGCATCATGCTAATCACCAGGGCTTGTGAGGAGGGACAGCGCACCATGCTAATCACCAGGGCCTGTGAGGAGGGACAGCGCACCATGCTAATCACCAGGGCCTGTGAGGAGGGACAGCGCACCATGCTAATCACCAGGGCCTGTGAGGAGGGACATCGCACCATGCTAATCACCAGGGCCTGTGAGAGGTGACAGCGCACCATGGTAATCACCAGGGCCTGTGAGGAGGAACAGCGCACCATGCTAATCACCAGGGCCTGTGAGTGGGGACAGTGCACCATGCAAATCAGCAGGGCCTGTGAGAGGGGACAGCGCACCATGCTAAACACCAGTGCCTGTGAGGAGGGACAGCGCACCGTGCTAATCACCAGTGCCTGTGAGAGGGGACAGTGCACCATGCTAATCACCAGTGCCTGTGAGAGGGGACAGTGCACCATGCTAATCACCAGGGCCTGTGAGAGGGGACAGCGCACCATGCTTATCACCAGAGCTGTGCGGAGGGACAATGCACCATGCTAATCACCAGGGCCTGTGAGAGGGGATAGCGCACCATGCTAATCACCAGAGCCTGTGAGAGGGGACAGCGCACCATGCTAATTACCAGAGCCTGTGAGGCGGGACAATGCACCATGCTAATCACCAGAGCCTGTGAGAGGGAACAGCGCACCATGCTAATCTCCAGTGCCAGTGAGGAGGGACCGCGCACCATGCTAATCACCACACCTGTGACGAGGGGCTGCACACCAAACGAATCACCAGGGCCTGAGAGAGGAGACAGCGCACCATGCTAATCACCACGCCTGTGAGTGGGGACAGCGCACCATGCTAATCACCAGGGCCTGTGAGAGGGGACAGTGCACCTGCTAATCACCAGAGCTGTGAGGATGGACAATGCACCATGCTAATCACCAGGGCCTGTGAGAGGAGACAGCGCACCATGCTAATCACCAGAGCCTGTGAGAGGTGACAGGGCACCATGCTAATCACCAGGGCCTGTGAGAGGGGACAGTGCACCATGCTAATCACCAGAGCCTGTGAGGGGGACAGTGCACCATGCTAATCACCAGGGCCTGTGAGGGGGACAGTGCACCATGCTAATCACCAGGGCCTGGGAGGAGGGACAGCGCACCATGCTAATCACCAGAGCTGTTAGGAGGGACAGCGCACCATGCTAATCACCAGGGCCTGTGAGGAGGGACAGCGCACCATGCTAATCACCAGAGCCTGTGAGGGGGACAGTGCACCATGCTAATCACCAGGGCCTGTGAGGAGGGTCAGCGCACCATGCTAATCACCAGAGCTGTGAGGAGGGACAACGCACCATGCTAATCACCAGGGCCTGTGAGGAGGGACAGCGCACCATGCTAATCACCAGAGCTGTGAGGAGGGACAACGCACCATGCTAATCACCAGGGCCTGTGAGGAGGGACAGCGCACCATGCTAATCACCAGAGCCTGTGAGGGGGACAGTGCACCATGCTAATCACCAGGGCCTGTGAGAGGGGACAGTGCACCATGCTAATCACCAAGGCCTGTGAGAGGGGACAGTGCACCATGCTAATCACCAGAGCTGCGAGGAGGGACAGCGCACCATGCTAATCACCAGGGCCTGTGAGAGGGGACAGTGCACCATGCTAATCACCACGGCTGTGAGGAGGGACAGTGCACCATGCTAATCACCAGGGCCTGTGAGAGGAGACAGCGCACCATGCTAATCACCAGAGCTGTGAAGAGGGACAATGCACCATGCTAATCACCAGATCCTGTGAAAGAGGACAGTGCACCATGTTAATCACCAGGGCCTGTGAGGAGGGAGAGCGCACCATGGTAATCACGAGGGCCTGTGAGAGGGGACACTGCACCATGCTAATCACCAGGGCCCTTGAGAGGGGACAGCACACCATGCTAATCACCAGGGCCTGTGAGAGGGAACAGCGCACCATGCTAATCACCAGGGCCTGTGAGAGGGGACAGCGCACCATGCTAATCACCTGGGCCTGTGAGGACGGACAGCACACCATGCTAATCACCAGAGCTGTGAGGAGGGACAGCGCACCATGCTAATCACCAGAGCCTGTGAGGAGGGACAGTGCACCATGCTAATCTCCAGTGCCTGTGAGGAGGGACCGCGCACCATGCTAATCACGACTCCTGTGACGAGGGGCTGCACACCAAACTAATCACCAGGGCCTGAGAGAGGAGACAGCGCACCATGCTAATCACCACGCCTGTGAGTGGGGACAGCGCACCATGCTAATCACCAGGGCCTGTGAGAGGGGACAGCGCACCATGCTAATCACCAGGGCCTGTGAGTTGGGACAGTGCACCTGCTAATCACCAGAGCTGTGAGGAGGGACAGCGCACCATGCTAATCACCAGGGCCTGTGAGAGGAGACAGCGCACCATGCTAATCAGCAGAGCCTGTGAGAGGTGACAGGGCACCATACTAATCACCAGGGCCTGTGAGAGGGGACAGTGCACCATGCTAATCACCAGGGCCTTTGAGAGGGGACAGCGCACCATGCAATTCACCAGAGCCTGTGAGGGGGACAGTGCACCATGCTAATCACCAGGGCCTGTGAGGAGGGACAGCGCACCATGCTAATCACCAGAGCTGTGAGGAGGGACAGCGCACCATGCTAATCACCAGGGCCTGTGAGGAGGGACAGCGCACCATGCTAATCACCAGAGCCTGTGAGGGGGACAGTGCACCATGCTAATCACCAGGGCCTGTGAGGAGGGACAGCGCACCATGCTAATCACCAGAGCTGTGAGGAGGGACAGCGCACCATGCTAATCACCAGAGCCAGTGAGGGGGACAGTGCACCATGCTAATCACCAGGGCCTGTGAGGAGGGACAGCGCACCATGCTAATCACCAGAGCTGTGAGGAGGGACAGCGCACCATGCTAATCACCAGGGCCTGTGAGGAGGGACAGCGCACCATGCTAATCACCAGAGCCTGTGAGGGGGACAGTGCACCATGCTAATCACCAGGGCCTGTGAGGAGGGACAGCGCACCATGCTAATCACCAGAGCTGTGAGGAGGGACAGCGCACCATGCTAATCACCAGAGCCAGTGAGGGGGACAGTGCACCATGCTAATCACCAGGGCCTGTGAGGAGGGACAGCGCACCATGCTAATCACCAGAGCTGTGAGGAGGGACAGCGCACCATGCTAATCACCAGGGCCTGTGAGGAGGGACAGCGCACCATGCTAATAACCAGGACATGTGAGGAGGGACAGCGCACCATGCTAATCACCAGAGCTGTGAGGAGGGACAGCGCACCATGCTAATCACCAGAGCCTGTGAGGGGGACAGTGCACCATGCTAATCACCAGGGCCTGTGAGAGGGGACAGCGCACCATGCTAATCACCAGAGCCTGTGAGAGGGGACAGCGCACCATGCTAATCACCAGGGCCTTTGAGAGGGGACAGCGCACCATGGTAATCACCAGGACCTGTGAGAGGGAACAGTGCACCATGCTAATCACCAGGGCCTGTGAGGAGGGACAGCGCACCATGCTAATCACCAGGACATGTGAGGTGGGACAGCGCACCATGCTAATCACCAGGGCCTGTGAGGGTGACAGCGCACCATGCTAATCACCAGGGCCTGTGAGAGGGGCCAGTGCACCATGCTAATCACCAGGGCCTGTGAGGAGGGACAGCGCACCATGCTAATCACCAGGACATGTGAGGTGGGACAGCGCACCATGCTAATCACCAGTGCCTGTGAGAGGGGACAGTGCACGATGCAAATCACCCGGGCCTGTGAGAGGGAACAGCGCACCATGCCAATCACCAGGGCCTGAGAGAGGTGACAGCGCACCATGCTAATCACCACGTCTGTGAGAGGGGACAGCACAGCATGCTAATCACCAGGGCCTGTGAGAGGGGACAGTGCACCATGCTAATCACCAAGGCCTGTGAGAGGGGACAGTGCACCATGCTAATCACCAGAGCTGCGAGGAGGGACAGCGCACCATGCTAATCACCAGGGCCTGTGAGAGGGGACAGTGCACCATGCTAATCACCACGGCTGTGAGGAGGGACAGTGCACCATGCTAATTACCAGGGCCTGTGAGAGGAGACAGCGCACAATGCTAATCACCAGGGCCTGTGAGAGGGGACAGCGCACCATGCTAATCACCAGGGCCTGTGAGAGGAGACAGCGCACCATGCTAATCACCAGAGCTGTGAAGAGGGACAGTGCACCATGCTAATCACCAGATCCTGTGAAAGAGGACAGTGCACCATGTTAATCACCAGGGCCTGTGAGGAGGGACAGCACACCATGGTAATCACGAGGGCCTGTGAGAGGGGACACTGCACCATGCTAATCACCAGGGCCCGTGAGAGGGGACAGCACACCATGCTAATCACCAGGGCCTGTGAGAGGGAACAGCGCACCATGCTAATCACCAGGGCCTGTGAGAGGGGACAGCGCACCATGCTAATCACCTGGGCCTGTGAGGACGGACAGCACACCATGCTAATCACCAGAGCTGTGAGGAGGGACAGCGCACCATGCTAATCACCAGAGCCTGTGAGGAGGGACAGTGCACCATGCTAATCTCCAGTGCCTGTGAGGAGGGACCGCGCACCATGCTAATCAGCAAACCTGTGACGAGGGGCTGCACACCAAACTTATCACCAGGGCCTGAGAGAGGAGACAGCGCACCATGCTAATCACCAGGGCCTGTGAGAGGGGACAGCGCCCCATGCTAATCACCAGAGCTGTGAGGATGGACAATGCACCATGATTATCACCAGGGCCTTTGAGGGGAGACAGCGCACCATGCTAATCGCCACATCTGTGAGAGGTGACAGGGCACCATGCTAATCACCAGGGCCTGTGAGGGGGACAGTGCACCATACTTATCACCAGGGCCTGTCAGAGGGGCAGCACACCATGCTAATCACCAGGACCTGTGAGGGGGCAGTGCACCATGCTTATCACCAGTGCCTTTGAGGAGGGACAGCGCACCATGCTAATCACCAGGGCCTGTGAGGAGGGACAGCGCACCATGCTAATAACCAGGACATGTGAGGAGGGACAGCGCACCATGCTAATCACCAGAGCTGTGAGGAGAGACAGTGCACCATGCTAATCACCAGAGCCTGTGAGGGGGACAGTGCACCATGCTAATCACCAGAGCTGTGAGGAGGGACAGCGCACCATGCTAATGACCAGAGCCTGTGAGAGGGGACAGTGCACCATGCTAATCACCAGGGCCTGTGAGAGGGGACAGTGCACCATGCTAATCACCAGGGCCTGTGAGAGGGGACAGCGCACCATGTTAATCACCAGGGCCTGTGAGAGGGGACAGTGCACCATGCTAATCACCAGGGCCTGTGAGAGGGGACAGTGCACCATGCTAATCACCAGGGCCTGTGAGAGGGGACAGCGCACCATGTTAATCACCAGGGCCTGTGAGAGGGGACAGTGCACCATGCTAATCACCAGGGCCTGTGAGTGGGGACAGTGCACCATGCTAATCACCAGCACCTGTGAGAGGGGACAGGGCATCTTGCTAATCACCAGCACCTGTGAGAGGGGACAGGGCATCTTCCTAATCACCAGGGCCTGTGAGAGGGGACAGTGCACCATGCTAATCACCAGGGCCTGTGAGTGGGGACAGTGCACCATGCTAATCACCAGCACCTGTGAGAGGGGACAGGGCATCTTGCTAATCACCAGGGCCTGTGAGAGGGGACAGCGCACCATGCTAATCACCAGGGCCTGTGAGAGGGGACAGCGCACCATGTTGATCACCAGGGCCTGTGAGAGGGGACAGCGCACCATGCTAATCACCAGGGCCTGTGAGGACGGACAGCGCACCATGCTAATCACCAGAGCCTGTGAGGAGTGACAGCGCACCAAGCTAATCACCAGGGCCTGTTGAGAGGGGACAGTGCACCATGCTAATCACCAGAGCCTGTGAGGAGGGACAGCGCACCAAGCTAATCACCAGGGCCTGTTGAGAGGGGACAGTGCACCATGCTAATTACCACGCCTGTGAGGCGGGACAGCGCACCATGCTAATCACCAGGGCATGTGAGAGGGGACAGTGCACCATGCTAATCACCAGGGCCTGTGAGGAGGGACAGCGCACCATGCTAATCACCAGGGCCTGTGAGAGGGGACAGCGCACCATGCTAATCACCAGGGCCTGTGAGAGGGGACAGCGCACCATGCTAATCACCAGGGTCTGTGAGAGGGGACAGCGCACCATGCTAATCATCAGGGCCTGTGAGGAGTGACAGCGCACATTGTTAATCACCAGGGCCTGTGAGGAGGGACAGCGCACCATGCAAATCACCAGTGCCTGTGAGGAGGGACAGCGCACCATGCTAATCACCAGGGCCTGTGAGAGGGGACAGTGCACCATGCTAATCACCAGGGCCTGTGAGGACGGACAGCACACCATGCTAATCACCAGGGCCGGTGAGGAGGGACAGCGCACCATGCTAATCACCAAGGCCTGTGAGAGGGGACAGCGCACCATGCTTATCACCAGAGCTGTGCGGAGGGACAATGCACCATGCTAATCACCACGGCCTGTGAGAGGGGATAGCGCACCATGCTAATCACCAGAGCCTGTGAGAGGGGACAGCGCACCATGCTAATCACCAGAGCCTGTGAGGCGGGACAATGCATCATGCTAATCACCAGAGCCTGTGAGAGGGAACAGCGCACCATGCTAATCTCCAGTGCCAGTGAGGAGGGACCGCGCACCATGCTAATCATCACACCTGTGACGAGGGGCTGCTAACCAAACGAATCACCAGGGCCTGAGAGAGGAGACAGCGCACCATGCTAATCACCACGACTGTGAGTGGGGACAGCGCACCATGCTAATCACCAGGGCCTGTGAGTTGGGACAGTGCACCTGCTAATCACCAGAGCTGTGAGGAGGGACAGCGCACCATGCTAATCACCAGGGCCTGTGAGAGGAGACAGCGCACCATGCTAATCACCAGAGCCTGTGAGAGGTGACAGGGCACCATACTAATCACCAGGGCCTGTGAGAGGGGACAGTGCACCATGCTAATCACCAGGGCCTTTGAGAGGGGACAGCGCACCATGCTATTCACCAGAGCCTGTGAGGGGGACAGTGCACCATGCTAATCACCAGGGCCTGTGAGGAGGGACAGCGCACCATGCTAATCACCAGAGCTGTGAGGAGGGACAGCGCACCATGCTAATCACCAGGGCCTGTGAGGAGGGACAGCGCACCATGCTAATCACCAGAGCCTGTGAGGGGGACAGTGCACCATGCTAATCACCAGGGCCTGTGAGGAGGGACAGCGCACCATGCTAATCACCAGAGCTGTGAGGAGGGACAGCGCACCATGCTAATCACCAGAGCCTGTGAGGGGGACAGTGCACCATGCTAATCACCAGGGCCTGTGAGGAGGGACAGCGCACCATGCTAATCACCAGAGCTGTGAGGAGGGACAGCGCACCATGCTAATCACCAGGGCCTGTGAGGAGGGACAGCGCACCATGCTAATAACCAGGACATGTGAGGAGGGACAGCGCACCATGCTAATCACCAGAGCTGTGAGGAGGGACAGCGCACCATGCTAATCACCAGAGCCTATGAGGGGGACAGTGCACCATGCTAATCACCAGGGCCTGTGAGAGGGGACAGCGCACCATGCTAATCACCAGAGCCTGTGAGAGGGGACAGCGCACCATGCTAATCACCAGGGCCTTTGAGAGGGGACAGCGCACCATGGTAATCACCAGGACCTGTGAGAGGGAACAGTGCACCATGCTAATCACCAGGGCCTGTGAGGAGGGACAGCGCACCATGCTAATCACCAGGACATGTGAGGTGGGACAGCGCACCATGCTAATCACCAGGGCCTGTGAGGGTGACAGCGCACCATGCTAATCACCAGGGCCTGTGAGAGGGGCCAGTGCACCATGCTAATCACCAGGGCCTGTGAGGAGGGACAGCGCACCATGCTAATCACCAGGACATGTGAGGTGGGACAGCGCACCATGCTAATCACCAGTGCCTGTGAGAGGGGACAGTGCACGATGCAAATCACCCGGGCCTGTGAGAGGGGACAGCGCACCATGCCAATCACCAGGGCCTGAGAGAGGTGACAGCGCACCATGCTAATCACCACGTCTGTGAGAGGGGACAGCACAGCATGCTAATCACCAGGGCCTGTGAGAGGGGACAGTGCACCATGCTAATCACCAAGGCCTGTGAGAGGGGACAGTGCACCATGCTAATCACCAGAGCTGCGAGGAGGGACAGCGCACCATGCTAATCACCAGGGCCTGTGAGAGGGGACAGTGCACCATGCTAATCACCACGGCTGTGAGGAGGGACAGTGCACCATGCTAATTACCAGGGCCTGTGAGAGGAGACAGCGCACAATGCTAATCACCAGGGCCTGTGAGAGGGGACAGCGCACCATGCTAATCACCAGGGCCTGTGAGAGGAGACAGCGCACCATGCTAATCACCAGAGCTGTGAAGAGGGACAGTGCACCATGCTAATCACCAGATCCTGTGAAAGAGGACAGTGCACCATGTTAATCACCAGGGCCTGTGAGGAGGGACAGCACACCATGGTAATCACGAGGGCCTGTGAGAGGGGACATTGCACCATGCTAATCACCAGGGCCCGTGAGAGGGGACAGCACACCATGCTAATCACCAGGGCCTGTGAGAGGGAACAGCGCACCATGCTAATCACCAGGGCCTGTGAGAGGGGACAGCGCACCATGCTAATCACCTGGGCCTGTGAGGACGGACAGCACACCATGCTAATCACCAGAGCTGTGAGGAGGGACAGCGCACCATGCTAATCACCAGAGCCTGTGAGGAGGGACAGTGCACCATGCTAATCTCCAGTGCCTGTGAGGAGGGACCGCGCACCATGCTAATCAACAAACCTGTGACGAGGGGCTGCACACCAAACTTATCACCAGGGCCTGAGAGAGGAGACAGCGCACCATGCTAATCACCAGGGCCTGTGAGAGGGGACAGCGCACCATGCTAATCACCAGAGCTGTGAGGATGGACAATGCACCATGATTATCACCAGGGCCTTTGAGGGGAGACAGCGCACCATGCTAATCGCCACATCTGTGAGAGGTGACAGGGCACCATGCTAATCACCAGGGCCTGTGAGGGGGACAGTGCACCATACTTATCACCAGGGCCTGTCAGAGGGGCAGCACACCATGCTAATCACCAGGGCCTGTGAGGGGGCAGTGCACCATGCTTATCACCAGTGCCTTTGAGGAGGGACAGCGCACCATGCTAATCACCAGGGCCTGTGAGGAGGGACAGCGCACCATGCTAATAACCAGGACATGTGAGAGGGGACAGCGCACCATGTTAATCACCAGGGCCTGTGAGAGGGGACAGTGCACCATGCTAATCACCAGGGCCTGTGAGTGGGGACAGTGCACCATGCTAATCACCAGCACCTGTGAGAGGGGACAGGGCATCTTGCTAATCACCAGCACCTGTGAGAGGGGACAGGGCATCTTGCTAATCACCAGGGCCTGTGAGAGGGGACAGTGCACCATGCTAATCACCAGGGCCTGTGAGTGGGGACAGTGCACCATGCTAATCACCAGCACCTGTGAGAGGGGACAGGGCATCTTGCTAATCACCAGGGCCTGTGAGAGGGGACAGCGCACCATGCTAATCACCAGGGCCTGTGAGAGGGGACAGCGCACCATGTTGATCACCAGGGCCTGTGAGAGGGGACAGCGCACCATGCTAATCACCAGGGCCTGTGAGGAGGGACAGCGCACCATGCTAATCACCAGGGCCTGTGAGAGGGGACAGCGCACAATACTGATCAACAGTGCCTGTGAGAAGGGACAGCGCACCATGCTAATCACCAGAGCCTGTGAGGAGGGACAGCGCACCAAGCTAATCACCAGGGCCTGTTGAGAGGGGACAGTGCACCATGCTAATTACCACGCCTGTGAGGCGGGACAGCGCACCATGCTAATCACCAGGGCATGTGAGAGGGGACAGTGCACCATGCTAATCACCAGGGCCTGTGAGGAGGGACAGCGCACCATGCTAATCACCAGGGCCTGTGAGGAGGGACAGCGCACCATGCTAATCACCAGGGCCTGTGAGAGGGGACAGCGCACCATGCTAATCACCAGGGCCTGTGAGAGGGGACAGCGCACCATGCTAATCACCAGGGTCTGTGAGAGGGGACAGCGCACCATGCTAATCATCAGGGCCTGTGAGGAGTGACAGCGCACATTGTTAATCACCAGGGTCTGTGAGAGGGGACAGCGCACCATGCTAATCACCAGGGTCTGTGAGGATTGACAGCGCACATTGCTAATCACCACGCCTGTGAAAGGAGACAGCGCTAATGCGACCATCAATTCACACGAGACGGAGTGTTGAATTGAATAGTGGTTTTAATCAGCTAGAACTGTGCCTGCCTCCGACTGCCCTGTACTGAGTGCCGCCTACATGCTGCAGATCTCTTTACCTTCCCCGAGGTGGCAGAGCCAGAGGCGCTACCCACATGGGCACCAACATAATACAATGCAATTCTGGACAGGCTGAAAATAGGTAAGTCCACGGGTCCTGATGGGATTTATCCTAGGATTCTCTGGGAGGCCAGGGAAGAGATTGCTGGACCTGTGGCTTTGATTTTTATGTCATCATTGGCTACAGGAATACTGGAGGATAGCAAATGTGGTCCCTTTGTTCAGAAAGGGGAGCAGAGACAACCCCGGCAACTATAGACCGGTGAGCCTCACGTCTGTAGTGGGTAAAGTCTTGGAGGGGATTATAAGAGACAAGATTTATAATCATCTAGATAGGAATAATATGATCAGGGATAGTCAGCATGGCTTTGTGAAGGGTATGTCATGCCTCACAAACCTTATTGAGTTCTTTGAGAAGGTGACTGAACAGGTAGATGAGGGTAGAGCAGTTGATGTGGTGTATATGGATTTCAGCAAAGCGTTTGATAAGGTTCCCCACGGTAGGCTATTGCAGAAAATACGGAGGCTGGGGATTGAGGGTGATTTAGAGATGTGGATCAGAAACTGGCTAGCTGAAAGAAGACAGGGGGTGGTGGTTGATGGGAAATGTTCAGAATGGAGTTCAGTTACAAGTGGATTACCACAAGGATCTGTTCTGGGGCCGTTGCTGTTTGTCATTTTTATCAATGACCTAGAGGAAGGCGCAGAAGGGTGGGTGAGTAAATTTGCAGACGATACTAAAGTCGGTGGTGTTGTCGATAGTGTGGAAGGATGTAGCAGGTTACACAGGGATGTAGATAAGCTGCAGAGCTGGGCTGAGAGGTGGCAAATGGAGTTTAATGTAGAGAAGTGTGAGGTGATTCACTTTGGAAGGAATAACAGGAATGCGGAATATTTGGCTAATGGTAAAGTTCTTGGAAGTGTGGATGAGCAGAGGGATCTAGGTGTCCATGTACATAGATCCCTGAAAGTTGCCACCCAGGTTGATAGGGTTGTGAAGAAGGCCTATGGAGTGTTGGCCTTTATTGGTAGAGGGATTGAGTTCCGGAGTCAGGAGGTCATGTTGCAGCTGTACAGAACTCTGGTACGGCCGCATTTGGAGTATTTCGTACAGTTCTGGTCACCGCATTATAGGAAGGACGTGGAGGCTTTGGAGCGGGTGCAGAGGAGATTTACCAGGATGTTGCCTGGTATGGAGGGAAAATCTTATGAGGAAAGGCTGATGGACTTGAGGTTGTTTTCGTTGGAGAGAAGAAGGTTAAGAGGAGACTTAATAGAGGCATACAAAATGATCAGGGGGTTGGATAGGGTGGAAAGTGAGAGCCTTCTCCCGCGGATGGAAATGGCTGGCACGAGGGGGACATAGCTTTAAACTGAGGGGTAATAGATATAGGACAGAGGTCAGAGGTAGGTTCTTTACGCAAAGAGTAGTGAGGCCGTGGAATGCCCTACCTGCTACAGTAGTGAACTCGCCAACATTGAGGGCATTTAAAAGTTTATTGGATAAACATATGGATGATAATGGCATAGTGTAGGTTAGATGGCTTTTGTTTCGGTGCAACATCGTGGGTCGAAGGGCCTGTACTGCGCTGTATCGTTCTATGTTCTAATGTAATGTAATGTAATAGAATGGTGGGCCATAGGCAGAGTCCACAAGGGCATCAACATAATACAATGTATTGTAATGTAATAGAATGGTAAATGGTAGCAGTAATACATTCACCACAAGTGCACCATGCTAATCGCCAGGGCCTGTGCTTTTTGAGGGGCTCAAGCTCAGGCAGCACCAGACTGTCTCTCATTTTTCCCCTGCCTCACACCTCAATGTTCTCACAAACAAGCGCACAGTGGGTGCTCTGCTCCGGGTTAAAATTATTTGGTATTAGGGTTTATTGGAGTGTGAGCCCAAGTCCGCATGGCCATTTGTATTAATGACCAGGGTGAATTCTCGGTGATGCTAATCATCCATGGATCTGCATTCTCACCCTCCGGGCAAGGGGTACCCACTAAGAAACTACAGGAGACAAGTTGAGGAGCAGGCCTGGAAGGCCAGAAATGGTGGCTGCAGGAATGGTGAGTTGTGGGGCAGCTGGAGTGTTGGACAAAGATTGATTGATTGATTCATTGATTGACCTATTGTCACATGTACCGAAGTACAGTGAAAAGTATTTTTCTGTGGCTAAGGGGACGTACACAGCACGTACACAGTAGACAAAAAGAATAATCGACAATGTACATCGACAATTAAGTAATTGGTTACAGTGCGGAATAAAGTGCCAAACAAAGCAAATATGACATTAGCAAGAGCAGCATAGGGCATTGTGAGTAGTGTCTTATAGAGAACAGATCAGTCCATGAGTGACTTATTGAGGAGTTTAGTAGCTGTGGGGAAGAAGCTGTTCCTATGTCTGGATGTGCGGGTCTTCAGACTTCTGTGTCGTCTGCCTGATGGAAGGGTCTGGAAGACGGCAAAGTCTGGGTGTGAGGGGTCTCTGACAATGCTGCCTGCCTTCCTGGGGCAGCGGGAGGTGTAGCCAGAATCAATGGGAGGATGGCAAGCTTGTGTGATGCGTTGGGCTGAGTTCACCACACTCTGCAGTTTCTTGCGATCTTGGGCCGAGCAGTTGCCATACCAAGCTGTAAAGCAGCCGGATAGGATGCTCTCTATCGCATTTCTGTAGAAGTTTGTGAGAATCGATGCAGACATGCTGAATTTCTTTACATCCATAGGAAGTAGAGACATTGTTCTTGACTGTTGAATCAACGTGAGTGGACCAGGACAGACTGTTGGTGATGGTGACCCCAGAAACTTCAAGCTATCAACCATCTCCACTTTGGAGTCACTTTGTAGATGGGGGCCTGTGTCGTACTATGCTTCCTGGTTTTGGTTTTGCTGACATTTAGAGAGAGGTTGTCTTCGACACACCGTACAACCAAGTCATCTATCTCCCTTCTGTAATTCGACTCATCGTTGTTTGAGAGATGACCCACCACAGTCATATCACCCACAAACGTATCGATCGAATTGGAGTTAAACCTTGCCACACAATCATGTGTGTGTATAGGGAGTACAGTAGAGGACTGAGCACACATCCTTGTGGAGAGGAGACGCGCTTTATCACCTTCATAACCACCCCAAACTCCTCCTCAATGATTAAGCTCTTACGTGACTGCTTAGAGACAGTGGACTGGTCCATATTTAAGAACTCAGCGACCAACTTAAATGAGTATGCCACCACCGTCACAGACTTCATCAGCAAATGTGTGGACGACTGCGTGCCAAAGAAAGCAATACGTGCGTTCCCCAACCAGAAACCATGGCTCAATCGCGAGATTGACTCCCTACTGAAGGACAGATCTGAGGCGTTCAAGGCAGACGACCCTGACCTACACAAGAAATCCAGGTACGACCTCCGCAAAGCCATCCAGAATGCCAAGAGAGAATATCAAACCAAGCTAGAGTCACAAACAGACTCTCAGCGGTTGTGGCAAGGACGAAACAACATAACGGGCTACAAAGCGAAGCCGAACAGTATCTCTGGCAGCAGTGCACCCCTCCCCAATGAACTCAATGCATTCTATGCTCGGTTCGAGCAGGTAACCAACAATCCGCTGGCGAGCGCCCCAGCAGCCCATAATTCACCCATACCCACCATCACAGCTTCGGAAGTCAGATTGGCCTTCCTGAAAGTGAACCCTCGGAACGTGACGGGCCCAGACGGGATCCCTGGTCGTGCACTCAGAGCCTGCGTGGACCAGCTGGCAGAGGTATTCACGGACATCTTTAACCTGTCCCTACTCCACTCCAAGGTCCCCACCTGCTTCAAGAAGACCACCATCATACCGGTACCAAAGAAGAACCAGGCAACGTGCCTCAATGACTACTGACCAGTGGCCCTGATTCAGTCGTAATGAAGTGCTTCGAGAGGTTGATCATGAAGTGCATCACCTCCATACTCCCAGAACGCCTTGATTCACTGCAATTCGCATACCACTGCAACCGGTCCACATCAGACACCATTTCCCTGGCCTACACTCATCCCTAGAGCATCTCGAAAACAAGGACTCCTACATTAGACTCCTATTTATTGACTACAGCTCCGCCTTCAACACCATAATCCCAGCCAAGCTCATATCAAAGCTCCAAAACCTAGGACTTGGCTCCCCACTATGCAACTGGATCCTCGATCTTCTGACCAACAGACCACAATCAGTAAGAAAGAACAACAACACCTCCCCCACAATAGTCCTCAATACCGGGGCCCCACAAGGCTGCATACTTAGCCCCCTACTCTACTCCCTGTACACACACGACTGCGTGGCAAAACTTGGTTCCAACTCCATCTACAAGTTTGCTGACGATACGACCATAGTGGGCCGGATCTCGAATAACGATGAGTCCGAATACAGGAGGGAGATAGAGAACCTAGTGGAGTGGTGTAGCGACAACAATCTCTCCCTGAATGCCAGCAAAACTAAAGAGCTGGTAATTGACTTCAGGAAGTAAAGTACTGTACACACCCCTGGCAGCATCAACAGGGCCGAGGTGGAGATGGTTAGCAGTTTCAAATTCCTGGGGGTGCACATCTCCAAAAATCTGTCCTGGTCCACCCACGTCGACGCTACCACCAAGAAAGCACAACAGCGCCTATACCTCCTCAGGAAACTAAGGAAATTCGGCATGTCCACATTGACTCTTACCAACTTTTACAGATGCACCATAGAAAGCATCCTATCGGGCTGCATCACAGCCTGGTATGGCAACTGCTCGGCCCAGGACCGCAAGAAACTTCAGAGAGTCGTGAACACCGCCCAGTCCATCACACAAACCTGCCTCCCATCCATTGACTCCATCTACACCTCCCGCTGCCTGGGGAAAGCGGGCAGTATAATCAAAGATCCCTCCCACCCGGCTTACTCACTCTTCCAACTTCTTCCATGGGCAGGAGATACAGAAGTCTGAGAACACGCACGAACAGACTCAAAAACAGCTTCTTCCCCGCTGTTACCAGACTCCTAAATGACCCTCTTATGGACTGACCTCATTAACACTACACCCTGTATGCTTCATCCGAACCAATCTCTAAACCTCCTGGTCCTGAAGGCAGTAACCATGTGGCGAACGTGCACGCACCTGGGCGAGTGTGTGGGCCAGAGGGCGAGTGCATGAGCTTGAGGGCGAGCACCAGGGCCAGGGCATGAGCAGTGGGCGTGAGCATGACGTTGCCGCGTGTGTGAGCGGTGGGCGCATGCGGTGGCCATGGGGATGTGGCCGTTGGACGCCAGGCGAGGGTAGATGGGCGAGGGCCTGTGGGGAAGGGCACGAGCAAGGGTGAGGGAGTGTGGGCGAGGGTGCGAGCAATGGTGAGAGCACGTGGGTGAGGGCACATGGGCGAATGCAAATGTGTATGGGTGAGGGTAAGGGTGCGTGAGTACGTGGACGAATGTGAGAGCATGTGAGTGAGGGCACGTTGGCGAGGGCACATGGGCAAGAGCTCATGTGCGAGGGTACATGGACAAGGGCACGTGGGTGAGGGCGTGTGGGCGAGGGCGAGAGAAATACACACACCCAAAAATCTGTTCACACAATATATGGAGGGAAGGAAAACCTAAGCTGAAAGGAAACCCAATTCCGATCCCCACTTTTGTGTGAATTTTGCTCATCCAGTTTGGACTGCACCAAGGCGACCACAAGGTCAGTTCGGTGTCAGTTAAGCCCACCTTCTGGGCTCAGCCCTGGTTCCCTCCCTCTTCCCTGGTGATCAGGACTTGGGGCCTTGTCTGTCTCTCTCTCTCTCGTTCTACTTCTTAAATGAAAAGGTTTTGTTGGTTAGCACTACTGCTTGACACTCTTTAACGGTCAATTAATTTAATTTTTTAAAAAATCATCAATTTATTACTTTGACTTTTTTTTGCTCAGCAAGTTGTTTACACATTGGGCAGGATTCTCCGCACCCCAACGCCGAAATCGTGGTCGGCGTGGGGGCGGACAATCCATGAGCGGGATTCTCCAATAATGGGGCTATGTCCCCATGCCCGCGAAAAAACTCGCGTGAATCACTCTGGGCTTACCTGGAGAAAGCCCAGAGTGATTCTCCTACCTGGAGGGGGCTTGCAGGGCCCCGGAGTCCTCCTCGCAGCTCCGGCTGTCGATACGGGGCCCTGCACTTCCGGTCGGGGGTCCGCGCGTGGGCACGGCGGCAGCCTGTGTCGGCCGCTCAGCGCAACATGGCGGACCCGCACTGCAGACCGGCACCAAGGAGGTAGGCACCCCCAGATCGCGCGCGCCCGCGGATCGGTGGCCCCGATCGATAGCCTGGCCATCCTGGAGGCTCGTCCCGATGAATGATCCCCCACCCCTCACCTGAGTCCGCAGCCACCATGTCGAGTGCCCGCTGGGTGGAACCATGAGAGAACCACGCCGGCGGGAACTCGGCCAGCTACATTTGGAGGATTGCCGCGGGGGCCACTTTCACGCTCGCGTCCGATTGCCGGTGATTCTCCAGGGACCGGAGATTCACGGGAGCGGCATCGGACCCGATCTCGGGTTTGACGTCCATTCCCCATCCACGCACCGAGCATGATTTTGGCACGGAGGCTCGGAGAATCCTGCCCCACGTAAGACATCGGGACTGGCGCCGGTTCACCGATTCTGTGGGTCCCGAAAAGCGGCGTACTCGGGGAGTACGCCACGCCACCTGGGACCTACCTGGGGCCATTGCCAAAGGCCCGCTCATCCATTCTCCACCTCCAACCAGCTGAAGTCCTGATGGCAAGGAACATATGTGCTCCAGCTGGTCGGGATACTCGCGTGGCGGCTGCAGGCTCAATCCGCGGCCGCAGGGCAGGCCGATCGGAGGTCAGGGGGGGACTTTTAGGCAGCCAGGGACTGTCTATGCGGGGGTTGAAGGTCGGGCGTGCTGCCGATCGGGGGGGGGTCGTCTCTTTTGTGGGTCTCGCTCCGCGGTCCAAGTCCGCCATGGAGCACGGCGTGGCCGCTGGAGGCCAACATCGTGCGCTTACGCAGCCTCTGATCCGGACATGCGGGGCCCCATATCTACAGCAAAAGCTGCGCGATCTACTCCGGGTCCCTGCTCGCCCCCTGCAGGGCTGGGAATTCGTGTAACTTTGATGCCAGGTTTCCTGCCGTAAAACTCTACCGTTTTGACGCCGGCGTGGGGACATAGTCCCAATAATGGACAATCCAGCCCATTAACTTTGCTTTTGAAATTTATGTTTAATGTTGTGCCGCACTCTCAGACAGCTGCTGCTGGGTTTCTTGTGGAAGGGGAATGAAAGACTCGCAAGAAGTCTGATTGTTTTTTGGAGTGCTGGCAAATAGAAACGTCATGTATTGGAAATGTTCAGCACATCTGGCAGCTTTAGTGCAGAGACACACAAATGCCAATGGCCCTTCATCAGAACAAGTGCAGATTGCGGAGCTGAAGCTATAAGGGTGATTTTGAACCCAGACTAGCCATGCGCAGGTTAAGCGGCGTATGAGAAAACTCCTGCGAGTGTCGGGAAACCTGATTCTCGCCGGAGAAATCATATTCCACAATTTTCATCGCTCCTCACCAGCGATGTCACAAAGTGGGTGAACCTCATTCTGATAGATTTCCATGTATTTAAATATTATTAGCGGCAACCTCACAACATGATCCGCTCTCATTAAATATTCATAACATGAGGTCACGTCGGTGAGATCCACTCCAGGTTTGGCCAGACAAGAAGCAGTCGAGGGAATTACTCTGAGGGTTAAGAGACAGGCATAGCTCCCAATGTGTAGAGAGACATGCCAGGGCAGCACCTGTGTCAGGGGCAGGTTCCAGTGGGAACACCTTTGGCGGGAGAGGGCGGGAGTATATGCATGGTGGGTGTGGGGGAGTGGGCGTGCAGGCAATAATTCTGCAGTGTTGGTGGTCGGTGTAATGACGGTAAGGAGTGTTGGGGGGAGAGGGAGGGGTGGGGGGGGGAGTGCTGGGGGGTAATGCTGACTAGGATTGTCAGGGTTGTGGGGTAGCCCTCAATATCTCAGTGATGGGGACTGCGGGCAATTAGGCTGAAGTGATAAGATGGTCCCCAAGAGATGTAGAGCCGGTTGCCGGTTCTGTGAGGCCCTGCCCCACCAGAGTGATGGTGTGAACCCTACCCCACTCAGTTTCTTTTGTCTAAGAGGCTCAACACTTCGAGAGGAAACTGTGTAACTGGAGAGTTATGCTCCAGTTTTCAGTCTGAGCTTGGCGCTTTGCCAAATTCTGGTTAGATTCCGCCAATTGACCCTGTTTCTCTCCCCACAGATGCTGCCAGGCCTGACTATTTCCAGAATTTTTCGCTTATATTGCAGATTGCCACCATCTGCATTATTTTACTCTCCTATTATATGCTCTTTTCTGGGCACTTGCGTGGCTTGCTTCAATTTAAGATAAAAAGAAAACTATTTATAACTATTTATAATTTTCCGGTTAACAAAGCCCACGTGTGTGGATAGAAACTGATTGGAGTCACTGGCGGGTAGAGTGCAGTCGGTCAAAATGGTGGTCCTTCCGAGGTTTCTGTTTGTGTTTCAGTGCCTTCCCATCGTGATCACTGAGGCCTTTTTTAAGAGAGTAGGCAGGAGTATTATGGGGTTTGTGTGGGCGAATAAGACCCCGAGAGTAAGGAGATGGTTCCTGGAACGCAGTAGGGACCGAGGAGGTTGGCGCTGCGAAACCTGGGGAGCTACTACTGGGCAGCAAATGTGGCGAGTGATCCGCAAGTGGGTTATGGAGGGAGAGGGGGCGACATGGAAGAGGATGGAGATGGCATCCTGTAAAGGAACGAGCCTGGGGGCGTTGGTGACGGCACCGCTGCCGCTCTCGCCGACAAAGTATACCACGAGCCCGGTGGTGGCGGCAACGCTAAGGATCTGGGGCCAGTGGAGACGGCACCGGGGTGCAATGGGAGCATCGGTGTGGTCCCCGATCAGGGGTAACCACCGGTTTGTCCCGGGGAAGATGGACGGGGGGTTCCAGAGCTGGCATCGGGCGGGGATTGGAAGAATGGGGGACCTGTTCATCGACGGGATGTTTGCGAGCCTAGGGGCACTGGAGGAGAAGTTCGAGTTACCCCCAGGAAATGCCTTTATAAATATGCAGGTGAGGGCTTTTGTGAGGCGACAGGTGAGGGAATTCCCGTTGCTCCCGGCACAAGAAGTTCAAGATAGGGTGATCTCGGGTGTATGGGTCGGGGAGGGCAAGGTGTCGGAAATACACCAGGAGTTGAAAGAAGAGGGGGAACATGGGATTGTTGTTTGCAGTGCTTGTGAGGTTCAAGTCTTTTGGATGTTGCTATCCAAATGCTGCATCTGGCCAGGTTCAAAGAAGTGAAGCTGATTGTATAATCTGAATCATCAAGTTGTGTGTAATTCCCTGACAGAGCCATGGTTGTAAAGTGTTTCACATTGAAACCTTAGCTTTCGAAGGCCCGGAAAGAGGGGAATCACCTGTGCCCTTGATTTCTCTCCCTGGCCTCAATTTCACCTCTCAATGTGGTGGAATTTGAAAATTAATAAATTGCCTGACTTGACTCCAAGCTCAGATGTATAGTGAACAGCACTGATCCCAGTACCATTCCCACCACATCCTACCTTCTGCCAGTCTGAGTAATTACCTTTCATCCTCATTCTCTGTTTGTGTTTTATAGCTAACTCACTATCCTTTCTGCTATTTGTTCCCTATGCCCACATGCTCTGACCTCAACCATAAAGTCTACTATACAGAACGTTGTTGAAATTTATGCATTTGCTACATTACCCTTTCCTTCTCTGTCACTTCCTCAAAGAATTCAATAAGGTTGGCCAAGCATTATTATCTTTTCAGCCCCTCGATGTTTTTCTGTTCCACCTCAGAGCATGGATTGCATTATCCTTCCTCTCACCGAAACAAAGGTAATCTAAAAAAATATGAAGACTTCAAATCTTGAGACTATTTTTATTAGAACAATGAAGGTTAAGGGGTGATTTGATATAAATGTTTAACATTATGGAGAAATGGAACTGGGTAGATCGAAACCTCTCACCCCTGGTATCACCTCAGGGAATCTCTTCAGTACCCTTATAATAGTCTAGAGATTCTTCCTAAAGCAATTTTGTTCACTGCATTAACCACTAGCCACATGTGACTAATTAGGAAACCAGATGTGGCTAATTACGCTTCTGATTAGTAAATAAAATATGACTAATGGACAAAACCTTTGGGCATGTGATCTCAAAGCTTGTTTTTGCACGGTCTATGAAACATTTGTATGTGCTCGTTACTAAAATGGCAAAATGAAAAACTGAGCATGTGAGTGTTTCTGAATTACTTCCATGGCAATTGATTGGTGCTAAGTGTATGATAAGTAAATATATACATCCAGCACAATTGAGAGAGTGTGGGTATTGAATTTTCTTTTACAATTAAGGCATGTAGTTAAAATGATGAGAAGTCTTCTCCCATTTTGAGACGGTAATGTGGGGCGTAATGTGGAGTGTTTCCTGCTTTGGCGATTGGTGGGAAGGCACATCAAATCCTTCGGTCCCAACCTCATTAATTCTGCACCTGGGTATTTTACGCCATATTCCGGGTGGGCAGGCCTGGATGGTGTACTGTCCACCCTAATGTCCGGATGCCATGTTGAAAAGGCATCCAACGTTACCGATCCATTGTTGAAGTAAGAAAGTGGACCTCCTGAAAATGAAGATGGATCTCCAGGAACATTGAGGCTGGAAGATGGCCCCCCTCCAGGACATTGAATCTGGAATGTCCACCTGCAGCTGTACCCCCGAACCACTGCTGTGGTGTTCCAGGTGGCCTCCATCCTGAACTCTGGGGGCAGCCCAGGCATTGTCCAGATGAGCCCTGACATCTGCACACCATGTTATTCCAATCGTGTCTGATGCCGGTGTGTTTTCCTGTTGGTATCATGGAGAATCTGGTGTGTGGGGCTTGGGTCTTCATCTGCATCCCATCAATGGGATGTAAATGAGGTTCATGTCTGCCATGGTGGGCACCAGTGGAAGATCCCACTTTAAATCCATGCCGGCATGGAACCGGCTGGGTTTCGCATCATATTCTCCCCCACAATGTTGTCATAGAACCCATGGCAGGGACTTGGGAATATTCTGCCCTGTGTCTTTGTAATCATATCTGTATGTCATTGGTAGTTTCTACTGAACAACATTGTGCTAAAGTAATGGCTGAACATTGTGACTATAACTTCTGAAGAGCTGTATTAAAGGCAAAAATGCTCATAATGCACCTCTGTTTAGTTTATAAATCAACAAAAGTTAGCTACAGTAGCACCTTTTATACTTCCAGTAATATTCAGATTTTGGTATCCAAATTAGTAATGTCTCTGCCTCTCTTTTGAAGAAGAAATAACCCACTTGCTTCATTTGTCATCCACTCCAGTTCAGTCAGCTTATTCTGACTTGCACCCGACGGTCTATTGTGGCTACATGGGACAGCATTATAATTAAATCACTGTCAGCGATAGCTGATATCAATGCACCAGAGGACACTCCTAAACAATTCCTGATCTGAAATATAACCACTAGATCTTCATAATATATAAATTATATAAATGTTGACAATCCCATCTTCCTTCAAAGAAAATGCCCTGAGCAGAAATTCAGGATTTGCATGAACATTTTTGTTTTGAAAATTTGAAGTCACGACAGAAGGTGTAAACCCCTGATAAACCATGGCAATTAAAAAGTGGGAACTTGATTATGAGAACTACATTCTGGTAAAAGTATTAACAAACATATAATTCATATTGAGCAGGATTCAGTACACCAGCCGAACAGACAGTAACACATGACAAAATAGTAGCTTGAAAGATCTCATGATTTCATCAAAAACTTGCCAATTTACTGCAATTTTATGGTCATCTCCACTGAGACCACTTGCCTCCTGGGGATTAATTTTTTAACTGCCTGAGTTTTTGAAGTTTAATACATAAATGTTGCTTCATCCTTGGCAACTCAGTACTTGCAGTATCAGCTGCACAGTTTAGGCTGATCTAATCTCCCGATTATTTTCATCTCCAATATTAAACAAACCTTCCTACTTGTTTCCTTCATTTAATTATTGCCATTAAAGGGGATCTTTGCCACTGGAAAGCCAACAATATGTTTGTAACTATGTTCTGCAATTAAAAAAAATGACTTGCACTTGCATTGCACTTCATGTCATGTCTCAGGAATGTCCCAAAGTGCTTCACATATAACAAATTAGTTTTAAGTGCGGCAGCTATCTTGGCAAACATTGTGTACATAATATGCTCCAGTTACAAGACGATGAATGCCCAGTTAATATCTTTTTGGTAATACTGGCTAAGGAGTTGGTCAGGCTCCCTGGAACCACCCTTTTTTTCCTCCTCAAAAGCCGAACATCTGAAGAGCAGCACTTTGACAGTGCAGCACTGCCTCAGGCCCAAGGATCAATCAGAAATGTGCGCTGGGGATGGGAATCCACAACTTTCTAACACAGGAACGAGAGTAAATGAGGCAAAAACATGACTGTGCTGTAAAGCCATGACTCCATCATTGGTAGATCAGCTGATCATCAGATAACTCTCCCCAAAAAGGCAACATTTCTAAGAAAGTTTCTGCATCTGAATATTTGTTGCCTCACCAATTTTCCCTAATCTCTCTACTCCTGGTGGAGTTGGTTTCTTGCTTGTCCAAATGGGTGTTATTCACTTATGAGTCACGACAGTGCAGGTCAGAGATTACTCGACTGTCTGGACCACAGCTGACTACTATCCTGTCCACATCTAGTGAAGGTCAATAGATAGTGATCAAGAGCTGGATGCCGAGCCAACAATACCCCAGGTTGACACTTCGGCGCGATTGCTGAAGAATAGCATGCTCCCGGCTTGAGATCAATTAATGCAACATGCATTGGAGATTGATCCTGGTTTTCTTCTCGGTTTGTGTAGTCAAGTTAATCCCTTTTGTAAATCTTTGGAAACTTAATTTCTGCCTACTTGCAGCATTCTTCGCATCGGAGAAAGCCAAACTGATTAGTCTTTGCAACTGAAAGTTACTGCATGTTGGAAAGTCCTGCAGCACAGTTACTTGTGCATCTGAAGAAGCCAATCTGAATTCACACTAGTTAGGAAAATAAGGTTTGTTGCCAAACAGGAAAAAGAAAGGATAATAACTTCAAAGAGCCATTCCTGCTCTGCCAGAATTTAAGCATCTGTGATGATAAAATCCCTAAATTTCAATTGTAGGTGTATTTAGATATTTCCTGCATGTTGATGTAAGTATTGATAGCGAAGGACTGTATTGATTCAGAAATCCATCTAGTAGCTTTTATGAAATTAATGTTTTGCACATATTTGCAGAGTTTTCAAAGGATGCTGATAAATACAATTTTAGTAAAACAGCAGCTGTAAATGTTTAAAATTATATCGAGGTAGAAAAGCTTTCCTTTTATAAATGAAGCAAGTAAAATATATTGTGCGACTTGATTTGTCCAATTGTTGTAAATGGGAAACGTAAATCCAAGGGTGGACAACCAATAATTTGAGGCTTGTGTGAAGCACTGGTTCATCGCCATTTGAACAAATGCTTGCAGTTCAGGGCATTGTCCTGCTGTGGAGAAGGTGCAGAATATTTACACTGGAATGGAAGCTTTGGCTTGTAAGTGCATGATGTGAGGGAGGAGTCCTTCGCGACACCAATCGCGGCACCCCCTTTCCACATGGCAGTTGGTGTGGGAATCAGGCCTTAATAGGCCGCAAATTAAATTAATTTGCTGATAATTGGCTACCTGTTGTTTGTCGGTGGGCAGTCAATCTGACCCCGGTGTGATCACTTCGAAAATGGCTTGGGATTAGGATTGTGGCAGGGTCTTGGTATGAGAGCAGGTGGTGCCAAGCTGCGAGCCTGCCCGTCTCTGCTCCGAATGCCAACCTTGATTGAAAATACAGCCCAATGTGTGAAACTGGTGGAAGCAGTAAGCATGGGTCATAAAATCCAGGCCACATCAATTGAACTCTAACTCTCACCCTTTGGTCATTTTTATCTCTCCTGCCTTCAACACTATTGCCGTTTGTTCATTTCACCACCTTGCTTAAAAGCTACTACATTTGCAAGCACTCCCAGTTCTGTAGACGGGTCATTGATTTGAAACATTTTGCCTGGACTTTCACCACTGAGGCAGGTAGCAGGAGTCAGGCGAATACATGACTGCCTGCCCATCTCTGGAGAAAGTGCCTGAAAAGGCAGCGACTTCATTGCCGGGGTGCAGTGGGGACAAGGGGGGGTGCGGGGTGTGTGTGTGTGTGTGCGCGGGGGGGGGAGGGGATGGGGGGGGGGGGGCGGTGGAGAATTGGTTGGAGTCAAATCAGCCAAACCAGGAAAGGAGGTAGAAGGGAGCCACAAGAGCTGCTGGGTGCCGAGGTGGGCTGTTTAAAAGGCCTGCCTCACTGATGTGGGACTTCTTCACAGTTAAAATAAAAGTGGAAAGGACCTCACACCCTCACCCTAGAAACACTCGCCATGCCCTATTCATGCCACCTCATACATACATAGTAATGTATGTCTGAGAACCCTTGTTGAAACAACTGGGCCCAAGGAATACATTGTTTGATTGGCAGCTGTCGCTCTCTGATCTTTGCTGTCAATTCCATAATGTTTATTTCCACAAAGTCAAATGGTTTCAAGGGCTTGTTTGTGGTTTCTGTCATTGAACCTTTAAAGGGTCTAGACACTTTTATTGGACTGTAGTGAAAGAAGTATTTTTTGAACACGATGGAAATTAATGAATGAATTTTTAAAAGCTTTTTTTTATACATTCTACTGTCACTGTAGTGTTAAATGGTTCTAAAGGTGTATTGCAGGTGAATGGTCATGGAGATGTCCTAACTTGAATATGGGGCACGGTGGCATGAAGAGTCATGGATATAAGGTTGGATGAGTCTTACCTTGACATAAGGAGCATGAGGACCTTTTGAACTTACTTTTTAAAAAGTCTCTTCATGCAGACTGAGGGTTTATGGCTTCTCTGGAAGGACTGAGAAACATTGCTCTTTAAAAAGCATGGTCCAACCTCCATTGACATTACAGAGGAGTAGGACATGCCTATCTCCACAATGGAGCCAGCCAGGTTCGGCGAGCCATGTGCAGGCTATTGACATGAACCTGCCTGCACCCTTTAAAATTATTCCCCAAAACCAGGCAGCCTGTGAATAGTGTCAGGAATCCCAGAATCGGGACCCACCCACCATTTTTAAAGAGTTCCCGAGTAATCCTGGCCCGATGAAAATCCAGACCATTAACCAGTTTCTCTCTCCACAGATGCTCAGACCAGCTGAGGATTTCCAACATTTTCGGATTTTTGAACAGCATTCTCTTGTCTGATCCGATGCAGGTGAACTCCCTTGGTCAAGTCCCACAACAACAATGGGGTTCTAATCAGCTTAATGGTTCACTCTGCAACATCAGCCGAGTTTGCCTGGTGACATCTGCATAAGAACCCATGGCCGGGATTCTCTCTTCCAGGGATTAAGTCCCCATGCCGGCGGGAGAACCGGCGCCAACCACTCCGGCATCAACAGCCCCCGAAAGTGCATAATTCTCCACACTTTCAGGGGCTTGGTGGACGGCAGAGAGGTTGGCACCACTCCAGCCGGGGCCGAAGGGACGGCGCAGGTTCGCGCATGTGGCGAAGGGCCGGCGTGATCTCACGCATGCGCAGACCGGCTGGCGTATTTTGGCGCATGCATGGGGGGTTCTCTTCTCCGCGCTGGCCATGGCGGAGCCCTACAGGGGCCGGTGCGGAATGAAGAAGTGCCCCCATGGAACAGGCCCGCCCGCAGATCGGTGGGCCCCAATTGTGGGCCAGGCCACCGCGAGGGCCCCGCCCCCAGGTCGGATCCCCCCGCGACCCCCCCGAGGACCGCCCCCGCTGACTTACCTGCCAGGTCCCGCCGCATGGGACCATACGTAACCCACGCCAGCGGGACTGGCCAAAACGGTCGGCCACTCGGCCCATTGGGGCCCGGAGAATTGCCAGGGCGGCTGCTGCCAATGGCCCCCAACCGGCATGGCGTGAATCCCGCCCTCACCTGAAAAACGGCTCTGGAGAATATGGCAGCCGGCGTCAAGGCGGGATTCGAGCCCCCCCCCCGGGGATTCTACGACCCGGCAGGGGGTCGGTGAATCCCGCCCCATGACTTAGATCAAAACTTCTATCAGTTTCACTTTTGTATCCTTTGAAACTCGACCACATCCACGGAAATCACCTGCATCAAGGAAAGCATGTGCAGGGAGCAATATAGGTTGTTTTTTCTTGTCCCAGTGCGAGGATGGGTCTCAGGAGAAGTAGGAAGACTTTAATTCCTAAGTTGAAGTTTGAATGTCAAACTGTTGCAATGCTGGTGAAGACAATGGACGTTAATTGTATACTAATTGTGTTTAATTGAAAGCAACCAGTGGGCATTAACTCGGGATTCACTTGAGCTCTTATAAATGGTAACAGGCAAATTGCGGTTCTTGGTTAAGAGGCTTGAAATTTGTACCCCTATAAATAAATGCTCATAAAAGGGCATAAAGATGGTCTCCTGTTCTATTCTTCAGTACCTGGAGTTCTTGAGTATCACATGGATTCTTCAAGCCTTCCTGAGAGGGAAAAATGCATTCGACATTAATGAGTTGAACAGAAAAATGATCAGGCCCTGTGTTATGCAACGGAAGAAATTCATAATCTAATCATTTGCAATTTGCGTCGAAAATGCAAGAGTAACCTATAAAATCCTGCCCGTCATGAGTGGATAGTGCTATTTTACAGTATGGAAACCGATCAGACGAATTCCTTTCCACAGACTGTAACACAAATTGCACATAAACAAATTGATACGACTCCAATACACATTTTGTTTCCTGATGTTTTAACAGCAAATGGGGAAATGTGCTTGCCAGTCTTAATATCTTTCAAATCAAATGTTCGTAAAACCATTAATATCATGTGAATAAAGCTCCAGGAATGTATGGGACAAGAGGTGGCAACTCAGCTCCTACAGTGAGAGCTTTAGCACCCACCCAGAACCTTCCAGCCCTGTGGTGTTAGCAAATACAAGTGGGAAATGGGACGTGATTGATGAGCATCATAGTTCAGTGTTGTAGGAGAATATTTTTGAACGTCAGGACTAGCCAGATGGACTGCGGTGGTCTTTTCAAATTCCACTGTACCTCTTAGGCACACACAGAATGGCACTGCACCATGGATATTATGTTCATCATATAATCTAACATATTAAAACCATAAAACTACCACACACTGGTCAAAAGAAAGTTAAAATCTGTGATCGCTAAAGGTGCATTTGCATGTACTAAAACTTTGGCAGGATCCTGCTTCATTTACTCCTGGGAATTGTAAAGCATTTGCAGGTCAATAATCTACTATTATATTACATCTGTGTTCTGTTTCTCATTGATATGAATAGGTTTGAAATTGAGCAATAATTTTCGCATTGCAAAAATCTGCCAGCCGCCCCATCAGACCTCTCGTATAAAGAAAAATGAGACTGAAGTCTATACTGGCTCAGTTTAAAAAAAAACAAGCGCACAAATATTAACAGTTTCTAACCTGAAATTGTCAATTCCTATTGAAAGTGATTTCAGAAGCACAGAATCACAGACAAACACAGTGCAGAAAAGGCTGTTTGGCCCATCAAGTCGGCACTGCCACATGTAAGGCACCTGATCTGCCAATCCTAATCCCATTTGCCAGCATTCGGCCCATAGCCTCGAATGTTAAGACATGCCAAGTGCTCATCCAGGTACTTTTTAAAGGGCGTGAGGCATTTATTGCCCATCCCTAATTGTCCCTGAGGAGGTGGCGGTGAGTTGCTTTCTTGAAGCACTGCATTCCATGCGGCGTAGGGACACCCACAACAGTGTTGTTTAGAGGAAATTTCCTAACGTGCTATACCCGCCTCAGAACCACCGCCACCCACTTCGCATTATTCCCCAAACCAACCTGCTCATACTCTCCATGCTGGTAGAATAAAGGAAAACCCAAAGAGCAAAAGTATAACGAGGGAAGGAGTCGGGCCAATTAGGGACCACGTAGATAATTGGTTTGTGGACCTGGAAAATGTGGGTATAATTCTCAATGAATACTTTGCATCGACCTTCACAACTGAAAAGAATGACACGGGTGTAGACACCGAAGTGGAGGACTGTGAAATATTAGAGGAAATTAAGGTCGAGGGAGAGGAGGTACTAGCAGGTTTTGCAGCCTTAAATGTCACTAAATCAGCAGGCCCAGATGAGACATGACCCAGGATGTTAAGGGAGCCAAGGGAGAAGATATCAGGGGTACTGGCAGTAATTTTCAAATCTCCTCTAGGCACAGAGGACTGGACGACTGCTAACATTGTCCCATTATTGAAGAAGTGAGGTGGGGATAGACCAGGAATGTACAGGTCAGGCAGTCCAACTTCAGTAGTGGGGAAGTTATTGGAAAGAATTCTGAGGGAGAGAATATATCTGCACTTGGATGGACTTGGTTTAATCAGGAATAGTCGGCATGGATTTGTTAAGAGGTCGTGTTTGACAAGTTCTACAAATCTTATCTGTTCTTCATGAACATTTATGCTTTCTCCATAAATTCATGCCTCCCATACTGCAGGGTGCTATGTGAAAATGGGGTCGGCTGGAAGTCAACACTGCTGCGTTTGAGTTTCTCTCATGTGTGAATCACTTATTGTTCCTTTCCTCTACCAGTGAAAGTGCAGAATTCTGTCAGAATTGGGGCAGCATGTCCGGATCTAAGTCCCACCTCCCATTTTCAAAGGTCCACAGAGCCTCCACGACTAAGTGAAAATCTGGCCCAAAGTCCTTGGACTAGTAATTCAAAGGTTTCACCCTGTGGGCACTTAGATTCAAATCCCACCATGACAGCTGATAGAATATAAATTCAGTGAATAAATCTGGAATTAAAAACCAGTCTCAGTAATAGTGATCATGATAACTGTCATCGATGTACAGATCCATTTGGTTTATTGATATCCTTTGGGGAAGTAATCTGCCATCCTTACTTGGTCTGACCTCCATGTGACTCCAGACCCACAGCAATGTGCTTGACCCTTAACTGCACTCAAGGGCAATTAGGGATGGGTAACAAATGCTGGTCTCACCAGCAACATCCACATCCCAGGAAAGAATAATGTTAAAAAAAGGAATACGGAACTAGAAATTTGTATCCATATTTATAGGTGATACTAAAACAGGAGACACAGTAGACAGTAGTTACCAAAGGAAGTGTTGAAAAGATGTTAGAATGTCAATGTTAGTAAGTGCGAGGTGGTACATTTTAGTGTCAACTGCGGCTCACTGTTGAGTTGGGAAATTGTGGGTTCAAGCCCCACTTCAGAAACTTGAGCACCACATGTTGTTCCGGTATTCACCCACCAGGGGCTGGTTTAGCACAGGGCTAAATCGCTGGCTTGTAAAGCAGACCAAGCAGGCCAGCAGCACGGTTCAATTCCCGTACCACCCTCCCCGAACAGGCGCCGGAATGTGACGACTAGGGGCTTTTCACAGTAACTTCATTGAAGCCTATTTGTGACAATAAGCGATTTTCATTTCATTCATTCTAGGCAGACATTTCAGAGCAATTGGCGCCATTTTTCTGATGAGCCATCAAATCGAGGCCTTGTCTGTCCTCTCATGTGGGTCTAAATGATCCCATAGTACAATTAAAGGGAAGACTAGGACAGTATTTATCCCTCAACCCTGGCATCATTGCCACATTTCCTCAGTGAGAACAGCAACTAGACTTCAAAAATACTTGATTGGCTGTTAAGCACTTTGGGACATGCTGATTTTCTGAAAGGGGCTTTCAGAATGCAAGTCTTTTTATTTTAAGTAGAACTAATTATACTTTGAATTGGAAAATGATTGGAGCACAGAGGACATAGGGATTTGGAAGTCAAAATCACAAGACACTGAAAGCAGCACTTCAAGTAGATAAGGCCGTAAAAAAAAAAGACAAATGCAGTGCTTGGTCTTAGAGCAAGAGATATCGGGTGCGATTGTATGGCCTCATAGCACCCGACTCGGTAACGTGATGAGACTTATGACGCTTGGGATGCCTTACGAAATCCATCGAGATAGACGTCACAATCTGCATCTCGCCCTCACTGGGTGGGATCTAGATTTGCATATTTAAGTGAGCAGTTAGCTTAATTTTTTGCTCTGCCGGAGTCCCGCAAGACCCAGGACCAAACGCCCAGCGCATGGGAGACCTCGTCTATGTGCCGTTGAGCACTGGATTCCATAAATGTGGACCACAGCTAACGGCACTTGGAGGGTTTTCCAGGGGAATGGAGACCCTGGGGTGGTCAGGCTCTGGATTGGGTGGTACCCTGGCACCCTGAGGCCACCAAGAGACCTTGGCATGGCCAGGGTGCCCATCTGATAGTGCCACCTGGCAGTACCACCCTGGCAGTGCCAAGGTACCAGGGGGCCAGGTAGCCCATGCTGGCGATCAGAAGCAGGGGTGCCCTGCTTTTATGAGGTGGGACTCGAAGATCCCCTAATTGGGTAAGCTGGGACATCCAGAAAACGGGGCGACATTTAAAAAAGGCATTTTTAATGTGACGCTTTTAAACCAGTTTCTCCTGGCTCCCGGTATTGACCCACCCACCGGCGCAACATGAATCCGGCAGGAATCACTACTGGTCTCTACTACCGGAGACCAGGCGCGATGACCAGGCTGGGAAGTTCTTTTTTTTTAGTTATAATCATTACTGTTTATTTACAGCTACTAAATACGTATTGTGACCACTGCAGGAGGTTGGAACATCTGCTCCGTCCAGACCTGTTACTTAATCATGTGATGTTACATCATCATTACAAGCATCATGTGCCTCTCATGTTACTTTTCTGCATCTTCCACCAAGATTTTTTTTTGTCTTTTTTGTTGGCTTTTCTCATATTTACAATCAGTTGTTGTGTATATACATTACATTTTTCTTGCCTGCGCTAATTTACTTTATTTTACAGAGAGGTTTGTTTTGCCCTTTATTTAACTAGCTCTATGTATATTTTGTTGCCCACTGGATTGGTCTATGATCCCCCCCCCCCATTGGCTTCAGCACCCTTCCTCTTCTCTTGTGGTTGCCCCACCCCTACCCCTACCAAACCCCCCCCCCACACCACCCCGGGTTGCACAGTCCTTTGGTTCCTCATCTTTTTCTTTCTTTCCCAGCTTACTCCTCGTTGCTGGCCTCGAACAGGTTTTGGAACAGGTCGATGAACTGCCCCCAAGTATCCAGGAAGCCTTCCTCTGACCCTCGGATGGGGTACTTAATCTTCTCCAGGTGGGGAAATTCCGAGAGGTCAGCGAGCCAGTCTGCAGCTGTGGGTGGTGCTGCCGATCGCCAGCCAAGCAGGATTCTCCGGCGTGCGATTAGGGAAGCGAAAGCAAGGGCGTTGGCCCCCTTCCCCATGTGTAACTCTGGCTTCTCCGATACCCTGAAGATTGCCACTATTGGGCATGGCGTCACCCTCACCCCCACAACCTTGGACATTGCCTCGGAGAAGGCTGTCCAGAACCCAGCAAGCTTGGGGCGAGCCCAAAACATGTGGGTGTGGTTGGCCGGGCCCCTCTGGCACCGCTCACATTTATCCTCCACCTCCAGGAAGAACCTGCTCATTCGGGTTCTGGTCAGGTGCGCTCTGTGCGCCACTTTAAGCTGCATTAGGCTTAGCCTTGCGCAAGAGGAGGTGGAGTTCACCCTGCTCAGTGCTTCACTCCAGAGTCCCCATCCTACCTCTGTCCACAGTTCGTCCTCCCATTTTTGTCTGGTCTCGTCCAGTGGTGTTTGAGCTCTGTCCAGTAGCTGTCCGTATATTTACCCACACAGCCCTTCTTGCTGCTTGTGCCTACCAGATCCTCTAGTAGTGTGTTTTCTGGGGTCCCGGGGTACCCTACTCTCTCTTTGCAGAGGAAGAGCTTTATTTGGAGGTGTCTCAATTCCTGTCCTTCCACTAGATTCCACTTCCTTGTCAGTTCGTCCAGTGTCGCCAGTCTGCGCCCTACGTAGAAGTCCCCGACCGTCAGTGTGCCCCCGTCCAGCCTCCATCTTTTGAAGGTGGTATCTAGCATGGCTGGGGGGAATCTGTGATTGCCCCAGATGTGGGCCATGAGGGACATTTTGGTTATCTCGAAGTGCTGTCTCAATTGGGCCCACGTTCTCAGCGTGGCCGCTACCACTGGCTCGATGTGTAAGGCTGTGAAGTTCTGAGGACATTGTAGCTGAAGGATGGTTGGGGGCATGGCATGGCACTGCCCCTGGCAATGGGTGCCGGGACGCAGTTTCACATTAGCACTGCCAAGGAGCCGGGCCTGAAAGGCTCAGGGCCTGAGGGGGAGAAGTGGGGGAGAGAAAGAAGGAGGGATCGCATGTGATGACCTCATAGCGCGGTGTCACTCATCTGGGGTACCAGCGATTGGGGGAAAGGGGGTCTGAATGGAGACCAATCGGGAGGGCCCCAATTCCCTGGTGGCAGTGATCCTTGGCGAAGGGTGGAGGAAAGAAAGGGTTGATGCCGACAAAGATTGTGGTGGGGAAGAGGGTTCCTGAAGCTCCGATGCTGATGATGGTGGTTGAGGAGAAGGGATGTGGGCTTTACTGACACTTTGAGATTGGGCACCCTTTAGAAATGGATCTTGGTGAAGCCAGGCTTGCTAATGTGTTTAGCCCCCACCCTCTCTGTTTCGGCACAATTTCTAGGTTTGAGTTCGGTGGCTTGTGATCTGGATTGCACTGACCCCGTCAGCATGAATCGCTTTGCGCTTCCCGCCGGAGACCACATTTAGAAATTGTTTGGGAGAATTTGTCCACTCTGTACATTCCTGTGTAAAATTATTTAGCAGGAACATTGTGCATTATATCTTCATAATTTTCACTTTTCCTCTGGATTATCAGAGTCAACGATTCATTGGTAAGTTGTGTTGGGCATGTATATTAAGGGTTCTGAAACCATGGAAGGCAGATAGAGTAACACTGAAGATCAGATAGTATTTAGGTGACAGGTGGAGTAGGCCAGAGGTTCTGAATGGCCTACTTCCTATGTTTGCCCGAATGAAATGCCACTGGCCAGTGTCACATTACAGGCTTCAATCTGTAACAACAAAAAACACATCATGGAAAGGAAGTACTTTGGGTAAACCTTGATTTTGTAAATTGCAACATATTGAGATTAGACCAACCCTGCTCCTTGTTGCATATTTGGAGATAATCATGCATCACTAATATTTCTCTAAGGTACCAATGACACAGCTATTCTGAAACACCATGGTCCAGTTACAGTCTGTTGCCTCTGAATAGAAAATCGCAATCTAATTTTCAATGGTATGGGGCACAATGGTTCCTCTGTCTCTAAATACATCTGTAATACACTCCTCCTCAAAACAAATTGCATCAGCACCCAGAGATAAATAGTGTCCCTATCATGTTGTATAATCATTGCAATTCAATCTTTCCTATCACAGTAGAGACACTGGAGTTGACATATTATGCATGGTGTGGTCATGTCCTCTCCTTTGCTGAAGCAGTGTTGTTGTCTGAGAATATCCAGGTCAAGTGGGAAGAGCTAATTGAGCTGGGACCATCTTGACCCCAAGAAGCAATAGACTATGAATGTAATCTCAGGTGGAGACACATATGTGTTGCAGCAATTTCGGTTTAATCAACTTGCGAGATGCCAAAATATAGAATTGACAAAACCAAGCAGCAATACAAGAACAAATTTGCTTTCTTTTGTTTTCATACTTTTTGTAATTTGAAGTAAATGTAGTAGTTATCCACAATAAAATCTATCACATGAAACACAAATGTAAAATGTCTCAGATGCACTTTATAGAAAGACATCAGAATTATTCCAGGCTGCAACCACGAGCTGATCCAAAAGCTAATGAGAACTGATTATACTTCAGTATCAAAAGGGAAAAATATTGATGAGGAACCTAGGCTTAGGAGTAAAGGTTATGACTCCTAAAACAAAGGGGAGTGTCATTGGCATATAAAGTAATCATATGAAAGATGGCAAGTTATAAAGAGGTCACAATGTCACAGAGTGAATAAGGACCAATGTGTGAAGAGCCGATAGCATTTATTAAATTAAAATGGATGACACTTCTGCTGATTTGCCACTTTGTCTTTGCAACAAAAAAAATGTTGATAGCGATAATAATGTGAAGCGTACTGATCTTTGTTGTGAGATATTGAAAACTTTTTAGAAAGTGTATAAACCAAGACAACAACTATAAAAAGACAATAGTTGACGGCTCAAACTTATACATTTTTATTCCTGGAATTGAAAATGGAGGAGCAAATGTTCAGATATCAGTGGAGGTATGAACTGCCGAGTCTCAAAATTGTGGATGATTCTCTACTCCTTTTATGTTGAGTGGCTAACTGAAAATCTCTGACGTCTAACTAAGCCACTAAATTCTACCGTCTCGAAGGTACCTTACATGCTCAACCAAATTTTTTAACAGAGATCAACTGATATTGAGGAAGGAATGAGAAAAAGTAAGAAAATCAAAAGGCCCTAAACCTGTAGACCAAATGTCAAACCTATCTAGATCAGTTGAAAAGAAAAGACTTGCACTTATATACATTTCTCAACATGTCTTTGGAAGTGTTGTAATTATGTTAATGCAGGCATGCACGGCAGTCCAATTCTCACACAGTTTGAAACTCCATTTTGGGTGACAATTCTGTTTTAAAATGGTGAAGCTTTGTCAAAGGAGCTGAAATAGCTGAGGGGCTCTTCTGATTTTTTTGGTGATGCAATTGAGGAGGTCGCCAAAGCACTCCCCTAACAATTTATACGTGGGATGTCTGGATCCAATGTGATCTGCTGACCCTCCTGTGGTTTTCCCTCACTTTAATCCAACTTTTCCTCATTGGATCTGGGGCGGGATTTTTCAGATGCACCCGCCCGGCGACCGGAAATTCCCGACCGAGGACAACAGACCTTTACATGGTCCCCGTCCCATCCGTGGCGATCTTGCGGCGGGCACAGCCGAAGAATCTAGCCCGACATCTTTCGCTTTTCATTGCCAGGTTGTGCAGGAAGCACAGTGTCACGACCCCCTGGGCTAGTGCTCTAGCCCCACTTGATCCGGAGTGGCAATAGAAGCAAAGTTGGATGTTATTTTTTAAATACCAAAGGTCCTTGGGCTGAGCCGAAGAAACTGCAGTCACTAGGTTTGTAAATTTTAAACACAAGTAACCTTTTACTACTTAACAGTAATAAAATTAAACTGACAGAAATGTAACTGACTACCTAATACCCCTTTCCCAACACCTCCCTTTCCAACTCACCCCACTCTATATATATTATATACGCACATGCACACAGACAATATAAAGGGAAAAGGCGGTGGAGAGGGAAGAAAATAATGATAAAATAGAAGGCTAAAAGATCTATGATGCACTAGGATGGCTTTCAGTAAATGTCTTTCTGAAGTTCAAGCTTTCTGTTCAGTACTTCTTCCTTCTAGACTTGAGATGGTTTTCTCTGGCAAGGTTGCCTCCTTTCTCTGTAGATTCAAGGTCATTTCAAATATATGGTAAAGATGTGCCCGACACTCACTGGTTGTAGAACAACAACACAGTTCTTTACTTCAACAGCGTGTGTGAGAGAGAGAGTTCCTTCAAGTTCCAATCACTTTTGCCCAGCTCTCTCAGAAGCATCATGCAGGAACCAATCACTGGCTGTTGTGAGCTAGAACACTGTCCCTGACCAACCCACAGGTTACCAGCCAACCAATCAAACTGACTTCCCCCAAAGCTTGTTCATGAGATTCTTTCAGCGCTGATATGTGGGTTTCTCCTCTCCAAAGTACAAAACCTGGAACACACCGTCCTGACCAGCAGACTGCTTGAGCTTGAGTCATCTGCTTAAAGGCACATTCCAATTGTGGGACAACAAACCAAAAAAAAGTTTAAAGTGGGAACAAAGGGAAGTAAAAGGAAAGATTCTAACAACGGAACAACGATAATGCATACTTTTTCTGGGCCATATTGTGCGTTGATTGATGTGTCTGAATCTTTGCTTAAAAATGACAATGATATGTTCTATTCCATATGGTTCCATGGCCCTCTATTGTCCATAAATGGTGCTGTTTTGGAAGGGTTCCATTAGCCCTTTGAGTAGGAGGTATTCCTTTGCCCTTGTAACCAACTGCTGATTTACCTGGATGGATGGAACAATGGAAGGGTGTGGTGAATGTGATGAATAAAGGCATCAAGGCAGCTGCCAGTGAAACTGTTGCAAACGTGCATTATCCTTTTGTGGTAATCACACACTAGTTGCAAATCGAGGGAGTGGAAGTCCTGACTGTCCTCATTATCTGGTGCCTTTACACGAGAGAAGTCAATTATGAGGTAATTGAGGCAAGGCAGTTGCAGTTAAAAATCCCACTGCTCTCTCATTTTGGCTGTTGGCATCCATGATGAATGACAATGGCATAGTTTGCTCCAGCCTCTGGGGGGGGGGGGGTCTTTGGTGACCTGTCGGGTGTAGCGGTGAACTGCAGAGTGTGTGATATGGGTAATGTACCAGCCCATGTACCAGCCTGTAAAGAGCCTGTGGCGAGAAAGTGAAGGGTGGTGGTGACTTTGGCAGCCATTGGCAAAGCAAGCCACATGCCTGGTCCAGCAAGCCCTACTCCAACAGACTGTATAACCCAGCAGCATCCTGCCCAATAAAGTGCACATTCCTCTTGTGCTAATGCTCAGGGATATCCAAGAATCTAACACTTGGCCAGTGCACCCTGAGCAGACCTGCGGCCTTCGATCTGGCTCTGTTCTTGGTTGTCCCCATTAGTTGAAGCTGCTGCTGTTCCACTTCCTTCAGCTGGTTCATCCAAAGGTGTGAAGCAAAAATAGCATCCATGATAAGTAGCAAGTGCTGAATGGGCACAAACAAATTGGGTGGGTGGAGAGTGAGGAAATCAAAAGGAAGCAAATGGGAAAGGCACTGCACACAAAGTGACATATATCTTGACTGGGGAATGTCTTCATAAAGATGCTTCCAGCCATATCAGTCAGTGCATGAAACTAATCCCACCTGATTTTACACAGCAAGTTTCCTGCTAGGTGAGACTTCTGTCTTGCCCACTTGGGGTCCTCATGATGTCAGAGGACCCCATTTTGAATTTAACCTCGAGGTATCTGCCTGATTCAAGCATATTTGCTGGCCACCCAAATCCACCCCAGAATCAAAATGCTGGGAATGATGGAGCAAGTTGATTTTTGGACTTTTAACTGGTCACCCAACTTCTTCCTGCTGAACAGGTTGGGTTAAAATTGGGGTTGTTGGGTTAAAATCTGGGCTGCGGAGCAAAGCCAGATCTTCTTGCAATTTGTGTGATGGGTAACTTCTGAAGTAAGGCTAGGAATGAGAGGAACAAAGGTTAGCATTAGGATGCAGTTTCACTGCTCTATTTTAAACATTTCATTCATTTATTTTTTTAAACAAAGGTTTTAAAAGAACTGCAACTTACACACTGAACAGTTTATAAATTTGTATTATTTTGTATTCTGTACATTTACAATCTACGTTAAATGCCCCGCATATCGCCTACATTTCCTGCCTTACATTCGAGTATATACCCAAAGGAATGGGCAATTCAATGCTATAGGCGAACTGCCAGGTAATCTTAACTTTCACCATCAGACAAAAAACAGACTTAAACAAATCCATCGCCCATTTTATTTTTCCCGCTATTCGAATGGGCTGTAAAATGCACAAGCCACATTGTTGTCACCCATTTGTTGCTATGTAATGAATGTTAAAATAAATCCCAGCGAGTTCTGAGCACTTGGATCCATTGGTATGCGGAAGCCGAATTAACATCAGATAGTCATTAACCTTGGGGTACTTCAGGGATCTTGTCAATTGAACTGCATATGTTAATTCAGCTCCCTCACACTGTCAGCCTTAGTTAAGTGGAATGAACATCTTATGTGCAAAACCTCACTAAAGATTTAAATGGTTCAGCACAAGATGTTTCTTGGAGAACTGGGAATGCTCAACCTTAGGCTTGACACAAAAAGAGACTAAGGGAGGTGAATTTTATATTTTATAATTGAACATTGTTATTAAAGTCTCACAAACTAGTTGTGGGCTTCACTGACAGACTGATCTGAACAACAAAATGAAAATCCCCGAAATCAGAATCTGTGGGCACGATCGTCCCAAAAGGAAACAAAATTCCCGAGCGAGCGCGTTTAGCCGCGTGTTTCCCAGCACTTGTAATGCCGAGAAACACTATGGGGGCTCCGCTCGGCGGAACTCCACGTTGTAGTGGGAGATCGGGAAGCCATTTTTAAATGGCGCCCTGATCTCTGAGGCCCCGAATAAAATCTCACATCTCCCCCCCGCTCCAGCCTGAACACAACATCCCCCAGCCTGAGCACAACATGGTAGGGTCTCCCGCACCCCCACCCCACCGCACCTCCCAACATCCACGGCGGACAATCACGACCCAATTGCGCGTTCGCAAAAAATGGCAGCTTGGCACCTTGGCAGTGCTACCTGGGTGCCAGGCTTGCATGGGCACTACCAGGGTGCCAGTTTGGTACTGCTGGGTTGCCAAGCTGGCATTTTTTGTGCATGCGATCGGGCCGGGGTTACTTGGCGTTGGTGTTGGGGGGTGCGGCTGTTGGTCGGGGGACCCTCCTTTATTGCGTTCAGGCTGGGGGTGGGGGAGGTTGGGGATTTTTTTGTGGGCCTCGGAGATCGTGATGCCATTTAAAATTGGCATCCCGATCTCTCGCTACAATGGGGAGTTCCGGCGAGCAGAGCTCCCCACTGTTAACAATTGGGGCCATGTGCGGATTTGATCATGCGTTCCCCATTCAGGCCACTTATTCAAAGCGAGTCACGTTGATTAGCCATGTGTTTCTCGGCACTGTGAGTGCCGGGGAAAACGTGGCTAACCGTGCTTGTTCGGGGCCTTTGTTCTCTTTTGGGAAGATAGCGGCCATAGTGTGTAAAGGTACGCGGCAGCAACTCGCCCAGCCTCCTTCAACAGCACCTTCCAAACTCACAGGGCGGGATTCTCTAACCCCAGGGCCGGGTCGGAGAATCGGCATGACCGGCGCGAATCGTGCCACGCTGGCTCGATGGCGGCACGAGATTCTCTGCAGAGCAGAGAATTGGCGCCATTGGCGCCGGCGCAGTCGGCGCGGTGCCGGCCGGGGGCCGCTCTACGGGCCCCCCCGGCGATTCTCCACCCGGGATGGGCCGAGCGGCCGTCGCAAAAATCCCGAGTCCCGCCGGCGCCGTTCTAACCTGGTCTTACCCGGCGGGACCTTGGCGTGGAAGGGTGCGGGGGTGGCCTGTGGGTGTGGGGGGAGGGGGGGTCCGATCCCGGTGGGGGCCTCCGGTGTGGCCTGGCCCGCGATTGGGACCCACCGATTGGCGGGCCGGCCTCTCGGGCTGGGGGCCTTCTTTGTTCCGCGTCAACCCCTGTAGCACTACGCCATGATGCATCGGGGCCGGCGCGGAGAAGGGAGACACCGCGCATGTGCGGAAATCGCGCCGGTCCCACCGCACACGCATGGACCGGCGGTACTCATCCGACGCTGGGATCGGCAGCTGGAGCGGCGTGGCGCAATTTACAATGGTGTCAACACTTAGCTTTAGGATCAGAGAATCCTGCCCACAACCTTTTACAACCTAGAAAGACAAGGGCAGCAGATGCTTGGAAACACTCCCGCCAGCAATTTCCCCTCCAAGCCACACACCATCCTGACTTAGAACTATAAAGTAATAATCTTTATTGTCACAAGTAGGCTTACATTAACACCGCAATGAAGTTACTGTGAAAAGCCCCTAGTCGCCACATTCCGGCGCCTGTTTGGATACACGGAAGGAGAATTCAGAATGTCCAGATTATCAAACAGCATGTCTTTTGGGACTTATGGGAGGAAACCGGAGCACCCGGAGGAAACCCACGCAGACACGGGTTGAATGTGCAGACCCCGCACAGACAGTGACCCAAGCCGGGAATCGGACCTGGGACCCTGGCGCTGTGAAGCAACAGTGATAACCACTGTGCTACCTTGCCACCCACTGTATCACTGTTCCTTCACTGTCACTCTCTGGAACTCCCTTTCTAACAGCACTGTGGGTGTACCCACAGATGACCTGCAGCGATTGAAGGCGATGGCTTACCTTCACCTTCCCAAAGTCAATTAGGGACAGGTAACAAACACTGGTCTGGCCAATAATGCCCAGATCCTATGAAAGATTTTTAAAAATGTCACAGAGGGATGATGGAGCCCGGAGCAGGAATTTTCAACATTAACATTCATGTAAAGCCCAGAAGAGCACTGTTTTTTTCACTTATCTTTTTCCCAGTTGTTCTGCAAAATTGCATCAGTGTCCTGTGTATTTCATAAAGCCCTGGTTTGCATCCGGTAATAAGGCAACTGTTTGATCAGGTGGCTGTCTGGGCACCTCCGTGGATGAACAGCGTAAACAGCAAGAACTAAGCGGTAAGTTCCCCATAGCTATTTTAACTCAGCTGCTGTCCTTATTCCATCAGAACGAGATTATTAAAATGGGCTGTTGTGTTCTGCGATTAGAAAAAAATGTTCATTCAGATTGAGAAGAAGTGTAGAGTTCCAACTGTTAAGCTCCACAATTTCAATGACCCATGGACTATCAGCCTAACACCATTAGAATGTTCCATTTTCACAAAACCTTTTCTTGGCCCTACCAGGAATACAATTACAGTCATTGTAGGAGCTCAAAACCTCCCTGCATGAGGCCCTGATAAAAACGACTAGTTAAATCGTTTCCCATATAAAAAAGGAGAGGCAACTTTGTATCTTGAATTTTAACACTGCGATATAGAGCTTTATAATTTTGGTCACCTATTTGTTCATGTTTCTTTCCCCCACAGCAAAAACTGAAATGTATCTCAACAAACAAAGAACAAAGAACAAAGAAATGTACAGCACAGGAACAGGCCCTTTGGCCCTCCAAGCCCGTGCCGACCATGCTGCCCGACTAAACTGCAATCTTCTACACTTCCTGGGTCCGTATCCCTCTATTCCCATCCTATTCATGTATTTGTCAAGATGCCCCTTAAATGTCACTATCATCCCTGCTTCCACCGGTAGCGAGTTCCAGGCACCCACTACCCTCTGTGTAAAATACTTGCCTCGTACATCTACTCTAAACCTTGCCCCTCTCACCTTAAACCTATGCCCCCTAGTAATTGACCCCTCTACCCTGGGGAAAAGCCTCTGATTATCCACTCTGTCTATGCCCCTCATAATTTTGTAGACCTCTATCAGGTCGCCCCTCAACCTCCGTCGTTCCAGTAAGAACAAACCGAGTTCATTCAACTGCTCCTCATAGCTAATGCCCTCCATACCAGGCAACATTCTGGTAAATCCCTTCTGCATCCTCTCTAAAGCCTCCACATCCTTCTGGTAGTGTGGCGACCAGAATTGAACACTATACTCCAAGTGTGGCCTAACTAAGGTTCTATACAGCTGCAACATGACTTGCCAATTCTTATACTCAATGCCCCGGCCAATGAAGGCAAGCATGCCGTATGCCTTCTTGACTAGCTTCTCCACCTGTGTTGCCCCTTTCAATGACCTGTGGACCTGTACACCTAGATCTCTCTGACTTTCAATATTCTTGAGGGTTCTACCATTCATTGTATATTCCCTACCTGCATTAGACCTTCCAAAATGCATTACCTCACATTTGTCCGGATTAAACTCCATCTGCCATCACTCCGCCCAAGTCTCCAAACAATCTAAATCCTGCTGTATCCTCTGACAGTCTTCATCACTATCCGCAATTCCACTAACCTTTGTGTCGTCTGCAAACTTACTAATCAGACCAGTTACATTTTCCTCCAAATCATTTATATATACTACAAACAGCAAAGGTCCCAGCACTGATCCCTGTGGAACACCACTGGTCACAGCCCTCCAATTAGAAAAGCATCCTTCCATTGCTACTCTCTGCCTTCTATGACCTAGCCAGTTCTGTATCCACCTTGCCAGCTCATCCCTGATCCCGTGTGACTTCACCTTTTGTACTAGTCTACCATTAGGGACCTTGTCAAAGGCCTTACTGGAGTCCATATAGACAACATCCACTGCCCTACCTGCATCAATCATCTTTGTGACCGCCTCAAAAAACTCTATCAAGTTAGTGAGACACGACCTCCCCTTCACAAAACCATGCTGCCTCTTACTAATACGTCAATTTGCTTCCAAATGGGAGTAGATCCTGTCTCGAAGAATTCTCTCCAGTAATTTCCCTACCACTGAAGTAAGGCCCACCGGCCTGTAGATCCCTGGATTATCCTTGCTACCCTTCTTAAACAGAGGAACAACATTGGCTATTCTGCAGTCCTCCGGGACATCACCTGAAGACAGTGAGGATCTCCATTAAGTGCAAGGCAGTAAGGAAGCAAGAAGTTAGGTGTAGTAGTGGAAAGACTACTTATTAACTTCAGCAACGTTGTTAAAAAAATCTCTTGGTATCAAGTGGGGCAACACGGTGGCACAGTAGTTAGCACTGCCGCCTCACAGCACTTCACAGCTCCAGGGTTCAATTCCGGCCTCGGTGACTGTCTGTGTGAAGTCTGCACTTTCTCCCCGTGTCTGCATGGGTTTCCTCCGAGTGCTCCCAGAGCCCAAAGATGTGCAGGTCAGGTGGATTAGCCATGTTCAATTGCCCATTAATGTCCAAAAGGTTAGCAGGGTTACTGGGTTACGGGGATGGGGCGGAGGCGTGGGCTTAAGTAGGGAGCTCTTTTCGAGGGCCAGTGCCAACTCGATGGGCTGAATGGCCTCCTTCTGCACTGTACATTCTATGATTCTATGAAGTGTGCAATCTCCAGGATGGTTTAGGTCAGTTATACAAAATGATGATGCACTTTGCAAACACAGTGACGTGGTCTTGCCAACCTTGCAGGTTCACACAGGCCTGCTGTGACTTCCTGGGAAGCCATGTTGGGGAATGGCAAGGATTTGTCATAGTGGGCTGTTCTCAGAAGTGGGCTTGTTCAAAAGAATCCCTAACAAGGCGACAACAGCCCTTTAACTGGCTCTGCTTTATCAATATCAGTGGCATTGCCGATCTATTTGTACAATAAAGGTTGGGAATTATCAGCCTAGAAACTGAAGTAAGTAGAGGGATTTAGATCATTCACGCCAACTAAACTTGGACACATTAGTGTATGTGACCCACTACTACTTGTTATGTTATGAAAAATCTGTCAATGTATATATATATATATATGTAGAATATTGCCAAGTTTCTTCACCTCAGATACTGGACACTGTCACCTGAAAGACAGACAAATGATTTCAAAATTGGCACATAATTTAAATCTGCAAGCAGCATTGTTTTGCTGTTGTAATAAAAACAGCTATTCCTTTATTATTTAATCAATCGAAGCTTAATGTAGGCTCGTAGCCACTAGCTACAATCCCAGCTGCATCTGGTTTATGCTAAATGACCACATGTTGAAACTAACCCAGTGTTGACTGTTCATAAGACTTTATGACTCTGATTTACACTGAGAGCAATGTGACCACAATGACTGATGCGCAGAGGCTGCCAAGAAAGATCCAGAATATTCTGTGTAACAAATATTGATGAATCTTACAGACTTAATTAAAATCAAGCTACAGCTGGTTTTCCCCCTCTTACTGTTTGTTAGAAGCTTGGGCAGCAGGTTATAAAGGCCATTATAGGTCTGTATCTTATTTTCTTTGTCTAGCCACATTGTTCATTAATGATAGATACTTTTGTGCTTGCTTTAATGGAAAAAATCTGAACCTGTGACCAAGACAGCATCATCTCTTTTCATTATGGTTTCCATCAATAACATTCATAATTAATGAATTGCAGGTTCAGACTTGGCAGAATTAAGTTTATTCATGGCTCTTAATCAATATTATCTGACCATATGTGTTTCATTATTGATAGTACAAAGCCAATTTTCATCCCTTTGGTTAAGTTAGTGAAAAGCAGTTGACTATGTCCTCTTGTCCCAACAAATGCTTTGCTAACAGCTCTTTGGCCAAGCTGTTTTGGTGTCAGGTATCTGATACTGGCTCATATTTCAACAGCTTTCTTTACCAAAAGTATTAATAACATCTTTAAGCTATGCAATGTAGAATGTGGAATAATTAATATGGTCTGTTACAAACAGCTGCACTTCTTTATCAACCTCAGAAAAAAAAATGGGAACTCAGAGAAGACTATCTTAAATCCCATGGGAAATTTTGATGCAGTTCACTGACTATTCCATTACTTGTCAAGGTTTGGTTTTCTTTTTATACAGAACACGTGCTTTGTTATTAAGTTATTAAAAGACATAAACGTGAATGATTTATGATCTACTGTTTAATTTAGTCCCGATTCTAACTTTTCACTGCAGTCTGGGGAAACACATAGTTAGGGATTTCTCCCATCTGTACAACTGGATGTGTTTTCCACGCTATAGCCAGGGCTCCAGTGGAATAGTGCCCCATTGCAGGGTGAACTCATTTTAAATACTCTGAAGTAGCTTTTCCCTGCCTGCACCAAACCACAGAGCTTTAACTTATGTCTCTATAGTGTTCACCTACAATAAGGACAGGGAAGCCGTGAATGCAGACCTCTGGCAGCTAACGTTCTGGTTGCCGCAAATGCATTGAGTACCTGGGACAAATCCCCTGACCACCATTTAACCACTCGCCTGATGTGAACTGACAAAGTTACATAGGGCTGGATTTTATGCAGCCCATTGTGGCAGGAACTACAATGAGCAGGCCCCACATAATTGTGGGAGAGGCCCTGTGTCAGTCCGTCGGCAGTGAGAAAACCGCCGCTACCATTCTTGCTTTCTGAATGGGCCAGGGGGTAGAGTTGTGTGGCATTGTTTGAGACCCAGACTGCACTTGGAATGGACTGAGCCAATTAAATCTGCTTGCATTAGGTCTGCGATTAGGCAAAGCAAAAATTTGAAAATGTCTACCTACGTGCACAGAGGTCTGCCCTCTGACGTTCAGTTGCTGGTGAGAAATGTCAAAATTCAGCTTTGTAGCAGTAATAGTTGCACTGGGACCTGTGTGAAGGTGAAATGGGGTGAGACATCTTCCTCCAGGCAGTCTCGCTTGCTTAAAAATGTGAGTTCCTTGCAGTTCATTAACTGCAGTTTAGCTGCTCTCGTTACATCTATATTGCGCTGACACAGGTCATGCAGTCGAACTATCCCAAAAGATATATGGCACGATTTAATTATTGGATGGGAAGGGCACATAGCACCTTCTTACCTGCACATATTTTCCCACAGTAGTCAAATGTCCATGTGTTGCAAAGGGGTAGGGTTGGCAGTGCTGATGCTGGATAAGGGTGGGAGGGGACAAATTGCAGTTGGGGGGGGGGGGCAAGGATTCCTTTGTGGGCTTCGGAGCATTAATTTTGCTTCACCTGGCCCCCAGGGAATCCTTCCAAAGATTTTGAAATTTAACTTTCCCTCTAAGTCTTCGTCCAGGTCGCCTCACACCAATTTTCACTCACAGTTTTGGCACATGGTGATCTTATGCTAAAAATGCATTGTGTTATGGCACCGACATGCGTCGCTGGACTGTGACTTTCACATTTTAATCAGCCGTGCACCTTTTCTGTAACCTGCAGCCTCCACATTGCCAGACCTCTGGCAGCTAAAATTCTAGTTGCTGCAAATGCATTGAGTACCTGGGACAAATCCCCTGACCACCATTTAACCACTCGCCTGACGTGAACTGGCAAGGTTAAAATCAGGCCTTCTGTGTCTAAAGACATTACTATTTGGCATCTTTAGTTCTCAGTCAGGCAGTGGGTGTTGGAGAAATGGATCTTTGCAACCAGTGACAGCATGAAGCAGTGACAAGGGCACCCCCTGTGCACCATCATAACACATTTGATTTCCAGACTTTTTATCCTCTGGCCTCCCATTAGAGCAACAGCGTTAAGTTAGTGTAAATTGCTGCAGAATTCAGGGCAAATTTTATGCAGTGGACTTGCCCACTGGGAACTGGATCGAGACTGCCAGAACTCATTTTACTTGTGACCCTTGTCAGCCACTAGAGAGGGAAGAATTTCTTTTCTGCTTTCTGGGCTCGATTCAAGTCCAGATCCCTGAGGTATGGATTCTTTTTTTTTTTAATTTTAGGAATCTGTATGGTTTCTATTAAAAGTGACAAACAAAAACTACCGTTTTATTTGACGAGGAATGTTTAAGCAAGGCCTGGGAGAGCAGGAGCATAACACAGGCTGAAAGATGCACTACTCTCAAGCATAAAAATAGAAAAATGATGCTGTACATTAGAAGCAGTGCTATAATTCAACTGCCAAGCTTAAAACATGAGTGAATACAATTCTGAGCATTTTCCAAGGGAAAAAAAAACATGACACAAAATACATTCAGCATTATGAATATTTAATGTCTCTTTCCCTACATGGACCCAGTTTAGCGTACCAAGCATAATTATACTTATAACTGAAAGATGTTAGCAGCTTTAACAGTGTGACAGACCTAAGTGTACTCCAAAGGTAGGCGCAAAATGGTGGAGCAGGCTTTTGACAATGCACATGTTGTGCATCCTTAATTCAGATAGGCATACAAAATGTTTTACTTTCTATTAATGGATTAATTTTATTTCAAGATACGTCTACATAAATTTGTTGCTTAGCTTTGTTAGGATAAAATTCAGCACCTGGCAAGGACCAAGCGCCCTGGCCTAATGTTTCATGGTTTTGTACTGCCAATCCTGAGAGTACTTGTACATTAAATCTATGCATGGTGGCATTTTGGCAGATCGTAAATGTTTTATAAATCAGAGTGGTGAGAGAATGTGTCTCCTCGGCAGTATAGTACTTTCAGCAGTGCCAAATGGAGCAAGCTGCTCCGTTGGGATGATTTACAAATCCTCTCTCAAAATGTAAATCTTCGGGATGCTGCCAGGTTGGAAGCTCCTGTCATCAGTCTGTTATTTGGGTTACACTCTAGTAGCTGCTGACATGTCTGCCTGCCTGCAATGTTCATGGGTGTTTCTGCAGCTCCATGAGTTGGCTGCTTACTGTAGTGGACCCTGCCTGACAAACAATACCTGCAGGTCACTACACTGCCACTGGTTTGGAAGTTGGAATACTGAACAGAAAGCAGCAATGCATGGTCTCAGTAGAATCATGCCTTTCAATAATAACAAGTTGCTGTATATCCATCTTACAAATACCTTCACCATTCCTTAATGAATTATTTTATCACCCGTTAAGGATCATTGACATAGTTGCTGCCTGTTACGTACCAACAGCAGCAACAACTTGCATTTATAGCTCCTTGAACATGGTAAAGTGTCTCAAGGGATTTTGCTGGAGTGTCTCAGACAAAAGTAGACACTGAGCCAAACATAAGCACAGGTTACCAAATGCTTGGTTGAAGTGGTGTATTTTCAGTTGTGTCTTAAAGGGGGAGAGAGATATATAAAGAGGTGGAGAGGTGAGGAGGATGCTGAGAAAATTACAGAGTGTAGGATCTGGACAGCTGAAGGCATGGCCACCAATGCAGTAATAACATCTCCACGTTACAGCTGAAGTTGGTAGCACTGCGTGATGCAATGTATTTTCGTTGTGGTGTAAATACATCCTCTGTTCATTGTCTGCCTTTAATGACATGGACAAGGATGGATAACTGACTAGGTGGGAAATCATGGCCACAATTCCATTTTGAACCATTTCATGTTAAAAGATGTGTGTTTTTCGCATGCCCATAACAATACTCGCAAACCAAATGGACTGGGTGTTCTTCCATTGCAATTCCATCTAGTGGTCTTTTCCACAAACCCAACCATTCACACATTTCTCACAAAATGTTCAACTCTCTTGCACTTGCAATTTAAAGCTCGGGACTGTGATCATTTATTTTAACCCTTGCTGTGCTGTTGACAAATCATCCCATCATGGCATCACCTTGCTGTCCTCAGGTAACTCGTCAAACAGTGGGACTCCTTTATTTGATCTCAGTCCAGTGCTCAAGACTTGACATGGTTTAATCAAGCAGAGAAAAAATTCACTTGATAAATGGCAGCATACAACAAAAAATTGGGAACTTAAGAGTGAAGCTAAGGCTGGAATCCCATGCTGGGGTTCAAATGGCAGCTATGAACTCCTGTGATTTACAATGACATCTGTATCCCTGCAATGAGATGACTGCCTTGAATTGCTCCCAAGTGCTTGGAATGCTGTATATAATGTATACAAGATGTTGAATATTATTGCTATTCTGTGCGATACTGACCAATCAATAAAGCTTGCAGGAAAGGAACTGAGAAGCAGACAATTAGCGACGGTAAGTGAAGTCACAGTTTTCAAAGTTTCCATACGTTATTCGCAACATCAGTCCGATGGGTGAATGTCACTGATTGTCGTCAGAATCCCCACATTTTGTTCCAATGCAAGCCCAGGGAGGAAGCTGGACAGACTTTTGGATCAGAAGGGAGTTGAGGGATATGTATTTGTTATGCATGGAGATTTATGGCCAGAGAAGATGGACCAATCGAGTGGCTTCTATTTTTTTGCCTTCTAATGGTCTGTTCGGAGTAATATCTTAGCTGTTTTGCAGTCTTGCGACACATAGCTCCAATAAATAATTATATTAGATGTACTTTTATACCTAGAAAACCGACTGGAAAGCTAAAAGCATGGTGGGATGTTGACACAGAACAAATCCATGGCAAATTAATGCTTCCATTATGATAACACGATTCGACAAATATGGCAAACATCCTTGCCAAAAAGTACACCTTATCCGAGTGTCAAGGTTTATAAGATTTTATCAGATTGGTAGGTCCATCACAAACTACTTTCCTTGAACAAAAACCCTTATCTTTTCTCTAAATTATTAATGTTTTCACAGATTTTATGTCTTATCGCTATCTGTTTTGAAATATCTGTGGTGTGTTCTGTTTTTCTAATGATGCCCAGAAGACTTCCAGAGTGAAAGCAGACATCTTTTAAATGTTCTAAACAGTTTTCTACAGCACAGTACACAAATGTGTGTTTAATCTGGAACTATCAAAAGGAGTTTTGATGATTTGATAATCATTAAAATAAATAAATCAATGATCATGTTAGTGAGCGAAGCCATTGATACCGCTATTCTCCTCTGGTGAATGAAGTACTGAACACAAATATAAATCCACAAAAAGGTCCACTTTTCTCTTTTTGCATAGAACCTTTTCATAAAACATTAATGCGGGACCCGCCACAGGAGATTTGGTGGCATAACCTAAAGTCAATTGACTTTCAGTGGGATCGGACGATCCCAGTGGTGTCGGAAAATACCACCCTAAGTATTTTTCTGTGACAATTGTTTGGGTTGGTTAAAAAAAAATTCAAGGTAAATACTGAATTGAGAAGCACATTTTAGTCATATTTCAGCAGTGTTGCCTTTACTGTGGCAATGGCTAGTTTTTTTTGCCTCCCCTCCCTCCGTCCTCTCTTAATCTCATGCCGCTGTGGAGCTCAAGCAGTGGTAGTGAGTGTCAGTGGCTGATTATGGCTGAGCTTTGGCCCATCAGACAAACGCTCCAGCAGAACACACCATTGGGAACATTCAAGGATAGTCGCAGTGAGATGCTTATGCCCCAATTGCCCCATAGAAGAGACATTCTTTAATTATAGATGACAAACCCTTCTTTGTTTGCAAACAATAGCATGATGAGGGACGTCACAAATGTATAATTTTGTCATTTGTGTACAATCATTGGGAAGAAAATAATGAACAGTGGTCCTCAAATAAACAAACACTTTCTTGAACCTTGTCCGCCATTGCTTTTAACCTTAGCAACGTGCTCTCTATTGCATCAATGTGACATTTCCATTGTTTAAACCACATTTTCCGCTCAGAGTGAGACTTGTTGGGGGCGATTCTCCGATATTGAGGCCAAGTGTTCGCGCTGTCGTGAACGCCGTCGCGTTTAACGACGGCGCGAACAGTGCCCAGGCACGACTTATTCTGGCCCCAGAGGGCCAGCACGGCGCTGGAGCGGTTCACGCCGCTCCAGTCTCCTTACGCAGTGCCAAATGGGCGCCGCGCCAACCCGCGCATGCGCAGTTGGGCCAGCTCAATCCTGCGCATGCGCAGTTGGGCCGCGCCATCCTGCGCATGCGTGGGGAACTTTTTACGTGCGCCAGCTCTGACCCAACATGGGGTCGGCGTTCATGGGCCGGCCGCGTCGGAAAGTAGGCCCGGGGGGGGGGGAGAGGCCGGCCCGCCGATCAGTGGGCCCCGGTCGCGGGCCAGACCCCATTGGAGGGCCCCCCCCCCCCCGGTGAAGGAGCCCCCCCCTCCCCCCCCCCCCACAGGACGCTCCCCCAAGCAAAGTTCACGCTGGCAGCGACTAGGGGTGAACGGCACCGGCGGGACTCTGGCGTATTGGGGCGGCCGGTCGGGCCATCTGGGCCGGAGAATCGGCGGCCCCGCCGTTTCCAGCGTCCCGTGGCTGGCGCCACGCCAAACGCACCGGCGCAAATGGTGCCGTTTCTCCGCACCTCGGAGAATCGTGCGCTGGCGTCGTGGCACGGTTGCGGCGATTCTCCAGCCCGGCGCGGGGCTCGGAGAATCGTCCCCCGTTATATCAGTAGCAATTAATGTAAAGTACCATAGGCTCACATGCAGGAAGAATTGCTTCCAAACTCACAACCCTAGACCTCTCAAAGAATGTACCACTTTAGTTTGTGCTGCCTTCAAACTAAAAGCTGTTTTGAGGTAAGAGAACAGAAACCGGTTTTAATCCTTCTGGGCTTTTCACTTCACTGATATTTACAATGTTGCTGTTCTCAGTTCTATTGATTAACAACTACCAATTGTTCTACAGGGAGAGAACTGGTCTCTGTGTTTTATTCAGGAAAGATATGATACTGGACTTTCTGAAATTCACTAGGGCATAATTTTAACTTTGACTAAAGTAAATGGAAATGAAAATCGAGAGAGAGATATAATGGATATATATCACCTAGTTTACATTATCAACCAAAGTCAAAATAACCTGCCTTTGCCTACCTTCTGGATCCAAATGCTTGCCTCGCAGGAACCCCTCCTGTAATTGGGCAAACCCACCCTTCCCCATGACCATTCCACAGAGATTTCCAATTATACCATGAGGTCTCGAGCCGTTCCACCAGGCCCCAATTCGCCCCTACTTCAGCAGGGCCACTGATCTGCCCCGGCCCGAAAAGACCCCTGATTTCTTCTCCACATACCTCTGTTTACTCATGAAGTCTATTTTTTAAAAATTAATTTGTGGGATGTGGGCATTGCTGGCTAGGCCAGCATTTATTGCCCAACCTTAAATTTTATTAATAATAATAATCTTTATTGTCACAAATAGACCTACATTAACACTGCAATGATGTTACCGTGAAAAGCCCCTAGTCACCACATTCCGGTGCCTGTTCGGGTACATGGAGGGAGAATTCAGATATCCAATTCACCGAACAGAGCGTCTTTCGAGACTTGTGGGAGGAAATTGGAGCACCTGGAGGAAACCCACGCAGACACGGGGAGAACATGCAGACTCCGCCCAGATAGTGACCTGTGGTGAATGTATTCACCTAATGCATGTATGATACTGTAACCTATGACCTACGACCTGGAAGTGGTGATACGAGCTACTTCCAGGTACTGTAACCCCGGTGGGCTCTGCCGCAGGCTCCGCCCCTGGCTCCGCCCTCACTGGGGCCATATATAGACAGGCCACCTGTGGGCGGCATTCATCTGTACAACTGACTCTGACTAGGCAAGTTCATGATTAATAAAGCCTAATGTTCACTCGCTCACTCTTCCTCTCGGTGAATTGAAGGTATATCAATTTATTAATCATAGACAACACTATGGAAGCTGCTCTAAAGCCAGACAGGCTCGAACATGACGCCCGCACGTCCGACGCCAAGGAGATATTCGAACATTGGCTTTGATGCTTCGAGGCCTACCTCGACTCCTCCACAACGCCTCCCACGGAGACCCTCAAGCTGCGACTCCTCCACGCTCGGGTGAGCCATCGAATCTCAGTAATAATCGAGAAAGCGGCCATGTACGAGGCGGCGGTCGCAACCCTCAAGGCACACTTCTTGAAGCCCGTAAACGAGATGTTCGCCAGACACCTCCTCACTACTCGCCATCAATGCGCTGGAGAATCGCTGGACGAGTATCTGGAAACCCTGACTCTACTCACGAGGAACTGCAGCTATCGAGATGTGATGGCAGAGGAACACATGAAATCACAGATCCGGGACACCTATGTGACGGGGGTCCGCTTGAATTACATCAGGCAGCGCCTGCTGGAAAACGGGACCTCCGACCTGCGGGACACGGTAAAGCTAGCTACCTCGCTAGAGGTGGCCTACCAGAGCCTCAGTGCGTTCCCCGAGGGCCTGGCAAACCCCTCGTGGACACCCTCGTCGTGGCCCCCGTCGGGCCCGACTACGTCGCAGGCCTGCGCCGCGCGTCTGCCAGCCCAGCCCGGGGAACCACAGTGCTACTTCTGCGGCCAGGGCCAACACCCCCGGCAGCATTGCCCAGCCCGCACAGCGACGTGCAGCGACTGTGGGAAAAAGGGGCACTTCGCTAGAGTCTGTCTGGGCCGACCTAAGGCTCAGAAATCGAAAACGCACCAGGCCCGACCCATGGACTCGCAGCCCCACAGATCCCGCAATGTGGCTGTGTGCCTGCCCGGAACGCCCCCGTCAGATGCGTCATCAGCATCATGCGACTCATGGGGGCCGCCATCTTGGCCGCCGGCTCCGGCACCGACCAACACATGCGACCGAGGGGGTGGCCATCTTGGTCGCCATCTTCGCCCCAGCCCAACACATGCGACTCATGGGGCTGCCATCTTGTGATTCCACCGACCACACAGGCTACCCGCAGCTGAGCGCAGTCACTCTCAACCAGTCGCAGCCGAAACAGATGAAGAACTCAATGATGGTCGTCCGGGTCAACGGGCATGAGACACCCTATCTTTCTGACTCCGGGAGCACGGAGAGCTTTGTCCACCCCGACACGATAAGGCGCTGCTCCCTCCACACCTACCCAGCCTCCCAAACAATCTCCCTTGCCTCCGGATCCCATTCGGTTCAGATCCGGGGGTACTGTATCGCCAATCTCGCGATGCAGGGTGCAGAGTACGCTCGTTTTAAGCTTTACATCCTCCCCCACCTCTGCGCCCCCCCTACTGCTCGGATTGGACTTTCAATGTAACCACCAAAGCCTGACCTTACAGTTTGGTGGACCCTTGCCCCACCTCACAGTGTGCAGCCTCGTGACCCTCAAGGCCTCCCCCCCTTCACTCTTTGCGAACCTCACTCCTGACTGTAGGCCCAACGCCACCAGGAGCAGGTAGTACAGTTCGCTAGACATGATGTTTATCAAGTCAGAGGTCCAGCGACTGTTGAGTGAAGGGACCATCGCTGGAGAGCGCAAGTGGTGGTCGTCCGGACCGGGGAAAAGAATCGGATGGTTGTGGAATACAGCCAGACAATTACCCGGTTCACGCAACTGGATGCGTACCCCCTCCCCCGCATAGCGGAGATGGTCAATCAGATCGCGCAGTACCGTGTGTTCTCAACGGTCGATCTGAAGTTGGCCTACCACCAGCTCTCAATCCGCCCGGAAGAGCGCCACTACACTGCCTTTGAAGCAGTGACTGCTCCACTTCCTCAGAGTCCCCTTCGGCGTCACTAACGGGGTCTCGGTCTTTCAGAGAACGATGGACCGAACGGTGGACCAGTACGGTTTGCGGGCTACATACCCGTACTTGGACAATGTGACCATCTGCGGCCATGACCAGCAGGACCATGACGCCGACCTTCAGAGGTTCCTCCAGGCCACCCAAACCCTCAACCTCACATACAACAAAGAAAAGTGCGTCTTCCGTACTACCCGACTAGCCATCCTCGACTACGTCATGGAGAACGGAGTCTAGGGCCCGACCCCGACCGTATGCGCCCCCTCACAGAACTCCCCCCCCCCTCCCCACAGCCTCAAGGCCCTAAAACGATGCCTGGGGCTGTTCTCATACTACGCCCAGTGGGTTCCCAACTATGCGGACAAAGTCCGCCCACTTATTCAAACCTCCAGTTTTCCCCTGACGGATGAGGCCCGCTCGACCCTCAGCCGCATCAAGGCCAACATCACCAAGGCCACAATGCATACGGTGGACACGTCCATCCCCTTTCAGGTAGAGAGCAATGCGTCAGACGTCGCACTGACCGCCACACCCAACCAGGCGGGCAGGCCAGTAGCATTCTTCTCTAGGACCCTCCACGCTTCCGAAACCCGACACCCCTCGGTCGAGAAGGAAGCACAAGCCATAGTGGAAGCCGTGCGGCACTGGAGGCACTACCAAGCCGGTAGGAGGTTCACCCTTGTCACCAACCAGCGGTCAGTCGCCTTCATGTTCGACAACGCACAACGGGGCAAAATAAAAAATGACAAAACCTTGAGGTGGAGGATCGAACTCTCCACCTACAATTACGATATCAAGTATCGTCCTGGGAAGCTCAACGAGCCCACAGATGCCCTGTCCTGCGGCACATGCGCCAGCGCGCAAGATGACCGACTTCGGGCTATCCACAATGACCTCTGCCACCCGGGGGTCACCCGGCTTACCGACTTCATTAAGGCCCGCAATCTGCCCTTCTCCACCGAGGAGGTCAAGGCAATGACCAGGGACTGCCAAGTCTGCGCAGAGTGAAAACCGCACTTCTACTGGCCAGCCAAGGCCCGCCTGGTAAAGGCCTCCCGGCCCTTTGAGCGCCTAAGCATTGACTTCAAAGGGCCCCTCCCCTCCACCAACCGCAATCTGTACTTCCTCTTCGCTGTCCCCTGCCCCGACATGACCTCGGCCACTGTAATAAAGGCACTGCACAGCATCTTCACACTGTTCGGTTTCCCTGCCTACGTCCACCGCGACCGGGGCACATCGTTCATGAGCGATGAGCTACTTCAGTACCTGCTCAGCAAAGGCATTGCCTCGAGCAGGACTACGAGCTATAACCCGCAGGGAAATGGGCAGGTGGAGAGGGAGAACGCGACGGTATGGAAGGCCGTTCTTCTGGCCCTCAGGTCTAGAAGTCTCCCGATCCCCCACTGGCAGGAGGTCCTCCCAGACGCCCTCCACTCCATCAGATCACTCCTCTGCACAGCCACGAATGAGACCCCACACGATCGTTTGTTTATCTTCACCAGGCAGTCCATCTCCGGAGTATCGCTTGCATTTTGGCTGACAACTCCGGGACCAGTCCTTCTCCGGAGGCACATGAGGAGCCATAAGACCGGCCCCCTGGTCGAGAGGGTCCAGTTGCTCCACGCCAACCCCCAGTACGCCTACATCGCGCACCAGGACGGATGGCAAGATATGGTCTCCCGACAGGACCTGGCGCCAGCTGGTTGCCCTGGCAACGCGCCGCGCCCCCTTCTCCGCTGCCCGCCGCCACCCCCAGCGCCCCATACGTTCCACTGGGTCTTCTGTATTGTCCCGCGCCGACACTGCCGCCACCCATCACCCCCCGCCTACCCCCACACCCCAACCGTCTCCGACACGCCGGACTGAGGCTCAAGCTCCAGACACAACGCCCCTGGAGACACCACCTGCAACAACTGTGCCCGCCGCACCGCCAGAGCTGAGGAGGTCGAAGCGAATGATCCGGCCTCCAGATAGACTGAATATGTAATGCCCCACGTCCCCCCCCCCCCCCCCCCGTCCCCCCCCCCCCCCCCCCGCTGGACTTGATTTTTTTAACAGGGGGTGAATGTGCTGAATGTATTCACCTAATGCATGTATGATACTGTAACCTATGACCTATGACCTAGAAATGGTGATACGAGCGGGGATGGAGGGAGCATGGCCAATCCACCTAACCTAGACAGTTTTGGACTGTGCGAGGAAACCGGAGCACCCAGAGGAAACCCACGCAAATACGAGAAGAACGTGCAGACTCCATACAGACAGTGACCCAAGCCGGGAATCGAACCTGGGACCCAGGAGCTGTGAAGCAACTGTGCTAACCACTGTGCTACCGTGTTGATGGTGGTGGACTCGGCGATGGTAATGCCATTGAATGTCAAGGAGCGATGGTTCAATTCTCTCTTGTTGGAGGAGTTCATTGCGTGACACTTGTATGGTACGACTATAACTTGCCACTTGGCAGCCCAAATCTGGATATTGCCCAAGTCTTGCTGCATTTGGGTATGGAAGTATTGTGAACTGTGAGGACAATAGCAGTCCAAGTCTTGCATCATTTTCAAAAGATGAAATTGTGCCCTGTATACCGAGGTATGGGTTAGCAATATAAATGAAGAAATGTATTGACCTCTCCATATACCATCCCCAGTCAAAAGTAAGTGAAGTTTTCTATCATTTACATGAATTAAACTGTTATGCAATGAAATTCTAGGTATGTTAAAGACTAACAATTCAAAATATCACATGGTTCGAAATAAAATGTCAATGCACACAAATATTTTTCACGTAACAAACATAGGGCAGGATTCTTTGGCCGTGCCTACCTGCTAACCGGAAATTCCCGCCTGAGATAAATGGACCTTTACATGGTCCCTGTCCCGTCCGTGGCGATCTTGCGGCAGGCGAGGCCGAAGAATCCAGCCATTAGTTTTCCTGATATTTGGGAATTAAAATGATGAATACGTAGGAAAACAATGTAATAGTAGATTTAGAAGTGATATGCCCAACACATTTTCTTAGAGCTCCCACAACTCCTATTGCACACTACACCATTGCCTGGGGCTCAGGGTGCCCATCCCACCACACTCTCTCCTCAGGCACTCCCTCGCACTTCCAGGCCCCACGGCGGCTTCCAGGACAGGGAATTGATTGGTGACTTCTTGCGCACTCTGCGGAGTTAAAACTCTCCTGTGTGCGTGGGAATCCCGATTTTTGAGTTCCCTTCAACTTTCTGACCTGCCTGCTCCCGGTGGATCAGCTAAATAAAGATTCAGCTCCAATCCTGAGTGTCCCCAGCCTTGGCAGGAACAGATGGCTTCTACTGTACATTTCCTATGCTGGTGGCAGCACCAAACAAATTGGGGGACTAATTAGTTGTTGCCCAGCCATCCCTGACTCTGGGCCCTGGTGATAGTGCACAACGGTAAGTGGGAATCTCAGACCAGTAAGATACTCAGGTTATGGAGACTGGAAAAAGTACAGCCAGTGAGTCTGAGTTTCCAAAGTTCATTTTCTTCTCCTCATGACTTTTCCATTAGTCCCGGCAGGCACTGGAGAAAATGGCAGATTTCCATCAGAGCCCTATTTCAACATACTTAGACTGATTTTATTGCTTCTGAATCCTTACAGAATTATTCAAGGCAGCCGATGCTAAATTACAGCTTGTCCCCACCCAGATATGTTTTCAGTATCTGGCACAGTGAACTCAGATGGTTGGAAATGTTTATACAGACAGAGAGAGATATAGAGACCAGCACCAGCTTTAATCTGGCATATTACTTTGATCGTTCCATGTAAAGAAATAAAAATCAATAAAAACCATGAGCAATAAGTTTGCTCTCATCAACATATTTTCGTACAAATCTTAGAACTGGGATACCTTGGAGATTTCACAATCTCCGATGGTTCAATTAGATGTGGCTAAGATGCACAACAACAAATTTTCTTCACTGAGGAGTTCATAGTAATTGTTATAAAGATAGCATTTATGGAACAAAAATTGGCAGCAAGAGAGAATTGTTTTGTGACAATAAATTTTGAGAGAATATTCCTGATGATGCAAATGTGGGATGTGGATTCAAGGACTCTCACTACGAATGCCACAATGGGAGACTTAAAAAGAAAACGTTATTGAAAAATTTCCATTATAAACAAAATAATATAAAACAGTTAATTCAAGTTACAATGCAAAAAGAACACAAAAAACAATCAAGAACCCCAATTAACTTAACGCCCCAACATTAAATTAAGCCCCTTAACAACTGATGGTGACTAACTCTTTGAAAAAGGAAATGAATGGCTACCATCTTAGGTAGAACCCTTCTACTGACTCCCTAATGGTGTACCTGACCTTCTCCAAGTGTAAGAACGACATGAGGTCATCCAACCAGGCCGAGGCACTGGGTGCAGCAAAAGTTCTCCAACCAAGCAGAACTCGTCTTGGGGCTATTGACAAGGCAAAGGCGAGGACATCCGTCTTCACCCCCATCTCCAGCACTGGCGAGTCTGATACCCCAAAACTGGCCACCAACGGACATGGCTTCAGATCAACATTAAGTATCTTTGACATGGTGCTAAAGAAGCTCACTAACTTGGGACAAGCCAAGAACATATGGGTGTGGTTAGCCAGCACTCCAAGAACAATTTTCACACCTGCCCCACCCAGAGAAAAAAACCACATCATTGCCTTCGTCAAATGAGCCCTGTGCACCACCTATAATAGGATCAGACTAAGCCAAGTGCAAGAGGACGTGGAGCCTCACTCCACACCTCAACATCCAGAATAGGACCCTATTCACCATCCCATTTAACCTTTACCTCATTCAAAGGAATCAATTCCACTGAAAGGATTTGGCCATAATGACACAAAATGCTCCCCCCACCAGACCCAGTCAAAGACATAATCCTCTTCAACAGTGAGGAGGCTGGTGCCAAGGGAAAGAGGGGAAAGCCTTACATGAAAAATCTTAAAACATCTAAACAAATTGGAACCAGGGCGTTGAAATTTTCCTGACAGCTCATTAATGCTGGAAAACCTTCTCTTCAAGAACAAGTCCCCAAACCTCTCCAAATACTTCTCCTCCCATGACTTAAATGTCGAGGCTATATCCGCTGGCAAAAAGAAGTGATTATTGCAGATAGGGGCCAGAAAAGTCATGGAGCTAAGTTTAAAATGCTGTCTGAACTGCTTCCAGATTCTCAGGTGAGACACAACTACTGGGTTCAAGGAAAATCTTGCCGAAGAGAATGGCAACAATGTCGGTCTAGGTGTTCCTTACAAGGTTTCGGCCGGGATTCTCCCCTAACCGGCGGGGTAGGCTGTAGCGGCGCCGAGGAGTGGCGTGAACCACTCCGGCGTCGGGCCGCCCGGAAGGTGCGGAATCCTCCGCACCTTCAAGGGCTAGGCCAGCGCCGGCCGGCTTGGCGGTGCACCCACCGGCGGCGAAGGACTTGGCGCCGTGCCAACCGGCACCGAAAAGCCTCTGCCGGCCGGCGCAAGTTGGCGCATGCGCGAGAGCGCCAGCGTGTGCTGGCGTGATCCCAGCGCATGCGCAGGGGGGGTTCTTCTCCCTGCCGGCCATGGCCGACGTTTACAGCGGCTGGCATGGAGGGAAAGAGTGGCCCCACGGCACAGGCCCGCCCATGGATCGGTGGGCCCCGAACGAGGGCCGGGCCACGGTGGAGGCACCCCCGGAGCCAGATCCTCCCGCGCCCCCCCCCGAGGACACCGCAGGCTGCCCGCAGAGCCAGGTCCCGCCATTAAGGACCTTGTTTGATTTATGCCGGCGGGACAGGCCGTAAACGGGCAGCCACTCGGCCCATCGTGGAACGGAGGATCGCCGGGTGGGCCACTGCCAATGGCCCCCGACCGGCGGTACGTGATTCCCGCCGAAAAACCGGCACCGGAGAATCCAGCAGCCGGTGTCGGGGCGGGATTCACTCTGCCCCCCCCCGGCGATTCTCCGGTCCGGCAGTGGGTCTCCATTTGCCCCCATACAGAATCCGGATCACTAAACCACCCCAACACTTTCTCAATATTGGCTACCCAATAACAAAAGAATAAATTGGGTAAAGCTAAACCTCCTGACTGTCTATCTCTCTGAAGAATGCCCAATGGATCCTTGGGGTCTTACCGCCCCATATGAAAGAGGGGAGACAAATTGAAAAATAAATAGAACTCTTGGGAGCACATTCAACTTAATAGTCTGGACCCTGCCCACGAAGGACAAGGGAGGTTATCCCACTTCTGTAAGTCAGTTTTGACCCCATTAATTAGACTATTATAATTTAATTTATGAAGCGAGGCCCAATCTTGGCCACCGGATACCCAGATAGCGAAAGCTAGATCTGGTAAGGTGAAAAAGTAACATCCCCAGATGGAAAGACCACTTTTCCAGGAAGTTTACTGGGAAGTATTTGCTCTTATCCAAATTCAACTTATATCCAGATAGGAGTCAAAACTCCTAAACAGCTTCATTATCTCAAGAGCACCTTATGCTCCGTCGCGCCCCAATTTGTCCCCCTCCATTTGCCAGAAGACCTCAGTGCTATGGCACGTGTTCTATTGCTAAAGTAAATAGGAACGGAGACAATGGACATCCCTGCCTCATGCCCCTATTCAGCGGAAAGTAGCTCAAATTATTCATGAGAACACTATATATTGCGAATCCAGGATATAAACTTTTGCCCAAATCCAAACCTCCCAAGAATCTCAAAGAGATATTCCCACTCTGCCCTATCAAATGCCTTTTCCATGTCCAGGGAAACAATCACTTCCGGTTTGGGTATTGAAGAGGGGGAGAGGACAACATTAATAGCCAACGTATATTGGCCGACAATTGCCGACCCTTGACGAAGTCTGTCTGGTCTTCCGGGATCATCTCTAGGAGGCAGGGTTCCAACCGCAGTGTCAGCACTTTTGCAAGTAACTTAACGTCTGAGTTCAAAAGCGGAATAGGTTGGTGCAACCCACATTCCAGAGGGTCCTTGCCCTTTGCCTTAAAGTCATTTAACGAGGTAGCCTCAACTGTTTCACTGGGCAGGGAATTCCACAGATTCACGACCCTTCAGGTGAAGACGTTCCTCCTCAACTCAGTCCTAAATCTGCTCCCCCTCATTTTTTCGCTATGCCCCCTAGTTTTAGTTTCACCCGCCAGTGGAAACAATCTCCCTGCTTCTATCCTATCTATTTCCTTCATAATTTTATATGTTCCTATGTGATACCCCCTCAATCTTCAAAATTCCAATGAGTATAGTCCCAGTCTACTTAGTCTCTCCTCATAAGCCAATCCTCTCAACTCTGGAATCAACCTAGTGAATCTCCTCTGCAACCCCTCCAGTGCCAGTACATCCTTTCTCAAGTAATGAGACCAAAACTGTTCACAGTACTCCAGGTGCGGCCTCACCAGCACCCTATACAGCTGCCACAGAACGTCCCTGCTTTTAAACTCCATCCCTCAAGCAATGAAGGACAAAATTCCATTTGCCTTCTTAATTACTTGCAGCACCTGAAAACCAACTTTTTGCAATTCATGCACAAGGACACCGAGGTGCCTCTGCACAGCAGCATGCTGCAATTTTTTTACCATTTAAAGAATAAGTCCATTTTGCTGCTATTCCTACCAAAATGGATGACCTCACATTTATCCATTGAATTCCATTTACCAGATCCTTGCCCACTCACTTAAACTCTGGGCCCAACAGGGCCCTGAGGCCTGTTTAAGGGCACAAGGGTGCACATTCTATTCTTCTCTTTGAAGCTTAAGTAGTGTGAGTCACCCTGGTTAGCTGAGGTCTGTATAAAAGACAGAAAGAAAGTGCACTCAGTAAGCTTTGCGCAGTTCAAGGAGACACAGCCTGAGTGAGACACATCCAGAGTGGGCATTTGGAACTTGGTAATTTGGTGCAGTGAGGTAATTCGGTGCAGAGTGGGAGAAGGTGCTTTTCCCCTACTGTTTTGTTCTCTCGCTTTCTTCTGGCCTGTAACTTTTAATCTGCAGGGAGAGAACCAGAGAACATCTGAGACCCTCGGAAGGTAAGTAAGTGATTATTATTCCTTTTTACTTTTATTACCTTTTCAAATTGTGTGTGTGGGAGGGGGGGGGGGGTCTGAAGTGACATCACAGTAAAGCTGTGATCTGATTGGCTGGTTGGGAATCTACACTAAATTTAAAACATTAAGCATTGTTAAACTAATTAAACATAATTGCTTATTACTTAATTATAATTTAGAGGGGTATCTAAGCCAGAGATCGGAGAGTACTGTATTTAGCTTTCACATTTATAGTAGAAATCTAGTGCTAGGAAGCATAGTTAACAGTAACTTAAAAAAAACACGTTAAATTTAATTTACTAATTAATTGACGCAATGTCAATTAGAGGGGTGCAGTGCTCTGACTGTGAGATGTGGCAGGTCCGGGAAGCTTCCAGCGTCCCGGATGGCTTCATCTGCAGAAAGTGTACCCGACTGGAGCTCCTCACAGACCGCATGGTTCGGTTGGAGCAGCAGTTGGATGCACTTAGGAGCATGCAGGTGGCGGAAAGCGTCATAGATCGCAGTTATATAAATGTGGTCACACCCAAGGTGCAGGCAGAGAAATGGGTGACCAGCAGAAAGGGCAGGCAGTCAGTGCAGGAATCCCCTTATGGTTGTCCCCCTCTCGAACAGGTATACCCCTTTGGATACTGTCGGGGGGGGATAGCCTATCAGGCGAAAACAGCAGCAGCCAGAGCAGTGGCACCACGGCTGGCTCTGATGTTCTGAAGGGAGGGTCAAAGCGCAGAAGAGCAATAGTCATAGGGGACTCTATAGGCAGGGGCACAAATAGGCGCTTCTGTGGATGTGAAAGAGACTCCAGGATGGTATGTTGCCTCCCTGGTGACAGGGTCCAGGATGTCTCTGAATGGGTAGAGGGCATCCTGAAGGGGGAGGGCAAACAGGCAGAGGTCGTTGTACATATTGGTACTAACGACAGAGACAGGAAGGGGCATGAGGTCCTGCAGCAGGAGTTCAGGGAGCTAGGCAGAAAGTTAAAAGACAGGACCTCTAGGGTTGTAATCTCAGGATTACTCCCTGTGCCACATGCCAGTGAGGCTAGAAATAGGAAGATAGAGCAGCTAAACACGTGGCTAAACGGCTGGTGTAGGAGGGAGGGTTTCCGTTATCTGGACTACTAAGGGCTCTTCCGGGGCAGGTGTGGCCTGTACAAGAAGGACGAGTTGCATCTAAACTGGAGAGGCATAAATATCCTGGCTGCGAGGTTTGCTAGTGTCACATGGGAGGGTTTAAACTAGTATGGCAGGGGGATGGGCACCGGAACAATAGGTGAGAAGGTGAGAGCATTGAGGGAGAACTAGGGAATAGGGCCAGTATGGCTCTGAGGAGAGCAGACAGGGAGAAGTTGCTGAAAACAGCGGGTCTGGTGGCCTGAAGTGCATATGTTTTAATGCAAGAAGTAAAACGGGTAAGGCAGATGAACTTAGAGCTTGGATTAGTACTTGGAACTATGATGTTGTTGCCATTACAGAGACCTGGTTGAGGGCAGGACAGGATTGGCAGCTAAACGTTCCAGGATTTAGATGTTTCAGGCGGGACAGAGGGGGATGTAAAAGGGGTGGTGGAGTTGCGCTACTGGTTAGGGAGAATATCACAGCTGTACTATTGGAGGACACCTCAGAGGGCAGTGAGGCTATATGGGTAGAGATCAGGAATAAGAAGGGTGCAGTCACAATGTTGGTGGTTTATTACAGGCCTCCCAACAGCCAGCGGGAGATAGAGGAGCAGATAGGTAGACAGATTTTGGAAAAGTGTAAAAACAACAGGGTTGTTGTGATGGGAGACTTCAACTTCCCCAATATTGACTGGGATTCACTTAGTGCCAGGGGCTTAGACGGGGCAGAGTTTGTAAGGAGCATCCAGGAGAGCTTCATAAAACTATATGTAGACAGTCCAACTAGGGAAGGGGCTGTACTGGACCTGGTATTGGGGAATGAGCCCGGCCAGGTGGTAGAAGTTTCAGTAGGGGAGCATTTCGGGAACAGTGACCACAATTCAGCAAATTTTAAAGTGCTGGTGGACAAGGATAAGAGTGGTCCCAGGGTGAATGTGCTAAATTGGGGGAAGGCTAATTATAACAATATCAGGCGGGAACTGAAGAATCTAGATTGGGGGCGGATGTTTGAGGGTAAATCAACATCTGACATGTAGGAGACTTTTAAGTGTCAGTTGAAAGGAATTCAGGACCGGCATGTTCCTGTGAGGAAGAAGGATAAATATGGAAAATTTGGGTAACCTTGGATAACGAGAGATATTGTAGGCCTTGTCAAAAAGAAAAAGGAGGCATTTGTCAGGACTAGAAGGCTGGGAACAGACGAAGCCTGAGTGGAATATAAGGAAAGTAGGAAGGAACTTAAGCAAGGAGTCAGGAGGGCTAGAAGGTATCACGAAAAGTCATTGGCAAATAGGGTTAAGGAAAATCCCAAGGCTTTTTACACATACATAAAAAGCAAGAGGGTAGCCAGGGAAAGGGTTGGCCCACTGAAGGATAGGCAAGAGAATCTATGTGTGGAGCCAGAGGAAATGGGCTAGGTACTAAATGAATACTTTGCATCAGTATTCACCAAAGAGAAGGAATTGGTGGATGTTGAGTCTGGAGAAGGGTGTGTAGATAGCCTGGGTCACATTGAGATCCAAAAAGATAAGGTGTTGGGCTTCTTGAAAAATATTAAGGTAGATAGGTCCCCAGGGCCTGATGGGAGCTACTCCAGAATACTGAAGGAGGCTAGAGAGGAAATTGCTGAGGCCTTGACAGAAATCTTTGGATCCTCACTGTCTTCAGGTGATGTCCTGGAGGACTGGAGAATAGCCAATGTTTACCAGGATGTTGTCTGGTATGGAGGGCAATAGCTATGAGGAGCGGTTGATTAAACTCGGTTGTTCTCACTGGAACGAAGGAGGTTGAGGGGCGACCTGATAGAGGTCTACAAAATTATGAGGGGCATAGACAGAGTGGATAGTCAGAGGCTTTTCCCCAGGGTAGAGGGGTCAATTACTAGGGGGCATAGGTTTAAGGTGAGAGGCGCAAGGTTTAGAGTAGATGTACGAGGCAAGTTTTTTACACCGAGGGTAGTGGGTGCCTTGAACTCGCTGCCGGAGGAGGTAGTGGAAGCAGTAACGATAGTGACATTTAAGGGGCATCTTGACAAATACATGAATAGGATGGGAATAGAGGGATACGGACCCAGGAAGTGTAGAAGATTGTAGTTTAGTCGGGCAGCATGGTCGGCACAGGCTTGGAGGGCCGAAGGGCCTGTTCCTGTGCTGTACTTTTCTTTGTTCTTTGATTCCAACTCTTCCCGTCTCTCACTCTTCACCACTGGGATGTCTATCCAAAATATTCATCATGGTTGAACTCTCCACGGGCGCTCCGATCTATAGAGATCCCGATAAAATATTTCAAAAGCCACATTGACCTTAAGCAGGGCGTACTCCAGACTGCCAATCGAGTCCCTTATCTGCACAATCTCCTGGAAAGCTGTCTCTGCCACCTCAGCTGGCTTTCTCCCTGTGTTCATAAAATACACCCCCAAAACATTGCAGCTGGCCCACCGTCTTACTCATTAATAATAATTCAGATTCTATCTGTAGCTTTTTCCTGCTCGCCAGCAATTCTGGAGTTGGGGGAAGTGAGTATTGATGGTCCACCTCAAGGATGGAGTCCATCCGTCTCTGTCGCTCCACCCTCACAGTCCTTTCGAAGTGTTGGAGTGTCCTGTGGGCTTTATCCAGCTCAGGAGGGGATATTAGTGCACCCTCCCCCACCATCTTCCTAAATAACTTTGTAAAATACTCTATTGGAGTTGGGCCATCCATCCCCTCTGGCAACCCCTCAACAAGGATGTTTTGCCTCCTTGAATGATTCTCAAAATCATTGGCCTTCAGCACTTTGGTCGCATCAGAGAAATCTCCGCTTCCAGAGAGGCAATCTGGTCACTATGCCTCGAAAAAGACAGCTCCATGCCTTGTATCGCAGCGCCATGCACTTTTACCATTTTGTTGGTGTTCTCCAATGTGAACCGAATGGGACCCAGGGCCTCACCCATCGACTTGCGGAGGTCTCCCGACACTACCCGCCATTGCTTCTAAAATTCCGCCGCCAAGGTGTCGGTAAGCAACTCAGCCGTTAATGGAGTGGCCAGAGTCACAGAAACTGCCTCGCTATTTTCTCCACCGACGAACCCCAAGAAGCCTCTGATTCAGTCGATGAACGTCTGCTTTCATGCTTTCCCCCCCTTGTCTTCACGGGTATTTCCTCCATGTATGCACCTTATTCCATTACACAAGTGGGTTTTCAAACAAAAATACCCCCATAAACTAGGCGAAAGGGCTCAAAGAACAGTACCCTAGCGGGTGCCACCTCGTGCATGTCTTCCCCTTACATAATGCCACCACAAGTCACCCGCAGCAACGGAAGACTTGATGAGTTCATGTGATTTATTTATTTAGGGTTACATGAGAAACAAAAATACTGGATCAGGCTGCTGGATCAGTTACAGATATTAATTAGTATAGCATACAGAGCTGTGCATTTTCCATGAAAACATTCCTCCTTCTCTACAATCAAAATGCATCAAAAATCCCCCCTGGGCCAAATAGGAACATAAAAAAATCACAAAACATGGAAGCAATAGAAAATTTCATTTGAGGTATGAAGACCGAAGGCGACTTCGGAAAACTTATGGTCAGCAACTGATTGATCATCATCTCTTGGATGAGATGTTCAACCGAGAAGGCTCCATTTGCTCTTTCAGTTGGGTGTAAACAATCCCACTCAACTACTTCAAAGGAGAGCAGGCGAGTTTGCCCTGGTGTCCTGGCCAGTATTTATCCCTCAGTCAACATCTATTACAGATCATCTGGTTGTTATCACATTGCTGTTTGCAGGATCTTTTTGTGTGCTAACCGGGGGCCACGTTTCCCACATTACAACAGTCGTGACACTTGAAAAGTGGCTTGGGAGTTTCTAAGATTGTAAAAGGCGCTCTAGAGATGCAAATCTTTCCTATTTTTATTTTGCATACACAATCCATGTTTTTTTAAATGATCTCACGGTTACCATGATGTCATCAGGGACTACATTTCACCAATCAGACTTAATTTTTTTGGTTCGTGACTTTCAGAAATACAACTGATGTGAGAGTAATTGAAAATAATTTCATCTCAGGATTCATTTGGCGAGGATTTGCTCTCATAGTTTAATACCTCATCTAACTCTCGACAAGATTACCTTTTTTTAGTAATCACTGCTATCCAACATTCTTACTGCCTATTCTATTTTCCAGTGATAAACTGTGGATTATTACTCAATAAACTTTCCACTCAATTACCTTCTTTACAGTGAATATTATTGTGCCGTAACCACGTTAAAAATATACTCAGTGTTACCAACACTGGCAACTGTTTTATTGTCCATGACTCTCCTGAAACACTTTCCAGTTCCTTCGAGATCGAGCAGATGAATTCGCCCTCAGCTTTTTGTGCTATTTAGACCATGTGCTGGGTTCCCTTTGAGTCCAGCAACAGTTTCTATATCAGTACGTAGGTGGAGCTGTCACCTATTATATGTAAACAGGAGTAAAATGCAGGCGACTCAATGAGAAAATAACAAAGTTCAACTTGACATGGGATCAAAGTTGAAGAGGGAGTCTCACTTCGTTTCGGTGTCACTTTGAGCATCAATGCCCAGCTCTTAAGAATCCAAGATTATGTATTGATGCCAAACTAAGGCTTAAACTGATATCTGGTGATGCCAAACATGCAGAGGGAACTTTCATGCGCCAGTTCTACAGGCGAGGAGGCTTGCCCACGAGAACTGCACATCAGGGTGTGTACGGCCCATGTTTGAAAAACATGGGTCGTGTGCATGGGAAGTTTTCATTTGCAGATTAGAGGTTCCTTTATTTCAGGGGAGACATGTAACTTTATATCATATTGTAAATATACTTTGTCATCACACAAATTTGTAATTTTACTCCAGTGCTCTGTGATACCATCAGCATAACCACTTGACAGAACCACTAGCCACCATTCCCTCACCAGCCAACCTTCCACTGTTACAAGGCTATCATGTTTTACATGGATACCGTGCGAACATGGGGAGGGCACCATGTTTGCATGAGGCCTTAGGGAGCAGGCCTTTGATGAGATCACTTCACACAATTACTTCCAGTTATTCTCTTTGCTTGAATGAAAAGTCATTTATTACAACAGAGTGTATATGCCTTTCATATTTCAAGGAGTTGAGGCTAAATGTCTACTCTAAGCAAACTTTCCTCCTCTGTATTATGCTCATTCTTCGGCGACCAATCCAAGTTTGTGGAATCCGTTGGCAACAGATCTTAAAACCTTGCAGAACCATGAAAATGCTGCAAACACCCATTGGCTAAAAGTTGCAAAATTATAAGAGACCATACATAATAATTTACCTGCTCCAAATCTAAGGGGGTGCAGCCAATATTTGCTTTTCATCTCCTCCTATTTAGGATTAGTGGATTTAGTACATGAGCAAGTGATAGGAAGTTTGAACAGGAGAGAGGAATTACCACGCAATAAATTTTCAGACTTAAAACGAATTAACAGAACCACACCAACTCATATCATTGTTGCTGCATGTGTAGATATCTCAGCAATTATCAGCAACCTGATTTTGGATTTATGTTATACCATGTGCATTTATATAAGCAAGCAACTAGAGGTGGGAGCCTGGAGGTATTGTTCAGGGTAGTGGGGATTGATTCTGAAGGCTATATTGGTGTGTAGACAGGGTTGGATGAGAATCAATGCGTCAGAAGATACTATAGTCTGACCTAATTAGGACCAGCTGTCTTACCAGTCACACCCTTGGGCTTAAGTTCAATAAATACAGAGCAAAGCTTCAGCCATGTTGTTCAGCTATACTGTATGACAGAACCAACTAACTGTAGGTGTCCTTTATGGCGTTTGTGATCTTGTTAATGTATGCAACTTCAGCCAAATGGGAAAATAAAATAAATATTCACCATAATGTTTTTCCCAACTTTAAATGCTATAATATTGTTCCTCAAGTTACTGAAATAACTTTCAGTTTGGACTCGTGCCCAGAGCTTCTGGGCTAAAGGTATTACAGCACAGTCCTTCTCGGTTTCATAAACACTGGAACAATATTTTGATGATGAAGCTTTAATAAACTGTAAGTACTTGTAGGTTAAATGCGAACCTTGCCTCTCTTGATCAATTAGCATATTTAAATAAAATATTTTCAGATAGCTGACTGGCTCCAGCGGTAGATCGTTAAGCTCTTAACTGAGAGGGGCTAAAGTCAAATAGCACGTTGATGAACTTATCTGCTTTCACTGGACAGTTTTTGATAGGATCAGATGTACCCAAGCCGGCGAAAACTCACCTTCTGCTGCTTTTGATTAAGAATGTTATCAGCCTATCAAATCATCACACGTGGCAGCCAGAAGTAGCATAAATGGGGGAAAAAAAAGTTAAGGAGAAAAATCCTAGCCAGTGCCTTTTAACATGTGCTTAAGTTTCTCAAGTGGAAATGTTGAAAGTAAAATGCTTTAAAAGTTCAGTCAACTTTTCGAGAATTCCCTTTCAGCAAACTGAACTGCACATGAAAAGTTATTCGCTGCTGAACTGTTTTCTTTTAACTCTATTGCTAATGAAGATCATAATTTTTCCGAACACGATCCCATTTGCGCAAAAATAAATAATAAATGCAGGGTGTGTTTGATCATAGATTACATTAGGCAAATATTGATTGTATTCAAGGACTATAATTGTGAACTAATGAATAAGGGTTACCAAAAAACATGTGTGCTTCAATTCTTCAGTTATTATTGTATGCTCAAGGACTTCTGAACCTCGGGAGGCTCTGATTTACCTAAGGCCTTCAAAATGTCAGCTACTATTTAATTTGGTATATTTCTGAGCGAAAGCTACTGGAAATGCATCTTGGTCAATTTGTGGCCTCCGCTCAGTGGCATTCATGAGCCATATTTTCCCATGGACTTCAGTCAGCAGAAAACTATTGTCTGTCAACAGCAATTCAAGGGGAAGAGCGAAAATAGTTTCCTAATGTTTTATGTTTGTTTTGCTGATCATCGTTAGCTTTTGAATCCAAGGGTATAATAAACATATACTACGTCCTCTCTTCTGATGATTTGACCTGCTGCTTATCGATTTCTCAGCAAATAGGAAGGGATGCTTTTCCCTCCTAATTTTACAATTCTTTGACTGGCCTTTTGGTGTGCGACAGTGATGTCCAATCTTTTTGTCTTGAGGAGGTACATACATGTGTATCAAGAGTCACATGTAAAGGTTAAAACCACATTCCCATATATCCCATGTTGCCGATACAAATAGACCTTGGCGTCTTAAGTTAGGAATCAGCCATTTAAGGGCGGTATGGTGGCGCATTGGTTAGCATTGCTGCCTCACGGCGCTGAGGACCTAGGTTCGATCCCCGGGTCATTGTCTCTGTGGAGTTTGCACATTCTCCCCGTGTCTGCGTGGGTCCCACACCCACAACCCAAAGATTTGCAGGGTAGGTGGATTGGCCACACAAAATTGTCCCTTAATTGGAAAAAAAAAGGAATCAGCGATTTGACCCATTGCCTCTGCCATGACCTTTTGCCTCAGCAATCCAAAATTACTCCCATGCTCTATCCACTCCTTGTAACCCTGGAACTTCCTCTCCTTTAAGTATTGATTCAATTTTTCCATAAAAGTTACAATAATTTCTGACTCAATCACTCCTAAAGCTTTCCATGCTCCAACAATCCTCTGGTTGCAATAAATCCTCTCATCTCTCTTGGAGATCTATTAGAGCAGTAGGTAGCATCTGTGCCCCGAAACAGAAGCCCTTGGTTCAAGTCTCACTTCAGAACTTGAGGATCAAGGAAGATGCATTCATAATTGGGCCAGTCAGGTTGCTTGATAACTGGCATATCCTTCTACCATGCCTATGGCAGGAGCTATCTCTACAGCTTCTTCTTTTAAGACCCTAGTGTATAGGCCATCTGGTCCTGGGGATGTGTCAGCCTTTAAGTCTAAAGTCTTCCCATTGTTTTAAGTTTCTCCCTTCCTTTCATCTCTTGACTTTCAAGTACCTTGGAGAAGTTCTAAGTCTACTACTTTAAATACCTGTTCAATGCCTCTGTCGTTTCTTTATTGTCCATGATCAGTTTCATAGAATTACTCTCTAGAGGTCAAACACTAACTTTGTTACTCTTTTCCTATTTAAATACTTGCCAAAACTGTTATTATCTGTTTATATTTTATTAACTAGCTTCCTGTTATACTCTACTTTCTCGCTTTACATAATTTTTTCAGTCATTTGTTGGTTCTTAAAATCTGTCCAAACTTCGGACCTCCAACCAATATTTTGCAGATTTGTACAGTGTTTCTTTCAATTTGATACTATCCTTAACTTCCTTATTTGGCCACAGATGATGCATCCTCTCAAAGTGTAGTTCTTTCTCATTGGGATAATCTTTCCTGAGAGTTATTAAATATCTCCTTAAAAGTCTGTCACAATATTTACTGTCCTACCTTTTAACCTAGTTTCCCAATTCACTTTAGTTGGCTCTTCCTGGTTGCCCTACTTTAATTTATTTAATTTATGTTCAAAAACAAATCTTAGACCACATTTCTTCCCTTCACACTGAACGTTAAATTCCATCATGTTTTGATTGCTGTAGCCTAGTGTGGAAAACACCACTGGTAACACATTGCATGTATTACGGTACTGCCACTGTTTTACAGGTACCACAGTAACTCCCAGCCTGCTGGCTCCTCCCAGCAGGCGGCGTGTAAAAGTGTATGCTCTCCTGCGCTGCTCCCATTCTGGTTCCAGCTGCAGGAGGCGCAACATCTTGTGCAATAAAGCCTCGATTGTTTCACCCTTCTCGTCTCGGGGTAATTGACGGTACATCACCTAGATTATTGAATAATCTTGTCTCATTGTTCATTATCAGATCTAGAAGAGAGGGAGCGGAGAATCCCGCTGCCAGTGATGACGTGCTGCCGAGGAACACGCGGCTGGGTACGTGGAAAATTCACCCCAACATATTTGATCCTTCCTCATATGGTAGTCCGTCCATATCTGGGGTAACCCTAATAAACCACTTCTGTACTGCATCCAGTGATAATATATCTTTCCTTAAATAAGGGGACCAAAACAGTACGCAGTATTCTAAAAGTGGCCTCACCACTACCTTGTACAGTTGCAGTAACACCTCTTTACATTTATACTCTAGCCCCCTTGAAATTAAAGCTAGCATTCCACTTGCCTTCCCTATTATCTTCTGCACCTGTATGCTAGCTTTCTGTGTTTCATGAACAAGGATCCTCAAGTCCCTCGGTGCTACAGCTTTCTACAGTCCCACTCCATTTAAATAATAATCTGCCTTCTCATTCTTTTTTCCAAAATGAACAATCTCACAATTTCCCACATTGAATTGCATTTGCCAATTTTCTGCCCACTCACTTAACCTGTCAATATTTCTGTGTAAGCGATCTATATCATCCTTCAACCTATTTTCTCTCCCACCTTTGTATAATCATGTGTGTCTTATTCACAACATACTTTTCTATCTATCTTTATGTTGCCTGAAAATTTAGCTACCGTGTCTTTGCTCCCCTCATCTAAGTCATTGATGTGTATTGTAAAAAGCTGAAGCCCCAGCACAGACCCCTGCGGGATTCCACTTGTCACATCCTGCCAATCAGACAAAGACCCATTTATGCCTACTCACTCTGTTCTTCCAACTGGCCAATTTTCAATTCTGGCTAATATGTTACCCGCTAACCATGAGCTTTTACTTTTTGCAATAACCTTATCAAATGCTATCTGGAAATCCAAGTACAGTACATCTACAGGTATGATCATACGTCCGTATTGTCCAGGGCCCAACCATCTTCAGCTGCTTCATCGATGACCTTTCCTCCTTCATAAGGTCAGAGTGAGGATATCCATAGAAGATTGCACAATGTTCAGCACCAATGTTCAGGTACTGAAGAAGCCAGTGTACTTATGTGGGAAGACCAGGATAATATTTAGGCTTGGCCTGATAAATGTCAAGTAACATTCGCATCACACCAGTGCCAGGCAATGACCATCTCCAACAAGAGAGAATCTAACCTACTATCCTTGACATTCAATGACATTCCCATCAGTGAATCCCCCACTATCAACATCCTGGGGTTACTATTGACCAGAAATTGAACTGGACCAATGTATAGATGCTGTGGCTACAAAAGTAGATCAGAGGTTGAGAATTCTGTGGAGAGTAACTTGCCTCTTGACTCCTCAAAGTCTGTCTATCCACCATCTACAAGGCACAAGTCAGGAATGTTCATTGCTTGCCTGGATGAGTGAAGCTCCAACAACACCCAAGAAGCTCAACATCATCCAGGACAAAGCAGCCCATCCACCACCTTCAACATTCACTCTATTCACCACCAAGTCACTGACTACTGGGGCCTGGGATAATGTCGACTAAGTTCAACCACTGCCCATTTTCACACCACCCTTCCAAAGCTCCCTCTCAGTAAATATCCCCCCAAATGTTTCCCAAATGGCAAGATTTTGTGCAACTGGTAAAGAGTTAAAGAAACAGTAAATTTATGTAACACAGTTACACTGGCTCAGGGAAACTGAGAAACTGCATAAATATGGAAAAATCTGTCAGACATAGGAATCAAATGTAATTATCAAACTTTTTTTTGTGTTTGGCAGCAGCTGCATATGGAAATATTTAATCCTCAGATTTAAAAAAGCTCTTCAGTATTTTCCCATATGTAAAAAATCTTTTCAATTAATGATAATTTTCTTCAGTCTAATGTCAACTCTGTTTTACTTATTAACAAAGTGGCTGGGGTTTTAGTGTCATTATTAAATGACAGAGCAAATGTAACCAGGTGGGATAACGATAATGGGTCTCAAAGTTTTGTGAGTTGCTAAATCTGACTGAGCTATTCCGAGCCCCTCATGGTAAGCAGGACTGTACTATGTCCAGCCACACTGCTTGATGCGGTGATGTGGGGGGAGTGTAGACTTACCTCATTAGAACTTAATTTCTGATTTTATATCCATTTTTCCAAATTCCACCACTTCTTAAAACCACCAGCTATCCTCATGCCAAAATATTTTTCGAGGGTATAATCCATGATAATAACTAACTTTTTTTTTGCCAAAATAGCAGTTTGTTTTCTCGTCTGGCAATCAGGGAATTTAGCTTTTCCGCTGAGTAAACTAGTTCAGTGGACTCACTTTCTTTGTACAGATACCTACAGATTTCCAGAGATGGACTGCTTGTCTTTCCAATGCATAGCCTGTATTATGAAACATTCTTACAGCAACACTCTGTTTTCTATTGCATGGAGTAATCTTCAGTCTTCCTTTACTTCCTGTTTAGCTGATTTGCCAAAACAAGTTGATTAAGAGCTTTGTTCCAATTCAATGTCTTCCTGGCACTCATCTTCTGAATACTATTTTGATGCAACACTGTGTCAAATTGAAGGAGATATTGGGGTCAATATTAATTAATAACTGATGCGGTGGGGTTCTAGTATCACATGGAAAACCTGGAAGAACGCCAAGCGTATCTGTCGGGGGTATTTTCAATGAGCTAGTTTATGAGCATTTTACCTCCAGCTGTCTGCCCAGTCCATTACAGTGGGTGTGATGAGGACCTGTGAGATATGATCTAAACTACAGTATTTAAAGTACTAACCCGAGAATGTAACCACAACCTCCTTCACTCTGCCTTGTCCGCCCTATTCCATCATATCACTCCTCACACCCATCTTTCTTTTTCTGCGCTCTTCACCCATTTATCCACTGCCACTCACCCGCATCCTTGTGCAACTTCATGCCTCCTTCATGCACTCCATTCATTGGATGAACATGTAGCATTACACTCACAGGTCTGCTCATTCCCCAGAAGACAGCACAGAGTACGAGGGAGAGAGAGAGAGAGAGAAGTAGGATAAATGGCCCTCCACAGATCTTGCAGCTCACAACTGCAGAGGAGAAAGTGCTGGAAATCAGTGGCATTTCAGTATCTTTGGCCAATGGTGATGGGGAGATGAGGATCCCCTGGCTACCCGCTGACACAATCATCAGCTGCCCACATGCCATAAAGTACAAAGGGCCCGATCTAACCAAATTGGAGCAGTGATGAGCGTGTTTAGCTGGGTGTTTCCCGGCGCTCACTGCCTGAGGATTACTTATAGGTGTGGTCTAATGAGTGCCGTGTATACCTTTAGCAGGACGTCCCTATTTTTGTACTCCATTCCCTTTGAAATAAAGGCGACCATTCTATTTGCCTTCCCTATTTCCTGCTGAACCTGCATGCTAGCTTTTCGTGATTTATATATGTGGACCCCCAGATCCCCCTGTGCTGCACTTTCTGCAGTCTTTCTCCATTTAAATACTTTTCAGGTCCTTTATTCTTTCTGCCAAAGTCTATCGGCAGGATTCTCCGTTAGCTGACACCTAAATTGGGAAAGGTGTTTGGGCGGAGAATCGGTTCTGACGCCAAAATCGCGGCAGGGGCTGATTTGACGCCAATCCCAATGCTCCAGCACCTCGACAGCAGCGTCAATGCATTCCAGAATGCACGTACAGTAGGCACTGCTTGCATATCATTAGCGGCCCCGACCCGGTTTTCTCCGGGGCTTCCGCGATTCTCCGCCTCCGATGAGCCGAGTTCCCGACGGCGTGGTTCTCTTGTGCTTTTACTCTGATGTGCAGATTCCCAAGGTATCTGAGGCTTTGGGATTCAATCTTTTTGCCGAGGGAACCTCGGAACGGCACTTGTGGGGGTCTCCAAGGAAATCGGAGGCCCTTAGCTGTATGCCCTTTGGGCAGGGTGGTGCCCTAGCACTGCTGGTGCTACCTGGGTACCCTGGCAGTCTGGCACTGCCAGCAGGCAGGGGAACTACCAATTTGCCCGCGTGACACTGCTAAGGTGCCAAGCTGGCATTTTTTGCATGTGGTGTGATCGGGCTGGCGGTTTTCGATGTGGGTGTTGAGGGGTGCGGGGGACCCTCCTGTGTTGTGTTTGGGCTTGGGAGGAAGGTCTGGGGTATTTTTGTGGGCCTCGGAGATCAGGACACCATTTAAAAATGGCATTCCGATCTTCCGCTACAACGAGGAATTCCGGCAAGCGGAGCTCCCCTTTGTAACAAATGGGGCTGTGTGCGGCCTCAGCAGCGCGTTCCCCGTTCAGGCCCCTTATTCAAAATGAGTCGCGTTGAATAGCCATGTGTTTCTCGACACATCCGCTCGGGGACTTAGTTCCCTTTTGGGAATATCGCACCCTTTGTGTGACCCTCATAAATTGCCTTCCCACCCATTTTTGTGTCATTTGTACACTTGACATTAGGCACTTCCCTCGTCCAAGTCATTAATATATATTGTAAATAATTGTGGCCCCGGCGCAGGTCCCTGTGGCACTCCACTAGTTACAGGTTGCCATCCTGAAAATAGCCCACTTATCCCAACTCTCAGTCTTCTATCACTTAGTCAATCCTCTAACCATGCTAATATACTATCCCCAACACCATGGGCTCTTATCTGATTCAATAGCCTTTTGTGTGGTCCCTTATCAAAAGCTTTTTTGGAAATCTAAAGACACTACATCTAATGGTTCCTCTTCATCGAACCTGCTCTTTGCCACCTCAAAGAATTCAACTCAATTTTTCAAGCATGATTTCCCCTTCATGAAGCCATGCTGACTCTGCTTGATTATATTATGTATTTCTAAATGCTCTGCTATTACGTCCTTTATAATGGACTCAAACATTTTCCCAATGACACAAGTTAAGTTACTTGTTTTTTGTCTCCTTCCTTTTTTGAATAATGGAGCATCCTCACCTGGGAATATATCACTGTTCTTGCAGTGCTGGTGGGTCAGAATCCTGGAACAGCCTATCTATCGGCACTGAGGGTACCGAAACCAGAAGGACATTCAGCGGTTATGGAAGGTGGTTCAACGCCATGTTCTGACGGGGGTTATTAGGAATGGCAATAAATGCTGGGGCAATACATTAGCTTAAGTTACGAAAACAAAATCACAAAAAATGTAAAATTACCATTAAGTTGTTGCCTTGCAGTCGCTGGCCAAATTCAAAAAGCTGTAAATTTGAAAATGAGTTGAAATTTGTCTCCAAATGAGCATTCGTTAACAGGCAATCTGCCTTTCCTGGGGAGATAATGAGCAAGCATTCAAAGGTTAAATGCGGAAGTCGGTGGGTTAAACCAAAACATTAAGCAGCATCTTGGAATATTTAAAGTACTGGAAAGGCAAAGTGTTTCTGGGGAGTAAATTCCAGAATATAGAATTGAGATAACAAACGTCATGGCCACCAATGTTGAGGCGAATGAAATGGATCGGAATAGAGATGCTTTGGTGCCATTGTATCGGGCAGTGGTGAGGCCACACCTGGGGTATTTCATGCAGTTTTGGTGTCCTTGTCTGAGGGAGGGTGTTCTTGCTGTAGAGGGAGTGCAGCGAAGGTTTACCACGTTGATTCCTGGAATGGCGGAACTGTCATATGAGGAGAGTCTAAGTCGGATAGGATTATATTCAATGGAGTTTAGAAGAGTGAGAGGGGATCTCATAGAAAGTTACAAAATTCTGACAGGATTAGACAGGGTAGATTCAGAAAGGATGTTCTCGATGGTGGGGGCATTCAGAACTAGGGGTCATAGTTTGAGGATAAGGGTTACATCTTTTAGGACCAAGGTGAGGAGAAATTTCTTCACGCAGAGGGTGGTGAATCTGTGGAATTCAAGCCACAGAAAGTAGTTGAAGCCAAACCATTGTGTAATTTCAGAAAGGAATTAGATAGAGCACTTGGGGCTAAAGGGATCAAGGGATATGGGGGGAAGGCGGGATCAGGGTATTGAACTTGATGATCAGCCATGATCATAATGAATGGCGGAGCAGGACAGAAGGGCCAAATGGCCTCCTCTTGCTTCTATTTTCTATGTAGGTTTCTGTGTATGCACCAGAGGAATGCAGAGTTCCAGGGTGGCTGCAGGACTTGAGGATGTTAAAATGATAAAACAATGCAAATCATCCAACAGACGTTTTGTTGCTTCTGCTCACAGACTAATGCCAGGGAATGGGTTAAAATAGATCCACAAACTTTTTGGAATGTGCGAGTGTTTAGAAGGTAATATTAAATAGGTCAAATCTTGTATTAGTTTGGATTACAGTTCAAGTACAGCAAAAGCAGGGACGGTCGTGTCGAATTCATGAAATGCATACAATACTTTTTTGTAAAAAGAAACACCCAGAGAAACAGGCTGTTTGCAATATATATTCAAATATTAGGCAGTTAGAGAGGAAGGCAGTGCAGTAATTGCAAAGGAATTTCAACCCATGCGAACTTCAGTACCTAGTTATTGCATGTACTTATGGTTACCAGAACACTAGTTGTCACTCCCAGTTTTCTCTGACCGCATATCTTTTCCCGTCTGCTCTGGTGCATCTCATGTAGACCACAAAGAACTGCAAAAATACACAGCATTGAAAACAGATGGCAATGGTAGCCAGCTGCTGGTGTCTAAACACGGTACTTTCATTTTAGCAAACTAGAGCAGCAGCCAATTACTCACAATAGCTGCTTCTTACCCCCTTCAAAAAAAAATCGAGAGGCTCACTGGTGGCCCACTACGAAGACCATGAAAGCTCTCACAATGTTTATGCGAGAATCCTATTAATTAAAGAAAAAAGTCCTTTCTAGTTAATCGTCGCGCCTTTATCAAACCCAGATCACCTTGATGTTGGTTAAACAAGGTTAGACTGCACACGACTGTTAAGAGGGTGCCACTACACTTCCTACAGGGAGAGTCAAGCTAAGTTGCGTGGGGTTATTAACTTTGTTGAAACAATCTTTGGTTTGAGGAAGCAAAAACATTGTAGCCACTAAAACACAGCCGGTTTAATGAGAAAGCAGTTTCTAATTTGCTAAAGAATTCTTGGGATATTTTTGGTGGCATTTTCAGGATCCAAAAAGAGTTTGCAGTGACAGTTTCACCTACTGGTTGGAAATAGACACTGCAATTGCACTCATGTAAGTTGCTCGAGCTCAATCCGAATTTTGAAAAAATAAATTACCAGCAGTACATGCGGAATTTCTGGATTGTTATACTTAAAATAATTCCCAGTGTTTTCCACAAAGCCTCCTTAAATCAGCATTTTCATGGAAGCTGTTGGCAAAGTCAAGTATCAGAGAATGCGCGCGTATTATTTATAGCACAATCCAGTTCATGAGGCTCAAGCACAGAAGATACATTAAATATCGAGGCTGTCTACTTATCTAAATTATTTTTGACTTGCACTAGACAAATTTGTCCATGAGTAAGTGCTGAGGGTGACCTCCTAAATCTTCATTTTGACCCTCTCAAGTGTAAAGAACATGGGGTCAGAAGAACTCTCACTTTTCAATTGTTAATGTAAGTACCGACATTCAGATCAATACTTCTCCTGACACAGGTAACACTTAACTGCACGTGCAGCAAGTCTGCATTTCACAAGGCTCTTGATATTTTTGTGTAATTATTAGCTACAGATGCACGAAAAAGAGAAGCTCTTCTCGATCCAGGGAAGTGCACAGGGCTAATAAAAATCCCTCAACAAATGTTGACTTTGGAAAACCAGCAGACAAAATTGTTGTGACAGACAATGCAGATGGGCGTGGAAGTGACAATGCAGAATGTGCAAACACTTACGTTTTGCAATTTATGAACCAGGATGCAGTAGTTTCCATTAAGATTTTGTACAACAGTTTTAATTTATTAAAACAACAATATATTTGAAAGCAAGTCCAGGCAAAGGTATTTTTTCCAAGTTATCAAGCTGAAATTTTAATACTCCCAATCGATCACGTGATCTCTTGCGCAACCTTTCCCAGCAGTAGCATGAGTAACATGATGGAGACTTATGTGTTATTTATTAAAAATTCAATAAAATATATTTCATCATTTAAGTGACAAATTAGCATCCAAGATCAGTGTTACAGGTCTAAACCTGAGCACAAATGTACAACCTAGCATACTCTGTTCCCAGCACACTGCGGGCCCATGGAAAGACGGTGATCAATTAAGTTTGGTGAGAATCCCCAAAAAGAGTTCTGATAGTAGAAGTAATGTTTACAGATAGCTGGATGGGTCCCATCATCTCATTTTTGAAAGGAATGGGGTGGCTGATAAGAATAAGGCACTTGTGAAATGGATTTACAATCTGATGCGGACATGTGCAAGTGATTGAGATGAATAGGTTCACAGACTGCTACACAGGCAGACAGACAGACAATGACTTGCAACCCAGCAAGAGAATTAAAAAATCCTACAGGAATTTGAAATGTTCTTAAATATTCTTAAAACACATTGCAAACTCTGTCACCTGATCAAAATTCATGAGGCTTATTGAATAACCGTGTAAAAGATACTGTTGGATTTGACAGCATTGATTTAATTTTACTTAAAGAACCGGTGGATTCCACAGCATCAACACAAAGTAGACTTCAAACAGCTAATCCATTATGTTTTGTGAGAAAGCACAATTTAGGAACAAACTACATCTGGAAACTTGAAGTTAGATAGTGCATTATTCACACCTCGTATTTTGTGCTGAAGCCATGTGATTTTGGAGGTGTGGAAAATTGCATGCAGCATCAACCAAAAGGGGAAGGCACCCAGATGTTTCCGACTGGGGAACAAAGTTATATTTTGTGCCAAAAAATAATATGGAAAGAAAGAAAAACATGCATTTAGCCAGTTTTTTCAATAACTTCAGAACATTCCAAAGTGCTTTACAGCAAAGGAAGTACTTTTGGAATGTGTGGGGGGGATTCTCCCAGCCCCGCACCAGGCTGGAGAATCGGCGCAACATCGACACGCCGCCCTGACACCGGCACGAGATTTTCCGAGGTGCGGAGAATCGGCGCCATTTGCGCCGGCGCGTTTGGTGTGGCTCCGGTCATGGGCCGCTGTCCGCGGTCGGGCCGCCGATTCTCCGGCCCAGATGGGCCGAGCGGCCGCGCGGAAACGGCAGAGTCCCGCCGGGTCGGGGGCGGCCTGTGGGGCGGGGGAAAGTGCTCCTTCACCGGGGAGGGGGCTTCCGATGGGGTCTGGCCTGTGATCGGGACCCACTTTGTTGCGCGGCCGTCCCCTGAACCCCCACGCCATGTTGCGTCGGGTCTGGCGCGCTGAAGAAGTCCCCCGCACATGCGCGGGTTGGCGCGGCGCCCATTTGGTGCCGGGAAGGGAGGCTGGAGTGGCGTGAACCGCTCCAGTCCCGTGCTGGCCTCCTTTGGGGGTCAGAATCGGTAGTCCCCGCGCCCGGTTAGCACCGTCATGAAACGCGATGGCGTTCACGACGGCGTGAACATTTAGTCTCCATTTCTGCTCAAGGGGCGCGATTCTCCCAAAAAATGACTAAGGGTACCTTTCAACGACCTTGTCGCCCTAGACTTGGGACGCAATCCACCATTGCGTTCTCGCTTGAGCGCGGTGCGGCTGGTGAATGCTGGGAGAGCCCTCTCCCGGGCGTCCCGGAGGTGAGTAGCCATTTGTGCTCTTCCGCAAAGAGCCCAGGAGTGCTGGGCTTGCCACCTGAGTGCTTGGTGGGTGGGTGGGGAACCTCGGCTGGGGGGTGGAGGGATCCTCCACAGCGCTGAGCTGCCATGGAGGGTGGAGGGCAGGTGCTGGGGAGGCAACCAGATGGCAACCGTGTGTAGCACAACCATGCCAGCCCCTAGACTGTGTGTACCCATTCTGGAGGCAACCCTTGTCCTTGCCCGTCTGCCCCACCGACCACCCATAACCCCACCGGCTGCCGAGGCCTCTGCCCGTGCGGCTGAGGCTATTGCTATTAGGGAATTGGCAACTGGGGTTAAGTGAACACTTCACACAACCCAAATGGATTCCCGTAGGTGGGCAGGCCACGTAGCATGTGGGAGTCATTGCCTAGCATCCCACTCAGACCTTGATGTCTGGACACTGTGCCTGAACACTGCGGGAGGCAACACCACACACACAGCAGCCAACATCCGCACACCCAGGGGATGGGACACAGCTCCGGGGACATGTCCACGGCGGGAGGCTGGGTGAGTTCAATGGGGAGGGGACCAGCGCCCAGTCCAGGTGATGTTATGTGCGGGTGTCTGGGGTACAGGGTCTGGGGTCGAGCGAGGGGGATCCGCTGCGGCAGGGAGTATGTGAGCAGGGTGTTCCAGGTTGCGGGTGGGGGGGATTAATGGTAGGAGCGTCACTGTCTGTCAGTCTAAGACCCTCTCCCAGTGCCTTAAAGATACTGAACGATATGGCACGGATTCTGGATCCAGAACTTGCCCCAGTGGTGCTGCTACTATGCCGGGCGACCAGACACCAGGGACTGCGGAGGCAGCAGCGTCTCCAGATACTTGAGGCGGAGGACAATGTGCTGGTCCCAGCCCCACGCCCTGAGGACCCATCCACCCATCAGGCCAGGGAAGGAACCAGAGGGGGAGCCCCACGAGGTTGCTGGTCATTCAAAGAGATGACAGACAGTGTGTGCCGCAGGAGGCTCTGCCTCAACAAGGAGACAATGTGGCATCTGTGCCATGTCCTTGTGGACTTGGCACCATACGGAGGAGGAGGACACCCACTCCCGGTGGCCGTTAAGGTTACTGCAGCTCTGAGCTTTTCATAGAATCATAGAATCATAGAATTTACAGTGCAGAAGGAGGCCATTCGGCCCATCGAGTCTGCAACGCCCCTTGGAAAGGGCACCCTACTTAAGCCCACACCTCAACCCTACCCGCGTAACCCAGTAACCCCAACTAACCTTTTATTTGGACACAAAGGGGCAATTTAGCACGGCGAATCCACCTAACAGCACACCCTTGGACAGTGGGAGGAAACCGTAGCACCCGGAAGAAACCCACACAGACATGGGAAGAACGCGCAGACTCCGCACAGACAGTGACCCAAGCTGGGAATCGAAGCAGGGATCCTGGAACTGTGAAGCAACAGTGCTAACCACTGTGCTACCATACCGGCCCTTTTACACCTCAGGGTCATTCCAGGGCTCGAGCAGGGACTTGTGTCGCATCTCAATGGCTACAGCCCACAGGTACATCCGACAGGTCACGGATGCCCTGTATGCCCGGGCGGAAAACTACGTCATCTTTGACATGTACCAAGTCCAACAGGATGCCTGGGCAGCAGATTTCTCCGCCACCGTCCCATGTCCAGGGGGTCATAGATGCCACGCATGTTGCCCTGCAGTCACCGGGCAATCTGGGAGTGCCCTAGATTAACAGAAAGGCATTCCACTCCCTCAACATACAGCTTGTGTGCGACCACCACATGACCATCATGCACGTGTGCGCAGGCTTCCTGGGGAATGTGTTGAACCCTGCGGCAGTCGGTCACACCTGGCCTCTTCGAAGACCAACCCAGGATGGGCAGCTGGCTCTTGGGGGATAAGGGGTACCCACGGAGGACCTGGATCATGAGCTAGTACAGAGGCTGGAGACGAAGGTAGACCGATACAATGAGGCTCACGCGGCAATCCGGGCTGTGATTGTGCAGGGCATAGAACTCCTCAAGGTGCTGCATAAGTGCTGCTCGACCTTGTTAGCGAGGGGCTGGCGAACGCGGTGCCGGGGAATCGGCTGGCGAGCCCTCATACGTGGCGTGAAGCAGATGGGGCCTCGTTAACTGGACCAATTAACATTGAATAGCGTTGCCGGCCCTGCTGGGCTGATCGCCGGTAAACTCGGGCAGTTCCCGTTGTTATGGGCCAGGGTTTAGAAAACCCCAAAGTGTATCATGGAGTTCACCTGACCCACAACGTTTACTAGATTGTGGTATGGGGAGCACACGGCCCATTCTACAGGTGTGGTACAGCAGAAATGGAAAAGTATTTTTTAAAGCAAAATAATGTTTATTCTATGAACTCAAGTTAACCTTTATGAAACATACAGTGAACATCTTAGCAACCATTAATTCAAATGCAACCCCCAAAGATTACAACACTAAGTAATCCTTTAAGCTTTCCTTTTAACATCCACGCGACTTAAAACACCGTTTACCAGAAACACATCAGGTTAAAGTCACTATTGTTATTAGTTTTAAATCACCAGGATCGATTTACAGTCTTTAGGTTACAGAGAGAGATTCAGACACCTTCTGGCTGTGACTGCAGCTATCCAGCTCTGAAAACGAAACTAAAACACACCCTGCAGCAAACAGCCTAAAACGAAAATAAAAAGCTGACAGACAGCCCAGCTCCACCCACACTCTGACATCACTGATAAACACCCATTTCTTAAAGGTACATTTCTTAAAACACCCATTTCTTAAAGGTACTCTCACTACAGATATTTATATACACACCCATTTATAAACACCCATTTCTTAAAGGTGCTCTCACATGACACCACTCGCTACCACACTTAGAAATCTTTCCGAACTGCTGACGAGGGAAGGACTTGGGCCAAGGGACAGAGAGGAGGTTGGGGGCGGAGGCCCACTGGGGGCGGGCCAGTGGAGGCGCGGAGCATGGGCTGGAGGCGGGCCCAGAAAAGGGGATGGCTGATCGGCGAAGGGGGGGGGTCAATAACCCCCCCAACTAGGCTGATCACCTGGAATTTCCGAGGGTTAGATGGACTGGTCAAGAGGGTACGAGTGTTCGCGCATCTTAGGGGACTGAAGGTGGACATGGTAATGTTGCAGGAGACGCACCTTAGAGTAACTGACCAAATTAGATTGAGGAAAGGCTGGGTCAGTCAGGTCTTTCACTCAGGACTGGATTCAAAGACTAGCGGGGTCGCGATCCTGATCAATAAGCGGGTGGTGTTTGAGGCGGGTAGAATAGTTTCGGGTGTGGGAGGTCGGTACATTATGGTCAGTGGGAAACTGGAGGGGGTGCAGGTGGTATTAGTAAATGTGCATTCGCCAAATTGATTTGATATGGAGTTTATAAAGAAGATGCTGGGGAAAATACCGGACCTGGACTCACACAGGTTGGTCATCGGAGGGGACTCCAACACAGTTATTGACCCTGGTTTGGACCGGTCAAGCTCGAAAATGGGCAGGGTGCCAGCAATAGCAAAGGAACTAAGAGGGTTCATGGAGCAGATGGGGGGCGGGTCGATCCATGGAGATTTGGGCAGCCGAGGGTGAAGGAGTTCTCCTTCTACTCACACGTGCATAAAATGTACTCCCGGATTGATTTCTTTATTATGAGCAGGGCCTTATTGTCAGGGGTGGTGGACACGGGGTACTCGGCGATCACAATCGCAGACCATGCTCCGCACTGGGTTGACCTGCAGGTTAGTAAAGACAGTAACCAGCGGCCGCACTGGAGGTTAGATGTGGGACTTTTGGCCGATGAAGGGGTGTGCGAGCGGCTGAGGAAATGTATTCAGAACTACCTGCAGGTCAACTACACGGGGGAAATTTCAGCAGCGATGGTCTGGGAGGCGGTGGTCAGAGGGGAGCTGGTCTCGATACAGGCCCATGGGGAGAAGGTGGACAGGGCAGAGATGGACCGACTGGTTAAGGAGATACTACAGATCGATAGGAGGTATGCGGAGACCCCAGAGGCAGGGCTTTTAAGGGAACGGCAGAGGCTACAGGCGGAGTTCGGCTTGTTAACCACAGGGAGGGCGGTGGAGCAGCTGAGAAAGGCGAGGGGGGCGATCTGTGAGCATGGAGAGAAGGCAAGCAGAATGCTTGCACAGCAGCTTAGAAAGAGAGAGGCAGCCAGGGAGATAGGGAAAGTAAATGACAGAGATGGGAACTTGGTTGGAGATTCAGCAGGGGTGAATAAGGCGTTTAGGGATTTCTACAGTAGGCTGTATAGGTCGGAACCCCCTACGGGGCCGGAAGTGATGAGGTACTTCTTGGGGGGGCTGAATTTCCCAAAGGTGGACGGGGAGCTGGTAGAAGGGCTGGGGCCCCGATCGGGTTGAAAGAGATAGTGGAGGGTCTGAAGGCCATGCAGGCGGGTAAAGCCCCGGGGCCAGACGGGTACCCAGTGGAGTTCTATAAAATGTTCTCTGGGATATTGGGGCCGGTGTTGATGAGGATGTTCAATGAGGCAAGGGAAAGGGGGGGTGCTGCCCCCGACAATGTCACAGGCCATGAGTTTGCTGATTCTGAAGCGGGACAAGAACCCGGAGCTGTATGGGTCCTACAGGCCGATATCCCTGTTCAATGTGGACGCCAAACTGCTGGCCAAAATTGTGTCCTCCAGGATTGAGGATTGTGTTCCAGATGTTATTGGGGAGGACCAGACGGGGTGTGTTAAGTTGGTGGCCAATGTAAGAAGGTTGTTAAATGTGATCATGATGCCCCTGGAAGGTAGGGAGATGGAGGTAGTGATCACAATGGATGCAGAAAAGGCTTTTGATCGGGTAGAATGGGATTATCTGTGGGAGGTACTGGGACGGTTCGGATTTGGGCGGGGCTTTAACTGGGTCAGGTTGCGGTATCAGGCTCTTGTGGCAAGTGTACGGACAAGTGTAGGAATAGGACAACATCGGACTATTTTAGACTGCACCGGGGGACGAGACAGGGATGCCCTCTCTCCCCACTGTTGTTCGCGCTAGCTATAGAGCCGTTGGCAATTGCTCTGGGAGCCTCAAGGGGCTGGAAGGGGCTGGTCCGGGTGCGGGTGCGGGGGGGGGGTGGGGGGGGGGGGGTGGGGGGGGGGGGGGGGGGTGAAGCACAGAGTCTCGCTCTATGCAGACGACCTGCTTCTGCATGTATCGGACCCATTAGAGGGGATGGAAGAAATCATGAGGATTCTAGGGGAATTTGGACGGTTTTCAGGGTATAAGCTAAATATGGGGAAAAGTGAGATGTTTGCGGTCCAGGCGAGGGACAGGAGAGGCGATTGGGGGAGCTGCCGTTTAGATTAGTAGGGGGAAGCTTTAGGTACCTAGGCATTCAAGTGGCGCGGGAATGGGACCGGCAGCATAAATTAAATCTGGCCCGGCTAGTAGACCAAATGAAGGACGATTTTCGGAGATGGGACGCGCTCCCGTTGTCATGAGCTGGGAGGGTGCAGACGGTGAAGATGACGGTCCGCCCGAGATTCCTGTTCGTGTTTCAATGTCTCCCCATCTTTATTCCGCGGTCCTTTTTTAAACGGGTCAGCAAAGTGATCTCTGGCTTTGTTTGGGCGGGCAAGACCCCGTGGGTAAGGAAGGCAATGCTTGAGCGGAGTCGGGGAGAGGGCGTGCTGGCGCTGCCAAATTTTAGTAACAATTACTGGGCGGCGAATGTAGCCATGACCAGGAAGTGGGTGGTGGGGAAGCGGTCGGCATGGGAGCGTATGGAGGCGCCTTCATGCAAGAGCACCAGTCTGGGGGCATTGGTAACTGCACCTCTGCCGTTCCCGCCGGCGCGGGACTCCACCAGCCCGGTGGTGGTGGCGGCCCTGAGAGTCTGGGGGCAATGGAGGAGACATGTGGGAGCAGAGGGAGCATCGGTCTGGTCCCCAATCTGTAATAATCACCGGTTTGCCCCTGGAAGTATGGATGGGGCGTTCCGGATATGGCGGAGAGCAGGGATTGAGAATATGGGGGATATGTTTATAGAGGGGAGCTTTCTGAGTATTAGGGTGCTGGAGGAGAAGTTTGGGTTGGCGAGGGGAAACAAATTCAGGTATCTGCAGGTGCGGGACTTCCTACGTAAACAGGTGTCAACCTTCCTGCTCCTACTGCTAAGGGGGATTCAGGACAGGGTAGTTTCCAGAGGGTGGGTAGGAGAAGGGAGCTTCTCAGACATTTACAAGGAACATATGGGGTCAGAGGAGACGCAGACCGAGGAGCTGAAGCGCAAGTGGAAGGAGGAGCTGGGAGGAGAGATAGAGGATGGTCTATGGGCGGACACGTTGAGTAGAGTCAACGCGTTCGCAATATGTGCCAGGCTCAGCCTGATACAATTTAAGGTCGTTCATCGGGCTCACATGACAGTGGCCCGGATGAGCAGATTCTTTGGGGTGGAAGACAGGTGTCAAAATGTGTGGGACGACCAGCGAACCATGTCCACCTGTTCTGGGCATGTCCGAAGCTTTGGGGATTTTGGCAGAGGTTTGCCGATGTCATATCCACGGTGTTAAAAACAAGGGTGGCGGTGAGCCCAGAGGTGGCGATTTTCGGGGTGTCGGAAGACCCGAGAATCCAGGAGGAGAAAGAGGCAGATGTTCTGGCCTTTGCTTCCCTAGTAGCCCAGAGACGGATACTATTAGCTTGGAGGGACTCAAAGCCCCCGAAGTCGGAGACCTGGCTATCGGACATGGCGAGCTTTCTCTGTTTGGAGAAAATCAAGTTCGCCTTGAGAAGGTCACTGTTAGGGTTCGCCCGGAGGTGGCAACTGTTCGTCGACTTCTTCGCGGAAAATTAATCGTCAGCAGTAGTTTAGCTTAGAGTAGGGGGTTAATAAAGGTGGGCAGAGAACCGGACGCCAGCTGAAAATCAAGGTCAGCTCCGGGTGTCCAACAGACCTCCATGGTCTGGTGCCTCGCTGGCAGCGTGAACGCGTTCCACGCCCCGCACCACCATGGGGATGCAAAATGTACAGTAACATATCATTAACGGGCATGACCTAGTACTCTCCATCCACCCGCGATGCTCCGCCCCCACCAGCGCGATTCAGTAGTGGTATTGAAAAGCTGTCAGGGTGGATCCTGCAAAACAGCAGCCTGTCCCTGAGGAGCAGGGGCCAGCCGCTGAGGCTGGAGAGCTGGCCGTCCAGCAGGCCGAGGATGAGATGGGAAAGGCAGCTGCATCAGGCCTCATCGGTATTGGCAGCACCTGTCATTCAGGGACCTGCTGGATTGAGCATGTCGCCGATGGCTACGGCTGCGCAGGAAGACTGAACGACAGAGAACGATATCTCTGCCGGATTATTGCGCGCCTGGAACCGCGGGGGTATGGGGCAGGACACCCGCTCGCGCTGGCCATCAAGGCGCCGAGTGGGGACCTGTCCAGGATCTCTCAGACCTTTATACCCAAGTGCTTCCATGCCGTCATGGATGCCCTATATGCCCACGTCATCGAGCAGTGCATCAATGTCCTGAAGATGCGGTTAAGGTGCCTGGACCGCTCTGGTGGGGCCCTCCAATATAACCCTAGGAGGATTTCCCACATTGTGCTGGCCTGCTGCGTCCTCCATAAAATCGTGCTGCAGAGATGACATGCTCGAGGAGGATGACAGGCCTCGACCAGCGAGGATAATGCAAAGGAGTACCAGGATGGGCAGGATATGGGCCCAGGCAGGCACAGGAGGCCGCACAACATGTGCACCAGGGCCGCCGTGCACAGGACAAACTAATCACCTCCAGGTTCACCGACTTAGTGGCCTGGCCACTGGCAGCTCAAAGGTCCTGCCCCACCCCACATCCCTCTGTCCCCCCTTCCTTCACTCCATCACCCCACCCCAGTACCTACAGCCCCCTCCTAGCTTCCCACCAGCTTCGCCACAGGGGTGTTGGCCTGGGTCGGCAGTAAAAGGAGGTCTGCTCCACGGGATGGGGGATGATGACAGCCCGGAGTGTGATGAGCTCTTGTGCTCCACATCATTTGACAGCGTTTGACTCCTGCCTCGGTGTCACGTTCCATGTCCGCCTGCGTGCCCCCTGCATGCATGCTGGTCATTCCATTACATGAACCCACAGACCTTTAGGGGAGGCGGTCGTGGGGGTGGGGTTCGGGGTGGGGAGGGCAGATTGGTTATGGGGGTGATGAGTGGTGATGTGTTACTCATCGGGTAGGCCCTGCAACATTTCGCCCCACATCTCTGGCCCAGTCCCCTGTCGTCTCTGAGGGCGACTCTGTGGGGAACGTCGGACTGTCCTGGGAGCGCTGACCTGTACCATCCTCCACCCCACACCACCGGCCCCCACACAACCACCTTACGCCCCCCTACCCTCACCCCCGGCACACCCTCTGCACCCAGCTGAGCCCAGCCCACCCCTCAAACCCTTTGGACAGAGGACAGAGACTGTTCGGAATGTCGGTGAACAGGTGTTTGTTGTGTTTTATCCAAGTATTGTGCCATAGGCCCTAACGCTGACCTATGTGCTTCACCTGTGCCAACTTAACTGGTGCCTACCTTTTTAATCTTTCATGTTCTAATGCTCTGTCTACGTGGTTCCCTAAGTGGTACACCAGGGGCTGGTTTAGCACAGTGGGCTAAACAGCTGGCTTGTAATGCAGAATGTAGCTAGCAGTGCAGGTTCAATTCCAGTACCGGCCTCCCCAACCAGGCGCCGGAATGTGGCGACTAGGGGCTTTTCACAGTAACTTCATTGAAGCCTACTTGTGACAATAAGCGATTATTATTATTATTATTATTAGATGTGGAGGCGGCCTGCTGCGGATCCCACCCTGTGACCTGGGTCCCCTTTGACATAGACATAGACATAGAAAATACAGCACAGAACAGGCCCTTCGGCCCACGATGTTGTGCCGAACCTTTGTCCTAGATTAATCATAGATTATCATTGAATTTACAGTGCAGAGGGAGGCCATTCGGCCCTTTGAGTCTGCACCGGCTCTTGGAAAGAGCACCCTACCCAAACTCAACACCTTCACCCAACACCAAGGTCAATTTGGACATTAAGGGCAATTTATCATTGGCCAATTCACCTAACCTGCACATCTTTGGATTTGGCTGCCATCTTCTGGAGTGACCAGGCCTCGATGGGCCCAGCAGTCTTCCAGGTGGCACAGGTGGAATGGTGCCACTCTGTTCTGCCCATCGGATGCACTATGGATAGACGGGGAGGCATTCAGAGGTGCTGCGGTGGTCCAGCACCTCTCCTGCGGAAGTCATTGGCATGGGCCCTGTCATGTCCTCCTCTCTTGGGGTGTCCGATGGCCCCTGCGTTAATCCTTGTGACGAGGGTGTGGCTGGAGTGAGCTCCGGGAGTTCCGCCATCACCTGGCACTGCCAGTCCTGGAGGCCTGCTCTTGTCTCTAACAGGGCCTCCATGCCCGCGGCCATGGAGCACAGGGACTGGGTCACGTCCCTCTGGGACTGAACCACATCCTCCTGGGACTGATAAAGGTCCCACTGTGACAGGCTCAGATCTGCCAGCACCAGGCCAATGCTCTCGACAGTAAAAACCCCGACCCGGATGTGGGGCGGGGCGGTCACCCTTCGGGAGTGGAGTTGTGTATTGTAGTTTATCGTGGAATTAAAACTGTTGATGCTTTCATCATTGCTTCCTTGTTGTCGCTCTGTCTATCTAGATCATCAGAGAACACCAAGGTTCCTCTGCTCTCTACACTTTTCAGAATCCGACAAGTTATTGTGCATTCTCTGGCCTCGTTTGACCTCTCCAAATGCATGACATCATATTCTCCTGGATTGAACTCCATTTGCCATTTTTTTGTTCATCTGACCAATCCATAGCTTTCATCCTCACTGTTAAGCACATGACCATTTTTTGTAACATCTGCAAGAACCTTGATTATGGCTCCTATATTTAAGTCTAAAGGGAGTTTCACTCATTGTGCTAGAACTGTGGCAGACTGTCCGCAGGAGCAAAAGAGAGACAAAAGCATGGAGGATGGGACAATAGACAGAAGGTTGCAGTGCAAGAGGTTGAAAGAGGAAGAGAAGCAATGTTTCCATAGCGCGAAGAGCCCCCCAATGCACATCCTGAGAAGGTAATGGGAACATGAAGGAGGGGAGGTCAACGTGCCAATTACATGTGCAATGATTGCCTTGCAGGGAGCGTGCACCTCTTTATATCTATATTCAGCTGGTGCACTGAAATACTGTGAACCTTGACTGCAGAGGATAACAATGGCCTACCAGGAACCAAGTTGAGATTTGCCTTTATGGGTCAAATATTTGTGGGATGGTGGCCTGCCTGAAAATGAAGATACTATGAAACCAACTTGGGAAATAAACTTATGACTTCCACAACCTGGTGCTGAATGTTGCAAACATGGCCAGGTATTTAGAAAGTGAAATCTTTTCTTATGTATGCAGGTGGTGGCATAGGGTGAGAGAGAGCCAGTATGGGTCAAATGCAATCTTAAAAGGGGCACTTATAAAATTGCACAGAATTTTCCTACTGCTCCAGGTTTTCCAGAGGGAAGGAAGTGGCCCGTGTAGTGAATGAATCTGTGACCGGCTTCACATTATCTATACACAGTTGACTCTCTGATGTATATGGTGCCCCCAGTGGCAACCTGAAAGAAACCTTGATGCATAACCTTTCAGCAGTGTTGCCACTTTTAAAGCCACTGGCAGTGTTGTATCTGGTTTACAAGCAGGAAGTAAGACAAATCCCCCATGGCCTCGCTGGTGAATAGATGCCACCTTTGGGACTTCTCTCAGGCAAGTGGAAGTATTTGCCTGTACGTTATAGTATGAGGTGCATAGGGCACATGCAGACCTGTGTTCCACCTCTCTTATTGCCATTTCTTCCACCAAGCAGAGATGTAGAGCACTTCCCTATTCCAGTACAATGGAGACAGCAATCAAAGTGGTTTTAATTTAAACTTTGACTAAGTTGGACAGACGGCTCCTCTATTTGAATCGTCTTACCTGCCATAACATGTCGTTGCTCCTTTCAAACTGTGATGATATGGAGATGCCGGCGTTGGACTGGGGTGGGCACAGTAAGAAGTCTTAACAATAATAATAATAATAACTGTTTATTGTCACAAGTAGGCTTCAAATGAAGTTACTGTGAAAAGCCCCTAGTCGCCACATTCTGGCGCCTGTTCGGGGAGGCCGGTACGGGAATTTTTCCCGCGCTGCCTTGTTCTGCATTACAAGTCAGCTGTTTAGTCCACTGTGCTAAACCAGCCCCTTACAACACCAGGTTATGGTCCAACAGGTTTGTTTGGAATCACTAGCTTTCGGAGCGCTGCTCCTTCCTCAGGCGAGTCAAATTCCTTTCAAACTGGAAGCCTTCAGTTTCAAGAGTCCACCTCCCATCGTTAATTGGATGAGAAACTTGCCGTCTGGCTATTAATTGGATTGTTGGAGGAAAATCACAAAGTGTAACTGTCCTTCACACAGTGCGATCTTTGGACCCATACCTTAGCCTGACGGAAGGGTTCAAAAACCTGCAGGGCCTGCACCCTTGTCCCGTTATTCATTCATTTACATTCAGCTACCTCGGGGTGGATGCTTCCTGGAGCTAGTTCAAGTCTGACTGAGAAGAAATCAGATGGGGGACGAGGCGAGTGGGGACCCAACGTTACAGAGCTCTACTCGATCTGTGGACTGGGTTCACCCAACTGATGCCTGAAAAGTCGAACTTGAGTTTTGTTGCTAACTTTCGCCTTAGTTTAATTGCTCTGTTTTATCACCTTTGCTCTTGAGTCGCCAGGTATCTTTCTGATACCGCCACGTGGTTCAAGTCCGAGTAATGATCAATAATCCAATACACCGATTAGTAAGATTTAAATCAAAGCACATTTATTATACACAGTAATCGCTACTCATGCATAAATTCTACGTCTAAGCTACTTCTACGACTAGCAGGCCTATACTTAACTTGGAACTGGCCCACCAGGTCAGGGAAACAAATGGCCTTTCGTTCGGGTTCTGAGCCTGCGGGATTCGAAGTTGGTATGGATTGGTAGCTAGGAGCGCCTATCTCGTAGCGAGCATTCAGCTCGCTGGATATCAGCGGTGGCTGAACCGGTCACTGTCAAGGGTTGGTTCGCGTTGCTGAGTGACCCGGTCCAGAAGAGGAGCAGAGGGCCGATTTGAACTTGGGCTTGATTCTCATAGTCCCCAGGGGCTTCCTGCCTTTCGGGGTGGACCCTGTACCTGGTTTCAAGTGATTAGACTTTGTCCCAATCACTTGGTTCAATTTTCTCCAATGCTGGAGCGGTTCCCTGATCGATGGGCGGTCTTGAGGTGGTTGTTCACCTCCCATTGTGTAGGCTTCTGCTGGCGCCAAAGAGTCTGGTTTGGCTTTATGTGTCTAAATGTTGCTCATTGTTCCCGGGGATTGCTCATTAATATGCAGATGTCTGGTGTTTTGTTATGCTGATGGTTGCTGGTATCGATCTTGTCTGGCCTTTCCAGAGGTAAATACACACTCAACCTGCAGCTGCTCGTTTGTGACCTGTTGGCTGACTTTCCCATCAGCCTTTGCCGTTTGCCATTTTAAATCGGGAGTTAGCCATTTTAACTCGCTACATACCCTCCTTGTGATCCTAACGCGAAGCGTGAAGGATCACATAACTATGTTGCTTTCCATTCCCTGACCTGGGGGGGACACTTCCTTCATGGCCTCTGCGCTGACCATAGCTATGCAAAATTTTTTTAACTAACAATTCTAAGGGCGCTATGTCAAACAGGGACATGCATTACAAAACAATAAACTGGGAACCTCTAATTATTCTTAATACACTACACTCACTTAAACATTTCATCATCCTAACTTCCTCAACCATACAACAAAATCATAGCATTTCATACTCAGTCTTTCCTGGCTTGGCAGTCAAGCTCAGGATCATACAATTTGCTCATGAACAGTTCTTTACATTTCTTTATTTAAAACAAATGCAAGTGAATGCACTTTATTATAGATCGCGGGGGTCGGGGGTCTGGTCGTATCCGAACATAGGAGATCTGATCCTATATACCGGGGTTCGAGCGCGGTAGGCTCTCCTTCTCCATTTCCGTAGACGCATAGTCTGCACAATGCAGCAGAGTATCGCTAATGCTAGTAAAGTTTCTCTTACATAGGACAGGGAGTACCAGATTATAAACCTAGCACACCAGGATGATGTGGTGTCACTGGTGACTGGGCTCTGGGTACTGCGGGGAAGTGAAACATTAACGGCTGGGGGGCTTGAAGTCATGGGGTTCGCGTTCACGCGCAACCAAATGTCCATAATCATGAGGGTGATCCATATGAAGGAAGTCCTCATGGCTCTTCTCTTTCCTTTTCTTTCTTCTCTTCTCCGGTCCTGGAGTTTCTGGAGTTCTGTGGAAACAAGCATAGTGCCTGTAACTATCTTTGTTTAATATCTCGTACGATAGTGTGTCTGTCCTTTAGTGCCAATTACTCCCTTTATAATTGGTCAATATGTGTGACTCCCTCATTTTTTTTCAAAAATCGAATTTTAGGACAAGACACACTTCCCAATAATGAACCAGTGTGAGCCATCTCGCAGACTGTGCAATTTACCATCCAAATGTTTCAGGATGTAAATAGCATGTGGTTGGCAACCTAACGGTTACCTAAACAAAATAAAACTTTTTGAACTCAAAGTGCCAAAATGAGGTGCGTATGGGCCGCGACGGGTACGATTTGGATGGACTCCCCGGGTAGGACAGCTACCAATGCCGTGTCTTTCCTACCTGAGCATAGTAGACCAGAGGGGGGGTTCCCAGGCAGGGCGGGTCCCAAGCCATTTCTCCACTGCCTGAGCAACCGACAAGAACGGGCAAAAAATGTAGTCATCGTGGTGGGGCTGCCGTTTTGGTTCTACCTTCGAACCAGAAGGGCAGTTACGAACGGGCGTCTGGTTCCTTAACCAGTCTCTGCAGACATGTCCTCAGAGGTTTCTGCTGAACTAGTGTCTGGCAACGGTGAGTCTCTGTAGGCAAGCTCTCAGAGGTTTCGGCCGAATAGGCGTGGGCCAGTGAGAAAAAAAAAAATTCTCCTGTCGGACATACAACATTTAACAAACGTACAAACAACATAAAACATTCTGCAGGTTTGATCAGAAAGGACAACACTTCTCCCAAGTGGTTCCTTTTAAAACATCATCTGGATACCTCAGTTCACGGTTGCGAACAGGGTCGCAAAGGGGTTCTCGGTTTGGGAGTCAGACCCAAGGTTGTCCTCGTCTCCCTGGTGCCACACTCTTGAGTGTATCAGGGCTGAAAGGGCTGCATGGTGTGAGGTGGGGTCGCTCTCGTCGTTGCGGACGAGTCTGAACGCGTTGTCTCGGTGCCAATAATTGGTGTCTAGCTGTGTGGGGACAAAATCGGGGTCGTCAGTGTAGTTTGGTGGTCGGTGGTGGGGTTTGTTTAGGAAAATGATCATGAAGGGATCACTTGGATCGTGGTCGGAATTGCTGGGTGTGGGTCCTGTTGCATGGGGATAGTAGGGAGGCGTGCGGTGGCTATCGTCCGAGTCACAGTCGCTGTCTCTGCTGCTGCAGTCTGTGGGCGTTCTGGGGCGGAGTGTATATTTCGGGGGCGGAGTCGAGGTCGAGTCCGTGGCTGGGCTGACGTGTTGGGGGATGGTAGGGTTACGTTGGCTGTGGGCAGGGCGTGGTGTGCTGCGTCGAGCATGACGTGGTGTGCGTGGTTAGACTGTATTCCATATGCCTTCAGCTGGTTTATATGAAACCACGCAGTCTTACCATTGGGGTACCTAATTTTATATACGGAAGGGCTTACTTTATCCGCAGTGGAATACGGACACGAGTATTTTGGTGCAGGAATGTGCTGGGGTTATATACAGAGAGCATCACTTGCTGTCCGATACTGTACTCAGTCGCATGCACTGTCTTGTCGAAACAAGCCTTGCTCTGTTTCTTCCTTGTGCCCAATTTTACTGCGGCTGCTAGCTAAGCCGTTTTAACATTTTCCACTAATTGCTCCACTGCTTTCTCGTGTGTGAGGGCCGTCACTTCGGGGCTGGTCAAGTCTAAACCTAACAAATATTCTGTGCCTTTCATGGGGCGTCCGGTCATGAGGGTGTGTGGGGTGTAACCTGTGGAAGTAGAAATCGTGTTACGTATGATCATCAGCGCAAAAGGGAGGACTGAGTCCCAAGTGGTGTTGTTCTGCTGGACCATTTTTCTGAGGGTGGATTTTAGGGTCAGATTCATGCGCTCCACGATACCACTCGACTGTGGGTGGTATGCTATGTGGAATTTTTGGGTGATGCCAAATATCGTGAGGACGTTCTGCATGACACGTCCCGTAAAATAGGAACCTTGGTCGGATTCAATGCTGCGGAGGAGTCCCCATCTTGTAAAGATGTGGTGGGTCAAAATCTTGGCTGTGGTTTTTGCCGTGTTTGTGCGGGCTGGGAATGCTTCCACCCATTTTGTAAATGTGGCAATCACCACAAGTACATATTTATAGCCATTCCTGCAAGGGGGCAATGGTCCTATGAAATCGATCTGGAGGTTAGTCCAGGGGCCATTAACGGGTCGGGTGTGGCTGAGTTGAGCCTTTTTGGCATATCTGTCCGGGTTATTCTGGGCACAGATAAGACAATTTTCTCTGTAATGGTTTACATCTTCCTTTAAATTCGGCCACCAACAAAGCTGCTTGAGATGGGCTGTAGTGGGATCGATTCCCTGATGTCCATGACCGTCATGGAACAAGCAAATCAATTGATTCCTGTCCTGTTCAGGAACCACGTAAAGGGTGTCTTTTAACACCACAACGTCATGTGTGGTCAGTGCATTTCTAATTCTCTCATAGGGTGCTGGATATTTTCCCTTTACAATCTCCTTGAGATTGGTGTCCTGCTTCTGGGCCTCTACTAGATCCTCGCTCTTTGTCTGTGAGACCTGAACTGCACTCACTGGTGCGCTTTCGGGGGGTATCCATGCCTGGAACCTGCTTTGGCCAGTGCGTCGGCTTTCACATTTCCAAGGGGGGAGGAACGATGGTGACTGCGGACTTTGATTATCCAATAAGTCCTGTTCTGGGCTCTTTCTAAAATATGATGGAGCAATGAGGCTGAGGGGAGGAGTTTTCCGTCTGCGGAAACAAATCCTCTTGCTTTCCACAGGGGCAGAAATTCCGTGAGGCTGCTGCAGACATAGAGGCTGTCCGAGTATATGTCTGCTGGGCTGGGGAAGGAATCTGAGTGCTCAATTATATATGCGATGGCCGCAAGCTCTGCTGCCTGCACGCCTAAGTGTCCGGGTAGTTTTAACGATATTTCCTCGAGGGCGCGTCCCTGCGCGTCCTCGACATAGATACCGCAATCTGTTATGCGCTTCCCATCCAAGACTGTGGAAGATCCATCCACATAGATCTTTATGGGCTCACACGTGTCCATGTGCTGGGGGCTCTGGGTTGAACTACCTATCTTTCGGGGCGGTGTTTTTGCGATAAAGGGGCCTGTGTTGTGGTGTGGAGAGATAATTTCGCATTCATGGGGGGTTCTGGGGTACTGTAAGTTGTCAGCTAAATAGGTGTGTGTCTTTGTCCTTTTAACAGTGATGTCCCGTCCCTGCAAGAGAAGGGTCCATCTAGCTGCTCGAATCTGACTAACTGTACCGTCCTTGAGTCGCCCGTCTAGTAAAAGTTGGGTGGGGGTGTGTTCGGTGAGAATTGTGATGGGGTTCAGTCCGGTAATGTACAAAAAATACTGGACTTCCCAGAATACTGCGAGCAAGTGCCTCTCACAGGCTAAAAATCCCTGCTCCACAGCATCTAAAAGTCTGGAGGCATAAGCTACGGGCCTTAACTGGTCGTGCCATTCCTGGAGGAGCACGGCTGAAAGGGTGCGGTCTGTGGTCGCTACCTCTATGGCGTAAGGGGAAAGCGGGTCTGGAACTTGTAGTGCGGGGGCTGCTATGAGTGCCTGTTTTAAAGAGTCCACAGCATCCGAATGCTGCGGAAGCCATTCCAAGGGGGCTCCCTTCTTTAGGAGGTCTGAGAGGGGCGCTGCCTTGCTGGCGAAACCATCAATGTGGTTTCGGCAGTAGCCAACCAGTCCTAAAAACGACTGGAGGGCTGAAACGTTCTGGGGATGGGGCAATTTAGCAATCGAGTCAATCCTTTTATGCTCGATCTCGCGTTTACCATGTGTGATAATTGTTCCCAAATATATCACTTTTTCTTCCAAAATCTGGGCCTTTTTGGGGTTGACTTTACAACCGATTGAGTGTAAGAGTTCCAGGAGTTCGGACAGAAGCTCAATGTGCTCTTCCTTGGTGTCTGTCTGCAGTAGTAGGCCGTCTACGTACCGTACCAGACATTCGGGGCGAGAGAATTTGGCTAAACCATTTGCCAGCTGTCGGTGGATAATGGAGGGGGAGTTGTGGAAACCTTGCGGCAGGCATGTCCACGTGTACTGCTGTGCTTTAAAGGTGAAGGCAAATTTATACTGGCACGCCTTTGCCAATGGAATGGACCAGAATCCATTACTGATGTCCAAAACCGTAAAGAATCGGGAATTGAGTCCCTGCTTGAGCATGGTCTCGAGACTTGTTGCTACTGTGGGGGCTGCTGCGGGGGTGACTTTGTTGAGTTCCCAGTAATCGATGGTCAGTCGCCATGATCCATCGGGCTTTCTCACTGGCCAAATCGGGGCATTATTAGTGGAGGCTACTAATCTAAGTACGCCCTGCTCTAATAAGCTTTCTATTACCTTGGAGATTTCTCCCTCTGCCTCTTGGGGAAATCCATACTATTTTTGGGGTCTAGGGTCAGGTCCTGTTATTTGTACGGAGCCAGTCATCCGTCCACAGTCGTGCTTGTGGGTCGCGAATGCTGCCCTGTTCTTTTGCAGAACTGCCCTCACCTGCTTGTCCGTACTAAGCGTGGTCGGGTTGAACCAAAATTCGCCTACTGCGCTAATTTTGTTCATGTACTCTCCTATGTTGAGCGTTGCGGGGGCTCTTGCGGATTTTGCCATCTTCCAGACACATTGGTTGACTGGATCGAATGAAAGATTATGGGAATTCATGAAATCGATTCCCAGAATGTGTTCTGCTTTGTGGGGCAGGTCAACTAAAACCACGGGGTGCTTGGTGGTGATGGTTCCGATTTGAATGGGTACAGGGGCTGTGATGTGTCCCTGCTGTGAGTGGCCTGTAAAGCCGCTGAGGGTGATAGTGGCTGTAGTGGGCCACGTGTCTTTTTGAAACAGGGTGGAGGAATTCATTGTGGTGTGGGACCCTCCTGTGTCTCAGAGAAATTCGATGGGCTGTCCCCGAATATTTGCTGCAACTACCGGCAGGGAGGAAGGCGTTGAGCGAGGGAACCGTGGTTTACCAAGGAAGTGGAAACTCTTGTTAAGAGGAAGAAGGAGGCCTATGTGAAGATGAGGAGTGAAGTTTCAGTTGGGGCGCTTGATAGTTACAAGGTAGCGAGGAGAGAGCTAAGACGAGCAAGGAGGGGACATGAGAAGTATTTGGCAGGTAGGATCAAGGAAAACCCAAAAGCTTTCTATAGGTATGTCAGGAATAAAAGAATGACTAGGGTAAGAGTAGGGCCAGTCAAGGACAGGGATGGGAAGTTGTGTGTGGAGTCTGACGAGATAGGCGAGATACTAAATGAATATTTTTCGTCAGTATTCACTCAGGAAAAAGATAATGTTGTGGAGGAGAATGCTGAGACCCAGGCTATTAGAATAGATGGCATTGAGGTACGTAGGGAAGAGGTGTTGGCAATTCTGGACAGGCTGAAAATAGATAAGTCTCTGGGGCCTGGTGGGATTTATCCTAGGATTCTCTGGGAAGCCAGGGAAGAGATTGCTGGGCCTTTGGCTTTGATTTTTATGTCATCATTGGCTACAGGAATAGTGCCAGAGGACTGGAGTTGGAAGAACTTCGGATCATTCGGGAGGCAGAGGGGGTCATAGATAGTAGCTTTAGGGAAGTAGTTACACCAAAGATTGGAGATAGATGGGTAACTGTAAGAGGGACTGGGAAGAAGCAGTCAGTGCAAGGATCCCCTGCGGTCGTTCCCCTGAGAAACAAGTATACCGCTTTGGATACTTGTGGGGGGGACGACTTACTAGGGGCAAGCCATGGGGTACGGGCCTCTGGCACGGAGTCTGTCCCAGTTGCTCAGAAGTGAAGGGGGGAGAGGAGCAGAGCATTAGTAATTGGGGACTCGATAGTCAGGGGCACAGATAGGAGATTTTGTGGGAGCGTGAGAGACTCACGTTTGGTATGTTGCCTCCCAGGTGCGAGGGTACGTGATGTCTCGGATCGTGTTTTCCGGGTCCTTAAGGGGGAGGGGGAGCAGCCCCAAGTCGTGGTCCACATTGGCACTAACGACATAGGTAGGAAAGGGGACAAGGATGTCAGGCAGGCTTTCAGGGAGCTAGGATGGAAGCTCAGAACTAGAACAAACAGAGTTGTTATCTCTGGGTTGTTGCCCGTGCCACGTGATAGTGAGATGAGGAATAGGGAGAGAGAGCAATTAAACACGTGGCTACAGGGATGGTGCAGGCGGGAGAGATTCAGATTTCTGGATAACTGGGGCTCTTTCTGGCGAAGGTGGGACCTCTCCAGACAGGATGGTCTACATCTGAACCTGACGGGCACAAATATCCTGGCGGGGAGATTTGTTAGTGCTCTTTGGGGGGGTTTAAACTAATGCAGCAGGGGCATGGGAACCTGGATTGTAGTTTTAGGGTACGGGAGAATGAGAGTATAGAGGTCAGGAGCACAGATTTGACGTCGCAGGAGGGGGCCAGTGTTCAGGTAGGTGGTTTGAAGTGTGTCTACTTCAATGCCAGGAGTATACGAAATAAGGTAGGGGAACTGGCAGCATGGGTTGGTACCTGGGACTTCGATGTTGTGGCCATTTCGGAGACATGGATAGAGCAGGGACTGGAATGGATGTTGCAGGTTCCGGGGTTTAGGTGTTTTAGTAAGCTCAGAGAAGGAGGCAAAAGAGGGGGAGGTGTGGCGCTGCTAGTCAAGAGCAGTATTACGGTGGCGGAGAGGATGCTAGATTGTGACTCATCTTCCGAGGTAGTATGGGCTGAGGTTAGAAACAGGAAAGGAGAGGTCACCCTGTTGGGAGTTTTCTATAGGCCTCCAAATAGTTCTAGGGATGTAGAGGAAAGGATGGCGAGGATGATCCTGGATAAGAGCGAAAGTAACAGGATAGTTATTATGGGAGACTAACTTTCCAAATATTGACTGGAAAAGATATAGTTCGAGTACATTAGATGGGTCGTTTTTTGTACAGTGTGTGCAGGAGGGTTTCCTGACACAATATGTTGACAGGCCAACAAGAGGCGAGGCCACGTTGGATTTGGTTTTGGGTAATGAACCAGGCTAGGTGTTGGATTTGGAGGTAGGAGAGCACTTTGGGGACAGTGACCACAATTCGGTGACGTTTACGTTAATGATGGAAAGGGATAAGTATACACCGCAGGGCAAGAGTTATAGCTGGGGGAAGGGCAATTATGATGCCATTAGACGTGACTTGGGGGGGATAGGTTGGAGAAGTAGGCTGCAAGTGTTGGGCACACTGGATAAGTGGAGCTTGTTCAAGGATCAGCTACTGCGTGTTCTTGATAAGTATGTACCGGTCAGGCAGGGAGGAAGGCATAGAGCGAGGGAACCGTGGTTTACCAAAGAAGTGGAATCTCTTGTAAAGAGGAAGAAGGAGGCCTATGTGAAGACGAGGTGTGAAGTTTTAGTTGGGGTGATGGATAGTTACAAGGTAGAGAGGAAGGATCTAAAGAAAGAGCTAAGATGAGCAAGGAGGAGACATGAGAAGTATTTGGCAGGTAGGATCAAGGAAAACCCAAAAGCTTTCTATAGGTATGTCAGGAATAAGCGAATGACTAGGGTAAGAGTAGGACCAGTCAAGGACAGGGATGGGAAGTTGTGTGTGGAGCCTGAAGAGATAGACGAGATACTAAATGAATATTTTTCATCAGTATTCACTCAGGAAAAAGATAATGTTGTGGAGGAGAATGCTGAGACCCAGGCTATTAGAATAGATGGCATTGAGGTACGTAGGGAAGAGGTGTTGGCAATTCTGGACAGGCTGAAAATAGATAAGTCCCCGGGGCCTGATGGGATTTATCCTAGGATTCTCTGGGAGGCCAGGGAAGAGATTGCTGGACCTTTGGCTTTGATTTTTATGTCATCATTGGCTACAGGAATAGTGCCAGAGGACTGGAGGATAGCAAATGTGGTCCCTTTGTTCAAAAAGGGGAGCAGAGACAACCCCGGCAACTATAGACCGGTGAGCCTCACGTCTGTAGTGGGTAAAGTCTTGGAGGGGATTATAAGAGACAAGATTTATTATCATCTAGATAGGAATAATATGATCAGGGATAGTCAGCATGGCTTTGTGAAGGGTAGGTCATGCCTCACAAACCTTATCGAGTTCTTTGAGAAGGTGACTGAACAGGTAGACGAGGGTAGAGCAGTTGATGTGGTGTACATGGATTTCAGTAAAGCGTTTGATAAGGTTCCCCACGGTAGGCTATTGCAGAAAATACGGAGGCTGGGGATTGAGGGTGATTTAGAGGTGTGGATCAGAAATTGGCTAGCTGAAAGAAGACAGAGGGTGGTGGTTGATGGGAAATGTTCAGAATGGAGTACAGTTACAAGTGGCGTACCACAAGGATCTGTTCTGGGGCCGTTGCTGTCAATGACCTAGAGGAAGGCGCAGAAGGGTGGGTGAGTAAATTTGCAGACGACACTAAAGTCGGTGGTGTTGTCGACAGTGCGGAAGGATGTAGCAGGTTACAGAGGGACATAGATAAGCTGCAGAGCTGGGCTGAGAGGTGGCAAATGGAGTTTAATGTAGAGAAGTGTGAGGTGATTCACTTTGGAAGGAATAACAGGAATGCGGAATATTTGGCTAATGGTAAAGTTCTTGGAAGTGTGGATGAGCAGAGGGATCTAGGTGTCCATGTACATAGATCCCTGAAAGTTGCGACCCAGGTTGATAGGGTTGTGAAGAAGGCCTATGGAGTGTTGGCCTTCCGGAGTCAGGAGGTCATGTTGCAGCTGTACAAAACTCTGGTACGGCCGCATTTGGAGTATTGCGTACAGTTCTGGTCACCGCATTATAGGAAGAACGTGGAAGCTTTGGAGCGGGTGCAGAGGAGATTTACCAGGATGTTGCCTGGTATGGAGGGAAAATCTTATGAGGAAAGGCTGATGGACTTGAGGTTGTTTTCGTTAGAGAGAAGAAGGTTAAGAGGAGACTTAATAGAGGCATACAAAATGATCAGGGAATTAGATAGGGTGGACAGTGAGAGCCTTCTCCCGCGGATGGAAATGGCTAGCACGAGGGGACATAGCCTTAAACTGAGGGGGATTAGATATAGGACAGAGGTCAGAGGTAGGTTCTTTACGCAGAGTGGTGAGGCCGTGGAATGCCCTACCTGAAACAGTAGTGAACTCGCCAACATTGAGGGCATTTAAAAGTTTATTGGATAAGCATATGGATGATAATGGCATAGTGTAGGTTAGATGGCTTTTGTTTTTTGACTTCCCATGTCGGTGCAACATTGTGGGCCGAAGGGCCTGTACTGCGCTGTATCATTCTATGTTCTATGTACCGGTCGTCCGGACCTATCCCAAAGGGTGTCGCAGACCCAACTGGGGGAGCCTGTACACCATCAGTCCGTTCCAGTCAAGTCCGTCTGATCTGAACGGGCGCTAACGCTATGAATGGGCTGTCTTTTTCTTAATCAGAGTGCCCGTCTGTGGGCTCTCTGTGGCTTTTTAGGGGCATTGCACTCTCTTGCGAGGTGTCCCAACTGTCCGCACTTGTAACACTCCTGTGACTTGGGTGGGGGGCTGTTCTTTCCCTAATTCACCCATGCGGGGTCGTGGTGTGTTGTCTTTACTGCCTGCATATCTGCAGCGGCCTGCTTTTCCTCAGTATTCTTAACAGGGATTACTTTGAACAGATTGCTCCAAAGCGCGGGACAATCTTTTCACTACCCACTTCTCGTTATGGGCCTCCTCTGAGGGATCATCACTCGCGCAGGCTTTCTGTCCTGTTTCTGTGGCATGGGAGATAAGGGTGCGGGTCCATTTGACCATGTTGTCTGGGGACAAATGGGCACGGTCTAAGTCCCCAAAGACTGCTGCAAAGTGAATCTACAGGCGCCCAGCGAACGCTGTGGGGTGCTCGGATTTCTTTTGCCTACATTTGTTGAGGCCATCCACGGGGTCACCCCGGTTATACCCGATCGCATCCAGGATCGCGGTATGCATTGCTGCAAGGGTGCCTACTCCTACATTCTGTGGGTCGGGAAGGGCTGCTGCTACTGACGGGTCTAAACTTAAAACTGTGAGCTTTACATGCTCTCGCTCATCCAGGCCATACATGGTCACCTGATGTTTAACAGTGGCAAAGAAATGGTGGGGGTCTGAGGTAGGGAGGAACGGTGTGATCTTATCGCACGCGTCCTGTAATTGGGTCACTGTTAAGGGGGTGGAATATAGAAATTCTGCATCGTCCGATGTAGCTGTGCGATGGGTGGTTACTGGGTTCATTGGAGCGTGAACTATCTGCTCTGTGGGAGGTTGGAGCACTTTTCTCTTTTGGGGCTTTCCCTGCGCACATGTTCCCTGAACATATCTCTGCGCTGTTTCATTCAACTCTTCCCAATCAGGGCTGTCTTCCTGATCTAATCTTTCTCCAAAGGTTTCCTGAAAACCTTTTTGAACAGAAAGCAGTGATTGCAGCTCTGCAATCTGCTTCCGGCACTTTGCGTGATCTAACGTGCTTTGTCTTTGTTCTGTGGTGGCAGCATGGAGGGCTCTTAATGCTGCCTTGAGGTTACTGCACTGTTTCTGTAATGCCCCTACCTGTTTTTCCATTTCTTCTCGTACCAGGACTGCACGGTGTGTGTCCTGATAGGCCTTTTCGTATTGAGACTGGAAGCTGCTTAAGTGCGCCAGACAAGACTGATGAGCCCTTTTGGTGTCATCCACCTCTCCATCTTTTGCTGCCAACTTCCTCCTCAATTCCAAATTCTCCTTTTCTACCTCGCTTACATCGACCTTACTCATTCGATGTATGCCCGCAACTTCTTTCCGGAGCGTCCTAACGACCTCCTCTGTGCCTCGCAATTGTGCCAAGCAGGACATGATTGCCATCGGCTTGCGAGCTTTCGCTAAGCTCTTTTTGTGGATCTCGCTCAGGTTCTCCCACCAAGTATGTCCTATACTCCCGGGACCTGATTCCTCGTTGTCACAGAATTCATTCCAAAGGGGCCATCCTTTCCCTTTGAGATATTTCCTGATCTCTTCCTCCCAAATGGGACATTGTCCCACTCTACTGCTGCTGGTCGCTGCGACCGCAAATTCCTCGGGGTTCATGAGGCGCTGCATTGCCATCTTTCCTATCCGAATGCTTCTTTTAAATTTGGAACAGGGGAGCTAAGGTGGTGCTGTAAATACGGGTACGGCTTTCGCTACTTTCCGATATACAAACTTCCGACAGTTTTGACGCAACAAAAATCTGTCAGTTTTACCTTATACCCTGTTAGTTACGCATGCATACACACACTTCCGAATTATGAGTATTGATCAGAACTGCTTGAACACTTGTGGGTTTCTGTTTCCAATTGGATCTCTAATTCAAATTCTCGGTTCTCCCAGAGTGGTTATCCACTTCTAGATCGGGTCCCGTCAGGTTGTCGCCAAATAATGTTGCTAACTTTTGCCTTAGTTTAATTGCTCTGTTTTATCACCTTTGCTCTTGAGTCGCCAGGTATCTTTCTGATACCGCCACGTGATTCAAGTCCGAGTAATGATCAATAATTCAATACACCGCTCAGTAAGGTTTAAGTCAAAGCACATTTATTATACACAGTAATCACTACTCATGCATAAATTCTACGTCTAAGCTACTTCTACGACTAACAGGCCTATACTTAACTTGGAACTGGCCCACCAGGTCAGGGAAACGAATGGCCTTTCGTTCGGGTTGTGAGCCTGCGGGATTCGAAGTTGGTATAGATTGGTAGCCAGGAGCGCCTATCTCGTAGCGAGCGATGAAGTAAGACTTACTGGATATCAGCGGTGGCTGGACCGGTCACTGTCAAGGGTTGGTTCGCGTTGCTGAGTGACCCGGTCCAGAAGAGGAGCAGAGGGCCGATTTGAACTTGGGCTTGATTCTTATAGTCCCCAGGGGCTTCCCGCCTTTCGGGGCAGACCCTGTACCTGGTTCCAAGTGATTGGACATTGGTTTGATTTTCTCCAATGCTGGAGCGGTTCCTTGATCGATGGGCGGTCTTGAGGTGGTCGTTCATCTCCCATTGTGTAGGCCTCTGCTGGCGCGAAAGAGTCTGGTTTGGCTTTATGTGTCTAAATGTTGCTCATTGTTCCTGGGGATTGCTCATTAGTATGCAGATGGCTGGTGTTTTGTTATGCTGATGGTTGCTGGTATCGATCTTGTCTGGCCTTTCCAGAGGTAAATACACACTCAACCTGCAGCTGCTCGTTTGTGTCCTGTTGGCTGACTTTCCCATCAGCCTTTGCCGTTCACCATTTTAAATCGGGAATTAGCCATTTTAACTGGCTACAGTTTCTTTGTAGCATTCTTATTCAGGGGGTCTCAGTTGGAATGATCAACTCCAGCTAGTGCTGCGGTGGATGTCATTACAAGTGATGTTGTCATCGCTGATGATGACACTACTCTCTATAGAGTGGTTAACTTGCTGTTTGAAAGACAAGTGGTGACTGAATCATTAGAGGCAGAAATATACCTGATTGGATAGTGAGCGGATAAATGGTTTGTTATCTTTGACACTAAGAAAGTGAAATCAATAACGCTGTTTGGAAAGGTACAAATTCACTGATCCTGCACTACCAGCGGAGAGCTATACTTAAAGACAGCGAGGGTCAGGGAAGAGGAGTACAATAAGATGGTTGTATTGCCAACCCCACCCCCCCTTCGAGGACAGCTCTCAACTGGCAGCACGGGCTAGCTCTGTTTCATTATCACTGGAGAAAATCAGAGAAAACGGCTCTAAAAGGTGACAGAAGAGCGTGAATTCAAAAAACTTGTTGTGATTCGCAAATTCAGCAATGCAAAGTTCTACAGATGATGGAATATCATTCTCCTCTTTGCCACAGTGAAAAAATCTTTCACCCCTTGACTGAATAGGATGTGAAGGCGTGTAGTCCGATGGCATCAGAATTGTTCTCCAACGTTTAAAATGGCAGAAGTATAAGAGTTGCTGACTCCTAAGGAAAACCTCCTGCCTGGCATTTTCTGCCCCCACCTCTCCTCCCCAGCCCCATTGCTATCATTAAAATCAGGACCCCTTATTCCTTTCTGATCAGTCCAGCGAGTGGAATTGTTGGTCAGGAGCATAGCAAAGATCAATCAGCTTGGCAAGACATAAATGCAGGGCGGGATTTTTCCATTCCCCACTGCTAGGATTGGTAAACCCGATCGGGCGGAGAATTCCACGTCGGCCCAAAAACAGCATTGGTGCCGGCCACCAGACCCACCCCCAGTCTCCGGTCTCAGAGAATTGGCCATACCGAGCTTACTGCCCCGCGCTGGTGGGAACATATAGACAGCTGATTTGCATTTGTTTGAATGTAATTAATGGGCTGGAAGCCTGAATGTTCCCCCCCACCCTCCCCCGCCGCCTTCTTTATGCTCCGCTCCCTCCCTCCAGATGGGTGTCGTGTACCTGGACTGCCCCTTCCAGCTCTGGGCAACTTGAACATCACTCTTGGCATGGTGATATCAGGCAGCCCTCTGTTCAAGATCTGGCCTGACCTGTTTCAACTCTGAATGGCCTTTTCCCTCTGAAATGCTCTGCCTGACAGCTGATGAGCAGGCCAGACAGTTCAGTGAAGAATCAAGCCAGCAACACTTTCCCTGTCCTCACATCTGCTCCCTCAGCCCTATGCTATTGAAACTATTGAAGTCTCAGAGCTTCTTTGGAAAGCCCACAACACTTGAAAAGGTTTGAAATCTCCTGAAATCCTTTGAAATGTTAAGCATTCAATCAATTTCACAGTGCAATACCTTTAATTTGACTTTGATTGGAAGCTTAATGGTTTAAACATAGTTGCCAGGAGATTTGTTTTTTTATTTTTATCTTCGTGCTTGAATGCATCTGAAGTCCCTCCATTGATCCTAACTGCAATATTTATTTATAATCTTGTCATGATTGACAGCTGCTGACCACTTCAAAGCAGCTGAGTGGTTTACTTCCTCTTTTCTATTTGCAGAAAGAACTTAGCATTGGCCATACCAAGCTTACTATGTCAGCCCATTGCTCATGTGCCCCTCTGCCACTGCCAGTGTGCAGAGTGAGGGCCCCCCCAAGGATCCTGGGGTTTGGTTGGGCTCGGGCTGTGAGTAAGGTGTTCATCCCGGACCCTCCGCCAAGGATGGGGGTCGTGTATGAAGGGGGCCTGGGAGGAGCTGAAGGGGGAGTGGCTGGGTTATGTTAGGGTGTTTGGGTCACCCTCATGCGTGCCTGGTGTGGGGGTGTGACCTATTATTCCTGTGGTGGAGGAGAGAATACCTCTTCTTGATGAGGGGTTGGGATACTCTCCTTGTCAGCTGGCGGGGGTGGGGGGGGGGGGGGGGCGGGGAGGGGAGCCTGTCTCTGGATGCGAGGATCAGGCTGCCCATTAAAATGACGGCCCGACTCCAGTAACTACAGGGAAATTGGCAGCTTGGCGCTCTGCCTATTTTTGCACAGTCAAGCCATGGCATTCCCACCCCTGCGTCGCTCTTAGTGCCAACAGGACACAATCCCAAATCTCCACTGGCCTGAGCAACATATAAAGAATAATTCAATGCATATAAAACAATTCTGGTATCACTTTGGTATATCAGCACAATGACTACAGCTGCCTGAACCAGCCTACGGGAACCTGGCCCTTTTTAAGTTAAAATAAGAATGACAGCAGGGCATCAAAGTAACAGTTTCAATCTTATTTTCCTGTTCATTCCGACTGCTTTTATTGGCCCAAACCCTCTTGGCAGTGGCTATGCAAATGAAGCTGAATCCTTGTAGTGAAGAGGAGGGGGAGGACATAACGCATCCTCCTGCACTCATGGCATACATTCTATTACTGGGACCATTCTCATTTTCCAATATCTTCCAAAATCTGTCTCATTTCAATTTCCCTGGAGGCAAAGAGAGTGAAATAAATAGGTACTTGGTGTACCCTTGGTGTAATTAAAACCCAACGTGATTATTGTGTTATGATTTTGCCAGCTTCATGGTCAGTTTGAAATAGTAAGTTAACAACATGGGGTAAAAGTAGTTTAATCAAATATAAAGACAGTTTAAATCTATTGCTGTGATATAGATTACCCAGAATCATCGAACTCTGGACAGACATGGAAAATGTGAAAAGGAATTTTTCATTTAAGAAATAGTTCCATTGCAAAACTAATCTGTGTGCCGTAATTGGGGTTTGAAGACAGAGGCAAGGGATTTATTAAAGGCCAGCTCTGATGTAAGGTGATATATATCTTACAAAGATATACATGCGCAACTTGCCAAATCTTGATCAATAGCACATTCCAAATCCCTGACCTCCATCACCAAGAAGGACGAGGGCCACAGACACAAGTCCCCCTCCAAAACACACACTATCATAATATCACTATTCCTTCACAGTTACTGAGTCAAAATCCTGGAACTCTCTCCCTAATTGCACTGTGGGTGCTCCTACACGACAAGCTCTGCTGTGATTCAAGAAGTCAGCTCACCACCATCTTCTCAAGAGCAATTAGAGATGGGCAATATAGTATAAAGGGATGTACTATACAGATGGCATATACAGATGGGGTATACTAATGTCTGAAATAGATGATGATGTATCATTGATGCTAGTCAGTTGTGTGTTACCGAGATTGGAATCATGGAATCATGTCGAAGAGCTAAGTGTCTATTCTGTGACCTGTTTCAATATGGTTATCTGTTAAGCAGATAACAGAGTGTGTGTGCAATCTGTCTAAGAACTCAGTCCCACCCTGAGAGTCCAAGACAGAGGGACCCAATCTCAGAATGTGGTGGTAGCTCAGAACATGACGGCAACAATGGATTCATTGACATATTGGTGTTACAGGAAGAACCATAGAATGAAGAGACCCGTGAAAGTAGCTCGAGAAATTTTGGCAGTATAAGATGATGACCGTGCCTAGTGAGCAGTGCCAGGGGGTTCTGCGAAACAAGGACAAAGTTTGGACGTGGGGAGGGTGCAAGGCGTCAGCCAGGCGATTACGGGGGGGGGGGGGTGCGTTTGGGGAAATTGAGGGGTGGTAAGTGAAATTGATGCCAGGAGAGAGGTGGTAACTTGTCCTTGCAGCTCTTTGGAGGTCGTTGGTCCTCTTCTGACATTGGACGGCAGTCCTCCTTATCATTCTGCCTGTATAGGCAGCTGCTGCCACTGTCTCCCGGGCAGCATTGCTGACCCTGAGGAGCACACAGTATGGCAGCGCTCAAATCTTCTCCCCGCTTTCGGGATGGCGACCTGGCTATGCTTCTCGAAGCTGTGGATGGGAGACAAAGTCTGTATGGATTTACAAAAGGGAAATCACGCTTGACAAATCTACTGGAATTCTTTGGGGATGTAACCAGTAGAGGTGACCAGGGAGACCAGTGGATGTGGTTTATTTAGACTTTCAGAAGGCTTTTGACAAGATCTGACACAACAGATTTCTGTGCACAATTGAAGGGCATGGATTGGCGGTTAATGGCCTGAGATGGATAGAAAGCTGGTTAGCAGACAGGAAGCAAAGCATTGGAATAAACAGGTATGTTTCCGAATGGCAGGGGGTGACTAGTGGAGTACCACAGGGATCTGTGCTATTAATGATTTGGGCAAGGGAATTAAGTGTATTATCTCCAAATTTGCAGATGATACAAAGCTCGGTGGGAGGGTGAGCTGTGAAGAAGATGCAGAGATGCTTCAGCGTGATTTGGACAGGATGAGTGAGTGGGCATATGCATGGCAGATGCAATATAATGTGGATTAATGTGAAGTTATTCACTTCAATAGCAAAAATAGGAAGGCAGATTATTATTTGAAAGGGTGGAAATTGAGGGAGGTGGATACCCAGCAAGACCTTGGTGTCCTCGTGCATCAGTCGTTCAAAGTAAGCGAACAGGTACAGCAAGCAGTCAACAAGACAAATGCTATGTTGGCCACAGGGAAGTAAATAGTCTGAATCCAGGCTACTGGTTAGTTACATTTCAGGTTCAAAACTTTGACATCTATAACAAGATGACCTTTTCTGGCTTCAGCCGATGGCGCTTTATCCATCAGACATCCAGGTACAAGGTTGAGGCAGCATAGTCCTTCCAGTCAAAAGTAGGATTATTGCTTCTCTTAGCTAAAGTACCAACAGATCACTGATTTAAAAAAAATTTAATTTACAGGATGGGCCGTCACTGGTCAGGCCAGCATTTATTTTCTGTCCCAACTTATCTCTTCGGGGATCTTCGAGCCCCCCTTCACCCCACCTCTTAAGGGCAGGGCACCCCTGGGCCCGAACAATGGCAAAGACAACCTGGCACCCGGGCACCTTGCCACTGCCAGCCTTGCACCCTGGTTGTACCCCTGCCAGTTTGGAAGTGCCACCTGGGCACCCTGGCAGAGTGAGTGCCAGGGTACCATCCTTCCCTGTCACTGACCACCCGAGGGACTGTGATGGTCTGAGACACCCACCAGTTGCCGACACAGCTGGGTCCACATTTGCGTGGACCAGAGTTAAACAGCACCAGGGCATGGTCTCCCAGGTGCAGCTGTTCGTTCCCAAGCCTCGGGAGATTGGGTACTGACATATTTAAATGAGCCTAATGGCTCCATTAAATATGTCAATCCGAATCACGACCAGCATGGGCAAGGTTCAGATTGCAACGCCTCATGAGATCTTGTTAGATCCTGCGAGGCGTTCCGAGCGTGGCAAATTCGCGAGAGGCCTCTTGCAAGATTTAACGGCATTGTCGCGTCACCATGTCAGGCGCGGCGAGGCTGTTTGATCACGCCCATAGTTCATGGTTGTTGTTAAAAAGTAGGAGGGTACACTTGGGGGTGGTGAGGGTTAAGAGATGGGATACATTAATGCATGATGTAGATGATATGTACAAATGACAATAGTCTGTCATGTATTAGATTCTCTCTCTCTGAGAGGTTGGAATCATGCCTAAGAGCTATGGGCCTACTCTTAACCTGCATGGATATAGTACTAATAAACAAGTGTTAAGCAGATACTTGAGGATGTTTACAGTCTGTCTAAGACCCAACTCCCACGCCCAGAGTCAAAGACGAAAGGAGCCAGACTCAGAACATGTTGGCAGTTCATAACAGGCAATGCATGCTGGTCTTGCCAGCGACGCTCACATCCCATGAATGAATTAAAATTAATAATGTATAACAATGCACAATGAAAGTTGTGGCTTTGCAAAATGATCAATGTGCAATAGTATTGCTCGGCCATTCAATCAGCTCTTATAGATCCCTAAAGTTCCTTAAAAGAATTAAAGGGCGTGATCAACTGGCCAATAGAAACCGGCAGACCCCACTCCCAGGATCTATCTGGCTCACAATGCCTCGTGAGATCTATTGCAATCTCGCAAGACGTTGCACTGTAAACCCCGCCCATTATGTGTGGGATGGCTTTTTGCCAGATCTGCATATTAGAGCGAGACAGCTAGTCGCACTTTAATATGCAGTTTCCCGAGGCACCCGAAGCATTGGGATCTATCAGCTTTGCCTTTGAGATCTTGGGCAAGTGTTATTCAGCATGGTCTCTACAAATGGGGACCAGGCAGAACAACTCCTGGTCTCCCAGAGAGTTGGAGGTCCACAGATGCATACCCTGGCAGTGCTGGTGGAATGTGGGCACCTTGGCAGTGCCAGTTTGGTACTCTGGCAGTGCCACCTGAGTGCCAGTTTGGTGCTGTCAGGGGTACTGCCAGGTTGGCCCTATCAAGATGTCAAGCTAATGTTTTGTGCATGGTGGTGATCAGGCTGGAAGTGCCTGCTGAGGGGGGGTGCCCTCATATTGAGTTTGTGCTTGGGGGGGATCAGGGGTCGTGTCAGGGGCTCCAGAGATTGGGACGCCACTATGCTGAGGAGTTCCGCCGAGTGGAGCTCCTCAGTGCAGGAAACGGGGAAATGTGGGGCCTCGGCCGTGCATTCCCCGTTAAGACTCCCATCTAACCCATGTGCCGTTTGCGGCTAAACGGACTTCTGTGGCTAAACGGGCTTCCCATTTGGTTAAATCATGCCCAAAGAAAGCACCCTTCAATTATAAACGAAAGAGAAAATGCAGGAAATTCACAGCAAGTGTGGCAGCATCTGTAGGGAGAGAAAAGAGCTAACCTTTCGAGGCGGATGACTCTTTGTCAAAGCTAACAGACAGAGAAAGTGGGAAATATTTATACTGTGGAGTGAGAAATGAAAGATGAGTCATGCCACAGAAACCCAGGGAAACCGGGTGAAAATGGCTACAGAAACCAAGGGGAAAGAGTGCTAATGGCAGTCCCCAGGGAGGGCAAAAGATGTGAAAGGTCAAACAACAGGGAAACTAACATCAGAGGATGAACTGTAGATGTGGGGGGAGGGGAAGGGGAAAGCAAAGAGGAGAAAGGTGAAGGAAGGGTGGATATGATTCGGGGGGGGGGGGGCGCTGGGGAATTAAATATATATTAAGAAATAAAGAAATGGTAAAAGACAGTTAAAATGAAACGGGATGAAAACAATTGGGTTGAGCTGGGGTAGAGCTGATCATCTGAAGTTGTTGAATTCGATGTTCAGGCTGGAAGGCTGTAGCGTGCCTAACCGGAAGATGAGATGTTGTTCCTCCAGTTTGCGTTGAGCTTCACTGGAACATTGCAGCAGGCCAAGAACAGACATGTGGTCATGGGAGCAGGGTCTTTTGTTAAAATGGCAAGCAAGAGGAAGGTCAGGGTCCTGAATGCGCACAGACCGAAGGTGCTCAGCAAAGTGATCACCCAGTCTGCGTTTGGTCTCTCCGATATAGAGAAGACCACATTGGGAGCTGCGAATGCAGTAGACCAAATTGGAAGCGATGCAAGTGAAACGCTGCTTAACCTGGAATGAGTGTTTTGGGCCTGGGATGTTAAGCATGGAAGAGGTAAAGGGGTGTTACACCTTCTGCGATTGCATGGGAAGGTGCCATGGGTGACGGGAGAAATGGACCATCAATAACGACAGAAGATGAGTTGAGAGTGAAACTGTGGCTTTAATTAGCTTAAAGATACCTGCTGGCAGCCGGCCCCAGACAAAAGGCAGGGCCGGAGGTTGGCCACCTTTATACCTGAGCCTAAGGGGAGGAGCCACAGGCAGAGCCAGCAGGGGCAAGCCCAGGCATGTTACATGCAGCAGGTTAATACAATACAGTGGTTTACCACATTCACCCCCTGTTAAAAAGGAGTCCGGCGGGCGTGAAGTGGACGGGTTGAATTATATATAGTTTGTCGGGGGCTTTGCCTTTCTGCTGTGACCGCCGCAGTCCCGGCTGTGATGTGGATACTGGTGTTGGATGAAGTGTTGAGGCTGCATCACCAAGTAGATGAGTGCCTGGTGACAGACCCTGAGGCTCTGGCGTGCCATTCACTGGGACTAGCGGAGTATGCCGTGGCCCTGGTGCACCATGGGTAGCAATGGAGGGAGAAGGTGTAGGGTCGGGGGTTGTGGTGATGGTCGCTGGGGAACTTGCGGGTGCCAAATCCCGAAGGGAGACTGTGTCCTCCCACCCGTCATGGTGTGCCACGTAGGCATATTGGGGGTTAGCATGGAGGAAACGGACCATCTCGACCATCCGACTTATGACTCCTCGCATGCTTCCGGAGGAGGACGGGCCCTGGGGCCATCAGCCAGGACGGGAGCGAGACCCCTGAGGTGGACTTCCTGGGGAAGACAAACATTCTCTCGAGGGGTCACATTGGTGGCAGTACACAGGAGCGACCGGATGGAGTGGAGCGCATCGGGAAGGACCTCCTGCCAGCGGGAGACAGAGAGACTTCTAGACCGTAGGGCAAGAAGGACGGCCTTCCAGACCATCGCATTCTCCCTCTCGAACTGTCCGTTCCCCCGGGGGTTGTAGCTGGTAGTCCTGCTTGAGGCGATGCTCTTGGTAAGCAGGTACTGACGCATTTCATCACTCATGAGGGAGGAACCCCGATCACTATGGATGGAGTTGGGGAAACCGAACAAGGTGAAGAGGCCGTGCAGGGCCTTGATGACTGTGGCCGAGGTCATGTCAGGGCACGGGATGGCGAAAGGGAAACGTGAGTACTCATCACTGATGTTGAGGACGTACACGTTACGGTCGGTGGAGGGGAAGGGCACTTTGAAATCGTGCTGAGGCGCTGAAAGGGGCGGGAGGCCTTTAACAGGTGTGCTCTGTCTGGCCGATAGAAGTGCGGTTTGCACTCCGCACAGACCTGGCAGTCCCTGGTCATGGTCCCGACCTCCTCGATGGAGCAAGGCAGGTTGCGGGCCTTGATAAAATGGAAAAACCGGGTGACCCCCGGGTGACAGATATTGTGGAGGGCCCGAAGTCGGTCTACTTGTGCGCTGACACATGTACCATGAGATAGGGCATCTGGGGGCTCATTAAGCTTCCCAGGACGATACTGGATATCATAGTTGTTGGTGGAGAGTTCGATCCTCCACCTCAATATCTTATCGTTCTTGATCTTGCCCCGCTGTGTGTTATTGAACATGAAGGCCACCGACCGTTGGTCAGTGAGGAGAGTGAATCGCCTGCCGGCCAGGTAATGCCTCCAATGTCGCACAGCTTCCACAATGGCTTGCGCTTCCTTTTCAACGGAGGAGTGTCGAATTTCGGAGCTCTGGAGGGTACGGGAGAAGAAAGCCACGGGCCTGCCTGCCTGGTTGAGGGTAGCGGCCAGGGCAAAGTCGGACGCATCACTCTCCACCTGGAACGGGGTGGACTCGTCTACTGCATGCATTGCGACCTTGGCAATATCTGCTTTGATGTGGTTGAAGGCCAGGCGGGCCCAGCCATCCGGGGAAAAAGGGTGGATTTAATGAGTGGGCGGGCCTTGTCCGCATATTTGGAGACCCACTGGGCATAGTAGGAAAAGAACCCCAGGCATCTCTTCGTGGCCTTGAGGCAGTGGGGAAGGGGAAGTTCCAGAAGGGGGCGCATGCGGTCGGGGTCGGGCCCTAGGACTCTGTTTTCCACAACATAGCCAAGGATGGCTAGGCGGGTTGTGTGGAAAATGCATTTCTGCTTATTATACGTGAGGTTAAGGAGCTTGGTGGTGTGGAGGAATTTTTGGAGGTTAGCGTCATGGTCTTGCTGGTCATGGCCGCAGGTGGTGACATTATTCAGATACGGGAACGTGGCCCGCAGGTCATACTGGTCAACCATTCGGTCCATCTCCCATTGGGAGACCGAGATCCCATTGGTGACGCCGAAGGGGACCCTGAGGAAGTGATAGAGGCGGCCATCTGCCTCGAAGGCAGTGTATTGGCGGTCCTCCGGGCGGATAGGGAGCTGGTGGTACGCGGACTTCAGATCAATGGTGGAGAAGACTCGGTACTGCGCAATCTGATTGACTATGTCAGATATGCGGGGGAGGGGGTACGCATCGAGCTGCGTGTACCGGTTGATAATCTGACTGTAGTCGATGACCAGCCGGTGCTTCTCCCCAGTCTTGACGACCACCACTCGGGCTCTCCAGGGGCTAGTACTGGCCTCTGTGATCCCTTTCCCTAGGAGTCGTTGGATCTCCGATCTGATAAAGGCCTAGTCCCGAGCACTGTATCGTCTGCTCCTAGTGGCAACGGGCTTCCTGTCCGGGGTGAGGTTAGCGAAGAGCGGGGGTGGGCGACCATAAGGGTCGAGAGGCTACAGATGGTGAGGCGGGGGGGGGGGGCAGGGGTCCATCGAACTCAAAGCGCAGAGCTGTGGGAGGACGTAGAGTTTGAAGTTTTTGTACTCAACGCCCCGTTCTGTAAGGGTTGCAACACAGTACCCACGGACTTCCACGGTACGCGATTCGGAAGCCAGGGAGATTTTCTGGGTCGCGGGTAAGATTGGGAGGGAGCAGCGCCGTACCGTATCTGGATGAACGAAACTCTCTGTGCTCCCAGAGTCGAAAAGGCAGGTAGTCTCGTGGCCGTTGATCCCGACGGCCATCATGGAGTTGGCGAGGTGATGTGGTCGAGACTGGTCGAGGGTGATGGAGGTGAGCTGTGGAAGATGGGCGGGCTGATCGAGGGTAGCGGAGGCCAGCTTACGATCGGGTGAGCAGGGGTTCCGGGAGGTGGTGATTCAAAGGTGGCGACCCCCAGGGGTCACACGTGGCGAGTGGCGGTGAAGATGGCGGCCTCCACGGGCTACACGCAGCGCTGCTGGGTTTAAAACCAGGATGGGCCTGGCAGACTTCAGCGAAATGGCCCTTCTTTCCGCATCCGTTGCAGGTTGCGCTCCTTGCTGGGCAGCATTGTCTGGGGTGTTTACCCTGGCCACAGAAGTAGCACTTTGGGGCTCCGGAATTTGTGGGTTGCTGCGCAGCACAGGCTTGCAGCGTCACCAGGTCGGGTGATGGCGGTGCCCACGACGTCCACGAGGGTGCCGCGTGGTCGGAGGTGTAGGTATCCATGTTGTGGAAGGCCACTTCTAACGAGTCCGAAAGCTGTCATGGTGGTCAAGTGTACCCCTTTCTAGTAGGCACTGGCGGGTGTAATTTGACTTTATGCCGCGACATAGCGTCCCGTATCAACAACTCTGTGTGCTCAACAACCGATACCGCCTTACAATTGCACTTCCGGCCGAGTACCCTCAATGCCCACAGAAATTCAGCCTGCGATTCTCCGGGGCGCTGTCGCTTTGTGGCAAGGAGATGCCTAGCGTACACCTCGTTGACTTTCCTGACATACTGTCCTTTCAACAGTGTTATCGCATCTGTGTACGAGGCAGCGTCCCTGATAATAAGCTATCCTTGCGGGCTCACCCGGGAGTTGAGAATTCGCAGCTTGTGGGTCTCGGCGACGGCGATGGCGGAGGATTCGATGTAGGATTCGAAGCAGCGTAGCCAGTGTTCGAACGTGGTAGTGGCGTCAGCTGCTTGGGGGTCCAGCTCCAGGTGATCAGGTTTGAGTGATTGGTCCATCTTAAAACTTTAAGCTAATTAAATTGATGTACCATCAATAACGACAGAAGATGATTTGAGAGTGAAACTGTGGCTTTAATTAGCTTAAAGATACCTGCTGGCAGCCGGCCCCAAACTGAAGACAGGGGCGGAGGTTGGCCACCTTTATACCTGAGCCTGAGGGGAGGAACCACAGGTGGAGCCAGCAGGGGCAAGCCCAGACATGTTACATACAGCAGGTATAATACAATACAGTGGTTGACCACTGATTGGTACTGGGTAAGGTGGAGGAGTGGGCTAGATTATATCGGAGGGAATGGTCTCTGTGTAATGGTGACAAAGGGAGTGAAGGAAAGATTTGTTTGGTAGTGGCATCATTCTGGAGTTGGCAAAAAATGACGGAGGATTATGCTTTCCATACGGAGGCTGGTGGGATGAAATGTGAGAACGAGGAGGATTCTATCCTTGTTCTGGGAGGAAGTGGAGGGGGTGAGGGTAGTGGCGCAGGAGATGGACCGCACACTGTGGATATTAAAGACAATGTTGTCGAGGAGAATACTGAGATTCAGGCTACTAGACTAGAAGGGCTTGAGGTTCATAAGGAGGAAGTGTTAACAATTCTGGAAAGGGTGAAAATAGATACGTCCCCTGGGCCGGATGGGATTTATCCTAGGATTCTTTGGGAAGCTAAGGAGAAGATTGCTGAGCATTTGGCTTTGATCTTTAAGTCATCTTTGTCAACAGGAATAGTGCCAGAAGACTGGAGGATAGCAAATGGTGTCCCCTTGTTCAAGAAGGGGAGTAGAGACAACCCCGGTAACTATAGACCAGTGAGCCTTACTTCTGTTGTGGGCAAAATCTTGGAAAGATTTATAAGAGATAGGGTGTATCATCATCTGGAAAGGAATAATTTGATTAGACATAGTCAACACGGTTTCGGGAAGGGTAGGTCGTGCCTCACAAACCTTATTGAGTTCTTTGAGAAGGTGACCAAACAGGTGGATGAGGGTAAAGCAGTTGATGTGGTGTATATGGATTTCAGTAAAGCGTTTGATAAGGTTCCCCACGGTAGGCTACTGCAGAAAATACTGAAGCATGGGATTCAGGGAGATTTAGCAGTTTGGATCAGAAATTGGCTAGCTGGAAGAAGACAAAGGGTGGTGGTTGATGGGAAGTGTTCAGACTGGAGTCCAGTTACTAGTGGTGTACCACAAGGATCTGTTTTGGGGCCACTGCTGTTTGTCATTTTTATAAATGACCTGGAGGAGGGCGTAGAAGGATGGGTGAGTAAATGTGCAGATGACACTAAAGCCGGTGGAGTTGTGGACAGTGCGGAAGGATGTTACAAGTTACAGAGGGACATAGATAAGCTGCAGCACTGGGCTGAGAGGTCGCAAATGGAGTTTAATGCAGAAAAGTGTGAGGCGATTCATTTTGGAAGGGATAACAGGAAGACTGAGTACTGGGCTAATGGTAAGATTCTTGGCAGTGTGGATGAGCAGAGAGATCTCGGTGTCCATGTACATAGATCCCTGAAAGTTGCCACTCAGGTTGAGAGGGTTGTTAAAAAGGTGTGTGTTAGCTTTTATTGTTAGAGGGATTGAGTTTCAGAGCCATGAGGTCATGTTGCAGCTGTACAAAACTCTGGTGCGGCTGCATTTGGAGTATTGCGTGCAATTCTGATCACCGCATTATAGGAAGGATGTGGAAGCATTGGAAAGGGTGCAGAGGAGATTTACCAGAATGTTGCCTGGTATGGAGGGAAGATCTTATGAGGAAAGGCTGAGGGACTTGAGGTTGTTTTCGTTAGAGAGAAGAAGGTTAAGAGGTGACTTAATTGAGGCATACAAGATGATCAGAGGATTGGATAGGGTGGACAGTGAGAGCCTTTTTCCTCAGATGGTGATGTCTAGCACGAGGGGACATAGCTTTAAATTGAGGGGAGATAGATATAAGACAGACGTCAGAGGTAGGTTCTTTCCTCAGAGAGTAGTAAGGGTGTGGAATGCCCTGCCTGCAACAGTAGTTAACTCGCCAACACTAAGGGTATTCAAATGGTCATTGGATAGACATATGGACGATAAGGGAATAGTGTAAATGGGCTTTAGAGTGGTTTCACAGGTCGGCGCAACATCGAGGGCTGAAGGGCCTGTACTGCGCTGTAATGTTCTATGTTCTATGTTCTATGTTCATTGCCGGAAATGGAGACAGAAAGATCAGGGAAGGGAAGGGAAGTGTCTGAGATGGACCAGGTGAAAGTGACAGAGGGGTGGAAACTGGAAGCGAAGTTGATGAATTTTGCCAGGTCCGGGCGAGAGCATGACGCAGCACAAAATAGTCATCAATGTATTTTTCAATTTTATATGGTCTTCTTTATTTAAGTGGATTGTGCTCTTTGCGATAAACCCAGTTTCATGAAAACATACTGGTGAAAATAAATGGTTTGCAAATAAAGGTAAAATAATATTTTTCTCTGAAATCAATGGTTCTGATTATTTTAACTTTAAAACTTGCTTCAGATTGTTATCTCTTTGTACTTTCTAGCAGGCTGGAGCTCTGTGGACATTATCAGTGATGCGCTGCGGCTTGGCCAGCTTGACAGAAGTTTCTCCCTGGGCAGCCTGGGGACAGGGCAACCTTTCCTTCCCAAGATAGACAGTCCTAAAAGGGAGAATCCCAGCCTTTGACTGAACTCACTGACCTGGCATTTCCTCAAATGGCGGCAAATCCCAACAGCTGATCACTCAGACATCAGTGAGTGTTAACCCCAGATTTGGTCCTAATTCACGTACAAAAAGATGTAGATTTTCTGCCAGAGATAGTCCAGATTCCTCCAGTTGATTGGAATCGGAAATATCTTTAGCAACTGAACTCTCTGCACTCCTCCTTGCTATTTCTGAGATCTTCCAATTTGAAAGTGGAAGAGGGAGGGAGATTTTTACGAGACAAGAGTCAACGTTGTGGATCAGCGTTTTTTACAGAAACTGCTCGATTTTTGTTACCATTTTGGCCGTTTTTGTTAACAGGCAGAAAGTTGATGCTCAGGTGGCAAGTTGAAAATCTGTCCTGTGTTTCACAATTGGCCCACCTGGAAGCAATTCCCAACATTTTTGTCCAGGCAACGTTGGACATTAAGAATGTCTGTGCATTCTGGCAGGCAATGCTACTCGGGCCAATGGGGTTTTAGAAATTAATGGGATGTCTTAGCCTCTGCAATCAATTACAGAATGATCAACTGCATTGTCTAAACCACTTCAAAAAAGTAAGGTGGAATGTTAAAAAAAAACATTTAAAAAGATGTTTCTTGGGAACATAAAAGCTGCAAGTCACACTCTTCCAATGCCTGCCATAGTCATTCAGCCCTTCGCCCATATTTGTGTGGGCTCTTCAATGTAGGCTATAGGCCTTAACGTTAGCCTCAAAATGTCCTGCCCCTGGAGAACCATCCTGGGTCATGAGCGGAGATTGGGCTGGGTGAAACTCCAGCCTTGATCGAAATGTCCTGGCAGTCTTGTAAAACAGAAATTACCGCCAATTCTCATATCCCAATTCAGAAAACATAGCTCCATCAAGGTAAAGCAGGTGCATGCTAGTTTTATCTGATTTTTTTGATATAAAATAAATGCCGTAAAGTGCCAGAGGTGACATTTGTTTGAAATAACTTTTGTATGTTGCATGCTTTCAGGTGTTCACCTTCTAGACCTCCCTCCCCTTCAGGTCTCTTTTTTTTCCACTCCCTCGACTTCCATAATGCTCATCAAAGCCATGCCTTTGGTCACTGACCTTCCCTACCTCTCACCACCACTCTCCCCCCCACCCCCCTCCCAAACCTTAATTCCCCTCTCACTGCTGGGACTCTTCTCTGTTCTATGAAACATCTAAAAATCGTTTTGTCACATTGAAAAGTCCGCTCACATGCAGATTGTTGGTTGATGTGCTATTTTTAAACACATTTTTCAAAGCACATTTTTGGAAATTAATGTTAAAATCTGAAGTCCAGTCATATTCAGGACCTGTGAGCTGAGTAGCGACTGACAGACTGTACATTCTAGGATAGAGGAGCAGCAGGGATTATACGCTGCAGTAACATGGTCCAAAACATCATCTACAAGGGTCCTGATTCATCCACCCGATAGCATTTTCTTGACTTGTCATATATTCATTTTGTCACATGTGTAAAAATATTATGCCTCTGCTTTGGAATTATTAACCTATGTTTACACTAGAGCTACCACCCACCAGCATCCCACAATTCCTTGTACTTATTATTACCAGGATATGAGTCAACTGTGTAAGTGACTTGACATTTGCAAGGGATCATGAAATAGCCAAAACAGCCTTTAAAAAAATTTCTGCATTTGTTTTCGGTGAATTCCTTTCTTCTTAAAATGTGAACAATGAATTTGTGCTGAGATTGAGAACTGCCAAACATATGTTCCTAATCAGCCCGAGCCAGCCAATGACCTTCACCAACTAATTTCTTCTGAGAAGTGAACCGAGGTCACAAGACTGAAAGGCAATGGCTCTAAGGCATTGATCCCTGGTTTAACTTTCAAATTAAAGACTGTGACAAATTCATGGAACAAGAAAATACTGCTGACACCCCATAATCTTTCACAAGTGTCAAGTCTTTCCTGATATCACGGTTAGGCAATGGCTATCCTGCTTCTGCATTCCTTTCTATCCTGGAAAATGTTGAAAAGGAAGCAGCAAGGGGGTCCTCAAAATCCAAGAAAACCATCAGTAGGGTGTGGTGATCTCAATGGGACAGCAAACACAACCATGCAGAAGAGGAACTACCCATGGTGGATTTAGCACATAAATTGCTACATTAATCTATCCAAGGACATCATGAACTCCTAAATGCTTTGCTTTACAGGCCCCTGGTGACAAACAACACTTGAAGCACAGAGCATTTATTTTAAATATCAGTCCATCGGACTCCTCCGATCAATTGAATATGCTCAAAATACACTCTTAAAGTATGACATTTCTTCAACCAATCATCCCTTGCACTCGACAAACAGCAATTGCCAACTCTCTCAATAGTTTGTTGATAAATCCATAGCTTTGGAAAAGCTGCAACAGACTTGAACAACAAGGCAGGTTAAGTTGCTTTAATTGCATACTCGGTGCGTTAAATGGGAATTAGAATTCCTGCACATGTTAGGCACTTGAATTCATTAGGATACCTTCAAAGTTATACACATCCGACCAGCCAGTTGGGAAGCAAGAAACGTTGCCAGAAAATGGCTACTCTAAGCAAGCACTTAAGTCATCATCAAAGGTCCCCTTTAGGTCAACTCAGCTGTGGAATGTGCATATTCTGTTAGGAATGGAGGGAAAGTACAAAAGTCATAAACTAAGATTTACAGGCAACATCTGCGGATCATAGCAGGTGGCATAAGTGCAGAGTGAAGTGTGCTGCGTGTAGTGGAAAGCCAGACTACCAGAGGCCAGAGGGCGGAATAGGTGTGACAGGCCATCCTATACAAGCTTCATGTGGGGTCATATGCCAGGAGATGCTGCAAGAATATCTGAAACAGGTGTCAGGGTTGACATGTCGAGGTGAGGAATGAGAAAGAAGGTAAAAAAGTACAGTCCACTGTATACATATGTCACAGAATGTGTAGGGTGCGACTAACTAAAACGAAGAAAATTTCAGGTGATGGAGATGTTTGCTTGAGTTCTTCAGAATAAGAAACCAAAATTTATATAATAACCCAGTATGAATGTAACACTGAAGAAAGATATTTTAGAACAGGTAGATAAAGTGAATCCAAAAGAAAGACGTCCATTTATCTTTTACAACCTCAGAAAACCCCAAAGTGCATTACAGCCAATGAAATACTTTTGAAATGCAGTCACTGATGTATCGTAGGAAATCTGGCAGCCAATTTGTGCACAGCAAGATCCACAAAGTGTCATGTGAAAATGGCCTACCATCTGCTTTAGTGATGTTGGCTGAGGAATAAATATCAGCCAAGACACCAGTAAAACCTCCCAGCTAAAAAAATATTGAGGATTGACTAGAATTATTCACATATCCAGTTAAGAATTATTATATACTCAGATAGCCACAATAACCATCTCAAAACCCATAAGCAGACAAGGCATTTTACAATCAGGTACATTCTGCACAAAACCATAATCTGTGCCTAAAATGCACAGTGGGGGATGTTCATTCATTTTATTCAGCGCATAATTATCTACTCCCTTCAGAAAAAAATGCCCAATTTCAGCTACAATCATTGAATGTAGCTGGCTAGACTGAGCAGGCCAAACCTCTCGTGGATGCTTTGCAAACTAGAGGAGAGGTTTGTGGAATAATTAATCTTCAGTGTGTAAACATTTCAGTATGTTTAACGTAGCTTATTGTGCTTTAAATTGAAATGTACCACTGACCAAATTTATCAGAATGATGCCACGGGATGAGGGCCTTAAATTACACGCTGGGATTAGAGAATCTGAGATTGTTCTCGTTGGAACAAAGAAGGAGAGAGAGGGGGAGGGGGGGGGATTTAATAGAGAGGTTCAAAGTTATGAGGGCTTTAGATAGACTAAACAAGAATAAACTGAGTTCAGTGGCAGGTGGTCTCAGAGTTAAGAAAATTGGTGAAAGATCCAGAGGGGAACTGAGGAGGCTTCTTGTCGTGGACAGCAAGCTGGTATTAATCGGAGATACACTGTCTGAAAGGGTGATAGGAGCACATTCAATACTAACTGTAATATCCCGCATGGGAACTACAAGCTGGGAATGTTTGTCTTCCCTGTGCTCCTTGGGGAGTACGAGCTCCCCTGCTAGGGGTGGGGTTTCTCAGTTACCCAATGTATATAAGGTCGGCTAGCAACGCACCGACCAGAGAGAAACCTGGTAGGGATCTATCGGGTAGTGTATTTATCTTTTATGTAAATAAAACTTTGCTCTTATTTTACTTTGGGTGGAATCTCTGTATCCTTGTTAAAGTAACTTTCAAATGGAAAATGGATGCAAACTTGAAAATGAATAGCTTTCAGCTTTTTGGGTAGCGGGACTAATTGGATTGCTCTTTCGCTGGGACACATGGTGAGCTAAATGGCCTTCTTCTATGCTCTCAGGTTCTATGATTCTACGATACAGTTTGCATTAGCAACAACACGGTTTCTAAATAAGTGCATTGACCTTTTTCCTGTTCTTTCATGGGATGTGAGTGTCACTGGCAAGGCCAACCTTTGACCCATCTCTAATTGCCCTTGAGCTGAGTCACCTGCTCGGCCACTGCAGGCAGCAGCTAAGAGTTAACCACAATGGTGAGCATCTGGAGTCACATGTAGGCCAGACCAGGTAGGGATGGTAGATTTCCCTCCCTAATGGATATTAGTGAACCAGATGGGCCTTTATGACAATTGATGATAGTTTCATGGTCACCGTGACTGAGATGAGCTCAGGGTAAGCTTTATTATATTCCAGAATTATTAACTGAATTCAAATTCCATCACGGTGGGATCTGAAACCATCATGGGGAGCACGGTAGCCTTGTGGATAGCACAATTGCTTCACAGCTCCAGGGTCCCAGGTTCGATTCCCGGCTTGGGTCACTGTCTGTGCGGAGTCTGCACATCCTCCCCGTGTGTGTGTGGGTTTCCTCCGGGTGCTCCGGTTTCCTCCCACAGTCCAAAGATGTGCAGGTTAGGAGGATTGGCCATGATAAATTGCCCTTAGTGTCTAAAATTGCCCTTAGTGTTGGGTGGGGTTACTGGGTTCTGGGGATAGGGTGGAGGTGTTGACCTTGGGTAGGGTGCTCTTTCCAAGAGCCGGTGCAGACTTGATGGGCCGAATGGCCTCCTTCTGCACTGTAAATTCTATGAAATTCTATGGGCGGGATTCTCTGAGCCTCCGCACCGGAATCGCGCTCGGCGTGGGAGCGGAGAATGGGCCTCAAACCCGCGATCGGGTCCGACGCCGCTCCCACAATTCTCCGGTCGGTGGAGAACCGCCGCGAATCAGTCGCGCGTGATCGACGTGGCGCCGGCCGTGGGCCATGGGAAAAGGCCCCCGCGGCTATTCTACAAAGTCAACTGGCCGAGTTCCCGCTGTTGTGGTTATCTCCTGGCTCCACCCGGCGGGCACTCGGTGTGGCGGACTCCCTTGTGGGGGGCTGGGGGATCCTTTGCCGGGGGGGCCTCCAGGACGTCCAGGTTCCGATCGGGGGCCACCGATCAGCTGCCGCTATCTGGGGGAGGCATATGTTGTCGGTGCCGGTCCTCAGTGTGGGTTGGCCATGTCGGTCAGTGTGGCCGCCGTGCGTATGAGCGGCTACCCGACCGGAAGTGCAGGGCCCTGTATCAGCAGCCGGAGCTGCGAGGAGCACTCTGGGGCGCTGCTAGCCCCCTGGAAATCGCATAATCACCTTGGACCTACTCCAGGCAAGTCCAGAGTGATTCACGCGCATTTTTCGCGGGCGTGGGGACATAGCCCCAATACTGGAGAATTCTGCCCCATGTTTACACAGGAACCCCAGAGGGCATTAGCCTGGGTCTCTAGATTACTAGCCCAGCGACAGTAACACTACGCCATTGTCTCCCACGAGACTTACATATCGTTGGTGTCTGAGAGAAAAGCCAGGCCCTTTTATCACAACATTTAGCATGAAAATAGTTAGAAGTTTCAATCAGTTTAGAGACACACAATCTGTAGGTTTGAAAGGTGATGAAATGTGGGATATCCGTGAAGGTGTGACATGGTCATAGGGTGTGATGAGGCACTTTATGATTTCACTCTCACTGAGCCATCTGTCAAATATATTGATTTGGGCACACAGATATTTCAATCCTTTGATTCTATGCACAATGGAACTGGTGGATATACACATGGCTGATGCTGAACAGCAAGGGCCCACACTCTGCAGGTTGCCATTAGCTAGCAAGCACAAGAGTAGAATCGCTCATAAGAACTAGGAGCAGGAGGAGGCCATCTGGCCCCTCGAGCATGCTCCGCCATTCAATGAGATCATGGCTGATCTTTCATGGACTCAGCTCGACTTTCCGGCCCAAACACCATAACCCTTAATCCCTTTATTCTTCAAAAAACTATCTATCTTTATCTTTAAAATATTTAATGAAGGAGCCTCAACTGCTTCACTGGGCAAGGAATTCCATAGATTCACAACCCATTTGGGTGAAGAAGTTCCTCCTAAACTCAGTCCTAAATCTACTTTCCCTTATTTTGGGGCTGTGCCTCCTCGTTCTGCTTTCACCCGCCAGTGGAAACAACCTGCCCGCATCTATCCTATCTATTTCCTTCAGAATTTTAGATGTTTCTATAAGATCCCCCGCATCCTTCTAAATTCCAACGAGTACAGTCTCAGTCTACTCAACCTCTTCTCGTAATCCAATCCCCTCAACTCTGGTATTAACCTAGTGAATCTCCTCTGCATTCCCTCCAGCACCAGTCCGTCCTTTCTCAGGTAAGGAGACCAAAACTGAACACAATACTCCAGGTGTGACCTCACTAATACCTTATACAATTGCAGCTTAACCTCCCTAGTCTCAAACTCCATCCCTCGAGCAACGAAGGACAAAACTCCATTTGCCTTCTTAATCACCTGTTGCACCTGTAAACCAACATTTTGCAACTCATACACTAGCACACCCAGGTCTCTCTGCATAGGAGCATGTTTTAATATTTTACCATTGAAATAATAATCCCTTTTGCTGTTATTCCTACCAAAATGGATAACCTCACATTTGGCAACATTGTATTCCATCTGCCAGACTCTAGCCCATTCACTTAACCTATCCAAATCCCTCTGCAGACTTCCGGTATCCTCTGCACTTTTTGCTTTACCACTCATCGTAATGTCGTCTGCAAACTTGGACCCATTGCACTTGGGCCCCAACTCCAAATCATCTGTGTAAATTGTGAACAATTGTGGGCCCAACACTGATCCCTGAGGGGCACCACTAGCTACTGATTGCCAACCAGAGAAACACCCATTAATCCCCACTGTTTGCTTTCTATTAATTAACCAATCCTCTATCCATGCTATTACTTTACCCTTAATGCCATGCATCTTTATCTTATGCAGCAACCTTTTGTGTGGCACCTTGTCAAAAGCTTTCTGGAAATCCAGGTATACCACATCCATTCGCTCCCCGTTATCTACCGCACTGGTAATGTCCTCAAAAAATTCCACTAAATTAGTTAGGCACGACCTGCCCTTTATGAACCCATGCTGCGTTTGCCCAATGGGACAATTTCCATCCAGCTGCCTCGCTATTTCTTCCTTGATGATAGATTCCAGCATCTTCCCTACTACCGAAGTTAAGCTAACTGGCCTATAATTACCCGCTTTCTGCCTACCTCCTTTTTTAAACAGTGGTGTCACATTTGCTAATTCCAATCCGCCGGGACCACCCCAGTCTAGTGAATTTTGGTAAATTATCACTAGTGCATTTGCAATTTCCCTAGCCATCTCTTTTAGCACTCTGGGATGCATTCCATCAGGGCCAGGAGAATTGTCACCTTTAGCCCCATTAGCTTGCCCATCACTATCTCCTTAGTGATAACAATAATCTCAAGGTCCTCACCTGTCATAGCCTCATTTCCATCAGTCACTGGCATGTTATTTGTGTCTTCCACTGTGAAGACCGACCCAAAAAACCTGTTCAGTTCCTCAGCCATTTCCTCATCTCCCATTATTAAATCTCCCTTCTCATCCTCCAAAGGACCAATATTTACCTTAGCCACTCTTTTTGTTTATATATTTGTAGGAACTTTTACTATCTGTTTTTATATTCTGAGCAAGTTTACTCTCATAATCTATCTTACTCTTCTTCCTAGCTTTTTTAGTAGCTTTCTGTTGCCACCTAAAGATTTCCCATTCCTCTAGTCTCCCACTTATCTTTGCCACTTTGTATGCTTTTTCCTTCAATTTGATACTCTCCCTTATGTCCTTTGATATCCACGGTTGATTTTCCTTCTTTCTACTGTCCTTCCTTTTTGTTGGTATAAACCTTTGGTGAGCACTGTGAAAAATCGCTTGGAAGGTTCTCCACTGTTCCTCAACTGTTTCACCATAAAGTCTTTGCTCCCAGTCTACCTTAGATAGTTCTTCTCTCATCCCATTGTAATCTCCTTTGTTTAAGCACAAAACACTAGTGCTTGATTTTACCTTCTCACCCTCCATCTGTATTTTAAATTCCACCATATTGTGATCGCTCCTTCCGAGAGGATCCCTAACTATGAGATCATTAATCAATCCTGTCTCATTCCACAGGACCAGATCTAGGACCGCTTGTTCCCTTGTAGTTTCCATTACATACTGTTCTAGGAAATTATCGCGGATACATTCTATAAGCTCCTCCTCAAGGCTACCTTGACCGACCTGGTTAAACCAATCGACATGTAGATTAAAATCCCCCATGATAAGTGCTGTACCATTTCTACATGCATCTGTTATTTCTTTGTTTATTGCCTGCCCCACCATAATGTTACCATTTGGTGGCCTATAGACTACGCCTATCAGTGACTTTTTCACCTTACTATTCCTGATTTCCACCCAAATCGATTCAACCTTATCCTCCATAGCACCGATGTCATCCCTTACTATTGCCCGGATGTCATCCTCAAATAACAGAGTTACACCACCTCCCTTACCATCCACTCTGTCCTTCCGTATAGTTTGATACCCTTGGATATTTAACTCCCAGTCGTGACCATCCTTTAACTATGTTTCAGTAATGGCCACTAAATCATAGTCATTCACGATGATTTGCGCCATCAACTTATTTACCTTATTCTGAATACTACGAGCATTCAGGTAAAGTACACTTATGTTGGCTTTTATACCATGAAATGCTTCTGCTCCTGCTGCTGGAGTCTCACTTCATGGTCCATTAACAGTTCATTTCAATATATTGAAGACAGATTCCAGAGAACCAACATTTATATTGGTTTTACCCAGAAATGCCAATGATCTATACTCTTACTGAAGAATGACGACTTGAGGGCCAAGCCTTCAACGGGCCCCTGTGGCCGGAGGCATAGTAATTAGGAATGACTCTCAATTCATGGTCAGTTTTTTTGCTAGAACTGCCCATGACTGGAGAGGTAATTGAAAGTATGCACGCTTTGCAAGTTGGGCTGGGGCAGAATACATTGATCATAAAAGTCTGGCACATTTGAGGAAAATCCATGTTTAAGTCACAAGCGGGTTCAGAGATTTCTGCACCATATTCCTGCAGTAGCGCATTTTGCAGCAATATTACAATGCAACGATACCTGTAACACAGGGTGAGGTAAAATGGTGCATCATGCCACAAAAGGCATCATGTAGCCTGTTCACTTTCAAAATTAATGATTTCCACAATGATTTTCACTGTGTGAAAATAGGAATTGCTCAGTTAAGGAAGGGTTATTGTGGCACAGTGGGTAACGTCCCTGCCTCTGAGCCAGAGGCCCTGGATTCGAGCCCCACCCTATGATGGTCAAGGAAGGTGCATTTATAACGCAGCTGAACAGGTTGAGTGTCAACCTACAAAATCTGCCCAACACATGCCGATGGTTGGTGGTGAGAGTGGGAGAGACTCCTGATCAGTCCTCTTTCTGCTGCCCTCCACTTTACCCTTCGGCAGAGATCTCTGGAGCTTTTTATCTCTGATAAAATGGCCAAATTTTCTTGCCTGGATGTCACTTTTTAAAGTTATTTTCACTTTTGCTATTTCAATCATCCCTTCTATGGACTTATGAGGCTGAATTCTCTGCCATCGGGATTCTCCGTTTTGCCGGCAGCCCGGGAGTTTCCCGATGGCGTGGGGCTGCCCCACAATAGGAAACCCGATTGACCAGCCGGCGAAATGGAGAATCCCGACTGCAGGACAGAGAAACCCGCCCATAGTCTGTATGTGGAATCTTTAGCAAATGTCTTAGGATCCACATTTGAAAAGCATCTATTTTCTCCACAGACCTTTGAGTATGATTCTCCCCAAACATTTCTAATTGTGATGGGTCAGCACGATCCAGAGTGCAATACAGCCACACCAAGAAACTCTTTTGGAGACAGGGGAGATTTGCACCATGGGAGCTGCAGAATCCGGCAAGGCTGGATCCTCATAGATCTGGGCACCTTTTTTAAAGAGCACCCCGATCTCAGAATATCCCGACAGCCCTGCACAAAATCCCTAGCAAGCCCCTTGCCCCCAACAATTGCTGGCAAGGTCACCTCCCCATCGCTGACAAGGCCCATCCCACAAATCACTGGCAAGCACCTCCCCCAAGTAAGTGACATGCGGTTGTGGTCTCGCCAAATGGCCACTTGGCAGTACCAACATGGCGCTATGGACTCCGAGAGAGAGCGAATGGGCTCCAACGCTGAAATCGGGGCCGCCGGCGGTTTGACGCGGTCAGCCATCCTCCACAGCTTCCAAAATGGCATCATCGTGATGTGCGCCAGGTGCAGTCGTAATGCCGTTGGTGCCTCATCGGCTGGCCCACCCGTGATGCTCCGCCCCCGACAGGGCAAGTTCTCGACGGCTCAGGACACGTGTGGTCACACAAATCATGAAGCCGGCTTGGCGACTGTCCAGCGCCAACCATCACACTCGGCCAGGATCCGTGCCACTGGCTGAGGGGGGGAGGGTTTCTGCGAGGGCTGGGGGGACTGGTGGGGAGTGGCCAGGGAGTGGGCTGTGGGGTCGTGGATTGTGGGTTGGGTCTGCGCACGACCGGCGCCATGATGTACGGCGCGACCACTGCAGGTCGTCAGCCGTGTGCATGTGTGTTCCGGGACCTGGCCATTCTCTGGCCGTTTTATGGCGCGGGAGGCTGGAGTCTCCGTCGGCACTGATACTAGCCCCTCACCGGTGCTGGAATCGGTGAGGGGGCGCCACCGGGTCTTTTCACATGAACCTCCTGCGGATTCTCCGCTCGAGCCCCTTTACAGTGTCATATGTTTTGTGCTGGAACTCCAGTGTGTCTCTCCGCTGCTATAATATCACAGTTTTAAGAGATTTTGTAATGAAGGGAGCCATGAATAAATTTTCATCTCACTGCTAGCAACCATTCTGTACATATAACGGTTGTGGAAGAAGTCAACGCTCTTTTAATGTTGCACTATGTTGGTCAGTATCCATGTCACGGTATCAATTTAGTTGGACATAAAACCAACCTTTTTTAATATTTTATTTGAATCAACTGAAAAGCAAAGGCTGGATTTGTCTTGTGCCAAGATGGGCAACAGGGTGCCAGATTGTCTGGACCATTGATTGTTTCCCTCAGATGGGTCTGATGCACTAATAAAGCTAGTGGAACCATATATATGAGGTATGATCAACACCTATCCTGTGGAAATAACTTTCGGTGCAATTTGGCACAGGCGCCACCAAAAAGAAAAATGAGGAAACAGGACATTGGTTAAATGATGGAACTGCCTTTTTATGCCCATAATAAATTTACCATATTCTCTGACAAATCAAAGAGAAACATATTAAATATATGTTCCAAGGCAGCTGGAGTCTTTGAGAAACCAGAAAGAGAATTGCAAGGAACCTCTCTGGGAGCTGTGTGACATTAGTATTGCAATAAGAAACAGGCTTGTGGTGCTAAAGACCATATACTGTTTACCACTGAATGAACAGAGTGCAATCATCAAAGGTCTGGAATTAAGTAGCTACTCATTGTGTAGAACTGTGATGTTCTGTTACTTTTAGAATCACTATAAATACATTTAGTATTTCAATTTGGAGTCTGAAAATAACTTCCGTGTGGTATATTATTTCTTTTTCCTGGAACAACAAGAATCAAAGTAAGGGTGCGAGTTGAAATGGTGAACTGGGATCTCTGTGTGAGTGTTTATGGTACAAGTTCTCTGTGGAACAGAAATTCAAGTCGTAGAAGTTTTAGATCATAGTAGGTGCATGATTCTTTATAGGATATAAAAATAGTGGGTCGGTTCGCTCAGTTGACTGATGCAGAGTGAGGCCAGCAGCGCAGGTTCTATTCCCATACAGGCTGAGGTTTTCCCGCTTTTCAACCTTGCCCTTCGCCTGAGGTGTGGTGACCCTCAGGTTAAATCACCACCAGTCAGCTCTCAAAGGGGCGAGCAGTGTATGGATCTCTCGGACTGCGGCAACATTGGCATTTTATAAGCACATCAGAAACATCTTCTGTCTGATAGCTGCACCTCCATTCAAAAGAGCGTGAAAAGTGAACTGTTTGTACTTATGTCCATTTTGAAGAAATCTTTAAGAAACTGCAGCAAGACCACTGAAATAAGGAATGGTTCATTGAAAGTACCTCAAAAATCTTCACATGCGTTAACAATTCAGTACTTAAGACATTTGCAAAGTGTGCCTAAAATATGCTAATACAGCATTGATGTTTAAACCAATTGTATTCCTATACATTCACTATTTGTGTTGGCAGTATCATCAAGGTGCCTGGTTCAAATTATAACTAACATTGTGACAGAATGGGAATTAATGGATCAAAGACTCCACCTATGCTCTTGCCTCCAGTGTGTGGCTGTATTCAATTCAATGATGCTACATACCACTGTCACTCAATCCTTTGTAAGCATTTCCATTTTAAACCCCTTATCAATTACCTCTTGGAATCAAGTGATCTGCCCTAACTGAGAAATTTCACCTGCTAACTGTTGCTTCTTTTACCTTCCTACCATCAAGTGCTCTCCTTGTGTGTGAGACCCATCAATCCAAGGCCTAGCTGAGAGCTATTAAAACTTGAGCAATAGGGAGATGAAGTTAAAAATGAAGTTGATGAACTTATTGTACTGTTGGAGTACCGTGGCAATGTATATTTGAAATTACCTTAATCATCCTAATTTTCAATATTCGGGCTGGTTTAACAAAGTCAAATTGAGAAGCGATTTTACTGATAGAGTTTTACTGACCAAAGATGAAAAACAAAGTGCATTTGAGAATCCGTCCATGGAACAGCCCATACCCGTGATTGTTTTAAATAACAGAAAAGACAGACAGGTAAGAACTGATGTCACAGCCAGGAATTTCCAGGATTGCACTGGGGCAGAAATGACATTGTAATTTGGTTACATCGCAAGCTGGCTTCTATGTAACTTCAGTTATGAGGAAAGATTGGAGAGGTTGGGATTGTTCTCTTTGAAGAGAAGAAGGCTAAGGGGAGATTTGGCAGAGATGTTCAATATCATGAGGGGGCTGGACATAGTCGGTGAACTAAAAGGTTCAAGAACGAGAGGGTCCAGGTTTAAAGTGATTTGCAAAAGAAGCAAGTGTGAGGAGAAACCTTTTTTGCAGAGTGGTTCGGGTCTGGAATGCACTGCCTGGAAATGTGGTGGAAGCAGGTTCAATCGAGGCATTCAAGAGCACATTGGATGATTATTTGAATAGAAACAATATGCAGAGGTACGGAGAACAGGTAGGGGAATGGCACTAAAGCCTTGATGTTCGTTTGCGAGCTGGTGCAGACACGATGGGCCAAATGGCCTCCTTCTGAGCCGTAAACATTCTGTGATTCTATGTTGATCTTACTGACGAGAACTTGCACTGCAGTTTCTTCGGAAAAACTTCCGGCATATATTGGAATTTTAAAAAAGCATAAAACAAGTGGAAATCAGAGTAAACAATCAGGACTTGAGGGAAATGCAGAGTATACAACACTTTCATTTTTGAAGCTCCTCTTTATCTTGCTGCTGTGATGAATGTTACGTTTGAAGCCACCTAACCAGCCTTAAGCACATCAGGTTTACAAAAATGTAGCTGCTCTCCTCTTTAAACGCACCAGATTTTGATGCCATAAAAAAAATCAAAGATATGAATCCAGGATAAGTCTCAGTAAGGAGTAATATAGTAAACATAATCGCTAAAACATTGTTGTAAAGGACCAGAAATGGTACCATTGGATCCTACTATACTATGGGAAAGATTTTTTTGTGTTAATTTGCATTGGTTCAAAATGGGCTTCAATACAGGCAGTTCACTTTTCTCGTTCTTCAGAATGGAGGTGCAGCCATCAGACAAAAGGGATTTCTGTGGAAGCAACTTGTATGATTGAGGAAATCACACATTGTGCTATCTGGCGTAAGCTGGTGTAAGTCAGTGGTGTACAAGTTTCTTCAGAAAAATACGGCAACCTGTGTTCTTACACCAAAACTTGCCAAGAAATTCTGGGCCATTTGTTAATTTATGCAAGTTCCACTTATGCATTAAAGTGATGCTCCATGTAGGTATTGTGTGAATACGATGAAAAGCATTTTTATCTAGATTACACTGACACTTCCTTCTACATCTTGAAGTCTGAGGGATTGTACTTATAGAGAAATTTACGATATAAATCACTAATACAAGCATAGTGGCTAAACTAACTACCTTTTGTCATTCAAATCAAAGTCGTATTTAAAAATGGCATCCTCTATTACCATTACTGTCATTTGATGGAAGAATATATTTTGTATTAGTAGATCTTTTTCCACTGATATTCCCCCCATGCCCATTTACTCAGGAATACACAATTTACAGATGTAATTTCAGAAATGATATGAAGATTCAGTTTATTCAAAGCTCATAAGTGAACACGTAGTGAGCTATATTGTTCAGAGGTTAATGGCTAATCCTATTCCCTACCCCAAACAATGCTGAAATTTTTAGTACCTATATTGTTTAACGTTTTTAATCAGCGTGCATTTCTTGGAGAAAATGTGCGGAGGAATGGAACATATTTACCATTTCGGCACCCAGCATTATCCCAAATCAGATCATGGATAGTTTTGATACAGTGTTAAATTCTATCTGTTCTGCCTCCACACTAAACTCAGAAGAGAGCCCTAATTTGTTTCCACAACCTTCCTCTCATTCCACTTAGCATTGAACTGCAGCTAGTGTTGTGCTGTAGATGCTCCCCTACTGAATCAACTCAACAAGAATTTCATTGAGGCTTCTTGCAGCTAGTCGACAGGAGAGACTCTCATTCCACCATCCAGATCCAATTCAAGAACATGACACGGAAGTGAAAGTATAGTGATCTGGAGTTCTGCTTATGCATTTCTCCCATGTTGCACTGAGACCTGCATGTGCTGATATCCCTGGTTCTCAGTACTTTTTTTTTTGAAAATCTTTTTATAGGCTTTTCTCATATTTATAAACAGTTGTTACTTCTATACATTACATTTTTCTTGCCCGCGCTAATTTGCTTTATTTTACAGAGAGGTTTGTTTTGTCCTTCATTTGACTAACTGTACGTACATTTTGCTGCCCTCTGGATCGGTCTATGATATCCCCCCTTCCTCCCCCCCCACCCCAATTGGTTTCAGCACCCTTCCTCTTCTCTTATGGTTTCCCCATTTTTCTCTCTCCCCCCCCCCCCCCCCCCCACCCCGGGTTGCACAGTCCTTTGGTTCCTCATCTTTTTCTTTCTTTCCCAGCTTACTCCTCGTTGCTGGCCTCGAACAGGTTTTGGAACAGGCCGACGAACTGCCCCCAAGTATCCAGGAAGCCTTCCTCTGACCCTCGGATGGCGTACTTAATCTTCTCCAGGTGGAGAAATTCCGAGAGGTCAGCGAGCCAGTCTGCAGCTGTGGGTGGTGCTGCCGATCGCCAGCCGAGCAGGATTCTCCGGCGTGCGATTAGGGAAGTGAAAGCAAGGGCGTTGGCCCCCTTCCCCATGTGTAACTCTGGCTGCTCCGATACCACGGAGGTAGCTCCATTCGACTCTGTCAAAGGCCTTTTCTGCGTCCAGGGAGATGATCACCTCTGGTGTTCTCTCCCTGGGGGGGGGGGATTATCACATTCAGCAGCCGCCTGATGTTCGCTGTGAGCTGCCTACCCTTGACAAAGCCCTTTTGGTTCTCTGCGACCACCTCTGGTACACAGCCCTCCAGCCTTTTGGCCAGTACCTTTGCGAGTTAGTAACAGCCAGTACCTTTGCGAGTATTTTCACATCAACGTTCAGCAGTGAAATGGGTCTGTATGATCCACATTCCGTCAGGTCTTTATCTTTTTGGGGTATTAGTGAGATTGTGGTCTGCGCTAGCGTTGGGGGCAGGGTGCCCCCTGCCAGTGAGTCCGCAAACATGTCCCTTAGGTGTGGGGCCAGGACGGGTGTGAATGTTTTGTAGAAGTCCGCCGGGAACCCATCGGGTCCCGGTGCCTTCCCCGCCTGCATGGAGCTGATGCTCTCCATGATTTCTCCCACGTCTGTTGGTGCTTCCAGCTCCCCCCGTCTGTCTTCCCCCACCACTGGCAGTTCCAGTCTCTCTAGGAATTGTTTCATTCCCGCACCCCGTCGGGGGGCTCGGAGGTGTACAGTCTCTGGTAGAAGATCCCGAAAGCCCACTTGACCTCCTTTGGCTCTGGTACCAGTCTGTCTTTTCTATCCTTAACCTGCGCAGTTTCCTACGGGACTGCCTGCTTTCTCAGCTGGTGAGCCAATAGGTGGCCAGCCTTGTCTCCGTGTTCGTAGAAGGTCCCCCGTGTCTGGCGGAGTTGGTACACTGCGTTCCTAGTGGGTAGCAGGTTAAAGTCCATTTGCAGCTTTTTCCTCTCCGCCAGCAGCTCTACGGTCGGGGCCTTGGAGTACTTTCTCTCGACTTCCCGAATGGAGTCCACTAGCTGTTACCTGGCCACCCTCTCTTCCCTATCTCAACTTGCCTTGTAGGCTATGATCTCTCCTCTGATCACGCCTTCAGTGCCTTCCAGAACGTGGAGGGTGAGACCTCCCCATTTTGGCTGTTACTAACGTAATCGCCTATGGCCTGTGATATTTTTTGGCAGAAAGCCTTGTCTGCCAGGTGGTCCATGTCCAGCATCCATGTGGGGCACTGGGCCCGGCCTGTCTCCACCCTCACACCCACATAATGTGGAACATGGTCAGAGATAATGATCGCGGAGTACTCCGTTCCCGTGATCCCTGGAAGCACCGATTTCCCAATTGCAAAGAAGTCGATACGGGTGTATTGTCATGTGAGAGTACCTTTAAGAAATGGGTGTTTAAGAAATGTATCTTTAAGAAATGGGTGTTTATCAGTGATGTCAGAGTGTGGGTGGAGCTGGGCTGTCTGTCAGCTTTTTACTTTCGTTTTAGGCTGTTTGCTGCAGGGTGTGTTTTAGTTTTTTTTTCAGTGTTGGAGCTGAAGCCAGACCAAGCAGGTGTACTGCTGTTCTCTCTGCCATCAAAAGACTATCTCTTGATCATTTGGTGAATTCAGAATTATAAATGTTCTCAGTAGTGAATGTAAACCTAATGTGCTTCTTTTTAAAGGTTTAAAAAAAAAAGTCTTCTGGATGTTAAAAAGACAGCTTACGTATTACTTAATGTTGTATACTTTGGGGGTTGTATTTGAATTAATGGTTGCTAAGATGTTCACTGTATATTTTAAAAGGTTAACTTGAGTTCATAGAATAAACATTGTTTTGCTTTAAAAAATACTTTTCCATTTCTGCTGTACCACACCTGTAGAGTGGGCCGTGTGCTCCCCATACCACAATCTATTAAAGATTGTGGGTCAGGTGAACTCATGATACACTTTGGGGTTCTCTAAACCCTGGCCCATAACAGTATACCTTGTTCACCTGCAAAAAGAACGAGAACTCCTTTTCTCCCGGGTGCAGGAACCTCCATGGGTCCACCGCCCCCATCTGTTCCATGAAGGCCCCAAGCTCCCTAGCTATGCCAGACGTTTTCCCCATTCTGGGGTTTGATCGGTTGTGGTTCTCAATACTTGTCCTTCACAGCCTGGCGCACCCTCCCCAAAAAAGGTTAGGAATTGATAAGGCTGCTGATCATTTTTATTGGGCTGCGTAAGGTCTGTGCATCAGAAACTAATACTACCAGTTCAGGTCTCACACAATAAAGGCAGCTCTGTTACTCCATCTGTTTAACTGCTCCCTTCACACATACTTCAACAGGGTTCATTGGAAGGATTGGGTTTTGAATCAGTATTTTCACACGTGATGAGTCCCCAATCAGAGCTGTGATATCTGACAGGGTTTGGTGGATCCCTAAAAGGGCAGGGCTAATGGGAGCTTTCCCCAGGCTTCTCTTGTGCATCCCCTCCCAGCTGGTCCAACAACAGCTCAGCCTCTAGCAGCAGGTTGCTCTGTTCCCCCTTTGGTTGGAGAATGCTTTGTAATGCAATGAAGAGAGATGCCTGGAAATGGGTAGTAAGGAACGTAAGGAAATACAAGTTTCTCATTTGACTTCTGGGGCGAAATTCTCCCCCAACGGCGGGATGCCCGCCGACTGGCGCCAAAGCCGGCGCCAATCAGACGGGCATCGCGCCGGCCCAAAGGTGAGGAAGGCTCCGCATCTTTGGCGGCCTAGCCCCAACATTGAGGGGCTAGGCCGACGCCGGAGGGATTTCTGCCCCGCCAGCTGGCGGAAATGGCGTTTGTTTCCCCGCCAGCTGGCGCGGAAATGCGGCGCATGCGCGGGAGCGTCCGCGGCCGCTGTCAGTTTCCCAGCGCATGCGCGGGAGCATCAGCGGCCGCTCTCAGTTTCCCGCGCATGCGCAGTGGGGAGAGTCTCTTCCGCCTCCGTCATGGTGGAGGCCGTGGCGGAGGCGGAAGGGAAAGAGTGCCCCCGCGGCACAGGCCCGCCCGCGGATCGGTGGGCCCCGATCGCGGGCCAGGCCACCGTGGGGGCACCCCCCGGGGTCAGATCGCCCCGCGCCCCCCCCCAGGACCCCGGAGCCCGCCCACGCCGCCTGGTCCCGCCGGTAAATACCAGGTTTGATTTACGTCGGCGGGACAGGCAATTCCTGGGCGGGACTTCGGCCCATACGGGCCGGAGAATCCAGCGGGGGGTCCCGCCAAACGGCGCGGCCTGATTCCCGCCCCCGCCCAATCTCCGGGAGCGGAGACTTCGGCGGGGGCGGGGGCGGGATTCACGGCGGCCAACGGCCATTCTCCGACCCAGCGGGGGGTCGGAGAATGACGCCCCTGAAGTCTATGCAACTTGCCTTGCATTGAAAGTGTACACTAAAAATATTTTACCTTGATCTAACATATGATCAGAGACAAAGCACAATCAAATGAACAATGACAACAATCTTTATTAGTGTCACATGGAAGCTTACATTAACAGTGCAATGAAGTTACTGTGAAAAACCCCTAGTCGCCACATTCCGGCACCTGTTCGGGTACACAGAGGGAGAATTCAGAATGTCCAATTCACCTCACAAGCACATCTTTCGGGAATTGTGGGAGGAAACCGGAGCACCCGGAGGAAAGCCACGCAGGCACGGGGAGAACGTGCAGACTCTGCACAGGCAGTGATCCGAGACAGGAATCGAACCCGGGTCCCTGGCGCTGTGAAGCACCACTGTGCCACCATGCTGCAATTTAACCAGGAAAATAATTGAGTAGTCAACCAATCCACGTCAGAATTGTTAGTGCTATTTCCACTACGGCTGGATGATAGCGTGGTGCAATGGTGCCCAGGGTGTTAGTGGCTAGTTATGTCTTCTATGCCCTGTGACCAGTCATACAACAGGTAGATTTTGGCTATGTCACTAGGGTAGATGCCTGTGTCGAACAGGGAGACATTTTAGCTTCCTGGGCTACTCTCATACACCTCCTGGCAGCTGGTTTGAGAACAGCAGCTGGTAATCCCTGTGAGCAGACCAACCTCCTGCCAGACAAACTGCCACCTTCCCCTCAGTGGAGAAAGGTGGAGAAAGAAGCTCACAATTTCAAAACACAGATTTAAAAAAAAAAACTTAAAAATTGTGGGAGCAACAAGATCCTACATTGTTCCCACAACAGGGAAACATAGGAATAATCTTTCTGACCTCCTTTATTCATTTATACTTGGGGACTATTCCCTCAGTGCGTTACAGGCAACAAATTGTAAACCTAGTTCAATAAATGAGTTACAGTTTTTGGTACACGTAGGGCAAAGGAGATCTACTCTAATTATCTTCTACACCTGGCCACCATTTTCCTCTCTTCTTCCAGCCTTAATTCAAATAGCTGTCTGTACAGTCAATTCTTCCTATACTTTCAAAACATGCAGCCTTTTTAAATTCATTTTCAGGCATCGCTGGCTAGGCCAGCATTTATTGCCTTTGTTCTTGAGAAGGTAGTGGTGAACCACCTTCTTGAACATCTGCAGTCCAAGTGGTGTAGTGCTGTTAGGGAGGGAGTTCCATGATTTTGATCCAGTGATATTGAAGGGACAATGATGCAGTTCCAAGTCAGGATGGTCTGCGACTTCGAGGGGATCTTGCAGGTGGCAGTGTTTCCATGCATCTACTGCCCTTACCCTTTTGGTGACAGTGCCCGCGGGTTTGGATGGTGCTGTCGGAGGAGCCTTGCTGAGTAGCTGCAATGCATCTTGCAGTCGATGTTCATTGATACCACTATGCGTCATTGGGGGAGCGAATGAGTTTTGAAGGTGGTGGATCGGTTGCTAATCAAGTGGGCTTCTTTGTCCTGGATAGTGTCAAACTCCTTGACTGTTGTTGGAACTGCCATTCCTCCAGGCAAGTAGTCAACCACACTCCCAACTTGTACCTTGCAGCTGGTGGACAGGCTCTGGGGACTCAGCGGGAGTTGCCACAGGATTCTTAGCATCTGACCTGCTCTTGCAGCCACAGTATTTATATGGCTGTTGCAGTTTAGTTTACTGGTAAATGGTAACATCCAGGATGTTGATAATGGAGGGTTCAGCGATGGTAATACCATAGAATGTCAAGAGGAGATGGTTGGATTCTCTCTTGTTGGAGATAGTCTTTGCCTGGCACTTGTGTGGCACAAATGTCACCACGTCCATTGTAAAAAATCCCCCTTTTGATCCTCTCTAATCACCATTCTCAATCTAACCTTTTGGTTGCCAAACGTTTTTTTAAAAATATATTGTCATCACTGAACTTTGTGCTTACTTCCCTATACTTCCCTCTTCAAATTCCATCCTGCCCACAATGCGAAGACCACCTAGTTTGACATTATCTGGGATTATTATCATAGAATTTACAGTGCAGAAGGAGGCCATTCAGCCCATCGAGTCTGCACCAGCTCTTGCAAAGAGCACCCTACCCAAGGTCAACAGCTCCACCCCATCACCCAGCAACCCCACCCAACACTAAGGGCAATTTTGGACACTAACGGCAATTTATCACGGCCAATCCACCTAACCTGCACATCTTTAGACTGTGGGAGGAAACCGGAGCACCCGGAGGAAACCCACGCACACACGGGGAGGATGTGCAGACTCCGCACAGACAGTGACCCAAGTCGGAATCGAACCTGGGACCCTGGAGCTGTGAAGCAATTGTGCTATCCACAATGCTACCGTGCTGCCCTTAAGCAAACTTCTCCCCGTCAGGGGATTGAACCCAGGTCTCCCGCGTGACAGGCGATGATACTAACCACTATACCAACGAGGAACAGCTAAGTTATTGTCACAAGTAGGCTTCAATGAAGTTACTGTGAAAAGCCCCCAGTCGCCTCATTTCGGCAAGGCCGATACAGGAATTGAACCTGCGCTGCACGCCTTATTTTCCATTACAAGCCAGCTGTTTAACCCACTGTGCTATTGGTGCAGAGTTTATAAACTCAGAGATTATAAACATGTCATATTGACCTTCCTAGTCATCTTTGACCTCTCTACAATACAATTGAACAGACTATTCTTCCTCAATGTCTCTGGCCTGTTGCCCTTCTCTGGGAGGTTTGCCTGTCATGGTTTCACTTTTACCTGTCCTTACATAGCCATTATATCTCCACTGGTTGCTCCAATCCAATCACACAGACACCTTTGCTTTTGCAAAGTGGCACCCACTTTTAGTTATAGGTCGCTAGTTTAATTGAGTGGGAAAAAATTGGGATATGGAGCATAATGTTGGGAAATGTGAGGTTGTATAATTATTATTATTTAATTGTGCATAGACTGCAAAATAATGCAGTATAAAGAGATCCAGGTCTTCTCGTACATCGATCACAAATTGTCAGCATGCAGGTACAGCAAGTAATTAGGAAGGCAAATGCAATGTTGCCTTTTATTCCAAGGGGGATGGGGTATAAAAGTAGGAAAGCCATTCTACAGCTGTACGTGGCAATGATGAGCCCACATCTGAGTGCCGTCTTGTCCTCCTCAGTTAAGGAGAGATATACTTGGATTGGAGGCAATTCAGAGAAGGTACACTAGACTAATTGTTGGGATGAATGGGTTGTTCTTTGAGGAAAGATTGTGCAGGTTGGGTCATTGAAGTTCAAAGTGACTTTACTGAAACACCTAGGCTGGGATTCTCCCTTCCGGGGACTAAGTACCCACGCCGGCGGGAAAACCGGTGCCAATGACTCCAGCGTCAACAGGCCACCTTGGCGAGGAATTCTCACCTGTCTCGGGGGCTAGGTAGACGCTGGAGGGGTTGGCGGCGCTCCAGCGGCGCCAAAGGGACTGCTCGAGTTTGCGCATGCGCTGAATGGCCGTCGTGATCTTGCGCATGTGTGGAACTGCCGTCGTATTTTGCCGCATGCGCAGGGGGTTCTCTTCTCCACGCCGGTCATGGTGGATCCCGACAGTGGCCGGCTCAGAAGGAAGAAGTGCCCCCACGGAACAGGCCCACCCGCAGGTCGGTGGGCCCTGATTGCGGGCCAGGCCACCGTGGAGGCCCCCCCCCCCCAGGGTCGGATCTCCCCGCGCCCCACCGAGGATCGCCCACGTCGACTCAGCTGCCAGGTTACGCCGTGTGGGACCATGCGTAGCCGGCGGGACTGGCCAAAAATGGACGGCTGCTCGGCCCATCAGGCCCCGGAGAATCGCCGGGGGGGGGGGCCGCTGCCAACAGCCCCCGACCGGTGTGGCATGAGTCCCGCCCCCGCCGGGGGGTCGGAGAATCTCGCCCCTAAGATTTCGAGGGTCGTGACAGGATGGATGCTAGGAGGCTATTTCCCCTTGTGCGGGTGAACTAGAGGACACCTTTTCACAATAGTCTCCTGTTTAAGATATAGGGGAGGAGGAATTGCATCTCTCGGTGGGTCATTAATCTTTGGAATTCTTGACCTCAGAGAGCAAAGGAGGCTGGGTAATTGAATATATTCAATGGGTTCAACAAGGGAGTCAAGGGTTATGGGGTCAGGCAGGTAAGTGGAGTTAAGGCCACAATCAGACCACCAATGATTGCATTCAATGGGGGAGCAGGCTCGTGGACAGAGACGGATTCACACATTGTGGGGCCCCACACTCACCTTCATTACTGGGCCAAGCGCCCCCCCTGCCGCAAGACGTCATGCCCCTCTCGACCTCACCCCAGAGAATGCAAAGGTGCAAGCTACAAAAAAACATAAATTGGACACTACTTCAATATTTTCTAACTTGTAAAAAAACATACCTGTATGAATAATTGCTGAATTGAAATCCAGGCTTACCTCTTATCAGAATGACAGTAAGGAAGCTCAATACTGCAATGTGTGAGTATTGAGGCGAGCAAACATGAAAAAACGAGCCAATGATATCACTGCAGCGTAGGTCAGTGCAGGACAGAGCGAACCAGTCGAGTGCAAGAGCAAATACTCAAATCAACAAGATACAGAATCTCATTCAGTTTCACATGTTAACTTCCTTACTTCCTCTCACAAAATCAATTAATTTATTGCTATAAGGTCACCTGAGTGGAGTGTCCAGTTAGTCCAAGTCCAATATCAGTGGCTCTCTCGGCAGGATTTTTGTCCTGAAGAGACCCTCTTTAGGCCAGCCTTGGTGGTCAGAACTATCAGCATGTGACCAGCTGCAGAGATTATGTCAGACAAGCTATGGTCCATTTTGAAAAACAGAATTTAAACAAGAGAATATGGACACATTTAAAAGATTTTCTTGCTTCATCCCTTGTTGGCAAGGCAATTTGGAAGCTTTCTTCTATACTTTTTCTTCAAAAAATCATCAACTGCATCATTGTAGGTAAAATCATGTAAAGACGCAATTTCAATCATTTCTGACTCATCGCACTCCGCAAATAATTCCGAGCTCTTTTCAAGACAGAAAAAGAACATTCACCAGAAACATTTGTGGCAGGCATTGTTGTGGTAGTATGTATTAGGGGTCATGTGGGACTGGAAGCCCTAATGTCATTGGCTGACAGATCCCGGGTCCTGGTTGGCCGTTGACCTCTAGCTCCGCCCTGAAGGCGGAGTATAAGAAGCCGGAGTCCTCCCCCGCAGGCCATTCTACTATCGAGCTGCGGGGGAACAGACACGCTTAATAAAGCCTCATCGACTTCACTCTATTCGTCTCATGGAGTCTTTGTGCGCTACAATTGTTAAAAGTATTTTCAAATGGTTTCCAAATTCAGAAAGGTTGCCGACCAACCATCATGTACAAGTCTGTACAAATCAGCTGGTGATCTCGAAGCACAGAGCTGATCATTATGGGTGAAATTAATTAATTGTTTCACTTCAACTTCAAAAAGATTTGTGTCAAGTCAATGTCCTCCTGGTAGAATTCACTTAATTTCTTACTGCAGTGGCTTTTAATATTCTTATCCAAACTTCTGTCGAAAAGCACGCAAAATTAATCAACAGTTTTCTTCAGAAATTCACTTTTACTCTGCAATTGAACCATTATGATACTGACAGTCTCAACTATGAGCTTCTCTTTCTCTTTTAAAGTGATAGCATTGTCTTTAGTTTAATTCAAAAAATGTCCTGGGTCTTGTACGCTTCTTATCATCAGAGGGACATGTATATTTTGTTAATGTTAATGCCTCTGCTGCCACCAAGCTCGAGTCATTTTGAACTTCCATGCCAAAACTTTTAGCTGAGGCTAACATTTCTGCAACATTCAATAAAGTTGTATCAATATTTTGCAGCAATTTGCTGACGTCATTAATTCTTTGACATAAACGGTTCCACAAAAGAGTATAATCTTGTACTTTTCAAACTTATCTGCTCAGGATTTTCCTTCAACGTTCACATGTGGTTTTTGATGTGGCTATGTCAAAAAGGTTTCCTCTATATAAACAAAGTCCAGTTTCAAAGCCAAAACCACATCTGCATGAGTGGAACACCTGGGGCAGGATTTTCGGACCCCCCGCTGGGTCGGAGAATCGCCAGGGGGGCGCCGTGAATCCCGCTCCCGCCGGCTGCCGAATTCTCCGGCGCTGGGGATTTGGCGGGGGCGGGAATCGCGCCGCGCCGGTCAGCGGCCGGTTGGCGTGGCGCCAAGTTGGCATGGCGCCAAGCCCCTTCCCCGCCGGCCAGCGCGGCGCAATCCACTCCGGGGCCGGCCTAGCCCCTGATGGTGCGAAGGATTCCGCACCTTTGGGGCGGCCCGACGCCGGAGTGGTTCACGCCACTCCTTCCCACCGGAGTTGCCCGCCCCGCCGCTTACGGCAGAATCCCGCCCATTGTGTCACAAATTCTTTTGACTATCAAATATTTTCCATTTGCCTGCTCCAAGCATGACTGTAACATCTTCCATCGTGGAAACCGGAAAAATGACATTATCGTTTTCAACATAATCAAAAAAATGTAGAGCTCCCTCACAGGATTCAGCTCCAGTATTGCAGATTAAATTGAATGAGTGACTGGAACATGAGATGAATAATACACATGGGGTTTGCATTGTTCAGTTTTACTTGTAGACCTGAATACTTTCCAGATAAACTTGTTGCAATATCGAAGCTCAGCCCAGACAATTTCTGATGTCCAAATCTAAATTTGCAATACTTTCCAAAACAGTTATCTCCAGACACTCAGATGTGTGGGATTGTTGCTGGACAAAACAAAGAAATTACTCTACAACTTCACCACTCTGTGGGATAGGTCCGCGTTGGTGTCCAGTGCCCCCTCCTCCCCATAGGGCCTTGGGATTCACCTCGGGATGGAGGGGCAGCTGGTTCGAACTCCAGCTACCCCTATGTCTCCTGGCTCTGCCACCCCTGGAGGTTCCCAATGTCTGCAGTGTGGTGTTGATGCCCTTGGCAATGACCCTCAATGACTGGGATAAGCTCCGCAGTGCCTCGGCTATTCCCATCTGAGATTGGGCCTCCTTCAATCGGCTATGGACATGCTGACATTTCCCTCTGAATGTCACGGACGCACCCTAATGTCTGCATCAGCTCCAGGTAAACCTGGTCCAGCGGCTCAGCATCTGATTGGGACCCAGTTGGGTCCTGGGATCTACCAGACCTCCAACTGCTGTCTCACCTGGGGGTTCCTGCCTCCACCTGATGTGCATCTGCAACTGTGTGGTGCTCACCAGATTGTGCCCCAGAAGCCTGCCCACTACCGTTGCCCAACAAGGTGTGTGTCTCAGCGCTGGTGGAGGGTGAGGATGACAGCTGTGCTGTGGCTATTATGGTTGCATCATCGGAACTCTCCTCCGAGGTGATCTCATGGGAGGTGGGGGGGCCCATCTCCAATGGGCCTGCTGGGGAATGGACATGTGATCAGTGGGAGGTTTGGGTCAGTCCTTATGGCATTAACAACTCACGCGTGTCTGTTGTTCTAGGTGGGGACCGGTGGATCCTCACCTCTGCACTGTGCAGCGACCACCACATTGCTAACCGATCTGTCCTCGGCCACCCCCAAAATCTCCAGGGCCCATTCCTCATAGGGAGTGTGGACTCTGTTAGCCAGCACCCCTCTGCCCGTCTGGGTCCTCTCCCGGTTGTGGGCCAACCTCTCTGTGGGGTCCCAGAGGGGCATCGTTGGCCGCACGCCTGGATACTCAAAGGGGGAGGGGCTTGGGGCTGAGAGAGGGGGTTTGGGGAAAGTGGCATATCGGGAGGAATGGGGAGTATGGGGGGGGGGGGGGGAGTATGTGTAGGTGAGGGGGGGATCAGGTGTCCAGTGCGAACTTACCCGAGCGGCCCAGTGGAGGTCGTTGAGCTTCTTTTTTTATAAATTTAGAATACCAAATTATTCTTTTTCCAATTTAAGGGCAATTCAGCGTGGCTGAGATACCCTCAATTATGACTCAGGAGAGGAGTTTGATAATACAAAGGCTTTAATTACCAGAGAACCAGACAGCTGCCGAGAAGTGTGCTCACTGCACGCTGTCTACTGAACAGAAGAACATAAGAACTAGGAACAGGAGTAGGCCATCTGGCCCCTCGAGCCTGCTCCGCCATTCAATGAGATCATGGCTGATCTTTGTGGACTCAGCTCCACTCTCCGGCCCGTACACCATATCCCCGAATCCCTTTATTCTTTAGAAAGGTATCTATCTTTTTCTTAAAGACGTTTAAAGAAGGGGCTTCAACTGCTTCACTGGGCAAGGAATTCCAGAGATTCACAACCCTTTGGGTGAAGAAGTTCCTCCTACACTCCGTCCTAAATCTACTTCCCCTTATTTTGAGGCTATGCCCCCTAGTTCTGCTTTCCCCGACCAGTGGAAACAACCTGCCCGCATCTATTCTATCTATTCCCTTCATAATTTTATGTTTCAATAAGATCCCCCCGCATCCTTCTAAACTCCAATGAGTACAGTCCCAGTCTACTCAACCTCTCGTCATAATCTAATCCCCTCAACTCTGGGATCAACCTAGTGAATCTCCTCTGCACTCCCTCCAGTGCCAATATGTCCTTTCTTAGGTAAGGAGACCAAAATTGAACACAGTATTCCAGATGCGGCCTCACCAACACCCTATACAATTTCAGCATAACCTCCCTAGTCTTGAACTCCATCCCTCTAGCAACGAAAGACAAAACTCGATTAGCCTTCTTAATCACCTGTTGCACCTGCACACCAACTTTTTGCGACTCGTGCACCAGCACACCCAGGTCCCTCTGCACAGCAGCATGTTTTAACATCTTACCGTTTAAATAATAATCCATTCTGCTGTTATTCCTCCCAAAATGGATAGCCTCACACTTGGCAACATTGAATTCCATCTGCCAGAGCCTAGCCCATTCACCCAACCTATCCAACTATCCAAATCCTTCTGCAGACTTCCGGTATCCTCTGCACTTTTTGCTTTACCACTTATCTTAGTGTCGTCTGCAAACTTTGCCACATTGCACTTGGTCCCCAACTCCAAATCGTCTATGTAAATTGTGAAGAACTGCGGGCCCAACACTGATCCTTGAGGGACCCAACTAGTTACAGGTTGCCAACCAGAGAAACACCCATTTATCCCCACTCTCTGCTTTCTGTTAGTTAACCAGTCCTCTACCCATGCTACCACATTACCCTCAATGCCATGCATCTTTAGTTTATGCAGCAACCTTTCGTGTGGCACCTTGTCAAATGCTTTCTGGAAATCCAGATGTACCACATCCATTGGCTCCCCGTTATCTACTGCACTGGTAACGGCCTCAAAAAATTCTACCAAATTAGTCAGACACGACCTATTTGTGAACCCATGCTGCGTCTGCCCAATGGGACAATTTCCCTCCAGGTGCCCCGCTATTTCCTCCTTAATGATAGATTCCAGCATTTTCCCTGCAATCGAAGTTAAGCTTACTGGCCTATAGTTACCCGCTTTCTGCCGACCTCCTTTTTTAAACAGTGATGTCACGTTTGCTACTTTCCAATCCTCTGGGACCACCCCAGAGTCTAGTGAATTTTGATAAATTATCACTAGTGCGTTTACAATTTCCCTAGCCATCTCTTTTAACACTCTGGGATGCATCCCATCAGGGCCTTTAGCCTTTAGCCCCATTAGCTTGCCCAATACTGTCTCCTTAGTGATTACAATCATCTCAAGATCCTCACCTATCATATCTTTATTTCCATCAGTCACTGGCATGTTATTTGTGTCCTCCACTGTGAAGACTGACCCAAAAGACATGTTCAGCTCCTCAGCCATTTCCCCGTCTCCTATTATTAAATCTCCCTTCTCATCTTCCAAAGGACCAATATTTACCTTAGCCACTCTTTTTTGTCTTATATATTTGTAGAAGCTTTTACTATCTGCTTTTATGTTCTGAGCCAGTTTACTTTCATAGTCTACCTTACTCTTCTTTATAGCTTTTTTAGTAGCTTTCTGTTGTCCCCTAAAGACTTCCCAGTCCTCTAGTCTCCCACTAATTTTTGCCACTTTGTATGTTTTTTTCTTCAATTTGATACTCTCCCTCACCTCCTTAGATATCCACGATCGATTTTTCCCCTTTCTGCCGTCTTTCTTTTTTGTCGGTATGAACCTTTTCTGAACACTGTGAAAGATCGCGCGGAAGGTTCTCCACTGTTCCTCAACTGCTTCACCATGAAGTCTTTGCTCCCAGTCTACCTTAGCTAGTTCTTCTCTCATCCCATTGTAATCGCCTTTGTTTAAGCACAAAACACTAGTGTTTGATTTTACCTTGTCATCCTCCAACTGTATTTTAAATTCCACCATATTGTGGTCGCTCATTCCAAGAGGATCCCGAACTATGAGATCATTAATCAATCCTGCCTCATTACACAGGACCAGATCTAGGACCCCTTGTTCCCTTGTAGGTTCCATTACATACTGTTCCAGGAAATTATCCCAGGCACATTCTATAAACTCCTCCTCAAGGCTGCCTTTACCAACCTGCTTACACCAATCGATATGCAGATTAAAATCTCCCATGATAACCGCTGTACCATTTCTACATGCATCCGTTATTTCTTTGCTTATTGCCTGCCCTACCATCCTGTTACTATTTGGTGGCCTACAGACTACTCCTATCAGTTGCATTTTCGCCTTACTATTCCTGATTTCCACCCAAATTGATTCAACCTTGTCCTCCATAGCACCAATATCATCCCTTGCAATTGTCCGGATGCCATCCTTAAACAACAAAGCTACACGACCGCCCTTACCGTCCATTCTATCCTTTCTTATAGTCTGATACCCTTGGATATTTAACTCCCAGTCGTGACCATCTTTTAACCATGTTTCAGTAATGGCCACTAAATCATAGTCATTCACGATGATTTGCGCCATCAACTCATTTACCTTATTTCGTATACTACGAGCATTCAGGTAAAGTACACTTATGCTGTTTTTTATGTCTTTGTTATGAATCCTAACACCTTGACAGTAACTTTTCGCAATTTATTTTTCCTCTTACCCTTTCTCCTAATTTTCCTTGTCTTTGAACCCATATCTCTACATAATAACCTGTCACGTAACCTGCTGCCTTGATCTCCATTAACCATTATACTGTCCATAGCTTTACACTTCCCTTCCCCCCAATTTGCTAGTTTAAAGTCCTTGTGACCAACCTATTTATCCTATTCGCTAGAACACTGGTCCCAGAATGGTTCAGGTGAAGACCGTCCCAACGGTACAGGTCCCTCCTGCCCCAGTACTGATGCCAATGCCCCATGAAATGGAATCCCTCTTTCCCGCACCACTCCTTTCGCCACGTGTTAATTTCCCTAATTTTCTCAACCCTATGCCAATTGGCACGTGGCTCGGATAGTAATCCAGTGATTATAACCCTGGAGGACCTGTTCTTTAATTTAGTCCCTAGTGTTTGATAATCCCCAAACAGGTCCTCTTTCCTTGTCTTACCTATGTTGTTAGTCCCAACTTGGACCACAACAACTGGATCCTCTCCAAAATCCTTTCAAGCCGATCAGAGATGTCCCTCACCCTGGCACCGGGCAGGCAACATACCATGCGGGACTCTCGATCTGGCTTACAAAGGATGCCATCAATCCCCCTAATTATAGAATCTCCTACAACTACCACTTGTCTTTTTGCTCCCCCCTCTTGAATGGCTTCCTGTACCACGGTGCAGTGGTCAGTCAATGCATCCTCCCTACAGCCCTCTTCCTCATCCACACAGGGAGCAAGTACCTCATACCTGTTGGACAAGGTCAAGGGCTGAGGCTCCTCAACTCCTAAACTCAGGATCCCCCTACCTGCCTCCCTTGCAGTCACACCACTCTGTCCCTGACCACTGACCGAATTACCAGTACTTATTCTACCGAGTGTGACTGCCTCCTGAAACAAAGCATCCAGGTAATTGTCCCCCTCCCTGATGTGCCGCAGTGCGTGCAGCTCGGTCTCCAGCTCATCAATTCTGAGCCGAAGTTCCTCGAGCAGCCAACACTTGCTGCAGATGTGGTCACTGATGGTCTCAATGGGATCCACCAGTTCAATCATCATACAGCAACAGCACATCACCTGTCCAGCTATATTCAACTCGTTAATTAATGTAAAATAATTGTTTTTTTTTAATAGAACCTCAAGGATAAACCCAAACACCAACAAAAACACCAACAAAAACACAGCCCTCTCTCGCCACTCACCCGAACTCAGTCCCTCACCTAAACTCAGATGTACTCTGTTCCGATCAGCACTCCGTGACTAAAGGCACTCCTGCCACATCTTTTGTGCACTCACCTATCCCAGCACTGTCCCGGCTCTCTCTCCTCTCGCGCTGGTTTCGCTGTCCCGGCTCTCTCCTCCCGCGCTTTTTAAATCTCCCGGGTCTCACCTCCCACGCTGTTTTCGCTGTCACGGCTCTCTCTCCTCTTGCGCTGTTTTCGCTGTCCCGGCTCTCTCCTCCCGCGCTTTTTAAATCTCCCGGCTTTCTTCTCCCGCACTGTTTTCACTGTCCCGGCTCTCTCTCCTCTTGCGCTGTTTTCGCTGTCCCGGCTCTCTCCTCCCGCGCTTTTTAAATCTCCCGGCTTTCTTCTCCCGCGCTGTTTTTGCTGTCCTGGCTCTCTCTCCTCTCGCGCTGTTTTCGCTGACCCGGCTCTCTCCTCCCGCGCTTTTTAAATCTCCCGGCTCTCTCCTCCCGCACTGTTTTCACTGTCCCGGCTCTCTCTCCTCTCACGCTGTTTTCGCTGTCCCGGCTCTCTCCTCCCGCGCTTTTAAAATCTCCCGGCTCTCTCCTCCCACGCTGTTTTCGCTGTCCCGGCTCTCTCTCCTCTCGCGCAGTTTTCGCTGTCCCGGCTCTCTCCTCCCGCGCTTTTAAAATCTCCCGGCTCTCTCCTCCTGCGCTGTTTTCGCTGTCCTGGCTCTCTCTCCTCTCGCGCTGTTTTCGCTGACCTTATATACAGCTTCCTGGGGGGCGGAGTCCCCCAGGGTTCCAAACCCGGTCTTAAAGGGGCCTACGCATTAAAGATATCATTCATCACAGTGGCCAATCCACCTAACCTGCACATCTTTTCGTTGTGGGGTTGAAAACCACGCAGACATGGAGAGAATGTGCAAACTCCACACAGACCGTGTTCCAGGGCCGGTATTCGGACCGGGGTCCTCCGAGCCGCAGTCCCAATGCTAACCACTGCGCCACATGCCTCCCCGTCGTTGACCTTCTTGTGGCACTGGGTGCCAGTCCTCCTGGTCACACGCCCCGAGCTGACGGCCATTGCCACTTCCTCCCGGGTGGAGGTGGCTGACCCTCCTGGACCCTCAGGGGAAATGTGCATCTTGCCTGGCCTCCATCAGGTCCAACATTCGTCCCAAATTGGCATCAACAATGCGTGGGGCTGGTCTCCGTGGTGGCGTGGCTGCAAGCAGAGTGGGGTTGGCTGTGCAGGAACAGTTTAAGTGCTGCTCTCCCATGTTAGCAGGGGGTTGACGAGCGCGTTCCTGGCGAATCAGCCAGTGAACAATGATTTGCGGCATGAATCCCGTGGGACCTCGTTAAGTGAACCAATTAACATTTTATAGCGGTGACGGCCTCACCGGGTAAGTGTCGGGGAACTCGCGACATTTCCCGCTCACTACCACACTTAGGAACCTTTCCATTAAATCCTGCCCAGAATCAATTCTTCCAGATAATTTACGTCATTGAATGAACAGGAACATAGCTTTAATATGAGCTTTGGAAGTTTTGTAATCAGCAATATCTCTTGCAACATTTCTCCAGTTCGAGTACCCCTCAACGAATACTTGTTTCCCGTTACTAGGGTCAGGGAATGATTTGCAAACATAACACTGGACCGTCTTAGAGGAATTCAAAAAATCAACCAATTTCTAATTTCCTTCATCCCATTTCTCTATACCCTCAGAAAATGTAGACTTCCAAACCTGCTTTCAGTCTCCAACCTCAAACTTTTTCTCAAGTCTTTATATTACCAATATTGTCTGGATTATTAAGTATGAAAAATTCTGGGCGGGATTCTCCGTCAGCCGACGCGATTGGGCGGAGAATCGTTTCCGAGGCCAAAATCGCGGCAGGCACCGATTTGAAGGCAAATCGCGATTCTCCGTCACTTTGACAGCGGCACCAATGCATTCCGGAACGCATGGACAGTAAACACCTTTTGCATATTATTAGCGGGCCTGACCTGGTATTCCCCGGGGCCTCCACAATTCTCCTCCTCTGATGGGCCGAGTTCCCGACGGCGCGGTTCACACGTGCTTTCAAAGGTCGTGAAACCGGCCTGGTGGCTGCTGAGGGAGTGAGAGAGGAGGTAAGACATGGAGAGGAGCGACTGTGGGCTGCCGGACCGAACACTGGCTGGGCTGGCTGGGGTGGGGAGGCCCTGCCAGGGCCGGGGGAGGGGGGACGAGGGGAACAGGCCGAGTGGCCCGGGTGACCTCCCACGGTACTGGGGCGGTGTCCAGGCACAGACTGCAAGACAGCCATATTGCTACGCACCCCACTAACCACCCACCCTGGCCCCTGGTTCTGCAGAGTGACACCGACCATATGGGCGCCGGGGGCCCCCCCCCCCACTCGCCGGCAGCCCACCCAGGGCAACGCCTACAGTAGCCACTACGGGGGCCGCGGTGCCTACCTGGGGGAAGAGCCAGCCAATGGTACCCCTGTCATCGGGGACAGGAAATAGGATCAGAGATCCCCATGGTGCCAGCCATCAATGGGGCCAGGGGTGCGGGGATGGGGAGAAGGGACATGTGGGTGCGGATCCCACAGTGCCAACCAAGGTCACCACGTAGCCCGGGAGACCTGGTTGGGCACGGAGTTCCACACCATGCTGACATGTCGGCCTTTCGCCCCCTACAGACAATGGATACTGGAATTCAACCAGCAATGGTGGCCTTCCTGTTGGTCGCCGCAGCCCTGGGGGATGCCCTGCGGTTGTACGAGCTGGTGTTGCTCGAGGAGGTGGAGGAAGCTTCAGCAGTGAAGCAGGCATCAGCGGAGCGGACAGCAGAGGGGCAGGTGGCAGCCACCCAGGTTGGAGAGCCGGCTGCCCAACAGGCCGAGGAGGAGGAGATGCCAAAGAGACGCTGAATGACGCCGTGTGTACCGGCACCGCCTGTCATTCGAGCACCTGCCAGACCGGGCATGCTGTCAGAGACTCCGGCTGAGCAGAGAGACAGTGCGACATGTCTGCCAGATGATGGCATACCTAGCACCGCAGGGGTATGGAAGAGGACACCCGCTCTCGGCGGCCATCAAGGTGTCGATCGCCCTGAACCTTTACGCGACGGGGTCCTTCCAGGCACCAAGTAGAGACCTGTCTGGATTTCACAGACCTCAGTGCACAGGTGCATCCGTGCAGTCACGGGGACCCGATATGCCCAGGCGGATCAATACATCCACTTTAATGTGGACCGAGCCCACCAGGGTGCCCGGGCAGCGGGGTTCGCTGCCATCAATGGGATGCCTTCGGTTCAGGGAGTGATCGACGGGATGTATATCCCCCTACGAGCACCAGCTGATGACAGGCCGCTGTACACAAACTGAAAGGGGTTCCACTCGATGAACGCGCAGCTGATATGTGACCATCAGAAGCGCACCATACATGTCCGTGCCCGGTACCCGGGCAGTGTGCACGACTCCTTCATCCTGGCACACTCGCCGATTCCTGACATGTTTGAGACCCCCGCCCCCTGCAGGGGGGTTGGCTCCTGGCGTTGGGTTATCCATTGCGGTTGTGCTGATGACGCCTATCCAGAGGCCACAGACCGACGTGGAGACCCGCTACAATGAAGCCCATGCCACGAGCAGGTGCATGACAGAGCAGTGCGTTGACCTCCTGAAGATGCGGTTCAGGTGCGTAGACCGTTCTGGAAGGGCCCTCCAGTATGGTGCTGAGAGGGTCGCCTGCATTGTAGCGGCCGGCTACATCCTCCACAACACCTTCACGGGCACTTAAATTTGTGTTTGCGGATATCCTACTCACTGGCAACCCTGATCTTATCCTTACATAAACTCCAGCTGATCTGAAACTCTGCCACTCCCAACCTGCCCACAATAAATTCACCCATGCCCTCATTGACCTCCCATCTCAATGCACTTAATTCAAAATCCTTGTCCTTGTTTACAGATCACGTCATAGCCCCTTTATTCTTTAGCTCTGCAATCTCCTCCAAACCTAATTGCCAATCCATGCCCTATGAACCTCTGACTTTGGCCTTTTGCGAATCCCACTCTTCCATCACTCCTTTTTTGCTGGCAGTGCCTTCAGCTGTTTCTATCTTACTCTAGGGAATGCTTTCTCCAAACCCATTCTGCTGCCTCTCTCTCTCTCTCGCTCTCCAGCTTTTGAAAAAAAGCCTTCTGTTTTCGACAACACATTTTCTTATCTCCGTTAATTTTTCCACCCCTGCCCCGTGTCCATGACCCCTTTATGTGAAGCACTTCGGGATGTTTTATTACTTTAATGGTGCTACATAAATGCAAATGATTCTTGCAAAGGTAACAACAGAACGAGCTCCAAGCATCAGTATGCAACTGACATCACCATAACAGCAGCATCGAAAATCTAGCAATCAAACCCAACAAAATAGGAAATCTCTTTAAACATTGTTGCAAAAATATCCGTAATATTTGGTATTAAAGTCTAAGTGGTTGAGTATTTTCCAAATCATGCATTTTAAAATGCAGTATTTCTAAGACTTACCAGGTCACTGATTTCAACATTTAATTTTAAAATATAACTAAAACTAATTTATACCCCACCAGCCAATGACAGATGTATACGTAAATATTTCACCCCATACATTAAATTACAGTTATAAATTTTGCCCAAGACATGTGGTAAACAAAAATATTAACTGGTTTTAATATTTCCAGTTATAAGCTTTGATACCATTTACGCCTAATCACTGTTTCAGATTTTTTTTTTTTTAAAGTCTGCTTAAATTGCGAACATTTTGCACATGTTAGAATTTTCATTTCTCTGTATTAAGCTCAATCTTGAACATTTTTATATACAGGCTGCGGCTGCAATTAATCTTCCCCAGTGGAAAGATTCACTGTCTTCAGGATTTATGACTAGGTTCGGGACACTGCAACAATATTGTGGAGCTGGTCTCTGATAGAAGTGGGCTGCTAATTGGATCACAGCAGCTAATCAGTGCTGTGCAAAAAAAAAAAATCATCCCACTGGCTCTGTCTGATAAAATGGATGGCCCTCCTTCCATACTGAATCAGAGAATTGAATCCTGAAATCAAATCCAGCTCCCGATTAATATCATAAAGGTTACTAATGCTCCTGTCACAAACCCAATCTAGGGGCTATGTGCTGAGTTGATCTTGTATTCAAGCATGATTGCTCAACTGAAAAAAAAAGGTGATAGCCTGGTTTCGAGAGCCCCAGACCAGGTTCCGGATGTGCTAGCAATAGTCAGGTGCTTGCAGTGCAAGCTGTAAGCAGTGCCACAATTGCAAAGAAAGTTAATTCAGACGGTTTAACACACAGCATATCAAAGATTATTTTTTTGCATTCCCTCACAAAATCACAGCTTCTGTGTAATCAATTGTTGCAGAAACACACTAGTATCCCAGCACGAATGGACTAGACAGACCAATGAGCTTTCTTTCCCCCCTTTGAGTTCCCGTGAGTATCGGTGCTTTCCTTTTCCTTCCTTTCAGGAATTTACAAACATTCACAACAAATCAATAAGGCCATTGATTATTCATTGTACAGTGCGGTCGTTGGTGTTAAGCTGGCACAGAAAGCAAAGGCAGCTCCTGCAAGCCAGCCGCATCCCACCTGGTGCCTGGTGGCACGGAGAAAGGCGAGAAAAAGGCAGAGAGAAAGAGCGTGAGAGAAAGCCAGATGAGTGAGAGAGGTGGCAGGGCATCTCCGCAGGCATGGGAAGTACGCCTTTCTGCTACGTAAGGGTATGGCAACGTGTAAAAAGAACTGACTCACAGGGAACAGGAGGTAGCTACTACGTAACAGAGGTTTCCTTGGCTCTGTGACAAGAAGTGCGGTAAGGTAATACATGATTGCTGTTCTAATGCTGTGACTATGCAAACGCCTGTGATGCTTCCACTCATTTTGCAGTCGTGTAACGACTGGAACATGAAGGAGAAAAAAAAGATTGTGTCGCGTTTTTGTGAGTAAACCTAATTGCATGCAAAAAAAGATTTTGAGCTCTTGTTTGAGACGTGCTAAGCGATTTTTTTTTTTGAAAAGGAAGGGAGGCATAAAGCTTTAAGGAGCCGTAGCATGCCAAATGTTTTATTACAAAAATGGAAGAGGGAGCGAGCGAAGGGAAGAGAAAGCACAGCTTGGCCCAGTGCCAACCCCAGCGAAATGAATGATAGTGTTGAATAATGGTACACCATTGATCCAGCCACTCGTTTCAGACCTATGATTGTCCCTGAGTCTTAGCAGGAATTTCTGTGCATGTGTACTCTGGGACTGCTGGAGAAAACCAATAAGTCACTACTGCTGATGACACCGTGAGGGAGGAGCGGGTTGCCAAGTGAGCATGCCCATGTTGAAGTGGTATTCTACTGTATAAATACGGGCTGTCTTCTCAATGGGAATTTCTCATGCACCAGTTCCTGTTTCGTCAAAAGGTTTACATTCTCCTCAGTCTATCAAAGTTTGCATTAAGAAGGGGCCAACCCCTCTCATGTTTTATCCATAGCGAAATAACTTTTCACAATTTCCTGCAGACACAATCTGCTTTATACGCCAAAGTCTGAGAATCAGCATTTTTGCGAACAGGAAATTACATAATAAAGGCTGGCATCAGGGGAAAGACATCCGCCAATCGCTGTAACAGCAGTGCTACTCACCTTTATAAAATCTGGGTCAAAGCACGGAGAACTGCCTTGTCGAGGGAAGGCAGGGACTGTCTGCATGTGTGTGTGTGTGTGTGTCTGTGTCAGTGTCAGTGTCTGTGTATGCGTGCGCCTGTATAATGCATGCAAGAAATTAGCAATTAAACATAGCAGCCACTGCTATAATACAAGGCTCCAGGAAAGAGAAGCTGATCTGAATTTATAATGCACTGACTAAATTAGCATACTAACGGGTTGTGTCACTGAAAGCATTCAACAGACACTCGCCTGCCACCAGCCTTTGTTTTACTGGATGCTGTGGAAGTGAGAGACGGCTGACTGCGCAGCGGCATCTGTCGAGTCTCTGTGTACAAACGCAGATTCATTAGACTTTTACTCAGATTAGAATGACACACTTCACACGCAACCCTGCAAATGTAACAGGAGCGCAAGGTTTGCCTTATTCCACGACAATTAAAACATTTGACCTGATAATAGCCATTTACAATTCTTAAACGCGATGCAAATATTTCCCTCAGAACTTAAAACGTACAACAGAGCTCATTTGGTGTTTGCAAACGTTAAAGGAAGGTCCTGTGATTTGAATGATTCCAGAATTTGTCAAATTATTTTCCTGCTTGCCAATTGCACAAACCTAAAAACAAATCTGAGGCCAAGGAAGAGTTTTCCTGACAGGAATGCCTTACAGTCGGTGAATTTTAATCTGCAAAAACGGCATCACTACAAAATGCAAGATTTCTACAATGGCGGCCTCCTGTAAGATGTAAAAGAATCCCATAGACAAATGGAATTTATTGCTCCCAGTGACCTGACCTGATTACCGATAGATTCGTGGGTAATTTTGATGCAGTAAATCCCTGAGAATCTGGAAGCCGGGAAAGTTCCTGCCTGTTCCACAGCTCGGTCTCCGGCAACTGTTCAAGCATGTCGAACCTTCTGGTTAAAAAAACCTAACACTGAATCTGGTAAATATCATTTGGAGAAAGCTTGTAACTGGCAAAAAAAAAAATGTTTAAAAGGAAAGATTATTAGTATGAAAGTGGTACCCAGTGCTAAATAGAAAATTATGCATCTGTTTGAGCTGGAAGTAGACACATCTTGAAGGCATACCCCTTTCAAAAGCACCAGCTTTTATGATAAAAACTTGATTTTCATCTGCGGTCTCCAGTTTCTGGGTCATGGAATAAATTACCTTCTTTTATTGGCGTTAATAGAGAATTGCTGCTCATCCAAAGACCAGGATCAATTGTCTTGCGTCCTAAATTCATGTTTTCTACATGAGGAACTGCAGTAACAGACCCAGGCAGCACTTACTATCAGCTCCTGTCTTAGTTCAGGTCGCACTCCCTCTCCCCCGCAACACTCCCCACCGCAAACCCCCTCCTCTCCCCACCGCAACCGCCGCCCCCCCCCCCCCCCCCCCCCCCCCACACACACCCCAAGATGCTACTGGGGCATAAATTGATCCTGAGAGTTTGGATTCTCTTAAATAGTTATCCCATTCCACTCCACACTGCAGCAGAAAGGTGCTGAACCATTGTTATTTCGGGGGAAGATTACCGAATTTGCATCCCGTAATGATCAGCCTCCTGGCCACGGGGAGAGGAAGAAGCAGCATTGCAATCTTCAGCTCTTAGGTAGCTGCTACTCAGGCACCACTGACAGAATATATAATTTGCGACTTAAAGGCGTGAGATGCTAGAAGGGATTCCTAACTGGTACCTCATTCCCAAAATGCTTCCAACTGGAGACATCCCATTATTAATGCAGCAGCGAAGACTTTTTCCTCCCCTCCACAACCGTGTGCAACAACTGCTGAAAGTTTGCAAGTGCGTTTTGTACAATGTTAGGGGTCTGAGCTGCTGGTTTTCAGTTGGACGGATGCTGGAAACTGGAAGCTGCAAGAGCGGAAACTCATGAAATATGAATGTGTGTAATACACAGACACAACAGCCACTGAAATAACCACGGTGTATGCAATGGGGTAGATTCGAACTCCTGGTGTAGAACCTTCACACTCCGGGAATGCATGTCAGGAATTTGGCAGCAAAGGTCAGAAGGGCCCACGGAAGTTTATGCTATTTAGTTAATAGACAGTAAACCCTGTGGAGCGTGATAAACACTGACCCTGAATTTGCGATTTGCTCTGTTGGCAGGTGAAACAGCACTCGGAATGTGCATTTGCGAACTCCACCTTTATATTCTTAAAGGTACAGCCCACTTGAGTTCAAAAATCATCTAACCTGGGTTATATATCTTCATTTCCGAACACACCAAGCTCCAATCTGGTTTCTGACAGATGAATGTCACACTGAAGAAGAGATTCAGACCTATTTCTAAAGTTTTAAAGCCATTTCTAAAAGCTCAACTGACATCTTTCTGCCAGAGTCAATTCATGCATGGGCAAGCACTGAGATCCTGTTTTAGAAAGACATGGGGAGTCCACACCGAGTTGTATCAAAGAAACTTAGGTTTATTTGCAAGACTATAATACACAGCTCCCAGTAGTTCCCAACCGGGTCTTAACTGCCTGATAGGGACGCAGAATGGGCAGGTCTGTGGGCGTGCATGCGCACGGAGGCGGCTGCGTGGTACAACATGGCGCCGGCCGCGCGTGGACCCGGCCTGCCAAAAACTGCCCCCCTGTATCCCCCCCTCACTACCCCCGGACCAGACCACCCCCCACCAGCCCCCCCAACCCACCGAAGCCCCCTCTGCCAGAGGAACAGCTCCCTCCTCCCCCCCACTGTGGCAGCTCTGGACACAGTCGCAGCCGCCACGCCAGGTTTACGAAATGTGAGAGGACACGCGGTCCCCCGCCATCAGGAAGTCAGCTCATCGGGGGCGGAGCATCAGGGGAGGGCCTCAGGTGACGTCCTGAGGCCATCCCGACGACGTGCGGCGTAGTTTTTGAGGGGGGCGGAGCATCGGAAAAATGGTGCCGCCCCCGATTCCGGCGTAACAATGGATTCTCTGGCCAATTGCAGAATGCGATTTCGGCGGTCGGAGAATCCCACCCATCGAGTTTTACAGCACGACAAGAGGCCCTCCGATAAATCACGTCCATGCCGACCATCAAGCACCTAAATATGCTAATCCCAATTTCCAGCACTTGGTCCGTAACCTTGTATAGCATTTCATGTGCTCATCTAAATACTGCTTAAAGGTTGTGAGGGTTTCTGCCTCCGCCACCCTTTCAGGCAGCGAATTCCAGACTCTCACCACCCTCTGGTGGTTTTTCCCATCATCTCCACAAAACCTCCTGCCCATTACCTTAAGTCTATGTGCCCTGCTTATTGACCCCTTCACGAAGGGGAAAGTACCTTCCTATCCACCCTATCCATGTTCCTCATAATTTTATACACTTCAATCAGGTCCCACCTCAGCCCCAGGGAAAACAACCCCAGCCTATCCAGTCCCTCTTGATAATTGAAACGATCCAGCCCAGCCAACATCCTGGTGAATCTCCTCTACACCCTCTCCAGTGCAATCACTTCCTTTCTACAGTGTGGTGACCAGAGCTGTGCTCCAGCTGGGGCCTAACCAACGTTTTATACAGCGCCAGCATAACTTCCTTGCTCTTATATTCAATGCCTTGGCTAATAAAGGCAAGAATCCCATATGCCTCCTTAACCACTTCATCTACCTGTCTTGCTTTTCACAGTTTTCATGGTTAAACTCCATTTGCCACTCATCTGTCCATCTAACCAGCTCATCTATACCATCCTGTAATCTAATGCCTTGCTCCTCACTATTTAACACAACACCATTTGTTAAATTATCTGCAAACTTACTTATCATACCTCCTACATTCACATCCAGATCATTAATGTAGAATACGAATACCAAGAGACCCAGCACAGATCTCTACGGAACATCACTAGACACAGGCTTCCAGTCACAAAAGGGGCAAATTTATCATGAGCAATTCACCTAACCTGCACATCTTTGGACTATGGGAGGAAACCGGAGCACCCAGAGGAAACCCACGCAGACACGGGGAGAACGTGCAAACTCCATACAGATAGTAAGCCGAGGCCGGAATCGAACCCGGGGCCTTGGCACAGTGAGGCAGCAGTGCTAACTACTCTTGCCTCTTTAGTCGAGCGGACTAAACTTGAAACCTGCAGGAATGGTGCGTGACCTTCGTGGGTATGTTCCAGGAGTGCCTTTAATTGCAGACAGAATTAAAATTCCCCTTGAATGCAGGGAAAACTAAACTCTTGCAGCTTATTTTTTCATTTCATTTTGAATTTTAATTTCCAAGCTTGTAGGTGATTATATTGTCAGTGATTGATGGCATGACCTTGTCACTCATCACACAATTAGATATTCTGGTGCTATCAGTCATACACACAGTTGTGTCCTGAAAGGGCTTTTATAGTTCGGTTGTGTTGTTTCATATGTTAAGCCATAAAAATTAGGAAAAAGATATCAGATAGAACTCAATATTATTTTGCTGAAAAGAGAGACATGTTGCCAAACCTACTGTCTTGCATTCATCAAGACAAATACAAGAACGCCAAATTTCAAACAATCGCAACAATTTATATTGCACAATAAAGGGGGTTGTTTGGTTGCCAAGTTGACTCGCTTGATTGAGTCACTGCCATGGAGAAAGAAACAGAAAACTACAGGCATCCCAAACTCTGGGGTAATTCAAACAAAAGGCACAAGGCTTGAACATATTCCTTTTGTTTGCAAAGAATGGGACCCTGTAATTGAATGTATGTCACTTGTAGCAATCGTAAGTGAACCATGTTATAAGATCGACTGATCATTTAAAATTAGTTGTTAATGCAGCTATTAGCACACTCAGGATTGTCCAGAAAGTGCTTCCCAATGGTGGAATCACATCTGCCAATAGATTTGTTTTTGTAGTTTTATAAATGTGGGCTGGTTAAGTATGATGTGTGCTCTGCCTATCATAAACACATGAAGGAACTTGTCGATTGATTTGATCAGAAAACTGTTGCGATGTACGGCCTGCTTAACTGGCATCGCACTGGCACTGAAATTCCCATGTGACTTTGCTCAGTTGGGTGGTGGGCAAAATGTCTTTTTGGCCTGATGGCAGTATCCTGTCACTGGAATTTACTACCCACATTGCCACTGCATTGTAGCAGTGTGAAATGACTTCTTTAACCTGTTGTTCAAATTTTGCCAGTGAATTGGTACCCACTTTTCTCCTGCAGTATTAACAGTTGTGATCAATTAAATTTGCATTCTTTCTGTTCTGATGAGTTCAAGACAAAAGCTTCCTGCAGCAGCTTTCTCTTTTCCACAATATCCAAGTTCTGTACTACCAAGCCACTGTCAATATCATTTATTGATTTCCATTTCTATTTTCATGGTTTCTTGAAACGTATCAAAACCTACAGCTACAACACACCCTTTCCAACAAACACTTTCATTGATGTGATTGAGACAACTCAGATAAGTGAGTTTGGTCTGTTCCTGTTGGTGCTGGTGGAGTCACAATTATCTGGAAGTCAGCTATAAAGGTTCAGAGACCTGAGAATATGATTCAAATGGAGGTTTAATTCCAACCAAAAGAAAAGTCAGCAACGCGCTGGACAGCACATAGTTCTCAACCGGGACTCTCGACCATGCCAGTCCCAATTCAGGCCGGGTTTAAAAGGTTGATTCCATGAGTCCCAGCTGATGGGCCTCTGCCCTTCAGTGGGAGAGCTCATCTTCCATGAGCCCCTTGGGGAGATCAATTGGGTCATGCCTGAGGGTTTTGTGACGGCTATTACATCCCTCCTCCTTGAAGTCCGTAGATCCCTCTGTTGCTGGATGCAGAGAGGGTCTCCTTCAATGCTTTATCTGCAGTTGTGCTTCCAACCTCTATGGGGCCGGGTCAGGAGGTGTCTAACCTGTCAGGGAGCGTCATTTTCGCGCCGACCATTGAAGGAGTCCTGTCGGAGGTCCATCTTTGACCATACCATCCTCCAAAAGTATTGAGGATTTTGTATGCATATCTGATGCAGAGTCTTACATCTCATGCAAACCTGGGCCTTGGTCCCTGGAGAATTGAGCTCCCTGACGCACGGATGGTAGAGAAGGGGGATGAGGGATTCACCTGGTGGGGTTACCTCTGGTACGGGCTCCCTGCCGTTGAGAGAGTCCACATGCTTGCATACAGTCCGTTCTCTGGTTTTGAATGCATAGAAGACTGGTCCTGTCTTCTCTACTATGGTCCCCGGTGTCCAGAGGCAGCGTCACCAGAATTATGGATGAATACCATGTCCCCTGGCTTGAACCCTCTGTTCTGTTTCTGCTGATCATGATACCTCTTCTAGAGGTCTTGTTTCTTCTCCACCTTCGCACCAAAGTTGGGAAATGCCAAGCTTAAACGGGTTCAAAGTCGTCGGACCATCAATAGCTCTACCGGTGTTACCCCGGTCACATCATGTGGCGTGGTCCGATAATTAAATAAAAAACACATCAGATTCATTCCAACTGACCCCATGGTTTTTCATGTCCCTCTTAAAGGTTTGCACTGCCATCTCAGCCAGAAAGTTCGAAGATCGGTGATAGGGGCAGTTTAGAACTGCTTCACCCCATTCGTCTGCATAAACTCCAGAAATCCCTCACTTGTGAAGGGGGTGCCCTTATCCGTGACAAGCACCTCCGGAATACCATGAATGCAGGGTGATTGGCGTAGCTTCTCTCACCAAGTTGTGGAAGGCATCCGGGATGCACCCATCCACTTTGAGTGTGCATCGATCAACAGAAACATTGACCCCAGGAAGGGCCTGGCGAAGTCAGCGTGTAAACGTACCAAATGCAACCCTGGCCATTCCCAGGGGTGGAGCAAGGCTGATGGCAGGAGATTTTGATGTTCTTGGCACGCTGCACACTGCTGCACAAATCTCTCAATTTCAACATCAAGCCTTGGCCATCATGCGTAGCTCCTGGCTTGCATCTTCAATTTAGGAACCCTCAGATGTACAAGTCTGGCAAAATGGTTTATCGGCCTTGCCTCAGGACTACCACATAGGCTCCCCACAGGAGAATGTCATTCTGTACACTGAGCTCCTGTTGTGAATGCTTGTGAAGTTTCCCCTGCAATCCCGCGTGAAGGACGACGTGGTGCAATTTTGCCAATGTTGGGTTCTTTTCAGATCATGCACGTATTTGTGAGGCCGTGACAGGAACGTGACCATAAAATTAAGTGCCAACACAACTTTGTCTGCTACTGGTGGGGACAGGGGGCCTTATAGGCAGTGGGAGTCGTCTAAGGGCATCCGCATGTGCAATATGTGCGCTTGGGCAAGACTCAAAAGTATATTCATGCTGTCAACAAAGAACAAAGAACAAAGAAAAGTACAGCACAGGAACAGGCCCTTTGGCCCTCCAAGCCTGTGCCGACCATGCTGCCCACCTAAGCTAAAATCTTCTACACTTCCTGGGTCCGTATCCCTCTATTCCCATCCTATTCATTTATTTGTCAAGATGCCCCTTAAATGTCACTATCGTTCCTGCTTCCACCACCTCCTCCGGCAGCGAGTTCCAGGCACCCACTACCCTCTGTGTAAAAAACCTGCCTCGTACATCTCCTCTAAACCTTGCCCCTCTCACCTTAAACCAATGCCCCCTAGTAATTGAACCCTCTACCCTGGGAAAAAGCCTCTGACTATCCACTCTGTCTATGCCCCTCATAATTTTGTAGACCTCTATCAGGTCGCCCCTCAACCTCCGTCGTTCCAGTGAGAACAAACCGAGTTTATTCAACCGCTCCTCATAGCTAATGCCCTCCTTTCCAGGCAACATCCTGGTAAATCTCTTCTGCACCCTCTCTAAAGCCTCCACATCCTTCTGGTAATGTGGCGACCAGAATTAAACACAATACTCCAAATGTGGCCTAACTAAGGTTCTATACAGCTGCAACATGATTTGCCAATTATTATACTCAATGACCCGGCCAATGAAGGCAAGAATGCAGTATGCCTTCTTGACTACCTTCTCCACCTATGTTGCCCCTTCCAGTGACCTGTGGACCTGTACACCTAGATCTCTCTGACTGTCAATACTCTTGAGGGTTCTACCATTCACTGTAAATTCCCTACTTGCATTAGACCTTCCAAAATGCATTACCTCACATTTGTCCGGATTAAACTCCATCTGCCATCTCTCCGCCCAAGTCTCCAAACAATCGAAATCCTGCTGTATCCTCTGACAGTCCTCATTGCCCAACGCAATTCCACCAATCTTTGTGTCGTCTGCAAACTTACTAATCAGACCGGTTACATTTTCCTTCAAATCATTTATATATACTACGAACAGCAAAGGTCCCAGCACTGATCCCTGCGGAACACCACTAGTCATAGCCCCCCAATCTGAAAAGTACCCTTCCATTGCTACTCTCTGCCTTCTATGACCTAGCCAGTTCTGTATCTATCTTGTCAGTTCACCCCTGATCCCATGTGACTTCACCTTTTGTACCAGTCTGCAATGAGGGACCTGGTCACAGGCCTTACTGAAGTCCATATAGACAACATCCACTGCCCTACCTGCATCAATCATCTTTGTGACCTCTTCGAAAAACTCTATCAAGTTAGTGACCTCCCCTTCACAAAACCATGCTGCCTCTTGCTAATACGTCCATTTGCTTCCAAATGGGAGTAGATCCTGTCTCGAAGAATTCTGTCCAGTAATTTACCTACCACTGATGTAAGGCTCACCGGCCTGTAGTTCCCTGGATTATCCTTGCTACCCTTCTTAAACAAAGGAACAACATTGGTTATTCTCCAGTCTTCCGGGACATCACCTGAAGACAGTGAGGATCGAAAGATTTCTGTCAAAGAATGCCCATTGTCACAGCAATGCCCATTACTGGATCATGGCCAAAGCTATCGGCAGTATCACTTTGCCTTCTTTGCAAAGGCCGAGAAAGCTTGTGGTCCGTGCTTATTGCAAAATGATGTCCATAGACGTACCACTGAAACAGACGTCCTACTGCAAAGATCCCGGCCAGTCCTTCCTTTTCAATTTGAGCGTAACAGCGCTCTGTGTCAGCCAAGGTTCTTGATGCGTAGGCTACCGGCCGCTCTGTCCCATTGTCGCACCAATGGGACATCAGTGCCCCAATGCCATATGGGGAGGCGTTGCATGTGAGTATCAGCGGTTTTGACTGGTCATAATGCTTCCGTCGCCTGGAGGATAATAGCTGGTGCTTTGCTTTGGCGAATGTGTCTTCTTGTGGTGCCTTCCATGCCCATTTCTGGTGCGTCTTTAAAAGCGCATGCAGAGGCACCAGTATATTGACAGATGCAGAATACATTTTCCATTATAGTTAATGAGCCCTCGGGATTACCTTAGTTCTGTTGCATTCTCTGGTGCTGGGGCCCACTTGATGGCTCACATTTTCTCTTCTATCATCTGTAATCCATCTTTGTCATCCCGGTATCCCGCCCTCGTCACCAGTATAAAAGTTCAGTGAGATCTGAAAAGGCGATTCAAATGGAGGTTCATTTTGGCCAAAAGAAACAGCTGCAATGCACCATATAGCACATAGGTCCCAACCAGGATTGCTGATCAAGTCGGTCCCAATCCAGGCCTGCTTTTAAGGGTTGTTCAAAGAGCCCCATCTGATGGGCCTCTGCCCCTCAGCGGGGGAGAGCTCAAATTTCACAGGCCCTACGGGGAGATCAATTGAGTCATCCCCGTGTTTCTAGTGAGGGTTATTACATCAACCATCTGATATGAGGAAGGTAGTGAGGCCCTTCTACTGGCCTATTACTGAAGTCAAACCCAGATTCAACTCAGGGCTGGGAAAGAATACGTTTTGGTCCGTGTCGGAGAATACACTAAAAATTATGCAAGTTCAGTTGCAATGAATACGAATGATTAAGTGACAATTTAACTCCTTTGTAAATTACATTTTAAATTATCTCCTTTATCGCGGTGTGATAAGTATTTATTCAAGTCAACTTGAAAGGACTTCCTTATTCAAACTTATCCCGGAGAAGTACAAAGAGTGATATCCTCAAACTTCAACATTTATACGGCAAGGCAATGGAAAATGTTACATGAGAAATGCACAGGTGTATTCAGATATTGCAACCGATAAAATCGATTTTGCTTCACCCATAAAGTTTTGGAAAACTCAAAACAGTCAACAATTGAAAAACAATGAACAGCAAAACTCTGGAGAAAATTGGGAACGATTTCAATTGGATCGGGGTGACAGAGTTCACAAATAGAGCATATTAGTTGGCCGGTAAGTGTATCCAAACTGTCCAATCTCGCATTATGTCTATTCTGTAGGAAGCATTCACCAGTGAGGTTAAGAATTGTTTCATCCAAGGCAGAATAACTAACAGAAAAACTGTGAAAATGGCCCTGTGAGAAATGCCATATCAATCTCTCAAAACTTACACTTTTAATGCTTTCTCTCTTCTCTCCTATTTGCCACAGGGTAGACACCACCAGATCTGGCAGACGAAAAATCGCCTTTCTGACCAAGTGGGAAATCATGAAAGTGAATCTACAGCTTAATGCTCAGGAGCACTGTCCTTTGGAGTTACAATGTGTTGCAAAAGTGTTCTTCAGACAGTAAAGTACTGGAGCAAAACTGAAGTTCCTTTCAGAGCCAATCGAAGTCTGAATGTCAAGGTAAATGACCAAGCACAGCCTCACCGGGTTGAAGAACTGCACTGACTGAACTATGCCGATCGATTGTGAGGCTACGCACCTCTTGACCTGGAAATTGTAACCAGAAAAAATGAGACCGCTAGCTAACAATGGGAGGAATTTCCTGACTCTGTTCCTGCACTCAGCAATATGAGCTGAGATTGACTTTCAGCACTGGGTTTTTCTGATGAAAGTGTTCAGACACACTCCATCCTGTGATTCAAGTATCAGACTTTGAAAAGAACGGGCATTCCAATGGACCCTTCTGCAGGTCAATACGGAACACCATCAACCTGTTGACGAATCTGATCATGAGAAAACGCTTGATGTTAGGGCAGCTTGAATTTCTTTGTCCATGGAAGATATTTATTTATTGTCACAAAAGGAAATTTGTTGCACCGCTGCTGCTCAACGGAGGAGTAAAAAGTGCAGGAATGCAGTAGTTACAGATGAATAGATGGGCGTTTCTGTGGCCGCAAATGTGACTCCAGGGTGGCATGTTGCCTCCCTGGTGCTAATGTCAAGGTCGTCTCTGAACAGCTACAAGGCATTCTGGAGGTGGAGGGGGAGGGTGAACAACCAGTGGTCGTGTAACACATTGGGACAAACAACATTGGTAAAAACAACAATGAGGTCCAAAAAGCAGAATGTAAGGAGCTCGAAAGCAAATTGAAAAGTAAGAACCTCAAAGGTAGTGAACTCAGGATTACTACCTTTAATGAGGACATGGGAAGCCACACCGAGTAAGAATAAGAACAAAGTTTTATTTACAAACACTATTACACTATCTGGTAGATCCCTATTGGGTTCCTTCTGGTCGTTGTGCCTCACAGGCCGACCTTATAGACACTGGGTAATCGCGATACTCTGTCCTACTGGGGGAGCTCATACTTCGCAAGAAACAAGGAGAAGACAAGAATTTCCACCCCGTAGGTCCTGTGCGGGATATTACACTACCAGTGCCATATGCTAGTCAGAGCAGAAACAGCCGGATTTTTCAGATGAATACATGGCTGAAGAGATGGTGTGAGGGGGATGGTTTCAGATTCCTGGGACATTGGGACCAGTTCTAGAGGAGGTGGGACCATTGCAAACTGGATGGGTTCCAACTAGGCAAGCCCAGAACTGGGGCGGGATTCTCCGCAATCGGCGCGAATCAGTCTGGCATCGCACCGCCCCAAAGGTGCGGAATTCTCCACATCTTGAGGGGCCGAGCCCTCACCTTGAGGGGCTAGGCTCGCGCCGGACTGATTTCCGCCCCGCCAGCTGGCGGGAAAGGCTTTTGGTGCCCCGCCAGCTGGCGCGGAAATGACTTTGCCGTGCGGCGCATTCGCGGGAGCGTCAGCGGCCGCTCACGGCATCCCCGCGCATGCGCAGTGGAGGGGGTCTCTTCCGCCTCCGCCATAGTGGAGACCATGGCGAAGGCGGAAGGAAAAGAGTGCCCCCACGGCACAGGCCCGCCTGCGGATTGGTGGGCCCCGATCGCGGGCCAGGCCACCGTGGGGGCACCCCCCGGGGCCAGATCGCCCCGCACCCCCCCCCCCAGGACCCCGGAGCCCACCCGCGCTGCCGTGTCCCGCCGTCCCAAAGGTGGTTCAATCCACGCCGGCTGGCGTGGGTTGACAGCGGCGGGACTTCGGCCCATCGCGGACCGGAGAATCGCCGGGGGATTCCCGCCGACCGGCGCGGCGCGATTCCCGCCCCCGCCGAATCTCCGGTGGTGGAGAATTCGCGACACGGCTGGGGCGGGATTCACGCCGGCCCCCGGCAATTCTCCGACCCGGTGGGGGGGTCGGAGAATCGCGCCCCAGATGTCTTAGGGGGAGTATTGCTGGAATGGTTGGAGAGGATTTAAAATAAAATGGCAGTGGGACAGAATCCTATGCATGGGGTCAGAGGAGCGCAAAACATGGACAAGAACAAAAGACAGAAAGGGGAATAAGAAAAATGATAGGTAGAGAAATCAAAGGCGAGAATCAATTGAGGCATCAGTGAAAAATAATGGGAACAGGACAAGGGATTTAAAAAATCAAGCCTAAGGGCTTTGTACGTTAATGTGCAGACGTTCACAATAACGTGGATGAATTAATCGTGCAAATAGATCTAAGTGGGCATGATAGAGTCAGGATTATGAAGGAATGGCTGCAGGGTGACCAGGGATGAGAACTGAACATCCAGGGGTATTCAATTTTTAGGAGGGACAGACAAAAAGGAAAAGGCAGCAGGGCTGCATTGCTGGTTGAAGAGGAGATTGAGGCATTGGGGAGGAAGCATATTGGCTCTGGTGACGTTGAATCCGTTGGGGTAGAGCTGGGAAACAAGTGGGGTTTGTATATGTCGTGGTGATGTTGGGAATGGTATTGAACAGGAAATTAGAGGCGTATGCGATAAAGGAACACCTGCAATTACGGGTGAATTAAATCTGCATAGAGGTTGGGCAAATCAATACTGCAGAGGAGGAATTCCTGGAGTGTATACAGAATGGTTTTCTGAACCAATACATTTAGGACCCAACAAGAGAACAGGCCATCCTAGACTGCGTGTTATGTAATGAGAAATGAATAATTGACAATCTAGTTGTGTGAGGCCCCTTGGGGATGAGCGACCATAATATGAAAGAATTCTTCATCAAGGTGGAGAGCGGTGTAGTTGATCCTGAGAATGGGGTCCAGAATCCAAATAAAGGGAACTACGATGGTATGAGACCTGTTTCGGCTATGATGGATTGCGGGACGTTACTTAAAGGGATGAGGGTGGATAGACAATGGCAAACATTCAAAGACCGCATGAGTGAACTGCAACAATTGTTCATTCCTGTCTCGTGCAAAAATAATACAGGAGAGGTGGCCAACAAAAGGAAATTAGAGACAGTATTAGATCCAAGGAAGAGGTACAGAAATTGCCAGAAAAAAACAGCAGACCTGAGGTTGTGAGCAGCTTAGAATTCAGCAAAGAAGGACCAAGGGGTTGATTAAGACGGGGAAAATATAATACAAGGGTATGCTTGCAGGGTACATGAAAACTGACTGTAACAGCTTCTACAGGCATGTGAAGAAAAAAGATTGGTGATGACAAATGTAGGTCCTTTACAGTCAGAAACAGGGGAATTTATAATAGGGTGCAAAGAAAGTGCTGACCAACTAAATACATACTTTGGTTCTGTCTTCACAAAGGAGAACACAAATAACATACGAGAAATGTTGGGGAACACAGAATTTAGTGAGAGGGAGGAACTCAAGGAATTCAGTATAATTAGGGAAAGGGTGTTGGGGAAATTGATGGATTCAAGGCCAATAAATCCCAGTGCCTGATAATCTACATCCCAGAGTACTTAAGGAAATGGCCCTAGAAATAGTGGATGCAGAATATTCCACGATTCTGTAGAGTCTGGCACAGTTCCTACAGAAGGTAGCTAATGTAACCCCACTAATTAAAAAGGGAGTTAGAGAGAAAACACAGAGAATTCTAGACCAGTCATCTGACGCCCGTAGTGGGGAAAGTCCTGGAGTCCATTATAAAAGATTTGATATAAGAGCACTTGGAAAACAGCGGCAGGATCGGACAGCGTGGATTTACGAAAGGAAAATGATGCTTGGCAAATCTACTGGAATTCTTTGAGCATGTAACTAGTAGGGTAGATGAGAGGGGCCAGTGGATGTGGTTTATTTGGACTTTCTGAATGCTTTCAACCAAGTTCCACATAAGAGATTAGCGAGTAAAATTAAAGAGCATAGGACTGAGACTAGTGTATTGAGATGAATTGAAAAATGGTTGGCAGACAGAAAACAAAGAGTAGGAATAAATAGGTCTCTTTCCAAATTGCAGGAAGCGACTCGTGGCAGATCGGTGGGCCCCATTCACGGGCCAGCCACCGTGGGCCCCCCAGGGTCGCATCCCCCCGCGCCACCCCCCCCCCCGAGGACCACTCCCGCCGACTTACCTGCAGGTCCCACCGTGTGGGACCATGCGTAACCCACGCCATTGGGACTGACCAAAAATGGACAGCCGCCCAGCCCATCAGGACCCGGAGAATTGCCGGGGGGGGGGCCGCTGCCAACGGCCCCTGACCGGCGTGGCGTGAATCCCGCCCCCGCCCGAAAAACGCCGCCGGAGAATATGGCAGCCGGCGTGGGGGCAACGGGGCAGGATTCGCGCCGCAGCCCCGGGACTTAAAAAGTCTAAAGATGAACATGAAACCATAGTCAATTGTCAGTAAAAATCTATCTTGTTCACTAATGTCCTTTAGGGAAGGAAATCTGCCGTGCCTCTTGATTAATAAGGGGATCAGGGGTTATGGGGAGAAGGCAGGAGATTGGCGATAAGAAAAATATTAGCCATGATTGAATGACGGAGCAGACTCGATGGGCCAAGTGGCCTATTTCTGCTCCTATGTCTTATGGTCTTATGGACAAAGTGACACCTGGATCTGCGGGGAGCCTTTCCTGCTTACAAGGTTCAGCTTGCCAGCCGGAAACCACTCACAGTGCTGCCTCAGCAGGAGAAACTCCCCGAGACCAAATAAAAACGGCAAACTGTTGTTGAACAGCAGAATGTTTCTCGGCAGCTGCTAAAACCCACTCAAAACTAAGCATAGAAATGTTTTTGTTGCATCTCACCCTGTATGTTTTCAAGAAGGAGTTCAAGTGGATATAGCTCTTGGGGCTAAAGGAATCAAAGGATATGGGGGGGAAAGCGAGAACAGGTTACTGAGTTGGATGATCAGCCACGATCATAATGAATGGTGGAGCAGGTTTGAAGGGCCGAATGGCCTCCTCCTGCTCTTATTTTCTATGTAACTATGTGAAAATAATGAGGAAGCAATACTAGAATACACAGGATTGTGAACTACCGCATTAATTCATCCAAAGTATGAAATGGAAAGAAAATGTTAGAACATGTGTGTAAGAAATTGAACATTCTTTCTTGATTGTCAATAAATGATGTCAGATGGGTCGTTCCACTATTCTGACAAATCGAAGCACAGGCCTTTGACATTGAGTGAAAAATAGTGTTGGGAGTCTGAATGCTGTTTGCTATTTTACACTGTACGAATAAAGAGGCTGGAAAACACGATATATATTGCTAATTAACATACCTCTGCATCTTTAGAGTAACTTAGTATTTGGGGTCCACTAATGATGTTTAATCTATCTCTCATGGTGGCAAGCATAAAAATGTTCAAAGTACATAATTTCAAAGCAATTATTCAGAGAAAGAACTATTCAGAGTCCTTGCCATCGATGTGGCCTGTACCAAAACATGCCTGTCTGCAGAGTCAAGCATTTTCATTGTCTTTGTTTGGAATATGGAACGTCCGGTTAGAGCAAACCACAACACCCATGGCTAGAAGTGACTGCACAAATAGAGACAAAGAATATTTGGCAGAGATCTAAACCAGTGAACTCTGAAGGCTGCTGATGAAGGAATTATTCTATCATGCATCATGGGTTTCCTTTTCTGATTTTGTGCCTCTCCCAGGAGATTACAATGCTGCTCAGAGTGGGGGAGTGTCTAATCATCATGCTACAGGCATCATGAATATGGGTCAGGCTTGACAGATCAGCAAGTCCTGCTGAGACCACGGGGCTAAAGTGGTGCGGAAGGAAAAAGTGGTGTGGAAGGATAAACAGTCACCGTAATGAAAAAAAGCAATGCTGATTGGAATTAAATGGAAGGTAATCATAATCAATCTGAGGAAGGGGACATGCAGAGTTCATGTTACCAATATAGACAAATACTAAAAGAGGAGAGGGAACCCTCTGTTGCCAAGTGAATTGTCAGTGGGAAGATGGCACTCAATTACGTTAAAGCATCTTTGAAGAAAGTAGAAAAGGGACAGGGGCATGATGTCAACCCAAGAGGTCGAAGGAATACAATACAATGAGCCAAAAAACCCTATCTCCTGCAATGGTTGGTGCTTTTCACAGGATTTTGCAAGTTTACAACACAGAAATTGATCTATGCCAGTGTTTATGCTTCCAGTGAGCCTCCTCCCACTCAATGTCCCATCAGTAGGCTCTGCTATTCCATGTTCCCTCCCCATTTAGATGCTCCTTTAATTGCCAGCCTGAACATACCATCCAACTATCCAGTGTAGATCATTAATAGTCTCAATAATGAAAAATCAATAGCCCCTACTGGGTAGTTTGGATCGGTAGAGTTCTCTCGGGGATCTGTCTTGGAACACCAATATTTATCAATGTTTTGATGAAGTTATTATGAGCAAAATGTTAAGATTTGGAAGCAGCTTTGTGGTTTGTGGGAACACAATATATTTTTATGGGGGCATTGGGGAAAGAGATCTGAGGCATTAAGCAACTTAATAAATGAATAACAAACAGCATTTATATTGGAAAATGCAAGATACATCGGAATTAAACTGGAGGAAATAGCTGACAACATTAATTCACAAATATACCAGTAAACCAAATGCAGCAAAGAAAAGATTTAGGTATCCGTACCGATATGGCAATAATTACCAAGACCATTGCTGTGTGCAGATGTCCCAAGGGAGCTTCAGTGATATTTTACATGCCACCAATGGTATATTTGAAGATCTTGTCTAGTATTGGAAACTGGGTTTTCAAGAAAAGAGGCAGACAAGAGAGAGGGATCAAAGAAGAGCCACAAGGATGGTGCAATGTCTTAATGTCTTAAATCAGTGAACCGCGAAAAGAGGCTCCAGCAGCTAAATCTGTTCTAACTGGGGAAGTCGGAATCAGTGGGGTGGATGGGCTTTTATGTTGAACCAGGAAATGAGAGCTGGAGGATATTATTATTATCCAAGGAATCTGCAAACTGTATCTAATTGCAACCTAGCGTGTTTAAAGCAGATTCAGCCAAAATGCTTTCAAAAGTGAGCCACTCATGATTCAGATGGCATACGGGGGACATAATTCTCTTGTTGAGGCAGGAGAAACAGGAATGTTTTGTTTCGGGGGTGAGGGATGAAAATGGAATCATGCAAGCTAAAGTGGTTAATTTGTCAATTCTTATTCCTACCATTTTTGGTGCGATAATTTTTTTCCCCAATATTGTGCCTAGCAATTTTATCAGGTTTTTGTTATCCCTCTTTGTACTTTTTGAATTTTAATGAGGAAATTGTTCACCTCAAAATCATTTTTGATGAATTCTTGAGAAGAAATGGAAGTAATATTAATAATGATGAATGAGCCTATTTAGTCACCTATAATTCACGTACAGCTAGATCTCTTTAACAAATTAAAGTGAAGAAATCACCTAACTGGGGGAAACCTGATGCTTGATTTCCTCTTTTCCCAGTTAAATGTGATTTTAGAATTCTGTCTGCATTTGGTATTTTAAAATGGTCAGGTTTGCTTTGCAAATTTGACTGCATTTCAAATTAGATCAGGAAGTGGGATGGAGCTTAAATGGCAGAATCATTTTACAGTTTCTATGGGGATAATGGTAACGTGTGAAAAGAAAAGCAAAAAGGTCTTTGTCCAGGCTAATTCTTTATGTAACTGATAAAGCTTTTCTAGTTTAATTTGACTATTAATACCCTTGCCACATCCACCTTCATCAATAGTATTCTGCAAATGCTATTGTGTTGATTCGTATTTTTTTTCCAGAAATATCCTCTGCAGTTAAAATAGTTTCATGTTTTCTCTCTTTGTTTGCTTATCTTTTATATTTGCAGGCAGTTATTAATGTGATGCCTTTCAGTTGTGTGGCTTGTTTATCAGTATAGCTAATTAATTTTGGTACTTTAATGCAGCTCTTGAGAGCTATTACGTTCAGAACGTTACAAGTAAAGAGGGAATCCAATTTACACCTACAAAGAAGTGGCAGCCCTGAAATTACAGAGTCGAAGCATTAAACTGACACAAAAGCTCCATTCATATAGAGCAAAATGGTGTCACTCTATACGACTTCAGTTTGTTTCACTTAACACAAGGTCTGCATTTTTCCACACTCGCAGAGCAATAGAAAAGTATTGGACCACGCAGGTACTTTGGACAGATGCCAGTGGGGTGAATACATCGCCACACTAGCGGTCCTGTTACTCAGAACCGCTTAGCACGCAATCAAAGAGGGACCACGGAGTGAGTCAAAGCCAATTTTAAGTATCGTTTACACTGCATTCATCTGGGTAACCTTCATTCTGGAGTAAAGCTAGGTTGCTTGCTCGCTATTTGTATTAGGGATGAAATCACTCCGGATAACTTCAGGGAAGTGTAATAAACTGGAACGCAATGTAAAAAGGATTTGGAAGGACGGGAAACAGGTTTGGATTCGTGAAACTGAAGCCTCTTAACGGAAATTCAAATCCAACGAAGGCGGGTTCCATGGTCAAAATGTGCAACTGAACTACAACAGACAACTGAGGTTATCTCTTTCTTTTTTGGAATTGGCACCAGTTATTATTAATTTTTCTCAGGCCAGGAGGATCAGAAGTGTTCCTTGAGGTGGCAGAAAAATCATCTAGGCCCTTGCTGATGAATACCTGCTCCATTTCTTTGGGGGCTGGGCTGAACTCTGGGCTGCCCGATATTGCGTCGGGTCCAGAGAACGTAGGCTGCTCTAGGGCAGCCATTTTCAACCAGCAGTGTATTGTGATTAAATTAGGGAGCATTTAGAAAATGCACGGATTAATCAAGGGCAGCCAATATAAAATTGTTAAAAGGCAAGTAACCTTTCACAAATTTAATAGAGGTCTTTCTTTTTGAAGAAATGACTGAATGAATAAATCAATCAAGGGAATCCTATCAATGTATGGATTTTCAAAAGTCAGTGATAAAGTATCTCACAGGAGGCTTCCTGGAAAATTTCAAATTGAGGAAATTAGATAAAATGCAGCAGCATGGATAGAACGTTGGTTGCCAAAGAGTGGTGAACAGAGATAGAATAAATGAGCATTGCTTGGAACTGATAGATCCTGTTGTGATATGTCTCTGGGATAACATAGGCTGCAACTGGATGCAGCTTTAACCAAAAGATACTCCAGACCTTGAAGTTAGTTCAATCTGATTCATTGGACCAGTAGCACAGTTCTCTATGAGTTCGACTCTCTGCTAACCTAAGTGTGGTTACTCTGCCTGACTGAACCAGACTAGCTCTTCGCCACGTGCTGGAGGTGTGATACTGTACATACACCCTGACTCACTCTGTAGATGTTCATCAGTGGAAAGAGGTGGAGTGTGAGTGCCTCGTGCCTTTTATAGTGAGATACCACCCCTGAGTGTCCTGCTTGCTCATTGGTCATGTCCTGTTCTCTGTGTTCATTAGCTGCCTGTCTGTATATCATTATCTGCATGTCTGCATATCATGTCAGATCCCACTATGATTTCTGCCATGGAGATGATTTGAACTTGAACTAGGAAAACACAATTTCTAAATTTACCGACAATACAAAAGTAGGAATTTTAGCAAACAGCAAGGAACACTATATAAGCAACCAGAGGACACAGATTGATGGATTATGCAAACAGGTGGCAGATGCAATTTGCTATGGAATAATGTGAGGTAAATACATCATCGGAGAGGAACAAGAAATTGGATTATACACTTCAATGGAAAACACTGCAGGTGTTGGTGAAAACCAAGGTGCACAGATAAGTGCAAGTGGAAGTAAATAGGCCACAAAATATCTAACAGTTTGGGTTTTATAAATGGAGCATAGAGTGCAAGGGTAAAGAAGTGATGATATACTGAGAGAAAACATTGATTAGGCTACAGTGAGATTACGCAGTGTATTTATAAAGAGTTTTGATAGAGTGAATATATAAAAGTCATTTCCTTTGTTGGGGAGGCAGTGGTGAAATGTCATTAATTTAAAATTATCATGGAGACGATATGATAGATAAGTTAAGAGAAATTTCTTTACAGAGGATGGTTGGAGCATGGAATATTTTGCCACAGGCATTGGCTGAAGCAGAGATCATGGGCGTCATTCTCCGACCCCCCAGCGGGTCGGAGAATGGCCGTTGGCCGCCGTGAATCCCGCCCCCGCCGGTTGCCGAAGTCTCCGAAGGGAGAAAAGACGGCGGGGCGTTAATGGCGCCGCAGGCGTCAGAGAATGGCACAGGTGTGCGCAAGGCAGCCGATTTTGGGCCTGCCGATATTCTCCCGTCCGGATGGGCCAAAGTCCCGTCGACGTGATGACCGGTCACGTCGACGTAAATCAAACCTCCTTTTAATCGGCGTCAACCTGTGCTCCAGGTTCACGCCGACCAGCGTGGAGGTGAGTGACGGCCTGGGGGGTTGGCCGCTGGGCAGGCGATGGCGTGGCCGCAGTCTGAATGTGTGGGGAGAGGTGTGTCTAGGGTTGTGTGTGTGTGTGTGCGGCGGTGGGGGGTGGTTAGAGTGGGCTGGGCTCCGGGGGAGTGCCGGGAGGGGGGGTCAGTGTCGGGGAGGAGGATGGGGGGTCCGTGCCGGGGAAGGGGATGGGGGGGGGGTCCGTGCCGGGGAGGGGGATCGGGAGGGGGGTCCGTGCCGGGGAGGGGGACGGGGGGGGGGGCCCATGCCGGGGAGGGGGATAGGGGGCCCGTGCCGGGGAGGGGGATGGGGGGGAGGTCCGTGCCGGGGAGGGGGATGGGGGGGTCCGTGTCGGGGAGGGGGATGGGGGGGGGGGGCCGTGCCGGGGATGGGGGGGTTCCGTGCCGATGGGGAGTCCGTGCCGGGGAGGGGGATGGGGGGCCTGTGCCGGGGAGGGGGATGGGGGGGTCCGTGCCGGGGAGGGGGATGGGGGGCCCGTGCCGGGGAGGGGGATGGGGGGTCCGTGCCGGGGAGGGTGATGGGGGGGGGGGTCCGTGCCGGGGAGGAGGATGGGGGGTCCGTGCCAGGGAGGGGGATGGGGGGGGGTCCGTGCCGGGGAGGGGGATGGGGGGGCCCGTGCCGGGGAAGGGGATGGGTGGCCCGTGCCAGGGAGGGGTATGGGGGGGGTGGGGTCCGTGCCGGGGAGGGGGATCGGGAGGGGGGTCCGTGCCGGGGAGGGGGACGGGGGGGGGGCCCATGCCGGGGAGGGGGATAGGGGGCCCGTGCCGGGGAGGGGGATGCGAGGGCAAGTGAGTTGGTCCAGCTGGCCAGGTGCCAGCCTCCAACAGTTGGACCCATGCGGTCCATGCCACCTGGCTGGGGGGAGGAGGGGATATGGGCAATGATGACATGTCGTCGTTCCCCACCCCCCCCCCCCCCAACCAGGCCGTCATATTTTCCGATCATCCAGCGATGTTGGCCGCCGTGCCGCTAATGTCTATGTTGCCCTGGATGAGGAGGAGGATGAGGAGCGTGCCAGAGAGGCGGCGCAGGCTGCCGCAGAGGGGCAGGCGGCAGCCGCCCAGGCTGGAGGGACACCTGACCGACAGGACGAGGAGGGGGAGGAGGACATCGCGGCCCCACGGCAACGGAGGCACCCGAGGGCGCCCCGTGTGTACCGGCCCCTGCAGTCATACCAGGACCTCACAGACAGGGAATGCAGGAGGAGACTCCGGATGAGGTGGGAAACCGTGGCACACATCTGCCACCTGCTGGCACACCTGTCACCGCGTGGCACTGGCGGGGGACACCCTCTCCCCGTGTCCGTCAAGGTTACGGTGGCCCTGAACTTTTATGCAACGGGGTCATTCCAGGCACCGAGTGGGGACCTGTCCGGCATATCGCAGACATCGGTGCATCGGTGCATCCGGGCAGTGACAGATGCCCTATATGCCATGGCGCACCGCTACATCCGCTTCCCTGTGGACCGGGCCAGCCAAGATGCCCGGGCCGTGGGCTTCTCTGCCGTGGCCGGGTTCCCCATGGTCCAGGGCGCGATTGATGGGATGCACGTCGCCGTGCGGCCACCTGCAGATAACAGGGCCGTGTTCACCAATAGGAAGGGGACCTATTCGATGAACATACAGGTGGTCTGCGACCACCGCATGATGATCCTGCACATCTGCGCCCGTTACCCAGGCAGTGTACACAACTCATACGTGTTGTCGCGGTCATCCATCCCCGGCATGTACGAGGGACGCCATCCCCGGCTGAGGGGCTGGTTGCTGGGCGACAGGGGCTACCCATTGCGATTGTGGCTGATGACGCCTATACGGAGGCCACGCAATGAGGCGGAGAACCGCTACAATGATGCCTATGTAGCGACAAGGGGAGTGATAGAGAGGTGCTTTGGTGTGCTGAAGATGCGTTTCAGGTGCCTGGACCTCTCTGGGGGCGCCCTCCAGTATCGGTCAGATAGGGTCGGCCGCATCATTGTGGTGTGCTGCGTCCTGCACAACATAGCCCAACAGAGGGGCGATGTGCCGCAGGCAGAGGAGGGCGGAGTGGAGGAGCAGCAGGAAGAGGCGCAGTCCTCCCCAGATGAGGGGGGTGGGGGAAATGGTCAGGGCAGACGGGCTAGACACAGGTGGGTGGCTGTCCACCGTTACTGGCTGGCCCAGCGGGCACGGGACAGGCTGATAGCCGCCCGCTTCACTGACTAGATGGGCGTGGGAATCGGGTAGTATGGCCACAGACCGCACACCATGGCAACAGCCGACCACCCACACCCCCCACCCATCCACCCACCCAGCACCCTCACCCCCCTCCCCAACCCCACCCACCCCACCCGCATGCACACCACCCCCCCCATTGCCGATCCACCTGCGGCACAATGGCCGGGCTCACACAGTTGCGGGTGGACGCGTGTCTATTACAGGCCATGGAGGATGATGACAACCCGCCCTGCGATGAGCTCCTGGCTCCATGTCTGACACATGGCCACAGTACCACCATCCACCCGGACCATCCCTGCATGCGGCTGTTACACTGCAGCGCACGGTCCCGTCCTCTGCCCGGGGGGATGTTGATGGCGGCCCAGGGGGAAGGGGGCAGACCCACCTGGGGCTGAGGTAAGACCACCCCTCACACACACTTGCGCTCAACGTACATGACACCCCCGCACGCTTTGGACAGAGCACAAAGGCAGCTTCTGTAGGTGTAACATTGACTTTAATAACCAAAGGAGTTCATGCACGTGCCCTAGCCCCATCTGTGCCCTGCACCCGTGCCAACTTACTCAGTGTCTAATTGTTTGGCCTTACGGGCCCTTTGACTACGTCTACGTGGTTCCCCAGACGGTACAGCAGAACTGGAGGTGGACTCCTGTGATTCCTGCCCTCTGACACGGGATCGCTTTGGCGGCCGTTTCCTGGGGCGTCCTGGCCTAGATGGGCCAGGCTGCGGCCCGGGCGACTGGGATGGCAAGCTGCCAGCCTGTCCTGCCCGTTGCCCACCCGATGCACCTGGGACGGAAGGGGGGGAGTCCGAGGTGTCGCGGTGTTCCGGGACCTCCCCTACAGGGGGACCCGGGACGGACCACACCACCTCCTCCTCCCTCGGGGTGCCCGATGGCCCCCAGGCCTCTACATGGGTGGGGGATGCGAACGGACTGGCCATCCGACACCCCCCCGACATCTGACGCTGCCAGTCCTGGAGGCCCGTGCTGGTATCGACAGGGGTCTGCAGGTTTGCAGCCATGGAGCCCAGGGGATTGGCAAACCCTGTCTGTGACTGTGCGACGCCGGCTCGCACATGGCCAATGGCGCCGATGCCTTCAGCGATGGCCTGCTGAGACTGGGCCATGGACTGCTGAGACTGGGCTATGGCCTGCTGAGACTGGGCTATGGCCTGCAGAGACTGGGCTATGGCCTGCTGAGACTGGGCCATGGCCTGCAGAGACTGGGCCATGGCGTTGAGCGCCTCTGCCATCTGGCGCTGGCACTGGCTCATGGCCTCCTGTGAGAGGGCAGCCATGTCCTGGGCCACAGACGCCGCCTGCACGGAAAGCCCCAGGCCTCGCAAACCGTTCCCCATGTCTGACACCGTCGCACCCATTGCCTCCACCGCGGACGCCACCCGTGCGGTGTCGGCCTGGGTGGCACGTATGACCGGCACCACTCCCAGCTCCTGGACGCGGGTGGACTCCTCCACCTGCGACTGCAGCCGCCGCAAGCCGGCCGTCACCCTCTTCGCTCGTCTCCGGGTCGGTGGTTGCATCGGATCTATGTGTGGGTGTGGAAACCCCAGGAACCCGGGATCCATCTGGGCGGCAAATGTTCGCTTGGGCTGGGCTGCCCTCCGACCGCCCGGCCCCTCTGCTGCTCCTACCTCCACCTGCTGTACCGGGACGGCTGTGTTGTGCGCACCAGTGAGTGTACCAGACGCCTCATCACTAAAGTGCCCAACCGAGGTGAGTGTTTCTGCGATGGTGGAGGGTGTTGGTGACAGCAATGGCGTTGTGTCGTGCTCTTCGTCCCACTCTGAGTCCATGGCACTTTGGGGTGGGGGTTCGTCTCCACCCATCCACTCTGAGTCACTGTCCGGTATTTCGTCTTCCTGGGTAGTGCTGTCCCGGGTAGGGGTGTCCCGGGTAGGGGTGTCCTGGGTAGGAGTGTCCTGGGTCGTGATGTCCTGGCTCGGCTGTGACGGTGGCCTGTGACTGCCCCTCTCGTCGCTGGGTGGCACACGCCTGTGTCGTCGCACCCGCACGTGACGGGGGCGTCGTCTCCCTGTTGCTCCAGGTCTCTCCGTCTCCCGTGGTCTCCAAGGGACATCCTGCAGGCGTCGCATGCCGGAGGGTCCGGGTCTCTCCGTCTCCCATGGTGTGCGAGGGGCATCCTGCGGGCGTCGCATGCCGGAGGGTCCGGGTCTCTCCGTCTCCCGTGGTGTGCGAGGGGCATCCTGCGGGCATCGCATGCTGGAGGGTCCGGGTCTCTCCGTCTCCCGTGGTGTGCGAGGGGCATCCTGCAGGCATCGCATTCCGGAGGGTCCGGGTCTCTCCGTCTCCCGTGGCCTCCGAGGGGCATCCTGCGGGCAGTCTGCATCTGCGGGGATGGGTGCCTCGACGTTTGCTCCTGCGATACACAATGAAGCATGCATGGTTAGACACGCAGGCAGTGATCAGGTGATATGGGGGAGGGGGGATATAGGGGAGGGGGGATATGGGGACGGGCTGTCGGTGGCTCACTCGCTAGTACGCCCCTGACCTCTGCATCAGCAACCTCCCGGTCCTCAGGTCCGCCAGCCAGTTCCAGGGCCCTTTCCTCGTGTTCGGTCAGTGGCCTCTCATCAGCGGGGCCTCCTCCAGTCCTCACATGCTCCCTGGTGTTGTGTGCACGCTTCTACTGTGGCCGGGCGGGGGGGGGGGGGTGGGGGGCTGGCAGGGGTAAAAGGCAACAGTGTTAGCCAGGTATATGAATGCACGCCATCGGTTGCGCGTGTATTGCAGAGGTTAAGGTTAGGGCTGGATTCACTTGGGGATATGGGGGAGGGGGGATATGGGGGAGGGGGGATATGGAGGAGGGGGGATATGGGGGAGGGGTGATATGGGGGATATGGGGGAGGGGGGATATGGGGGAGGGGGGATATGGGGGGGATATGGGGGAGGGGGATATGGGGGATATGGGGGAGGGGGATATGGGGGAGGGGGATATGGGGGAGGGGGGATATGGGGGAGGGGGATATGAGGAGGGGGATATGGGGGATATGGGGAGGGGGGATATGGGGGAGGGAGGATATGGGGGAGGGGGAATATGGGGGAGGGGGGATATGGGGGAGGGGGGATATGGGGGAGGGGGAGATGGGGGAGGGGGAATATGGGGGAGGGGGGATATGGGGGAGGGGGGATATGGGGAGGGGGGATATGGGGAGGGGGGATATGGGGGAGGGGGGATATGGGGGATGGGGGATATGGATATCGGGCGGGGGGGGGGGAGGCTCACCCTGCCTGCTCTGACGAGGTCGTTCACCTTCTTGTGGCACTGGGTGCCTGTCCGTGGTGTCGGGGCCACAGCGGTGACGGCCTCTGCCACCTCCCTCCACAGACGCCGGCTGTGGCGTGGGGCAACTCTACGGCCGTGCCCAGGTTACAGGGCCTCCCTTCTCTGCTCCACTGCGTCCAGGAGCGCCTCCACATCCCGTGACTGGAACCTCGGGGCTGAGCGGCGGCCGGCCATCTGGTAGGGTGTTCCGGTCGGGTGGGGGGGAGCAGCGCGTCGTTATGAGCCGTCACGCCGTGCGGCGTGTATGACGCTGCACGGCGTGAACCACGTGAGCAAGCGCGGATCCCGTCACTTCGCTGCTAGCCCATTTCGGGCCGGAGACTTCGCGACGATTTTTGCGGCGTGACGCAAGTCGGATTTGCGCCGTTTTTTGCGCCGATCGGCGGACATTGCGCCGATAACGGAGAATTTCGCCCCATTGCTCAGTGAAAATTGGTAAATAATTGAAGCAGAGAAAGGTACAAGTATGGGGAGAAAACCACATGGCAATGGGGATCAGTTTTGGCTTGCTTTAGCGCAGCATTGGAACCGATACAATGGAGCAATGAACCGATACAATGGAGCAATGATACAATGAACTGTACACATCAATGGCTCGTGGACCAGTTAAACAGTAAACGAAAACTGCACTGACGATGCCTTTAAAACACCGAAATGCATTTGTTCAATCTAATTTTCTCCAGGTGCTGTGAGGAGTGAGTTAACTCAAACATTACTTTCCACACCATTTTTCTTTATAAATCCTACATTTTTTAAACGTGCAATGCATTTAAATTAAGAGAATAAGACTTCAAAGCTGAAGAATTTATTTTACAACTCTGTAAAAAAAGAAGTGTAAATTTTAAAATGAATTTAACAGAACAGACAGTCAATTAACATTGAATATAACATATTCTTTTGAATAATATGTGGCAGATAATGGAGCTTACTTCAATAATTCTAACTCCATTTTGTGGCATGAAACATTGTCCCCTGAAGTCACCTCCATGATACCCCTCACCCGATCACCATAACAAGTTTATAGCTAATTTACAAATGTGACCACTAGTGTTTCTGTTTAACTTGAGAAGCTTTACAGGTTCATAAGGGTCCTTTGGCTCATTTTACAACAACACCAGAGACATACTTACTATAGGTGAACTAATTATTACACTGGCTAAGCAATAATATTGTTTGTTACACCCTTGGGCTAGAATCCTGTGACGCGACTGGCTAAAATAACATCAGTTAAATGGCATAAAACAGCTTCACCTGCTAGCTCGCTTCAAGCAGGCAATATCTTACGTTGGATCAAACGGCAGTGCAGCACATGGTTACTGCCATTTGACACCACCCATCTAGTTTTCCGTTAATATGGTATGTTATATCTGGAAGTGAATCTGGAGTTGATTTAGCTCTGAAGAGAGAAAAAAAAACTTTGTGATAAAAGTCCTGAAGTTTGAACCCTGCAGTAAAGTTTCACCTTGATAAACAACCTTTTGCTAAGACAGGCTTTCCCTTTTGAGGCCCAGCATGGTTTGTGATGCTCAGTCTCGAGTGCGTACCTATGTGAGCTGAATCAGTATGCAAACAACCAAACAAATCACGACTGCAAGAAATGATGAAAGTTGAATTTAATTTCTCTTTGACAAACTGTTTAAAAATGATCAACAGTTAGTCGATCAAAGGTTTGCCCATTTAAGTTTCCACAAAAAGTGTAAATTCTTACACAGCAACACAAATGGTAGAAAACCTAATGATTAAAATCATCCCAAAAACTATCAAGACTATTGACACAAGAGTTTGTCTTTAGAATTTGCACTGCTTGTTGTTGATATGAATTAGGAGCAGGAGTCGGCCACTCGGCCCTTCGAGCCTGTTCCGCCATTTAATGAGAACGTGGCTGATCTGTTTGTAACCTCAAACCCTCATTCCTGCTGAAATCTTTCACCCCTTTGTTAATCAAGAATCTATTTAGCTCTGCCTTAAAAATATGCAAAGACTCTTCTTCCACTACCTTTTCAGGAAAAGAGTTCCAGAGACACTCAGAGAAAAAAATTCTCCTCATCTCTCTCTTAAATGAGCGATGCCTTATTTTTGAAAAGTGACCCCTACTTCTATATTCCCTGACAAGAGGAACCATCCTCTCCACTTCTACCCTGTCAATACCCCTCAGGATCCTAAAGGTTTCGATCAAGTCACCTCTTACTCTTCTAAATTCCAGTGGAGACAAGCCTAACCTCTCCAAGCTTCCCCATAAGACACGCCACTTTTTCCCGGTAGTGGTCTCAAACCTTCCCTGAACTGCTTCTAACATTTACATTTTCCGAGGATATAATTGGAGGCGAAATACTTTTTACAATGAGACAAACAGACAGACTTCAATAGTTTATGTGAGCTCGGTACATTCCTATATTATGCAAAAATACTTGCATAAACACTCAAGCTTTCTTATCCTGATATTTCTCCACTCGTTCACTGAGTTGCATACCAGTATCTGCATCTACTCCACCACTTCCTTATTTATTTTTTGACCCTTTTGCCTTCACTCCTTTATTCCGGTCCTTGCTTCTGACCAATTAGCAAGGACAGGTTCTCAGTAAACTAAAGCCGGAATTCTCTGGCCATTTGTTGGCGGCGGGATTCACTGGTCCCGCTGGCAGCACACCCCAGCCCATGGGTTTCCCGATGACGTAGTGTGGCGTCAATGGGAATTCCCATTGACAGCAACAGGAGCAAAGAATTCCGCCACCAGTGAATGGAGCACCGCCTCCTGCCGGCGAGAAACATGCGGCTGGGAGGGGGAGAATCCTGCCCATCTTGTCACATATCTCTAGAGCCAATTGAACTTTGAAGCAGGACCTTGGGACCTTGGAGGTTTCAGATGTATGAACCACATCCCTGTATGTTTTGGAGACTTGGACAACCAACAACAGGCATCTCGAAGCACTGAAGAAGTATCACAAGTGGTGCCTTAACAAGATCCTCTAAATCCATTGCCCAGCAACGAGGTGCAAACTGTTCAAAACTAATTCCTCTGGGCAGGACATGTCATTCATATATGTGACACCAGACCCCTGAAGCGACTGTTCTACTTGGAACTTGATCGATCAGGAACCGCCCAGGTAGACATCGGAAATGCTTTAGGGATGTCCCCGAAGCATTCATGAAGGGGTCAAACATTTCTACCGTCACCTGGGAGTCCCTGGCTTTTGACTGACCAAAATGGAGAAGCTTCGTTCAGGAACATACAGAGATAAAGCCGAGGCATCAGAGAGCACAGCAACGTCCAAACATGATCTACCCAACTCTTCTAGCACCACCTGTGTCACATGTGTCAGGTTCTGTAGATCACACATTGGACTTAACAGCCACCTTAGAATCCAAGTTGTCTTTGATCACAAGGGACTGCCTAAGAAGAAGCTCAATGTTCTTTTTTTTTATTAAGGGGCAATTTAGTGCGGCCAATCCACCTACACTGCACATCTTTTGGGTTGTGGGGGCGAAACCCATGCAAACACGGGGAGAATATGCAAACTCCACACAGACAGTGATCCAGAGCCGGGATCGAACCTGGAACCACGGCGTCGTGAGGCAGCAATGCTAACCACTGCACCACCGTGCTGCCCCCTGATATTCTTTTTACACAGGTTCGCAGTCAATTCTATCTGTGTAACAACAGTGATTATGCTTCAGAAGTACTTCCTTGGCTGCTGTTTCAATTATAAAGTTTAAAAAATAATATTTTGGTACTGTGTCTTTAAATTTAGGGTAATACGAAGGGGTCTTATGGTCTGTTCTGAAGTCTACCAACAGCAAGATTGGGTAGCTTTGACAAAGAATCATCCAGACTCAAAACTTTAGCTCCCTTCTCTCTCCACAGACGCTGTCAGACCTGCTGAGATTGTCCAGTATTTTCTGTTTTTGTTTCAGATTCCAGCATCTGCAGTAGCTTGCTTTTATTTTAAGCTTGGGTGGTTAATTGGCTGTTAAGTAACCGCTAATTTGCATTACCTATGCTAAATTGCTTCAGATTCAAGGTAAAAAGAGAAATATTTTATAGATTAGAAAGACTAAAAACCAGCAGGAATTTAATGAAACATTTTTTAAAGCTAATTAAATAAAATAGAACTGCAGGGCCGGGCGATGTGTTGTACCTGCATGATGTGGGAACTGGTGGACCCAATTGTGGTTCATAGAGAACACATCTGCAGCAAGTGTTGGTTGCTTGATGAACTTCAGCTCAGAGTTGATTAGCTGGAGCCTGGGGGCAGAAGGGTTCAGTTGTATGGAAAATTAAAAAACAAAAGTTAAAAGAGAAGGTGAGAGTGCAGGTTAATGATGGGGACTTTAAATGAGTTAATAGGGGAATCAGGGGTTACAGGGAGAAGGCAGCAGAATGGGGTGAGAAACATATCAGCCATGGACAAACATGATCGGTCAAACAGCCTAATTCTGCTCCTATGTCTAATGGTTTGATTTCTGGAGATTAAATGGTGCCTGGATTGTTTTCCTGGGAAGACTGCAAGGTGTTGGAGATAATGACAGCAGCCTGTTTGCTAATAATGGGTAAACTGTGAGGTTTTAATGTCCTAAAAAAGTGTTGAGAAGTGTTGGGCTATAAACATTAATGCTTTTAAATCTCCATTTATTTCCAAGATGAAAGAGAGTTGGGTTTTCAATGACAGCTAATTAGCAGTTCTACCTGGATACAGGGCCCACCTGATTCACATTGTCATTAAAATTAACATTGAGAGGGGAAAGATTTCTAAGATATGCCTGAAAGCTCACAGATAGTTAGCCTGCCAGGGTGGGGGAGACCGAGAGCAGCTAGATATTGAATGTTTCTGTGGGTCACCGTGCAGTGATGTAAATGGAAGGTCAGGCTTTGGAAATTTCTGGCATATTAAAATGAGGTTGGAAGATTTGCTGAACTTTAGCTAGTGGACAGGTCTTCAGGAAACATCGCAACATGAAAAATTGTTCTAGTGTTAAAAGTTTCCAGGCTAGGAAAATAAAACATTGGAAGAAAACTCTTGGGAGCTAAAAATCATTTTGGTCTGATTTCAGGAGAATTGAATGCCTACTTAAGGACAATGTAATGTATACCTGTGAAGTGTTGTCAGTTGTGATAAAAAAGTGGGTGGTATTCAGTTCTGAGGTTTATCAGTTGCCTACAAAGATAGTCTTAGGGGCTGGTTTAGCACAGTGGGCTAAATAGCTGGCTTGCAATGCAGAGCAATGCTAGCAGCGTGGGTTTAATTCCCGTACCAGCCTCCCCGAACAGGTGCTGGAATGTGGCGACTAGGGGCTTTTCACAGTAACTTCTTTGAAGCCTACTTGTGACAATAAGCGATTATTATTATTAGATTCTTTAGTCTTTTGTTACAGTAACAATCTTAACATGTGAAACTTTGTTGGATCATTTTTTCAAACTATTAACTGGATGCAATTTGAAGTGAAACACTTTGACATGTTCAGAGGATGAAGAAGTTAGAAAAGGACCAAGTCTGCATTTAGACAGCACCTTTTGTGACATTAGGCTAAACATGTCACAGCCAATTAAGCACTTTCGAAGTATAGACAACGTCGTAATGTATGGAAGTACGGCAGCCAATCTGCATAAAGCAAAGACACACAATCAGCAGTACCGTAGATGACTATAAAATAAAGTAAAGTTTACTGGAACCTCACTGAACCATTCAGCAACTATATATAGTGTTGATCATTTTGGCAGGAAGAATAAAAAGGCAGCCTGTTACTTAAACGGAAAAGGGCTGCAGAATTCCGAGGTGTAGACAGATCTAGATGTTCTAGCGCATGAGTCAAAAAAGGTTAGTATGCAGGTCCAGCAAGTAATTAAGAAGTCAAATCAAATAATGTCCTTATTTGAGGAATTAAATATTAAAGTAAGAACGTTAAACTTCAGTTGTACTGAGCATTGTTAAGACCACATCTCATTTAAGAAAGGATGTAAATGCTATGGAGGCGGTTCAGCAGAGGTTTATTGGATTGATACATGGAATTAATGGGTTATCTTCTGAGGATAGATGAGACAAATTGGACCCGTTTTCACTAGAGTTTAGAAGAATTATAGAATCATAGAATCCCCACAGAGCAGGAGGATGCCATTTGGCCCATTGAGTCTGCTCGACCTTCTGAAAGATCACTCCACCCCGCCCTATCCCAATAACCCCTTAACGTAACATATACATCTTAGGACACAAAGGCGCAATTTAACATGGCCAGTCCACCTAACCTGCACATCTTTAGACTGTGGAAGAAAAGAGCGAGGGGTGACTTGATTGGTGCATATAAGAACCTGGAAGATATTGGCATAGTGGATGTTGAAAGGATGTTTCCACTTGTGAGTGTGTCTAGAACTAGGGGGAACTGCGCTTTGAAATGGTCGGTCACCCTTTTAGGACAGGGATGAGGAGAACTGTTTTCTCTCAGAGGGTTGTACGACTTTGGAATTCTCTGCCTCAGAAGGTGGTGGAGGTGGGGGATCATTGAATATTTTTAAGGCAGAGGTAGATAGATTCCCGTTAGGCAAGAAAATCAAAGGTTATCAAGAGTAGATCGGAATGTGAATTCAAAACACAGACAGATCAGCCATGATCTTATTGAATGGCGGTGCAAGCTCAAGGAACCGAATGGCCTAATTCTGTTCTTATTTCGTATCTAATTCATTTGTTCATGTTCCATGTAAGGAAAGGCTGTTCTCAAATTGGGTCAAATTAGTAAACTGGCTGAACATTGCATCCATAGGGCAGAATTCAATGCTCATGGGCTGTGGGCTCATCCTTCACCTGGAAAGCCAGTGACAACTAGGCCGCAACCACTTCTGGGAGCCCCAAAAAGGATTTCCTCCCGAAGAGATAGTCTGCTGGCTACTGTTGGGGTTCCCGGGTCCTGCAGGAGGAATTTCCTGAGAGCTGCCAGTTGTTGTGTGGCCACTGCCGGTACTGCAGTAGGAGGAAGCTCGTCGCTGGAGCCTTGGAACGCAGCTAAGCGTGGTCGGATTGCAGGGGCAGTCAGAAAGAACCTGGTGAGGGAGGTGGGTTGGTATAAAGGGCAGGTGCAGGTGCTTTCCCACAGATCCTTCCCTTTCCAATGGCAGGTGCCTAAGAAGGAGTGCCCTCCCCAGCAGGCTGCATACCCACCAGGGTTTATGTGACTTGCCCACATACATGGCAAGGCTTCCACTGGTTGAAAAAGCACCGCATTAGGATGAGGCCTTTAAGTATCCACATAAGGGCTTTGATTACTTTTTAGGTGGAAAGGTCGTTCTTGACCTTTCTTACCAATCCCTTAATTGAAGCGAGTTGGACTCTCCAGCCCCACTATGCGGTCCCTCACGTCCCAGCCTGAACACAACATTCTGCCCATAATTGTACTAATTTTACGAATTGAATTTTGTGCTCCACCCTTTGATCAGACTCATTTGCATTCAGCTGAATGAAAGACATTTCCTGGATCAGTGCAATCAGAGTTTTATTACATAATTGTGTGTTATTTTCCTGCTGCTGCAAAAAAAAATCCGCGATGTATTTAAAAGTTGTAGTCTGGTACCATTTTATTAATAAGCTGAAAATGGGCTGATTACAAAAAAATAATTAGCTTTTAAGTGTGTCCAGTTCCACCAGCTGTGAGTTTCAAATAACTGAAAATGATTTTGAAGAATCTTCACAAAATCATGTCCTAGTTTAATTGTTGCCCAGTTTCTTAGTAAGTTAAACATTTTTTAATATTCCGAAGCTTTTAAAAGGTGCGTATTATTCTTGTGTCTAAATGAAATGATTAATTTTAAGAGCTTCCTTCCATACCCAGATACTAGTGCAATTAATAGAAACTAGCAGTGGTGATTAATTCAGTCTGGTTGTATGGCCAGTTCTGTGAGTGGGGTCTGCTTATAGTGCGTACGTTTTTTTTAAAACAAGGTACAAATGATTGTGGAAACTCGATTTACACTGTGCAGAATTTGCACTTGAAATTCCTGGATCTTTTGCATGGGTTTGGATTTTTTCGAGTGAATGGCATTAAAAAAAGAATAATTCCAATCTAACAGAAACATCAGGCTACTTTATTTTAAATCGCATGTTGGATTAACTTTACAGAGTGCAATTCCAAAAACTGTTAAGGCTGGCGTTAGACTGCATTTTGGTATGAAACCGACGTGAGACAACTTGGGAGAGGGAGGAGGAGGGGTTTTGAATAAGTGGGGGAAAAAAACATTTGATAGAAAAACATTTCATATTTTTTGGAACTATGAGGATTTATACTGCCATTTTTTTTTTACTAATGTGCACTCAAATCCACTTTGCATTATTGCTGAAGTGACAGTATAATTGTACCCAAAGTGATGGAAGAGATTGTCTGTATTCCACAAATGTCAGTCTAATTCAGGATAAAAAGGGTTAACTTCCTCTTGCATAGACACATATTTAGGTTTGGGCAAAATGTCTCTAGGATGGCATTAACCTCTATTTAGGTTTTGCACTGCGCTATTTTCATTTTATTGCAATCAATAAAACATTACAGCTGTGTGACATTCTCTGAGCAAGGAACACATGAAACAAATGCTGTTCGGTAAAAGACTTAAATAGAAATATTTTTTAAAATGTTGTCAAACACCGCACAAAAGTGAGCCTCTAAAATAACTTCAAATCAGCTGGAACTCAGGTCTGTGCTGAAACATTAGGCGGCACGAATTCCTGAAGGAGTAAATGTTGTAGGTAAGAGCACTTGTAAAGTTGATCCTCATAAATCAGATTGGGTTGCGCCATCTGTAGACAGCAAACCATATCCCAGAGATACATGCGTACTCCGTAGTTCATCAAGGCCTCGCTCGGAGCCTCTAGTAACCTAGGAAAGTGGTTGGCACCTACATAGTAATTTACGAGAGCCATTGACCATGACAAAGTGTACTTTTATTATTAAGGTAAACAGAACCCCTCAGTAGCAAGAAGGCTCCGGCTATTATGCACACAAATATATTTTATTCTTGTAAAAACACTTTTGTGCAGACTTCCTTTCACCAATGAAAAGATTTGGTTTGGTATTATTATTTCATTTGGCTTCTGTCCAGAGAGGAGAGTCTCCAGGTCTTATGTAGCCAAAACTAACACAGGGTTGGGTGGACTGATGACCAAGCAGGGTGCCTGCTGTCTCATGCCCTTGAGGTGTTATGATTCAATAATTTTATTCATTTAAAGGACTTAGAGGGGGTCATCAAGAACAAAGGTGGAATCTCATGTAAAATGAGTTTGTGGTAGCTCAAGGGGAAGAAATTCCTTTCACCACAGGACTAGGCGCTACTGGTAGGCTCGAGAGCTACACTGAAACCTTTATGAACAGTGGAAAAGCAAATATTACTCATTGTAATTGAGCTGCTTCCTTCAAAATCTGCCAAAATGAAAAAGGCAGGCTGAGTAGCTACTGGGCACATCAAATTTAAGTTGCATGCTTGAAAGATAATTATGGAGTTGCCTAGATAAATAAGAAAGCAATTAGCAATAATAAATTGCACTCTTGGTCTTCATTTAGGGACCCACTGAACGTCTTGCAATCCTATCAAACTCCTAGTTGCCTGTTTCTGTTGCTGCTGACTATCGTGTCTGTGCTTGCCCCCTTCAGTCATGTCCCGACTGCAGGAGTGAACATGTCTATTGACCCCTGATATGTCGATGCGGCTTCAGTGAACAGTAGAAGGACCCAGAGGTTTAAACGGTTCAGATTGTGTTTTGTTTGATTTTCTGACTTGGCACTGATTGCTCTGAAGGTCTTTGTGCAAAAGGTGGACAAGTAACTCAGCAGTGGTGCAGTGTTGTTGGAGCACAACAAATGCTGCGACAGCACCTTCGATTTCAAGCAGACTTGACCTGGACATTCAAATGACTTGATGTGGAGATGCCGGCGTTGGACTGGGATGGGCACAGTAAGAAGTCTCACAACACCAGGTTAAAGTCCAACAGCTTTGTATTGAAACACTAGCTTTCGGAGCACTGCTCCTTCCTCAGGTGTTTCACCTGATGGAGGAACTGCGCTCCGAAAGCTAGTGATTCGAAACAAACCTGTTGGATTCAAATGACTGATATTGGATAGATGCTCTAAAGCTGCTCAGATCCAATCACAGGCTGCTGATAGGCTTGGAGAGAAACCAGCCTGTGACGGGAAAAGCAACAAAGAGTGGAAAGGTAATTGAAGGCCAGTGCTTAGGGTCCATACCGCGAGGCTGCTGGAGCGCACAGTACAGGGTCCAGACCGCGGGGCAGCTGGAGCGACAGTGCAAGGTCCAGGCCGCGAGACACTAGAAGGACAGTGCAGGGTCCAGACTGTGAGACAGCTGGGCGACAGTGCAGGGTCCAGGCCGCGAGACACTAGAAGGACAGTGCAGGGTCCAGACCACGAGGCCGCTGGAGCGACAGTGCAGGATCCAGACCACGAGGCAGCTGGAGCGACAGTGCAGAGTCCAGGCCGCGAGACACGAGAAGGACAGTGCAGGGTCCAGACTGTGAGACAGCTGGAGCGACAGTGCAGGGTGCAGACTGTGAGACAGCAGGAGGGACAGTGCAGGGTCCAGACCATGAGGCAGCAGGAGCGACAGTGCAGGATCCAGACTGCGAGGCAGCTGGAGCGACAGTGCAGGGTCCAGACTGCGAGGCAGCTGGAGCGACAGTGCAGGGTCCAGACCGCAAGGCAGCAGGAGCGACAGTGCAGGGTCCAGAATTCAGGACACAAGAGCGACAGTGCAGGGTCCAGACTGCGAGGCAGCTGGAGCGACAGTGCAGGATCCAGACTGTGAGGTAGCTAGAGCGACAGGGCAGGGTCCAGACCGCGAGGCAGCAGGAGCGACAGTGCAGGGTCCAGAATGCAGGACACAAGAGCGACAGTGCAGGGTCCAGACTGTGAGGTAGCTGGAGCGACAGTGCAGGGTCCAGACCGCGAGGCAGCAGGAGCGACAGTGCAGGGTCCAGAATGCAGGACACAAGAGCGACAGTGCAGGGTCCAGACTGCGAGGCAGCTGGAGCGACAGTGCAGGATCCAGACTGTGAGGCAGCAGGAGCGACAGTGCAGGGTCCAGACTGCGAGGCAGCTGGAGCGACAGGGCAGGGTCCAGACCGCGAGGCAGCAGGAGCGACAATGCAGGGTCCAGGATGCAGGACACAAGAGCGCCAGTGCAGGGTCCAGACCACGAGGCAGCTGGAGCGACAGTGCAGGGTCCAGACCGCAAGGCAGCAGGAGCGACAGTGCAGGGTCCAGACCGCGAGGCAGCTGGAGCGACAGTGCAGGGCACAGAATGTGAGGCAACTGGAGCGACAGTGCAGGGTGCAGACCGCGAGGCAGCTGGAGCGACAGTGCAGGGTCCAGACCGCGAGGCAGCAGGAGCGACAGTGCAGGGTCCAGACCGCGAGGCAGCTGGAGGGACAGTGCAGCGTCCAGACCGCGAGTCAGCTGGAGCGACAGTGCAGGGTCCAGAACGCGAGGCAGCAGGAGCGACAGTGCAGGGTGCAGACCGCGAGGCAGCTGGAGCGACAGTGCAGGGTGCAGACCGCGAGGCAGCTGGAGCGACAGTGCAGGGTCCAAACCGTGAGGCAGCAAGAGCGACAGTGCAGGGTCCAGAACGCAGGACACTAGAGCGACAGTGCAGGGTCCAGACCGCGAGGCAGCTGGAGTGATATTGCAGTGTCCAGACTACAAGACACTGGAGCGACAGTGCAGGGTCCAGGCCGCGAGGCAGCAGGAGCGACAGTGCAGGGTCCAGAACGCAGGACACTGGAGCGACAGTGCAGGGTCCAGACCGCGAGGCAGCTGCAGCGACAGTGCAGGGAACAGACCATGAGGCAGCTGGAGCGACAGTGCAGGGTCCAGACCATGAGGCAGCTGGGGCGACAGTGCAGGATCCAGACTGTGAGGCAGCTGGAGCGACAGTGCAGGATCCAGACTGTGAGGCAGCTGGAGCGACAGTGCAGGATCCAGCCTGTGAGGCAGCTGGAGCGACAGTGCAGGATCCAGACCATGAGGCAGCTGGAACGATAGTGCAGGGTCCAGACCGCGAGGCAGCTGGAGCAACAGTGCAGGGCCCAGACTGCGAGGCAACTGGAGCGACAGTGCAGGGTCCAGAATGCAGGACACAAGAGCGACAGTGCAGGGTCCAGACCACGAGGCAGCTGGAGCGACAGTGCAGGGTCCAGACCGCGAGGCAGCTGGAGCAACAGTGCAGGGCCCAGACTGCGAGGCAACTGGAGCGACAGTGCAGGGTGCAGACCGCGAGGCAGCTGGAGCGACAGTGCAGGGTCCAGGCCGCGAGGCAGCTGGAGCGACAGTGCAGGGTCCAGACCTCGAGTCAGCTGGAGCGACAGTGCAGGGTCCAGACCGCGAGGCAGCAGGAGCGACAGTGCAGGGTCCAGACCGCGAGGCAGCAGGAGCGACAGTGCAGCGTCCAGACCGCGAGGCAGCAGGAGCGACAGTGCAGCGTCCAGACCGCGAGGCAGCTGGAGCGACACTGCAGGGTCCAAACTGCGAGGCAGCTGGAGCGACAGTGCAGGGTGCAGACCGCGAGGCAGCTGGAGCGACAGTGCAGGGTCCAGACCACGAGGCAGCAGGAGCGACAGTGCAGCGTCCAGACCGCGAGTCAGCTGGAGCGACAGTGCAGGGTCCAGAACGCGAGGCAGCTGGAGCGACAGTGCAGGGTGCAGACCGCGAGGCAGCTGGAGCGACAGTGCAGGGTGCAGACCGCGAGGCAGCTGGAGCGACAGTGCAGGATCCAGACCACGAGGCAGCTGGAGCGACAGTGCAGTGTCCAGAACGCAGGACACTAGAGCGACAGTGCAGGGTCCATACCGCGAGGCAGCAGGAGCGACAGTGCAGGGTACAGAACGCAGGACACTAGAGCGACAGTGCAGGGACCAGACCGCGAGGCAGCTGCAGTGATAGTGCAGGGTCCAGACCGCGAGGCAGCAGGAGCGACAGTGCAGGGTCCAGAATGCAGGACACAAGAGCGACAGTGCAGGGTCCAGACCACGAGGCAGCTGGAGCGACCGTGCAGGGTCCCGACCGCAAGGCAGCAGGAGCGACAGTGCAGCGTCCAGACCGCGAGGCAGCTGGAGCGACACTGCAGGGTCCAGACCGCGAGGCAGCTGGAGCGACAAGTGCAGGGCCCAGACTGCGAGGCAACTGGAGCGACAGTGCAGGGTGCAGACCGCGAGGCAGCTGGAGCAACAGTGCAGGGTCCAGACCGCGAGGCAGCAGGAGCGACAGTGCAGCGTCCAGACCGCGAGTCAGCTGGAGCGATAGTGCAGGGTCCAGACCGCGAGGCAGCAGGAGCGACAGTGCAGCGTCCAGACCGCGAGGCAGCTGGAGCGACACTGCAGGTGCAGACCGCGAGGCAGCTGGAGCGACAGTGCAGGGTGCAGACCGCGAGGCCGCTGGAGCGACAGTGCAGGATCCAGACCACGAGGCAGCTGGAGCGACAGTGCAGTGTCCAGAACGCAGGACACTAGAGCGACAGTGCAGGTTCCATACCGCGAGGCAGCAGGAGCGACAGTGCAGGGTCCAGAACGCAGGACACTAGAGCGACAGTGCAGGGTCCAGACCGCGAGGCAGCTGGAGTGATAGTGCAGTGTCCAGACTACAAGACACTGGAGCGACAGTGCAGGGTCCAGACCGCGAGGCAGCTGGAGCGACAGTGCAGGGTCCAGACCATGAGGCAGCTGGAGGGACAGTGCAGGGTGCAGACCGTGAGACAGCTGGAGCGACAGTGCAGGATCCAGACTGTGAGGTAGCTGGAGCGACAGTGCAGGCTCCAGACCGCGAGGCAGCTGGAGCGACAGTGCAGGCTCCAGACCATGAGGCAGCTGGAGGGACAGTGCAGGGTGCAGACCGTGAGACAGCTGGAGCGACAGTGCAGGATCCAGACTGTGAGGTAGCTGGAGCGACAGTGCAGGGTCCAGAACGCGAGGCAGCAGGAGCGACAGTGCAGGGTCCAGAACACAGGACACTGGAGCGACAGTGCAGGGTCCAGACCGCGAGGCAGCTGCAGCGACAGTGCAGGGACCAGACCATGAGGCAGCTGGAGGGACAGTGCAGGGTGCAGACCGTGAGACAGCTGGAGCGACAGTGCAGGATCCAGACTGTGAGGTAGCTGGAGCGACAGTGCAGGATCCAGACTGTGAGGCAGCAGGAGCGACAGTGCAGGATCCAGACTGTGAGGTAGCTGGAGCGACAGTGCAGGGTCCAGACCGCGAGGCAGCAGGAGCGACAGTGCAGGGTCCAGACTGTGAGGCAGCTGGAGCGACAGTGCAGGGTCCAGAACGCAAGGCAGCAGGAGCGACAGTGCAGGGTCCAGACTGTGAGGCAGCTGGAGCGACAGTGCAGGGTCCAGACCGCGAGGCAGCAGGAGCGACAGTGCAGGGTCCAGACTGTGAGGCAGCTGGAGCGACAGTGCAGGGTCCAGAACGCAAGGCAGCAGGAGCGACAGTGCAGGGTCCAGACTGTGAGGCAGCAGGAGCGACAGTGCAGGGTCCAGACCATGAGGCAGCTGGAGCGACAGTGCAGGGTCCAGATTGCGAGACAGCTGGAGCGACAGTGCAGGGTCCAGACCGTGACGCAGCTGGAGCGACAGTGCAGGGTCCAGACGGTGAGACAGCTGGAGCGACAGTGCAGGGTCCAGACCGCGAGGCAGCAGGAGCGACAGTGCAGGGTCCAGACCATGAGGCAGCTGGAGCGACAGTGCAGGGTCCAGATTGCGAGACAGCTGGAGCGACAGTGCAGGGTCCAGACCGTGACGCAGCTGGAGCGACAGTGCAGGGTCCAGACCGTGAGACAGCTGGAGCGACAGTGCAGGGTCCAGACCGCGACGCAGCTGGAGCGAAAGTGCAGAGTCCAGACCGCAAGGCAGCAGGAGCGACAGTGCAGGGTCCAGACCGCGACGCAGCTGGAGCGAAAGTGCAGGGTCCAGACCGCGAGGCAGCTGGAGCGACCGTGCAGGGTCCAGACCATGAGGCAGCTGGAGCGACAGTGCAGGGTCCAGACCACGAGGCAGCTGGAGTGACAGTGCATGGTCCAGACCGCAGGGCGACTGGAGCGACAGTGCAGGGTCCAGTCCGCGAGACACTGGAGGGACAGTGCAGGATCCAGACTGTGAGACAACTGGAGGGACAGTGCCGTGTCCAGACCGTGAGGCAGCTGGAGCGACAGTGCAGGGCCCAGACCACGAGGCAGCTAGAGCGACAGTGCAGGGTCCAGATCGTGAGACAGCTGGAGAGACAGAGCAGGGTCCAGACCGTGAGACAGCTGGAGAGACAGTGCAGGGTCCAGACTGCGAGGCAGCTGGAGCGACAGTGCATGGTCCAGACCGCGAGGCAGTTGGAGCGACAGTGCAGGGTCCAGACCGTGAGACAGCTGGAGAGACAGTGCAGGGTCCAGACTGCGAGGCAGCTGGAGCGACAGTGCAGAGTCCAGACCACGAAGCAGCTGGAGCGACAGTGCAGGGTCCAGACTGCGAGGCAGCTGGAGCGACAGTGCAGAGTCCAGACCGCAAGGCAGCAGGAGCGACTGTGCAGGGTCCAGACCGCGAGGCAGCTGGAGCGACAGTGCAGGGTCCAGACCGCAAGGCAGCAGGAGCGACAGTGCAGGGTCCAGACCGCGAGGCAGCTGGAGCGACAGTGCAGGGTCCAGAATGCAGGACACAAGAGTGACAGTGCAGGGTCCAGACCACGAGGCAGCTGGAGCGACAGTGCAGGGTCCAGAATGCAGGACACAAGAGCGACAGTGCAGGGTCCAGACCACGAGGCAGCTGGAGCGACAGTGCAGGGTCCAGACCGCAAGGCAGCAGGAGCGACAGTGCAGGGTCCAGACCACGAGGCAGCTGGAGCGACAGTGCAGGGCCCATACTGCCAGGCAACTGGAGCGACAGTGCAGGGTGCAGACCGCGAGGCAGCTGGAGCGACAGTGCAGGGACCAGACCGCGAGGCAGCAGGAGCGACAGTGCAGGGTCCAGACCGTGTGACAGCTGGAGCGACAGTGCAGGGTCCAGACCGCGAGGCAGCTGGAGCGACAGTGCAGGGTCCAGACCATGAGGCTGCAGGAACGCACAGTGCAGGATCCAGACTGTGAGACAACTGGAGGGACAGTGCAGGGTGCAGACCGTGAGGCAGCAGGAGCGACAGTGCAGGGCCCAGACCACGAGGCAGCTGGAGCGACAGTGCAGGGTCCAGAATGCAGGACACAAGAGTGACAGTGCAGGGTCCAGACCGCGAGGCAGCAGGAGCGACAGTGCAGGGTCCAGAATGCAGGACACAAGAGCGACAGTGCAGGGTCCAGACTGCGAGGCAGCTGGAGCGACAGTGCAGGATCCAGACTGTGAGGTAGCTGGAGCGACAGGGCAGGGTCCAGACCGCGAGGCAGCAGGAGCGACAGTGCAGGGTCCAGATTGCGAGACAGCTGGAGCGACAGTGCAGGGTCCAGAACGCAAGGCAGCAGGAGCGACAGTGCAGGGTCCAGACCGCGAGGCAACTGGAGCGACAGTGCAGGGTCCAGACCGCAAGGCAGCTGGAGCGACAGTGCAGGGTCCAGACCGCAAGGCAGCTGGTGCGACAGTGCAGGGCCCAGACTGCAAGGCAGCAGGAGCGACAGTGCAGGGTCCAGACCGCAAGGCAGCAGGAGCGACAGTGCAGCGTCCAGACCGCAAGGCTGCAGGAGCGACAGTGCAGGGTCCAGACCGTGAGGCAGCTGGAGCGACAGTGCAGGATCCAGACCGTGACGCAGCTGGAGCGACAGTGCAGGGTCCAGACCGTGAGACAGCTGGAGCGACAGTGCAGGGTCCAGACCGCGACGCAGCTGGAGCGAAAGTGCAGGGTCCAGACCGCAAGGCAGCAGGAGCGACAGTGCAGGGTACAGTCCACGAGACACTGGAGCGACAGTGCAGGGTCCAGACCATGAGGCAGCTGGAGCGACAGTGCAGGGTCCAGACCGTGAGACAGCTGGAGCGACAGTGCAGGGTCCAGACCATGAGGCAGCTGGATCGACAGTGCAGGGTCCAGACCGCAGGGCGGCTGGAGCGACAGTGCAGTGTCCAGACCGCGAGGCAGCTGGAGCGACAGTACAGGGCCCAGACCGTAAGGCAGCTGGAGCGACAGTGCAGGGTCCAGATCGTGAGACAGCTGGAGCGACAGTGCAGGGTCCAGACCATGAGGCAGCTGGAGTGACAGTGCAGGGTCCAGATCGTGGGACAGCTGGAGAGACAGTGCAGGGTCCAGACCGCGAGGCAGCTGCAGCGACAGTGCAGGGTCCAGACCGCGAGGCAGTTGGAGCGACAGTGCAGGGTCCTGACCGTGAGACAGCTGGAGCGACAGTGCAGGGTGCAGACCGCGAGGCAGCTGGAGCGACAGTGCAGGGACCAGACCGCGAGGCAGCAGGAGCGACAGTGCAGGGTCCAGACCGTGTGACAGCTGGAGCGACAGTGCAGGGTCCAGACCGCGAGGCAGCTGGAGCGACAGTGCAGGGTCCAGACCATGAGGCTGCAGGAACGCACAGTGCAGGATCCAGACTGTGAGACAACTGGAGGGACAGTGCAGGGTGCAGACCGTGAGGCAGCAGGAGCGACAGTGCAGGGCCCAGACCACGAGGCAGCTGGAGCGACAGTGCAGGGTCCAGAATGCAGGGCACAAGAGTGACAGTGCAGGGTCCAGACCGCGAGGCAGCAGGAGCGACAGTGCAGGGTCCAGAATGCAGGACACAAGAGCGACAGTGCAGGGTCCAGACTGCGAGGCAGCTGGAGCGACAGTGCAGGATCCAGACTGTGAGGTAGCTGGAGCGACAGGGCAGGGTCCAGACCGCGAGGCAGCAGGAGCGACAGTGCAGGGTCCAGATTGCGAGACAGCTGGAGCGACAGTGCAGGGTCCAGAACGCAAGGCAGCAGGAGCGACAGTGCAGGGTCCAGACCGCGAGGCAACTGGAGCGACAGTGCAGGGTCCAGACCGCAAGGCAGCTGGAGCGACAGTGCAGGGTCCAGACCGCAAGGCAGCTGGTGCGACAGTGCAGGGCCCAGACTGCAAGGCAGCAGGAGCGACAGTGCAGGGTCCAGACCGCAAGGCAGCAGGAGCGACAGTGCAGCGTCCAGACCGCAAGGCAGCAGGAGCGACAGTGCAGGGTCCAGACCGTGAGGCAGCTGGAGCGACAGTGCAGGATCCAGACCGTGACGCAGCTGGAGCGACAGTGCAGGGTCCAGACCGTGAGACAGCTGGAGCGACAGTGCAGGGTCCAGACCGCGACGCAGCTGGAGCGAAAGTGCAGGGTCCAGACCGCAAGGCAGCAGGAGCGACAGTGCAGGGTACAGTCCACGAGACACTGGAGCGACAGTGCAGGGTCCAGACCATGAGGCAGCTGGAGCGACAGTGCAGGGTCCAGACCGTGAGACAGCTGGAGCGACAGTGCAGGGTCCAGACCATGAGGCAGCTGGATCGACAGTGCAGGGTCCAGACCGCAGGGCGGCTGGAGCGACAGTGCAGGGTCCAGACCGCGAGGCAGCTGGAGCGACAGTACAGGGCCCAGACCGTAAGGCAGCTGGAGCGACAGTGCAGGGTCCAGATCGTGAGACAGCTGGAGCGACAGTGCAGGGTCCAGACCATGAGGCAGCTGGAGTGACAGTGCAGGGTCCAGATCGTGGGACAGCTGGAGAGACAGTGCAGGGTCCAGACCGCGAGGCAGCTGCAGCGACAGTGCAGGGTCCAGACCGCGAGGCAGTTGGAGCGACAGTGCAGGGTCCTGACCGTGAGACAGCTGGAGCGACAGTGCAGGGTCCAGACCGCGAGGCAGCTGGAGCGACAGTGCAGGGTCCAGACCACGAGGCAGCTGGAGCGACAGTGCAGTGTCCAGTCCGCAAGGCAGCTGGAGCGACAGTGCAGGGTCCAGACCGCAAGGCAGCAGGAACGACAGTGCAGGGTCCAGATTGCGAGACAGCTGGAGAGACAGTGCAGGGTCCAGACCATGAGACAGCTGGAGCGACCGTGCAGGGTCCAGACCGTGAGACAGCTGGAGCGACAGTGCAGGGTCCAGACCGCGAGGCAACTGGAGCGACGGTGCAGGGTCCAGACCGTGAGACAGCTGGTGCGACAGTGCAGGGCCCAGACTGCAAGGCAGCAGGAGCGACAGTGCAGGGTCCAGACCACGAGGCAGCTGGAGCGACAGTGCAGGGTCCAGACCATGAGGCAGCTGGAGTGACATTGCAGGGTCCAGATCGTGAGACAGCTGGAGAGACAGTGCAGGGTCCAGAACGCGAGGCAGCTGGAGCGACAGTGCAGGGTCCAGACCATGAGGCAGCTGGAGTGACAGTGCAGGGTCCAGATCGTGAGACAGCTGGAGAGACAGTGCAGGGTCCAGACCGCGAGGCAGCTGCAGCGACAGTGCAGGGTCCAGACCGCGAGGCAGTTGGAGCGACAGTGCAGGGTCCAGACCGTGAGACAGCTGGAGAGACAGTGCAGGGTCCAGACCGCGAGGCAGCTGGAGCGACAGTGCAGGGTCCAGACCGCAAGGCAGCTGGAGCGACAGTGCAGGGTCCAGACCGCGACGCAGCTGGAGCGAAAGTGCAGGGTCCAGACCGCGAGGCAGCTGGAGCGACCGTGCAGGGTCCAGACCATGAGGCAGCTGGAGCGACAGTGCAGGGTCCAGACCACGAGGCAGCTGGAGTGACAGTGCATGGTCCAGACCGCAGGGCGACTGGAGCGACAGTGCAGGGTCCAGTCCGCGAGACACTGGAGGGACAGTGCAGGATCCAGACTGTGAGACAACTGGAGGGACAGTGCCGTGTCCAGACCGTGAGGCAGCTGGAGCGACAGTGCAGGGCCCAGACCACGAGGCAGCTAGAGCGACAGTGCAGGGTCCAGATCGTGAGACAGCTGGAGAGACAGTGCAGGGTCCAGACCGTGAGACAGCTGGAGAGACAGTGCAGGGTCCAGACTGCGAGGCAGCTGGAGCGACAGTGCATGGTCCAGACCGCGAGGCAGTTGGAGCGACAGTGCAGGGTCCAGACCGTGAGACAGCTGGAGAGACAGTGCAGGGTCCAGACTGCGAGGCAGCTGGAGCGACAGTGCAGAGTCCAGACCACGAAGCAGCTGGAGCGACAGTGCAGGGTCCAGACTGCGAGGCAGCTGGAGCGACAGTGCAGAGTCCAGACCGCAAGGCAGCAGGAGCGACTGTGCAGGGTCCAGACCGCGAGGCAGCTGGAGCGACAGTGCAGGGTCCAGACCGCAAGGCAGCAGGAGCGACAGTGCAGGGTCCAGACCGCGAGGCAGCTGGAGCGACAGTGCAGGGTCCAGAATGCAGGACACAAGAGTGACAGTGCAGGGTCCAGACCACGAGGCAGCTGGAGCGACAGTGCAGGGTCCAGAATGCAGGACACAAGAGCGACAGTGCAGGGTCCAGACCACGAGGCAGCTGGAGCGACAGTGCAGGGTCCAGACCGCAAGGCAGCAGGAGCGACAGTGCAGGGTCCAGACCACGAGGCAGCTGGAGCGACAGTGCAGGGCCCATACTGCCAGGCAACTGGAGCGACAGTGCAGGGTGCAGACCGCGAGGCAGCTGGAGCGACAGTGCAGGGACCAGACCGCGAGGCAGCAGGAGCGACAGTGCAGGGTCCAGACCGTGTGACAGCTGGAGCGACAGTGCAGGGTCCAGACCGCGAGGCAGCTGGAGCGACAGTGCAGGGTCCAGACCATGAGGCTGCAGGAACGCACAGTGCAGGATCCAGACTGTGAGACAACTGGAGGGACAGTGCAGGGTGCAGACCGTGAGGCAGCAGGAGCGACAGTGCAGGGCCCAGACCACGAGGCAGCTGGAGCGACAGTGCAGGGTCCAGAATGCAGGACACAAGAGTGACAGTGCAGGGTCCAGACCGCGAGGCAGCAGGAGCGACAGTGCAGGGTCCAGAATGCAGGACACAAGAGCGACAGTGCAGGGTCCAGACTGCGAGGCAGCTGGAGCGACAGTGCAGGATCCAGACTGTGAGGTAGCTGGAGCGACAGGGCAGGGTCCAGACCGCGAGGCAGCAGGAGCGACAGTGCAGGGTCCAGATTGCGAGACAGCTGGAGCGACAGTGCAGGGTCCAGAACGCAAGGCAGCAGGAGCGACAGTGCAGGGTCCAGACCGCGAGGCAACTGGAGCGACAGTGCAGGGTCCAGACCGCAAGGCAGCTGGAGCGACAGTGCAGGGTCCAGACCGCAAGGCAGCTGGTGCGACAGTGCAGGGCCCAGACTGCAAGGCAGCAGGAGCGACAGTGCAGGGTCCAGACCGCAAGGCAGCAGGAGCGACAGTGCAGCGTCCAGACCGCAAGGCTGCAGGAGCGACAGTGCAGGGTCCAGACCGTGAGGCAGCTGGAGCGACAGTGCAGGATCCAGACCGTGACGCAGCTGGAGCGACAGTGCAGGGTCCAGACCGTGAGACAGCTGGAGCGACAGTGCAGGGTCCAGACCGCGACGCAGCTGGAGCGAAAGTGCAGGGTCCAGACCGCAAGGCAGCAGGAGCGACAGTGCAGGGTACAGTCCACGAGACACTGGAGCGACAGTGCAGGGTCCAGACCATGAGGCAGCTGGAGCGACAGTGCAGGGTCCAGACCGTGAGACAGCTGGAGCGACAGTGCAGGGTCCAGACCATGAGGCAGCTGGATCGACAGTGCAGGGTCCAGACCGCAGGGCGGCTGGAGCGACAGTGCAGTGTCCAGACCGCGAGGCAGCTGGAGCGACAGTACAGGGCCCAGACCGTAAGGCAGCTGGAGCGACAGTGCAGGGTCCAGATCGTGAGACAGCTGGAGCGACAGTGCAGGGTCCAGACCATGAGGCAGCTGGAGTGACAGTGCAGGGTCCAGATCGTGGGACAGCTGGAGAGACAGTGCAGGGTCCAGACCGCGAGGCAGCTGCAGCGACAGTGCAGGGTCCAGACCGCGAGGCAGTTGGAGCGACAGTGCAGGGTCCTGACCGTGAGACAGCTGGAGCGACAGTGCAGGGTGCAGACCGCGAGGCAGCTGGAGCGGCAGTGCAGGGACCAGACCGCGAGGCAGCAGGAGCGACAGTGCAGGGTCCAGACCGTGTGACAGCTGGAGCGACAGTGCAGGGTCCAGACCGCGAGGCAGCTGGAGCGACAGTGCAGGGTCCAGACCATGAGGCTGCAGGAACGCACAGTGCAGGATCCAGACTGTGAGACAACTGGAGGGACAGTGCAGGGTGCAGACCGTGAGGCAGCAGGAGCGACAGTGCAGGGCCCAGACCATGAGGCAGCTGGAGCGACAGTGCAGGGTCCAGAATGCAGGACACAAGAGTGACAGTGCAGGGTCCAGACCGCGAGGCAGCAGGAGCGACAGTGCAGGGTCCAGAATGCAGGACACAAGAGCGACAGTGCAGGGTCCAGACTGCGAGGCAGCTGGAGCGACAGTGCAGGATCCAGACTGTGAGGTAGCTGGAGCGACAGGGCAGGGTCCAGACCGCGAGGCAGCAGGAGCGACAGTGCAGGGTCCAGATTGCGAGACAGCTGGAGCGACAGTGCAGGGTCCAGAACGCAAGGCAGCAGGAGCGACAGTGCAGGGTCCAGACCGCGAGGCAACTGGAGCGACAGTGCAGGGTCCAGACCGCAAGGCAGCTGGAGCGACAGTGCAGGGTCCAGACCGCAAGGCAGCTGGTGCGACAGTGCAGGGCCCAGACTGCAAGGCAGCAGGAGCGACAGTGCAGGGTCCAGACCGCAAGGCAGCAGGAGCGACAGTGCAGCGTCCAGACCGCAAGGCAGCAGGAGCGACAGTGCAGGGTCCAGACCGTGAGGCAGCTGGAGCGACAGTGCAGGATCCAGACCGTGACGCAGCTGGAGCGACAGTGCAGGGTCCAGACCGTGAGACAGCTGGAGCGACAGTGCAGGGTCCAGACCGCGACGCAGCTGGAGCGAAAGTGCAGGGTCCAGACCGCAAGGCAGCAGGAGCGACAGTGCAGGGTACAGTCCACGAGACACTGGAGCGACAGTGCAGGGTCCAGACCATGAGGCAGCTGGAGCGACAGTGCAGGGTCCAGACCGTGAGACAGCTGGAGCGACAGTGCAGGGTCCAGACCATGAGGCAGCTGGATCGACAGTGCAGGGTCCAGACCGCAGGGCGGCTGGAGCGACAGTGCAGGGTCCAGACCGCGAGGCAGCTGGAGCGACAGTACAGGGCCCAGATCGTAAGGCAGCTGGAGCGACAGTGCAGGGTCCAGATCGTGAGACAGCTGGAGCGACAGTGCAGGGTCCAGACCATGAGGCAGCTGGAGTGACAGTGCAGGGTCCAGATCGTGGGACAGCTGGAGAGACAGTGCAGGGTCCAGACCGCGAGGCAGCTGCAGCGACAGTGCAGGGTCCAGACCGCGAGGCAGTTGGAGCGACAGTGCAGGGTCCTGACCGTGAGACAGCTGGAGCGACAGTGCAGGGTCCAGACCGCGAGGCAGCTGGAGCGACAGTGCAGGGTCCAGACCACGAGGCAGCTGGAGCGACAGTGCAGTGTCCAGTCCGCAAGGCAGCTGGAGCGACAGTGCAGGGTCCAGACCGCAAGGCAGCAGGAACGACAGTGCAGGGTCCAGATTGCGAGACAGCTGGAGAGACAGTGCAGGGTCCAGACCATGAGACAGCTGGAGCGACAGTGCAGGGTCCAGACCGCGAGGCAACTGGAGCGACGGTGCAGGGTCCAGACCGTGAGACAGCTGGTGCGACAGTGCAGGGCCCAGACTGCAAGGCAGCAGGAGCGACAGTGCAGGGTCCAGACCACGAGGCAGCTGGAGCGACAGTGCAGGGTCCAGACCATGAGGCAGCTGGAGTGACATTGCAGGGTCCAGATCGTGAGACAGCTGGAGAGACAGTGCAGGGTCCAGAACGCGAGGCAGCTGGAGCGACAGTGCAGGGTCCAGACCATGAGGCAGCTGGAGTGACAGTGCAGGGTCCAGATCGTGAGACAGCTGGAGAGACAGTGCAGGGTCCAGACCGCGAGGCAGCTGCAGCGACAGTGCAGGGTCCAGACCGCGAGGCAGTTGGAGCGACAGTGCAGGGTCCAGACCGTGAGACAGCTGGAGAGACAGTGCAGGGTCCAGACCGCGAGGCAGCTGGAGCGACAGTGCAGGGTCCAGACCGCAAGGCAGCTGGAGCGACAGTGCAGGGTCCAGACCGCGAGGCAGCTGGAGCGACAGTGCAGGGCCCAGACCGCGAGACATCTGGAGCGACAGTGCAGGGTCCAGACTGCGAGACACTAGAACGACAGTGCAGGGTCTAGACCAAGAGGCAGCTGGAGCGACAGTGCAGGGTCCAGACTGCGAGACACTAGAGCGACAGTGCAGGGTCTAGACCATGAGGCAGCTGGAGCGACAGTGCAGGGTCCAGACCACGAGGCAGCTGGAGCGACAGGGCAGTGTCCAGACTGCGAGTCAGCTGGAGCGACAGTGCAGGGTCCAGACCGTGAGACAGCTGGGCGACAGTGCAGGGTGCAGACCGTGAGGCTGCTGGAGCGACAGTGCAGGGTCCAGACCGTGAGACAGCTGGAGAGACAGTGCAGGGTCCAGACCGCGAGGCAGCTGGAGAGACAGTGCAGGGTCCAGACCACAAGACATTGGAGTGACAGTGCAGTGTCTAGACCGTGAGGCAGCTGGAGTGACCGTGCAGGGTCCAGACCGTGAGACAGCTGGAGCGACAGTGCAGAGTCCAGACCGCGAGGCAGCTGGAGCGACAGTGCAGGGTCCAGATCGTGAGGCAGCTGGAGCGACAGTGCTGGGTCCAGTCCGCAAGGCAGCAGGAGCGACAGTGCAGGGTCCAGGCCGCGAGGCAGCTGGAGCGACAGTGCAGGGTCCAGTCCGCAAGGCAGCAGTAGCGACAGTGCAGGGTCCAGACCGCGAGGCAGCTGGAGCGACAGTGCTGGGTCCAGTCCGCAAGGCAGCAGTAGCGACAGTGCAGGGTCCAGACCACGAGGCAGCTGGAGCGGCGGTGCAGGGTCCAGGCCACGAGGCAGCTGGAGCGACAGTGCAGGGTCCAGATTGCGAGAGACTGGAGCGACAATGTAGGGTCCAGACCATGAGGCAGCTTAAGCGACTGTGCAGTGTTCAGACCGTGAGACAGCTGGAGCGACAGTGCAGGGTCCAGAACACGGGACACTAGAGCGACAGTGCAGGGTCCAGATCATGGGACCACCGCCTAGGGGAGACGAAACTGCCTGGGAGGAACACACCATGTTCCGGGAGTCACTACTGCCGGGGCCCTCACCGGGATCGCCGCCGAAACTTAGACGCTCCAGTAGGACGACCAGGCCGCCCGATCGTCTGATTGCAGCACCATGAAGAAAATTAACAACGCAAGAACATTCTCCGCAACCCTTGATAGCATGGTACCTGCAATACCTGGTCCGACCATGAAAAGGCGACAGTAATACTGGCCAACACCCCGCTGGCTCTTTTTTTAACAGGGGGTGAATGTGGTAATACCAGGTATTGCGGTACCAGAGAGAGGAATAACCATTGGCTAGACCGCAGGGTCTACCATTGGGCAATGTACATAGCCCCGCCCTGAGAGGCGGGGTATAAGAACCAATGCCATCCCAGCAGCCTTCACTTCTGTATCTTCGCTGCTGGGTACAGTTCTATCTGATTAACGCTGAATCGATATGACTCCACGTGGACTCAAGCGTATTGATTGTGTATCACAGTGCAGGGTCCAGTCTGCGAGACACTGGAGTGACAGTGCAGGGTCCAGACCGCGAGACACTGGAGCGACAGTGCAGTGTCCTGTCCGCAAGGCAGCAGGAGCGACAGTGCAGGGTCCAGACCGCGAGGCAACTGGAGCGACAGTGCAGGGTCCAGACCAAGAGCAGCTGAAGCGACTGTGCAGGGTCCAGACCGTGAGACACTGGAGGGACAATGCAGGGTCCAGACGACGAGGATGCCGGAGCGACAGTGCAGGGACCAGACTGCGAGGCAGCTGGAGCGACAGTGCAGGGTCCAGACGACGAGGCAGCTGGAGCGACAGTGCAGGGTCCAGACCGTGAGACACTCGAGCGACAGTGCAGGGTCCAGACTGCGAGGCAGCTGGAGCGACAGTGCAGGGACCAGACTGCGAGGCAGCTGGAGCGACAGTGCAGGGACCAGACGACGAGGCAGCTGGAGCGACAGTGCAGGGTCCAGACCGTGAGACACTCGAGCGACAGTGCAGGGTCCAGACTGCGAGGCAGCTGGAGGGACAGTGCAGGGTCCAGACCGCGAGGCAGCTGGAGCGACAGTGCAGCGTCCAGACCGTGAGAAACTGGAGCGACAGTGCAAGGTCCAGACCGTGAGACAGCTGGAGCGACAGTGCAGGGTCCAGACCATGAGGCTGCAGGAACGCACAGTGCAGGGTCCAGACTGTGAGACAACTGGAGGGACAGTGCAGGGTGCAGACCGTGAGGCAGCAGGAGCGACAGTGCAGGGCCCAGACCACGAGGCAGCTGGAGCGACAGTGCAGGGTCCAGACCGTGAGACAGCTGGAGCGACAGTGCAGGGTCCAGACCATGAGGCTGCAGGAACGCACAGTGCAGGATCCAGACTGTGAGACAACTGGAGGGACAGTGCAGGGTGCAGACCGTGAGGCAGCAGGAGCGACAGTGCAGTGTCCAGACCGTGAGACAGCTGGAGCGACAGTGCAGGGTCCAGACCATGAGGCTGCAGGAACGCACAGTGCAGGATCCAGACTGTGAGACAACTGGAGGGACAGTGCAGGGTGCAGACCGTGAGGCAGCAGGAGCGACAGTGCAGGGCCCAGACCACGAGGCAGCTGGAGCGACAGTGCAGGGTCCAGATCGTGAGACAGCTGGAGAGACAGTGCAGGGTCCAGACCGCGAGGCAGTTGGAGCGACAGTGCAGGGTCCAGACCGTGAGACAGCTGGAGCGACAGTGCAGGGTCCAGACCGTGAGACAGCTAGAGCGACAGTGCAGGGTCCAGACTGCGAGGCAGCTGGAGCGACAGTGCAGGGTCCAGACTGCGAGGCAGCTGGAGCGACAGTGCAGGGTCCAGACCGCAAGGCAGCTGGAGCGACAGTGCAGGGTCTAGACCAAGAGGCAGCTGGAGCGACAGTGCAGGGTGCAGACTGCGAGGCAGCTGGAGCGACAATGCAGGGTCCAGACCGCAAGGCAGCTGGTGCGACAGTGCAGGTTCCAGACCGTGAGACAGCTGGAGCGACAGTGCAGGGTCCAGAACGCGAGACATCTGGAGCGACAGTGCAGGGTCTAGACCATGAGGCAGCTGGAGCGACAGTGCATGGTCCAGACCGCGAGGCAGCTGGAGCGACAGTGCAGGGTCCAGACCATGAGGCAGCTGGAGCGACAGTGCAGGATCCAGACTGTGAGGGAGCTGGAGCGACAGTGCAGGGTCCAGACCGCGAGGCAGCAGGAGCGACAGTGCAGGGTCCAGAATGCAGGACACAAGAGCGACAGTGCAGGGTCCAGACTGCGAGGCAGCTGGAGCGACAGTGCAGGATCCAGACTGTGAGGTAGCTGGAGCGACAGGGCAGGGTCCAGACCGCGAGGCAGCAGGAGCGACAGTGCAGGGTCCAGAATGCAGGACACAAGAGCGACAGTGCAGGGTCCAGACTGCGAGGCAGCTGGAGCGACAGTGCAGGATCCAGACTGTGAGGTAGCTGGAGCGACAGGGCAGGGTCCAGACCGCGAGGCAGCTGGAGCGACAGTGCAGGGTCCAGACCACGAGGCAGCTGGAGCGACAGTGCAGGGTCCAGACCGCAAGGCAGCAGGAGCGACAGTGCAGGGTCCAGACCGCGAGGCAGTTGGTGCGACAGTGCAGGGTCCAGACTGCGAGGCAACTGGAGCGACAGTGCAGGGTGCAGACCGCGAGGCAGCTGGAGCGACATTGCAGGGTCCAGACCGCGAGGCAGCAGGAGCGGCAGTGCAGCGTCCAGACCGCGAGGCAGTTGGAGCGACACTGCAGGGTGCAGACCGCGAGGCAGCTGGAGCGACAGTGCAGGGTGCAGACCGCGAGGCAGCTGGAGCGACAGTGCAGGGTCCAGACCACGAGACATCTGGAGCGACAGTGCAGTGTCCAGAACGCAGGACACTAGAGCGACAGTGCAGGGTCCATACCGCGAGGCAGCAGGAGCGACAGTGCAGGGTCCAGAACGCAGGACACTAGAGCGACAGTGCAGGGTCCAGACGGCGAGGCAGCTGGAGTGATAGTGCAGTGTCCAGACTACAAGACACTGGAGCGACAGTGCAGGGTCCAGAACGCGAGGCAGCAGGAGCGACAATGCAGGGTCCAGAACGCAGGACACTGGAGCAACAGTGCAGGGTCCAGACCACAAGGCAGCTGGAGCGACAGTGCAGGGTCCAGACCGCGAGGCAGCTGCAGCGACAGTGCAGGGACCAGACCACGAGGCAGCTGGAGCGACAGTGCAGTGTCCAGACCACGAGGCAGCTGGAGCGACAGTGCAGTGTCCAGTCCGCAAGGCAGCTGGAGCGACAGTGTAGGGTCCAGACCGCAAGGCAGCAGGAGCGACAGTGCAGGATCCAGATTGCGAGACAGCTGGAGCGACAGTGCAGGGTCCAGAACGCAAGGCAGCAGGAGCGACAGTGCAGGGTCCAGACCGCGAGGCAACTGGAGCGACAGTGCAGGGTCCAGACCGCAAAGCAGCTGGAGCGACAGTGCAGGGTCCAGACCGCAAGGCAGCTGGTGCGACAGTGCAGGGCCCAGACTGCAAGGCAGCAGGAGCGACAGTGCAGGGTCCAGACCGCAAGGCAGCAGGAGCGACAGTGCAGCGTCCAGACCGCAAGGCAGCAGGAGCGACAGTGCAGGGTCCAGACCGTGAGGCAGCTGGAGCGACAGTGCTGGGTCCAGACCGTGACGCAGCTGGAGCGACAGTGCAGGGTCCAGACCGTGAGACAGCTGGAGCGACAGTGCAGGTTCCAGACCGCGACGCAGCTGGAGCGAAAGTGCAGGGTCCAGACCGCAAGGCAGCAGGAGCGACAGTGCAGGGTACAGTCCACGAGACACTGGAGCGACAGTGCAGGGTCCAGACCATGAGGCAGCTGGAGCGACAGTGCAGGGTCCAGACCGTGAGACAGCTGGAGCGACAGTGCAGGGTCCAGACCATGAGGCAGCTGGATCGACAGTGCAGGGTCCAGACCGCAGGGCGGCTGGAGCGACAGTGCAGGGTCCAGACCGCGAGGCAGCTGGAGCGACAGTACAGGGCCCAGACCGTAAGGCAGCTGGAGCGACAGTGCTGGGTCCAGACCGTGAGGCAGCTGGAGCGACAGTGCAGGATCCAGACCGTGAGACAGCTGGAGCGACAGTGCAGGGTCCAGACCATGAGGCAGCTGGAGCGACAGTGCAGGGTCCAGACGGTGAGACAGCTGGAGCGACAGTGCAGGGTCCAGACCGTGAGACAGCTGGAGCGACAATGCAGGGTCCAGACCGCAGGGCGGCTGGAGCGACAGTGCAGGGCCCAGACCGTAAGGCAGCTGGAGCGACAGTGCAGGGTCCAGATCGTGAGACAGCTGGAGAGACAGTGCAGGGTCCAGACCACGAGGCAGCTGGAGCGACAGTGCAGGGTCCAGACCATGAGGCAGCTGGAGTGACAGTGCAGGGTCCAGATCGTGAGACAGCTGGAGAGACAGTGCAGGGTCCAGACCGCGAGGCAGCTGGAGCGACAGTGCAGGGTCCAGACCGCGAGGCAGCTGGAGCGACAGTGCAGGGTCCAGACCGCAAGGCAGCTGGAGCGACAGTGCAGGGTCCAGACTGCGCGGCAGCTGGAGCGACAGTGCAGGGCCCAGACCGCGAGACATCTGGAGCGACAGTGCAGGGTCCAGACTGCGAGACACTAGAGCGACAGTGCAGGGTCTAGACCAAGAGGCAGCTGGAGCGACAGTGCAGGGTCCAGACTGCGAGACACTAGAGCGACAGTGCAGGGTCTAGACCATGAGGCAGCTGGAGCGACAGTGCAGGGTCCAGACCAGGAGGCAGCTGGAGCGACAGTGCAGGGTCCAGACCGTGAGACAGCTGGGCGACAGTGCAGGGTCCAGACCGTGAGGCCGCTGGAGCGACAGTGCAGGGTCCAGACCGTGAGACAGCTGGAGAGACAGTGCAGGGTCCAGACCGCGAGGCAGCTGGAGAGACAGTGCAGGGTCCAGACCACAAGACATTGGAGTGACAGTGCAGTGTCTAGACCGTGAGGCAGCTGGAGTGACCGTGCAGGGTCCAGACCGTGAGACAGCTGGAGCGACAGTGCAGAGTCCAGACCGCGAGGCAGCTGGAGCGACAGTGCAGGGTCCAGATCGCGAGGCAGCTGGAGCGACAGTGCTGGGTCCAGTCCGCAAGGCAGCAGGAGCGACAGTGCAGGGTCCAGGCCGCGAGGCAGCTGGAGCGACAGTGCAGGGTCCAGTCCGCAAGGCAGCAGTAGCGACAGTGCAGGGTCCAGACCGCGAGGCAGCTGGAGCGACAGTGCTGGGTCCAGTCCGCAAGGCAGCAGTAGCGACAGTGCAGGGTCCAGACCACGAGGCAGCTGGAGCGGCAGTGCAGGGTCCAGGCCACGAGGCAGCTGGAGCGACAGTGCAGGGTCCAGATTGCGAGAGACTGGAGCGACAATGCAGGATCCAGACCATGAGGCAGCTTAAGCGACTGTGCAGTGTTCAGACCGTGAGACAGCTGGAGCGACAGTGCAGGGTCCAGAACACGGGACACTAGAGCGACAGTGCAGGGTCCAGATCATGGGACCACCGCCTAGGGGAGACAAAACTGCCTGGGAGGAACACACCATGTTCCGGGAGTCACTACTGCCGGGGCCCTCACCGGGATCGCCACCGAAACTTAGACGCTCCAGTAGGACGACCAGGCCGCCCGATCGTCTGATTGCAGCACCATGAAGAAAATTAACAACGCAAGAACATTCTCCGCAACCCTTGATAGCATGGTACCTGCAATACCTGGTCCGACCATGAAAAGGCGACAGTAATACTGGCCATCACCCCGCTGGCTCTTTTTTTAACAGGGGGTGAATGTGGTAATACCAGGTATTGCGGTACCAGAGAGAGGAATAACCATTGGCTAGACCGCAGGGTCTACCATTGGGCAATGTACATAGCCCCGCCCTGAGAGGCGGGGTATAAGAACCAATGCCATCCCAGCAGCCTTCACTTCTGTATCTTCGCTGCTGGGTACAGTTCTATCTGATTAACGCTGAATCGATATGACTCCACGTGGACTCAAGCGTATTGATTGTGTATCACAGTGCAGGGTCCAGTCTGCGAGACACTGGAGTGACAGTGCAGGGTCCAGACCGCGAGACACTGGAGCGACAGTGCAGTGTCCTGTCCGCAAGGCAGCAGGAGCGACAGTGCAGGGTCCAGATTGCGAGACAGCTGGAGCGGCAGTGCAGGGTCCAGACCGCGAGGCAGCTGGAGCGACAGTGCAGGGTCCAGACCAAGAGCAGCTGAAGCGACTGTGCAGGGTCCAGACCGTGAGACACTGGAGGGACAATGCAGGGTCCAGACTGCGAGGCAGCTGGAGGGACAGTGCAGGGTCCAGACCGCGAGGCAGCTGGAGCGACAGTGCAGCGTCCAGACCGTGAGAAACTGGAGCGACAGTGCAAGGTCCAGACCGTGAGACAGCTGGTGCGACAGTGCAGGGTCCAGACCGTGAGACACTGGAGGGACAGTGCAGGGTCCAGACCGCGAGGCAGCAGGAGCGACAGTGCAGGGTCCAGACCGCGAGGCAGCTGGGGCGACAGTGCAGGGTCCAGACCACATGACACTGGAGGGACAGTGCAGGATCCAGACCGAGAGCAGCTGGAGCGACAGTGCAGCGTCCAGACCGCGAGTCAGCTGGAGCGACAGTGCAGGGTCCAGACCGCGAGGCAGCTGGAGCGACACTGCAGGGTGCAGACCGCGAGGCAGCTGGAGCGACAGTGCAGGGTCCAGACCACGAGGCAGCTGGAGCGACAGTGCAGTGTCCAGAACGCAGGACACTAGAGCGACAGTGCAGGGTCCGTACCGCGAGGCAGCAGGAGCGACAGTGCAGGGTCCAGAACGCAGGACACTGGAGCGACAGTGCAGGGTCCAGACCGCGAGGCAGCTGCAGTGACAGTGCAGGGACCAGACCATGAGGCAGCTGGAGGGAAAGTGCAGGATCCAGACCATGAGGCAGCTGGAGCGACAGTGCAGGATCCAGACTGTGAGGTAGCTGGAGCGACAGTGCAGGGTCCAGACCGCGAGGCAGCAGGAGCGACAGTGCAGGATCCAGACTGTGAGGTAGCTGGAGCGACAGTGCAGGGTCCAGAATGCAGGACACAAGAGCGACAGTGCAGGGTCCAGACCACGAGGCAGCTGGAGCGACAGTGCAGGGTCCAGACCGCAAGGCAGCAGGAGCGACAGTGCAGGGTCCAGACCGCGAGGCAGCAGGAGCGACAGTGCAGGGTCCAGACCGCAAGGCAGCAGGAGCGACAGTGCAGGGTCCAGAATGCAGGACACAAGAGCGACAGTGCAGGGTCCAGACCACGAGGCAGCTGGAGCGACAGTGCAGGGTCCACACCGCAAGGCAGCAGGAGCGACAGTGCAGTGTCCAGACCGCGAGGCAGCAGGAGCGACAGTGCAGGGTCCAGACCGCAAGGCAGCAGGAGCGACAGTGCAGGGTCCAGACCGCGAGGCAGCTGGAGAGACAGTGCAGGGTCCAGACCACAAGACATTGGAGTGACAGTGCAGTGTCTAGACCGTGAGGCAGCTGGAGTGACCGTGCAGGGTCCAGACCGTGAGACAGCTGGAGCGACAGTGCAGAGTCCAGACCGCGAGGCAGCTGGAGCGACAGTGCAGGGTCCAGATCGCGAGGCAGCTGGAGCGACAGTGCTGGGTCCAGTCCGCAAGGCAGCAGGAGCGACAGTGCAGGGTCCAGGCCGCGAGGCAGCTGGAGCGACAGTGCAGGGTCCAGTCCGCAAGGCAGCAGTAGCGACAGTGCAGGGTCCAGACCGCGAGGCAGCTGGAGCGACAGTGCTGGGTCCAGTCCGCAAGGCAGCAGTAGCGACAGTGCAGGGTCCAGACCACGAGGCAGCTGGAGCGGCAGTGCAGGGTCCAGGCCACGAGGCAGCTGGAGCGACAGTGCAGGGTCCAGATTGCGAGAGACTGGAGCGACAATGCAGGATCCAGACCATGAGGCAGCTTAAGCGACTGTGCAGTGTTCAGACCATGAGACAGCTGGAGCGACAGTGCAGCGTCCAGACCGCGAGTCAGCTGGAGCGACAGTGCAGGGTCCAGACCGCGAGGCAGCTGGAGCGACACTGCAGGGTGCAGACCGCGAGGCAGCTGGAGCGACAGTGCAGGGTCCAGACCACGAGGCAGCTGGAGCGACAGTGCAGTGTCCAGAACGCAGGACACTAGAGCGACAGTGCAGGGTCCGTACCGCGAGGCAGCAGGAGCGACAGTGCAGGGTCCAGAACGCAGGACACTGGAGCGACAGTGCAGGGTCCAGACCGCGAGGCAGCTGCAGTGACAGTGCAGGGACCAGACCATGAGGCAGCTGGAGGGAAAGTGCAGGATCCAGACCATGAGGCAGCTGGAGCGACAGTGCAGGATCCAGACTGTGAGGTAGCTGGAGCGACAGTGCAGGGTCCAGACCGCGAGGCAGCAGGAGCGACAGTGCAGGATCCAGACTGTGAGGTAGCTGGAGCGACAGTGCAGGGTCCAGAATGCAGGACACAAGAGCGACAGTGCAGGGTCCAGACCACGAGGCAGCTGGAGCGACAGTGCAGGGTCCAGACCGCAAGGCAGCAGGAGCGACAGTGCAGGGTCCAGACCGCGAGGCAGCAGGAGCGACAGTGCAGGGTCCAGACCGCAAGGCAGCAGGAGCGACAGTGCAGGGTCCAGAATGCAGGACACAAGAGCGACAGTGCAGGGTCCAGACCACGAGGCAGCTGGAGCGACAGTGCAGGGTCCACACCGCAAGGCAGCAGGAGCGACAGTGCAGTGTCCAGACCGCGAGGCAGCAGGAGCGACAGTGCAGGGTCCAGACCGCAAGGCAGCAGGAGCGACAGTGCAGGGTCCAGACCGCGAGGCAGCTGGAGAGACAGTGCAGGGTCCAGACCACAAGACATTGGAGTGACAGTGCAGTGTCTAGACCGTGAGGCAGCTGGAGTGACCGTGCAGGGTCCAGACCGTGAGACAGCTGGAGCGACAGTGCAGAGTCCAGACCGCGAGGCAGCTGGAGCGACAGTGCAGGGTCCAGATCGCGAGGCAGCTGGAGCGACAGTGCTGGGTCCAGTCCGCAAGGCAGCAGGAGCGACAGTGCAGGGTCCAGGCCGCGAGGCAGCTGGAGCGACAGTGCAGGGTCCAGTCCGTAAGGCAGCAGTAGCGACAGTGCAGGGTCCAGACCGCGAGGCAGCTGGAGCGACAGTGCTGGGTCCAGTCCGCAAGGCAGCAGTAGCGACAGTGCAGGGTCCAGACCACGAGGCAGCTGGAGCGGCAGTGCAGGGTCCAGGCCACGAGGCAGCTGGAGCGACAGTGCAGGGTCCAGATTGCGAGAGACTGGAGCGACAATGCAGGATCCAGACCATGAGGCAGCTTAAGCGACTGTGCAGTGTTCAGACCGTGAGACAGCTGGAGCGACAGTGCAGGGTCCAGAACACGGGACACTAGAGCGACAGTGCAGGGTCCAGATCATGGGACCACCGCCTAGGGGAGACAAAACTGCCTGGGAGGAACACACCATGTTCCGGGAGTCACTACTGCCGGGGCCCTCACCGGGATCGCCGCCGAAACTTAGACGCTCCAGTAGGACGACCAGGCCGCCCGATCGTCTGATTGCAGCACCATGAAGAAAATTAACAACGCAAGAACATTCTCCGCAACCCTTGATAACATGGTACCTGCAATACCTGGTCCGACCATGAAAAGGCGACAGTAATACTGGCCATCACCCCGCTGGCTCTTTTTTTAACAGGGGGTGAATGTGGTAATACCAGGTATTGCGGTACCAGAGAGAGGAATAACCATTGGCTAGACCGCAGGGTCTACCATTGGGCAATGTACATAGCCCCGCCCTGAGAGGCGGGGTATAAGAACCAATGCCATCCCAGCAGCCTTCACTTCTGTATCTTCGCTGCTGGGTACAGTTCTATCTGATTAACGCTGAATCGATATGACTCCACGTGGACTCAAGCGTATTGATTGTGTATCACAGTGCAGGGTCCAGTCTGCGAGACACTGGAGCGACAGTGCAGTGTCCTGTCCGCAAGGCAGCAGGAGCGACAGTGCAGTGTCCTGTCCGCAAGGCAGCAGGAGCGACAGTGCAGGGTCCAGACCGCGAGACACTGGAGCGACAGTGCAGTGTCCTGTCCGCAAGGCAGCAGGAGCGACAGTGCAGGGTCCAGACCGCGAGGCAGCTGGAGCGACAGTGCAGGGTCCAGACCAAGAGCAGCTGAAGCGACTGTGCAGGGTCCAGACCGTGAGACACTGGAGCGACAGTGCAGGGTCCAGACGACGAGGATGCCGGAGCGACAGTGCAGGGTCCAGACCGTGAGACACTCGAGCGACAGTGCAGGGTCCAGACTGCGAGGCAGCTGGAGGGACAGTGCAGGGTCCAGACCGCGAGGCAGCTGGAGCGACAGTGCAGCGTCCAGACCGTGAGAAACTGGAGCGACAGTGCAAGGTCCAGACCGTGAGACAGCTGGAGCGACAGTGCAGGGTCCAGACCGTGAGACAGCTGGAGCGACAGTGCAGGGTCCAGACCGTGAGACAGCTGGAGCGACAGTGCAGGGTCCAGACCGTGAGACACTGGTGCGACAGTGCAGGGTCCAGACCGTGAGACACTGGAGGGACAGTGCAGGGTCCAGACCGCGAGGCAGCAGGAGCGACAGTGCAGGGTCCAGACCGCGAGGCAGCTGGGGCGACAGTGCAGGGTCCAGACCACATGACACTGGAGGGACAGTGCAGGATCCAGACCGAGAGCAGCTGGAGCGACAGTGCAGCGTCCAGACCGCGAGTCAGCTGGAGCGACAGTGCAGGGTCCAGACCGCGAGGCAGCTGGAGCGACACTGCAGGGTGCAGACCGCGAGGCAGCTGGAGCGACAGTGCAGGGTCCAGACCACGAGGCAGCTGGAGCGACAGTGCAGTGTCCAGAACGCAGGACACTAGAGCGACAGTGCAGGGTCCGTACCGCGAGGCAGCAGGAGCGACAGTGCAGGGTCCAGAACGCAGGACACTGGAGCGACAGTGCAGGGTCCAGACCGCGAGGCAGCTGCAGTGACAGTGCAGGGACCAGACCATGAGGCAGCTGGAGGGAAAGTGCAGGATCCAGACCATGAGGCAGCTGGAGCGACAGTGCAGGATCCAGACTGTGAGGTAGCTGGAGCGACAGTGCAGGGTCCAGACCGCGAGGCAGCAGGAGCGACAGTGCAGGATCCAGACTGTGAGGTAGCTGGAGCGACAGTGCAGGGTCCAGAATGCAGGACACAAGAGCGACAGTGCAGGGTCCAGACCACGAGGCAGCTGGAGCGACAGTGCAGGGTCCAGACCGCAAGGCAGCAGGAGCGACAGTGCAGGGTCCAGACCGCGAGGCAGCAGGAGCGACAGTGCAGGGTCCAGACCGCAAGGCAGCAGGAGCGACAGTGCAGGGTCCAGAATGCAGGACACAAGAGCGACAGTGCAGGGTCCAGACCACGAGGCAGCTGGAGCGACAGTGCAGGGTCCACACCGCAAGGCAGCAGGAGCGACAGTGCAGTGTCCAGACCGCGAGGCAGCAGGAGCGACAGTGCAGGGTCCAGACCGCAAGGCAGCAGGAGCGACAGTGCAGGGTCCAGACGGCGAGGCAGCTGGAGAGACAGTGCAGGGTCCAGACCACAAGACATTGGAGTGACAGTGCAGTGTCTAGACCGCGAGGCAGCTGGAGTGACCGTGCAGGGTCCAGACCGTGAGACAGCTGGAGCGACAGTGCAGAGTCCAGACCGCGAGGCAGCTGGAGCGACAGTGCAGGGTCCAGATCGCGAGGCAGCTGGAGCGACAGTGCTGGGTCCAGTCCGCAAGGCAGCAGGAGCGACAGTGCAGGGTCCAGGCCGCGAGGCAGCTGGAGCGACAGTGCAGGGTCCAGTCCGCAAGGCAGCAGTAGCGACAGTGCAGGGTCCAGACCGCGAGGCAGCTGGAGCGACAGTGCTGGGTCCAGTCCGCAAGGCAGCAGTAGAGACAGTGCAGGGTCCAGACCACGAGGCAGCTGGAGCGGCAGTGCAGGGTCCAGGCCACGAGGCAGCTGGAGCGACAGTGCAGGGTCCAGATTGCGAGAGACTGGAGCGACAATGCAGGATCCAGACCATGAGGCAGCTTAAGCGACTGTGCAGTGTTCAGACCATGAGACAGCTGGAGCGACAGTGCAGCGTCCAGACCGCGAGTCAGCTGGAGCGACAGTGCAGGGTCCAGACCGCGAGGCAGCTGGAGCGACACTGCAGGGTGCAGACCGCAAGGCAGCTGGAGCGACAGTGCAGGGTCCAGACCACGAGGCAGCTGGAGCGACAGTGCAGTGTCCAGAACGCAGGACACTAGAGCGACAGTGCAGGGTCCGTACCGCGAGGCAGCAGGAGCGACAGTGCAGGGTCCAGAACGCAGGACACTGGAGCGACAGTGCAGGGTCCAGACCGCGAGGCAGCTGCAGTGACAGTGCAGGGACCAGACCATGAGGCAGCTGGAGGGAAAGTGCAGGATCCAGACCATGAGGCAGCTGGAGCGACAGTGCAGGATCCAGACTGTGAGGTAGCTGGAGCGACAGTGCAGGGTCCAGACCGCGAGGCAGCAGGAGCGACAGTGCAGGATCCAGACTGTGAGGTAGCTGGAGCGACAGTGCAGGGTCCAGAATGCAGGACACAAGAGCGACAGTGCAGGGTCCAGACCACGAGGCAGCTGGAGCGACAGTGCAGGGTCCAGACCGCAAGGCAGCAGGAGCGACAGTGCAGGGTCCAGACCGCGAGGCAGCAGGAGCGACAGTGCAGGGTCCAGACCGCAAGGCAGCAGGAGCGACAGTGCAGGGTCCAGAATGCAGGACACAAGAGCGACAGTGCAGGGTCCAGACCACGAGGCAGCTGGAGCGACAGTGCAGGGTCCACACCGCAAGGCAGCAGGAGCGACAGTGCAGTGTCCAGACCGCGAGGCAGCAGGAGCGACAGTGCAGGGTCCAGACCGCAAGGCAGCAGGAGCGACAGTGCAGGGTCCAGACCGCGAGGCAGCTGGAGAGACAGTGCAGGGTCCAGACCACAAGACATTGGAGTGACAGTGCAGTGTCTAGACCGTGAGGCAGCTGGAGTGACCGTGCAGGGTCCAGACCGTGAGACAGCTGGAGCGACAGTGCAGAGTCCAGACCGCGAGGCAGCTGGAGCGACAGTGCAGGGTCCAGATCGCGAGGCAGCTGGAGCGACAGTGCTGGGTCCAGTCCGCAAGGCAGCAGGAGCGACAGTGCAGGGTCCAGGCCGCGAGGCAGCTGGAGCGACAGTGCAGGGTCCAGTCCGTAAGGCAGCAGTAGCGACAGTGCAGGGTCCAGACCGCGAGGCAGCTGGAGCGACAGTGCTGGGTCCAGTCCGCAAGGCAGCAGTAGCGACAGTGCAGGGTCCAGACCACGAGGCAGCTGGAGCGGCAGTGCAGGGTCCAGGCCACGAGGCAGCTGGAGCGACAGTGCAGGGTCCAGATTGCGAGAGACTGGAGCGACAATGCAGGATCCAGACCATGAGGCAGCTTAAGCGACTGTGCAGTGTTCAGACCGTGAGACAGCTGGAGCGACAGTGCAGGGTCCAGAACACGGGACACTAGAGCGACAGTGCAGGGTCCAGATCATGGGACCACCGCCTAGGGGAGACAAAACTGCCTGGGAGGAACACACCATGTTCCGGGAGTCACTACTGCCGGGGCCCTCACCGGGATCGCCGCCGAAACTTAGACGCTCCAGTAGGACGACCAGGCCGCCCGATCGTCTGATTGCAGCACCATGAAGAAAATTAACAACGCAAGAACATTCTCCGCAACCCTTGATAGCATGGTACCTGCAATACCTGGTCCGACCATGAAAAGGCGACAGTAATACTGGCCATCACCCCGCTGGCTCTTTTTTTAACAGGGGGTGAATGTGGTAATACCAGGTATTGCGGTACCAGAGAGAGGAATAACCATTGGCTAGACCGCAGGGTCTACCATTGGGCAATGTACATAGCCCCGCCCTGAGAGGCGGGGTATAAGAACCAATGCCATCCCAGCAGCCTTCACTTCTGTATCTTCGCTGCTGGGTACAGTTCTATCTGATTAACGCTGAATCGATATGACTCCACGTGGACTCAAGCGTATTGATTGTGTATCACAGTGCAGGGTCCAGTCTGCGAGACACTGGAGTGACAGTGCAGGGTCCAGACCGCGAGACACTGGAGCGACAGTGCAGTGTCCTGTCCGCAAGGCAGCAGGAGCGACAGTGCAGGGTCCAGACCGCGAGGCAGCTGGAGCGACAGTGCAGGGTCCAGACCAAGAGCAGCTGAAGCGACTGTGCAGGGTCCAGACCGTGAGACACTGGAGCGACAGTGCAGGGTCCAGACGACGAGGATGCCGGAGCGACAGTGCAGGGTCCAGACCGTGAGACACTGGAGGGACAGTGCAGGGTCCAGACCGCGAGGCAGCTGGAGGGACAGTGCAGGGTCCAGACCGAGGGCAGCTGGAGCGACAGTGCAGGGTCCAGACTGCGAGGCAGCTGGAGGGACAGTGCAGGGTCCAGACCGCGAGGCAGCTGGAGCGACAGTGCAGCGTCCAGACCGTGAGACAGCTGGAGCGACAGTGCAAGGTCCAGACCGTGAGACAGCTGGAGCGACAGTGCAGGGTCCAGACCGTGAGACAGCTGGAGCGACAGTGCAGGGTCCAGACCGCGAGGCAGCTGGAGCGACAGTGCAGGGTCCAGACCGCGAGGCAGTTGGAGCGACAGTGCAGGGTCCAGACGACGAGGATGCCGGAGCGACAGTGCAGGGTCCAGACCAAGAGCAGCTGAAGCGACTGTGCAGGGTCCAGACCGTGAGACAGCTGGAGCGACAGTGCAGGGTCCAGACTGCGAGGCAGCTGGAGCGACAGTGCAGGGTCCAGACGACGAGGATGCCGGAGCGACAGTGCAGGGTCCAGACCGTGAGACAGCTGGAGCGACAGTGCAGGGTCCAGACCGCGAGGCAGCTGGAGCGACAGTGCAGGGTCCAGACCGTGAGACAGCTGGAGCGACAGTGCAGGGTCCAGACCGCGAGGCAGCTGGAGCGACAGTGCAGGGTCCAGACCGCGAGGCAGTTGGAGCGACAGTGCAGGGTCCAGACGACGAGGATGCCGGAGCGACAGTGCAGGGTCCAGACCAAGAGCAGCTGGAGCGACAGTGCAGGGTCCAGACGACGAGGCAGCTGGAGCGACAGTGCAGGGTCCAGACCGTGAGACACTCGAGCGACAGTGCAGGGTCCAGACCGCGAGGCAGCTGGAGCGACAGTGCAGCGTCCAGACCGTGAGAAACTGGAGGGACAGTGCAGGGTCCAGACCGTGAGACACTGGAGGGACAGTGCAGGGTCCAGACCGTGAGACACTCGAGCGACAGTGCAGGGTCCAGACCGCGAGGCAGCTGGAGCGACAGTGCAGCGTCCAGACCGTGAGAAACTGGAGGGACAGTGCAGGGTCCAGACCGTGAGACAGCTGGAGCGACAGTGCAGGGTCCAGACTGCGAGGCAGCTGGAGGGACAGTGCAGGGTCCAGACCGCGAGGCAGCTGGAGCGACAGTGCAGCGTCCAGACCGTGAGAAACTGGAGGGACAGTGCAGGGTCCAGACCGTGAGACACTGGAGGGACAGTGCAGGGTCCAGACCGCGAGGCAGCAGGAGCGACAGTGCAGGGTCCAGACCGCGAGGCAGCTGGGGCGACAGTGCAGGGTCCAGACCACATGACACTGGAGGGACAGTGCAGGATCCAGACCGAGAGCAGCTGGAGCGACAGTGCAGCGTCCAGACCGCGAGTCAGCTGGAGCGACAGTGCAGGGTCCAGACCGCGAGGCAGCTGGAGCGACACTGCAGGGTGCAGACCGCGAGGCAGCTGGAGCGACAGTGCAGGGTCCAGACCACGAGGCAGCTGGAGCGACAGTGCAGTGTCCAGAACGCAGGACACTAGAGCGACAGTGCAGGGTCCGTACCGCGAGGCAGCAGGAGCGACAGTGCAGGGTCCAGAACGCAGGACACTGGAGCGACAGTGCAGGGTCCAGACCGCGAGGCAGCTGCAGTGACAGTGCAGGGACCAGACCATGAGGCAGCTGGAGGGAAAGTGCAGGATCCAGACCATGAGGCAGCTGGAGCGACAGTGCAGGATCCAGACTGTGAGGTAGCTGGAGCGACAGTGCAGGGTCCAGACCGCGAGGCAGCAGGAGCGACAGTGCAGGATCCAGACTGTGAGGTAGCTGGAGCGACAGTGCAGGGTCCAGAATGCAGGACACAAGAGCGACAGTGCAGGGTCCAGACCACGAGGCAGCTGGAGCGACAGCGCAGGGTCCAGACCGCAAGGCAGCAGGAGCGACAGTGCAGGGTCCAGACCGCGAGGCAGCAGGAGCGACAGTGCAGGGTCCAGACCGCAAGGCAGCAGGAGCGACAGTGCAGGGTCCAGAATGCAGGACACAAGAGCGACAGTGCAGGGTCCAGACCACGAGGCAGCTGGAGCGACAGTGCAGGGTCCACACCGCAAGGCAGCAGGAGCGACAGTGCAGTGTCCAGACCGCGAGGCAGCAGGAGCGACAGTGCAGGGTCCAGACCGCAAGGCAGCAGGAGCGACAGTGCAGGGTCCAGACCGCGAGGCAGCAGGAGCGACAGTGCAGGGTCCAGAATGCAGGACACAAGAGCGACAGTGCAGGGTCCAGACCAAGAGGCAGCTGGAGCGACAGTGCAGGGTCCAGACCGCAAGGCAGCAGGAGCGACAGTGCAGGGTCCAGACCGTGAGGCAGCTGGTGCGACAGTGCAGGATCCAGACCGTGAGACAGCTGGAGCGACAGTGCAGGGTCCAGACCGTGAGGCTGCTGGAGCGACAGTGCAGGGTCCAGACCCCGAGACACTGGAGCGACAGTGCAGGGTCCAGACCGTGAGACACTGGAGCGACAGTGCAGGACCCAGATTGTGAGACATTTCATTGACAGTGCAGGGTCCAGAACGTGAGGCTGCTGGAGTGACAGTGCAGGGTCCAGACAGCGGGACAGCTGGAGAGACAGTGCAGGATGCAGACCAAGAGGCAGCTGGAGCGACAGTGCAGGGTCCAGACTGCGAGACACTGGAGCGACAGGGCAGGGTCCAGATTGTGATACACTGCATTGACAGTGCAGGTCCAGACCACGTGACACTGGAGTGACAGTGCAGGATCCAGACCGAGAGCAGCTGGAGCGACAGTGCAGCGTCCAGACCGCGAGTCAGCTGGAGCGACAGTGCAGGGTCCAGACCGCGAGGCAGCTGGAGCGACACTGCAGGGTGCAGACCGCGAGGCAGCTGGAGCGACAGTGCAGGGTCCAGACCACGAGGCAGCTGGAGCGACAGTGCAGTGTCCAGAACGCAGGACACTAGAGCGACAGTGCAGGGTCCGTACCGCGAGGCAGCAGGAGCGACAGTGCAGGGTCCAGAACGCAGGACACTGGAGCGACAGTGCAGGGTCCAGACCGCGAGGCAGCTGCAGTGACAGTGCAGGGACCAGACCATGAGGCAGCTGGAGGGAAAGTGCAGGATCCAGACCATGAGGCAGCTGGAGCGACAGTGCAGGATCCAGACTGTGAGGTAGCTGGAGCGACAGTGCAGGGTCCAGACCGCGAGGCAGCAGGAGCGACAGTGCAGGATCCAGACTGTGAGGTAGCTGGAGCGACAGTGCAGGGTCCAGAATGCAGGACACAAGAGCGACAGTGCAGGGTCCAGACCACGAGGCAGCTGGAGCGACAGTGCAGGGTCCAGACCGCAAGGCAGCAGGAGCGACAGTGCAGGGTCCAGACCGCGAGGCAGCAGGAGCGACAGTGCAGGGTCCAGACCGCAAGGCAGCAGGAGCGACAGTGCAGGGTCCAGAATGCAGGACACAAGAGCGACAGTGCAGGGTCCAGACCACGAGGCAGCTGGAGCGACAGTGCAGGGTCCACACCGCAAGGCAGCAGGAGCGACAGTGCAGTGTCCAGACCGCGAGGCAGCAGGAGCGACAGTGCAGGGTCCAGACCGCAAGGCAGCAGGAGCGACAGTGCAGGGTCCAGACCGCGAGGCAGCTGGAGAGACAGTGCAGGGTCCAGACCACAAGACATTGGAGTGACAGTGCAGTGTCTAGACCGTGAGGCAGCTGGAGTGACCGTGCAGGGTCCAGACCGTGAGACAGCTGGAGCGACAGTGCAGAGTCCAGACCGCGAGGCAGCTGGAGCGACAGTGCAGGGTCCAGATCGCGAGGCAGCTGGAGCGACAGTGCTGGGTCCAGTCCGCAAGGCAGCAGGAGCGACAGTGCAGGGTCCAGGCCGCGAGGCAGCTGGAGCGACAGTGCAGGGTCCAGTCCGTAAGGCAGCAGTAGCGACAGTGCAGGGTCCAGACCGCGAGGCAGCTGGAGCGACAGTGCTGGGTCCAGTCCGCAAGGCAGCAGTAGCGACAGTGCAGGGTCCAGACCACGAGGCAGCTGGAGCGGCAGTGCAGGGTCCAGGCCACGAGGCAGCTGGAGCGACAGTGCAGGGTCCAGATTGCGAGAGACTGGAGCGACAATGCAGGATCCAGACCATGAGGCAGCTTAAGCGACTGTGCAGTGTTCAGACCGTGAGACAGCTGGAGCGACAGTGCAGGGTCCAGAACACGGGACACTAGAGCGACAGTGCAGGGTCCAGATCATGGGACCACCGCCTAGGGGAGACAAAACTGCCTGGGAGGAACACACCATGTTCCGGGAGTCACTACTGCCGGGGCCCTCACCGGGATCGCCGCCGAAACTTAGACGCTCCAGTAGGACGACCAGGCCGCCCGATCGTCTGATTGCAGCACCATGAAGAAAATTAACAACGCAAGAACATTCTCCGCAACCCTTGATAACATGGTACCTGCAATACCTGGTCCGACCATGAAAAGGCGACAGTAATACTGGCCATCACCCCGCTGGCTCTTTTTTTAACAGGGGGTGAATGTGGTAATACCAGGTATTGCGGTACCAGAGAGAGGAATAACCATTGGCTAGACCGCAGGGTCTACCATTGGGCAATGTACATAGCCCCGCCCTGAGAGGCGGGGTATAAGAACCAATGCCATCCCAGCAGCCTTCACTTCTGTATCTTCGCTGCTGGGTACAGTTCTATCTGATTAACGCTGAATCGATATGACTCCACGTGGACTCAAGCGTATTGATTGTGTATCACAGTGCAGGGTCCAGTCTGCGAGACACTGGAGTGACTGTGCAGGGTCCAGACCGTGAGACACTGGAGGGACAGTGCAGTGTCCTGTCCGCGAGGCAGCTGGAGCGACAGTGCAGGGTCCAGACCAAGAGCAGCTGAAGCGACTGTGCAGGGTCCAGACCGTGAGACACTGGAGCGACAGTGCAGGGTCCAGACGACGAGGATGCCGGAGCGACAGTGCAGGGTCCAGACCGTGAGACACTCGAGCGACAGTGCAGGGTCCAGACTGCGAGGCAGCTGGAGGGACAGTGCAGGGTCCAGACCGCGAGGCAGCTGGAGCGACAGTGCAGCGTCCAGACCGTGAGAAACTGGAGCGACAGTGCAAGGTCCAGACCGTGAGACAGCTGGAGCGACAGTGCAGGGTCCAGACCGTGAGACAGCTGGAGCGACAGTGCAGGGTCCAGACCGTGAGACACTGGTGCGACAGTGCAGGGTCCAGACCGTGAGACACTGGAGGGACAGTGCAGGGTCCAGACCGCGAGGCAGCAGGAGCGACAGTGCAGGGTCCAGACCGCGAGGCAGCTGGGGCGACAGTGCAGGGTCCAGACCACATGACACTGGAGGGACAGTGCAGGATCCAGACCGAGAGCAGCTGGAGCGACAGTGCAGCGTCCAGACCGCGAGTCAGCTGGAGCGACAGTGCAGGGTCCAGACCGCGAGGCAGCTGGAGCGACACTGCAGGGTGCAGACCGCGAGGCAGCTGGAGCGACAGTGCAGGGTCCAGACCACGAGGCAGCTGGAGCGACAGTGCAGTGTCCAGAACGCAGGACACTAGAGCGACAGTGCAGGGTCCGTACCGCGAGGCAGCAGGAGCGACAGTGCAGGGTCCAGAACGCAGGACACTGGAGCGACAGTGCAGGGTCCAGACCGCGAGGCAGCTGCAGTGACAGTGCAGGGACCAGACCATGAGGCAGCTGGAGGGAAAGTGCAGGATCCAGACCATGAGGCAGCTGGAGCGACAGTGCAGGATCCAGACTGTGAGGTAGCTGGAGCGACAGTGCAGGGTCCAGACCGCGAGGCAGCAGGAGCGACAGTGCAGGATCCAGACTGTGAGGTAGCTGGAGCGACAGTGCAGGGTCCAGAATGCAGGACACAAGAGCGACAGTGCAGGGTCCAGACCACGAGGCAGCTGGAGCGACAGTGCAGGGTCCAGACCGCAAGGCAGCAGGAGCGACAGTGCAGGGTCCAGACCGCGAGGCAGCAGGAGCGACAGTGCAGGGTCCAGACCGCAAGGCAGCAGGAGCGACAGTGCAGGGTCCAGAATGCAGGACACAAGAGCGACAGTGCAGGGTCCAGACCACGAGGCAGCTGGAGCGACAGTGCAGGGTCCACACCGCAAGGCAGCAGGAGCGACAGTGCAGTGTCCAGACCGCGAGGCAGCAGGAGCGACAGTGCAGGGTCCAGACCGCAAGGCAGCAGGAGCGACAGTGCAGGGTCCAGACCGCGAGGCAGCTGGAGAGACAGTGCAGGGTCCAGACCACAAGACATTGGAGTGACAGTGCAGTGTCTAGACCGCGAGGCAGCTGGAGTGACCGTGCAGGGTCCAGACCGTGAGACAGCTGGAGCGACAGTGCAGAGTCCAGACCGCGAGGCAGCTGGAGCGACAGTGCAGGGTCCAGATCGCGAGGCAGCTGGAGCGACAGTGCTGGGTCCAGTCCGCAAGGCAGCAGGAGCGACAGTGCAGGGTCCAGGCCGCGAGGCAGCTGGAGCGACAGTGCAGGGTCCAGTCCGCAAGGCAGCAGTAGCGACAGTGCAGGGTCCAGACCGCGAGGCAGCTGGAGCGACAGTGCTGGGTCCAGTCCGCAAGGCAGCAGTAGAGACAGTGCAGGGTCCAGACCACGAGGCAGCTGGAGCGGCAGTGCAGGGTCCAGGCCACGAGGCAGCTTAAGCGACTGTGCAGTGTTCAGACCATGAGACAGCTGGAGCGACAGTGCAGCGTCCAGACCGCGAGTCAGCTGGAGCGACAGTGCAGGGTCCAGACCGCGAGGCAGCTGGAGCGACACTGCAGGGTGCAGACCGCGAGGCAGCTGGAGCGACAGTGCAGGGTCCAGACCACGAGGCAGCTGGAGCGACAGTGCAGTGTCCAGAACGCAGGACACTAGAGCGACAGTGCAGGGTCCGTACCGCGAGGCAGCAGGAGCGACAGTGCAGGGTCCAGAACGCAGGACACTGGAGCGACAGTGCAGGGTCCAGACCGCGAGGCAGCTGCAGTGACAGTGCAGGGACCAGACCATGAGGCAGCTGGAGGGAAAGTGCAGGATCCAGACCATGAGGCAGCTGGAGCGACAGTGCAGGATCCAGACTGTGAGGTAGCTGGAGCGACAGTGCAGGGTCCAGACCGCGAGGCAGCAGGAGCGACAGTGCAGGATCCAGACTGTGAGGTAGCTGGAGCGACAGTGCAGGGTCCAGAATGCAGGACACAAGAGCGACAGTGCAGGGTCCAGACCACGAGGCAGCTGGAGCGACAGTGCAGGGTCCAGACCGCAAGGCAGCAGGAGCGACAGTGCAGGGTCCAGACCGCGAGGCAGCAGGAGCGACAGTGCAGGGTCCAGACCGCAAGGCAGCAGGAGCGACAGTGCAGGGTCCAGAATGCAGGACACAAGAGCGACAGTGCAGGGTCCAGACCACGAGGCAGCTGGAGCGACAGTGCAGGGTCCACACCGCAAGGCAGCAGGAGCGACAGTGCAGTGTCCAGACCGCGAGGCAGCAGGAGCGACAGTGCAGGGTCCAGACCGCAAGGCAGCAGGAGCGACAGTGCAGGGTCCAGACCGCGAGGCAGCTGGAGAGACAGTGCAGGGTCCAGACCACAAGACATTGGAGTGACAGTGCAGTGTCTAGACCGTGAGGCAGCTGGAGTGACCGTGCAGGGTCCAGACCGTGAGACAGCTGGAGCGACAGTGCAGAGTCCAGACCGCGAGGCAGCTGGAGCGACAGTGCAGGGTCCAGATCGCGAGGCAGCTGGAGCGACAGTGCTGGGTCCAGTCCGCAAGGCAGCAGGAGCGACAGTGCAGGGTCCAGGCCGCGAGGCAGCTGGAGCGACAGTGCAGGGTCCAGTCCGTAAGGCAGCAGTAGCGACAGTGCAGGGTCCAGACCGCGAGGCAGCTGGAGCGACAGTGCTGGGTCCAGTCCGCAAGGCAGCAGTAGCGACAGTGCAGGGTCCAGACCACGAGGCAGCTGGAGCGGCAGTGCAGGGTCCAGGCCACGAGGCAGCTGGAGCGACAGTGCAGGGTCCAGATTGCGAGAGACTGGAGCGACAATGCAGGATCCAGACCATGAGGCAGCTTAAGCGACTGTGCAGTGTTCAGACCGTGAGACAGCTGGAGCGACAGTGCAGGGTCCAGAACACGGGACACTAGAGCGACAGTGCAGGGTCCAGATCATGGGACCACCGCCTAGGGGAGACAAAACTGCCTGGGAGGAACACACCATGTTCCGGGAGTCACTACTGCCGGGGCCCTCACCGGGATCGCCGCCGAAACTTAGACGCTCCAGTAGGACGACCAGGCCGCCCGATCGTCTGATTGCAGCACCATGAAGAAAATTAACAACGCAAGAACATTCTCCGCAACCCTTGATAGCATGGTACCTGCAATACCTGGTCCGACCATGAAAAGGCGACAGTAATACTGGCCATCACCCCGCTGGCTCTTTTTTTAACAGGGGGTGAATGTGGTAATACCAGGTATTGCGGTACCAGAGAGAGGAATAACCATTGGCTAGACCGCAGGGTCTACCATTGGGCAATGTACATAGCCCCGCCCTGAGAGGCGGGGTATAAGAACCAATGCCATCCCAGCAGCCTTCACTTCTGTATCTTCGCTGCTGGGTACAGTTCTATCTGATTAACGCTGAATCGATATGACTCCACGTGGACTCAAGCGTATTGATTGTGTATCACAGTGCAGGGTCCAGTCTGCGAGACACTGGAGTGACTGTGCAGGGTCCAGACCGCGAGACACTGGAGCGACAGTGCAGTGTCCTGTCCGCAAGGCAGCAGGAGCGACAGTGCAGGGTCCAGACCGCGAGGCAGCTGGAGCGACAGTGCAGGGTCCAGACCAAGAGCAGCTGAAGCGACTGTGCAGGGTCCAGACCGTGAGACACTGGAGCGACAGTGCAGGGTCCAGACGACGAGGATGCCGGAGCGACAGTGCAGTGTCCAGACCGTGAGACACTCGAGCGACAGTGCAGGGTCCAGACTGCGAGGCAGCTGGAGGGACAGTGCAGGGTCCAGACCGCGAGGCAGCTGGAGCGACAGTGCAGCGTCCAGACCGTGAGAAACTGGAGCGACAGTGCAAGGTCCAGACCGTGAGACAGCTGGAGCGACAGTGCAGGGTCCAGACCGTGAGACAGCTGGAGCGACAGTGCAGGGTCCAGACCGTGAGACACTGGTGCGACAGTGCAGGGTCCAGACCGTGAGACACTGGAGGGACAGTGCAGGGTCCAGACCGCGAGGCAGCAGGAGCGACAGTGCAGGGTCCAGACCGCGAGGCAGCTGGGGCGACAGTGCAGGGTCCAGACCACATGACACTGGAGGGACAGTGCAGGATCCAGACCGAGAGCAGCTGGAGCGACAGTGCAGCGTCCAGACCGCGAGTCAGCTGGAGCGACAGTGCAGGGTCCAGACCGCGAGGCAGCTGGAGCGACACTGCAGGGTGCAGACCGCGAGGCAGCTGGAGCGACAGTGCAGGGTCCAGACCACGAGGCAGCTGGAGCGACAGTGCAGTGTCCAGAACGCAGGACACTAGAGCGACAGTGCAGGGTCCGTACCGCGAGGCAGCAGGAGCGACAGTGCAGGGTCCAGAACGCAGGACACTGGAGCGACAGTGCAGGGTCCAGACCGCGAGGCAGCTGCAGTGACAGTGCAGGGACCAGACCATGAGGCAGCTGGAGGGAAAGTGCAGGATCCAGACCATGAGGCAGCTGGAGCGACAGTGCAGGATCCAGACTGTGAGGTAGCTGGAGCGACAGTGCAGGGTCCAGACCGCGAGGCAGCAGGAGCGACAGTGCAGGATCCAGACTGTGAGGTAGCTGGAGCGACAGTGCAGGGTCCAGAATGCAGGACACAAGAGCGACAGTGCAGGGTCCAGACCACGAGGCAGCTGGAGCGACAGCGCAGGGTCCAGACCGCAAGGCAGCAGGAGCGACAGTGCAGGGTCCAGACCGCGAGGCAGCAGGAGCGACAGTGCAGGGTCCAGACCGCAAGGCAGCAGGAGCGACAGTGCAGGGTCCAGAATGCAGGACACAAGAGCGACAGTGCAGGGTCCAGACCACGAGGCAGCTGGAGCGACAGTGCAGGGTCCACACCGCAAGGCAGCAGGAGCGACAGTGCAGTGTCCAGACCGCGAGGCAGCAGGAGCGACAGTGCAGGGTCCAGACCGCAAGGCAGCAGGAGCGACAGTGCAGGGTCCAGACCGCGAGGCAGCAGGAGCGACAGTGCAGGGTCCAGAATGCAGGACACAAGAGCGACAGTGCAGGGTCCAGACCAAGAGGCAGCTGGAGCGACAGTGCAGGGTCCAGACCGCAAGGCAGCAGGAGCGACAGTGCAGGGTCCAGACCGTGAGGCAGCTGGTGCGACAGTGCAGGATCCAGACCGTGAGACAGCTGGAGCGACAGTGCAGGGTCCAGACCGTGAGGCTGCTGGAGCGACAGTGCAGGGTCCAGACCCCGAGACACTGGAGCGACAGTGCAGGGTCCAGACCGTGAGACACTGGAGCGACAGTGCAGGACCCAGATTGTGAGACATTTCATTGACAGTGCAGGGTCCAGAACGTGAGGCTGCTGGAGTGACAGTGCAGGGTCCAGACAGCGGGACAGCTGGAGAGACAGTGCAGGATGCAGACCAAGAGGCAGCTGGAGCGACAGTGCAGGGTCCAGACTGCGAGACACTGGAGCGACAGGGCAGGGTCCAGATTGTGATACACTGCATTGACAGTGCAGGTCCAGACCACGTGACACTGGAGTGACAGTGCAGGATCCAGACCGAGAGCAGCTGGAGCGACAGTGCAGCGTCCAGACCGCGAGTCAGCTGGAGCGACAGTGCAGGGTCCAGACCGCGAGGCAGCTGGAGCGACACTGCAGGGTGCAGACCGCGAGGCAGCTGGAGCGACAGTGCAGGGTCCAGACCACGAGGCAGCTGGAGCGACAGTGCAGTGTCCAGAACGCAGGACACTAGAGCGACAGTGCAGGGTCCGTACCGCGAGGCAGCAGGAGCGACAGTGCAGGGTCCAGAACGCAGGACACTGGAGCGACAGTGCAGGGTCCAGACCGCGAGGCAGCTGCAGTGACAGTGCAGGGACCAGACCATGAGGCAGCTGGAGGGAAAGTGCAGGATCCAGACCATGAGGCAGCTGGAGCGACAGTGCAGGATCCAGACTGTGAGGTAGCTGGAGCGACAGTGCAGGGTCCAGACCGCGAGGCAGCAGGAGCGACAGTGCAGGATCCAGACTGTGAGGTAGCTGGAGCGACAGTGCAGGGTCCAGAATGCAGGACACAAGAGCGACAGTGCAGGGTCCAGACCACGAGGCAGCTGGAGCGACAGTGCAGGGTCCAGACCGCAAGGCAGCAGGAGCGACAGTGCAGGGTCCAGACCGCGAGGCAGCAGGAGCGACAGTGCAGGGTCCAGACCGCAAGGCAGCAGGAGCGACAGTGCAGGGTCCAGAATGCAGGACACAAGAGCGACAGTGCAGGGTCCAGACCACGAGGCAGCTGGAGCGACAGTGCAGGGTCCACACCGCAAGGCAGCAGGAGCGACAGTGCAGTGTCCAGACCGCGAGGCAGCAGGAGCGACAGTGCAGGGTCCAGACCGCAAGGCAGCAGGAGCGACAGTGCAGGGTCCAGACCGCGAGGCAGCTGGAGAGACAGTGCAGGGTCCAGACCACAAGACATTGGAGTGACAGTGCAGTGTCTAGACCGTGAGGCAGCTGGAGTGACCGTGCAGGGTCCAGACCGTGAGACAGCTGGAGCGACAGTGCAGAGTCCAGACCGCGAGGCAGCTGGAGCGACAGTGCAGGGTCCAGATCGCGAGGCAGCTGGAGCGACAGTGCTGGGTCCAGTCCGCAAGGCAGCAGGAGCGACAGTGCAGGGTCCAGGCCGCGAGGCAGCTGGAGCGACAGTGCAGGGTCCAGTCCGTAAGGCAGCAGTAGCGACAGTGCAGGGTCCAGACCGCGAGGCAGCTGGAGCGACAGTGCTGGGTCCAGTCCGCAAGGCAGCAGTAGCGACAGTGCAGGGTCCAGACCACGAGGCAGCTGGAGCGGCAGTGCAGGGTCCAGGCCACGAGGCAGCTGGAGCGACAGTGCAGGGTCCAGATTGCGAGAGACTGGAGCGACAATGCAGGATCCAGACCATGAGGCAGCTTAAGCGACTGTGCAGTGTTCAGACCGTGAGACAGCTGGAGCGACAGTGCAGGGTCCAGAACACGGGACACTAGAGCGACAGTGCAGGGTCCAGATCATGGGACCACCGCCTAGGGGAGACAAAACTGCCTGGGAGGAACACACCATGTTCCGGGAGTCACTACTGCCGGGGCCCTCACCGGGATCGCCGCCGAAACTTAGACGCTCCAGTAGGACGACCAGGCCGCCCGATCGTCTGATTGCAGCACCATGAAGAAAATTAACAACGCAAGAACATTCTCCGCAACCCTTGATAGCATGGTACCTGCAATACCTGGTCCGACCATGAAAAGGCGACAGTAATACTGGCCATCACCCCGCTGGCTCTTTTTTTAACAGGGGGTGAATGTGGTAATACCAGGTATTGCGGTACCAGAGAGAGGAATAACCATTGGCTAGACCGCAGGGTCTACCATTGGGCAATGTACATAGCCCCGCCCTGAGAGGCGGGGTATAAGAACCAATGCCATCCCAGCAGCCTTCACTTCTGTATCTTCGCTGCTGGGTACAGTTCTATCTGATTAACGCTGAATCGCTATGACTCCACGTGGACTCAAGCGTATTGATTGTGTATCACAGTGCAGGGTCCAGTCTGCGAGACACTGGAGTGACTGTGCAGGGTCCAGACCGCGAGACACTGGAGCGACAGTGCAGTGTCCTGTCCGCAAGGCAGCAGGAGCGACAGTGCAGGGTCCAGACCGCGAGGCAGCTGGAGCGACAGTGCAGGGTCCAGACCAAGAGCAGCTGAAGCGACTGTGCAGGGTCCAGACCGTGAGACACTGGAGGGACAGTGCAGGGTCCAGACCGTGAGACACTGGAGGGACAGTGCAGGGTCCAGACGACGAGGATGCCGGAGCGACAGTGCAGGGTCCAGACCGTGAGACAGCTGGAGCGACAGTGCAGGGTCCAGACCGCGAGGCAGCTGGAGCGACAGTGCAAGGTCCAGACCGTGAGACAGCTGGAGCGACAGTGCAGGGTCCAGACCGTGAGACAGCTGGAGCGACAGTGCAGGGTCCAGACCGCGAGGCAGCTGGAGCGACAGTGCAGGGTCCAGACCGCGAGGCAGCTGGAGCGACAGTGCAGGGTCCAGACCGTGAGAAACTGGAGCGACAGTGCAAGGTCCAGACCGTGAGACAGCTGGAGCGACAGTGCAGGGTCCAGACCGTGAGACACTGGTGCGACAGTGCAGGGTCCAGACCGTGAGACACTGGAGGGACAGTGCAGGGTCCAGACCGCGAGGCAGCAGGAGCGACAGTGCAGGGTCCAGACCGCGAGGCAGCTGGGGCGACAGTGCAGGGTCCAGACCACATGACACTGGAGGGACAGTGCAGGATCCAGACCGAGAGCAGCTGGAGCGACAGTGCAGCGTCCAGACCGCGAGTCAGCTGGAGCGACAGTGCAGGGTCCAGACCGCGAGGCAGCTGGAGCGACACTGCAGGGTGCAGACCGCGAGGCAGCTGGAGCGACAGTGCAGGGTCCAGACCACGAGGCAGCTGGAGCGACAGTGCAGTGTCCAGAACGCAGGACACTAGAGCGACAGTGCAGGGTCCGTACCGCGAGGCAGCAGGAGCGACAGTGCAGGGTCCAGAACGCAGGACACTGGAGCGACAGTGCAGGGTCCAGACCGCGAGGCAGCTGCAGTGACAGTGCAGGGACCAGACCATGAGGCAGCTGGAGGGAAAGTGCAGGATCCAGACCATGAGGCAGCTGGAGCGACAGTGCAGGATCCAGACTGTGAGGTAGCTGGAGCGACAGTGCAGGGTCCAGACCGCGAGGCAGCAGGAGCGACAGTGCAGGATCCAGACTGTGAGGTAGCTGGAGCGACAGTGCAGGGTCCAGAATGCAGGACACAAGAGCGACAGTGCAGGGTCCAGACCACGAGGCAGCTGGAGCGACAGCGCAGGGTCCAGACCGCAAGGCAGCAGGAGCGACAGTGCAGGGTCCAGACCGCGAGGCAGCAGGAGCGACAGTGCAGGGTCCAGACCGCAAGGCAGCAGGAGCGACAGTGCAGGGTCCAGAATGCAGGACACAAGAGCGACAGTGCAGGGTCCAGACCACGAGGCAGCTGGAGCGACAGTGCAGGGTCCACACCGCAAGGCAGCAGGAGCGACAGTGCAGTGTCCAGACCGCGAGGCAGCAGGAGCGACAGTGCAGGGTCCAGACCGCAAGGCAGCAGGAGCGACAGTGCAGGGTCCAGACCGCGAGGCAGCAGGAGCGACAGTGCAGGGTCCAGAATGCAGGACACAAGAGCGACAGTGCAGGGTCCAGACCAAGAGGCAGCTGGAGCGACAGTGCAGGGTCCAGACCGCAAGGCAGCAGGAGCGACAGTGCAGGGTCCAGACCGTGAGGCAGCTGGTGCGACAGTGCAGGATCCAGACCGTGAGACAGCTGGAGCGACAGTGCAGGGTCCAGACCGTGAGGCTGCTGGAGCGACAGTGCAGGGTCCAGACCTCGAGACACTGGAGCGACAGTGCAGGGTCCAGACCGTGAGACACTGGAGCGACAGTGCAGGACCCAGATTGTGAGACATTTCATTGACAGTGCAGGGTCCAGAACGTGAGGCTGCTGGAGTGACAGTGCAGGGTCCAGACAGCGGGACAGCTGGAGAGACAGTGCAGGATGCAGACCAAGAGGCAGCTGGAGCGACAGTGCAGGGTCCAGACTGCGAGACACTGGAGCGACAGGGCAGGGTCCAGATTGTGATACACTGCATTGACAGTGCAGGTCCAGACCACGTGACACTGGAGTGACAGTGCAGGATCCAGACCGAGAGCAGCTGGAGCGACAGTGCAGTGTCCAGACCGCGAGTCAGCTGGAGCGACAGTGCAGGGTCCAGACCGCGAGGCAGCTGGAGCGACACTGCAGGGTGCAGACCGCGAGGCAGCTGGAGCGACAGTGCAGGGTCCAGACCACGAGGCAGCTGGAGCGACAGTGCAGTGTCCAGAACGCAGGACACTAGAGCGACAGTGCAGGGTCCATACCGCGAGGCAGCAGGAGCGACAGTGCAGGGTCCAGAACGCAGGACACTGGAGCGACAGTGCAGGGTCCAGACCGCGAGGCAGCTGCAGTGACAGTGCAGGGACCAGACCATGAGGCAGCTGGAGGGAAAGTGCAGGATCCAGACCATGAGGCAGCTGGAGCGACAGTGCAGGGTCCAGACCGCGAGGCAGCAGGAGCGACAGTGCAGGGTCCAGACCGCGAGGCAGCTGGGGCGACAGTGCAGGGTCCAGACCACATGACACTGGAGGGACAGTGCAGGATCCAGACCGAGAGCAGCTGGAGCGACAGTGCAGCGTCCAGACCACGAGTCAGCTGGAGCGACAGTGCAGGGTCCAGACCGCGAGGCAGCTGGAGCGACACTGCAGGGTGCAGACCGCGAGGCAGCTGGAGCGACAGTGCAGGGTCCAGACCACGAGGCAGCTGGAGCGACAGTGCAGTGTCCAGAACGCAGGACACTAGAGCGACAGTGCAGGGTCCATACCGCGAGGCAGCAGGAGCGACAGTGCAGGTTCCAGAACGCAGGACACTGGAGCGACAGTGCAGGGTCCAGACCGCGAGGCAGCTGCAGTGACAGTGCAGGGACCAGACCATGAGGCAGCTGGAGGGAAAGTGCAGGATCCAGACCATGAGGCAGCTGGAGCGACAGTGCAGGATCCAGACTGTGAGGTAGCTGGAGCGACAGTGCAGGGTCCAGACCGCGAGGCAGCAGGAGCGACAGTGCAGGATCCAGACTGTGAGGTAGCTGGAGCGACAGTGCAGGGTCCAGAATGCAGGACACAAGAGGGACAGTGCAGGGTCCAGACCACGAGGCAGCTGGAGCGACAGTGCAGGGTCCAGACCGCAAGGCAGCAGGAGCGACAGTGCAGGGTCCAGACCGCGAGGCAGCAGGAGCGACAGTGCAGGGTCCAGACCGCAAGGCAGCAGGAGCGACAGTGCAGGGTCCAGAATGCAGGACACAAGAGCGACAGTGCAGGGTCCAGACCACGAGGCAGCTGGAGCGACAGTGCAGGGTCCACACCGCAAGGCAGCAGGAGCGACAGTGCAGTGTCCAGACCGCGAGGCAGCAGGAGCGACAGTGCAGGGTCCAGACCGCAAGGCAGCAGGAGCGACAGTGCAGGGTCCAGACCGCGAGGCAGCAGGAGCGACAGTACAGGGTCCAGAATGCAGGACACAAGAGCGACAGTGCAGGGTCCAGACCACGAGGCAGCTGGAGCGACAGTGCAGGGTCCAGACCGCAAGGCAGCAGGAGCGACAGTGCAGGGTCCAGACCGCGAGGCAGCTGGAGCGACAGTGCAGGGCCCAGACTGCGAGGCAACTGGAGCGACAGTGCAGGGTGCAGACCGCGAGGCAGCTGTGGCGACAGTGCAGGGTCCAGACCGCGAGGCAGCAGGAGCGACAGTGCAGCGTCCAGACCGCGAGTCAGCTGGAGCGACAGTGCAGGGTCCAGACCGCGAGGCATCAGGAGCGACAGTGCAGCGTCCAGACCGCGAGGCAGCTGGAGCGACACTGCAGGGTGCAGACCGCGAGGCAGCTGGAGCGACAGTGCAGGGTGCAGACCGCGAGGCAGCTGGAGCGACAGTGCAGGGTGCAGACCACGAGGCAGCTGGAGCGACAGTGCAGTGTCCAGAACGCAGGACACTAGAGCGACAGTGCAGGGTCCAGACCGCGAGGCAGCTGGAGTGATAGTGCAGTGTCCAGACTACAAGACACTGGAGCGACAGTGCAGGGTCCAGACCGCGAGGCAGCAGGAGCGACAGTTCAGGGTCCAGAACGCAGGACACTGGAGCGACAGTGCAGGGTCCAGACCGCGAGGCAGCTGGAGCGACAGTGCAGGGTCCAGACCACGAGGCAGCTGGAGCGACAGTGCAGGGTCCAGACCACGAGGCAGCTGGAGCGACAGTGCAGTGTCCAGTCCGCAAGGCAGCTGGAGCGACAGTGCAGGGTCCAGACCGTAAGGCAGCAGGAGCGACAGTGCAGGGTCCAGAACGCAGGACACGAGAGCGACAGTGCAGGGTCCAGCCCGCGAGGCAGCTGGAGTGATAGTGCAGTGTCCAGACTACAAGACACTGGAGCGACAGTGCAGGGTCCAGACCGCGAGGCAGCAGGAGCGACAGTGCAGGGTCCAGGCCGCGAGGCAGCTGGAGCGACAGTGCAGGGTCCAGACCGCGAGGCAGCTGGAGCGACAGTGCAGTGTCCAGACCACGAGGCAGCTGGAGCGACAGTGCAGGGTCCAGACCGTAAGGCAGCTGGAGAGACAGTGCAGAGTCCAGACCACGAGGCAGCTGGAGCGACAGTGCAGGGTCCAGACCGCGAGGCAGCTGGAGAGACAGTGCAGGGCCCAGACCACGAGGCAGCTGGAGCTACAGTGCAGGGTCCAGACCATAAGGCAGCTGGACCAACAGTGCAGGGTCCAGACCGTAAGGCAGCTGGAGAGACAGTGCAGGGCCCAGACCACGAGGCAGCTGGAGCGACAATGCAGGGCCCAGACCGCAAGGCAGCTGGAGAGACAGTGCAGGGCCCAGACCACGAGACAGCTGGAGCAGCAGTGCAGGGTCCAGCCCATGAGGCTGCAGGAACGCACAGTGCAGGGTCTAGACCGCGAGGCAGCAGGAGCGACAGTGCAGGGTCCAGAACGCAGGACACTGGAGCGACAGTGCAGGGTCCAGACCGCGAGGCAGCTGGAGCGACAGTGCAGTGTCCAGACCACGAGGCAGCTGGAGCGACAGTGCAGTGTCCAGTCCGCAAGGCAGCTGGAGCGACAGTGCAGGGTCCAGACCAAGAGGCAGCTGGAGCGACAGTGCAGGGTCCAGACCGCGAGGCAGCTGGTGCGACAGTGCAGTGTCCAGACCACGAGGCAGCTGGAGCGACAGTGCAGTGTCCAGTCCACAAGGCAGCTGGAGCGACAGTGCAGGGTCCAGACCGCGAGGCAGCTGGAGCGACAGTGCAGGGTCCAGACCGCAAGGCAGCTGGAGCGACAGTGCAGTGTCCAGTCCGCAAGGCAGCTGGAGCGACAGTGCAGGGTCCAGACCAAGAGGCAGCTGGAGCGACAATGCAGGGCCCAGAACGCAGGACACTGGAGCAGCAGTGCAGGGTCCAGACCACGAGGCAGCTGGAGCGACAGTGCAGTGTCCAGTCCGCAAGGCAGCTGGAGCGACAGTGCAGGGTCCAGAACGCAGGACACTAGAGCGACAGTGCAGGGTCCAGACCGCGAGGCAGCTGGAGCGACAGTGCAGGGTCCAGACCGCGAGGCAGCTGGAGCGACAGTGCAGGGTCCAGGCCGCGAGGCAGCTGGAGCGACAGTGCAGGGTCCAGACCGCGAGGCAGCTGGATCGACAGTGCAGGGTCCAGACCGTAAGGCAGCTGGAGCGACAGTGCAGGGTCCAGACCATGAGGCAGCTGGACCGACAGTGCAGGGTCCAGACCGTAAGGCAGCTGGAGAGACAGTGCAGGGCCCAGACCACGAGGCAGCTGGAGAGACAGTGCAGGGTCCAGACCACAAGGCAGCTGCAGCGACAGTGCAGGGTCCAGACCATGAGGCAGCTGGACCGACAGTGCAGGGTCCAGACCGTAAGGCAGCTGGAGAGACAATGCAGGGCCCAGACCGCAAGGCAGCTGGAGAGACAGTGCAGATCCCAGACCGCGAGGCAGCTGGAGAGACAGTGCAGGGCCCAGACCACGAGGCAGCTGGAGCGACAGTGCAGGGTCCAGACCGCAAGGCAGCTGGAGCGACAGTGCAGGGCCCAGATCACGAGGCAGCTGGAGCGACAATGCAGGGCCTAGACCGCAAGGCAGCTGGAGAGACAGTGCAGGGCCCAGACCGCGAGGCAGCTGGAGAGACAGTGCAGGGCCCAGACCACGAGGCAGCTGGAGCGACAGTGCAGGGCCCAGACCACGAGACAGCTGGAGCAGCAGTGCAGGGTCCAGCCCATGAGGCTGCTGGAACGCACAGTGCAGGGTCCAGACCGCAGGGCGGCTGGAGCGACAGTGCAGGGTCCAGACTGTGAGACAACTGGAGGGACAGTGCAGTGTCCAGACCGCGAGACAACTGGAGCGACAGTGCAGGGCCCAGACGCAAGGCAGCTGGAGCGACAGTGCAGGGTCCAGACCAAGAGGCAGCTGGAGCGACAATGCAGGGCCCAGACCGCGAGGCAGCTGGAGCGACAGTGCAGGGCCCAGACCGCGAGGCAGCTGGAGCGACAGTGCAGGGTCCAGACCAAGAGGCAGCTGGAGCGACAGTGCAGGGTCCAGACCACGAGGCAGCTGGAGCGACAGTGCAGGGTCCAGACCGCAAGGCAGCTGGAGCGACAGTGCAGGGTCCAGACTGCGAGGCAGCTGGAGCGACAGTGCAGGGTCCAGACAGCAAGGCAGCTGGAGCGACAGTGCAGGGTCTAGACCAAGAGGCAGCTGGAGCGACAGTGCAGGGTCCAGAACGCGATACATCTGGAGCGACAGTGCAGGGTCCAGACTGCGAGACACTAGAGCGACAGTGCAGGGTCTAGACCACGAGGCAGCTGGAGCGACAGTGGAGGGTCCAGACCACGAGGCAGCTGGAGCGACAGTGCAGGGTCCAGACTGCGAGTCAGCTGGAGCGACAGTGCAGGGTCCAGACCGTGAGACAGCTGGGCGACAGTGCAGGGTCCAGACCGCGAGGCCGCTGGAGCGACAGTGCAGGGTCCAGACCACAAGACATTGGAGTGACAGTACAGTGTCTAGACTGTGAGACAGTTGGAGCGACAGTGCAGGGTCCAGGCCGCGAGGCAGCTGGAGCGACAGTGCAGGGTCCAGACCGCGAGGCAGCTGAAGCGACACTGCAGTGTTCAGACCGTGAGACAGCTGGAGCGACAGTGCTGGGTCCAGTCCGCAAGGCAGCAGTAGCGACAGTGCAGGGTCCAGGCTACGAGGCAGCTGGAGCGGCAGTGCAGGGTCCAGACCGCGAGGCAGCTGGAGCGACAGTGCTGGGTCCAGTCCGCAAGGCAGCAGTAGCGACAGTGCAGGGTACAGGCCACGAGGCAGCTGGAGCGACAGTGCAGGGTCCAGGCCACGAGGCAGCTGGAGCGACAGTGCAGGGTCCAGATTGCGAGAGACTGGAGCGACAATGCAGGGTCCAGGCCGTGAGGCAGCTTAAGCGACTGTGCAGTGTTCAGACCGTGAGACAGCTGGAGCGACAGTGCTGGGTCCAGTCCGCAAGGCAGCAGTAGCGACAGTGCAGGGTCCAGGCTACGAGGCAGCTGGAGCGGCAGTGCAGGGTCCAGACCGCGAGGCAGCTGGAGCGACAGTGCTGGGTCCAGTCCGCAAGGCAGCAGTAGCGACAGTGCAGGGTACAGGCCACGAGGCAGCTGGAGCGACAGTGCAGGGTCCAGGCCACGAGGCAGCTGGAGCGACAGTGCAGGGTCCAGATTGCGAGAGACTGGAGCGACAATGCAGGGTCCAGGCCGTGAGGCAGCTTAAGCGACTGTGCAGTGTTCAGACCGTGAGACAGCTGGAGCGACAGTGCAGGGTCCAGAACACGGGACACTAGAGCGACAGTGCAGGGTCCAGATCATGGGACCACCGCCTAGGGGAGACGAAACTGCCTGGGAGGAACACACCATGTTCCGGGAGTCACTACTGCCGGGGCCCTCACCGGGATCGCCGCCGAAACTTAGACGCTCCAGTAGGACGACCAGGCCGCCCGATCGTCTGATTGCAGCACCATGAAGAAAATTAACAACGCAAGAACATTCTCCGCAACCCTTGATAGCATGGTACCTGCAATACCTGGTCCGACCATGAAAAGGCGACAGTAATACTGGCCATCACCCCGCTGGCTCTTTTTTAACAGGGGGTGAATGTGGTAATACCAGGTATTGCGGTACCAGAGAGAGGAATAACCATTGGCTAGACCGCAGGGTCTACCATTGGGCAATGTACATAGCCCCCCGCCCTGAGAGGCGGGGTATAAGAACTAATGCCATCCCAGCAGCCTTCACTTTTGTAACTTCGCTGCTGGGTACAGTTCTATCTGATTAACGCTGAATCGATATGACTCCACGTGGACTCAAGCGTATTGATTGTGTATCACAGTGCAGGGTCCAGTCTGCGAGACACTGGAGTGACAGTGCAGGGTCCAGACCGCGAGACACTGGAGCGACAGTGCAGTGTCCTGTCCGCAAGGCAGCAGGAGCGACAGTGCAGGGTCCAGATTGCGAGACAGCTGGAGCGGCAGTGCAGGGTCCAGAACGCGAGGCAGTTGGAGCGACAGTGCAGGGTCCAGACCGCGAGGCAGCTGGAGCGACAGTGCAGTGTCCAGACCAAGAGCAGCTGAAGCGACTGTGCAGGGTCCAGACCGCGAGACACTGGAGGGACAGTGCAGGGTCCAGACCGTGAGACACTCGAGGGACAGTGCAGGGTCCAGACCATGAGACACTGGAGCGACAGTGCAGGGTCCAGACGACGAGGATGCCGGAGCGACAGTGCAGGGTCCAGACCGTGAGACACTCGAGGGACAGTGCAGGGTTCAGACCGTGAGACACTGGAGCGACAGTGCAGGGTCCAGACCGCGAGGCAGCTGGAGCGACAGTGCAGGGCCCAGACCGCGAGGCAGCTGGAGCGACAGTGCAGGGTCCAGACCAAGAGGCAGCTGGAGCGACAGTGCAGGGTCCAGACCACGAGGCAGCTGGAGCGACAGTGCAGGGTCCAGACCGCAAGGCAGCTGGAGCGACAGTGCAGGGTCCAGACTGCGAGGCAGCTGGAGCGACAGTGCAGGGTCCAGACAGCAAGGCAGCTGGAGCGACAGTGCAGGGTCTAGACCAAGAGGCAGCTGGAGCGACAGTGCAGGGTCCAGAACGCGATACATCTGGAGCGACAGTGCAGGGTCCAGACTGCGAGACACTAGAGCGACAGTGCAGGGTCTAGACCACGAGGCAGCTGGAGCGACAGTGGAGGGTCCAGACCACGAGGCAGCTGGAGCGACAGTGCAGGGTCCAGACTGCGAGTCAGCTGGAGCGACAGTGCAGGGTCCAGACCGTGAGACAGCTGGGCGACAGTGCAGGGTCCAGACCGCGAGGCCGCTGGAGCGACAGTGCAGGGTCCAGACCACAAGACATTGGAGTGACAGTACAGTGTCTAGACTGTGAGACAGTTGGAGCGACAGTGCAGGGTCCAGGCCGCGAGGCAGCTGGAGCGACAGTGCAGGGTCCAGACCGCGAGGCAGCTGAAGCGACACTGCAGTGTTCAGACCGTGAGACAGCTGGAGCGACAGTGCTGGGTCCAGTCCGCAAGGCAGCAGTAGCGACAGTGCAGGGTCCAGGCTACGAGGCAGCTGGAGCGGCAGTGCAGGGTCCAGACCGCGAGGCAGCTGGAGCGACAGTGCTGGGTCCAGTCCGCAAGGCAGCAGTAGCGACAGTGCAGGGTACAGGCCACGAGGCAGCTGGAGCGACAGTGCAGGGTCCAGGCCACGAGGCAGCTGGAGCGACAGTGCAGGGTCCAGATTGCGAGAGACTGGAGCGACAATGCAGGGTCCAGGCCGTGAGGCAGCTTAAGCGACTGTGCAGTGTTCAGACCGTGAGACAGCTGGAGCGACAGTGCAGGGTCCAGAACACGGGACACTAGAGCGACAGTGCAGGGTCCAGATCATGGGACCACCGCCTAGGGGAGACGAAACTGCCTGGGAGGAACACACCATGTTCCGGGAGTCACTACTGCCGGGGCCCTCACCGGGATCGCCGCCGAAACTTAGACGCTCCAGTAGGACGACCAGGCCGCCCGATCGTCTGATTGCAGCACCATGAAGAAAATTAACAACGCAAGAACATTCTCCGCAACCCTTGATAGCATGGTACCTGCAATACCTGGTCCGACCATGAAAAGGCGACAGTAATACTGGCCATCACCCCGCTGGCTCTTTTTTAACAGGGGGTGAATGTGGTAATACCAGGTATTGCGGTACCAGAGAGAGGAATAACCATTGGCTAGACCGCAGGGTCTACCATTGGGCAATGTACATAGCCCCCCGCCCTGAGAGGCGGGGTATAAGAACTAATGCCATCCCAGCAGCCTTCACTTTTGTAACTTCGCTGCTGGGTACAGTTCTATCTGATTAACGCTGAATCGATATGACTCCACGTGGACTCAAGCGTATTGATTGTGTATCACAGTGCAGGGTCCAGTCTGCGAGACACTGGAGTGACAGTGCAGGGTCCAGACCGCGAGACACTGGAGCGACAGTGCAGTGTCCTGTCCGCAAGGCAGCAGGAGCGACAGTGCAGGGTCCAGATTGCGAGACAGCTGGAGCGGCAGTGCAGGGTCCAGAACGCGAGGCAGTTGGAGCGACAGTGCAGGGTCCAGACCGCGAGGCAGCTGGAGCGACAGTGCAGTGTCCAGACCAAGAGCAGCTGAAGCGACTGTGCAGGGTCCAGACCGCGAGACACTGGAGGGACAGTGCAGGGTCCAGACCGTGAGACACTCGAGGGACAGTGCAGGGTCCAGACCATGAGACACTGGAGCGACAGTGCAGGGTCCAGACGACGAGGATGCCGGAGCGACAGTGCAGGGTCCAGACCGTGAGACACTCGAGGGACAGTGCAGGGTTCAGACCGTGAGACACTGGAGCGACAGTGCAGGGTCCAGACCGCGAGGCAGCTGGAGCGACAGTGCAGGGCCCAGACCGCGAGGCAGCTGGAGCGACAGTGCAGGGTCCAGACCAAGAGGCAGCTGGAGCGACAGTGCAGGGTCCAGACCACGAGGCAGCTGGAGCGACAGTGCAGGGTCCAGACCGCAAGGCAGCTGGAGCGACAGTGCAGGGTCCAGACTGCGAGGCAGCTGGAGCGACAGTGCAGGGTCCAGACAGCAAGGCAGCTGGAGCGACAGTGCAGGGTCTAGACCAAGAGGCAGCTGGAGCGACAGTGCAGGGTCCAGAACGCGATACATCTGGAGCGACAGTGCAGGGTCCAGACTGCGAGACACTAGAGCGACAGTGCAGGGTCTAGACCACGAGGCAGCTGGAGCGACAGTGGAGGGTCCAGACCACGAGGCAGCTGGAGCGACAGTGCAGGGTCCAGACTGCGAGTCAGCTGGAGCGACAGTGCAGGGTCCAGACCGTGAGACAGCTGGGCGACAGTGCAGGGTCCAGACCGCGAGGCCGCTGGAGCGACAGTGCAGGGTCCAGACCACAAGACATTGGAGTGACAGTACAGTGTCTAGACTGTGAGACAGTTGGAGCGACAGTGCAGGGTCCAGGCCGCGAGGCAGCTGGAGCGACAGTGCAGGGTCCAGACCGCGAGGCAGCTGAAGCGACACTGCAGTGTTCAGACCGTGAGACAGCTGGAGCGACAGTGCTGGGTCCAGTCCGCAAGGCAGCAGTAGCGACAGTGCAGGGTCCAGGCTACGAGGCAGCTGGAGCGGCAGTGCAGGGTCCAGACCGCGAGGCAGCTGGAGCGACAGTGCTGGGTCCAGTCCGCAAGGCAGCAGTAGCGACAGTGCAGGGTACAGGCCACGAGGCAGCTGGAGCGACAGTGCAGGGTCCAGGCCACGAGGCAGCTGGAGCGACAGTGCAGGGTCCAGATTGCGAGAGACTGGAGCGACAATGCAGGGTCCAGGCCGTGAGGCAGCTTAAGCGACTGTGCAGTGTTCAGACCGTGAGACAGCTGGAGCGACAGTGCAGGGTCCAGAACACGGGACACTAGAGCGACAGTGCAGGGTCCAGATCATGGGACCACCGCCTAGGGGAGACGAAACTGCCTGGGAGGAACACACCATGTTCCGGGAGTCACTACTGCCGGGGCCCTCACCGGGATCGCCGCCGAAACTTAGACGCTCCAGTAGGACGACCAGGCCGCCCGATCGTCTGATTGCAGCACCATGAAGAAAATTAACAACGCAAGAACATTCTCCGCAACCCTTGATAGCATGGTACCTGCAATACCTGGTCCGACCATGAAAAGGCAACAGTAATACTGGCCATCACCCCGCTGGCTCTTTTTTAACAGGGGGTGAATGTGGTAATACCAGGTATTGCGGTACCAGAGAGAGGAATAACCATTGGCTAGACCGCAGGGTCTACCATTGGGCAATGTACATAGCCCCGCCCTGAGAGGCGGGGTATAAGAACCAATGCCATCCCAGCAGCCTTCACTTCTGTATCTTCGCTGCTGGGTACAGTTCTATCTGATTAACGCTGAATCGATATGACTCCACGTGGACTCAAGCGTATTGATTGTGTATCACAGTGCAGGGTCCAGTCTGCGAGACACTGGAGTGACAGTGCAGGGTCCAGACCGCGAGACACTGGAGCGACAGTGCAGTGTCCTGTCCGCAAGGCAGCAGGAGCGACAGTGCAGGGTCCAGATTGCGAGACAGCTGGAGCGGCAGTGCAGGGTCCAGAACGCGAGGCAGTTGGAGCGACAGTGCAGGGTCCAGACCGCGAGGCAGCTGGAGCGACAGTGCAGTGTCCAGACCAAGAGCAGCTGAAGCGACTGTGCAGGGTCCAGACCGCGAGACACTGGAGGGACAGTGCAGGGTCCAGACCGTGAGACACTCGAGGGACAGTGCAGGGTCCAGACCATGAGACACTGGAGCGACAGTGCAGGGTCCAGACGACGAGGATGCCGGAGCGACAGTGCAGGGTCCAGACCGTGAGACACTCGAGGGACAGTGCAGGGTTCAGACCGTGAGACACTGGAGCGACAGTGCAGGGTCCAGACCGCAAGGCAGCTGGAGCGACAGTGCAGGGTCCAGACGACGAGGATGCCGGAGCGACAGTGCAGGGTCCAGACTGCGAGGCAGCTGGAGCGACAGTGCAGGGTCCAGACCGTGAGACACTGGAGCGACAGTGCAGGGTCCAGACTGCGTGGCAGCTGGAGCGACAGTGCAGGGACCAGACCGCGAGACACTGGAGCGACAGTGCAGGGTCCAGACCGCGAGGCAGCTGGAGTGACAGTGCAGGGTCCAGACCGTGAGACACTGGAGCGACAGTGCAGGGTCCAGACCACGGGACACTGGAGTGACAGTGCTGGGCCCAGACCGCGAGGCAGCTGAAGCGACCATGCAGGGTCCAGACCTCGAGACACTGGAGCGACAGTGCAGGACCCAGATTGTGAGACATTTCATTGACAGTGCAGGGTCCAGACCGTGAGGCTGCTGGAGTGACAGTGCAGGGTCCAGACCGCGAGACACTGGAGCGACAGTGCAGGACCCAGATTGTGAGACATTTCATTGACAGTGCAGGGACCAGACCGTGAGGCTGCTAGAGTGACAGTGCAGGGTCCAGACAGCGGGCCAGCTGGAGCGACAGTGCAGGGTCCAGACCGTGGGACAGCTGGAGTGACAGTGCAGGGTCCAGACTGCGAGGCAGCTGGAGCGACAGTGCAGGGTCCAGACTGCGAGACACTGGAGCGACAGTGCAGGTCCAGACCACGTGACACTGGAGTGACAGTGCACAGTCCCAACCACAAGGCAGCTGGAGCGACAGTGCAGGGTCCAGACCGTGGGACAGCTGGAGTGACAGTGCAGGGTTCAGATTGCGAGACACTGCATTGACAGTGCAGGTCCAGACCACGTGACACTGGAGTGACAGTGCAGGGTCCAGACCATGAGGCAGCTGGAGCGACAGTGCAGGGTCCGGACCACGAGGCTGCTGGAGCGACAGCGCAGGGTCCAGACCACGTGACACTGGAGGGACAGTGCAGGATCCAGACCGAGAGCAGCTGGAGCGACAATGCAGGGTGCAGACCGCGAGGCAGCTGGAGCGACAGTGCAGCGTCCAGACCGCGAGGCAGCTGGAGCGACACTGCAGGGTGCAGACCGCGAGGCAGCTGGAGCGACAGTGCAGGGTCCAGACCGAGGGCAGCTGGAGCGACAGTGCAGGGTCGAGACCGCGAGACACTGGAGCAACATTGCAGGGTCCAGACCGCGAGACACTTGAGTGACAGTGCAGGGTGCAGACCACAAGACACTTGAGCGACAGTGCAGGGTCTAGACCGTGAGGCAGCTGGAGCGACCGTGCAGGGTCCAGACCGTGAGACAGCTGGAGCGACAGTGCAGGGTCCAGACCGCGAGGCAGCTGGAGCGACAGTGCAGGGTCCAGACCGCGAGGCAGCTGGAGCGACAGTGCAGGGTGCAGACCGCGAGGCAGCTGGAGCGACAGTGCAGGGTCCAGACCGTGGGCAGCTGGAGCGACAGTGCAGGGTCGAGACCGCGAGACACTGGAGCGACAGTGCAGGGTCGAGACCGCGAGACACTGGAGCGACATTGCAGGGTCCAGACAACGTGACACTGGAGGGACAGTGCAGGGTCCAGACCGAGAGCAGCTGGAGCGTCAGTGCAGGGTCCGGACCGCGAGACTCTTGAGCGACAGTGCAGGGTCCAGACCGCGAGACACTTGAGCGACTGTGCAGGGCCCAGACCGCGAGGCAGCTGGAGCGACAGCGCAGGGTCCAGACCGAGGGCAGCTGGAGCGACAGTGCAGGGTCGAGACCGCGAGACACTGGAGCGACAGTGCAGGGTCCAGACCGCGAGACACTTGAGCGACTGTGCAGGGCCCAGACCGCGAGGCAGCTGGAGCGACAGCGCAGGGTCCAGACCGAGGGCAGCTGGAGCGACAGTGCAGGGTCGAGACCGCGAGGCAGCTGGAGCGACAGTGCAGGGTCCAGACCGAGGGCAGCTGGAGCGACAGTGCAGGGTCGAGACCGCGAGACACTGGAGCGACATTGCAGGGTCCAGACCGCGAGACACTTGAGTGACAGTGCAGGGTGCAGACCACGAGACACTTGAGCGACAGTGCAGGGTCTAGACCGCGAGGCAGCTGGAGCGACAGTGCAGGTCAAGACCGCTAGACACTTGAGCGACAGTGCAGGGTCCAGACCGCAAGTCAGCTGGAGCGACAGTGCAGGGTCCATACCGCAAGGCACTGGAACGACAGTGCAGGGTCCAGACCGCAAGACAGCTGGAGCGACAGTGCAGGGTCCATACCGCAAGGCACTGGAACGACAGTGCAGGGTCCAGACCGCAAGACAGCTGGAGCGACAGTGCAGGGTCCATACCGCAAGACACTGGAGCGACAGTACAGTGTCCAGACGGCAAGACAGCTGGAGCGACAGTGCAGGGTCCAGACCGCGAGGCAGCTGGAGCGACAGTGCAGGGTCCAGACCGCGAGGCAGCTGGAGCGACAGTGCAGTGTCCAGACCGCGAGGCAGCTGGAGCGACAGTGCAGGGTCCAGACCGCGAGACACTTGAGCGACGGTGCAGAGTCCAGATTGCGAGACACTGCATTGACAGTGCATTGTCCAGACCGCGAGGCAGCTGGAGCGACAGTGCAGGGTCCAGACCGCGAGACACTGGAGCGACAGTGCGGGGTCCAGACCGCGAGGCAGTTGGAGCGACAGTGCATGGTTCAGACAGCGAGGCAGCTGGAGCGACAGTGCAGGGTCCAGACCGCGAGACAGCTGGAGCGACAGTGCAGGGTCCAGACCGCGAGACAGTGGAGCGACAATGCGGGGCCCAGACCGCAAGACAGCTGGAGCGACAGTGCAGGGTCCAGAACGCGAGGCAGCTGGAGTGACAGTGCAGGGTCCAGACTGCGAGACACTGGAGCGACAGTGCAGGGTCCAGACTGCGAGACACTGGAGCTTTGTCAAAGCTTTGACAAAGAGTCATTGGACTCGAAACCTTAGCTCTTTTCTCTCCCTACAGATGCTGCCAGACCTGCTGAGATTTTCCAGTATTTTCTTTTTTGCACCACAACCATCTTCCTTTGTGCCAGGTATGACTCCAACCAGCGGAGAGTTTCCCCCCCGATTTACATTGACTCCAGTTTTTCTAGGGCTCCTTTTTTTAATAATCTTTATTGTCACAAGTAGGCTTACATTAACACTGCAATGAAGTTACTGAGAAGAGTCGCCACATTCCAGCGCCTGTTCGGGTACATGGAGGGAGAATTCAGAATGTCCAGATTACCTAATAGCATGTCTTTTGGAACTTGTGGGAGGAAACCGGAGCACCCGGAGGAAAACTACGCAGAGACGGGGAGAACATGCAGACTCCACACAGACAGTGACCGAAGTCGGGAATCGAACCAGGGACCCTGGCGCTGTGAAGCTACAGTGCTAACCACTGTGCTATGTCCTTGATGCCATACTCAGTCAAATGCTACCTTGACGTCAAGGGCAGTCACTCTCACCTCACCTCTGGCATGAAGCTCTTTTGTCGATGTTTGAACCAAGGCTGTAATGAGGTCAGGAGCTGAGTGACCCAGGTGGAACCCATACTGAGTGTCCGTGAGCAGGTTATTGCCGAGTAAGTGCCAAGTAATAATAGCTGCTGCTGGCACTATTTTTCACTTAAGAATCATCGTTTTCTAGATAATGGGACTAAAATGATTAATTCATAGGTGAACAACGTAATAGCAGATTTAGAAATGGTACGGCCAACATATTTTCTTACAGTTTCTGCACCTCAAAATTTTCCACCACTCCACTGCTACTCACACCATATTTGCTGCATCAGCTGTCCGTGAAGCACTTTCTCAGTGTGGTCAATATATGTGTGAACTGGTCTGCAAGGCCTAACCCTAAAATAATTAGGTGACTGTTATAACCTGCCTACTTACCATTGACTGGGGACTAATGACAATCCCACAATCCTGTGGGAGTATGACCTTCCCCAGTGAGGGGGGCGGAGAAACCATTAGTAAACTCCATGTATAAATAAAGCTGGCCAGTTTGGAACCAGCAGGAAGGAGTGTGCAGCAAGGGAAGTTGCTGCTGTGATATATATATGTTATTGTAAATAAATGTTATTACTTTGTATCCTTAAAACTCGTGCTGGATTCTTCATGGCCCTCACAAAAGTGACATAGTATTATTCTCCATGACAGTTACCATTATATTCTGTTCTGTCCACAGAATATCCCATGTCCAAGTTCAACAGCAGCAAAGTCCTCTGTAACATAATTCAACAGTTGCCCACTGTTATGAACAAAACCTCCACCGACAGGGGGCGGGATTCTCCCATCTGAAGGCAGGGTGTTGACGCCGTCGTAAAAACTGGAGAGTTTAACGACGGCGTCATCGGACAGCAAAGTGCAGTGATCCTCCACCCTACAGGAGGCCGGCACGGCACTGGAGCGACCCACGCCGCTCCAGCTGCCAATACCGGCGTCAAATGGGCATTGCGGGTCTGCACATGCGCGCCGCGACCTGCGCGACTGCTGCGCATGCACGGTAGCTTCCTTCTCCACGCCGGCCCCGATGCAACATGGCGTAGGGCTACAGGGGCCGGCGTGGAGCGAAATAGGCCCCACCACGAGAGGCCGGCCCGCCGATCGGTAGGCCCCGATCTCGGGCCAGGCCACGGTGGAGGCCGCCCCCCCACAGGATTGACGCCGAGGTCCCGCCGGGTAAGACCAGATGTGAACGGCGCCGGCGGGACCCGGGCTTTTCTGGGCGGCCATTCGGCCCATCCTAGGTGGCGAATCGCCGGGGGGCCCGTGTAGAGCGGCCCCTGACCGTGCCGCGCCGACCGCGCCAGGCCGACCGTGCCGGTGCCAATGGCGCCGATTCTCCGGTCGCTGGAGAATCGCGGACCAGCATCGTGGCGGCGTCGCGCGAATCCCGCCCGGCCCGGCGTGGGCTGAGAGAATCCCGCCCAGGATCTTCAAAATGGAAAGCTTTTTCAATGGTTCTCAGTGGAATCTCTACTGTTGCAGCTTAACAAAACCATTAACAAACATAACACAGACTTAACTAAATTTCTCAGTCATTTCACACATTTGTTTTGTTGATTACCTAGAGTTTACAATTGGGAGGAATACAAGGAGCAATATAACAGATTTTAGGATATTTGAACTGGTTCTGAACACGAGCTAATGATCAACTGATCTTGAAACATTTACTGCGAAATAATATGTGAAAACTGTATATCATTATGAATAGTTAACAGCACGAATAAAACATTATGTAGTACATTAAGTACATCTTAGTGATTGCTAAATATTTCTCTAAATATTCATTCTAATTGAACCATATTAAAAGAGACGGGTGATTAATCTCACAACAAAAACAGAAAATGCTGGACAATCTCAGCAGGTCTGACAGCATCTGTGGGGCGAGAAGAGGGATCTAACGTTTCGAGTCTGGATGCCTCTTTGTCAAAGCGAGGTGACCTATCTCTCTATCCAGTCTTGCTTTGGTCAGTTGCGGTTTAGTAGTGTTATTGAGTTAAATGATACCACCTCAGTCAAGATTACACAGGGGCATTTCCAGACAATCTTGGGAAACTTTGGTGGATTTTCTTAGAATGGCGCTGCTCACAAAAGTGACTACTGAAGGGGCCTGGTAAGACATTCAGTTGCATGAAACTGCCAATCAAAATGAGGGCACACTGCCAAATCAGAATTGGCATTGATTGCTGGCGATGCTGGCAATGCCTCCATCTTGAGAGCAAATTTTTAAAAAAGCTAAAATTGCTTTAAAGAAAACTGGGCAGTGCAAGAGGTCAAGGAAAGCATACTTTTCAGTGCTGAGATTTAGCTATGATAATACGACTCTTTATTAATGTCACAAATAGGCTTACATTAACATTGCAATGAAGTTACTGTGAAAATCCCCTAGCCGCTGTCATAATATCCACTCATGTATATAATAAGATGCAGACAGGCAGTGATTGACACACAGGATGACCAGTAATCACACAACACAGTGCAGCAAATCACCAGTCAGGACACCACCACTATAAAGTCAGAGGGCACTAGGTTTACCGCTATCTCGGGACCCAGCCACTGAGACAGTCAGAGTCCACGAGCTAGCAAGTGCAAACACCATACGGTAGCTAGTAAGTCTGGTCAGGCTACTACAAGGTCTCCAGTCAGTTCAGTATAGTGTCGACCCACAGCTGAATATGTATATCAGTTCTATCATTGAATAAAACAGTGTTGGATCTTCTCCAGTGTTAGACGTCTGTTTCTAGCTTCCCTGCATCAAGTGCAGTCCACATCGATCCTACCTGCCTAACACATCATGGTACCAGAGTGATACTGATCTTGACGGACCTACCTCGAGTGAATCAGCATTGACCAGCAAGCAGCCATCCGGTGAAATGGAAAACATCCGGCCTCCTCCGCAGCTCCGGCAAAACCCGGCGCCAATTGGAAAATCTTCAAGCAAAAGTTCCTCTTGTACATCGAGGTCTCCGACCACGAAGCAGCATCGGATGCCAGGAAGATCGCGCTATTTCTCTCCACCGCAGGGGACCATGCCATCCACATCTACAACTCCCTTACGTTCGCTGATGGCGAAGACAAAACAAAATTCAAAACAGCCCTGCTGAAGTTTGACAGCCACTGTGACATTGAGGTGAATGAGAGCTTTGAACGGTACGTGTTCCAGCAGAGGCTTCAGGGTAAGGATGAACCTTTTCCGTCCTTCGTCACCCATCTCCGCATCCTAGCGCAGTCATGTAACTATGACTCAACGGCTGATTCCATGATCCGGGATCAGATCGTTTTCGGGGTCCACTCCGACTCCCTTCGGCACAGCTCCCGAAAGTCAGTTGACCCTCTCTGTCGCTATCGAGACGTGCATTGTCCATAAGCATGCTAAGAATCGTTACTCCCACATCAGGGCAGCAGAAACTGCAAAGCTGGCCTCCCACGAGGTGGAACGGGTGCAGGCCATTGCACAAATGCAGTGCCTGAGCATCGAGGAGAGTGGCCGTTTTGCGCGCTTTTCCCGGGTTCCTGCGCATGTGCGCCACGACCGAGTGGACGACGAGTTCGACAACCTGACTCCGCAGGTGCGTACGTCGACTGACCGCACTGCGCATGCGCGATGCGTATGGAACGCGCAGACATCGACGGCATGATGTGTCCGAGTTGTGGCTCCACCCATTTAAAGCGGCAATGTCTGGCAAAAGGACACCGGTGTCTACAGTGTGGCAAGCTTGGCCACTACGCAGCCCTTTGCAGATCTGCTCCACCGCTCAGCAGCCAGCGATCCCAGCTGTGGTGCAGAAGTGTCCGCTCAATACAACAAGGCATGCCAGATTCCGATCCCGACAGCCCAACAGCCCCTGATGCTGTGTGCCTCAAGTCCCCATACCGGGTGGGCATCATAACTACACATGCACTGCCTTCCACCACAATGGCAAAACGCCTCTCGATCTTCAGTGTGGATCCCGACGACGAGTGGTCTGCTGTCCTCACAGGTAACAAGGCTCGCATCCGATTTAAACTAGACACCGGCGCATCAGCGAACCTCACCTCAAAATCCGACCTCCACACTATCCGCGCCAGACCAAGCATTCTTCCACCGGCCTGCCAGCTCCTGGACTACAATGGCAATGCCACAGCAGCCAGTGGCTCCTGTCAACTAGGGGTATCAAACAAGGCGATCATGGCAACACTGCGGTTTGAAATCGTCGGGCCTGACAGAGTGTCCCTGCTCGGTGCTCGAGCCTGCAAGCTCCTGAACCTGGTTCAGCAAGTCCACACCATGTCATCATCACCGGCGACGGCCTCGCCTGATGGAAACTTGCAAGCCGACATAGATGACATTATCACGCAGTACCACAGTGTATTCGATGGAATGGGCATGCTCCCATACCGATACAAAATCCTGTTCAAGCCGAATGCCACCCCTGTAATTCATGCACCACGCCGGGTGCCGGCACCCCTCAAGGATCGACTGAAGAAGCAATTACAGGACCTCCAAGACCAGGGCATCATATCGAAGGTCACAGAGCCAACAGACTGGGTCAGCTCCATGGTCTGCGTAAAGAAACCGTCAGTGGAGCTTCGCATTTGCATTGACTCTCAGGATCGAAACAGCAACATCATGCGGGAGCATTACCCGATACCAAAAGGTGAAGAGTTGACCAGTGAGATGGCTCACGCCAAATCTTTACTAAGCTGGCCGCCTCCAAGGGTTTTTGGTAAATACAGCTGGACGCATCCAGTCGCAAGCTGTGCACGTTCAACACCCCGTTCGGTCGCTACTGCTACAACTGGATGCCTTTTGGGATCATATCTGCCTCCAAAGTATTTCACCGCATCATGGAGCAGATGATGGAGGGCATCGAGGGGGTGCGAGTATACATTGACAACGTAATTATCTGGTCCACTACGCCCCAGGAACACATCGCTCACCTCAAGAAGGTATTCCAGACTATTCATGAACATGGTCTCCAGCTCAACAGGGCCAAGTGCTCTTTTGGTCAATCGGATATTAAGTTCCTGGGTGACCACATCTCACAGCAGGGCGTGCGGCCAGATGCCGACAAGGTCTCGGCGATCAACACCATGAAGACCCCGGAGGACAAGAAGGCGGTCCTCCGCTTCCTCGAGATGGTCAACTTCCTTGGGAAATTCATTCCCAATGTGGCATCCCACACCACGGCCCTCCGCCATCTCATCAAGAAGTCGATAGAATTCCAGTGGCTGCCCAAGCATGAAGATGAATGGGGCGTGAGCTGAAAGCAAAGCTCACCACAGCCCCGGTTCCAGCGTTCTTCGACCCAACCAAGGAAACCAAGATATCGACTGATGCAAGCCAGGATGGCATTGGGGTGGTGCTCCTTCAGCGAGATGATTCCTCGTCCTGGGCTCCAGTGGCGTATGCCTCCAGGGACATGACGCCCACTGAGCAATGGTACACTCAGATTGAGAAGGAGGATCTGGGCCTCCTGACAGGGATAGTTAAGTTTCACGACTATGTTTACTGCCTGCCAAAATTCACGGTAGAAACGGACCACAGGCTTTTAGTCCATATAATCCAGAAGGATTTAAATGAGATGACACATCGGTTACAGCCAATTCTTCTTAAGCTACGCCGCTACGACTTCGAACTTGTCTACACGCCAGGCAAAGAGCTGATCATTGCAGATGCAATATCCAGGTCCATTACCACATCGTGTGAACAAAGTGACTTCGTCTGCCACATAGAAGCGCAAGTGCAATTGTGTGCCACCAACCTTCCGGCCTCTGACGAACGGGTGGTCCAAATTCGTGAGGAGACAGCCAAGGATCCTCTGGTGCAGCGTGTGATGCAGCACCTTACCAATGGCTGGCAGAAGGGACAATGTCCCCAGTTCTATAACGTAAAAGACTACCTGACGGTGGTGGAGGGAATCCTTCTGAAACTCGACAGATCGTAATTCCTCAGAGCATGCAGGCTATGGTGCTGGGCCAACGCCATGAGGGTCACCTTGGGGTCAAGAAATGCCGACGCAGAGCTCGGGAGACGTTCTATTGGCCGGGCATCAGCCAGGACATTGCCGACATAGTCCTCAACTGCCCAACTGTCAGAAGTTTCAATCAGTTCAACGCAAGGAAACGCTGCAACAGCACGAGATTGTGACCTCTCCGTGGTCCAAAGTAGGTGTAGACCTTTTCCATGCAAAGGGGCGTGACTACGTACTCCTGGTCGACTACTTCTCCAGTTACCCAGAAGTGGTGAAACTGTCCGACCTCACGTCGAAGGCGGTAATCAAAGCCTGCAAAGAAATGTTCGACGTTCGTCAGGCATGGGATTCCGCACACGGTAATGAGCGACAAAGGTCCATGCTTTTACTGCCAGGAATGGTCTGATTTTGCACAGTCCTACAACATCACGTAACCTCCAGTCCCCACTACCCGCAGTCAAATGGGAAGGCCGAGAAAGGGGTCCATATTGTAAAGCATTTTCTGTGCAAAGCTGCAGACTCAGGCTCCGACTTCAACCTGGCGATGCTGGCATACAGGGCAACCCCACTGTCCACTGGGTTGTCTCCAGCACAGATGCTCATGAATCGCAGTCTGAGGACCACAGTTCCAGCCATCCATGTTCCAGACCTTGACCACCTCACGGTCTTACAGAAAATGCAGCAGTCACGGGCCCAACAGAAGGCCACATACAGTGCTCATGCCACGGATCTACCCGAGCTGGCCCCAACTGATCATGTTCGTGTCCAGTTGCCTGTGGGCGGCTGGTCAGCCACAGCTGTTGTGATCAAACAAGTGGCCCCAAGATCGTTCCTTGTCTGCATGGCTGATGGCTCCCTGCTCCGGCGCAACAGACAGGCACTGCGAAGAGTTCCACGCCCGTAACCTGACCGAAGTGCCCCGCCGCCTACGATGCTTCCTCCAAACGTACCCTGCCACGGGGCCACCGATCTACCAGCACTCCTGCCGGCCCATGCGACCACCGCGATGGCAGCGATCCCGCCTATCCATGTGCAGGCGGCTCCTGATCCACCTCTGTGGCGATCGGCAAGAATTCGTCGCCCACCACAAAGACTGAATCTGTAGACTGAACTTTAGTACATTTTGTGATTTCATCGATATAACCTCTGTAAATATTGTTTGGTTTGCCATGTATCTGCACTATCGACACCTTCCTATGTATATACGTTCATTTAGACACCTTTTGTATATAGTCAGACATATATATATATATCGCACGCACACCTTAGTATTTATTTATCTAAAAAAAAAGGGGAGATGTCATAATATCCATTCATGTATATAATGAGATGCAGTCAAGCAGTGATTGACACACAGGATGCCCAGTAAGCACACAACACAGTGCAGCCAATCACCAGACATGACACTACCACTATAAAGCCAGAGGACACTAGGTTTCTTGCTCTCTCGGGACCCAGCCACTGAGACAGTCAGAGTCCACGAGTTAGTAAGTGCAAGCACCATGTGGTAGCTAGTAAGTCTGGTCAGGCTACTACAAGGTCTCCAGTCAGTTCAGTATAGTGTCGGCCCACAGCTGAATATGTATATCAGTTCTATCGTTGAATAAAACAGTGTTGGATCTTCTCCAGTGTTAGACGTCTGTTTCTAGCTTCCCTGCATCGAGTGCAGTCCACATCGAACCTACCTGCCTAACACATCAGCCGCCACACTCCAGCACCTGTTCGGGTACACAGAGGGAGGATTCAGAATGTCCATTTCATCTAACAGCACGTCTTTCATGACCTGTGGGAGGAAACTGGAACACCCGGAGGAAACCCACGCAGGCAGGGGGAGAACGTGCAGACTTCGCACAGACAGTCATTCGAGCTGGGAATCGAACCTGGGTCCCTGGTGCTGTGAAGCAACAGTGCTAACCACTGTGCTACCGTGCCGCCCATGAATCTAGCCAGACTAAGATTTCTTCTCTCTTAAGATATTGCATAGTGTGTTTGGGTAAACCTAACTCAGTTTGTATCTGGTGAGAATGTTCCCACCTAGCTGGCTAAATCTCACTTAGAAAGGTGGTCGGCTTGCCAAGGAGCTGGGACAATTCACGCAGTGGTAACAGTCCTTTAAGTTTGGGGACAGCATGATTGAAGATTGGCTTTGCAGATCGACCTTGTTTTATCAAGCCTGGGATAACTTGGTGCAGAGTCGAAAAGTATTTCAGAGGTTATACTGAACAAAACTATTTGAATTCCCCATGTTGCGAATTATTGGCCTGGCCCCATGACCTCAAATTATATGGGAAAGCACTTAGCTGTCAATTCATGACAATATTTTGAATTACATTTAGCCACTGCATAAGAACCATTGTGACATAATGTGCATCGTGGATAGCAATCTGACTGAGACGTATTCACAAGAATACTTCGCACAGATTCAATTGGTTCAACTTAATGGATACATCGAGCCTCTCCTTCATTGTGAAAATGGTGGAAGAGAACGGAAATTGGAAGTTTGCCCCGATCATGGCAGCTACTATTTTTGCGGGGTTGGGAATTATCATGGGTCGGGATTTGCACATGGACATTTCATAGATTTTCTGCCCATATGGAAACAACAGGTGCCTCCGCTCTGGTCTAATTTTGGTGATCCAGGTGTGTGAGGCAATGTGTGCAGGTTAGACCTGTTAGGAGTACATGAGGTGCTCTTTGAGATAGGTCAGATGTTTTTAAAGATCTTTAAACTTAGGCATGAATGTTTGTAAAACATGCATACACTGTCAATCGTATTGGAAGTGTCAAAAGTGTCCAAATGAACTGCTAAAGGCAACTGTCAAGCTGTCAAGGCATTTAAAACTTTTCCTCAGGGAATATGACCAGGAGGACTGGCTTCACCTCTTTCGAGGAGCATACCCTGGAGGTGACTGGGGTGGCTGAGGACAGATCGGTCACCCATGCGGAGGCTGGCACACGCCACAGAGGTGAGGAACCATCAGGCTCCACCCAGGGGACCTGTGAAACGTGAGTTGTTATTGCCTTACTGACTGACCCATCCCTCCCACTGACCACATGTGAATTCTCCCGCAGGTCCTCCAGCCGACGGGCCAGCCCATTCTGGGTGGTACCCTCTCCTGCCTCCCATGAGACCACTTTGGACGAGCGCTCCAAGGATGCCACCATTATAGTTGCGGCACAGCTGTCAACCCCACAATCCACCAGCACAGATACACACACCTCGGTGGGAAATGTTAGTGGACAGGCTTCTTGGGCACAATCTGGTGAGCACCACACTGTTGATGATGCACATCAGGTGGAGGCACGAACTCCCAGGCGAGACAGCAGTCAGACGTCTGCTGGATCCCAGGTCCCAGCTGGGTCGCTACCTGATGCTGAGCCTGTGGAACAGAGTTACCCGGAGCTGGTGGAGACGTTAGAGAGCAGCCGGGATGTCAACATCACTCCAACAGATCCATAGCCGCTTGGAGGAGTCCCAGAGGCTTTGGATACAGGAGATGTCTGACTCACTGGGGGATGTGACCCGGTACCAGACTGACCTTGATGAGGTTCTGCGGGATATGTCCTGCTCTCAGATAGCAATGGGCAAGATGCTGCGGAGCTTGTGCCAGTCGCAGGTGGCATTGCAGAGGCACCGCTGATCATGCCCCAGTCACCGAGGAGCATCGTCGAGGGCATCGGCACTATGGTGCAGACCACGGGGAACCGCCAGGGGTGGCAGAGCCAGATAACACGGGGGCAGCCGGGACTCAAACCAGCTGCCCCTCCGTCCCAAGGTGAACCCCAGGTGCTATGAGCAGCGAGCGGATGGAGGGGGAGCTGAGTGCCAACCCATACCCGTCCCATGGAGTGGCGATGGTGGCCACCAGCTCCCCAGGTGTTCGGATGTTGGCTGCTGCGTGTGTGGTGTTGCCTCCCGCAGCGTTCAAGCCACTGTCTGTAGTGTTACCTGCGTGGCCAATAACATGTGTTACCCAATCCTTGGCTGATGGTGAGGTCCTCTGAATCTTGTTGAAGAAGACTCAAATTCGTCCAGTAACAACAAAGGTTTATTGAGTAACTATAACTATTAATGCGTGAGTTCTTTACCTTAACATGGGAACTACGAATTGGATAACAAGATTTAACAATTGTAACTAAATGTAACTCCACTAACTATCTATGTGATTCTGATGTTTCCCTGTTCACAGCACACCCGAGAGAGAGAGAGAGACCCTGTGTGGCTGCCTTTATACCCCTGTTGTTCCAGCCCTCTGGTGATCATGTGGTGCTACTATCTACCCATTAACCCCTTGTGTGCATACACCTACAGAGATCACCACACTGTCCAGGCAATGACACCCACACGCTACATGGCCCACCCACCTGAATCCACTGGGTTGTGTAACGTGCTCACTTAACCACGATTGCCAACTCCCTTTTAGCGATAGCCTTCAGCCGCATGGCCAGAGGCCTCAGCAGTCGGCAGGGGTTATGGGTGAGCATTGGTGTAGACGGGCAGGGATAAGGGTTGCCCCCGGAATGGGTACACATGATCTAGGGGCTGGCATGGTGGTGCCGTGAGCCGTTAACCCCCAGTTGCCTCCCCAGGGCCACCCCCCACCCTCCCATGGCGGTCTGCCCCAGCAGAGGGAACCCCCCACACTAGCTGGGGGTGCCCCCCCCCCTGCCCCCCCCGCCCCCCCCCCACCCCCCCCCCTGCCCCCCCCCCGCCCCCCCCCCCCACCCCCCCCCACCCCCCCCACCCCCCACCCCCCCCCCCGCCGAGCACAGGGGCAGCAAGCCCAGCACCCCTGGGTTCTTTGCCTGTAAGCAAAGATGGCTGCTCACCTCCTCAGCTCCCCACTGAAGCCCTTCCACCAAGTTCATGTTTTTAAAAAGGAATACTAATCGGCGCCATCGTGACCACTTGCTGGGGAGACCGTTGGATATAGGATCGCTCCCGTTAATTGTATGGAAACAGGGCTTAATGTGTGACTCGCATCTGACATCAAATATTTCCCAATTTACATCATATTTATGGATTTTTTTTTTTAATAAGCTTGAAATATATTTGAATTGACAGACATCTACTGTGGAGTCTAAATGCTGAAAATTAGGGAAATGAAAACATACCCGAAGAGTTCAATAGTAAGTCTCCAGAGAGACCAACCACAACCATGTCCAATACAGTGGAGTAGGCAGGCTCAGAGAGGAACCTATTGACTGCCCTCCCTCCTGTTAGCACACCACTGCTGAAATTAAATGAAAGGAAAGGAGGAAAGAGGAATCCAGGTTTATAGAGCACCTCAACACATCTCGCAGCAATATCCCTAAATGCTTCACAAACCGTAAGTTGCCTTGCAATGAAATTACCCTCGTTCTGTAGAAAAGGCGATGAACAGCACGGAGAGCTGCGCAAGCAATCACAAAAAATGTGACTTTGTTTTAAAAGCCAGACATTAAAAGAAAATGAAGAACTTGGCTTCGTGCCTCGCATGACCTCTGGATACCCCAACCGTTTCACAGCCAATTATGTACTTGTTTTTCAGAAGTGCAGCCAATAAGTGGCCAGAAATGTCTCAGCAATGATACGAGCGATCAGATAATCTGTCTTTCCTTTCAGTGATGTTCGTTGTGGGATAATGTTGGCCAGGATAGCAGGAGAGGTCCCTGACACTTCCTCAAATAACATTATCGGATCTTTTATGTCCAATTCAGTGGGCAGATGGTATTTCGGTTTAATGTCTCATCCAAAAGGAAGCACCTCTAAAACTGTGGCACTCTCTCAGTACCGCACTGACCTTTCATCACAGATTATGTGCCTAAGTGTCTTGAGTGGGGCTTGAATCCACAACCATAATGAATCAGAGCTGAGGTTGCTGCCACCAAACAAAGCTCACACTTTTATAAAGGGATAAAAAGTTGAAAAGCAGATAAATTGTTAAACTTATATGGAACATTGGTTGGACCACACTTGGAGTACAGTGAACAGTCTTGCTCTTGTTGAGCACTGGGAAAAATTAAGTAAAAAATGAAATTAGGATAAAATTTTAAGAAAGGTACTTGATAAGGGCAGCTGTCTGAAGGAGTTTTAATATGCAAATTAACATACCAGTAAACAAAACAAGTGTGTGCATATATGACTAGAGGAAAACAATGGGGTACGGAAGAGGTAACTTCATAGTGGAGAGATAAGGGAATTGGCACTTATATTCTAAAAAGGTGGGTCCACAGGGTGGGTAACATCAAAGGGAAAGAATGATATTTACAGAGCACAATAGTTGGAGAAAGGGACACAGTAGCAGCAGCTACCATCATAGCCACACCCAGCTTCAGAGAACAGTCTCCCCTGAAAACATGTTACTGCTATAAGTGCAGCCAGTTAAAATCAAAAACTCGAACCGAGAAGATTACCCCTTTGCTGAAATGGAAGAAGGTTTCCCCTAACATGGACAAATAACCTGTGCGTGGTAATGGTTTGCTGAATTTAACTCATAGAGTTATGTTAGGGGTGCGGCGGTGGCAGGAAGGGGGGCAGTTGGGTTGATGGTGTCGGGGGGGGTGTGCGTGGTGCCAGCGGGCGCCAGATCCCGCAGGGAGACCGTGTCCTGTCGGCCGTCAGAGTACTCCACGTAGGCGTACTGGGGGTTTGCGTGGAGGAGGTGAACCCTTTCGACCAACGGGTCCGCCTTATGTGCCCGCACGTGCTTTCGGAGCAGGATGGGTCCTGGGGCCGCCAGCCAGGTCGGCAGCGACGTTCCAGAGGAGGATCTCCTAGGGAAGACAAGGAGACGCTCGTGAGGCGTTTGATTAGTGCTTGTACATAATAACGACCGGATGGAATGGAGAGCGTCCGGGAGGACCTCCTGCCACCGTGAAACTGGGAGATCCCTGGACCGGAGGGCCAGTAGGACGGCCTTCCAGACCGTGCCGTTCTCCCTTTCTACTTGCCCGTTCCCCCGGGGGTTGTAGCTGGTCGTCCTGCTTGAAGCTATGCCCTTGCTGAGCAGGAACTGGCGCAGCTCGTCACTCATGAAAGAGGACCCCCTGTCGCTGTGGACGTATGCGGGGTAACCGAACAGCGTGAAGATGCTGTTCAGGGCTTTAATGACTGTGGCCGCAGTCATGTCGGAGCAGGGAATGGCAAAAGGGAAGCGGGAGTATTCATCCACTACATTAAGGAAATACGCGTTGCGGTCGGTGGAGGGGAGGGGCCCTTTGAAATCGAGACTGAGGCGTTCAAAGGGGCGGGAAGCCTTAATCAGGTGCGCTCCATCTGGCCTGAAAAAATGCGGTTTGCATTCTGCGCAGATGTGGCAGTCCCTTGTGACTGTACGGACCTCCTCTAAGGAGTATGGGAGATTGCGGGACTTGATGAAGTGGTAAAACCGAGTGACCCCCGGGTGGCAGAGGTCCTCGTGGAGGGCTTGGAGGCGGTCAATTTGTGTATTGGCACATGTGCCGCGGGATAGGGCATCGGACGGCTCGTTCAGCTTTCCGGGCCGGTACAAGATCTCATAGTTGAAGGTGGAGAGTTCGATCCTCCACCGCAAGATCTTGTCGTTCTTGATCTTGCCCCGCTGTGCATTATCGAACATGAAGGCTACCGACCGTTGGTCAGTGAGGAGAGTGAATCTCCTGCCGGCCAGGTAATGCCTCCAATGTCGCACAGCTTCCACTATGGCTTGGGCTTCCTTTTCCACTGAGGAGTGGCGGATATCTGAGGCGTGGAGGGTTCGGGAGAAGGCCACGGGTCTGCCCGCTTGGTTAAGGGTAGCCGCTAGAGCTACGTCAGAGGCGTCGCTCTCGACCTGGAAGGGGAGGGACTCGTCGATGGCGCGCATCGTGGCCTTTGCGATGTCTGCTTTGATGCGGCTGAAAGCCTGGCAAGCCTCTGTCGACAGCGGGAAAGTCGTGGTCTGTATTAGGGGGCGGGCCTTGTCTGCGTACTGGGGGACCCACTGGGCGTAGTATGAAAAGAACCCCAGGCAGCGTTTCAGGGCTTTTGGGCAGTGCGGGAGGGGAAATTCCATGAGTGCGCGCATACGTTCGGGGTCGGAGCCTATTATCCCATTGCACACTATGTAGCCCAGAATGGCTAGCCGATCGGTGCTAAAAACGCACTTGTCCTCGTTGTACGTGAGGTTCAAGGCTTTGGCAGTCTGGAGGAATTTTTGGAGGTTGGCGTCGTGGTCCTGCTGATCGTGGCCGCAGATGGTTACATTGTCGAGATACGGGAACGTGGCCCGTAACCCATGTTGATCAACCATCCGGTCCATCTCCCGTTGGAAGACCGAGACCCCGTTTGTGACGCCAAAAGGGACCCGTAGGAAATGGTATAATCGCCCGTCTGCCTCGAAGGCTGTGTACTTGCGGTCACTTGGGCGGATGGGGAGCTGATGGTAGGCGGACTTGAGGTCCACGGTGGAGAAGACTTTATATTGGGCAATCCGATTGACCATGTCGGATATGCGGGGGAGAGGGTACGCGTCTAGTTGTGTGTACCTGTTGATGGTCTGGCTATAGTCAATGACCATCCTTTGTTTCTCCCGTCTTCACTACTACTACCTGCGCTCTCCAGGGACTATTGCTGGCCTGGATTATGCCCTCCTTTAGTAGCCGCTGGACTTCGGAGCGAATGAAGGTCCGGTCCTGGGCGCTGTACCGTCTGCTCCTAGTGGCGACGGGTTTGCAATCCGGGGTGAGGTTCGCAAACAAGGACGGGGGTTGCACCTTGAGGGTGGCGAGGCCGCAGATAGTGAGTGGGGGTATGGGGCCGCCGAATTTAAACGTAAGGCTCTGTAGGTTACATTGAAAATCCAAGCCCAGCAAGGTGGGGGCACAGAGTTGGGGAAGGACGTTAAGTTTGTAGTTTTTGAATTCCCTCCCCTGTACCGTTAGGGTAACTATGCAGAATCCCTGGATCTGTACGGAGTGGGATCCTGCAGCTAGGCAAATCTTTTGTGCGCTGGGGTAGGTAGTTAAGGAACAGCGTCTTACCGTGTCGGGATGTATAAAACTTTCCGTGCTCCCGGAGTCGACTAGGCATGGCGTCTCGTGGCCGTTAATTAGGAGCGCTGTCGTCGTCGTCTGGAGAGTCCGGGGCCGAGCCTGATTGAGTGTAACCGAAGCGAGCCGTGGTTGTAGTAGTGGGGTGGGGTCCGTTGTTGCCATCCAAGATGGCGTCGGGGATGGACAAAATGGCCACCCCATACATCACAGGTGGCTGAGGGGTCACAAGATGGCGTCGGGGGTGGACAAAATGGCCGCCCCCATGCGTCGTACAGGTCGGGGGCGGTCCAAGATGGCGGCGCCCCTCCACCCCTCGTGGTGGTCGGGACCCAAAATGGCGGCGTCTGCGGGTCGCACATGGTGTGCTGGGGGGTCTGGGAGCTAGGACCGCGCGGAGTTCCTGCATTGCGAGCGCCCGGGCCGCGGGCGCTAGGACCGCGCGGAGTTCCTTGACTGCGAGCGCCAGGGCCACGGGCGCTAGGACCGCGCGGAGCTCCCTCACCGGGGGCAGCGGTGGTCGGGGCCCAGGCCGGCGGGTCAGTCGTGGGGCCGCGAGCGCTGGGACCGTGCGGAGCTCCCTCGCCGGGAACAGCGGTGGTCGGGGTCCAGATAGGTTGCGCCGGCGGGTCAGGCGTGGGGCACGGGACGGGGGTGAGGGCCCAGGTCGGCGGCGCCGGCGGGTCAGTCGTGGGGCCGCGAGCGCTGGGACCGTGCGGAGCTCCCTCGCCAGGGACAGCGGTGGTTGGGGCCCAGGCCGGCGGGTCAGTCGTGGGGCCGCGAGCGCTGGGACCGTGCGGAGCTCCCTCGCCGGGGACAGCGGTGGTCGGGGTCCAGGTAGGTTGCGCCGGCGGGTCAGGCGTGGGGCACGGGACGGGGGTGAGGGCCCAGGTCGGCGGCGCCGGCGGGTCAGTCGTGGGGCCGCGAGCGCTGGGACCGCGCGGAGCTCCCTCGCCGGGGACAGCGGTGGTCGGGGTCCAGGTAGGTTGCGCCGGCAGGTCACGCGTGGGGCGCGGGACGGGGGTGAGGGTGGCGTTCGGGATGCGAAAAACCCCCTCCTCTCCGTGGAGAGTGTTGGCCGGCACCCAAATCGGGAGCGCCGGCGGCGGGTCGTACATGGACTGCGGGGGGTTGGGGAGCGTAGGCGGCGTGCAGGGCTCCCAGTTCTCCCGGGACCGCGGTGGTCGGGACCCAAAATGGCGGCGTCTGCGGGTCGCACATGGCGTGCTGGGGGGGTTGGGACGCATAGGCTGCCTGTAGGGCTCCCTGTGGCCCCGGGACGGCGGCGACCACGCGGGATCGGCACACCACCGCATAGTGGCCCTTTTTCCCGCAGCTTTTGCAGATGGCTGCGCGGGCCGGACAGCGTTGTCGGGGGTGCTTCGCCTGGCCGCAGAAATAACAGCGGGCGCCCCCGGTGCGACTCGGCGTTTGGACTGCGCAAGCCTGTGGGGTGTCCGGGGGGGGGGGGTGGGTAGGGGGTTTGCCGCGGCGGGTACGTACGGGGCCCAATGGCCTGCCGCGCGGTCGGGGCCGTAGGCGCGGGTATTACGCGCGGCTACGTCCAGCAAGGCTGCCAGGGCCCGTGCCTCTGAGAGTCCAAGCGACTCTTTTTCTAGAAGTCTTTGGCGGATTTGGGAGGATTGCATACCTGCCACAAAAGCGTCGCGCATTAACATGTCCGTATGTTCGTTTGCATTCACCGACGGGCAGCTGCAGGCTCTTCCCAAAATCAGCAGCGCGGCGTAGAACTCATCCATCGATTCTCCGGGAGCTTGCCGTCTTGTCGCGAGCTGGTAGCGAGCGTAGATTTGGTTAACTGGGCGAATGTAGAGACTTCTCAGTGCTGTGAACGCCGTCTGGAAATCGTGGGTGTCTTCAATGAGGGTGAAAATCTCCGTGCTCACCCTCGAGTGCAGGACCTGCAGTTTTTGTTCGTCTGAGACTCGGCCTGTGGTCGATCTGATGTAGGCCTCGAAGCAAGTCTGCCAGTGTTTGAAGGCTGCTGCCGCATTCACTGCGTGGGGGCTGATCCTCAGGCATTCTGGAATGATCCTGAGCTCCATAGTCCTTTTTAGGCACGCTTAATAAATTGTGGCGCACAAAGACTCCGTGAGACGAATAGAGTGAAGTCGATGAGGCTTTATTAAGCGTGTCTGTTCCCCAGCAGCCCGATAGTAAACTGGCCTGTGGGGGAAGGCACCGGCTTCTTATACTTCGCCTTCAGGGCGGAGCATGAGGTCAACGGCCAACCAGGACCCGGGATCTGTCAGCCAATGACATTAGGGCTTCCAGTCCCACATGACCCCCAATACATACTACCACAGTTATATTATATTGGATGTTGTTTGGGAACAAAGGGGGTCTCAAGAGTCCAGGGAATGTAGGTAATTGGGAACAAAGCGGTAACTTCATTACTATTACTGTGTGTGTGTGTATAGCCATCAGTGTAGTTAAGTGTACTATTGTAGTGTATTATAGTCCTTCTTATCATGTTTTTCTCTTTTAAATGAATAAATGTCCTTTCTTAATTGATCACAAAATGACTGGACTATTCCTCACTGGTTTGCATATCTTTTCTCACAGGATATCAAATTGAAAATATTGTTACGACCCCCTAGGCTAGGCATGGACAATTCCAGCCCCACTTAGAGGGTTGAAACGTCATCGTAAAGATGTTTTATATCAAGGTACGTGACATTTATCCTTCAAAGTCTGGAGTATCTTTTGGTTAAAGCTGCATCCAGTTGCAGCCTGTGTTATCCCAGAGTACATAACACATCATGCTACCAGGAGACTGCTTAATCTAGGTGGTTTACCTCAGTCCGTTCCGTGACGACCAGCGAATGTATCCCGGCACCATGGAGAAGATTCAGGCTCCTCACAAGCTCAGGACCTCCAGCAATCTCAGTGCCAACTTGCGGACATTCAAGCAAAAGTTTCTGCTGTACATCGAAGCTTCAGACCTCGTGGGTGCGTCTGATGCAAGGAAAATCTTGCTTCTCTCAACAGCGGGTGATCAAGCCATCGAACTCTTCAACTCTTTTCACTTCACCGAAGGCCAGGACAAGACAAAGTTTCAGACCATCCTGGACAAGTTTGACAGTCACTGTGAAGTGGACACCAATGAAATATTTGAGCACTACATATTCAAACAGCGTCTACAAGGTAAAATGAATCTTTCAACTCCTTCTTAACTAACCTCCGCCTGCTACTGCTGTCCTGCAACTTTTGTGATATTGCTGACTCCAAGATCTTTGCTTTAAAAAATACTTGTCCATTTTCTGCTGTACAACACCTGTAGTGGGCCATGTGCTCCCCATACCACAATCTATTAAAAGTTGTGGGTCAGGTGAACTCCATGATACACTTTGGGTTTCTCTAAACCCTGACCCACAACACTGTACACTCTCTGCCTTGTGGGAGGCAAGTTGGTTCTGTTCTGCTGATTTAAGGCGGGAGTAGCGACTTTTCGCCTGTTCATGCACTTTACACGTCTCGATGGCTACTGGCTATGTCATGTTTTTTATTTTTAGGAGCTACTCCCTCAGGACGTTGGAGTGGTCCAAACACGATTTGATCCTTGATGAGGGAATCAGCGGTGTCACCGTAGTTGCAGGATTGAGCTAATATGCGGAGATGAGTTAGAAAGGGTTGGAAAGGCTCATCCTTACCCTGAAGGTGTTGCTGAAAGACATAGCGCTCTCAGCTCTCGTTTGTTTCGACTTCACAGTGACTGTCAAATTTGGCTAACACAGTCTGGAACTTGGTCTTGTCCTCGCCATCGGCAAAAGTGAGCGAATTGAAGATTTGGATGGCCTGGTCCCCCACAGTCGATAGGAGCAGTGTGCTTTTCCTGGCATCGGACGCATCCTCAAGGCCCGAGGATGAATTTCTGCTTGAAGACCTGCCAGTTGGCGCCGAGATTACCGGAGATCCGGAGCTGTGGAGGGGCCTGGATCTGCTCCATGCCGCTGGAAGGCACTTGCTGGTCGTCACTGAATTATTCAAGGTAAATTACTTAGATGAAGTAGACTCCTGGTATCATGTCGTGTTATCCACCCTGGGGTAACACGGACTGCAACAGGATGCAGATGAACTGTAAAGCATACACCAAACGTAGTTGGTTCAATACGATTTATTGAACTTCTGTAACAATGCACACAGCTGGCTGTGGGTTGACACTCTACTACTCTAAGTGTACTAACTCTAACTTACTAGACCAGGCTAGCTCTGATCCACATGTAGAAGGTGCTGACTGATATATACACCCTGACTGTCACTAAAGTTGTCCCAAGTAAAAAGACGCGGAGTGCTGATGCCTCGTGTGTTTTATAGTTTTAAGCCCCCCTCTGGTGTTCTGTCTGGTGATTGGTTGTGTTCTTTCCTGTATGTTGATTGGCTAACCTGGATGTCTGTCACTGCCTGTTTTTACCTCATGATATGCATGGGTGCATATTATGACAAACAGGATGGGGTTCCACTCACTGAACATCCAGCTCGTGTGCGACCATCACTTGATGATCAAGCACGTGTGTGCACGCATGCCAGGGAGTGTGCACGACTGCTACATCCTGGGGCAGTCAGACATCTCCGAAAGCCACCCCATGATGGTCGGTTGGCTCTTCGGGGATAAGGAGTAGCCCCTGAGGACGTGGCTAATGATGCCAGTACAGAGACAGGTGACCGTTGTGGAGATCTGATACAGTGAGGACCAAGCAATCCCCTGGGCTGTCATTGAACAGTGCATCGGACTCCTCAAGATGCAATTCCGATGTCTCAACCGCTCTGGTGGTGCACTGCAGAGGGTTGTCCGCTTTGTGGAGGGTTTGCTGTGTTCTGCACAATCTAGCCCAGCAGCGGGGCAACATGCTGGGAGGTGGAGGGGGAGGATTATGTGGTCACCTCAGAGGAGGAGAATGTGGACAAGGAAGCGCTACACCTGGAGGAGCTGGGGGAACATCCCCAGGGACGACCCAAAGGACCAGCCAGAGGATTGAAGACAAGCGGCAGCAGTGAGGATCCGGCAAGCCCGAAAGGCCAGGGGTTCCCACATACTCGCCCTGCTTCACATGGGATGTGGCCTCATCCATCATTCACCCTCTCTCCAACCCCTCACCTCCCATCCTACTCCCCCATCCCTCAGCTTTCCCCCTCTGCTCCCCCGCAGGGATCAACAAAATACTTGATCGAGGGTGACCTGACAGAGTTATTTAAAATTATGAAACAGTTTGATTGGGTAGAAGCAGAGCAGATGTTTCAACTTACTTGTGTAGGAGAATAAAATGAGAGACCATAATTGCCATTAATAAATCCAATAGAAAATGTAAAAATTTATTTCCCCGTAGACTGGTTAGACTGAAAATTTCTATCACAAGGACTTTGTTGAGGCAAATGACGAAGATGCATTCAGGGACAAGCCAGATAACCTCATGAGGGTGAAATAAATAGAAGGATATAGAACATAGAACATAGAACATTACAGCGCAGTACAGACGCTTCGGCCCTCGATGTTGCGCCGACCTGTGAAACCACTCTAAAGCCCATTTACACTATTCCCTTATTGTCCATATGTCTATCCAATGACCATTTGAGTACCCTTCGTGTTGGCGAGTCCACTACTGTTGCAGGCAGGGCATTCCACACCCTTACTACTCTCTGAGTAAAGAACCTCTGACATCTGTCTTATATCTGTCTCCCCTCAATTTAAAGCTATGTCCCCTCGTGCTAGACATCACCATCCAAGGAAAAAGGCTCTCACTGTCCACCCTATCCAATGCTCTGATCATCTTATATGCCTCAATTAAGTCACCTCTTAACCTTCTTCTCTCGAACGAAAACAGCCTCAAGTCCCTCAGCCTTTCCTCATAAGATCTTCCCTCCATACCAGGCAACATTCTGGTAAATCTCCTCTGCACCCTTTCCAATGCTTCCACATCCTTCCTATAATGCGGTGACCAGAATTGCACGCAATACTACAAATGCGGCCGCAACAGAGTTTTGTACAGCTGCAACACGACCTCATGGCTCCGAAACTCAATCCCTCTACCAATAAAAGCTAACACACCGTACGCCTTCTTAACAACGCTCTCAACCTGAGTGGCAACTTTCAGGGATCGATGTACATGGACACCGAGATCTCTCTGCTCATCCACGCTGCCAAGAATCTTACCATTAGCCCAGTACTCTGTCTTCCTGTTATTCCTTCCAAAATGAATATGTTGTTGAGGTTAAATGAAGAAGGGTGGGACAAGAATAAACACCAGGATGGATCTGTTGGGTTGAATGGTCTCTTTCTGTGCTACACAGTGTAACTATGTAAAAGTATGAAGATTATCTCTTGACATTCACCTCAGTTACCAACAGTGTGGATCGATGTTTGATTATGATTGTCATAAATGCAATTGTGCTTTTATTACATGAAATTAATTACCGGTGTTTGGGGATCACATTTCACAATTCTATCACATTTTATTTTAGCCCACTGATTGAAGGCAACAAATGAAATAAAATATCATTTTTTTATTACACACGCTTTCAGGAATATGCAAGGCGTAAATCTTAGGGCATCATATTCCACAATCACAGCCATTTATCCGTGAAAAGCTATGCCATAATTTCTCCTTTAATAATCTGCTCTCAGGTTTCTGCCTATGCTGCTTAACCAGCCACAAAGCGATGTGCACGAATGATTGGGGATGGGCTCTCCAAATTCGACCCCCACCTCTTTGCCTTCATTCAGCAATTCCTCACGATGACATGATTACCATTTGGAATCCTATGAGTGGAAGATTGTAGGAACCCACCTAAACCCAGTCAGTGGCAAATTGTATTGATACTCGTAGGTATACACCACCGGCTACCGTTTTAGTACATATGTGAAATTTCAGTTTAAATTAATTATAGCTATGGAATTCGAAAGTTTTGCACCAATCACGTATCTATTTCAAAGGGTCTATCTGGACTACAGAGGTTCAAGAAGGTAGCTCACCACCACCTTCTCAAGGACAATTAGAAATGGGCAACAAATGGAGGGCACGGTAGCACAGTGGTTAGCACTGTTGCTTCACAGCGGCAAGGTCCCAGGTTCGATTCCTGCTTGGGTCACTGACTGTGCGGAGTTTGCACGTTCTCCCTGTGTTTGTGTGGGTTTCCTCCGGATGTCCGGTTTCCTCCCACAAGTCCCGAAAGACGCGCTTGTTAGGTGAAGTGGACATTCTGAATTCTCCCTCTGTGTACCCGAGCAGGTGCCAGAATGTGGCGACTAGGGGCTTTTCACAGTATCTTCATTGCAGTGTTAATACAAGCCTACTTGTGCCAATAATAAAGACTATTATTATTATTAAATGCTGGCCTAGCCAATGACACCTGCATCCAATAAATTAATTAAAAAATATACTTCTGCTTATCGTTAAAATAGAATCATTATCCTGTACCTACTACAAGGTAGTTTTGAATATTATGGAAAGCTCATATATTCTACCTTTACACAAGGGAGATTGTTTGTCCAGTCCAAGCCAATTTAAAACCAATCTAATTAAGAAATAGAAAGGTGTAAAATGGAAGAAGAATGCTATTTCATATTTAAAATAAATGACGTAGATTGCAGAGTATGAGTTCACATTTTTTAAAATAAAAAACAAATAAATTTAGAGTACTCAATTATTTTTTTCTTTCAATTAAGGGGCAATTTAGTGTGGCCAATCCACCTAATCTGCACATCTTTGGATTGTGGGGTGAAACCCATGCAGACACAGGGAGAATGTGCAAACTCCACACAGACAGTGATCCGGGCCGGGATTGAACCTGGGTCCTCTGTGCCATAGACAGCAGTGCTAACAACTATGCCACCGTGCCACCCCATAGGATTGTTCTCGCTGGAGTTCAGAAGAATGAGGGGGGGATCTCATAGAGACCTATAAAATTCTAACAGGACTAGACAGGGTAGATGCAGGGAAGATGTTCTCAATGGTGGGTGCGTCCAGAACTAGGGGTCACAGTCTGAGGATATGGGGTAAACGATTTTGGACAGAGGTGAGGAGACATTTCTTCACCCAAAGAGTGGTGAGCCTGTGGAATTTGTTACCACAGGAAGTAGTTGATGCTAAAACATTGAATATATTCAAGAGGTGACTAGATATCACACTTCGGGAAAATGGAATTAAAGGCTATGGGGAGAAAGGAGGATTAGGCTATTGAGTTGGATGATCAGCCATGATCGTGATAAATGTTGGAGCAGGCTCGAAGGAAAGGCCTCCTCCTGCTTCTATCTTCTATGTTTTTATAAGTTGACCTTTTAAGCCTCAAAAAAACTTCAAAAAATGGGGTTGAAGCACTTAGTGTAGAATGTGAACCGTCAATGTTGGTGTAGGTAGTCACTGTTTTGAAATGTAAAATAAAAAAAGCATAATGGCAATTCAAATTAAACCAATGTAATCATCGATTTTTCACTGCAGTCCAACGTCATTTTATTGAATGAATGAATGATACCTTAAACCACAATCAAACCTTAAACCACAATCAAAATGTTTCCAAAACCGTCAAAGTCTTTGGTGTCTGAGTAAAAGTCTTAATCAAATTCATTTTGAGTCACTTTGGCTGTAGCATCATTATAGCGGTCCCACTCTGGTACTCGTGCTGTCTGAATCATCCTCTTCTCCATCCATTGAATTGGATATTCTGCATTTTTCAAATAATCTGATGACAGTTTGTGCATTAATAGCATCCCATGATTTGGCGGCAGAATCGCACAAAACATCAAGCGCATATATTTCCACTTTTCTACAACAACCAACCACTAATTCCATTTGGCGCAAACGTGATCCTTGAACGGCTTGTTGAGGCGCACATCCAGCGGGGTGAACTATTGGGCGGGATTTACCAACCACCTCGCCGCGTGTTTTTTGGCGGCAGAGGCAACCCGCCAGTGGGGGCTACCGGTCCCACTGTTGTCAATGGAATTTCCCGTTGACTTCACCCCTCGTCGCCGGGAAACCCATGCTCCGGAGTGGAACCAGAATTTCCCGCTGGCGTGAACAGCCGGTAAATCCTGCACAGTGTTTTAAACCCTCTCGTATAACTGCAATTTGGATGTTATTTCTTTGCAGGCATCTCTTGATCTCTTTGGTTATATTGTATCTGAATGTGTCCAACATCTCTCAGTGCAGTCTTTCGCTTCAGTCCACCCTCATGTATGCAACCATCGTCATGGGCATGCTCAAAACCTTAGGGTTTAATTTTGTTCCATTGGCAATGCAGACTTGTAGCATCAAAAATCGTGTCTTATCAAGTCCTTTGGTTTTCGCCGGAACTGGTTTTGATCTTTTCGATTCCAAAGTTTGGTTGGTGGACATATTGAAACTAATGGGCATTTCACCCATTTTGCCAACGTGACTCATGTTTTTGCTGTTGTCTGATGATGAATCGCTGGAATCTGGTAATTTTGGCACCAAGGTCTTTTAGTATTCTCTGCAACACTGGCCTCCTGCTACAATGCTAGTCATTTTTGTTCCATAAAGTAGCTACACCAACAAGATGTTGCTCTGAGCTGGGCACAGTGTTTGACTTGGCCCACTTAAATGTGCATATATGTATTGCATTTCGGATGGCATTGTAGCTATTCTGATGATTTCCAAGGACCCATTCCGATACACGCTTCCCAAGACCAGGCCAGTGGCTGGTCCCTGTTCCGATGGTATATTTGGTCTTGGGGCATCTTCCTCAGGCTAGATTCCTCCTTCTTTCATTCTTGCACCGGTTTTTCATCAGCACTGAATTTCCTCGCCGCAGCAACAAGTTAGCAAATGTTACAATTTTAAACTTCAAACCAGCTTCATACTATTTGCCGGAGGACCAATTTCTGTTCGGCGTTCACCACACACGGTTTGCTATGCAGGGGTGTTTATTAAACTCCTGCTTCATCTCAGCAACACCGACCTGCTTAATCATAGCATTGATTTATAAGGTGAGTAAAACTTGCATTTCTGAGGTGAAATATTGAGGCCAACCACGAATGCGATCTAATATTTGTCAGAAGAAAAGGGAGGCCCCTTTATCCAAAGATAAAACAGTCCAAAGGTGTGCAGGTTCGGGTGATTACCCATGCTCAATTGCCCCGAAGTGTCCAAAGGTTAGGTGGGGTTACGAGGGGACGGGGGAGAAGGCTGTGAATTGGGCCTAGGTTGGGTGCACTTTTGGAGGGTTGGTGCAGACTCGATGGGCCGAAAGGCCTCCTTCTGCACTGTCGGGGGTCTATATGTTGAGCAGAGACCCAAGTATAATTTAACCGCAAAAAATGGGGTGATCTTATAAGCCAGTTGACTTCAATGCTGCAATCTACGGTAGATGGAAGGTTGTTTTCGCTTTCAAATGCCTCTGCGGTAGAATTTTGAGATTTCAGCATATCTTTTGTGATTCTATTTTTCAGCACAAGGAGACCAGTGTGACTGATCAGTGAGAGCTGCTGGAGGATCATTCTTCAGGAGGAATTCACCCAGGTGTGGCTAAAGATGCGAAGATCATTAATGAAATAATTGGAGCAAGAGAAATGATGAAAGATTTGAAAACACGGACTTCCGATATTGTCATTGCACTGAATAACTTTCTGAAAAAGTCAAGGCCCTGCGATTGTCTGTTGAGAGATACCTATGAACAAAAGGGTCAATATGTTGTGAAAGTACACCGTTTTGTTAAACTCCTGTGAGATCTGCTGCTGCTCTTGGGACTCTGCGAGGGAATATATATGAAGACCTCTTCTATTAAGGAGATCACAGGTTGGCCGAGATACACAACCTTGCAAAGATACTTGACTGCTGCCAGTTTTATTCCCCTACAGGCATCTTAACTATAAGCCCGAGGCAAAAATGGTCAGTGTTGGTGTGCCCTTTAAAAGCACAGGGAAAGCATTCTGGAAAAAGCAGGACCTTTTAGCTTATCTCAAAGGTCTGAAACAGACAGATTATTGAGCTAGTAGCTCTAGGTCACCTGGGTGTTTGTCTGGTCCAAGTAATAAATTAGTGTACAGGACACCATTTCTTTGGAGGGTTTCTGCAGTGATTCCCACCTTGTTCTGCTCTTTGCATCATTATGTGGGGGCCATGTTGTCAAAAATATAATCAATAAATATGCTACATGGTTTTCATAGTGTTTGTTACTTATTTACAAGAGCTGTACGCATTTGTAAATCAATTTCTGGCAAGGCAGAAATCTGGAGAGCAGTAAACTTTAGTGAATGGCACATCTGTAATTATTTGTTAAGCAATGCCTTCAAATGAATGTTAATATTTGATCGCCCAATAAAAATGCCCAGGAATGTAGTAAATTGGATGGATTTGCATGAATTCTGTTAACTTAATTATCTAACCATTTGTTCAAAATAATGCATTGCAGGTTAGGAACACGTTTGTAAATTGGCAAAACAAAGTGAGCGGCATTATAAAAACATTACACCAATAACAAAAATGTGTACAGAGCCTTGACCATAATAAAACACCTAAAAGGTACTTCACAGGAGGGTTATGGAACAAAGCATGGCACCGAGCCCAGAAAGGGGATATACAGGTGAATGAACTAAAGCTTGGTTCAAGAGGTAAGTTTTAAGGAGCAATTAAAAGTGAGGAAAGAGAGGTTGAGAGGCAAAGTGGTTTAGGAATAGAATTCCCGAGTTTGGCAGCTGCAGGCATGGCCACCAAAGACGGAGCGATTAAAGTTGGGGATCAAGCAAAAGCCAGAATTGGAGGGACGCAGAGATCGTGGAATGTTGTCGGGCTGCAGGGGATTACAGGAATAGGGAGAGGCAAGGCCAGGAGGGGTTTCAAAAGAAGGGATGAGAATTTCAAAACTGAGGGGGTGGATGCATTGCCCTCCTCCCACCCGCCCTCCCCCAACCGAAATGTCCGTCGGCACCATGGCAACCAGAAACCCGGGTGTCCTACAGTGATAATCACAATAGGACTACTCCCTCGTGGGGGTTGAAGTCCAACACTAGAGAGCTGCTGGCCAATCAACAGAATACAGGCAGCCCTACTAAATGAAACGGTTGCTGAACTTTGGTTAAGTCAAGAATTTTGCTTGGGCCTGAGTGGCAGATCCCAATGTGGTGGGGTGGTTGGGTTTTCGAGGCTGGGGCAGGTATGAATAGAAGGCGGTTATGATCTTATGGGTGGGGGTGGGAGGGTTAGCACAGCAGTGTGCTAACCTGCTTTCAGCAGTCAGCACAGTGAAAGATGCCAGGCGGCTCGCCTTGTCTCCGCCTTTCTCAGCTGCACACAAAATTGCGGCAAATGAGGAGTGAGGCCGTTAAGTGACTATTAATTGACCATTTAAGAGCCTCAGTAGGCCCAAGGGGGAGCAAGTTGCCTGCTGCATTGCCTGTCCACTGTAATATGGGAGATAGATCAGGGGTTGGCATGAAGGAAGTGGGTAGGTTGCTTGTTTTATTTTATGGATCCCCCACCGCCTTTATATATGCCAGCTGGAGACCATAAATTTCGTAGTATCCCTACAGTGCAGAAGGAGGCCATTTGGCCCATCAAGACTGCTCAAACCCTCTGAAAGAGCACCCTATCTAGGCACGCACCCCCGTCCTAGCCCCATAACCGCACATAACCTTCACAGCTTTGGACGCTAAGGAGATTTTATTTAGCATAGCCATTCCACCTAACCTGCACATCTTTGGACCGTGGGTGAAAACCGGAGCACCCAGATGAAATCCGCGCAGACATGGGGAGAATGTGTAAACTCCACACAGATAGTCACCCGGGCTGGAATTGAACCTGGGTCCTTGGAGCTGTGGGGCAGCAGTGCTAACCACTGTGTCATCATGCCACCTCAAGGCTGGGTTATGGGGATAGGGTGGAAGTGTGGGCTTAAGTAGGGTGCTCTTTCCAAGGACCGGTGCAGACTCGATGGGCTGAATGGTCTCCTTCTGCACTGTAAATTCTATGAATTCTATAAATGCTATGAAGGCATTGCTTAACCAGAGTCCAAAGTCGGTAATTGAGCATGGCGGATCATAGAATCATAGAATTTACAGTGCAGAAGGAGGCCATTCGGCCCATCGAGTCTGCACCGGCCCTTGAAACGAGCACCCTATCTAAGCCCATACCCCCACCCTCACTCTGTAACCCCACCTAACCTTTTTTGGACACTAAGGACAATTTAGCATGACCAATCCACCTAATCTGCACACCTTTGGACTGTGGGAAGAAACCGGAGCACCCAGAGAAAACCCACGCAAAAACGGGGAGAACGTGCAGACTCCGCACAGACAGTGACCCAAGCCGGGAATCGAACCTGGGACCCCGGAGCTGTGAAGCAACTGTACTAACCACTATGCTACCGTGCTGCCACCTATGTGATGTGAGAGGTTGGCTAGAAGTGCATTGAAACAGTAAAATGTGGAGGTAATAAAGGCATAGATGCGATGCTAGATAAAAGAAGGTGGGGAATAATGATTACATCATTCACAGGCAATAAATTAAGTCAGTGAAAAATAATTTCAGTATCTCAAAAAAGAGGTACATCCATAATCCAACACAAGTAACAAAATCAGAGTGAGCTTCAGTATCCACCATCTATGAGAAGCACTGCAGCACTTTGCTAGAGCTTATTCGACAGCACCTTCCAAACCCACAACCTCTACCATTGTACCATTGGAAAAGATAGAACAGTAGGTGCATAGGAACACCATCACCCCCAAGTTCCCCTCCAACTCACCCTACCATTCTGCCTTGGAAATATACCACTGTATTGCTGTTCCTTTGCTGTCACTGGGTTACAATCATGGAATTCCCTACCAGCAGAACACCAGGAGTACCTTCACCACCTGAGCTACAGAAGTTTCAAGAAGATGGCTCTTGTGACAATTCTGTAATTCTGTGATATACATAGAGCCTTTAACAACCCCAAGGCACTTCACAGAAGCATAATTGGTACAAAATCAATAACAAGCCAAAGAAGGGGCCGTTAAGAAGTGTGACTAAAGACTTGATCGAAGAGACAACTTTGAACGAGTGTCTGGATAGAGGTGAGGGAGGTGGGGAAGCGGAGAGGTGTGGAGGTGGAACTCTAAAGTTGATTTCGAAGGCCAAAAGAGGGGCTGCCATCCGTGGAATGAATTAATTTCAAAATGTGCTAAAGAAGGAACGCCGAGTTTTTGGAGGGTTACAAAGATGGGGAAGGGTGAGGTCATGAAGGAAAATTAAACATGAGAATGAGGATTTTAATTTTTAGGCATTGATGGACCGGGGGGTCAATGTAGGACAGCAAGCACAGGGGGACTTAATGAAGGACGGAAGGTTGGTCAGGGCAGCATTGGAATAAACAAGTCTGAAAGTGACGAAGGTGAGGGTGTTGGCATAAGATGGGCTAAGGCAGCGTTGGGAATTGCTGATTTTCTACCTTTGGAAGTAGACAGACTTTATGATGGCAAGGGCAGGGGTTTGGAAATTTTGTTTGGGGTCAAATGGGTACGGTGCAGTTAACACAGTGGGAAGAAATGCTTGTGGAGCATAGAAACTTATACACTGCTTTAAATTCTATTCACATAGAGCTTTTAAAATGATAATGATTCAACTGCATTAGGTTACAAATGAAGACAGGAGGCCATATTTTCCTCATGTTCTTAATGGGGTAGGGAGTTCATGATAGAAAGTTATTTGCTGAACTTTCACTGAATGTATTTGCCCTCACATGATTCAGCGTACTATGTTACTTGCATGTGACAATGTTCTGACAAAGATTGCACAGGTTATTTCTGTCTATCCACCACGCCACCTCACAAAGGTAAATGATTTGCAAACACTTCCATGATTTCATTGTTCTGCTGAATATTGAACAGAACACAATGGGAAACATAAGAAAACATGCACCACTTCTGATCAGACCACTATTTAAATCTCTGATCGAATATGCAGACATCACTGAAGCTCTGGTGGTGATTTTCCGACCCCATTATGGTGGGCCCTATCGCGGGAGATTTGGCAGCCCAGCCAATAGTCCGTCGACTTTCAGCGGGACGGGACAATCCTGCCAGTGGCACCCATTCACCCAAATAAACAGATTATTTTACTGAAACAGTTTTGAACAATATTCCCGAAAGCATAGCAATATGATGAATTGAACTGAACTTTGTACAGCTAACAATAATGGTCCAACTAAATAATGGTATTTACAGCTTTTGAATCTATCCAGTGGACATGCAGTGTTGAGTGCTGGCATTGTAACATTACATTACATACCTTCAATCCAAAGCACGGAAGTAACAATCTGAAGTATGCACAGTGTGCAAAAGAACTGGGATGTAACAGCAGTCCTCTTTTAACTGCAAGGCGATTAGCAGTTGCACCTGTGAAAAGCAATGTTTTCCTTATTAATGAAGAGGTCTTTCTCCTTCTGCTTCACATGAGGATATTTGAGCAGTGCCATCTTGATTTTTATATCTAATCTCAGGCAGGTACTATCATTGATTATAAAATATTTCCCCACAGGTTAGTATCTGGTTTTCTTCCCATTCGTCCAGGTTCCCTACATTTTACACCACTCACTACTCTAAATGGGGCTGATTTTTGCCTGATGTCTGCCAACATTGGTCATAACTCAGACATGTGACAGCTTCCCTGTGTGACTCACTCTGTAGCACTTAGCCCAGCAGATTAGGATTTTGGGGGTATAACGGAAAAGGGTGATGGTTGGGGAGGGGTGGCCGGGGGAGTGGGGGGTGGGGGGGGGGCATGAGTTAGCACTAAGTTGGCACAGGGACAGGGTTTGTACAGGGTAAGGGTTGTGGGTCAAAGGGCTGTTTCGAGTTTCTTTCTCATATTTTCAGCAAAATGCCAACGCCCTGAGGCCAGTCTTTTGCCCAGGCTACCTCCACATCCCAGCAGCCTCTCAACTCTTTCCAGGCTGCATGCCACAACCCCCATTTTCACCTGTTCTCCAGGACAGAAAATCTACACTTCCTTAGCACGTTTTCCCGGGTCCACTTTGTGGAGCTGGGAGTTGTCCCGACTCTCCGTTTCAGGCCATAATCCTTTTAAAATCTTGCGATTTTAAATGAATGTCACTGACAAGCTCAACATTTATTGCCTACTCCTGCTTTCCCAGAGAAGGTGATGGTAGACCATCTTCTTGAGCCACTTCATTTAATTTTATACAACAGAGTGGCTTGCAAGACCACCTGAAGATTTTTTCCCTGAACAACAGTGAGCCATTTGGGATTTTAGGGGAAGCAAATATTTTTTCAGTAACTTTTACCATTCTTAGCTTGTTATTTCCAGAATATTTGGACTGATACCCAATTATCAAACTGGCATGGGGGGGTTTAAAACCCGCATTTTCTGGATTATTCATCCATGCCCTTGAATCACTTGCTTAATACCAAAACTACAGTGCCAAGTAACGCATGAAGAAATTGGCATATAAAATATTTACAGACTGCATCAATAATAAAACAAATCATATCATATTCTATGTCAGGGGAGGTGGTGGTGTAGTGGTATTGTCACTGGTCTAGTAATCCAGAGACCCAACGAATACTCCAGGGACCCAGGTTCAAATCCAACCATGGCAGATGGTAAAATTTCAATTCCATAAAAATCTCAAATTAAGAGTCGAATGAAATGAAAATGAAAATCGCTTATTGTCACAAATAGGCTTCAAATGAAGTTACTGTGAAAAGCCCCGAGTCACCACATTCCGACGCCTGTTCGAGGAGGCTGGTATGGGAATTGAACCCACGCTGCTGGCCTTGGTCTGCTTTACAAGCCAGCTATTTAGCCAACTGTGCTAAACCAGCCCCTGGTTAATAATGAAAAACCATTGTCATTAAAAGCCCATCTGGTACAATGATGCCCTTTAGGGAAGCAAATCTGCCATCTTACCTCGCCTGGCCTATGTGCGATTCCAGAACCACCCAGCAATGTTGCTGACTCTTAAATGCCCCCTGATGTGGCCTAGCAAGGGCAATTAGGGATTGGCAATAAATGCTGGCCCAGCTCGTGATGCTCACGTCCAACGAAATTCAGAAAATGAACTTGTCCCTTGACAGAGGCAGCTTATCTGGCTGAGGCCCCAGTTTGGTGAAATCGTGCAGAGTAGCCACTTAAAATGGCCAACTCCCGATTCAAAATGGCGAACAGCAAAGGCTGATGGGAAAGTCAGCCAACAAGACAAAAATGAGCAGCTGCAGGTTGGCTGTGTATTTACCTCTGGAAAGGCCAGACAAGATCAATACCAGCAACCACCAGCATAACAAAACACCAGCCATCTGCATACTAATGAGCAATCCCCGGGAACAATAAGCAACATTTAGACACACAAAGCAAAACCAGACTCTTCGGCGCCAGCAGGAGCCTACACAAAAGGAGGTGAACGAGCACCTCAAGACCGCCCATCGATCAGAGAACCGCTCCAGCATTGGAGAAAATCGAACCAAGCGCTTGGGACAAAGTCCAATCACTTGGGACCAGGTACAGGGTCCGCCCCGAAAGGCGGGAAACCCCTGGGAACTATAAGAATTGAGCCCCAAGTTCAAATTGCTCTCTTCTCCACCGCTTCTCCAGCTCTTCACTCTTCAGCAGCTGATCGAAACTGTAAGTCTTACTTCAACGGTAGAGCAGTTGATGTGGTGTATATGGATTTCAGCAAAGCGTTTGATAAGGTTCCCCACGGTAGGCTATTGCAGAAAATACGGAGGCTGGGGATTGAGGGTGATTTAGAGATGTGGATCAGAAATTGGCTAGCTGAAAGAAGACAGAGGGTGGTGGTTGATGGGAAATGTTCAGAATGGAGTTCAGTCACAAGTGGAGTACCACAAGGATCTGTTCTGGGGCCGTTGCTGTTTGTCATTTTTATCAATGACCTAGAGGAAGGCGCAGAAGGGTGGGTGAGTAAATTTGCAGACGATACTAAAGTCGGTGGTGTTGTCGATAGTCTGGAAGGAAGTAGCAGGTTACAGAGGGATATAGATAAGCTGCAGAGCTGGGCTGAGAGGTGGCAAATGGAGTTTAATGTAGAGAAGTGTGAGGTGATTCACTTTGGAAGGAATAACAGGAATGCGCAATATTTGACTAATGGTAAAGTTCTTGGAAGTCTGGATGAGCAGAGGGATCTAAATGTCCATGTACATAGATCCCTGAAAGTTGCCACCCAGGTTGATAGGGTGGTGAAGAAGGCCTATGGAGTGTTGGCCTTTATTGGCAGAGGGATTGAGTTCCAGAGTCAGGAGGTCATGTTGCAGCTGTACAGAACTCTGGTACGGCCGCATTTGGAGTATTGCGTACAGTTCTGGTCACCGCATTATAGGAAGGACGTGGAGGCTTTGGAGCGGGTGCAGAGGAGATTTACCAGGATGTTGCCTGGTATGGAGGGAAAATCTTATGAGGAAAGGCTGATGGACTTGAGGTTGTTTTCGTTGGAGAGAAGAAGGTTAAGAGGAGACTTAATAGAGGCATACAAAATGATCAGGGGGTTGGATAGGGTGGGCAGTGAGAGCCTTCTCCCGCGGATGGAAATGGCTGGCACGAGGGGACATAACTTTAAACTGAGGGGTAATAGATATAGGACAGAGGTCAGAGGTAGGTTCTTTACGCAAAGAGTAGTGAGGCCGTGGAATGCCCTACCTGCTACAGTAGTGAACTCGCCAACATTGAGGGCATTTAAAAGTTTATTGGATAAACATATGGATGATAATGGCATAGTGTAGGTTAGATGGCTTTTGTTTCGGTGCAACATCGTGGGCCGAAGGGCCTGTACTGCGCTGTATTGTTCTATGTTCTATGTTCTATGTAACGCTCGCTACGAGATAGGCGCTCCTAGCTATCAATATGTACCAACTTCGAATCCCGCAGACTCAGAACCCGAACGAAAGGCCATTTGTTCCCCTGACCTGGTGGGCCAGTTCCAAGTTAAGTACAGGCCTGTTAGTTGTAGAAGTAGCTTAAACGTAGAATTTGTGCATGAGTAGTGATTACTGTGTATAATAAATGTGCTTTGATTTAAATCTTACTAATCGGAGTATTGGATTATTGATCATTACTCGGACTTGAACCACGTGGCGGTATCATAAAGATACCTGGCGACTCAAGAGCAAAGGTGATAAAACAGAGCAATTAAACCAAGGCGAAAATTAGCAACAGGAGCCAGCTCTGATTGTGCTGGGCATTGGCACATGGACTGGTTTGCCTGGTTTCAGGTTATACTGCCCCTGACCAGCTCTCATTTCTAAGAAAATACGTATTATAACATTATTATGGATAATCATTGTGATAACTCTTACAAATCTGCAGGAATCAACTAATTAACTGAAAGAACACATTTGCTCAAATAAACCCATGCCTTTCCACAAAATATGTTTATACACACGCTTATTATGGGACTGAGTACAGTACCGCCAATGCGGTGATGTAAGAAGGCAGCTAACCTCAAGCTAAGGCCAATCTAGAGATAGGTAACAACTTGCAAGGATGAATATTGTGCCCTCGCTATATTTTACCTTCCACTATAGCTATGTACATAGTTCAGTGCTAACAGGAAAGACTTATTTGTAACTTCAACAAGACTACCACATGATTTCAAAGCTGTACACATCACGGGCAATGACAACAGAACAGGTCATGATGGCAGTGAATGATTAAAGCCCACATCCTCTCTAAAAGGCTGAAGAACTCTCAAGAGAAGGACACCAGGAATGATTCTGCGCTGGAACAATTCGACTCAAGAAGCAAGACACTGAGAAATCCCATCTGAGAAATAATAATCATAATCTTACTGTCACAAGTAGGCTTACATTAACACTGCAAGGACGTTATTGCGAAAAGCCCCTAGTCGTCACACTCCGGCGCCTGTTCGGATTCACAGAGGGAGCATTCAGATTGTCCAATTCACCGAACGGCACGTCTTTCGGGGACCTGTGGAAGTAAACCGAAGCACCCGGAGAAAACCCACGCAGGCACGGGGAGAACCTGCAGACTCCGCACAGACAGTACCCAAACCGGGAAACGAGCCTGGGACCCTGGCGCTGTGAAGCAACAGTGCTAACCACTGTGGTGAACTCCAGAGGCATGAGAGCCTAGCAACAGAAAAAAGTCAGGAGTTAAATTCAGCTTAGAGCCCACAGCCTGCAGGGTGAGAAACGATGGGCGGGATTCTCCCATCGGGCGGCTAAATGCCGACGCCGGAGTAGAAACGGGATTGTTTTACTCCGGTGTCGGCACCCATTCCGGGACCCCATTCTGGGGCACGCAGGGGGGCTAGGATTGCACTGGAGCGGCCCACGCCGTGTTTAGCCAGGTGTTTCCCGGCACTCTGTTTCATTTGTGGGCCTTGGTGAGGAATGCCCTGCCTTAGCTCAGCTCACCAGTGCAGGAAGAGATTGGAGCGCAACCCCATCAAGCCACACAAGTGCTGGAACTGTTCATGCCAGGGTAAGCCATCTCCCAACCACCCAGCTGAACAACGATGCCAGCACTGGGGCGAGAAACACGCTCACAGGAAGGACCAATGTCCTGCGAGTGCTGCTGAAGGCTTGCACTGCCACAGTCAGGGATATAAGCTGTGCCAGTTATTGCAAACCCAGACCAGACCCCAACAGTGGCTAAAATACTGGACCGAAACCCCAATATTTCAGTTTATTTTAATATTGTGTGGAAAAAATGATTCGCTGCAGGACTGATTGCATGAAGAAATTATTATAAATACAATATTAAACTACTAACTTCACACCTGAAAAAGAACATCTTACCCCTTAACACAATGATACAATTTCTCATTAAAAAACAAGAAAAGAAACGTACAGCTATTAATCCAGCGGAAAATTAGCAGGGCATAGAGTTATACTTGCAGTACAGACTAGATTCTGGCACTTGTTAGAACCTCTCCAGACTCTACTGAATATCTTCAAATAGCTGCTTCAACTAGGTTTTTTCAGCCTCTTTCTTATCTTCAGACAAAATATCTCTGCCTCAGAAATACTACCATTCCTCGTTCTTAAACAATCTTACAGGAAAAGAAAACTGCCTTTATCTGTGGTCTAAAAAACACAAGGTTTGCCAGGTCAAACTTCACTTTCCAAAGACTTTTCTCCAAAACCCTCAGTGGGATTCTCCGATCCCCCACCGGACCAGAGAATCCCCGGGGGAGTGGGAGGGGGCACAAATCCCACCCCACCGCCCCGACGCCGGCTGCCGTATTCTCCAGCGCCGTTTTTTGGGTAAGGCGGGGTTCACGCCACGCTGGTCGGGGCCATTGGCAGCAGCCACCCAGGCAATTCCCGAGGCCCCCGATGGACCGAGCGGCCGTCCGTTTTAGGCCAGTCCCGCCGGCGTGGGTTAGACATGGTCCCACATGGTGGGATCTGCAGGTACGTTGGTGGGGGCGGTCCTCGGGGGGGCGGGGGGGCGGGGAGGATCCGACCCCAGTGGGGACCCCCACGGTGGCCTGGCCCACGATCAGGGCCCCACCGATCTGAGGGTGGGCCTGTGCCTTGGGACATTCCTTTCTTCCCCGCCGGCCCTGTTGGGCTCTGCCATGGCCGGTGCAGAAAAGAGAACTCCCGCGCATGCGCCAAATCACGCCGGCGGTTCCACGCGTGCGTGAGATCACGCCGGCCCTTTGGCACATGCATGAACTCACGTAGACCCTTCGTCGCGGCTGGCGCGGCACCAACCCCTCCGACGTCCACCTAGCCCCCGGAAGTGCATAGAATTCCGCACTTTCAGGGTCTATTGACGCTTGAGTGGTTCGTGCCAGTTTTCCCACTGGCGTGGGGACTTAGTCCCCGGAAAGGAGAATCCCGCCACCTGTCTCTCTCCACAGATTTCTTCAAAACCGCCTCCTTCCACAGCTTCTGAAAATGTTTCTCTGAATTCCTTGGCTCCACCCAGCAATGACCTATCTCCCCAAGCTAAAAAAAAAAAATTCTCTCTGCAAACTGCAAAGCCCTTCAACTCCCCAGTGACTTCCCTCGGCAAACCACTGGGCATTAGCCCAGACTGAAAAACACATTCCTTCGTCAATTTCACTTGCTGGCTGCTAAAACCACCCATACGCTGCAAACAGGATTCCTTTTAAACAAACACATTCTAACCCCAGGCTTTTAATCCCTAAATTGCCCACCACATTTATAACCCAATTTTCAGTCATGATCTCGGCACCACATGGACAAGCCGAGAGCCATCCACAAAGTCAAGGCCCCCAACCCAGAAGGCACACAACCTTTCTGCCTGGGCAACATCAGAAGATGCAGCTCTTCCTTCTGAAATGCAGACATCTTGGTTAATGGCCAACGGACGAATCTCATAGAATCATAGAAATTACAGTGCAGAAGGAGGCCATTCGGCCCATCGAGTCTGCACCGGTTCTTGGAAAGAGCATCCTACCAAGGCCCACACCTCCACCTTATCCCCATAACGCAGTAGCCCCACCCAACACTAAGGGCAATTTTGGACACTAAGGGCAATTTAGCATGGCCAATCCACCTACCCTGCATATCTTTGGACTGTGGGAGGAAACCGGAGCACCCGGAGAAAACCCACGCACACACGGGGAGAATGTGCAGACTCCGCACAGACAGTAACCCAAGCCGAGAATCGAACCGGGGACCCTGGAGCTGTGAAGCAATTGTGCTATCCACAATGCTACCGTGCTGCCCCATTTTCTGCAGGATCTCAAATTAGATATGGGCATCAGGGTAATTTTTCTGTCAGACAAGATAGCATCGCTTAAGGACCTACAGCTCCAACAGATGGGCATCTTGCTCCATGCAGTGGGACAACTCCACCTGATGTTCAAGGGAACTCTGCAAGCTATGGTGTTAAGAGGTGTTAAGAATTGGGAAAAAATTATGATTAAAAACACTAAGTGAACCAGGGAGTTGATTAGATGCAGACGTCTGGGGAAATGATGAGATGCACATTTGTCTATCAGTGGGAAACAAGTATTTTATGTATGTGATTATGGAAAACAATGGGGTTATATAGGTGGGAACTTCAAAGTGGAGAGATAAGGAAATGGACTGCATTGTAGCACACTGTTTAGCACTGTTGCTTCACAGCGCCAGGGCCCCAGGTTCGATTCCCGGCTTGGTCACGGTCTGTGCGGAGTCTGCACGTTTTCCCTGTGTCTGCCTGGGTTTCCTCCGGGTGCTCTGGTTTCCTCCCACAAGTCCTGAAAGGTGTGCTGTTAGGTAATTTTGACATTCTGAATTCTGCTTCCATGTACTCGAAAAGGGGCCGGAATGTGGTTTTCACAGTAACTTCATTGCAGTGTTAAGGACCAAGCCTGGGTTTGGATTTTCTGCAGGATCAGATGTTTGTTCACATCTAAGAGATGGTGTTGTACAGAACCACTATGACCCCTCCTTACCCATCACCATCACATGCACTGCCATCTGTACAGGCCTCAGAGCAATCCTCCTTCAGGAGCAACCAGAATACAAGTGACAACCAGTCTCCTTTGCTTCCAGAGGGTTCTCTGATACAGGAATCAAGTATGCCATCTTTGAAAAAGGAGTTTTGCTGGTTACATAGGCCTGTGAAACGTTCCCGGAAACGTTCCCGGATATCATCAGCCTCAAAATCACCAGACCACACGGATCATTCTGCTAAATATGAAGGAGCTCATGAAAACTCCAACAGTTCTGCCAATGCCTCATGAATGAGATCGGCTACATCCAGGGAAAGAATCAGTTGACAGCCGATGTCCTTTCAAGGGCTGTCACAGGACGTCTGGCTGACTACAACATCACCTTTGTCAATGAAATGGATCCCTTCTCCCAGGCCACAACTCAATTCCTTCTGGCATCCACAAACCTGGCTTCAACAGCTCCGCCAAGAACTCACCACAGAAAGGAGAGTGCCCATTTCCACTGCTAATGCTCACAAGGATGGCCTCATCAGTGACTGAATGGGGCTTCAACAATAGCATGGTTTGAGCAACAGAGCCACTTCACAGTCACAGAAACCGCATGCTATTCGTCCGAAGACAGAAGTCTGCCCAGTAGGGTGTGCCCAGGTCACTGGGAGAACGTAGCTGTCTCCTTGCGGAGGAAGTTCTTTAGTTGCATGTTACCTTTTGGGAGCTGGAGCTTGTCCATTGGTTCCCCCGGGATTGCTACTCTGCCGTCTACATACAGGTCCCGTGCTGTCAGTACCCCTTTGTCCTGTCTGCACCTTTTAAAGGAGGCGTCTATTGTTGCGAGGGTGAATTTATGGTTCCTGCAGATGGGGGGTCATAGTAGACATTGCACCCAGATGAAAATGATGCCTGAGTTGGTTCCACTTCCTCAGAGTGCCACTACCACTGAGCTTCTGGAGTACTTGGCTGGTGGAAATTGGAGTCGGGCTGTGGCCAGTGTTCAGAGGGATGTTCCTGTGCAGAAGGTCTGCTCTGTTCTCACCAATTCTGTCTCTGGCTCCTAGATCCGCTCCCGTACCCTTTCTGCTCCCTGAAAGGGGAAGCCTCACCCCGTTACAAGAGAAATTTGTATTCCATGGATGTCACGGGGAACTGGATGGTCCAAACCCGGTTTTCTCCCGTGGGGGTTGTAACACTGTTCACCCCCCCGCACCACCACCACCCCTCCAGCAAGTCCGGAGTGGCATCTATGTTGGCAGACTGGCACCAGGGACCCCTCATTCCCGTTCCCTGGGGACGGCGCAAGAGCGTCGTCTGTGCGGTGTCCAATGGCGTATACCAGACAGGAGACCAGCATTTACACACGGAGCCTCGAGGTGGGACCGACGCAGCTGGCACAGGATCCGGAATTGGACCGGCAGTCTCGGCCGGCGGCTGAATGTCCATGTCGGATTCGGGGTTGGTAGGGCCCGGGTAGAGGAACAGGTCACCCGCATAGAGCGAGTCCCTCTGCTCTTTGTCTCCCCTCTGGATGCCTTTCTACCCCTTTGCTGCTCCAAGGCGATAGCCAGTGGCTTGATTTCCAGGGTGAATAGCAGCGGGGAGACTGGGCATTCCTGCCTCGTGCGTCTGCGCAGCTGGAAATATTCAGAGCTGGTGGTGTTTGTCCATGAGCTCATCGTGTGAGAGCTGTACAGTAGTCTCATCCAAGAGGTGAAACTTGACCCAAACCCAAACCATTCCAGAACCTCCATGAGGTATTTCCATTCGACGACTTTCTCTGTGTCTAGGGAGATGATCACTTCTGGTGTCCCATCCCCGGGTTGGGTTATAATCACATTCAGCAGGAGTCTGATGTTCACTGTTGCGCCTTCACTTTCAGGAGACTGGGGTCCCTGTGTGGTATAAGGGGTGGAATTTTCCGACCCCACGCTGGGTGATGCTTGTCTCCGCAGCCGCCACCCCCCCCCCCCCCTGTTCTCCAACCAGCAGGTGAGATCCCTGTCATTCCACATTAAATTCTGTCCACTGTTTCTTAAGTGATGAGAAGAAATGCTGAATAATAATAGTTAGCTCCACTGATGAGAACGAAATGGAGAAAGTAACAGTAAGAAAGCACTGAATTATGATGCAGTTCACCTACCCACCTAAGCTTCCTACCGTGTGACATAGGTTATCTGGACTATTCAACCATTAGCAACTGTAGAGTTGATCCATTAGATGTTTCACAGATAATCAAGAACCTACATTATAAAGATTGCTGATGCATTTAGTTGATATACTGCATCATAATTTTACCTTTTTGATCGCTTGTTTAATAATTCACACAGCAGAAACTTATCCTTTCAATCTTTCTAAAAAGATGCACGCATTATCTTTCCAGATATTTTATGGACAAAAAGTAAGAACTCAAATTGGGAACAAGACAACCCCACCCTCCCCATCCATTGCCATAATCGTTCTGGTTTTACGTTTCAAAATTATTAAATTGCTATTATGCTATTAAAGACATTCACTTACTGAAGCAGCAGGAGAATGATCAGCCTAAGTATTGTATTGCAGGTTGCTGGCTGATGGTGTCTTTGAAATTTACAAGCAGATCCATTTGAAGAGGGTTATTGCAGCTTTGATCTAATATTCTTGATGATGCAAAGCATCTTTATATGGAGCATATATCCTGGGGTGATCAAGAAAAATGGGATCAAGAGGGCAATGGGAGGCATTCACGAGTTCCTGCACATAACACACCTGCCTAGTATGAGGACAGATTAACTCCAAAAATCAGAGCAGATTTAATTCTGCACCCTAGTACATCCAATAATAATTGCACCAGTAACCAGCCAACTAGACACAAACATATACACGATGACTGGATTTTACTCCTCGTAGCATGCAGCAAATTGTTTGCAAAAGTCTCAGACCTCTGAACATGGGATGCATTCATCTGTTGTAACAGGATAACTGGACTTTGTATTATAAATGGTTTCACGAAGTTAACAATAAATAGGGCAGCACGGTAGCATAGTGGTTAGCACTGTGGCTTCACAGCGCCAGGGCCCCAGGTTCGATTCCCTGCCTGTGCGGAGTCTTCACGTTCTCCCCGTGTCTGCGTGGGTTTCCTCCAGGCACTCTGGTGTCCTCCCACAATCCAAAGACGTGCAGGTTAGGTGGATTGGCCATGCTAAATTGCCCTTAGTGTCCTAAAAGGTTAGGAGGGGTTATTGGGTTAGGGGGATAGTGTGGAAGTCAAGGCTTAAGTAGATCGGTGCAGACTCAATGGGCCGAATGGCCTCCTCCTGCACTGTATGTTCCATGTTCTATATAGAGGCTGAAATCCTAACCACTGATTTGGTTATTTATTACCGTTCTCTTTCATTCAGTGTTTTTTCTTTTTGCCCAGCAGAGTTTGTTGCTGCCGTCTATTACACTTTTGCATAACACATTTTGTCAAGCAGATAGGCGACGTGATACGAGCAGCCGCAGTTTTCAAAACCTACACCAGTCACCTGACATGAGGAAATCTAGAATGAGTTAGAAAGTGAAAGTTGTAACAGGGGAAAATTCTACACTTTTGGCTAAGGAGATTCCAGCTGGCCTGTTTCCCTCCCAGCTGCAGAAAGATGGCTCAGAATGGAATTATAATGAACGGGAAGACAAAAGAAGGGGGAAAATTAGAACAATTCCAGGAGATTTTGGCACTCTGGGTGATGATAATGAGAGAATGACATAAAAATGCATCGCAAATGCTGTGGGTACCAACTACGGCCCTTATATCTTGGTAGGGTTCTGGTTTGCAACAATGATGCGCTTAGTAATGCATTTTATCCCTCTGTGCTTTCATGCTGTGCCCATTGTTTTCATTCAAGCACAATTAGTACCATGGAAAATGTATTTTGTCCAGTCCAATCGAGTATAATTACACTGTCAGTGTGGGCCAGTTTCTCCATCTTGTAAGTGGCATGTGTCGTTGAAGCTCCCTGTTGTTTCCTGCTGTTCTATTTTAGTTACAGAGCACCTTTAGAAATGCTTCTTACAGGGCACTATTCCTTCATCAGTCTTCTACTAATGTTGCATCTTTTAAAAGTTGCCACCAAATGTAAATTTGCAAACTTATTCCTGGAGCCCTGTCCTCTTGGATTGCTTTATTTGGACCTTGGAAACAAAATGTGATCCTAATGCTGCCTTTAATTTAAATACAGGCAGACTCTGATAGTTCACCGCCCTCTTTGAAGAATGCTTCAGTGGTGACTGGAAATAAATGTCTTAAAACAGCCAGAAATTGGTCTTAGAGGCTAACGCAAAATGTTAGATCAGCCTCTCATCATAACTCGGTGCCTATTACTGATTGAAATTAAACTGAACTCAGGTATTGCAAAAAACGGGCGGTGGATCTGATACCATCCGTTTTGCACCAGTGTAGAAGAGGAATCTCTACCTCAAAGTATTGCAATGTTTCGAGGCAAATAGTAATTTCAAGATTAAGGAGAGGAATGGTGAACAACGAGCGAATCAGTGCAAAACGACACTTTCAAACCTCTTAACAGAATGAAAGATTTATATCTATCATGCAATAATCAAAGAAATGTCGGGTGCGATCTACTGGCCACATTGCACCCGAAAGATTCTGTCAAGGTGCCCAGGTGGCACTGCCAGGATTCTAGGCTGGCAGTGCCAAGCTACGAGGCTGGCATTTTCTCCACACCGGGGATCGGGCCCAGGGGTGCCCTGCGCGGGTGCATTGGTGTGGGGGGGGACTCGATAACCCCTTTATCGGTGAGTTGGGGCTTTGGAGGGTTCGGGGGTCATGTCAGGGAGTCGGGAGATCGGGACGCCATTTAAAGCTGATCTCTCCCTGCACTGAGGCGTTCCAACGAGCGGAGCTCCTCAGTCCAGGAAACGGGACTAAGTACGGCCTCATCGGGGAGTTCCCCGCTGAGGCTCTGAATCGAATCAGAATCCCAGTCGATAGCATGGTGTTTCTCGGCACTGAGAGCTAAACGCGCTCATCCCGGGATTCTGTACCGTTTTGGTTTGATCGCGACCGTCATTTATTTTGTATTCTCTGATGTTGAATAAAATTTCTGTAGTGTTCTTTTCACTAATCTGAGGCAGCCATATATGGACACCGACACCGATGATTTTGGTCCAGTCAGTAAATTGCTCTTGAATTTCATCAATTTCACACTACCCTTGTACTCAGAAGTACTGATTTCATGAGATGCATTTACTGAACTGGCTGACCTTACTTTTCCTGAAGTTAATTAAATGACATTACAACAATCTATTTCAAAAATCTGCCTGAGAACACAGGTTGCTGATTCTTAGAGATGAGCAAATTGCCTCCCTCTGCATCTGAACCATATCCGGCCAAAGTCCGGAGTCAAATCCAGGATAGATTCAAACTGCTAAAATTGCTATTCCTTCCACTAGTTCAGTTTCAAAGTCAAAAGCAGCTCAGCTTGACTTCTGCACTTTACCATTAAAATTATGTATTTTATTTTTTAAAAATAGGCCTCCAGCTTGATTCTGTCAAGTCTCCAAAGTTTAGATAAACCTGGATTTTGGGCCTAGATTTGCTCTTATCCTTCATGGACTGAAAACGGACATGTAAATTGCTGGAAGAGGGAAAAAAGGTTTCAACTTTGAGCCCCCTTTACATCAGAAGGTTTTAGTCCACAACAAATCCACAGAGCACAAGCTCAGTGACACATCTAAAGACTAAGGAAGATCAGACGCAATTGGTCCCAAGCACATGTTGTCTGTGTTATTGTCTTCTTAAATGTAGTGAAAAAAAACCATAAATATACACAAAAGTCAAGGTTTGCATATCAAAGGACTTATTACTGAATGAGGAAAATGGGTTCTCCAGAGGTACAAACAAATGGCCCTCACTGCGTTTGAATTAAAAGTGCACTAGCCCACATCTTTAATTGTTGTTTGAGAAAATCTTTGCAAATTGGACTGCAACTTGCAGTAGAATGAAACTTACGGTACTGACTACTGACAAACTAATCTGAAACAGGAAATACAAAGAATAGAGAATTATCTATAATGGCAACAAATATACTACTAGCTTTTCTGTTAAACAGAATCAATGGAATAGGAAAGTAGTCACACTCGGAATATTGTATCTTAGCAATGCTTTCTAACCTTCTGTTATAGTCTGTTCTGCATAGTTTAAAGGGAGGGTGAGAGTTTACAAAATATTTTTGGATTTGAAAGCTTCCTTACCTATAGGTTTGTACATGTTCCCATTAAGCAGCTTTTGCTAATTTTTATTCATGTTGGTTCATTTACTTTTAAAGACAAATTGCACTTAATATAGCAACTTCGGCATGATAAATTGCCCCAAGGTGCTCCACACTGGCGTTATCAAACAAGATTTGACAACAAACCTCACAGGAGATGTTAGGAGAGGTGAGCGCAAATGCTTGGTCGAATGTCTTAAAAGGAAGAGAAAGAGTTTTGGAGGCATTGAAATTTGAAGGCAGTGCAGAGGGCGGGTGGGGGCATGTGCAGGGTCGGTGGTGGGCAACTGAAGGTATGAATGCCAATGGTGGAGTGATCAAAATCACAGGGGCACAAAGGGCCAGACATTCGATATTCGAAAATTTAATTTTTCTTCACATCTCTCGTGGATTGAATTAAGAAGGTTGCCATTAATTACACCAAGTTACCACACTTACTTACATCAAGGAATACTTCCTCACGAAAAGGAAAAATATAGTTATGACCTATCATGCTGATGGAGTTCACTAATTCATGGAACATTAGTTGGTGATATAAATTCATTTTATCAGAAACCTGAACTTAAACCTAAAGCAGGGCAATTTCAAACGCAGTTTGGGCGCAATTTTGCGATTGTGCACGAACTATAAACTCTACCCTAGCTCAATCAAAAGGAAGTCACTCGAACCTAAGCCAAGTTATCTAACTCGACAAATATTTGGTTTGAGATTTTACAAGGAATATTGTGCTCGCTGCGAGAACTTTACAGTAAGTTTATTTTTTCTTCATGTGAATCATACATTGCACCAACTAATGATAAACGTGGGAACATACTTGGTCAGTGGACTTACATCCACTGGGAACTTGACTGAGACTGGCACAAATATGTTTCAAGATCCCCAACAACCCCTCACAACAGGAATGAAGCAATATCCTAGTTCTTTGTTTAGGTTGGATTTCAAATTCAGGTCCCACAGGCCACATTTTATTCAAATCCTAAAGTTAGAAAGTAAATGTATATACCAAAGGATTTATAGGAAATCCAACATTGAGAAGGGGATTCATTTATTAGAAAGGGAAATTCACCAAAAGACATGAAAATCAGTCATTTGAGCTTTTGGAGCAGATTGATGAGTTACATTTACTTTTATATCTCAATCATTTGAAATGATATTGTAATATATGTATCAGTCCTTCCTATTTTTGGAACCTTTAAAAATATTCCATCATTCAAATTCTCCTACTTTTCAGAATGCATTGATAGAATCAACATGTGGCTTCTCAGTATTTATTCTTAAAGGATTTTGGATTAGTCTGGATACCATAAAAGGACAGGATACTCTTTAAGAAAATGCATTTTTATTATACAATCTCTATTGAAGAAACAAATAATTCAAGAGGTAAAATTTCATGCAATTTTTATATCAAGTACCTGTTTTCTAGACACTATTGCGCCTTCTTAAAACATGATTGGTGTCATTCTTGAATAAGCTACTGAGCGCAACGCCCATATATGGTATTATGAGGGATTTGACCACTTTCGTCTCTCATGGACTTTGACCCACTGTTCATTTTATGACTTAACTAAACGTAGGGTGTTGTGAGAAGGCAGTGGGCTACTTAGACATTTAAGTACAGATTTAGCCTCCATTAAGGAAAGTTAAAAATAATACCACCTGCAATAATTTTTTATTAACAGGTTTCTCTTCTCCGTTCCCATAGGTGCTAATTCATGTTAGGGTGTAGGAAGGTCAAAGTGTAAAATTGCCCAAGCATGTCCTGTCTACAAAAAGCAGGACAAATCCAATCCATCTAATAAGAACTCCAGTCTCCTCTTATTCATCAGCAAAGTAATGGAAAGAGCGGCCGACAATGCTATCAAACTTCACTTGCTAACCAATAACTTGCTCACTAATACTCAGTTTGGGTTCCACCAGGATCACTTGGCTCCAAACCGCATTACAAGCTTTATAAAAACATGGACAAAAGAATTGAACTTCAGAGGTGAGCTATGAGTGACCATCTTTGACATCAAGGCAACATTTGAGTGATTGTGGCATCAAGGAACCTAAGGAAAATTGAGATCAATGGTAAATAGGAGAAACACTCTACTGGCTGCAGTCACATTCAGCATAAAGGATGATGCTTATGATTGTTGAAGCCTAGTCATCTCAGTCTAAACCATCCCTGCAGGAGTGCTTCAGGGCCGTGTCCTGGGCTCAGCCATCTTAGGGTACTTCAACAATGTCTTGCTCTCCAGGATAGAGTGGGGATGATTGCACAGTATTCAGTTCCATTCACAATTCCACAGATAATGAACCAGTCTTTGCCCACTTGCAGCAAGACCTGAACAACATTCAGGCTTGGGCTGCTAAGTGACGAATATCATTCACATAATACAAGTGCCAGGAAATGGTCATCTCCAGCAAGAGCCTGACAACCTCCCCTTGATATTCAACAGTACTACCATTGCTAAATTCTATCATCACTGTTACGACACCCTGGGCTAGTGCAAGGTCAATTCCAGCCCTACGTGCTCCGGAGTCACAACAGTAGTGAATTAACCAATAATTCTTGTAAAATAACCCAAATTATCTGGCCCTTGGCTGCCCACTAATCACAGTCACCAGTTTTATAAATGTAAACATGATTATGGTATGTTTATAACAATAACTATCATGAAATATGCAGTAAGTACAACTGGTGAACAGCAAGTTAATACCTAATAACCATTTGAACTTGCCCCCACACTCCACACTGTTATGGGTCTGGGTTTACAGAACCCCAAAGTGTTTCATGGAATTCAACTGACCCACAGCTTTTAATAGATTGTGGTGTGGGAAGCACATGCCGTACTCTCCAGGTGTGATACAGCAATTATGGACAAATGTTTTTTTAAAACAAAACAATGTTTATTATATGAATTCAAGTTAATCTTTTAAAAACAACCATTGAATATATTAACACCCATTACTTCAAAGATAACCCCAAAAGACTACAACACTAAATAATCCTTCAAACTGTTCCTTTGAACATCCAAAAGGCTTCAAACCTTCAAAACAGACATGAGGTTACATTCAATATATTTATAGTTTTTGGATTTGCAGACATCAACAGATCAGGTCTGTGTTCCTGCAGCTCTCAGCAAAACACACAGACACTCCCAGCTTTCTCATCAAACTGAAACCAAAAGCAGAAGTGAGCTCAGCCCCCCCCCCCCCCACCCTCTGACATCACTTCACTAATATGACCAGCTCCATTTCTTAAAGGTACATTGCTTAAACATCCATTTCTTAAAGGTACTCTCACAAGACACCTCCCCCCAAGAAAAAAAAAACCATCAACTTCAAGATGGTTTCATTTTTAACCTTGCACCATCAATTGAGAAATGCACACAGTAAAAATACTTTTTTGTTTAAAAAAGAACAACACACGCAAACAGGTATAATAATATAGTAGTCCATTTTTCCCGTTCTTCTTCCTCCAACCAAAATCCTTCTCGATTGACAGTCTCTTTGAACAAGAAAGTCTCTGCACGATCCATCCATTCCTCTACACCTCGACATTTCTCTTTATAGTTAGATACTTCAGTTCAATCTGATCAAAGAGTCCCTTGCAATTCTCCAATACAGGAGTATTGGTTACCACAGCTTTCAGGCAGTCAAATGCCTGCTGAAACTCCGCTCTCCATTGAAATATTTTAATACGTTTCTTCAGCAAGTCCGTCAGTGGAGAAATCACGCTATCAAACACTTGCACAAATGTCGATCAAATCCACTCATGCCAAGAAAACGCAGTATTTCCCTTCGTCTTGAGGGTATCGGAAACTCCTCAAGGAAAGTTATTCGGGCTTTTCCAAATTCACTTTTGGCTAGGATTATCAGCAAACCCGCCTCCTGAAGTCGATCGAATAACGCCATAAGATGCTTTAAATGTTCTTTCCATGTCTGGCTGAAAACTACCAGATCGGCGATGTATATACCATCTGGAGTCACAGAAGCTGAAATCTCCTTCGCCCTTTTGGATAAAGGTAGTTGCCAGTAACCTTTAAGTAAATCCAATTTGGAAATAAAGGCGGATTGTCCCACTTTCTCAATGCAACCCTCCAAACGTGGGATAGGATAAGAGTCCATTCTTGTAACTGCATTCACCTTTCTATAGTCCACACACAACCGTTGGGTACCGTCTGGTTTAGGTACCATCACTATGGGTGAGCTCCATTGGCTGCAACCCACTTAAATTATGCCATTTTTAAGCATACTCTCAATCTCTTTGTTAACCTGTGCCAATTTTAAAGAATTAAGTCTATATGGATGTTGTTTGATTGGAACAGCATTTCCCACATCTACATCATGTATAGCCATTTTAGTGCTTACCAATTTATCTCCACAAACTTGCCATGTGATATCAATAACTCTTGGTCAGTTTTTCCTCTGGAAAATAACTCAACAATTTATCCCAATTTTTAAGAACATCCTCATTTTCCAATTTAATTTGAGGTATGTCAAATTCACAGTCATCTGGATTTGGTTCGTCACTTTGAGTTAGAATTATTAAAACCTCCTTTTTCTCTCCTTCCCTTTCAAAGTACCTTTTAAGCATATTCACATGACACACTCGGTGATTTTTCCTTCTATCTGGTGTTTTTAACCACATAATTCACCTCACTTAATTTCATTTCAATCTGATATGGTCCACGAAACCTAGCTTTTAAAGGTTCACCTACCACGGGTAACAACACTTAACTTTATCTCCATTGGCAAAACCAAGAACTTTGGAGTTCTTGTCCGCTACCCGTTTCATCACATTTTGTGCAACTTTCAAATGTTGTCTAGCCAATTCACCTGCTCTATTTAATTGTTCGCTAAAATTTGACATGTAATCCAATAGTGTAACTTCCGATTTCTGACCCACCAATTTTTCTTTAATCAATTTAAGTGGTCCTCTTACCTCATGACCAAAAATTAGTTCAAAAGGACTAAATTTGGTTGACTCATTAGGTGCATCCCTAATTGCAAACAGAACGAATGGAATTCCTTTATCCCAATCCTCTGGATAATCTTGACAATACGCCCTCAACATTGTCTTTAATGTCTGATGCCACCTTTCTAACGCTCCCTGCGATTCTGGATAGTACGCAGTTGACTTAAATTGCTTTATTCCTAAATTATCCATAACGTCTTTGAATAACTTTGAGGTAAAATTTGATCCTTGATCCAATTGTATTTCTGTGGGTAGTCCATACCTAGTAAAGAATTTAAGTAACTCCTCCACAATCTTTTTAGCTGTCATATTACGTACTGGAATGGCCTCTGGAAACCTAGTAGACACATCCATTATAGTCAAAAGATATTGATTCCCACTTTTTGTTTTAGGAAACGGTCCTACACAATCAATTAGGACCCTTGTAAAAGGTTCCTCAAATGCTGGAATGGGTATTAAGGATGCTAGTTTTATCACTGCTTGAAGTTTTCCTATCACTTGACATGTGTAACATGATTGACAAAATTTAATTACATCTTTATGTCGTCCAGGCCAATAAAAATGTTTCTGGATTTTAGCTTGAGTTTTCCTTATCTCCAAATGACCTCCCACTGGTACCTCGTGTGCCACTCGCAACACCTCCTTGCTATACCCTACCAACAATACTTCTTGATGAACTTCTGCCCACTTTTCATCCGCCTGCATATGTACAGGTCTCCATTTTCTCATTAAGACATCACTTTTACGGTAATAACACTCTGGTTTACTCTCAGATTCCTCTTCCGTATATGCTTTCTGATATATCCGTTTTATTTCTACATCTTTCTGTTGTAACTCCGCCAATTTTCCTGAACTAAAAATATCCGCCTCATCCTCCACTTGTTCTTTTTCACCAATCTGATCAAAAATCGTTTCTGTTAATTGCACTTCAACTTCATCTTCACGCTTTGATTTCTCCTCTTGTCTTAACCTGCGACTTTGCGACCCTGTTACTACACAATCCGGAAAAATCCCAGGATATTCGTCCTTCAACACTTCAGTTGTCTGATTTTCCACTGGCTTATCAACCACAGTAGGCATCACTTCCACCTGCAATCCAGCAATATCATTACCCAAGATAAACTGTATTCCTGGACAAGATAGTTTCTCTATTACTCCTACTACCACTTCACCACTCTTCACTGGAGTTTCCAACCTTACCTTGTATAATGGAACGCTACTCCTCTCACCCTGAATTCCACATATTACCACCTTTTCTGGCAACATTCTTCCCAAACTACATAATTCCTCATCTGTATCTCCCTTTCTCTTTCTTTTTGTTCTGCTAGGGCTATTCTTTCTTTTCTCATTTCTTCTCTCTCCTTTTCTTTTTACACTCTCTCTCTTTCTTTTTCCTCTCTACCTCTTTCGTATGCAAGCTGCTTTAATTCTTTCTTACGTTCCATTAGTTTATTTTGCAACTGAAGTTTTGCCATTTCCAATGAATCAAACGATATCTCAGGCAACTCTAAATGCTTAACCACCACCATAATTACCTCATCTTTTCGCATTTTGTCAGGTAATGTTAACTGCAATGTTTTTGCCAAATCTAACAGTCTGTTTTTAGTCTCTGTCCGTAAGGTACTGTGTGTGACTGTCTCCACCCCCCAAAAACTTCTGAGCCTCTGAAAGCGCCATTGTCCACAACACACTCCCCACTTAAACTAAAATACCACACCTGAAAAGCAACCACAATATGCTCACCCCTCACTGTCACTGATACGCCTGTATATCATGGTGCAGACACACACTGATGGACACACAGTTGGACTAATCAACACACACAACACCGGAGCCAATCACCAGTGAGAGCACATGCACTATAAAGACAGGGGGCATCAGAGTTCCCGCTCATTTGAATTGCAGCTAGCTAGGAGGACAGAGCTCACAGCCTGCAACACAGACATTCACCATGTGCTGAGTGCATCAACTGGTTAGGACAAGGCAAAGGTCTTTAGTTAAAGCTAGTATCATATTAACCCACAATCTAAGTAAGTTTAAACAGTTAATAATTCAATAAAATAGTGTTGCACTATTTCAAGTGTTGGTGACCTGTATGTGATCCAGAACACCCAACACATCACTCACTGTCTTTAAGTTCACAAAGCCAATCCAATAGATAGACTTTTATCCCGGACGAGCCCTCAATTGTTATGGGTCCGGGTTTACAGAACCCCAAAGTGTTTCATGGAGTTAAACCGACCCACAACTTTTAATAGATTGTGGTGTGGGAAGCACACGGCGTACTCTCCAGGTGCGATACAGCAATTATGGACAAATCGTTTTTAAAACAAAACAATGTTTATTCTATGAATTCAAGTTAATTTTTTAAAAACAACCATTGAATATATTAACACCCATTACTTCAAAGATAACCCCAAAAGACTACAGCACTAAATAATCCTTCAAACTGTTCCTTTGAACATCCAAAAGGCTTCAAACCTTCAAAACAGACATGAGGTTACATTCAGGATATTTATAGTCTTTGGATTTGCAGACATCAACAGACCAGCTCTGTGTCCCTGCAGCTCTCAGCAAAACACACAGACACTCCCAGCTTTCTCCTCAAACTGAAACCAAAAGCAGAAGTGAGCTCAGCTCCCCCACCCTCTGACATCACTTCACTAATATGATCAGCTCCATTTCTTAAAGGTACATTGCTGAAACATCCATTTCTTAAAGGTACTCTCACATGACAACACACACACACATACACACACACACACACACACAATTCGAATAAACACAGAGTGGTGGAAAGGGGTAAAAATCATAAGAGGAGGGAAGAAGTACTTTTTGTTCCAGATAATGGTTCTTTAGCACACTTTCTTCAGAGCGAGCTGGCAGATTAAAGTATTTGGTTTGCAGCCTGTATTGAGCTTCCTTATATATTCATTCATTCAGATACTCTGTGGTTTAGAAATGGGTTACTCACAGCTTCTCCTGGAGAGGCTCCGCCCTCCCTACCCCACCCTATTTCCCATATGACACCATAGGATTGGATTTGGTCAAGATCATTGGCACCCTGACATTAGGCTTAAATCCAGGTAAGAAACCTGGATGTGGCAGCGGTGGGATGTCAGTCACAACCTCCCTGGAAGCAATGAATGAAGAAACTGTGTCCAAAAGCACCGACCAATGGAGCCTGCAGACCCAAGAGGCGATCCTGCAGTAATACGTTGCGGGCACCATACCGGGAGATGGAGGCACGCTGAACAATGACAAAATTGTAAAAACAAAGTGTGGCCATAGCTGTCAGGCCATCACTGTGGAGAGGGAACCCTTCTAAAGGAGAGCCAGCATCTGCAGCTGTGGTCTTCTGGCACCTGCTGCTCCAGACAGGAGGTAATTAAAGGAGGTCGTACTGGCTGCCTGGTCTGCTGCCAGTAGGCTACTTGTAGGCAACAGCCTGACTTCTGCCTCAGCAGAGCCCGGTCTTTCACTGGAAAGATCCAATTTGACCTCAAGTCAGCATTTAATTGGGCCTGATTCTCCGCCTGTCACGGATGGACAGGTAACTAATACTGTCAGACCCCTATCTCTGGCGAGATTGCTGGGAGGTGGCATTGTGTTGGGAGCTGCCTTGACGTGAGATTTTGTCAATTTTCTCCATGTCCCACCTCTAAACCCATTCCTGCGGGACTGGGAAAAACTCAATTTTGCTCAATAACTCGGACCAGAACACAACTATTTGCACCTGGTAAAGCTGTGTGGAAATATTACTGTACCACAGGAGTGATAACACTGACCAGTAGACACTTTTATGTTAAAACAAACTTTAATGTGAACACATTAGCAACAAAGAAAGATCTTTATCATTAACAGTTACAACTTTTAACTTGATTCCTGAAACCACATTCCAATTAAACAAGCCCATATATATTTCAAATATCACTTCGGTATAAAGTAAAAAAATCAGGTTTTACTTGCTTATCTTGGTGCAGTGTCCTTGGAGTGGGGAACTTTTTAGGACTGATCTGAAAACACTTCTGCTCAGCTTTGAATCCTGTAGGCAACTGACTTTTCAGACAGACCTGGAACTTCCCATTAGCTATTTTGTTACTCTCAAAGCACACAACATTCTTTTGCCTCCTGTTACAGGCTTGTTTAACCAGGATCAAACATAATACCTCACTTTTAATCAGAGATCTAGCAGTCATACTGACTGGATGAAGTTTAACCCAAGTTTTAATAACATTACTGCAAAGATACAAACTACAAAATAAGACAATTTTCTATATTCATCACAGTGGTGACAACTGAAAATTATGTGAGGTTGTGAAAATCCACTGGAGTGCGATGAGACAATATTTGACATCAAGACTCCCAAGGAGATTCCAGGACAGATGGCCAAAAGAAAAGCTTGGATAATGAGGCAGGTTTTAAAGGAAAAGATGGAAAACTTTAGAGAGGAAACTTTAGATTTTAGGGATCAAGAAAAACAGTGAAACAAAAAAAGGGCATGGAAGAGTATTGTTTAGGAACCAGGTAAATAGCATGAATTTATAGGGTTCTGTTTAAATAAGCAACGTGAAATTAACTTGTTTTTTTTTAACTTTTAATGTAAAGGATTCTGTTCTAATCTTGGGATCAATCTGTAAACTGCCTGAGACAGTGGGCTGGATTTTATGTAGCCTATCACAGCAGGAACTATGGCAACAGGGCCTATTGAATCATGGGAGCGGCCCCGAGTCCATGCCACAGTGACAGCAAACCATCCCCTGATTAGGTCAGAAGACGGAAGGTACTGTTGCAGGATCCCTGGCTGCTGACATGGAATTTCAATTCGACTCATTAATGAACCATTTGACACCGTAACTTAGTGGTGACTCAGGGATTAAATGGAGGCTGCATGATTTTCCTATGCCATCAGATTTGAAAACCGCCCATCAAAACCTGAACGATCACTCCCCCACTGTCCTTGTCTCCAAAGGCCCCTCCCCCCACTCTCCCATGATCTCCACCCGATGGTCCACATCCTGCCTGGGGTCTCTTCATGATTCTTGGTCTCCCATGGATGCAAGGCTGCCAGCAGCTGCCATTCGCATTGGTCAGTGTCTCTCAGCGGGCAGACTTCTGCCACCAGCGACCTCAAACACAGGCAAGGCGTGGCAGTGGCCAAATACAGGTAAATGCTTGAGGGCTTCACCCGCAGGACTGATGGGTGTTCTCCGCCGGTTCTTCATCAGTGCGTGAGACCCCGGTTGGCTTGACAAAATCCTTTCGATAGGAATTCAGCATTTTAATAATAAAACAAGGACATTTTTAGTGTATCAAGGACACCTAGAGTAATGTGTTAGGTGCAACATGAAATGGACACATGCTTGGAATTTAATCTCTTTCAATATGAAACACATGAGGCATCAATAAAATGAAAGGTAAGCCTCTCTGACAGCTATTTCATTCAGTTGTACAAATACTAGTAACTGCTCCATAGTTAGCCAGAGCCAAGTGCAAGGTCCTCAAGTTAAAGATGCATTATTTAAGAACATTTGCAAGCCATTTTTGAGTTTGCTAACGTAATCGTCTTGCTTTATAGAGTTGTCACAGAAAAGGAAAATCATATACACATTGGTGAGATCTTTGACACACCAAAATTGATTTAAAAATATGGGAACCACGACAAGAAAAGAGAACACACAGCTTACCCGCCGTAGTATCACTAATAGCCTGATTGCAACAATCAGTTTAAGCCTTTGCCACTCGGTATTTATGCTCCTGAATCCATTTGTAGTTTAAACATCTCCCGTCAGCCATGGGCTCACTATATAATTATCTATGCATTGTATTTATCAGGTTGATGTGACTGAGAGCTGGAATGCTTTTCAACATCACATTTGTTTCTGGGTGTTCATATTATTAAAAAACTTTTGTCTTTGTATTTTTTGCTCCACAACATAGACTTCCAATATTTTCCATACTTTTTGTCGCTAATTGGAGACCGGAGGATTGGCTGTTGCTTACTTCAAATCCTGTTCCATGCTTAGATTTTTGCTCAGTGTTATTAGAATTATTTACTAGGTATACATATTCATTTCCCACACTTACACTACATTTATTGCACTCATCAAATCTGAATTTACAGTTTTCTCTACAAAAGGCTTTGCTTTAATCCCATTTTCCTGCTCATTCCCCGTTCCTATTAATATACCTCTTTCTTTCAAGAAACCATCTAATTTCCTTTTCAAAGAATTTCCAGAAAAGCTTGGCATGAGGCGAAGCTGGCGGGAAGAAAATGTCAATGCTAGAACATGCCAAAAGATATAATAATATAAATTTTACAGGGACATTTCTTCTGGGGCCTGGAGCAACAAGTGATCGCCACTGGTTATTGCCAGAAGATGTTTGAGTCTCCTCTGCTCCAAGCCTTTTATCTTTCCCATTGTGAGTCCTTCCTCTTCCCTCTGACCTATCTGAGTGCTGGTCCTCATTAGTAGCCTTCTGTGCCTGATACTCCACTCCCATCCATCGTGTAGTTGCCATGTCCCCCTGGTTTGAGATGGCCAAGCACATGTAGGTTTGGGAGCAACATCAACCTGCCCACATTGGCCTGACATTGCCAAAACCTGAATAGCTTTCCTTGGATCCTGCAGGCCCATCTCGCTCATCAAGTCATCTGCTTGGCCTAATGCAAAAACCCAAATTGATTGTACAGCAAAGCAAAATGGATGTATCACCTCCAGGGATTCCCAGTCATCTTTACTGCTCCAGCACTGGGTTTGGTCCTGACTATTGGTTCAGGTTGTATACACATACAGCTAGTACTTAGGGGCGGGATTCTCTGATCCTGAAGCTAAGTGTTGACGCCGTCGCGTTTCTCGACGCTGTCAACATGGTCTCAGGAGCAGCTATTCTAACCCCTACAGGGGGCCAGCACGGCACTGGAGCGACCCACGGCACTCCAGCTGCCGATCCCCAGTGTCAGATGGGTGCCGCGTTGTGCAGCGGGACCGGCGCGAATGCGCGCATTCCCAGTGGGACCGGTGCCAATGCGCGCATGCGCAGTGACTCCCTTCTCCACGCCGGCCCCGACGCAACATGGCGTAGGGCTACAGGGGCCGGCGTGGGACAAAAGAGGTCCCCAGCCCGAGAGGGCGGCCCGCCAATCGCTAGGCCCCGATCGCGGGCCAGGCCACAGTAGAGGCCCCCTACCGGGGTTGTACCCCCTCCACCCCCCACCAGGCCGCACCCGGGTGCATGCACGCCGAGGTCCTGCCGGGTAAGACCAAGTGTGAACGCCGCCGGCGGGACTCGGATTTTTTTGCATGGCCGCTCGGCCCATACTGGGCAGAGAATCGCCGGGGGGGGGGCCACGTAGAGCGGCCCCGACTGGCGCCGCACCAACCGCACCTGAGTCAATGCTGCCGATTCTCTGCTATCTGGAGAATCGGCGGACCGGCATCGGGGCGGCCTCGCGCGATTAGCACCCGTTCCAGCGATTCTCCGGCCCAGCCTGGGCTGAGAGAATCCCGCTCCTTATATTTTGTTTGGGGACAGTTGCTGAAGGATTCCCTCCAGGCGGTCGCTTTACACTTGCTTCTCGGATAATTTCAGCTGAAGCCTGCCTAATCGTTTTGCCTGAATACAATTCCTGTTCGCACTTGAAAAGAAAAATCGGTCTCCCATCAAATGGCCCCTCTCTTATGAAAGATCAATACACAACTATAAAACAACAAATGTCTAACTTATTACTCAAACTCTCTAAACCGGAACATTGCCATTGAAAATATATTCAGCTAAAATCGTTTCTCTCAGAGAGAAGCAAATCTGTGGAATTCTTTACTACAGAGGGCTGTAGATGGTTGGGTGGTTAATATGTTCAAGGTTGAGATAGACAGATTTTCAATCAGTCAGGGAATCAAGGGTTATGGGGATAAAGCGGGAAAGTGCAGTTGAGGATTATCACATTGAATCAGTCATGTCCTCATTGAATGGCAGTGCAGACACGATGGACCAAATGGCCTACTTCTGCGCCTATGTCGTAAGGTTTTGTGCTATGTTGTGCATCAGCAATCTGCCACCATAGACGATCACATGATTCCATTTCAATTATCTGGGTTGAAGTGACTAATTGCTTTTCCCCCCTACAGATTCCTAAAGAATAGCTTCAGAGGTATCCCCCAAAAATACAAAATCAGCTCTGGCTTTCACCAAATTATAATTTATAATGACTCCCAATAATATGGGAGAACGTGCACTGAAAGGTTTTACAAAGAAACAGCTCCTTCCACTCAAGAAACACAAAGATGAATAGAATACGCAGAATGTAACTGCGTTAATGATAATCTCAGAATAAAATGAATTCAGGTAACTCTCCAGTGCAATAATAGGCATGTCTTTGAGGCTGACGCTATCATTTCTCACCAAGAGAAGAATGGTGAGTGAATTACGTTTAATGTATTCAGGCTGGCAATGCATGCAGAGCCTGCATCATCGGTAAATAAACCGATGGGATACACTCAGGATTTAGAATTCCTGACGAAACTGCAGAAATGTCAGTGCGGCCAGCAGATAACCAATCAGCATAAAGCTGAGGTGACCTTTGCACTTTGCTACTTTAGTATGACTGCTGTCATCCGCAAGGAAAAAAACCATACTCTATGCTTATTTTATCAGGCATTTAAAAAAGGTGAAGGTAACATTCAAAAATGAATGAGGCTAACATAATAAAGAGTCAAAATGCTAGAATTCAAAGTAGTGGATATCAGAGTTGATTTGGATGGCTAAGTATGTAACATATTAAGCTCTCCTTGTGGCATGTAACAACTCTCTATACCAAAGCATATGCGACTTTTCTTAACAAAATGAGCTTTAAAGTATTTACAATAAGCTTTCGATATTTATTTTCAAAATACTACAGCCATAATTTATTAATAGATTAGGTAATGCAAAGAATTATGATTCCTTTAACTAGCAAACACTTATGGGTTAGTGTCGCATGCTGAAATTACCAGAGCGCCAGATAGATGGGCTGGATTCTCTGCCCCGCCGTGCCACATTTCTATTTCACCCTGCCGGCGGGATGCTCCTATACGCTGGCCAGTCAACGGGGTTTCCGTTGGGAAACCCCCGGGCTGCCGGCAAAACGGAGCATCCCGCTGGAGGGGAATCCACCCCATCTGGTTTCAACTAGGTAAAATGCCAAATAATTCATGTTTAAAATAACGGTTATTTCCACTTGTAAAAATTAAGAATGCATAGTCAGTAAACATCGTCATAAGTTCAATGCTGATGTATGGTTTGCTTTAGGAAGTGACTTATTAACTCCCCAATACCAATGATGCTTTACTGCTACTACTACTAACAATAATCTTTATTGTCACAAGTAGGCTTACATTAACAGTGCAATGAAGTTACTGTGAAAAGCCCCTAGTCGCCACATTCCAGCGCCTGTTCGGGTACATGGAGGGAGAATTCAGAATGCCCAGAATACCTAAGAGCATGCCTTTTGGGCCTTGTGGGAGGAAATTGGAACACCTGGAAGAAACACACACAGGCACAGGGAGAACGTGCTTACTCCGCAAAGACAGTGACCCAAGCCGGGAATCGCTAACCACTGTGCTACCGTGCCACCCTAACTGATTCTTAGTGATTCAGAATGCATTAGTCAGACCACATGGCAAAGAATGGCAATAAAAAGTGGCTTCCCATAAACTTCTGAATGACAAATGCAATTCAATGACTCTAAAATATAACATTGCATAATTTTTTAACAGGTCCCCTTTAGGAAACATTTAGCAGTCCATCGAGTCTGCACCAACCGGTTGAAAGACCACCTTACCTCGACTCAATCCCCCACCCTATTCCTGTAACCCCTCCCAAACGTTGGACACCAAGGGACAATTTAGCATGGCCAATCCATCTAACCTGCCCATCTTTGAACTGCGGGGGGAAACCCGGAGGAAACCCACGCAGATCTGGGGAGAAAGTGCAAACTTCACACAGACAGTCAGCAGAGGTCGGATCAAACCCAGGCCCTTGTGCTGAGAGGAGGCAGCGCTAGCCACCGTGCTGCCATGGTTAGATGGAACTAATTTTGTTTGGAATCCTCTTTATTTCAAGTTATTTGGATACTTTTCTTTATCAAGACAGTCAAAGTGATAATGTTAGCAGATAAAAAGACACAACATCAGGTATTTTTATTTGTTTTTGCTCTGATAAACAAGTGAGCTTAAACAATTTGTCGTATTACATCAATCGATGTGCATACTTTGTATGTGTGAAGATTTATGTGTATATATACATGCATATATGTGTTTGCTTACAACGATAAAACATGACTGCATTATCACTAAAATACTAACTTGACTATATACTAAATTATTCAATATGTAATTGCGTTTTTTTAAATTTAATTCTTGAGTGACCTTTGGTGCTGGCTGGAACTAGAGTTCCATTTTCTTCAAATGACTAAAAATTAAAATTAAAATGACCTGTCACAGACCATATATTTAATTACTAAATGATAGAATAGAGTAGCACAGGTAATCGCTTTAAAATAAAATTGAAACTAGATATAGCTAGTATCTTTCTTTTTTTTTCTTCACACAGTGCTAACACACCACTTTTCCAGGGATTAACAAGACTTGGTTAAATGTGTGCCGTGTGTCAAAGCGACCAATCGAGACAGCTGGACACAATGAGAACTGCACAAATGTAATATTAATAAGGATAATATAATCAGGTCATCCCCATCAGCTTGCAGGTTGTTTGCCATTTATTTACCTAATTTAAGCAAATTGCGAAGAGGAACAATTTTAGAATCCTGCTATATTAAAGTACTTTGCTTTTTAAGATTAACGGAGAGGGTGGTGGTGCTGCTGGTGGGTGGGTGGGGGGGGGGGGGGGGGTGGGGGGGGACGACACTGGCGGCGGTGGAGGGAGGGTTTGGGGGGGGCTTTGGGTAGGAGATACTGAAGGAAGAAAGGAGGCGACAAAACAGAAGGATAAATAAAATGAGGACACTGAGGTCAAAGTGATTCCAAAGCCACCAGACGGCTTCCCTCCCCTGGTACCTGTGGACAACAAAAAAAGGAAATGACTTTGCAAGGGTTTTTTAATGACTTTCCTGTGTGCAGAGATGACAAGGACTCTAAGGGAGGCCAGATGACAAAAGGAAAGAAATGAAGTGCGGAGTGTTAGGAGGCAAACAAGGCGAACAAAAAAAAAAACGAAAACCCTGCCAGCTTCGCACCTCATCACTGTCTCAGCACATGGGCCCCAATATTGATTTTTTTCCAGAGCTGTAATATAGCAGTCATGTAAAACACAAATGGTAAATGTCACACTTTATTTGTTCAAAGGCTCAAGGATTGTTTTTAAAATTAATAATAATCCCAACTAATGTTAAATAAGTCTATAGATAGCAGCTCGTCTTTGATGCCACTGGGTTCGGACACGTACTGCAGAATAAGCTCGACAGGCTGAACTACTGCCGAACACAAAAGAAAAATTAAAATCCCCTGCGCAACTTGCGTAAAAGAAAAATAACCACTCTTCCACAAGCTGGCTGTTTTTATTTATGTGCAAATGTATACCGTCGTGAAGGAAACCTGGCTGGAAAAAGAGAAAAGGCAAAAATCAGAGCATTATTATGTGGCACCCTGTCTTTATGTCGAGGTTAGGCTTTCTTCAAATCAGTCTTGACGTAATATGAATAAATAGCGGGGTGGAAGGCCAAGCCCTTACACTGTAAAATATTATTTGTAAGCAGTGTGTGCTGAAATTCATGCAGGGTTTTCAAATTGTCCAAGGTGGTCTAAAATAGTATTAACCCTGCATGATCTCTCTGGGTTAGTTTTTAAATTAAGTGGAGAAAATACAATGTGAGGAGTAATTTATGGTCCAAAATTTCCTGGAATGGTTGATGCATGCCACAATTTCCATCATTTTGCACACCTGGGGCGGGATTCTCCGTGAATCGGCGCGATGGCCCGAACCTGGCGCCAAAAACAGCGTGAATCACTCCAGTGTCGGGCCACCTGAAACATCGCGGATTCTCCGGCCCGGAATGGGCTAGCAGCAGCGTGGCGTCATTCACGATGGCGTCACCTGTCACGGACACGCGCAGCGTCGCAGCACAAATGACGGCCCCCCCGCATTGCAGCACAAAAGACGGCCTCCCCGTCGCAGAAAAAAAGACAGACCCCCTGCATCGCAGCACAAAAGACGCCCCCCCACGTCGCAGCACAAAAGACGGCCCCACCCCACGTTGCAGCACAAAAGACGGCCCTCCCCCCGTCGCAGCACAAAAGACGGCCCTCCCCCCGTCGCAGCACAAAAGACGAACCCCCCCCCGCGTCGCAGCACAAAAGACGCCCCCCCCTGCGTCGCAGCACAAAAGAGGCCCCCTCCCCGGAGACCCGTCAAAATGGCTGCCGGCCGCGCGGCGCCGAGTTTCCAGTAGCGGGTCATCGAGGTACTCCTGGATGCAGTGGAACAGAGGAGGGAGGCCCTGTACCCCGGACACGGCCGCAGGGTCGCTCCACGCCTCAGCCGGCATCTGTGGAGGGAGGTGGCAGAGGCCGTCAGTGTCGTGACCGTGACAGCAAGGACAGGCGTCCAGTGTCACAAGAAGATCAATGACCTTGTCAGGGCAGCCAGGGTGAGTACCACCCCCCCATCTCCGATGGGCGGCACAACCCTAGGTGCAACCGACATGGCTGCACCCACCCATGCAGGCTGCAGTGTCAGGATGGGTTGTGAACCTCTGCCAACATACACACAACCACTGGTCCACATATATATGCCTGCCTAACACTGTTGCCCTTTATCCTGCCACCCTCCGGCACCCCACAGGAAAAGCGTGCTCACAACAACCGGGAGAGTGAGAGGACCGGAGGGGGTCCACCTGAACTGCGACCACTCACCATCCATGAGGAGAGGGCCCTGGAACTTACAGGCGGACCCGAGGACCGGCAGGCTGCGGGTGCAGAGGTCGGGGGCGCACCACCAAGTGAGACATTCTACTGCCTGCCCCCCTTTCCCCATATCCCCCTTCCCCCATATCCCCCTTCCCCCATATCCCCCTTCCCCCATATCACCCATATCCCCCCTGCCCCCTATCCCTGTCTGCGTGTCTAACCATGCATGCTGTATTGTGTATTGCAGGACCAAACATCGACACACCTGTCCCCACGACTGGCGAGCGCCCCCAGGACGATCCAGGGCGGCCACGAGCAGGGACAGACCCGGAGCAGCAGGGAGATGATGCCCCATCGAGTGCAAGTGTGGTGACACCGGCGGGCCAGACCCAGCGACAAGGGGGACAGCCACAGGAACAGGCCTCCGTCGCAGCCGACCCAGGACACACCTGCCCAGGACACACCTACCCAGGACACACCCGCCCAGGACACACCCGCCCAGGACACACCCGCCCAGGACACACCTGCCCAGGACACACCCGCCCAGGACACACCCGCCCAGGACACACCCGCCCAGGACACACCCGCCCAGGACACACCCGCCCAGGACACACCCGCCCAGGACACACCCGCCCAGGACACACCCGCCCAGGGCACACCCGCCCAGGGCACACCCGCCCAGGACACACCCGCCCAGGACACACCTACCCAGGACACACCCGCCCAGGACACACCCGCCCAGGACACACCTGCCCAGGACACACCCGCCCAGGACACACCCGCCCAGGGCACTGACACCCAGGACACACCTACCCAGGGCACCCCGGCTCAGGACACACCTGCCCAGGACACACCTGCCCAGGACACACCTGCCCAGGACACACCTGCCCAGGACACACCCGCCCAGGACACACCCGCCCAGGACACACCCGCCCAGGACACACCTGCCCAGGACACACCCGCCCAGGACACACCCGCCCAGGACACACCCGCCCAGGACACACCCGCCCAGGACACTGACGCCCAGGACACTGACGCCCAGGACACTGACGCCCAGGACACCCACACACAGGGGGCGGATGGACAAGAATCACCACTCCAGGGGACCCTGGACTTCAGGTCGGATGAGGAGCACGACACTACGCCACTGCTATTTCCTACGCCATTCGGTTGGGCACTTTAGCGATCAGGCATCTGGGACACTAACTGGTGCGCACAACACAGCCATCCCGGTACTCGACCCCTCACCACAGCACGCGCCTCTCCTCACCAGCACTCGCGCCCCCCCCTCCCCGGCACTCGCCCTCTCCTCACCGGCACTCGCTCTCTCCTCACCGACACTCGCCCTCCCCTCACCGGCACTCGCCCTCTCCTCACCGGCACTCGCCCTCTCCTCACCGGCACTCGCCCTCTCCTCCCCGGCACTCGCCCTCTCCTCCCCGGCACTCTCACACCCCCCCTCCCCGACACGCGGCCCCTCCTCCCCGGCACTCGCCCACTCCTTCCTGGCACTCGCCCTCTCCTCACCTGCACTCGCTCTCTCGTCACCGGCACTCGCCCTCTCCTCACCGGCACTCGCCCTCTCCTACCCGGCACTCGCCCTCTCCTCCCCGGCACTCGCCCTCCCCGGCACTCACCCCCCCCTCCCCGACACGCGGCCCCTCCTCCCCGGCATTCGCCCTCCCCTCCCTGGCACTCGCCTTCCCCTCCCCGGCACTCGCCCACTCCTCCCCGGCACTCGCCCACTCCTCCCCGGCACTCGCCCACTCCTCCCCGGCACTAGCCCACTCCTCCCCGGCACTCGCCCACTCCTCCCCGGCACTCGCCCTCTCCTCACCGGCACTCGCCCTCTCCTCACCGGCACTCGCCCTCTCCTCCTTGGCACTCGCCCGCTCCTCCCTGGCACTCGCCCGCTCCTCCCCGGCACTCGCCCTCTCCTCCCCGGCACTCGCCCTCTCCTTCCCGGCACTCGCCCACTCCTCCCTGGCACTCGCCCTCTCCTCCCCAGCACTCGCCCTCCCCTCCCCGGCACTCACCCCCCCCCTCCCCGCCACGCGGCCCCTCCTCCTCAGCACTCGCCTTCTCCTTCGCGGCACTCACCCACCCCCCCCTCCCCGACACGTGGCCCCTCCTCCCCGGCACTCACCCTCTCCTCCCCGGCACTCGCCCACTCCTCCCCGGCACTCGCCCTCTCCCTCCCGGCACTCGCCCACTCCTCCCCGGCACTCGCCCTCTCCCTCCCGGCACTCGCCCACTCCTCCCTGGCACTCGCCCACTCCTCCACAGCACCCCCACTCCCCGACACGCGGCCCCTCCTCCCCAGCACTCGCCCTCTCCTTCCCGGCACTCACCCCCCCCCCTCCCCGACATGCGGCCCCTCCTCCCCGGCACTCACCCTCTCCTCCCCGGCACTCGCCCTCTCCTCCCCGGCACTCGCCCTCTCCTCCCCGGCACTCGCCCTCTCCCTCTCCTCCCCGGTACTCACCCACTCCTCCCCGGCACTCACCCACTCCTCCCCGGCACTCACCCACTCCTCCCCGGCACTCGCCCTCCCCTCCCCGGCACTCGCCCTCTTCTTCCCGGCACTCGCCCTCTCCTCCCCGGCACTCGCCCCCCCCTACCCGGCACGCATTCCCCCCCGCCCCCCCCTGGCACACGCACTCCAACAGGTCCTGCGTGTGTGTCCCCCAGCAACTCAGAATCCCGCCCCTGATCTTTCTATGGTGAGGTAGCTACGACATTCTGGCAGAAAGCGGGCAGGGGTGTGTGTGAAAAAACCCCTCCCGAAGACTCTACATGGAAAAGCAATGCTGTGAAAAGTCCAAGGATAACAATGCTATCAAGTTGTCCTGGTTTCTGGCACCTTTCTCACTGGGAAGGATTGGATAACAAAGTTTAGCATTTGATTATTTAATTGTTTTGTGTTTGATTATGTGTGTCTGTTGGCTCTTTCACCATGTGCCATTAGTCAAGCCCTCGTGTGGACAGAGTAAAACGTAAACTAACCAGAGAAGAGCAGCTGGAAGCATACGAGTGCAGTCATTTCAAAATGTTTAGACATAACAACTGGTGTAACATCTCTGCATATCTGCAAGACACAAAGCACAACAACTGGCAATAAGGATGATGGAGAAAAATATTAAACATACTGATGCACTGTCAATTACGATGAGACGAGTGTAGAGAGTAATCAAGGCTTTATTACGCAGAGATGTGCTGCCTCCTACAGCTGCTGCCGAAATGGCTGCAGTTAGGAGAGCACACACATTTATACTCCGCCTACTGGGCAGAGCCGCAGCAGGCAGGGATCTACCCCTGTACCTGTAGTACAGGGGCCTTACCGTATTACCTCTCATATACGTATTATACAAACAGTAGTGACTACCACACACCCTGCCTTCAGCACCATTCCTTCCTTTGCTGGAAAAAACATCCATGCTGTGGATTGGCTGGATTTCAGAGTCAAAGACCTATTTGTTAACCATGGGGGTGGACATTCTGGATGTAGCAGTGGCTCACAAGAAGGGAAAACTCAAAGGTTATCTTTGAACAGAAGGCCAGTGCATATTTAAGCAGCTCACAGAAGACTTGTTTATGTTTGATAAGGCAGTAACTGCTCTCAATGAAAATTGTGATGTTCAAATGTTATGGGCGGGTTTCTCCCATGTCATGCCGGCTGGGAGAATCGCCGTTCGCGCCGATTTTGCGTGCGACGCTGGTCCGACGCCGCTCCGCCATTCTCCCAATGGGGGGGGAAGGATGCAGACATGCCCATGGGGGGGGGGGGTGGTATCCGCGGGAGTGACATGCCAGCCGGCCTGCCAAGGCAGGGCGGTGGCGAAGACACGCTCGCAAGCTGAGGTCATGCTGTCATGCTGATGGGCAAAGGCCACTGGCGCAACAATGGGGTGGGACGGAGTGAACTGGCCAGTGGACGGAGACTGTGGGGCAGGGGTCAGGGTGCCTGCATGTCTGCAGCGAGACCATGCCACCGGGGCACACATGTATCCTTTGGCACCTGGCTGTTGAGGTCTCCAAGCACCATCGCTAACCATGTTGTTTCTCCCCCCCCCCCCTTGCAGATCATCACGTTTGCGCACCAGCCAGCGATGTTTGCCGCCGTGGCGGGAGCCGCTGCCCTGCAGGTGGCCATCTGGCAGCGTTGACGCAGGCGGCTCAGAGCAGCGGCGGCTGCAGCAGAGGGAGTGGCTGCAGAGGGCCCCGTGCCAGCCGCTGAGGCTGCAGGCCCGCACGCCCGACATGTGCAGGAGGAGGTGGAGGGGGACAGTGACCATCACATCGTCGGGAATGCCCAGGATGAGGATTCTGATCTTGATGGTGTGCAGGGGGAGGAGGAAGTGCAGGTGGTGGTGCCAAGGCGCCGGAGGCGCCCCATGAGGCCTCGAGTCTACCGTGGCCGCATGTCGTTCGAGGACCGGCCGGACGGGGCCATGCAGGAGGAGACTCCGATTGAGTAGGGAGTCCATGGCACATATATGCTACCTCATGGCACACCTGGCACCATGTGGAAAGGGGGGAGGACATGCTATCCCGGTGACCGTCAAGGTGACGGTAGCCCTCAATTTCTTCGCGCCAGGCTCGTTCCAGGCGCCGAGCGGGGACCTATATGGATCTCACAGGAATCGGTGCACCGGTGCATCTGAGTCGTGACCGACGCCCTGTATGCCATTGCCGACAGGTACACACAGTTTCCGGAGGACTGCGCACACCAGGATGCCCGGGCAGCGGGATTCGCCACCGTGGCCAGGATAATGGTCGTCCAGGGTGCGATTGATGGGGGTGCATGTCGCTAGGCGCCCACCCTCGGAGAACAGAGAAGTTTTCAGGAACAGAAAGGGGACCTACTCTATGAACATTCAGGTGGCCTGCGACCATCGCATGACGATCATGCACGTGTGTGCCCATTCTGACTCATGGCCATAGCTAAACCCTCCACCTCGGTGGTTCCTGTGTGCGTCACGGACACGCCATCACATGCCCAAGTGGAGTAGCTGGCGTCAGTGTGCCGAGGACGACGGGGTTTGGGGGGGACGGGGACGGGGGGAGGAAACACACACCCGGCATCACCATTGTAGCGAACTTCGACCCCAGCGCCACTCGGTCCCCCTCACGACCCCTCAGGCACCGGACATAGCACAGAGTCATCTAGGTTTTGTGTAACAGTGACTTTATTCGTGACATTCACAGACAAGTGCCCTAGCCCCTAGAACTAAGCTGTGCCCTGCACCCGTGCCAACTTGCTCCATGTCTAACTTCTTTGCCTTACGGGCCCTACCACTACGCCTTGGTGTTTCCCCAGACGATACAGCAGGAGTGGAGTCGGACTGCTGAGACTCCTGCCCTGCGACGTGGCTCCCCGTCGGCGCGGCCCGGCTTCGATGGGAGGCTGCTCAGCGGGCATGCTGGGTGGCGTGGTGCTACCCTGTCCTGCCCGCTGCCCACCAGATGCACCATGGATGGTACGGGGGGAGTCCGAGTGTTCTGGGACCTCCCTTGCTGGAGTTACCGGGACGGGCCCCAGAACCTCCTCCTCCCCGGGCCTCACTATGTGACGGTGGTGCGAGCGAAGACAAGCGCCGTTGCATCACCGACACCTGGCGTTGCCAGTCCTGGAAGCCGGCTGCGGCATCGACCAGGGTCTGAACGTCTGCAGCGACGGAGCTCAGGGAGTGCCGCCATCCCTGTCAGGGACTGTGCAACCTCGCGTTATGATTGTACGACACCATCCAGCACGTGCGCAAGGCAGCCGATGCTCTCAGCGATGGCCTGCTGAGACTGGGCCAGACCCCGGAGCGCGGCGGCAATGTCCAGCTGGCTCTTGCCCATGGCTGCCTGTGAGAGGGCAGCCCTCTCCTGGGCCACGGATGACGCCTGCACATGAAGCCCCATGCCTTGCAGAACCTGACCCATGGCCGAAACCGTTGCCCCCATTGCCTCCACTGCGGACGCCACAATGTGCGGTGTCGGCCTGGGTGGCAGTCATGACCGGCACCACTCCTTGCTCCTGGACGCAGATGGACTCCTCCAACTGCGTCTGCAGATGCTGGAAGACGGCCGTCATCCCGTTGTCCACTCCCTGGGTTTCCAAAGGCTTTGGGTCTGTGGGTGGGGTAGGTAAGTCCAGGAACCCGGGAACCGTCTAGGTGGCAGCTGGGTGCTGGGCCTGGCCTGCCCTCCGACAGTCCAGTTCCTCGGCTGCTCCTACCTCCACCTGCTGTACCAGTTCGGCTGTGTGGTGGGCACCAGTCAATGGCCCAGAAGCCTCATCACTAAAATGGCCAACCGAGGTGAATGTATCTGCGATGGTGGATGTTGTGGGTGGCAGCAGTGACGCAAACTCGAGGTCCTTATCTGCCCCCAGGTCTGGGGTCTCCTGGGTCGATCCTTGGACCGATGCACGTAGCCTGTGGCCCATGTTAGGTGTCGTGTCCGGTCAGTCCATCGTCTGTCTGGCCGTCCTCTGTGCGTCCTCTGTCCAGAGTCCCCGTCCTCTCTCCGTCACTGTCCTGGCCCGCAGCCCTCTCCTCGTCCGTCTCACGGCCATCAGTGTCCTGACTGTCCATCCTGTGTTCGTCAGTATCGTCTCTGTGTGTCCTCTGTGCATCCCCCTCCAGTGCCTCGGCCTCAGAAGAGGGCCCTCCTGTCCGTCTTCCTTCACCTCTCTGCCGTGCATCCCCGCGGACGGATGAGCTTGGAGCTGGACAGCGGGAGCTTGTCCAAGACGTCCCTGGACTATTGGCTCCTGGCCCTGGAGAACACAATAAGGCATGTATCGTTGGAAAAGCGGAGTCGGGTGTGAGGGGGTGGCGGGGGCAATGTGAAGCGGTGAGTGTGAGGGGGGGGGTTAGGGGGGTGGAGGGGTATGTGTCAGGGGGTGGGTTGAGAGGGGAGGGTTTGGGGGCACTGGTAGGGGGTGCAGTGTGAGTGGCGGGTGGTGGGAGGTGACCTGCTGCGTGAGTGTAGCCAGGCAGGGGAGCCTCACTTGGTCCTGCGCCTCCGATCTGGTATGGTGCTACCTCCCGGGTGGCGGCTCCCCCAGCGAGGTCGAGAGCTCTCTGCTCATGGACGGTGAGGGGGTGCAGCACAGGTGATCCCCCTCTGGTTCTTGCACGCTCACGGTGGTTGTGAGCTGTCTTGTCCTGCGGGGTGGGGAGGGTGGGGGGTGGGGGGGTGGGGGGGGGGGGGTAGAGCATCACAGTCAGCATCAAGACACCAGATGTTGGCAACATTATGACTGGGTGGGGGACCCCAGGCACCACGCCATGGCAGCTCTCAAGGGGGGGGTTGGTGTTGCCCATGTGGGTCGGGTGCAACGTGGTGCCCCCCTCCTGCGTGGGCGGGGGGGGGGGGGTTCCCGAGAAACGTGGTGGGTGGGGGGGTTTGCCTTGGGGATCTCTCGGGGTACTTACCCTGGCAGCCATCGTGAGGTCGTGGAGCTTCTTCCGACACTGGTCTCCAGAGCGGGGGTGCCCCACAGCGTTAACCGCGGTGCCCACTTCACTCCAGCCGCGCTTCGCAGATTGCTGGGAATCTCTTTTCCCGCTGGCAGCGCACCGCGCCCTTGGGTTTCCCGGCAGGATATCCAATGGAAAATCCAATTGACAAGCAGCAGGAGTGAATCCTGCACTGCCAAGAAACACGTATCTGGGGGATCGGAGAATCCAGCCCAATATTTGACATGTTTAAGGCAACGATATTCTTGCTCATTTCAGCCCACAAGTGGAAACATATGTCACAATAGAGGAACTACCAAACACTCACACATCAAGCGCATTGTTGGAAACTGAATGCAAATGCTCTCCTGGAAAGCAGGAAGCACTAGCCGCATTTATGCTTGCAAACATTGGCACATGTATCTCTATGGTAGAAAGTTCATTCTCCACACTGATCACCATACACTGTTAGCCACATCAGAATCTAATCATCCACCTCTGCACATCTACAGATGGCCAAATCATCTTCTCGGTACAACTGTGATGTCAAGTATCTCATAAGTTCATGCAACCAAGTAGCTGGTGTGTTTAGGTGTACTACCGTAGACAACCTTAACGATCACGAACTGACTTTGATGAAGACTTGCACAGCATAATTTGGCACTCAACAAGGCGATTTTGCATGCTATTGAAAATCATGTTATGCAAATCTTGTTATGAGTCGAAGGCAAAATCAGAGATGGACAGCATACTGCAGGAAGTAAACTAGTACCTAAAAATTAAATAGCCTTGTGAAATCAAGGAAGAATTGACCCCATACTTAATGATGCATTATTTGATGGCAACTGTATCGCATACCGAAATCGAGTGGTTATCCTGAAAGTGCTGTAGCAATATGGATTGCATTCTGCTCATGAAGGACATCCAGATTAAGATGAAGTAACAATCCATGAAGCGGTCTGGTGGCTGGCAATAAATTGCTGCCTGGAAGTTCTTTGAGAAGGTGACTGAACAGGTAGACGAGGGTAGAACAGTTGATGTGGTGTATATGAATTTCAGTAAAGCGTTTGATAAGGTTCCCCACGGTAGGCTATTGCAGAAAATACGGAGGCTGGGGATTGAGGGAGATTTAGAGATGTGGATCAGGAATTGGCTAGCTGAAAGAAGACAGAGGGTGGTGGTTGATGGGAAATGTTCAGAATGGAGTTCAGTTACAAGTGGCGTACCACAAGGATCTGTTCTGGGGCCGTTGCTGTTTGTCATTTTTATCAATGACCTAGAGGAAGGCGCAGAAGGGTGGGTGAGTAAATTTGCAGACGATACGAAAGTCGGTGGTGTTGTCGACAGTGTGGAAGGATGTAGCAGGTTACAGAGGGATATAGATAAGCTGCAGAGCTGGGCTGAGAGGTGGCAAATGGAGTTTAATGTAGAGAAGTGTGAGGTGATTCACTTTGGAAGGAATAACAGGAATGCGGAATATTTGGCTTGTGGTAAAGTGCTTGGAAGTGTGGATGAGCAGAGGGATCTAGGTGTCCATGTACATAGATCCCTGAAAGTTGCCACCCAGGTTGATAGGGTTGTGAAGAAGGCCTATGGAGTGTTGGCCTTTATTGGTAGAGGGATTGAGTTCCGGAGTCAGGAGGTCATGTTGCAGCTGTACAAAACTCTGGTACGGCCGCATTTGGAGTATTGCGTACAGTTCTGGTCACCGCATTATAGGAAGGACGTGGAGGCTTTGGAGCGGGTGCAGAGGAGATTTACCAGGATGTTGCCTGGTATGGAGGGAAAATCTTATGAGGAAAGGCTGATGAACTTGAGGTTGTTTTCGTTGGAGAGAAGAAGGTTAAGAGGAGACTTAATAGAGGCATACAAAATGATCAGGGGGTTAGATAGGGTGGACAGTGAGAGCCTTCCCCCGCGGATGGAAATGGCTGGCACGAGGGGACATAGCTTTAAACTGAGGGGTAATAGATATAGGACAGAGGTCAGAGGTAGGTTCTTTACGCAAAGAGTAGTGAGGCCGTGGAATGCCCTACCTGCAACAGTAGTGAACTCGCCAACACTGAGGGCATTTAAAAGTTTATTGGATAAACATATGGATGATAATGGCATAGTGTAGGTTAGATGGCTTTTGTTTCGGTGCAACTTCGTGGGCCGAAGGGCCTGTACTGCGCTGTATCGTTCTATGTTCTATGTAAGAGTTCACTGGAAACCGTGAGCATTGATCACTCAGCAAAAGGCCCGTGAAACTGGGTTCCACACTTCTACAACAGACACCATGACCAACAAATCCGTGGCAAGACCGCCAAGCTGATATTTTGGGAAGTGCAAGCAGCCCCGAGTAATCAAACGTTTTTTGCTTGTTGTTCAAGATCTACATAGAAAATGGTCAGAAATCACTACAGCAAATTCCAATAACCACCACTTTGGTCATTGACATTCCCAACAAGTTGTTCACAAAATGGGGTTTTCTGGAGACTATTACCACAGACAATGGACCGCTGTTTGTTTCCAGTCAGTTCACAGAGTTCCTTGCAAGCTACGGAATTCACAATCTAACACAGCGATACAAACCACAATCGAATGGTGGCATTAATTGGTTCAACAGGGTGACGAAGGGCTGTCTGAGGGCCAGTATGTCGGAGGGGGAAATGTTAGAACAAGCTATTCATATCCGAATTGGCGCATATCGATCCACTCCCATGCTCAGTCTGGAAAGTCACTGGCCGAGTTCATGATGGATCACAGCTTTTGCATATCGCAAAATCATCATCTGGATTAAACCATCTGATTCAAACCGTGACAATCATGCCTTCTTAAACCATTACCGCCATGAGAGTGAAAGCAGAAGAAATTTCAAAGCAACAAAGTAAAGCAAAAGCCAACTTCAACAAGTAGGCAGAGGCTGGAGATTGGGTTCACATCAACTGGCCAAATTGTGATGACAAACGCACACCATCCCTCTTGGGACCTAAACAGATCAGGCAGTTGCATCGAACCATTGTTTACATATTGGATGTCAACAAGTGGAACACGAGGCACTTTGTAGCAAACAGCAGACAAGGGAGATTGCGATAATACATTTCCTTTTCTGCTGAGTGACTGTGATGATTATCGTCTATCTCACTGAGCTGATCACACGCCTGCCTCAAAATCATAGATCTCAGCGATCTTCACACCCTGAAGGCTATTTCTGCACTTAGACAAGTTGAAATTTAAGAAGTGACTCGAGATAGATTTGTTTGTTGGTTAGGATAGTTTAATTTAAAATAAGTTTAGCTTGCAAGGGAAAAACTATTTATCTAATTGTTTGGAGTTTGATTATGGATGGGGGGGGGGGGGGGGGGGGGGGGGGGGAGATATTTGACCAGCATTTGCCATGGGCGAAAATGTCAGTGCCGACAGAAAATCTCACGGGACTGCAGGAACGAGAATCTCAGCAGCAAGATCTGCTTCTCGGATTTCCCCCCGCCCTTCGCTGGTGATGCAATGAGGGTCCTGCTCCTATTTGAACAAATGTAAATCTATTTAAGAGGTTTCTCCGCCATATGTTCATCCAGGTCGGGAAGTCTCTCCCGCCAACATGACGATACGTCGGCGGGATTTATAACAGCTTCTGCAAAACATGAAGCTGTCGAGGGGAACCGGTCAGTGGTGCAAACGTAAGTACACATCCCCCCCCACCCCCATGGGGAGAGGGACATGCCTGGGCAATGCCAGGATGCCAGTGCCCCGATGCTTGTTGGGGGGGGCAGGGGGGGGGGGTTAGTTCTCTATGTCCGTGGGGTGGTGGGGGATGGTGGGTCTATTTCCAATGCTGATTGGGGCACATTAAAGGTGGCGCCCCAATTTCTGTGAGGCCGGCATTGCCGGAGCTACCAGGCTCCATTCCACCAGAGCGACGCCGCAAGATTCAGAGTGCCAGAGAATCAGGAGGGAAAACTCAGCTGTGCAGCTGGAGAGACACACGTCTGTTTTCTCACGGAAACTGACACTCTGACAAATTATGAGAAGCCTCTGCACTCAGTGTGTCTGTTGACTCTTCACTCTGTGCTGTGTTCTATTGATCAAGTCGAGGTGTGGTTACAGAGTGAAACAGAAACAAAACGGAGAGAAGCAGCTGGAAGCATGAGGGTGCAGGCATTTATGTTGCGTTTCCTTTCATACTTCGAAACACAAACTCACCAATCATTCAAGTAGGACGAGTAAACTATATGGTAAGTTATTTATCCAAAGATTACAATGGTATGAACATGCTGCTGGAGAACACTTACTAGTATGCCTTGCTTGCTCAATTAACACATTCCAACGAACGAATCAGATGATAGATGACATCCATATCCTGCCTGATAATATACAGAGATTATAGACGTACCATGACAATTTTCAAAAATCACTGGAAATAATGTTCCTGTTTAGGTATAGAAACTGGTGTGTCACCTCTGCATATCTCCAAGGCACAAAACACAACAAAAACAGAACATAAGAACATAAGAACTAGGAGCAGGAGTAGGCCATCTGGCCCCTCGAGCCTGCTCCACCATTCAATGAGATCATGGCTGATCTTTTGTGGACTCAGCTCCACTTTCCGGCCCGAACACCATAACCCTTAATCCCTTTATTCTTCAAAAAACTATCTATCTTTATCTTAAAAACATTTAATGAAGGAGCCTCTACTGCTTCACTGGGCAAGGAATTCCATAGATTCACAACCCTTTGGGTGAAGAAGTTCCTCCTAAACTCAGTCCTAAATCTACTTCCCCTTATTTTGAGGCTATGCCCCTAGTTCTGCTTTTACCCGCCAGTGGAAACAACCTGCCCGCATCTATCCTATCTATTCCCTTCATAACCTTATATGTTTCTATAAGATCCCCCCTCATCCTTCTAAATTCCAACGAGTACAGTCCCAGTCTACTCAACCTCTCCTCGTAATCCAACCCCTTCAGCTCTGGGATTAGCCTAGTGAATCTCCTCTGCACACCCTCCAGTGCCAGTACGTCCTTTCTCAAGTAAGGAGACCAAAACTGAACACAATACTCCAGGTGTGGCCTCACTAACACCTTATACAATTGCAGCATAACCTCCCTAGTCTTAAACTCCATCCCTCTAGCAATGAAGGACAAAATTCCATTTGCCTTCTTAATCACCTGTTGCACCTGAAAACCAACTTTCTGCGACTCATGCACTAGCACACCCAGGTCTCTCTGCACAGCAGCATGTTTTAATATTTAATCATTTAAATAATAATCCCTTTTGCTGTTATTCCTACCAAAATGGATAACCTCACATTTGTCAACATTGTATTCCATCTGCCAGACCCTAGCCCATTCACTTAGCCTATCCAAATCCCTCTGCAGACTTCCAGTATCCTCTGCACTTTTTGCTTTACCACTTGTCTTAGTGTCGTCTGCAAACCTGGACACATTGCCTTTGGTCCCCAACTCCAAATCATCTATGTAAATTGTGAACAGTTGTGGGCCCAACACTGATCTCTGAGGGACACCACTAGCTACTGATTGCCAACCAGAGAAACACCCATTAATCCCCACTCTTTGCTTTCTATTAATTAACCAATCCTCGATCCATGCTACTACTTTCCCCTTAATGCCATGCATCTTTATCTTATGCAACAACCTTTTGTGTGGCACCTTGTCAAAGGCTTTCTGGAAATCCAGATATACCACATCCATTGACTCCCCGTTATCTACCGCACTGTTAATGTCCTCAAAAAATTCCACTAAATTAGTTAGGCACGACCTGCCCTTTATGACCCCATGCTGCGTCTGTCCAATGGGACAATTTCCATCCAGATGCCTCACTATTTCATCCTTGATGACAGATTCCAGCATCTTCCCTACTACCGAAGTTAAGCTCACTGGCCTATAATTACCCACTTTCTGCCTACCTCCTTTTTTAAACAGTGGTGTCACGTTTGCTAATTTCCAATCCGCCGGGACCACCCCAGAGTCTAGTGGATTTTGGTAAATTATCACTAGTGCATTTGCAATTTCCCTAGCCATCTCTTTTAGCACTCTGGGATGCATTCCATCAGGGCCAGGAGACTTGTCTACCTTTAGCCCCATTAGCTTGCCCATCACTACCTCCTTGGTGATATCAATCCTCTCAAGGTCCTCACCTGTCATAGCCTCATTTCCATCAGTCACTGGCATGTTATTTGTGTCTTCCACTGTGAAGACCGACCCAAAAAACCTGTTCAGTTCCTCAGCCATTTCCTCATCTCCCATTATTAAATCTCCCTTCTCATCCTCTAAAGGACCAATATTTACCTTAGCCACTCTTTTTTGTTTTATGTATTTGTAGAAACTTTTACTATCTGTTTTTATATTCTGAGCAAGTTTACTCTCATAATCTATCTTACTCTTCTTTATAGCTTTTTTAGTAGCTTTCTGTTGCCCCCTAAAGATTTCCCAGTCCTCTAGTCTCCCACTGATCTTTGCTACTTTGTATGTTTTTTCCTTCAATTTGATACTCTCCCTTATTTCCTTAGATATCCACGGTCGATTTTCCCTCTTTTTACCGTCCTTCCTTTTTGTTGGTATAAACCTTTGCTGGGCACTGGGAAAAATCACTTGGAAGGTTCTCCACTGTTCCTCAACTGTTTCACCATAAAGTCTTTGCTCCCAGTCTACCTTAGCTAGTTCTTCTCTCATCCCATTGTAATCTCCTTTGTTTAAGCACAAAACACTCGTGCTTGATTTTACCTTCTCACCCTCCATCTGTATTTTAAATTCCACCATATTGTGATCGCTCCTTCCGAGAGGATCCCTAACTATGAGATCCTGAATCAATCCTGTCTCGTTCCACAGGACCAGATCTAGGACCGCTTGTTCCCTCGTAGGTTCCATTACATACTGTTCGAGGAAACTATCGTGGATACATTCTATAAACTCCTCCTCAAGGCTGCCTTGACCGACCTGGTTAAACCAATCAACATGTAGATTAAAATCCCCCATGATAACTGCTGTACCATTTCTACATGCATCTGTTATTTCTTTGTTTATTGCCTGCCCCACCATAATGTTACTATTTGGTGGCCTATAGATTACTCCTATCAGTGACTTTTTCGCCTTACTATTCCTGATTTCCACCCAAATGGATTCAACCTTATCCTCCATAGCACCGATGTCATCCCTTACTGTTGCCCGGATGTCATCCTCAAATAACAGAGCTACACCACCTCCCTTACCATCCACTCTGTCCTTCCGAAAAGTTTGATACCCTCGGATATTTAACTCCCAGTCGTGACCATCCTTTAACCATGTTTCAGTAATGGCCACTAAATCATAGTCATTCACGATGATTTGTGCCATCAACTCATTTACCTTATTCCGAATACTACGAGCATTCAGGTAAAGTACACTTATGTTGGCTTTTTTACCTCTGTTCTTAATCTTAACACCTCGATCAGTAACCTCTCCTAAGTTATATTTCCTCTTAACCTTTCTCCTAATTTTCCTTGTCGTCGAACCCATATCTTCCTGTAACAACCTGCTGCGTCGCTTACCATTAATGTTTTCACTTCCCGTTTTATTTCTTTTAGTATTCCTGGTCCTATTCACTGAGCTCCCCTCAGTCACTGTACCTTGTACTGTCGCCCTTTTTGATTTTTGACTATGGCTTCTCTGCCTTACACTTTCCCCCTTACTGCCTTTTATTTCCGTCCCTGTTTTACTACCTTCCAACTTCCTGCATTGGTTCCCATCCCCCTTCCACATTAGTTTAAACTCTCCCCAACAGCTCTAGCAAACACCCCCCCTAGGACATCGGTTCCAGTCCTGCCCAGGTGCAGACCGTCCGGTTTGTAATGGTCCCACCTCCCCCAGAATCGGTTCCAATGTCCCAGGAATTTGAATCCCTCCCTCTTGCACCATCTCTCGAGCCACGTATTCATCCTCTCTATCCTGACATTCCTACTCTGACTAGCTCGTGGCACTGGTAGCAATCCTGAGATTACTACCTTTGAGGTCCTACTTTTTAGTTTAACTCCTAGCTCCCTAAATTCAGCTTGTAGGACCTCGTCCCGTTTTTTTACCTATATCGTTGGTGCCTATGTGCACCACGACAGCTGGCTGTTCACCCTCCCCCCCCAGAATGTCCTGCAGCCGCTCCGAGACATCCTTGACCCTTGCACCAGGGAGGCAACATACCATCCTGGAGTCTCGATTGCGTCCGCAGAACCGCCTGTCTATTCCCCTTACAATTGAGTCCCCTATCACTATAGCCCTGCCATTCTTCTTCCTGCCCAGCTGCACAGCAGGGCCAGCCACGGTGCCATGAACCTGGCTGCTGCTGCCTTCCCCTGTTGAGCCATCTCCCTCAACAGTATCCAAAGCGGTATATCTGTTTTGCAGGGAGATGACCGCAGAGGACACCTGCACTGCCTTCCTACTCTTGCTCTGTCTTTTGGTCACCCATTTACTATCTCCCTCAGTACCTTTCACCTGCGGTGTGACCAACTCGCTAAACGTGCTATCCACGACGTCCTCAGCATCGCGGACGCTCCAAAGTGAGTCCATCCGCAGCTCCAGAGCCGTCAAGCGGTCTAACAGGAGCTGCAACTGGATACACTTCATGCACGTGAAGGAGCCAGGGACAGTGGACGTGTCCCTGAGCTCCCACATCGCACACGAGGAGCATGACACGGGTCTGAGATCTCCTGCCATGTCTTAAACCTTTGGTTAACTTCAACAATTTCAATTTCCCCAGAAAAAAATTAAATAAATAAATAAACAATGAAGAAAAAAATAAATAAATATACCAATGAAAAGAAACAGAAAAACAGAAACACTACTTATCAGTCACAAAAAGCACTTCCTCCCCACCCAGCTTTGAATTCCCACCTCGATTCAAATTCCCAAACTCACTCTTTGCTGCCTCACTCCTGGCTGTCTTCTCTGTCTCACTGGGAGAACTCACTGGAAGAAAGTGATTACTAATACGAAAAAGCACGTCACTCTATCCTCACTTACACATTTATAAATTGAAATGGCACTGTACAAATTGTATTAAACTTGTAGTTCTTGAAGAAACTGTAAATTTGCTAGAAATTAGTGAACTCCATTGTTGGTTCAACTATCGGAAATTTAGATCACATCTTGAATTTTAATAAAAAGCAGCGATAATGTCCAGAAGACAACCCCTTGAATCCTGCGCATTACCCAACTTGTAAGTTTTTTAAACTATGCATTTACAATGCACATCTATGAATAATGTTCTTCCCAGGTTTCGAACCATAAGTGCCATAAATTTCTTAGGTACGTGCAGCCAAAGGAAGGTGTCACAGTAAGGCCCGCATTTATAACACATCCCCAAATGCCCTCGAGAAGATGGTGGTGAGCTGCATCCTGAACCGTTGTGTCCGTGGTGAGCTCTAGCTGCACTCACAGGGCAGTTAGGAAAGGAATTTCAGGATTTTGACATCAGTGACAGTGAAGGGGTAGTGATATAGTTCCAAATCATGATGGTGAGTGGCTTGGAGGGAACTCACAGCTGCTGGTGGTCCCATCCATCTGCTGACCTGGTCCTTCAAGGTAGTAGGGGTTGCGAATTTGGAAGGTGCTGTCAAAGTTGCCTTGGTGAGCCACTGCAGTGCATCTTATAGATGGTATACGCTGCTTTCATTATTTGATAGTGGTAGTGGAGGAAATTAATGTTTTAAGTACTGGATGAGGTGCCAGTCAAATGGCCTGTTGTGTCCCCGATGGTGTTGAGCTTCTGGAATAGTGTTGGAGCTGTACTTGTCCAGGCAAGTAGAGAGTATTCCATCACACTCCTGACTTGAACCTCGCAAATGGTGGCCAGGCTTCAGCGAGTCAGGAGGTAAGTTGCCCGTCACAGAATTCCCAGCTTTTGGCCTGCTCTTTTATGGCTGGTCCTGTTTGGTTTCTGGCCACTGGTAAATGCCAGGATGTCGGTAAATGGGGATTCAGGGATCGCAATGTCTTTGAATGTCAAGAGAATGGGATCCTGTTCAAAAGGAATCATAATTGACTCAAAATGCACCAGAGAAAGCATCCTATCAGGCTGCATCACAGCCTGGTATGGCAACTGCTCGGCCCAGGACCGCAAGAAACTTCAGAGAGTCGTGAACACTGCCCAGTCCATCACACAAACCTGCCTCCCATCCATTGACTCCATCTATACCTCCTGCTGCCTGGGGAAAGCGGGCAGTATAATCAAAGATCCCTCCCACCCAGCTTACTCACTCTTCCAACTTCTTCCATCGGGCAGGAGATACAGAAGTCTGAGAACATGCACGAACAGACTCAAAAACAGCTTCTTCCCCACTGTCACCAGACTCCCAAATGACCCTCTTATGGATTGATTTCATTAACACTACACCCTGTATGTTTCATCCGATGCTTATGTAGTTACATTGTATATGTTGTGTTGCCCTATTATGCATTTTCTTTTATTCCCTTTTCCTCTCATGTACTTAATGATCTGTTGAGCTGCTCGCAGAAAAATACTTTTCACTGTACCTCGGTACACGTGACAATAAACAAATCCAATCCAATCCAATCCAACTCTGTTTCTCTTTTCCCAGGTGCTGCTAAAGTGGTGGGGTATTTCCAGCACGTTCTGCTTTTATTCCTCAGAGCTCCAGCATCCAAAGTATTTTGAGTTTATTTCAGTATCCGAGGAGTTATGAATGGTTGGGCAATCATCAGCGAATGTCCTGACTTCTGACCTTATGATGGAGGGAAAACAATTGATGAAGCTGAAGATGACTGGGCTTAGAACCCTAGCCTGAGAAACTCCTACAAAAGGTATCCCGGAGCCGAGATAACTGTCCCCAACAATGACCGCAACCATCTTCCATTGTGCTCGGTATGACTCCAACCAGCGGAGAGTTTTGCCCCTAATTCTTTTGCACTTCAGTCTTTCTTGGGCTTCTTGATGCTGCACTTGGTGAAATGCTACCTGGATGTCAAGGGCAGTCACTCTCACCCTTGCATTCAGCTCTTTTGTCCATGTTCGAGCCATGGCTGTAATGAGGTCAGGAGCTGAGTGACCCTGGCGGAATGCTTTCTGAGGCTGAGTGAGCAGGTTATTGCTGTGTAAATTCAGCTCGACAGCATTGTTGATGATCCCTTCCATCACTTTCTGATGATAGAGAGTAGACTGAATGGTGATAATTGGCTAAACTGAATTAATCTTTCTTTTTGCATAGAAGACAGACCTGGGCAATTTTACACATTGTCAGGTAGATGCCAGCGTCGTAGCTGTACTGGAACAGCTTGGCTGGGGGCACAAGCCTTCTGTACTATCGCTGGAATATTGTCAGGTCCCTTAGCCTGTGGAGAATTCAGGGTCTTCAGCCATTTTGCTATCACAGAGTGAATTAAATTGGATGAAGAGTGCCGACTGTGATGCTGGGGGCCTCAGGAGAAGGCACAGATGGATCATCCACTTTGCACCTCTGGTTGAAGATGGTTGCAAATGTTTCAGTGTTGTCTTTTGCACTGATGTGATGACCCCCCCCCCCCCCCCCCCCCCCCCAGAGCGGGCCTTCAGGCCTGGCAGCAGAAGGTGGCGGGGGTGCCTCAGGGGATAGCTCTGCTCTCACCCCGGCCCATGGAGTGTCCCGAGGCCATTGGGCACCCCTAGGGAGGAGGTCATGTGGCCCATGCCGGTGACTCCCACAGAGGAGGTGCTAGAACACCGCAGCACCTTGGACACCCCCCCCCCCCGACCCCCCCCGTTCCTGTCCCTGCTGCATCTGGTGAGCAGCGGGCAAAATAGGGCGGCATCCCACCACCTGGGACATCAGAGCAGCAGCTGGGCCCATCCAGGCAAGGTCGCACCAGGAGACCCCCACCAAAGGGGACCCAAGTCACAGGGCGGGAATCACAACAGGCCACCTCCACTCCTTGGGCGGGATTCTCCGAAATCGGCGCGATTTCCGCCGAACGGCGCCAAAAGCGGCGCGAATCAGTCCGGCATCGCGCCGCTCCAAAGGTGTGGAATTCTCCGTATCTTGAAGGGCCGAGCCCTCATCTTGAGGGGCTAGGCCCGCGCCGGGCTGATTTCCGCCCCGCCAGCTGGCGGGAAAGGCCTTTGGTGCCCCGCCAGCTGGCGCGGAAATGACTTTGCCGTGCGGCGCATGCGCGGGAACGTCAGCGGCAGCTCACGGCATCCCCGCGCATGCGCAGTGGAGGTGGTCTCTTCCGTCTCCGCCATAGTGGAGACCATGGCGAAGGCGGAAGGAAAAGAATGCCCCCACGGCACAGGCCCGCCCGCGGATCGGTGGGCCCCGATCGTGGGCTAGGCCACCGTGGGGGCACCCCCGGGGCCAGATCGCCCCGCGCCCCCCCCCCCAGGACCCCGGAGCCTGCCCGCGCCGCCTTGTCCCGCCAGTAAGAGAGGTGGTTTGATTCTCGCCGGCGGGACAGGCAGTCCAGCAGCGGGACTTCGGCCCATCACGGGCCGGAGAATCGCCGGGGGGGGCCCGCCAATCGGCGTGGCGCGATTCCCACCCCCGCCGAATATCCGGTGCCGGAGAATTAGGCAACTGGCGGGGGCGGGATTCACGCCAGCCCCCGGCGATTCTCCGACCCGGCGGAGGGTCGGAGAATACCGCCCCTTATGTGCCATCTGGAGATCCAGCTAGATGTAGCATTAGGGCTCGTAAGGCCAGAAAATTAAACACCAGTTAAGTTGGCGCGGGTGCAGGCCATAGTTTAGTCATGCGTTAGGGCTGTATATGTGTATACTTGTGCACATGAAACATCTGTTAACAGTGTTATAACCTGCCTCAGTTGAGGGAGAGGGGTGAGCTGGTCTGGGCGGGCCAGAAAGGGGGCGTGCGGGTGGGCAGATGGGTGGACGTTGTGGGTGGGCTGTGCTCCCACCCGGGCTCCCAACCTCCTTGCCCCCCATGACCGTCCCCACCACCGTCACCCCAGAGATCCGATGGAACCATGTGATGGAATGTCCAGCTTGCATACAGGGATCACCCGGGTGGATGGTGGAAAGTGCCACGCTGGGCAGGAGTCAAACACCGTCAGACGATGCGGAGCACCAGAGCTCGTTGTGGAGCGGATTGCCTTCATCCTCCAACCCATGGACCAGACCCGTGTCACGTCCAACCCAGTGCCCACACTCCTGCAGTGCGGCCGGTATGTTTCATGGAAGGGGTTGCCACCCACCCCAGTCGGCGATCAGAGATTCCCGTGCTCATTGGCCCTGGTGCAAACGTCATGCAGCCTCCTGTGCCTGCCTGGCTCCATGTGCCTAACACCATGGGGACTCTGGCCCTAGCGCCCATCCCTGCTGTTGGCTGTTGGGTGCTGTTGGCTGGTACTACCCTTATCAGAGGTATGCTCCATAGCCCCCATCCAGTGCACCTGCAGGGGCTTCTGTGGGCGTTGCCCTTGGGTGGGCCACGTGATGCCCCGCCGGCTGGTGGCGGCCGGTGGGGGTGGTGGTATGGCGGAGGCTGGGAGCTGGGGTAGGGGGTTGGGGGCACCCATACGGCTGGTGTCACTCTGCAGAACCAGGGGGCCAAGGTGGTAGTCAGTGGGGTGCGCAGCGAGATGGCTGCCTTGCAGGCCACGACAATGGCGGTCCGTGCCTGGGCACAGCCCCAGTCCCGTGGTGGGTCGCCCCAGCTACACGACCCGTACCCCCGTTTAGCCCTAACTCCCCCACCCTGAGCCCTGTCCGGCCTGGCAGCCCACGGCCGCGCCTCCCCGTGTCCGACCTCATCTCTCTCCCTCATCAGCCATGACACCGGTTTCACGACCTTTAAAAGCACAAGTGAACCTTGCCGTCGGGAACTCGGCCGAATAGAGGCAGAGAATCACGGAGAATACCGGGTCAGGCCCGCTAATGATATGCAAACGGTGTTTGCTGGAAAGCATTGATGCTACTGTCAGACAATGGAGAACTACGATTTGGCGTGAAATTGGAAGCCACCACAATTTTGGCATCGATACCGATTCTTCACCCAATCCGTTTCCCATGGCGTCAGCCGAAGGAGAATCCTGCCCTAGTTCTTAGGAAAACAAGGGGCTGGACTTTCCGCACCCCGACGCCGAAATCGTGGCCGGTGGGGGACGGAGAATCCATTTCCCCGCACGGAATCGGGACCGGCGCCGGCTCCCCGATTCTGCGGGCCCCGAAAAGCGCCGCGCCGCCTAGGACCTATATGGGGCCATTGCTGGAGGCCCGCTCTGCCATTGTCCGCCCCCGACTGGCTGAAGTCCCGACGCCGTAGACCTAATGTGGTCCTGCCGGTCGGGAAACTAGCGTGGCGGCTTTGGACTCAGTCTGTGGCCGCCCTAGGTCTGTCCAGCATCTTCTAACTTTCTCCTGCTATCTACACAACTTACTGTACTTCCTAACTTAATGTCACTCCCAAACTTGGGTCTACAACAGTATTTCTTCATTTACGCCATTATTATAAAAGGGTAAATCCTGAAGCAAGGGTATAATTCTCTGGGGAACACCACTTGTCAATCATGATGATCCCCATACTACCCCCAGACCCATTCATCCATTTACGTAGCCTCCAATCTAACTGTTGTCATGTTATGTAGGTTGCTCTCGCTCTCTCCTGATCTCAAATTCACCTCATGCTTTCCCGCATACCAAGGCTATGGGCGCGATTCAACTAAAAAGGAACAAAGTCCCATAGTGAGGACATTTAGCCGCGTGTTTCCCAGCACTCGCAGCAACGAGAAATACATGGCTATAAAATGCCACCCGTGTTAGATAAGGGGCCTCAATGGGGAACACACGGTATAGGCCACACATAGCCCCGTTTTTTTGCAGCGAGGAGTTCTGGTTGCCGGAACCCCTCAGTGCAGTTTGAGATCGGGATGCCATTTTAAAATAGTGTCCCGATCTCCGAGGCCCCCAATGTGACCCTCGACAAGCCCCAACACACTGTAGGAGGATTTCCCCCCCCACCCCGTACCTCTCCAACACCCGTGTAGAGCACCCCCAGCCCGATCACCAGCTAACTTTGGCAGTGCCAACCTGGCACCTTGGCAGTGCCACCTGGTGCCTCCCCGTTGTCTGCACCACTGTGTCGACGCCCTCAGCGATGCTCTTCAGTGACTGGGCCAAACTCTGCAGCAACTGGGGCATGATATCAGGCCAACCTCACTTGGTGTCTGCTCTCTCGTCAGATAGCCCCCCCGATTTCCAGGGCTGGTTCCTCATAGGGTGTGAAGACTTGAATCTCTGGCACTCCGCTCCCCCCCGCATCCTGGCCCTCTCCCGCTTATTATGAGCTATCTTCTCCTGCGGGGACAAAGAGAAGGTTTTATGAATTGCATGCTTAATGGCTAGGGGGGTATCTAGCAGATGGCATGTGCGGGCAACGCAACTGGACATGAAGGTGTTGCCTTGGTGGGTGCTAAGGAACAAGTACGAAGGTCGGAGTTGGGGATGTGCGAGGTGTTAGCCAGTGATTTGGCGGCGGGGTGGGGGGGGGGGGATTGGAAATTTGAGGGATAGGGTGGTAACTTAACCTTGCAGCATGGTGGAGGTTGTTGGTCTTCGGACATTGGCCGCTGATCCTTCTGGTCATGCTGCCCACACTGACAGCTGCAGTCACTGCCTCCCAGGTGGTATTGGTAACCCTGCTGTTAGTCCTCTGCGCACTGCTGTGCTTATTGTTGACTGGCAGTGAGCCGCGAAGTTGCGTTTTAAAGCAACTCCCCCTTGTTAGCGGGGAGATGCTGAGGCGCGCGTTCGGCAAATCAGATGGTGAGACAGCCAGTAATGACAAGATGCTTGTGGGGGCTGTTAAATACGTGCTGCAATCTCACCAATATGGCTGTCGAGACATACCCTGTCAATTGCGCCCAAAATAACCCTGAGAAATGCTTCCGCTAAATTGCGCCCACAGAGATTCATGGATTTGTGGAGCATAAATTTGAAGTGGGCCCTTCATCTTGTGGTGAACCACTGTAATAGGAGGTGTAAGGTAGGACCTGCACTACAGGTTCGCCGGTAGCTCCTGCCGGCTGGCTCCGCCCACAGAGAACGGTATAAATATGCATGACCTCCAGTGCCCTGCCATTTCGCCAGCTGCAGCAGGAGGCCACGCATCTGACTGTAATAAAGCCACAGTTGTACCCAACTTTAGTCTCTGTGCAATTGATCGTGCATCAATTTATTACAGTCAGATTTTCCACAGAATGGATATCCGAATTAAGCCCGATCACCTGCAGCTGGATCCGCACTTGCCCGACGGCAGAAAAGACTTTACTCACTGGCTAGCATGTTTCGAGGCCTACATCAAGGCTGCGGATCCCGAGCCAACGGAGGCTCAGAAGATAAGCATCCTGTACTCCAGACTCAGCTCCAGCGTGTTCCCGTTGATCCAAGACGCCACGAATTACACAAAAGCAATGGAACTCCTTAAGGAACACTATGCGCAGAAGGCGAACACACTCTTCGCCAGGCATGTAGTCACCACCCGCTCGCAACTACCTGGTGAGTCCATCGAAGACTTCTGGTGGGCCCTAATTCCACTCGTCCGGGACGGTGACTGTCAGGCCATTACGGCCACCGAACACGCAAATCTCCTCATGCGCGATGCCTTCATGACGGGGATTGCGTCGCACCGCATCCGAGAATGATTACTGGAAGGGGCCACACTCGAACTGGCGGAGACGAAAACCTTGGCGCTCTCCATGACGGTTGCATCCCGTAACGTACAATCGTACCCCTCCCGCCGCGCTGCCCACCCGTCTACTCCTTCCTACCCCTCCTGGACCCTGCCGACGACCTCCTCAGCCGGGACCCTGCCTTCCCAATACGCCTGCGCCGCACGCCGATCCGCGCACCCCGGGGGTCCCCGCTGCTACTTCTGCGGTCAGCAGAAGCACCCCCACCAACACTGCCCGGCCCACACTGCAGTTTGTAAAGCCTGCGGTAAAAAGGGCCACTTTGCGGCTGTGTGCCAGGCCCGCGCAGTCGCTGCGATCGCGCCCGCTATCGCCCCCTCCCCCACTCCAGATGCACAATGGGAGCTGCCATCTTCTCCTCCCGGGTCCATGTGCGACCAAGCCGCCATCTTGTCCCCCTTCGGCCACGTGCACCCCATGGGCGCCGCCATCTTGTCCCGACCCCGCAATGTGCGCACCATGGGCGCCACCATCTTGTCCCGACCCCCAATGTGTGCACCATGGGCCTTCATCTTGTCCCCCACAGGGTATCCAGACATCCCGACATCGGAACCGCACTCGCTCGCCACCCGAAGCATCCGATGGCTACCCGCAGCTCGCTTCGATGACGCTGGACCAATCTTGCCCGCACAACCTGGCCACCGCGTCGAAGACGGTTAAAATCAACGGCCATGCGACCTCGTGCCTGTTGGACTCCGGGAGCACCGAAAGCTTCGTTCACCCAGATACGGTAAGGCGCTGCGCCCTCGCGGTCCACCCTGCCAATCAAAGGATCTCCCTAGCATCCGGATCCCACTCCGTCCCGATCAAGAGGTTTTTGTACAGTCACCCTCACGGTCCAGGGCGTAGAATTTAGTAACTTCCGCCTCTATGTCCTTCCTAATCTCTGCGCTGCACTCCTGTTGGGCCTGGACTTCCAGTGCAACCTCCAGAGCCTCACCCTCAAATTCGGAGGGCCCTTACCCCCCCTTACCGTTTGCGGCCTCGCAACCCTCAAGGTCGATCCCCCCTCCCTTTTTGCCAATCTAACTGCAGATTGCAAGCCCGTTGCCACTAGGAGCAGATGGTACAGCACCCAGGACAAGACCTTCATCAGGTCCGAAGTCCAGCGGCTGCTTAAGGGGGGTATTATCGAGGCCAACAACAGCCCCTGGAGAGCCCAAGTGGTAGTGGTTACACTACAGCCAGACCATCAACAGGTATACGCAGCTCGACGCTTACCCCCTCCCACGCATATCTGATATGGTCAATCAGATTGCGCAGTACCGGGTCTTCTCAACAATTGACCTGAAATCCGCCTACCACCAGCTCCCCATCCGGAAGTCGGACCAGCCATACACTGCCTTCGAGGCAGACGGTCGCCTCTACCACTTCCTTAGGGTCCCTTTCGGTGTCACAAATGGGGTCTCGGTCTTCCAAAGAGAGATGGACCAAATGGTCGACCAGTATGCTTTGCGGGCCACCTTGCCGTACTTAGATAATGTCACCATCTGCGGCCATGACCAGCAGGACCACGATGCCAACCTCGATAAATTCCTCCACACTGCCGCTCTTCCCAACCTGACCTACAACAAAGAGAAGTGTGTGTTCAGCACGACCCGGTTAGCCATTCTCAGCTATATAGTCCAAAACGGACTTCTCGGGCCCGACCCCGACCGCATGCGCCCCCTCGTGGAACTTCCCCTCCCCCACTGCCCCAAGGCCCTCATACGCTGCCTGGGGTTCTTTTCCTACTACGCTCAGTGGGTCCCAAACTATGCGGACAAGGCCCGCCCACTCATTCAGTCCACCCAATTCCCCCTCGCAGCCGAGGCACAACACGCATTCGCCCGCATCAGAGCATACATCGCCAAGGCCGGGATGCGCGCAGTGGACGAGTCACTGCCTTTCCAAGTAGAAAGCGACGCTTCAGACGTCGCCCTTGCCACCACTCTAAACCAGGCAGGCAGACCCGTGGCATTCTTTTCCCACACCCTTCATGCCTCTGAGATTCGACACTCATCCGTCGAAAAGGAGGCCCAAGCTATCATTGAAGCTGTGCGGCATTGGAGGCATTACCTGGCCGGTAAGAGATTCACTCTCCTTACGGACCAACGGTCGGTAGCCTTCATGTTCAATAACACACAACGGGGCAAGATCAAAAATGATAAAATCTTGTGGTGGAGAATCGAGCTCTCCACCTATAATTACAAAGAACAAAGAAATGTACAGCACAGGAACAGGCCCTTCGACGCTCCAAGCCCGTGCCGACCATGCTGCCCGACTAAACTACAATCTTCTGCACTTCCTGGGTCCGTATCCTTCTATTCCCATCCTATTCATATATTTGTCAAGATGCCCCTTAAATGTCCCTATCGTCCCTGCTTCCACTACCTCCTCCGGTAGCGAGTTCCAGGCACCCACTACCCTCTGCGTAAAAAACTTGCCTCGTACATCTACTCTAAACCTTGCCCCTCTCACCTTAAACCTATGCCCCCTAGTAATTGACCCCTCTACCCTGGGGAAAAGCCTCTGACTATCCACTCTGTCTATGCCCCTCATAATTTTGTATACCTCTATCAGGTCTCCCCTCAACCTCCTTCGTTCCAGTGAGAACAAACCGAGTTTATTCAATCGCTCCTCATAGCTAATGCCCTCCATACCAGGCAACATTCTGGTAAATCTCTTCTGCACCCTCTCCAAAGCCTCCACATCCTTCTGGTAGTGTGGCGACCAGAATTGAACACTATACTCCAAGTGTGGCCTAACTAAGGTTCTATACAGCTGCAACATGACTTGCCAATTCTTATACTCAATGCCCCGGCCAATGAAGGCAAGCATGCCGTATGCCTTCTTGACTACCTTCTCCATAGTGTTGCCCCTTTCAATGACCTGTGGACCTGTACTCCTAGATCTCTTTGACTTTCAATACTCTTGAGGGTGCTACCATTCACTGTATATTCCCTACCTGCATTAGACCTTCCAAAATGCATTACCTCACATTTGTCCGGATTAAACCCCATCTGCCATCTCTCCGCCCAAGTCTCCAAACAATCTAAATCCTGCTGTATCCTCCGACAGTCCTCATCGTTAATTGCAATTCCACCAACCTTTGTGTCGTCTGCAAACTTACTAATCAGACCAGTTACATTTTCCTCCAAATCATTTATATATACTACAAAGAGCAAAGGTCCCAGCACTGATCCCTGTGGAACACCACTGGTCACAGCCCTCCAATTAGAAAAGCATCCCTCCATTGCTACTCTCTGCCTTCTATGGCCTAGCCAGTTCTGTATCCACCTTGCCAGCTCACCCCTGATCCCGTGTGACTTCACCTTTTGTACTAGTCTACCATGAGGGACCTTGTCAAAGGCCTTACTGAAGTCCATATAGACAACATCTACTGCCCTACCTGCATCAATCATCTTAGTGACCTCCTCGAAAAACTCTATCAAGTTAGTGAGACACGACCTCCCCTTCACAAAACCGTGCTGCCTCTCACTAATACGTCCATTTGCTTCCAAATGGGAATAGATCCTGTCTCGAAGAATTCTCTACAGTCATTTCCCTACCACTGAAGTAAGGCTCACCGGCCTGTAGTTCCCGGGATTATCCTTGCTACCCTTCTTAAACAGAGGAACAACATTGGCTATTCTCCAGTCCTCCGGGACATCCCCTGAAGACAGCGAGGATCCAAGATCTTGTATTGCCCCGGTAAACTCAACGAGCCCCAGACGCCCTCGCCCGAGGTACATGTGCCTGCGCACAAGTGGACCAACTCCGGGCCCTACACGACAGCCTCTGTCACCCGGGGGTCACTCGATTGTACCATCTGGTCAAAGCTCGCAATCTGCCCTACTCCGTCGAGGAAGTAAGGGCAGTCACCAGGGACTGCCAGGTCTGTGCGGAGTGCAAGACGCACTTCTACCGGCCAGACAGTGCATGCCTAGTGAAGGCTTCCCACCCCTTTGAATGCCTCAGCGTGGATTTCAAAGGGCCCCTCCACTCCACCGAGCGTAACACGTACATTCTCAGTGTGGCCGATGAGTACTCCAGATTCCCCTTCGCCATCCCATGCCCCGATATGACGTCTGCCACCGTCATCAAGGCCCTCAGCACCATCTTTGCCCTGTTTGGTTTCCCCGCCTACATCCACTGCAACAGGGGATCCTCATTCATGAGCGATGAGCTGCGTCAGTTCCTGCTCAGCAGGGGTTTAGCCTCCAGCAGGACGACCAGCTACAATCCCCGGGGAAATGGGCATGTAGAACGGGAGAATGGGACGGTTTGGAGGGCCGTCCAGCTGGCCCTACAGTCCAGGAACCTCCCAGCCTCTCGCTGGCAGGAGGTCCTCCCTGACGCTCTACACTCCATCCGGTCACTATTGTGCACTGCCACTAATAACACACCCCATGAACGTGTTTTTACCTTCCCCAGGAAGTCCACATCCGGGGTGTCGCTCACGACTTGGCTCGCTGCTCCAGGACCGGTCCTTCTCCGTAGGCACGTCCGACTCCACAAGGCGGACCCCTTGGTGGGCAGGGTTCACCTGCTCCACGCCAACCCTCAATATGCCTACGTTGAGTTCACCGACGGCCGCCAAGATACTGTCTCACTCAGGGACCTGGCACCGTCAGGTTCCACTCCAACACCCCCCCCCCCCACCAATGCGCCCCCCCCTCCCACCGCCCCCCGCGCCGCTAATATTGACCCCACCAGAGCACCCCCCCTCCCCTTTTCCGCACAAGAGGACAAAGAGGACTTCTGCACGCTCCCGGAGTTCCCCGATGACTGCCCGGCATCAGCACCGCCGCCACTGCCAACGGTGCCACCTCCACCTCCGCCAGCACCGACTTCGCCGCCACCGTTACGCCGCTCCCAACGAAACACCAAAGCACCGGACCGGCTGAACCTTTGACGGACTCCGGACCATCAACATGGACTTTTCTGTCCCTACCACTGTACATAATTGCTCTAATTGTATATAGTTTCACGTCACCCCCACCAGACTCATTTTTAACAGGGGGTGAATGTGATGATCCACTGTAATAGGAGATGTAAGGTAGGACCTGCACTACAGGTTCGCCGGTAGCTCCTGCCGGCTGGCTCTGCCCACGGAGAACTGTATAAATATGCATGACTTCCAGTGCCCTGCCATTTCGCCAGCTGCAGCAGGAGGCCACGCATCTGACTGTAATAATGCCACAGTTGTACCCATCTTTAGTCTTTGTGCAATTGATCGTGCATCAATCTTTAAAACAAAATGGCGTTGAGAGGTCAGCTGGCCATTTCCTCCCTGTCAATATAAATGGAACTACACTTGGCCCTTCATGTCGGGACAATACTAAAATACAAACAAACTCTCATGAAATCTCATTGTGATGTCTTTAAAATGGCTTTCCTGTGGCTAATGACTACCTCTGTCAAAACAGTTAAAGAAACTTGTTCATAAAACTGCTTGCAGATATTTTGGCTTCGGAGTTGTATTCTAATCAATGGGTGTGAAAATCCTATTCTATTACAACAAAGAACAAAGAAATGTACAGCACAGGAACAGGCCCTTCGGCCCTCCAAGCCCGTGCCGACCATGCTGCCCGACTAAACTACAATCTTCTACACTTCCTGGGTCCGTATCCCTCTATTCCCATCCTATTCATGTATTTGTCAAGATGCCCCTTAAATGTCACTATCGTCCCTGCTTCCACCACCTCCTCCGGTAGCGAGTTCCAGGCACCCACTACCTTCTGCGTAAAAAACTTGCCTCGTACATCTACTCTAAACCTTGCCCCTCTCACCTTAAACCTATGCCCCCTAGTAATTGACCCCTCTACCCTGGGGAAAAGCCTCTGACTATCCACTCTGTCTATGCCCCTCATAATTTTGTATACCTCTATCAGGTCTCCCCTCAACCTCCTTCGTTCCAGTGAGAACAAACCGAGTTTATTCAACCGTTCCTCATAGCTAATGCCCTCCATACCAGGCAACATTCTGGTAAATCTCTTCTGCACCCTCTCTAAAGCCTCCACATCCTTCTGGTAGTGTGGCGACCAGAATTGAACACTATACTCCAAGTGTGGCCTAACTAAGGTTCTATACAGCTGCAACATGACTTGCCAATTCTTATACTCAATGCCCCGGCCATTGAAGGCAAGCATGCCGTATGCCTTCTTGACTACCTTCTCCACCTGTGTTGCCCCTTTCAATGACCTGTGGACCTGTACTCCTAGATCTCTTTGACTTTCAATACTCTTGAGGGTTCTACCATTCACTGTATATTCCCTACCTGCATTAGACCTTCCAAAATGCATTACCTCACATTTGTCCGGATTAAACTCCATCTGCCATCTCTCCGCCCAAGTCTCCAGACAATCTAAATCCTGCTGTATCCTCCGACAGTCCTCATCGTTAATTGCAATTCCACCAACCTTTGTGTCGTCTGCAAACTTACTAATCAGACCAGTTACATTTTCCTCCAAATCATTTATATATACTACAAAGAGCAAAGGTCCCAGCACTGATCCCTGTGGAACACCACTGGTCACAGCCCTCCAATGAGAAAAGCATCCTTCCATTGCTACTCTCTGCCTTCTATGGCCTAGCCAGTTCTGTATCCACCTTGCCAGCTCACCCCTGATCCCGTGTGACTTCACCTTTTGTACTAGTCTACCATGAGGGACCTTGTCAAAGGCCTTACTGAAGTCCATATAGACAACATCCACTGCCCTACCTGCATCAATCATCTTAGTGACCTCCTCGAAAAACTCTATCAAGTTAGTGAGACACGACCTCCCCTTCACAAAACTGTGCTGCCTCTCACTAATACGTCCATTTGCTTCCAAATGGGAGTAGATCCTGTCTCGAAGAATTCTCTCCAGTAATTTCCCTACCACTGAAGTAAGGCTCACCGGCCTGTAGTTCCCGGGATTATCCTTGCTACCCTTCTTAATTACAATTACATGCAAATGCATGAAACTTAGATTAATTAAAGCATAGAAACATAGAAAATAGGAGCAGGAGGAGGCCATTCGACCCTCTGAGCCTGCTCCACCATTCATTATGATCATGGCTGATCACCCAACACAATTGCCTTATCTCGCTTCGCCCCCATAACCTTTGATTCCCTTCGCACTAAGTGCTATCCCTAGCTGCTTCTTGAAAACGTACATGTTTTGGCCTCCACTACTTCCTGTGGTAATGAATTCCACAGGCTTACCACTCTCTGGGTGAAGAAATTTCTCCTCATCTCTGTCCTAAATGGTCGACCACGTATCCTCAGACTGTGACCCCTGGTTCTGGACACACCCACCATCGGGAACATCCTTCCTGCATCTACGCTGTCCAGTCCTGATAGAATTTTATAGGTTTTACAAGATCCCCCCTCATTTTTCTGACCTCCAGCAAATACAATCCTAACTGACTCAATCTCTCCTCGAACGTCAGTCCCGCCATCCCAGGAATCAGTCTGGTAAACATTCTAGAGCAAGAATATCCTTCCTCTAAGGCGACCCAAACTGCAGACAATATTCCAGGTGTGGCCACACCAAGTATAATTGCAGCAAGACACCCCTGCTCCTGTACTCGCATTCTCTCGCAATGAAGGCCAGCATACCATTTACCTTCTTTACCGCCTGCTGCACCTGCACACTTACCTTCAGTGACTGGTGTACGAGGACACCGAGGTCTCGTTGCACATTCCCCTCTCCTAAATTCTGGCCATTCCATTTATAATCTGCCTTCTAGTTTTTGCTACCAAAATGGATAACCTCACATTTCTCCAAATTATACTTCTGCCATTCATTTGCCACTCAACTCGTCCACATCACAGTGGAGGATCTCTGCACCCTCCCCACAGCTGACCCTCCCATCCAACTTGGTGTCACCTGCAAGTTTGGTGATATTACATTTTGTTCCCTTAACTAAATCATGAATATATATTGTGAATTGCTGGGGTCCGAGCACGTATCCCTGCAGTACCCCACTGGTCACTGCCTGCCAATTTGAAATAGACCCGTTAATTTCTACTCTTTGTTTCTTGTCTGCCAACCAGTTTTCTATCCATCTCAATTCACTGCCCCTAATCCCATGCGTTTTAATTTGACGGACCCAGCGAGGGCGCGATCCGGTTGAATCTTGCGAAACGTCTCCAGTGCCGCGAATCTCGCAAGAGGCCTTTCGCGAGATTTAACGGCCTCGCCGCGATACTCAAGTCGGGGCAATGAGGCCGTTAAATCGCGCCCTATATTTATTCACTACACAAAGATGGATCGCAGGCCTGCAATGTTTTCAAGGCCTCATTTCAGGAGAAGCAAATGTGACAGAGAATTTTTAAAACTTTTAAGACCTAAATGAATTCTCCCTCTTTTTATTGTCATTATCTTTTCTTTTCTGCATATGTGCCTATGTGAGTGTGGGAAAGGGCGCGGTTGCGAATATATGTTATGTGTTGAGCAAACATTTATCCTTCTTAAAACTTATCAGAAAAACTGTCATTTTTCTTGTTTTGACAGCTGGTACTCAGGGGTTAAAACATGATTCTTTTAAAAACATCTGTCTCAGTCAGTTGAGAGGTGGAAGAGGGGAAACCATCCCATAATCTCTCCACTGTTTGTAACAATATGGATTCAGTAACTGTCCATTTGCTTCCTAGGCCTGAAAGAAGTTACCAGTACTATGACCATTTGCATGCATTTTTGTGTCTGCACATCCATACAAAATTATCTAATCACTGCTGATTTCCTCATTTACTTTACCCATTTTAACCTTGCTGATATTCTGCAACGTGGCTTATTACATCAGTTTCTTCATTAAAATGTACATGTTTGTATATGAGATATGAAGTATAACAGATGCCTAAGAGTTGTGAATTGCTTTAAAACTTCAAAGGTTTCAGAGAGCACCATAAACTCAGGCTTAAGCTCAAATGGCCTTGAAAGCTCGATACAGATTGCTGCAAATTTTATATCCGCCAAGAAAGTTATCATGGCTTCTCCCGATTGACTGGAAGATTGTTGAAAACCCGTTTCCATGTCTATCTGGTTTTTGATCTTCCAAAGTTACAGAGGATGAATAGGAACGCGCCCCCCCCCCCCCCCACCCCCACCCCGCAGGAAATTCCTGGTGAGAGCATCTGCAGTACTTTCAATACTGTGTCCTAACATTTTGAGGAGATGGTACAGATAAACCACTCTGAAGAATTTATTAATGAGTTGGAACTGACAGAGTAAATGAAGCTTCACAGCAACCTGGAAAAGACTGTCACTCAGCTGTGACATCTTTACTAGAATAATGTAACGTTTCTGATTCAGACTTGGCATTACACACTACTGCTTTAATATGATTAGTTTGTGTATAATTATTCATACAAGGTATTTGATGTGTTTTTTATCCCCTTTCTTCAGAATGCAGACTTATGCTCGGGTACAATTACATGAACAGCTGCAACTTTCTTGTATATCATACAAGTAGCTTTAAGGTAGGTTTTTCAAGAACAAATGAATTATGAGTAGGGGCGCCACTCGGCCCCTCGAACATGCTCCACCATTCAATAAGACCATGGGTGATCGGTTTGTAACTTCAACACCATGGCCAGGATTCTCCGAGCCTCCGTGCCTAAATGGCGCTTGGCAGGGGGCGGCGGAGAATGGGGCCTCAGACCTGCGATCAGGTCCGACGGCGGGACGCGATACTCCGGCGACCGGAGAATCGGCGGCAGTCGCGCGCGGTCGATGCGGCGCCGGTCGAGGGTCGTTGAAAGAGGTCCCCGCGGCGATTCTCTGCGGTCAACATCCGAGTTCCCGCCGGCGTGGTTCACGTATGGTTCCACCCGGCGGGAGCTTGGCGGGAGCTTGGCGTCGTGACTGCAGTGGCCGTCCTGGTGGGGGAGGGGGGGGGGGGGGTTCAGTCTCCTGGGGGGGGGCCTCCACAATGGCCAGGCCCGCGAACGGGGGCCACAGATTGGTGGACGAGCACGACCTGGGGGCCCTACCTTCTTCCGCGCCGACCCACTGTGTGGCTCTGCCATGTTGCGCGGCGGCCGCACGGAAACGGCGGCCGCGCGCATGCGCGGACCCGTGGCCGACAGTGCAGGGCCGCATAAGGCAGCTGGAGCAGCGCAGAGCACTCCGGTGCCTTGCTGGCCCCCTGTGGGCTACAGAATCGCTGGGCCAAGAGGCCCGCTGACGCCAGCGTGAAACACTCAGCTGTTTATGCCGGCGCCAACACTTAGCCGCGTTTATAGAGAATCCCGGCCCATGTTCCTGCCTTCCCCAATAACCTTTCACCCCTTTGTTAGGCTGTTTAATATTGGAGAATCAGAACCAACACTAATGCTTTCTTCAACTAATAGCCATAATTGCGTTCACTTGACTGTGAACCCCAACAGGAGCTGTGGTTACTTCCCTTCCTTTCAACCAGGGGTGTTGAGGGCTGCTACAGCATGCTTACAGCTGCTCAGCTAACATTAGCAGACTGGGAATCAAACTGGGACCATCGGCTTTGTATGACCCAGTTATCTTTAACAATTGAGACACCCGGGGACTTTCCCTTCAGTGTACTCAGAATATTAATGCTTCATGAACAAGAAGTTACACTGCAATGTCAGACAGTTCTTCTGTCAGGCGCAATTAAAAGAGGAACTCAGGTTTGCACTGATTGGGAGTGAACAGTATTCTACAGTGGTAACACATAAAACTCATAATCCACTTGATTAAATTAACATTAATGAGTTAAGAGTTATTGGTCTTCCTCAACATGTAGAGTCAGTTCTGTGTTTTACATTCCCCCTTACTAGCCTTGGTCTCTCTCCGGAGATGACAAATTTCAGCTAGATTATTCATTCGACTGCGTACTTCATAAGCTTCTGAATGCTGGTGTATCTTGGATGATTCCTTCCATCGCAAGCAAAATCTCTGGGCCACGAATGGATTGGATGTTGCCTCAGAAAACCCAGAGCTGTAGCGGCCAAAGATTACAAACCAGTCTGCACTCAAAGTATGGAACTTCCCAATTTACAATTGTCGGTATGTAAACATGTTGGAATGTTAAGGAACATTTAATGCTCATTCACAGTGAATGGGCAGAATCTAGTCCATTTTTCATCTCTTTGTCACATCAGGTGTTAAAAACCCTCCAAGTCCATGCCTGAATTATTGCGCGTAACTTAGCAACGAAGAAAGCCCTGCTTATGAAATCAACTCACTAACTATGGAGCCGGCCTCAATTCAGAAGTCTGATACATTTCCGCTCATCAACTTACAGCCCACCTATGGATTAACTAAAACAGCAGACACTCACCAGACATCCCTGTAGCTCTCAGTGACTACAGCATGTTGCTGTACATAGATAAACACAGGCATTAAATTGAATGTCTACATTAAGCAGATCCCCAAGGACCTGATAACTGATTTGAAGCCCATAACAAAATTTGTGTCATCCCTTTATTTCAGAATTTTAAAGAAAACTTATCATTTAACAACAATCATATCAACAGTGTGCACTCAGTGAGGACTTTTACTTGAACACCACCACTACCTCAGCCCCCATCATCTTTTCTAACCCTAAATGTTGTCATCATCCAAAATTCTGTGTATTTATCACCGTAAGTACAACATCACTGGTACAGGGATGACATTTCGCAATTCAGATCAAAGCCTTTCCATCAATCACACTTTTACACTCACATTTTTTCAATTGTATGACCTCGCAATAAGCATTGTTAGCAGAAACATATCTGACTGTTATTTTTAAGTTCATAAAATTAGCACTCACGGTTCGGCAAAACAAACATTTCTAAACATCATCTTACTTCCCAAATTTATTTGTGAAGAAAAAAGGCTGTAATTTTCTAGCCTCCCCGCTATATGGCACAATCCACTGTGGGGTGGCGGCTGGACAACCAACCATCAGCGATGCCGGAAGATCCCAATGGCCAGCGGGTCCAGAAAAACCCCGGCCAGGTTCACTAAGTCCATGAACGTACAACCCAAAGTGTTAAATGTTAAAACTATCCCAAACTATCCAATACAATCTTAAAATGGAATTGCATTGATCATCACTCTTACTTACTTCCATTCTGCTGCATCCAAATTGTTGTGACTTACCCGGATCCTATTGGCTGGGGACAATTGGTTACCCTATGTTTTATTTTAGGGCCCAATCAACTAAATAGAAGAAAAGAAATTAACTGAGGGATAAATTAAAAGGGGCCGCTCCCAGAAACAAATGGAGCACAGCCCAAAAGGAACAAAGAGGAATGGAAACTTAAAACCATCAAATCAACATGTGAAAACTGGGGTCGATGAAACAGTCCAACCCCTGGGATGCCCACCGAGCATGGAAAGCCTCAAGTTTGCCCGTGACACCGCATGCTCCCTCTCCAGGGACATCCGGCCGCGAATGAACCCGGGGAAGAGGGGCAGACAGTCCGGCCGTATGACCACCTCGGTCGCCCGCTGGCTGGACCTGTTTATGGCAAGCTTCACCAGGCCCAGGAGCAGGTTCACGAGGAAGTCCTCCGTCTTGCCCGCCCCATTCCACACCGGATGCCCATAGATCAGGAGCATGGGGCTGAAATGCAAACAGAACTTTAACAACAATATTGTTAAGAAACTGAAAAGAGAGTGCAGCCGAGGATATTCAACATATACGTGGCTCACGGTCTCCACAAGACCGCACAAAAGTCCTTGTCCATCAACCGGAGCAAACGGTGGTTGCACAATACTGCCACCTGCATCACCCTCCATCCCAGGTCCCCAAGTTTTAGAGGGAGGACACCTCCGTAGAGGGACCTCCGTAGAGGGACCTCCAGCAGGGCCCTCCTTCCAATCACAGTTTTTTGCCGGTTTAGCTCAGTTGGCTGGACAGCTGGTTTGTGATGTAGAACAAGGCCAGCAGCACTGGTTCAATTCCCGTACAGGCCGAGGTTATTCATGAAGGTCCCGCCTTCTCAGCCTTGCCCCTCGCCTGAGGTGTAGTGACCCTCAGGTGAAATCACCACCAGTCAGCTCTCCCCCTTAAGGAGAAAAGCAGCCTATGGTCATCTGGGACTATGGTGACTTTACCTTCCCTGCTTTTCTCCCACATTTGCTGCTGACGGGCTCACTCTTAGGCAAAAATGGCAGAGGAAGGGCTTGTAATTGGAAGAGTAGTTTCAGAATCTTCCAGCATTTTGAAAATTGCCTCCAGGGGCTACATCCTGCCTGTGTACCAGAATTGCCTCCAGGGGCATTGCAGGCCACATCCTGCCTGCGTACCAGGCGTTGGACAAGCCAGCTCTAACAACTTTTTAGCCATTACTCTAATTATCAGTAATACTAATATTTGCTCACTTAACTTGCCCAGGGTGGGGACCAGCAGCTTAAACGTTACGATCTTTGGTGAAGAGAGTGCAATTCTCTATTTTTTAAATACTCTTCTCCAGACAAATGCAATCTGCTGGATGTGAGGTGTCTACTTGAGTGGAAAAGAACAAAGAGCCCAAAGGGCACTCAAGCAATGTGTGTACTTAACTGGTGTGAAGTGGGACTTCACCGTTTTTTTATTCCCAAATTCTCCTCAGATATAAAGCGATGGATTATGTTACACCATTGAAATCTCAGCATTGTTCAGCAACCAGTGGCAAGAGTACGTAATATTCAGTGTGGAGTAATCCAACTGTATCTGAATATGTAATCAGGCTCTTTGCAGTCACGCTGTCCTATATGCACACCTCGTTGCCAGCACTTCTGATGCCATTAACAATTCAGTGACTTATTGGTGATGCACCGAGTTAGAAGGAAGAGGGGAGAAAATCGCTCTTCCATCCTTGCACGCATCAAAATAGTGCAACCTCATTAATTTGTGAACAAAACTCACGCGTGATGGCAATGTTGTATTCTTATGCTGCCGTTGTGTTGCTCGGAACTTGTGCAATGAAAATTCTCTGACAACATTTCCACTGGGATCTGAATACTTCTTAAAAATGTATTATTTCTTGAAAATGAAAGGGACGACCCTATCTCTAAATTGATGATAAAACCTTGCTTTGTGAAGTGAACACACAGGATTTGTGCTGGGAGAAATCTACCTACCACTTTCGAATCCTTCCCCACACCCACCAAACATAATAATGACGACTTGGGGGCTCTGAGATCAGGCCACTTGTGGCATGCAGTTTATACCACAAAGGCTTTGCATACGTTCTTCAGAGATCCGATTATAGCCTCTTATGCTATGTATGCTCCTGTCTTTTTATTAATGTATCAATCTTCGCCGCGTTTGCTCAAATTTGATACGGTGGCGCAAACCTGATTTCTTTCCTCCAGAAACCCCTGGATGTAGATATTTTGTCAAAAATTAAAAGGGAAAATCCAGATGGTTCAGTGTTATGCCAAAGGGTTCACCCGAAGACCTAATTCCTTTGTCAAAATAATTTCCACTTTTCCTTCTGCCAGTATTTTTATTCCCTGACGCTTAACTGCCCAGAGGCAATTTTATTCAAAGGAAATTACCCTTTAATGTGAAACAATTGCCCCAGTCAAGCTGAAACACAACAGATTAAACATAATTAGCTAAAAAAATGAAATCACAATACAGCATCAGTAAGAAAAATAATAAAGCAGGAGAGGGAATGATATTTTATGCATGATATCCAGATATGGATTTACATTTTGGCAGTGAACTGATGTTGTAATTCACTGAGGGAACCACTCGCCACCCCACCTCACTACTCTTTCCGAAAGTAGTACATACCAGTGAGTTTAATCATCCCCAAAACATTAATCAACTTGTTTAATATCTGCTACAAAATAATATTGGTCAAAGTATTTTTGAACAGTTAAAATGTTGCTCCACATCAGAAAATACTGATAAATTATACAGCATATTTTGCAGGTTATACTGTATTTTGAATTCTAATTGCAGATTTTTTTCAATAGATGTTTGCTTAGCTATGGGCGCGATTCTCTGGACTCGTTATGATCTGGTTCAAGCGAAACAAGGCCGGTGAATAGCGGGAGAAGCCAAAAACGGGATTCGCGCCAGGCGGCAAACAGTTTGTGATTCAACCGGCCCACTCCGGAAGGCGAAATCGGGATCTCGCCATAGCGAGAAGAGAAACCAATTATCACCACTCAAGTCCAATTTCCATACAATTAATGGGAGCCACCCTATATCCAACGGTCTCCCGTCATTCACCGGCCTCCCCAGCAAGTGGTCACGCTGGCGCCAATTAGAACTCCTTTTGAAAAACGGGAACCTGGTGGAAGGGCTTCTGTGGGGTGCCGAGAAGGTGAGTAGCCATCTTTGCTCACAGGCAAAGAGCCCGGGGGCGCTAGTACTGCCACCACAGTGCCCGGCTTTGGTGGGGGACCCTTGGCTGGGGGTGGGGGACCCTCCGCAGTTATGGGCCATCATAAGAGGGTGTGGGGGGCACGGGGGGGGGGGGGGGGGGCAATTGGCATTCAACCGTTCGCAGCAGCACCATGCCAACGCCTTGTCCTTGTCCCTCTGCCCCACCGACCACCCTTAACCCCAACTGACTGCCGAGGCCTCTGGTCGTGCAGCTGAAGGTTATGCTGATGGGGAATTGGCAATCGTGGTTAAGTGAGTGCTTCACACATCCCAAGTGGATTCCCAACGGTGGACAGGCCATGTAGCATGTGGGAGTCATTGCTTAGCACCCCAATCACACCTTGTTGCCTGGACAGTGGGCTGAACACTGCGGGAGGCAACACCACACACGCAGTAGCCAACATCCGAACACCCAGGAGATGGGACATATCTCCACGGCCAGAGGGTTTTGTGAATGCCATATGGAGGGGGAAGATGCTTGGAGAGATGGGCAAAAGGGTCTGAGGGTTAGCCCGCATTGCAGAAGAAAGTGATAGAGGCATCATAATGGTTGTGCAAAAAGATGTTAAATATGCTTTACAATTCCCTACTGTCCTGATGGTGCTGCCCGCCCCTAAACCTCCAAACCTCCCACCCCTTACCTACCCCCCCCCAACCCCTCCCATTTTTCCCGGTGCCCTCAGTGATCCTCAACATGCTTGGCCCTCCTAGCTTTACCACTACATCTTGGTGTTTCCCCAGGATGCATATTTGAGGTGGAGGCAGCCAGCTGTTTACCTCGTCTAGTAGCATTCGCTGTCTCTGGCGGGCCCCTCTGGGGTTTCTGAGGCCGCAGAGCCGTTGCTCACTTGTTGATGCACATGCACTGCATGTAGGTCGTTGACCTTCTTGCGCCATTGGAGACCAGACATCCTTGTCACTCTCCCTGAGCTGACAGCTGCCGCCACCTCATGCCAGGCAGCACTAGCTGCCCTATGGCTCAACCTCCTTGATCCTCGGGAACCAGACATCCTTCCTGGCCTCCACGGCATCTCGCAGCCTCCCCAGGTCAGCATCCCCTAATCTTGGGGCCGATTCTCCTCAGCGCCATTGTTGTGAGCTGTCTGGGGTTGGCTGAGTAAGTGCAACTTAAGTGCAGCTCGACCGTGCTAGTGGGGGCCAGCGAGCACGGTGCCTGCAAATCAGTTGGAGAGCATTAATTTGCGGCGTGAAGCCCATGAGGCTTCGTTAAGCGGACCAATTGAATAGTGTTGCCAGCCTCACTGGGCCAAGTGCCGGGAAACACAGCAACTCCCGCTCGCTACCACACTGAGAACGTTTCCAGAGAATTGCGTCCTTAATCTCTGTAGATAGGCAAATGAAAACTGAACACAGTCAAGTATCATTTATTACCTTTAAATCATACCTTTGAAAACTATAATGTGGGGCGGCAAGGTGGCGCAGTGGTTAGCACTGCTGCCTCACGGCGCCGAGGACTCGGGTTCGATCCCGGCCCTGTCCATGTGGAGTTTGCACATTCTCCCCGTGTCTGCGCGGGTCTCACCCCCACAATCCAAAGATGTGCAGGCTAGGTGGATTGGCCACGCTAAATTGCCCCTTAATTGTAAAAAAATTTAAAAATCATAATGTGATGTAGAAATACAGTATGTTGAATTTACATAAGTTATAAATAAAACACAATCTATTTTGATAGGATTGGTAGTGTTGGAAGATGGGATATGGTCCAGCAGGAGCACATGGCAAAAATGGGTTTATCTGCAGTAAGTATCCTGGCAGAATGCTGTAAAGTCCTATTGCATCTCAATTCTACATATTCTTAGGGCACAATTCTCTGCCACACGCCAGCAGTGGCGGAGTTCCCGGTGAGAATCCCAGGGTAGTGAAAAAAATTAGATTGATGCTGGATGCCGAACCGTTTCCGATGCCCCAGTCTCCTGCTGGTGGTGGGATTGATGTTCGTACTCCACGCCAGCGGGAGGATGCAAATGGGTCATTAAGAACCAGTTGCATCAACTTAATGGGCTGGGCACTATATTCTCCAGGCCTGCGCGATTCTCGTCCTTTGGGCGAGAATCCTATTGCTAATGACAAGCGTGGCCCTGACGTGGTGGACCTTGCGGGTCAAAGTGGGTAACTCTTTCAGGGAGTTGCCCCCAAAGTACATTGAGGGTCTCTCTCCTTCCCACCACAATACAAGACTTACCCACCCCACCCCCACCTGACCCCCCACTGCCACTCCCCACACAGAGACCCACTAATTAAAGAGACCCTCCAAAAGTGCCGTACATAAAGGGACCCTCCCAGAGATTCCTTAAATAAAGGTACCCCCCCAGAACACCATGTGTCAATTTCAGGAAAGAGACAAATAGTCAGCTGTGGTTAAATCTCCTCAGGTCTTTGGCCTTCCTGGTTCTGGACCACTTCAAACAGAGTTAAGTGCTGTCAATTTCCAGCGCACCACTTCAAAATCACTCAAGCATGAAGGGTGGTGATTGGAAAGCACTTAATTCTGTTTAAAGTGGTCCAAAATGTGTCAATCAAAGCTTGATGTAGAACACTTTAGAGTTACTCAACCGTGAAAGAAGATGAATTGAGCAATGCTGACAGCTGTGTGTGTATGGAAGCTGTCAATCACAGCCGAGTAAAATCAATACCAAAAAGAAATGAATGAATTGCTTGTAGCCCAAAGTTGCATAGATTGGCATGGCAAAGGATTAGGAATCACTTCTTCATTTGAGCACCCAATGGGAGCACAAGTCTGGTGTAATTCAGCTGCTGTTGGTCTCCCAAATGGAAAATTCCACCCTTAATCTTGGATCTCCAAAGTAAAGGCTGTCAATCTCCATGCTATAACTCATAAGGAAGTTGTCTTTCATGAAGATGAATTTATTTACATATTTACCAAAGTATTCTTAATGCATAATCTCACTCCCAGCTGGGAGGACTTGTTCTGTCAGGCCCTGAGTTGGGCCAGCTTTTATATTCTGCTCCTAACGAGCCCCAGGTGGTTGGCCTCCGCCCCCTAAGGATCGCAGTTTCTATGAGTCTCTATGGAGAGTTTCCCCATGGTCCTCATGGGTGTTATAACACCACTCCCCCCCAGAATCTGAAAGTCCCCCCATCAGCTATCACTGGCGGATGCCTCCTGCGCTGCTTATCCGACGGCTGAGCTTCCACTTGTGGTGGTTCTGGGTGAGGTGGGTGTAATGGGTCGCTGAACGCATTATACCCACCTCATGGCAGACCACCGAAGGGGAACCGTAGGGACCTCGGTGCCGGACACACTGGCGTCTGCCGGCATGTAAACCTCCACATCCATATTGGAACCTGAGCCATAGCACTCTAGCTGGGCTGAATGTGACAACCCGGATGGCTGGGCCCTCAACCCAGGGGGAGGTTCATGCTGCAGCGACAACGGTACTACTGCTGGTGGAACATTCCTATAGGCAACCACATGCCTGTTCAAATGGTCCAAATGCTCCTTAAGGCTCTTTCCCCGGACAATGACCCTATACGGGACTGGCCCAATCTGGTCCAGTACCACTCCCAGGAGCCACAATGTGCCATCGCTAAGATTCTGTGCGTAAATGATGTCCCCAGCGCAGAACCTTCGCTCTGGCGTCCCTGAACCAAGGCGACTGTTCTGCCAAGCCTGATGCCGCTCGACCTTGGCCCCAAAGTTCAGAAGAGTAGGAGTCAAACGCGTTCGGAGTCGTCGTCTGCTGGAGCAATCCCAGTGGTCACATGCGGTGTCCTACGGTAATTGAATAAGAAGTGCGCCAACCGTATGTCTATAGACCCAGTCGATTGCTTTTTCAATCCCCGTTTAAACCTTTGGACCACCAGTGCATTAGATGAAGGATGATATGGCACGGTGTGGATGTACTGACTGCCATTACATCGCTTAAAAAAAGCAAACTCCTCGCTGAGTGCCATTGTCCATCACCAGCACTTCCGGATGTCCTTGGGTGCAAAAAGGATTCCCGGAGTTTCTCGACTGTGGCCCTGGACATTGTGGAAGACATTCTGTAAACCTCCAGCCACTTGCAGTGGGCGTCCACAATTATTAGGAACATGGAGCTCATGAATAAGCCAACAATAGGTGGGATGCTCCTGTCCTCCCGGAATGGGGCGAGCAACAGCTTATGGTCTGTCATGATAACAAAACGCCATCCATACATATATTGATGGAACTTTTAAATTTCAAAGATGACAGCCAGACCGTCCTTCTCAATTTGCACGAATCGGCGCTTGGCATCCGCCAAGATCCCCAAGGCAAATGCAATGGGGCGTTCCATGTCGCCATCCCACACATGGGCCAGCACCGCCCCGATGCCATTAGGAGAAACATCTCACATTAAAATCAGGGGCCTAGTTGTGTTGTAGTGTGTCAGGAGTTGTTTTGAAGATAGGGCCCTCTTTACGAATGCCTCATCCTGCGGTGCGCCCCAGCACCATTTCATGGTCTTTCCACCACAACATAAGCAACGGCGCCAACAGGGAGGCCAGGTTTGTAATAAATTTGCCATTATAACTAACAAGGCCAAAAAGGACTGGAGTTCAGTGCCATTCCGTGGGTTGAGGGCCGCCTTGACAGCCCGGACTTTAGCCCTCGACTAGGTGTAGCTCATCACTGTCCACGCGGTACCCGAGATAGGTCACTACCTTGGCATGGAAAATACATTTACTTTGTTTCAGTTGGGTGCCCACATGGGCAAAACGCTGGAGCACCTCCTGCAAATTCTTTATGTCCTTCTGCTCCATGGAACATCATCTAAGTAGACGTCACTTTTGGCAAGCCCTGTAAGATGTTTTCCATCACTCTCTGAAATATCACGGGGGCCGCCGAAACCCCAAATAGAAGGTGGGTGTATTCAAACGATCCCTGATGTATATTTATCATGGTAAACCTTCAAGACTCCGGGTTGAACTCCACTGTATGTAAGCGTGGCTCATGTCTAACTTGGTTAACCGAGCAGATAGATCCTCAACCCAGGGCATCAGGTAGTGGTGCAATCGCGAATCCCTGTTCCTGGTAAGTTTAAAGTCCCCACACAGCCGGATGGTTTTATCAGGTTTCATCACTGACCCCACAAACGCAACCCATTTCGCAAACTGCACGGGTTGAATGACACGTTCTTATAAACGTTGCAGTTCTGTGGCCCGCTTTGTAGGTAGCACATAGGGAACCGGCCTCGCATGGATGTACCTGGGCTGAACAACAGGATCGACATAGATGTCAACTCTGGCACCCATATCCTGCCCAGACATCCCTGGAAAACCTCGGGATATTTATTCAACACATTGTAAAGATTGATGGAGCTCATTTGGAAGATTTGTTGCCATTCGAGGGAGTCTCAACCAGTCTCTTCATCGTAAATTTGGACCGCGATCAAGTACAACCATCAGGGGCGGGCGGACCACCTGCTGTCTAAAAGTCACGTGTGCCATGGTGGTCCCCACAATTTTCAATGTTTCCCCCGTGTAGCCAATCGAGCCTTGGTATGCTGCAAGGTCAACACCATGGTTCCCGTCCGCAGTTGCCAAAATGTGCGGAGGTCTACAATGGAGACAGCAGCCTCCATCCATTAATGGGCGTCCATTAGCCATGCAAAGTAATATGAATTGGCTCGATCCTTGGAGTCGAAACACAGTTCAACCTCATCAAGCAGTCATCGTCGTCCTCCTGGGCATCCACGTGCAAAGCTGGGATGACCTCGGCTGCTGTCGTGGGTGTGTGCGTACGCTGCGCTGTGCACCAGGCAGCCCTGACCCTTATGAGGCCCCCGATCAAAATGGTGACATGGTGGCTAGCCTTCACTGCCATCCTCAGGCAAAATATCCCACCGGGCCGTGGCAGCACCCAAAAACTGAACTCTGCCACAAACTTGCCTTGGAGCTGCACAGTCAGAGGAATTATGACTGGGCCCGCACCGGCCCATAACCTATATGGCATCCGAACGGAAGGGCTCAAGCTATTCCTGTTGCAGTTCATGTACATCCTCCACGTATTCACAAGAGAGGGAAGGTTCAATGGCTCGCTTTAAATCCAGCATAGTTTCCGCAAACAGCTTCCGTCGAGTGGCTGAATTATTGACACCACACATAAGTCTGTCCCTTAACATTTCAGAGAGCGGTAGCCCAAACTCACAGTGCTCAGCCAAGCACCGCAAACGGGTTAAAAATTCCGTAACTGAGTCATCAACAGAGCGTATCTCCGTGTTAAATGGGTACCTTTGCATAATTACCGACGGCTTGGGACCGTAGTGGTCCGAAACCATCGCCACAAGTTCATCGAATGACCTGGAATCCAGTGCAGCTGGGTAGCCAACCTTTGATAATCCCAATGCCTGGATGCTGCTGGCGGACAGAAGGAGAAATTGTTGTCGGTCTTCCCCTAAGGGGCAGCACGGTCGCATTGTGGATAGCTCAATTGCTTCACAGCTCCAGGGTCCCAAGTTCGATTCCGGCTTGGGTCACTGTCTGTGCGGAGTCTGCACATCCTCCCCGTGTGTGCGTGGGTTTCCTCCGGGTGCTCCGGTTTCCTCCCACAGTCCAAAGATGTGCAGGTTAGGTGGATTGGCCATGATAAATTGCCCTTAGTGTCCAAAATTGTCCTTAGTGTTGGGTGGGGTTACTGGGTTATGGGGATCGGGTGGAGGTGTTGACCTTGGGTAGGGTGCTCTTTCCAAGAGCCGGTGCAGACTCGATGGGCCGAATGGCCTCCTTCTGCACTGTAAATTCTATGTTAATCTATGTAATATACCGTTCGCTTGGAAGAAGTATCGCATGCGCTCTGCGTACTGGTTCCAATCCTCCAGCCCTGCATCAAAGGCATCCAATTCACCGAACAACGGCATTTTAAATGATACAATGTATCATACTCATTACAAACGTCTAGCGGATTGGTGAATCGATGGGCGAGTTTGGGGTTTCTGTAAATCCTCGTCGCCAGTATAACTAATAAAGAAACTGTTGTTAACGAAGATGAATTTATTTACATATTTATGCAACTCTGCTTAATGCAGCATCTCACTCCCAGTGCAATCCCAGCTGGGAGAATTTATTCTGTCAGGCCCTGAGTTGGGCCAGCTTTTATATCTTGCTCCTCACGAGGCCCAGGTGGTTGACCTCCATCCCCTACCTAGGAGCACATCCTCCATGAGTCCCACAGGGAAATCAATAATTGTTTTCCCACAGTCCTCATGGGGGTTATAACACATGCTGTTGGCTCAAGTTAGTCATGCATGAGGCGATAGCTGGAAGACTACATTCAAAACACAACTGGTAATATTGACAGACACAATCTTCAGCTCGCCACACCAGATCCAGGTGACTGTAAGCGTAAAAAGCAAATGATGGAATAGTATCTCAACTGGGAACATCACTTGGTTACACTCGGGCAACCGTTTTGCATATCAACATTTTGACATGTTGCATTTCAGTTTCATGGAACACTACTTTATATGATGTCATTTGAGAGGAAGCATGTTGAGCACAAATGCTAAAATAGTTGCTGTAAAGGTACATCGCTTTGATTAGATTTCCCACAAACCTTTCAAAACTTTCTACAAGTAGCTATCAAGCTCCTCAGTCAAATTGCCCAGGGAGCTGAGTGTATATTCTTTCAGATGTCTAACAAGCATTGAACACGACTGAGGTTTATAGAGACACAGAAATCAATAGCATGGCTTCCACGAGGCATATAGAGAGATTAGACATCCCAGGAAAGCACAGGCAGATGGATAAGAAAGTCATGACTGAGAATACCCTAACAGGTTTGTAGGTCTGGCAGTGATCCAGCCCCGATAACCTCCACTTGCCCAGTGAACCAGATACTGTGGAAACATCAAATTTGTATTTTTATTCAGCTGTGCTCAGTGGCCTAAAGGGGATCAAATTTAGCTACATCTAAATCATTTGGGGCTTTTGTGTTACAGCAGCCGGATGACTAGAAGTGAAAAGGCTTTGGCAATGGTATGACATTTTAACCTGGAGACTATTAGATTTCCAAAGCATCCACCCTTAACCTGCTGCTGGGTCTCGGGCCACTTTTGTCTATGCTTTTAGACACCGTCTAAAATTAGCTACTAATTAGCTACCAATTTAATCCAGGCTCTCATCAATATGCTAATGATATTAAATTCTGTGAAACATATTATAACTTGCCAGCAAAACCGAGATATCATGCAAAAATCTATTAGCCTGCTATACAATACTGCAAACTGGGAACAAGTGGCTGAACTCTTGTAAACAGGGACATGTTTACAAAACATAGGTAGTACAATTGTACAAGGCACTGTTCTGCTCTGACCCCAGTGCTACATGAATTATCATAGGAAGCCTAAGAATGTAAAGTTTAGAGGTGACATGCACTCATGAAATGTTGAAAAGACAAAACTAAAACCAGTGTAGATTTAAATACCTCGGACAGGACATGCCTTCAGGAATGAAATCTTCAAAGCTTTACAGATATAATTGTATTCTTTAAGAAGTGATTTTTTGAATTTAAAAAAAAAATGGACAGCCATCTCTCACAGATTTTTCCTTTCCCAGTTTCCCTCCTCTCTCTCAGGACGTGCAGTATGTTCTGCTGCAAAGTCTTCCTAAATTGGCTATCACGTGCCTGCAAACATTTCTCCAGGAAAGGCTGCAGAAGCTGACGATCAAGGATCAGTGGAATGCTGCCTGCTCCTGGTGTGACTACAAAGTTCAAAGCCTGGTTGTATGTGCGACTGAAGGACATTTACTGGACTAAACTGCGTGACAGTCCTATGGTCAAGGAAGTAAATAACAATGCTTATGTATTGATGGCATGCCTTGAAGAAACTACAACTCAACACGACTTTGCCCTATTAGATGAAACATGCAAAATACTCACAGAGGCTTTGGAGGGTTTTGAGTTAATAAAAAGTATCAGTAAGCAGCCTGCCTCAATCTAAAGCCTTCATAAAAGTAATTACGGCTGCCAAACAATGTTTCAATTAGATTAACAGGGCCAATTTAGGTAATTTTCATTTTTCCTTGGAATAGTAAAAATCTAAGCACCCCTAATTTGGGAAGTTTAGCTGCAATTAAAACTGCTTTGCTTTGAAACTTAAAAGGGCACTGTCTTCATGAAAAACTACTGTGCAAAGTTTTCTTCTTTGTTTGCAACATGACACAAATCATGGCACCCCAATTTGAGTATTGCTGAAAAAAGAGACATGCCATCAAAGTTTTTCATCTTGCACACATCAGGACAGATGCACAGAGCAGGATCAGGGCAGATTCCAACGACTGGTGGATCATATCAAACACCGTGTCCTTTCAGCTGTTTGCAACAGACAATGTGCTGACTGTACCTAACCAGCCCTTGTTTGCAAAAAGTCAAAACACAGGGCATGATTTTCAGGCCCCGCAGTGGCATGTTTCCCGGTGGTGGAGGTGGCTTGCGAATGGCCGCTGGTGAAATCTTTCAGTCCAACCAATGTCTACAGTGGTTTACATGACTTGTTTGTCCCGCCTGCAGGGAAACTGCTGTGGAAGGTTGTTTACAGCAGAACCAGAAGATCCCGCCTGCAGGAAGGATCAGAAGATCCCACCCACAGTGTCCAGCAATAAATGTGATTACACAATTGGACAGAACTTGCATAACAATCCAGATTGTGCTAAGAATTACATTGACAACGAATTTAAGGTTTGCCGTCAGGCTCACAGTGCTAGAAGCCACATATATTCACACACAGGCCCTATCCTTTGAGCAGACGGAAGGAGCATGTCCACACATTGCCCCTTTTTCAGATAAACAAAAGCTTGGGGGAACAACCATTTCCTGATACATTCCCCTTGGCAATGCTTGACCAATCAGAGTCAGCCTGCCTGGTTGGGATTTAAACAAAATCTTGTCAGTTAGCTGTGCCCTGGTGCACTCTCCATGGCAACAGTTCTACCAATCAGAGTCAGCTTGCCAACCAATCAGCACTGTCTTCTCATGCAGTATAAATCGCTGTTCCCTTTACTTTTGGTATTCTTGTGCATCTGTCATGATGAGTGCAAGGTGAAAAGCTTCAGCAGCAGGTCTCTTTTTCCAGCGACACAGCAATATTCTTGTGTGCAATGTGACATTGATGAAAAGGATACACAATTCCACGGGCTCATCCCCAAGCTCTGTTTCCTGAGGAATGATCTTTTCAAAAAGACTTATGAGGAATGCTTTAAAATCATTCTGAAGTTTCCAAGCATACAAAGACCTCAGTTAAGAGTACCATGGGTGGATTTCACAGCACAAACTTTGCACTGTTTTATGTAATACTTGTTTGAACTAATTATGTAAATTGATGGAATTCACTAGATCCAATATTTGCAGTTCAGCCTTGTATTAATCTATGGAAGTTATAAAAAAAATATCTGTGCTACTGTTTCTAATAAATTTTTCAGCTTGCAGTATGAATTCAGAATGAAAATAACATACATTTGAAAACTTCATTAGGAGTTTCCCATAAGGTTGGTTCCGAACCTCAGCTGGGCTACTGGCAGACAGCAGATAATTCCCCACAGGAAGGAGGAAGAGATGATCTGCGGGTGGAGACTAAACTACCCCACAGTTGTGCACCTCCACACTGCTTAATTGAAAAGCAGCATTGATTGGAATAGCAGGCTGGCTGCTTGACAGCTCAATGGTGTGTGATGTAGAACAGCATAAAAGCAAAGGAAAAACCTTTTCCTCCACTAGTAACGGGTGCGTTGGTAAGTTGATAATGGTAAAATTGGAAGATTTATCACACGAGCAGGAATACATAATGCAAATTACTTCTTGAGCCATGGGGCGGGGGGAAAACGTTTACCTTCACCACGTGCTGGTGAACTGGTGGAATGAGTAGTTGGCCCATTAATCCGACCCGGTCTTCACTTCCATTCATTTTAATGCAGATTAAAATTGGCCAGGTATATAATGGGTGGGCAATCTCGACCACCAGTTTATTGCCCGAAAGATGACAGTGAACAATCATCCCCTAACAACGTATCAGCAAAAAAAAAAATACTTACAATTACATAATACCTTTCATCATGTTAGGAAAGGTACTGTATAAAGCACTTCGCAGGCAATGAAGTATTTCTGAAGTGCAATCCCTCTTGTAGCGTAAGAAATGCAACAGCAAATTTGCGCACAAAATATGGGAATGTCCAAATAATAACAATTTTACCATAATAAAACATCATAAGGTGCTTTGCAGGATTATTATAAAACAGTAAATAACATTGAATCACATAAGGAAATGCTCAAACTTGGTCAAGGAGGTAGATTTTAAGGATTGCTTTAAAGGAGAAAGGCAGGGTAGGGAGGTGGTGATGGGGTATTCCAGAGCTCAGGGCAACTGAAGTCATGGCCACCAATGGTGGAGCATTCAAAATCGGGGTTGCTCTTGAGGCTAGAATTAAAGGAGCACAGATGCCTCAGAGAGTTGAGGTGCTGAAGAGATCGGGGGTAGCAAGGTCACGGACAGATTTGAAAACAAGAATGAGAATTTTAAAATCGAGATATTGCTCAACTGGGAACCGATGTGGGTCAGTGAGCACAGGGATGATAGGGGATAAGACTTGCTGCGAGTTAAGACAGAGGCAGCAGAGTTCTGGATGACCTTACGTTTCCAGAGGGTAGTGGAGGGTAGACTGTAGGAGACCAGCCAGGGGTCTATTGGAATAGCCAAGACTAGAGGTGACAAAGGCCTGAACACAGGTATCAGCAGCAGATGAGCTGGCGAAGTCAGGCAATGTTACGCAGGTGGAAATAGGCGGTCTTCCCACTGATGTGAATATGAGATTGGAAGCTTATCTCAGTGTCAATCATGATGTGGAGATGCCGGCGTTGGACTGGGGTGAGCACAGTAAGAAGTCTTACAACACCAGGTTAAAGTCCAACAGGTTTGTTTCGATGTCACTAGCTTTCGGAGTGCTGCTCCTTCCTCAGGTGAATGAAGAGGTATGTTCCAGAAACATATATATAGACAGATTCAAAGATGCCAGACAATGCTTGGAATACGAGCATTAGCAGGTGATTAAATCTTTACAGATCCAGAGATGGGGTAACCCCAGGTTAAAGAGGTGTGAATTGTGTCAAGCCAGGACAGTTGGTAGGATTTCGCAGGCCAGATGGTGGGGGATGAATGTAATGCGACATGAATCCCAGGTCCCAGTCGAGGCCGCACTCATGTGTGCGGAACTTGGCTATAAGTTTCTGCTCGGCGATTGAGTGTCAATCATGACACTGCAGTTGTGAACAGACTAGCTTAATCATAGACTGTTTCCAGGGAGGAAGATTCAGTCGGTAACTAGACAACAAAATTTGGAGTGGGGGTCGAAAACAATGGCTTCAATATTCCCAATATGTAATGGAGAAATTTCTGCTTATCCAGCATTGGATGTTGGATAAGCAGTCTGATACTTTAGAAACAGTGGTGGAATGTGAGAGGTGGTGGAGCTGGGCATCATCAGCGTATATGTAAAACCTTCCGCTGTGTTTTCGGATGTTGCTGCCAAGGGGCAATATGTGGATGAGAAATAGGAGGATGCCAAGGATTGGTCCCTGAGGGGAGCAGAGGCAATGCCGCAGGCAAAGTAAGAGAAGTCTTTGCAATGATTAGATAGATAAGAATTGAATCAGATGACAGCAGTCCTGCCCAGCTGCTTGAGAATAGAAAGGTATTGGAGAAGGTTGGTGTGGTCAACCCTATCAAAGGGTACAGATAATTTGAGACGGTGAGGAGATAAAGATTAACTTTAATTTATTTCAATATAAATTGATTGAGGGCTAAATAATGGCCAGTATACCGAGGAAGCTGCTTTGCTCTTTTTCAAAATAGTTTCCTGGGACGTTCATTTGGAAGAGCGGACAGGGACTTGGTTTAACATCTCATCTGAAAGACATTCCTCCAACAGTGCAATAATCCCTCTGTACTGTACCGGCATGTTAACCTAGATTTTTGTGCTCAAGTCTCTGGAGTAGGACTTGTAACCACAATTCTTCAAGACAGAAGCAAGCGTGCTACCAATTGAACTATGGTACCACAGTGTAGATCCACTGCAATACTGCACACAAGGATAAGAAACCATTGTTTAATTATGCAAACCTTTTTCAAATGTATTTATTCACGAGATGTGGGCATTGCTGTGTCAGGGCCAATATTTATTGCTTATCCCAAATGCCCTCCAGGAGGCAGTAGGGACAGCAGAGTAGGGCAGTTGAAGGGCAGTTAAGAGTCAACCAATTGCTGTGGATCCGGAGTCATCTGTAGGCCAGACCAGATAAGGACAGCAAATTCTGATCCCTGAAGAATATTAGTGAGCAGCTTGGGTTTTTATAACAACCCAGTAGTTTCACAGTGCTGGTGCTATCTTGTTATCTCCAGATTTATTTGCTGAATTGAATATACATTTCCCACCTGTTTTGGTGGGATTTGAACTCATGGAGTGGATTTTACAGGGGTGATGGATTCGTCCCGCTACCCTCTCCCGCTGAACTAGTCAGTCAATACTTGACTGGTGTGAAATCTGGCTGGCCCCACAATAATAATATCCTGTGGGCAGCCTTAATAGGGTGAGATTGGGACTTTCACGCCTGAGGAACAGAGTCCCACCCAAGAGAGCTGAAACAACTTGATTGGCCAACAGTTCTGTATTCCCAGCAGCGTTGAAGTGAGTAGTGGCCACTGCTGGGACTATAAGCAGTTCCAAGGAAGAAGAGATGGTGGATGTTGGACTTTGAGTAAATCGGGGGATTTAGTGGGGGCACACCAAGAAGACCCCAGCGAATGAGGTGGGAGGTTGGGTTAGAGAAGTCAGGGCGGAAGGAAAAAGATGGCTGAGGTGGGACGGGGTTGTTGGGGGGGGGGGGGGGGGGAGAGAGGGGGGGGCAGTGGGGAGGGGGGGACGCCCTTGTTGGCACACAGGAGCCCCTCACACCCCATCCAAAGGAGGTAACCCCCTTCCTGTCTGCCAGCAGCCCCTGCAATGAAAGCTGCTGAACTGCTCGCCGTGTTCCCGCCTTCATCCACAGAGCAGAAAATTAGAGTGGCGGTGGAATGAGGTCCTTAACTGGCAGTTAATTCTTCACTTAAGGACCTCAGTAGGCCTAAGGGTGGGTGAGCTGCCTGATGCCTTGTCCGCCCCCTTGTAATATGGTGGAATGATTGGGGGATGGTCTTAAAATATGCCAGGGGGCAAAGGGGTGTGTAAAATGTGCCGCCTTGTCTCTGGATTATGAGCGCAGGCTCCTGGATTACAAGCATAACCACTCTGCTACTGTACCCATAACCGCAGATTGTATCAAGCTACTAATATATGCAAGCAAATTAAAATCTACAATATAAGCTCAGGATTTAGTGTCATTCGCACTGTTTAAGCTGCACTTTTGTAGTTTATAACATCATCCGAGTCCCTTGATTGCATTACAACCTCGTAACTCCTTCGCACATATTTATTATTCTACACTTAACAAACCTTAACTAGAATCTGTATTTACAGTATACAAATATTGACTGCATTTGAGGGCTATACCAATAAATTATTGACAGAAATGCCTGGGAGCACATTATAATGCTGAAGGCTGAGGGCATTATTGTGCACTAAACATCACTTCTGTAACCCGAGGGACAATGGTTTACTTTATAGCTCGAGCACTACAGGCAATATTTGATTTATTATACTCTTGGACTGAATTTATTTGTAAAAACAGGAAACCTTTGCACCCTCTTTGCACAGGCGTGCCCTTTGAGATGTCAGCTGGCAATAGTCTCTGTTCTATTGCTTGGCAGCATCCTTCTCTGAAGACTATTTCTTGCTGACATCAATTAGTAGGACATAGTTACGACTACACCCAGGCACATGATGGCAGTTCATGCAACGCGTGTTCGGCTGAAGACAGAATTAAAAATAATACATTTCAAGTTTTGCTCCGTGTGAAGCGTTCCAATGTAACAGGCCCCATATTGACTTCCAGGAGTATCTTAAAAGCAGCTCTTTGCAGAACCTTAATCCCACCACATTGCATAGTTAAGGCACTTCTATCATTTAAAAAGTGATTTCCCTTGATTTAAATTTTAAAAATGTCGCAAATTCAAAGGTCTACTATTGTATGGTAACGGACCATGACTAATCTTAAAATGGAAATCTTAATGACGGGGCCAAAATAATAATGATTTCCAGAAATGATGACTGCTCCTCTTCAAAGACAGCCACCACATCAGAACCTTTTGTTCGTCTCTAATCAACAATAATAGCACAAGCATCTATTTAACTCTGTCCAGTTAAAGCAGTTTTCAAACAGTGCCAATGGTTAGGAGCTGATTTTCAGCAAGGCAATGCTGAATGGCAACAGCTTCAGATTTCCTGAGTTGCTATACATAAGAAAAACTGCTCGCAGCGCACATTGGTAATAGAGGTACCTGTAACTTTGTTCATGTTATGATATCAATATCATCAGCAATTTCTAATGCAGAAAATTTAAAAATGTGACTGACCAGTGATGCATTAAACCCACTTTTTCAAATGATTATGAGGTGACCCATCACAAATAATCATTCATTGGGAAATTAATTACAAGAGATTGCCCTCCGAGCACATGGCCAAAAGGCAGGGGAGATGTTTAGCTGTGGAGATCCATGTCAGGGGGTCAGCACCAAGTACCCGGATGCAGTGTAGCAAGAAGTTCAAGCTCACATGGTTCATCAATACTAGTGAATGCAACTTCAAGTACTATGGCCCACCAACTGCCCCACTAACTTCAGCCACTGGTCAGACAGTGGGTGAATGCCAAGGAGAGAGCAATGCTGACGACACAGCACTGTCACTTCAGTTCACACTTGCAGCCACCAGCTCAAATTTTTACATTGCACATCTCTTAACGGATAGATTCGAGTTGTTGATCTGCACGTGGTGAGACACTGGGAAAGTGTCCATTGCAGGCAGACACAGGGCAAAGAAAACATAGGTGGTAGCTTACCAAAGGACTGAATTCTTGGTGCATTGGGATGATTGTCAGAGAGTCTTGTTAAATCGAAAGGGGCGCAGTGGAATCCAGCACCAGAACTTTGTACAGAGCTTGGAACCTATACTTTCTAGCATGGAAGTGATGGCCAGCTCTTCTCTCACACTTGTGCAGCCATCCCTGATGCAGGGCTGATTGACAAGGCTGCAGCTTCCATTGCAGTACAAGCAGCAGCAACCCTCTGAGTGCTGCGGGGGAGCATTAGGATGCTGTCCCGCATGTTCAGCTTGTCAGGCTCCTCCTATCATGGCTGGGCTAAAAGTGTTCAGAGCATCTTGCAGGGTGACAGAGAAGTCTTGCAATCTGCCCTCTGACAGGTCACTAGGATTGCTGAGGTACTCCCTTGGGGGAGTGACAGTCTCTCCATGGAGCAGAAGCCTGCTGTCCTCTCCCAGGATATTTGTCCTCCCACCGCTGCCTGCCTATTTTCAGCCAACCCAGATTTCTCCACCCATACTAAGTCCAGAGCTGTTTGAGGCCACCCTCCAAGTTCATCTGCAGTCTGCTCCACTGAAGGTTAATAGCCTTCCAACCGCCATGTGGCAATCACCTGGACAGTAGTTTGTTGAAATACTAGGCCAGGCACAGGCACATGACAGACAGGCACAATGGGAACATACAGGGGTGAATAGTTTACCTTTGTATGCAATATGGCATTCCTTCATTCCTCGGCTCCAGCCTGCTTGTGAATGGAATTTCCCATTAAAGGATCCAGATACAGCAAAGTTCATTGCTCAGGAAACCTTCACAGCCACTGACAATGCTGCACTTAGCTGCTCTGATGTTGCAGTTGTGGCTGCAGGACATGGCAGATTTCAGAGAGGACGGACATGTTGAAGCACATGCATTTCACACATTGTCTCTTGATGACGATCAGTTGGGAGAATGGCTCCCTTGACTCTTGCTGAAAGCCTTTCCCGCTTCCTGGCCCCTCTTCCAGAAGCTTGTCCTGCTCTTCTTGATCTCTCATCATTCGCCAAAACATGCCGTCTTTCGAGTGTTGTGCTTCCCACTGTACCCATGACTGGAAACATATGGACCGGAATTCTCTGGCTGTTGGGATTCTTTTTTTCCCTGCCGGCCGCATGCTCCCAGCTGCTGGTTTCCTGGAGGGACGGGGTAGCTTTAATGGGAAATCCCAGCAGCAGGAATCTCACCGCCAGTGAACGGCGCTTTACCGAGAAATAAGCGGCTGGAGGACCAGAGAATACCATTGATTTGAGCAGAAACCTTGAAGTAATGAGAAAGTCCTCGGGCCTCTGCTACAGCACTCCTTGCGGATTTTTGCAATTGGGAAGAACTGTGTAAGGCACCAAACTGTTGTACAATTATAGCAAAGCCAGGAGAAATCAACTGCCAATTAACCTCAAAATTTATTAATGGTCCTTTTCAATAACACAGGTGGGATGTCTGTGATGGTGTTGGTGGTCGGGGGGTGTCCTTCCTGTAGCTTAGTGCAAGTTTAGATGTGCAAAATTAAGAGAGGGTGTTGGCTGGAGTGTTGGTCTCCAAAATGGCACCACTAGTGTCAAATAAGCTCTGCTTGCTGATTGATGTCATGTTCTGCTTGCGTTGCATAATTTGGGCAGATGTTAGCTGGGCATGCAATGCGCCCTCACCAAGCTGGCATCCGGCACGATTCACAGCAGAATGGCGCCTGTAGCGGCCAAACAAATGCGTTATCGAGTCCAATTTTGTGCCTCCTCAGTTGCACACAGGGCTTGTACAATTACAATGCTGGAGGAATTATCTTCTCCCTATTTGTGATGGGAATATGCATCTCTTGAATGAGTGGAATACATGCAATATTCTATAAACATGGCACAGCCCTGTTATTATTGATATTTACTCTACAGATATATATTTGGCTAATTTTAAAATCAATAGGCATTAAATAATATTGACTGGAAACGCTTATTTAAAATGCAACCCCTTGCCCTGGCTTCACAGTGCAGTAATATGATATTGTCACTTTTCAGAGCAGCAGTATGATGTCAGCCCTTACTGTTTACCAGTAAAAGGCAATAATTTTCTAGCAAAAACAAAATTGGAACCAAGTAGGTACTACAGTTTCAAATATATTTGTTGCAGATAAAAAATCCCAGCAATTAAATGAGGCAAACCATAGATGAAATCACCATGAGAAGGTTTTATGAAATATTAGACTCCTCTTTATGTAATATGTGCTAACAAAGTACTTCCAGCACCTCCTTCTGTCAGAGATAATTTAATTCTTTGGTCAACTGCGAACATTAATTACTTGATATCCATTCAAGTAAGTCTTAAAATATTGACAACATGCTCTATATGGAACATTTTAGTCGTGTTGGTAGAATATGTCTGTTCCAAATGCGTCTTAACAGACTTCTATTTGTATCATTCCCAAGTAATAAGCAAGCAGCTCAGCATTTATTTCTGTGCAAATGGATGGCGGCCATAATAGACCAAACTGCAGGGGGAAAGAGCTAGAATAGAGGTTTTCCTCAGAGGAACTGTCTTCCTTTGCTTCCCTGCCTGACCTTCCTTCTGCCGGCAACATAAATCTGCTCCACCTGATAGGAGATGGGCTTTTTAGAAGCTTTGACTGTTCTTTAAGGGAACACTTCTATGAACTCTGGCACAATAAATAACACTACCTGTAATATGTCTTTGGAAGAGTGTCAAGTCTCGCTCTCCTGCCATGAATTTTTATTTTATCACTGAGGAGATGAATTCCAAGCACGTCACAGAGGCTGGATTTCTCTCAGATCGTGTAACATGAAAGACTGAAGGCAGAAACGTGGAAGCTGGGTCCAAATTTGAATCAGGTGGCTCTGATTGTGAGAGATATGATTGTGCCCCTAAAAATAGCACTCACAACACTGTAAATGATACCCTAACTTATTCAATAGTTTCCATATTATTGCCCATTATTAATACTTACAATGAATCATAAAGAATATTATACCAATGATTATTTTTTTAAAATTTACTTTGAAATACTTTGGTTCTAATGTGATATCTGTGCTGAGGTTAGATTTCTGTTATGTTCCATTTATTATCAGTTTGCATTAATTGTTTCATGACTAAATAACCATAAAAAAATATAATTTCTGGGGGTGTACTGACCATAAATAAATAAATATCAATCCACTTTTGTTTCTTACGATTAAATTATTTTGTATTCTCCATGCAGTTTAAGTCCCAGGCAGTCACGGGACGAACGACTGGGTGGAAATTCAGGAGGTTCTTGCATCCGATGAGAATGGAGTGGTGACCCCACCCACTCTATCACGTCTACTCAGTCTCCCCTGGTCCGGCTGATGACCCGATCACATAAAACAGGGGGAGTGGGATGAACTTTGAAACAACTCAGAGCATAACGCGCTGTATATAAAAGCTGGTGGAAGAAACCTACTGTCCTGTGTGCAGCTATGCACATAAGAGAGGGAGATGTGACAATATATACCAGCATTTAAAGCATGATTTTTGAAAATAAAATTGCAACAGAAGATATGAAGAAATTAGTAGGCCATCCCAGACTGCTGGACCTTGGGACAAATGTCCGAAACATTCTTCTGCAAAGCTGTAGCATGAAGTGCATATTGTTTGCGCCCAGTAACTCAATCATACCTACTGAACGCAGGGGCCCTGTATTTGTGTAGAACACCAGAGCTATCGGCATTTCTACGTGAAAGAGGAAGTTGCATGGGAAAAAATCCAAAGGTTCACCAGGCAGAGTAGTGTAGTCATTACAGTACTGGTCCAAAAGTTATTAAAATAAAAGCTATTATGATAAAATGGGATATGGAGAAAGGCCTATAGAAAAATTACAGTATGCTTTCCAACCTACTAAAAATGTCAAGAATCAGTTTAAATGTAATGATTGATTAACATGTACTATTACTTATTAAATAACCCACTTAGATAGAACATGAGGAAGAGTAATTAAAAGACTTCTCACATTCAAAATTACCTATTAGAATTACAGTTCTTTTTCCAATATAATAGTTTGAAATAGCAACATTTCATTAAAAAGGGATCTAATTTCTTCTCAATTCTTAACGTGGAAACAAAAGTTAAAGCTCCCTCTTATTTGTCATTTCTGTCTTCCATTCATTTGTCTTTCTTCCTCTCTTTTCATGATTCTTTTGTTATTCTCTGTCTTCCTATTTCTTCCTTATTTCTCTTTCACAGTCTCTCTCTTACAATTTTATACTGACCTTTCCCTTTTGTTTCTTTCATTTTGTGCATTTTAGGGCATCCCTTTTTCTCCAGCCTTTTGTTCCATTCTGATCTTTTGCTGCTTTGATTCTGTTAACTGCTCCTCTCTCGCTCTCTCCTATATTGCCAAATACAACAACCTTTAAATTTCACTCTTCATTCAAGCAAGTGGAACCTATGCATTGGTTTCTCGATTGTGGTGGCATTTTGGCAAGATTTTGGCATGATATTTTCGGTCTCTCCATGAAGCAGATACAATTAGTGTATGAGGCTGCTATGCTCAATTTTAATTGTTGCAGCATCTTTTGAATAATACGAAGCTGCTTAAATAAACTTGCTCTGCTAGGCTGTGATAGATTGTGGGAATAAGCCGTGGGAATAAGCCGAGACAATACAAAACATAAATTCCCAAATGTTGAGAACACCTCAGAACAGGGGAAGTGGAAGTCAAATAGTGCAAATCCATGGCGAAACAGGAAACCCCAATATCTTTATGGTGAAATATATTGATTTAAAAGGGCTCCTGTTGCTTTCTAAAAATATTTCTTGTTTTTGGTGAATCCTGATATGATTACATCAAGTCGCATTGCAAAAATGTAAGCGCATCGCTTGGGTGCGACCTCAATGTGGTGTGTGGCTCTTTGAAGTTTACATTTAATGTGGCCAGAATGGTGCCTGGTATTAGGGGGTCAGCACTTAGTCTACTACAGACCTGTATCAGAAGTACAAGTTCTGTCAATCTGTGTTGAAAATAAGCGATTACATTTTAAGCTGCAAAATTCATTTCGAGGAGCCATTTTAAAGAGAACAGATATCACAGGAAGCGTTGAACAAACTTGGTCCAAAAGCCAGGCTAAATTCACATTAACTAAGTGAAGGGAAAGCGCTCAAATTAAGACTGTCGCTACATTAAGTGGTAAGACTAGTGCCTGCTGATAAGAGTCACAGGTTTTTAGTTGCACAAACCGGTGGTCCAAAAAAACAATAGAAACCGATGATGCACTTACTGTGCCTTATAGATGCACAAGCCATTGTTGAGGCAGTTTGTTAGAAGAAAATGCCCCGCTGATAAGGCTGACTGCATATGGCAGCAGAATGTTATGAACCTGTCTTGTTTTTGGAACATGTTCATGAAGTCATTGGAGCAATCACACTCTCTCTGTTATTGGTCTCTTTCCAAATATCTGTTGGTCCCAGCCGAGTGGACCAAAGCTGATAGAGGATTTTTTAGTATTTTATGTATATACATAAGTTAAGATCAAATGTCGACATCCCCTAATAAAATAAATTTCCTTTTCAAATCATGTTTCCAGTGGAGCAAAATAAAGTATCTACTGCTCGAGATTGTCTGTTATGTAACTAAAAATGATAATCTTATGATGATAGCTGGTGACAAAAATGCAAAGGCTCGACTGGCTCAAATATCCTCGTCTTAAAGCTGGAGTATTGCTCCCCAGTGATCTGTTTGTCCATTTCATGAATTCAGAATCAACCAACCATTAATATATGCTGTGCTCATCTCCCGTCAAAGTACAATCCCCAGATAGTTTGGAAGAATAAAAGGAATGGTGAGGGCAGAAATGAGGGCGAAATTGCAGAAATCTCAAAAATGCTGGCAGAATAAAATTAACTGGAGAATAATGTTAACTACAGGCTCATATTAAGTATATTTCATTACAAATAAACTGGTGGCAAACTCGTGGAAATGAGGGGCTCGGCTGTGTACAAATTTTCAATTGGTATAAACTGCAGCTTGTGAAGGTCTTCCTGATTTTGTACTGGTTGCAAAATGAAGCACTCTATGCATTTCATTACAACTGTAGCAATTCTCTTTGGCAGCCTGCGTAGTCCAATTTTAAAAACATTAAAAAGTGTCATACAAAATCACCCATGAATAAATCACCATTTAACGCTTTAAGTACCAAGCTCCTCGGTAGGATTCGAAACACAGTAGTTTCCTCCCATCATGTTTAACAGGAGGAAAGATGAATAGTTGCAAAAGTCTTATGAATTAAACAGGCTCGTGGAGCCACAGATCATATCTTTGCTGACTGACGATAGATAATGCAGTGCCCTTTCATTTTTCATTTTGATGCATAAATGCCACCACTGGCAAAAAAGGGTTAAATGAAGCGAGCCATTTTGTTGACAATTTAAATTCTGCGGAGACAGCAGCATATGAAAATGCTGCAGTGTTTGCCCATTATCATCATCTTTTTCCCCCCACATAAGTGCTTCAATAAAAAGGTCTGTCTGGACCACAAAAGGAGCGACTCCTTTCCCTGGATCATAACTTTAGTGTACATGTGACATTGTGTTGCCAATATCACAACAAAAAGGATAGGCTTGTGTTTTATGTTATTCTCACACATTTTTTGCTGCATTATTTTTGTTCACAAGTACCTTCAAGGCAGCCACATAATACTTATTTGAGTCATTTGTGGCATGCGCCAGCTGTTTAGAAAGGATGATCTTTGTGGCAAATAAACAGGGAAAGAGCTGGAAGCGCATTAATAACATAGGAACATCACAAATCGTACATGCATGTTGTCAGCAATCATCTGCTCACTGACGCTCAATTTGGGTTCCGTCGGGGCCACTCAGCTCCTGACCGCATTACAGCCTTGGCCCAAACATGGGGAAAAACAGTTGAACTCAAACGGTGAGATGAGAGTGACTGCCCTTGACATCAAGGCAGCATTTGACCCAGTGTAGCATCAAGGAGCCCTAGCTAAACTGGAGTCAAGGGAATCAGAGGGAAAACACTCAACTGGTTGGAGTCATACCTCGCACAAGGAAAGATGGTTGTCTTTGTTGGAGGTCAATCATCTCAGTCCCAGGGTCTTCGCTGCAGGAGTTCCTCAGGATAGTGTCCCAGTCACAACCACCTTCAACTGTTTCATCAATGACCTTTCCTTAATTATAAAGTCAGAAGTGCAGATGTTCACTGATGATGGCACAATTTGCAACTCTTCAGATCCTGAAGCAGTCTGTGTCCATATGCAGCAAACCTGGGCAACATTAAGGCTTGGGATGATAGGTGGCAAGTAACATTTGCATTGCAAGAAAGTCAGGTAACGACCATCTCCAACAAGAGAAAATCTAAGCATCTCCCCTTGACATTCAATGGCATCACCATCACTGAATCCTCCTCTACCAGCATTCTGTGGGTTACTATGGATCAAAAACTGTGTGAAACCAACTATATAAATACAGTGGCTGTGTGATGAATGTCAAAATTGTTGTATATTATAATCTATATTCTGTTGCAGTAATGTTGTTAAAAATCCTGATTTAAAATACATACAAGCAGTGTGTGCCTACTAAAGCTGTAATTAAAGAGTCGTAAAAGGTGAGGTAATCATTCATTCCAACCACTTACTTGGTTACAGTTAAGGGGCGAATGGAATTGTGTTTTGATTGCTGGAGATTCCCTTGAGTGTACATAATTTATGATGGTTTGTATTTAGCCGTATTAAGCAGGTCATGGAACTTAGTGGGATACAGATATGTAATTAATGGGGGGAGTCATGTCTGTCTGTAGTTTTGCAGTCTGCTAGAATACTTTAAGTTGAACAGCAGTTAGCTATAGGTTTTGTGTCTGACAAGACAGAAGTGCACTGGATCTGCTCTTGAAAGGATCTCTCTCTAAAAGTATCTGCATAGCTAAGCAAGCAAAGAGTTTTGTTAACTTTATTTATAAGTAGAATTTGAACTGTATTGGGTTGCTTAATTGGAATTAGTACATTCAAGTTTTCATTTTACCTAACTGTTCAACTGATAATTGTAAAGCTATTTCTTTGATGTTAATGTGGTTAATTCTGTGTTTAAATTAAAGTTTGTTTAAACATAAACAATATCTATAGGTAGAGTCATCACTCCTGTGGCGAAGTATCCTTTTCTCACAGTTTTACAAATAGAAAGATTGTTTTGGGTTTCTTGTCCGGTATCCTAACAAAAGGTGGGGTCAGGTCCGGTATCCTAACAGACTGCAACAGCAGGTCAAGAGCAGAGAGTAACTCACCTCCTGACTTTCCAAAGCCTGTTCATCATCTGCAAGGCATCAAATGGGTGATGGAATACTCTCCACTTGCTTGGCTGAATGCAGCTCCAACAACACTGAAGAAGACCAAAATCACCCAGGACAAAGTAGCCTGCTTGATTGGCAACCAATGCACCACCTTCAGCATTCACTTCCTCCACCACTGACACACAATGGCAGCAGTGTGTACCATCTACAAGACGCACTCCAGCAACGCGCCAAGGTTTCTTAGACAGCCCCATCCAAACCCATGACCTCGATCACCTAGAAGACCAAGGACAGCAGATGTTTGGGAAAACCATCACCCTACACATTTCACTCCAAGCCACAAACAATTGAGACTGGGAATGATATGTTGTTCCTTTACTATCGGTAGGTCAAAATTCTGGAACTTCCTTACTAACAGCACTGTGGATGTACTGAGTGGTTCACCACCACCTTCTCAAGGGCAATTAGGAATGTGTAAAAAATGTTGGCCAAGCCAGTGACACCCACATCCCGTGAATGAATAAGAAAAAAAATAAGTCGGGTTGTGATACTTTGCCCAAAAACAATAGCAGAGAAAAAGAGAGAAGGAAACTTTTCAGAAAAGTATTAGTAATAATTATAAATTTATAATGAGTCATGACATTCTTTTCTGATCAACAGAATATTTGTTAATATTACCAAATAAATAAAACAAAAAGAATTAATTACTTATCAGCCCATAAGACCATAAGACATAGGAGCAGAATTAGGCCATTCAGCTCATCGAGTCTGCTCCACCATTCAATCATGGCTGATATTTTTCTCATCCTCATTCTCCTGCCTTCTCCCCAAACCCCTGATCCTCTTATTAATCAAGAACCTATCTCTGCCTTAAAGACACTCAGTGATTTGTCTCCACAGTCTTGTGTGGCAATGAGTTCCACAGATGCGGCAATGAGTTCCACATTGGATTTATTTTTCTCAATTGCCACTCTTTAATTATTTTACACTAAAAGCAGTTATGGTGGCGGATATGGTTCCCTCGGATGGGAGGAATCACTGGTATGCTGCAAAAGGTGAGCTAGGATGGCAACTGCCTGCAAGAGCCAGGTCTATCTGTTCGCTTTGAGGGCTGCAGTGACAGGACATCTTCAATTGCCTGAGGATGAAATCCAGCCAGTGTTGCACAACCAATGATGGCTCATTCTTTTCCATTAAATTGAGCAGTGTAAAACGAGCATCCAATTCTCTATCACCTGTTTTTATCCTACCCTCAAAGATATATTTGACACCCTACAAAGTCTACATACGTGCATTTCCAAAAGGAGTCCCTGGCTGGATTAAATGGTGATAAGGCAGCTGGTTCCCCACCAATCCTTAGTCAACACTGATCAGAGACTGACCCTGGACCAATCTAGTCCTCGTGGCTCAGTATCCCGCTGCCAAGGTCTTTTAACCTAAGCATTATTCGGAGGAAGTTCCATTTAGATTTCTTCTTGATTGCTTTGAAATGTTATGAGCTCCCAATAGCTATTTTGATCAATATTGTCTAAAAAAACACAGTGAATGACTAAAAACTAAAAAATTAATTCTTGTCAAATCTGAATTGTGTAAACCATACTTTCCTGAAACCACATGGATAGAGGTGGACAATATTTGCTATCTAATTGAAAAGTCTTCCTCTCATACTCATGTTAAACTATTTTCTATTTTATCTCCCCCGTTGAACCCCTCCCTTAGCAGGTATTCTTTCTAGCTGCTGATGGCGGACTGGAGATGCGTTCGCAATCCTCAGTCATTGTTATTCTGAGTACATCCACCAGGAGGCACACAAGAGCCTAAATCTGAGTGTTTTACCCTCTGTTCCGATAGGGTATAAATCCTTCTTGGATGGTCATGCAAAAAAAAGGCCAGAATCACTACCATTGAAACAAAATTTGCCGGAATGTAAGTCGGGTGGCAAATTTACGATTGCTGGTTTGTGCCACTGCACAAGATACCCTATCTTGCTCTGAGAAATTGCCTTCTCTCAGCCCTGCTTCACACCACAGCCAAGATCAGACATTGCCGCTTGTGCAGTACTTACGCACTGTGATGCTGCACTGCCTTAATTACCATTTTAAGAGAAACAATGGCAGGACATTTGCCAAATAAATGAATGTCCGGTCATTAAGTGAAGGAAAAATAGGAATATCTAAATGAGATGTATGACAGCCAGATAGCAGGTATTAATTTTAGGTATCTAGTCTCTCGGTCACATTATAAATTTTACTGGAAATTTAAGCAGTTGTTTAACCTCACCACAGGGTCCTGCTGAAAACGAGATAATTGAGCTAAATCAGGAAGCTCTGCAGTTATTGTCACTGCACTATTTGCAATTGATGGCTTATGTGCTGAGAGCTATACGATACGCACACCCCCCCCCCTGCAGAAATAAAGTTTAACAAATGAACAAAAACTAGGGTGCCGAAACATGAGGGTAGTAATGACTGCGAGGGTGTGCAAATTGTGAGCTTAAGCACAACGGTGATATGAGGCAAACCTGAAAAAGGCTGGAAAAGGCGGCAAAATCCCACAATCAAGGCACAACCTTCTCATCCATTATTGCAATCAAAATGCATATTAAGCTTTGTTCAAAAGCTCTGCAGGTGTGAAGGATAACTATTTATCAGGGGTTTTACCACAGCCCTCCACCAATCAGGACCCTCCATTGTGAACAGTTCACATTTAATCATGGTTGCCGCAGTTCTTCAAACCACAGATTCGCTTCCATTTTTTTCTATTGTTACGCTGGCTTTCTGAGGTTGTTTGTATGTTCAATCAGAGTGAAAAGCGTGTAAGATGAATACACATAGCTGGCAAGATGAATCTTCTGACTGCTGAAATAGTGTTTCCTTTTTCGCGTTGCCAATGATAATTTTTTTTAAAAACACTCCCGTTCAAAGGCTCATTCTCATAATGTAGTGAGACAGTAACTTGCACAGCGCACAGATAAAATGAAACCCTTTTAAGCCTTTTGTTCCCAAAAGAAAATAAGTTAGATAATTAAGGTGAACTGCAATATGACTTATTTAACATGCCAATGAATGGGAATAAGGCAGGAAAATATTTTAACAGATATCCTGAGTGTTAGTATTGTTAAAGCCACAACCCATGCGCAGCAGATGTTGTCCCTGCTCAGTACCATTAAATGGCCAAAGCATGCGTTAAGTGCCCTATTGATGAGAAATGGCAGAACATCAATCTTGCTCTAAAGTTCTCATTTTCAATTTTACAAACATGTCTTTGACGTGAGTGTTTCCCAAGCTGTAAATGTTGAAACCTGTCAAACATCTGAAGATTTTCGTTACCAGCAAACAGCATTTGCATTGAGCGAGCTCTGCCGAATAGCAGCCAGAATTAAACTGCTCCGAAATTTGATTTCAAATGTCGGAACCTTTGCTGCTGGAATACGCCTGCGTTGCAGTGGATGCATTAATTGCACCAGCAGTGCTGTCTGTGGATTTTTATTTAAGCACTTACTCCAGCCACGTCGTGGCAGACATGATTGGTGACTCGACAAAATCACCAGAACACTACAGATTTCTCAGAACCAAATCTATAGCATAGCGTACAATATATTTCACCAAAAGACTAGACCCTAAACACAAAGCAAACAAATCATTCAAACTGTCCTCTTTTTTCAACCGTATCTTCCCCCTCCCCCACTCCCCTATTCCTTTCTCCTTTTATAGCCAATTTTCTCCAACAGTTTTTATTTTGTCTTGAAGGCTTGACTCCTTCCCTGTTCTACAGTTTCATGGGCACTAATGGCCTGGAAGTGGTTATTCACGTGCAAACCTTAACTGTGAATGCCTGAGCTACTCACCTGCAGAGGCATCACAGCCCCATCCAATCTTTTGTCATAGCTTGTTATTCACGGCTTGCACGCTTTGAGAAGAGCGTATTGGACAGCATTCAGAAGCAGGAGCCCTGCCTTACTGGCCTCGCTAGGCCTTGGTAATAAAATGTCGTCTTTCTCCCACTGACTCAATTCAGTGACCAGGTCTCCCACACAAAACAAGAATCAAGTTCGGGAGTACCCGAGTCGGGACAGCTCAACAGCTCATTGGCTAAACTTGCAACAGTACGAAACTGTTTGAAAATTGGGAATACAAACTCCTGAGCCCATCTGTTACCATGGTAAACCCTTTGGCCATTCCTTCCTCAGACTATCCGGGGTGGACTGTTCTATAATCTGATGAGAGGCCCAATGCAAAGTCCAAGAACTGACAGATGCAAAGAGGTCCACCGTACAGTTGAGTGAGAGAAAAAAGTGGCAGATAGGCGCAAGCTCCCAGGGGAAGTGTTTTAGGGACATGTAGAGCATCACCTCTGGCAGTGTTGAGCTCAAGAGCTTTATGTGTACAGATCTAACTTATTGCTTTTATTGATCCTCATTTCCTCCTTAGGCCAGGTATCTTTCTGGCCTTGGAAAATAACCCGAAATAGAACTCTGTGTCAAGTGGGGGAGGGGGGAATGACATCTCACTACTTGCTGTCATATGGGCATTAAGGAAAGAACAGCCATGCTGTGCGAAAGGAAATCAATAGCAATGCACTGTGGTACTTATACTGTTTGTGGGTCAATAAAAGAAGGTTGAAGTTCCTTTAATTCGATTCTCCGCAAAGTGTCCCTTTGCCAATCGTTAAAGTTTAGTGAATAACAATTGCACAGCACAATCTACAGGTCCATATTGCCATCTCCATTGTCAATATTCAGTGAAATCTCAGCAGTTGGGTATGATTTCCACAATAGATGGTTTTGCAATTATCTGTAAAAGTTGCCGAACAACATTACTCTTACCTGACTGTAAAGACCCACTGAAAGAAGGACAGAACCAACGGTAGATCAGCTGGACTTGCTTTAGTTTTCTCAAGTTAACAAGACCAGCAGCCTCCCTCAAGCAACCAGGCCAAAAACTAACAGCATGTTCAGTAAAGGATGTACATTTTCCCACCTGGATTGAAGCCTGCAACTCAATAGATGTAACGTCACCAGGGTGTGACGTTGCCCCTTCTTTACAGGTTTTACTCATTACAAACCATGTTGCTAATCTTCCTGCATATCGAGGGTTAAAGTCAAAAGGTTTTTCAAGGTCAATGACAAATTAATGTATTGATTGCATATTAAAGTGTCATGTGATTAATATACCTTTGGAAGTAATTAGTGTTACAGATCTCTGATATCTCTACACTTTAAATAATGCATCTCTGAACACAGACACCATGTCAATCTTATTAAGTGAGACTACATGTCATATCACATGAAAACTAATTTGGAAACTGGGCAAGCTGCCTGCTGAATATCTAAAAAGAACGTTCCAAATTAGCTGCAGTGACATCCTTATTCTATGGAGAACAGCTAAACTGTTAACTGGTACTATCGACTGTTGGCTACGTGTTGCCCGAACAACGGCAGGGATAAGCAAATTAGTTCTATTCAGTGCTACATATTTATTTCACCAACAATATTGTCCATCATCTCTGCCCTCGTCTCAATCAGGGGAAGGATATTGCCTTTCACTGGAGAGGAATGCCGGAAAAAGTTATTTACATTCTTTACAACATGAGGGGCAATTTTAACTGTACTCAATTACAGGACACTGGCTTGGTGGGCAGTGAAAATCAGCCAAGGACACTTGGCACCAACGTCATGCCCAGATTCCGCTGTCTTCTGTTCTGTGATCAGATCCCTGCCTGAAGTAACTGGCATCAGTTTTTAAACATACAGATTGGGGTACAACTCCAACTCTAACTGGTGCTCTTGTGGTCCATCCATCCATCAACTGAGGCTGGTAGGAAGAGGATCCAAGATCGTAGAGGACAAAGCAAGTCAGGCTTTATTTCCTTTTTGAGGCCAGGAGGAGCAGGCCCCACAGGCAAATTAAATTTCAGTATCTGCTGCCCCGTGTTCCCCCCTTACCCCCCACTAGAGCCTCCCAAAATCTCCTTGTATGATTTAGCCTCAGGCTGGCGAGGCTCCCTTTGGTGCCAGTTTGGGGGTTCCTACTTCCCAAAACCCCTCCCAATGATATGGTTAATACTGCAAGGGTACTCTCACTGACAAGGATGGGGGTGAGTGAGCAGATATCATGTTCCACCTGCCAAGATTCCTCTTTAGATTAAATTCAGTGATGTTTCTAAGCTGCATTTGTTGTATTGAATCTTGTGAATAAGACCAACATGGTCCAGCCAAAAGATTATTTTGCCAATGGGGCGAGCATTAAAAATTACCTTACAAGTTTTCAAAATTAGACCTACATTGCTGTATTACAGAAGAGAATTTCCTCTAAATTTATGGGCGGGATTCTCCATCGGCCGATGTTGGAATCGGAAAAGGCGATTGGGCGGACAATTGCGCGTGAGGCCAAAATCCGGGCCATGCCAGGCGCCTAACAGAATGCCATGCTCCGGAGCCTTGACAGTGGCATCAAAGTGTTCTACTCCACACGTACAGTAAATGCTATCTGTATATCATCAACGGGCCTGACCCAGTATTCTCCAGTGCCTCCACAACGCTCCGTCTCCACTTGGAGCAATTACCGACGGTGAGTTTCATTTGTGGTTTACAGAATCGGGGATAAGCACCATGGCTGATGAAGAAGAGAGAGGAAGTGGGAAACGTAGAGGCGCAAGCATGGGCTGCCGGAACTGCGACTGGCAAGGCTGGCTGTGGGTGGGGTCGCTGCCAATCCTGGGGGGTGGGGCAGTGGGGGGTGACCAGGGGATGGGCCGTGGGGTCATGATGGTCCCCCACGGGACTGGGGTGTCCATGCAAGGACCACCATTGGCGTAGTCTGCAAGGCAGCCATCTTGCTGCGCAACCCACTGACTGCTCACGTGGCCTGTGGTTGTGCAGTGACACCGGCCATATGGGTGCGCCCGCCCCACCACCCTGCATCTCAGGCTCCACCTTCCACCCTCCACCCCATGAACCACCCCCCTCCAACCACTACACCCGGCAGCAGAGCAGCACGTGGCCACCTGAGGGCAATGCCCACAGTAGCCCCTGCAGGAGGGCACCAGAAGTGGGCTTCAGAGCGTACCACTGGCATGGGTAATGTCAGCCAACAGTACTACTGGCAGCTGACAGCAGGGACGGGCGCCAGGGCTAGAGGCCTCCATTCTGCCTGGTACTGGCGGGGCTAGGGACTCAGAGGGCAGGTTGCCCGGGGGGATCAGCTGGGGGTGGGGATCAGAGAAGAGGGAGAGGGGGGGGGGGAGAGGGACATGTGGTGGCAGGGGCTGCAGTGCAGACCGGTGCCACCGTGTAGCCTGTTGAACCTGGTTGGGCATGGAGGAATGCAACATGCACACATGTCTGACTTCCACCCCTTGTAGACAATGGCTATTGGAAAGCAACCAGGAATGGTGGCCATCGTCCTGGCCGCCCCAGCCCTGGGGGATGCACAGAGACTGTACGAGCAGGAGCTGCTCGAGGAGAACCCAGCAGCAGCGGAGCATGCCCCAGGGGAACAGGAGGCAGTTGGAGAGAATGGAGAGCTGCCGCCCAACAGGGCGAGGAGGAGGTGGGAAGGAGGCACCGCTTCAGGCATCATGTGTTCCGGCAGCGCCTGTTGCTCGAGGACCTGCTAGACTGGGCCTGCCGTCGAAGACTCTGGCTGAGCACAGGGATCAGGGATAGTGCGACATATCTGCCAGATCATGGTGCACCTGGCGGTATGAGGGGTAGAGGGGAGGACACTGACTCCCAGTGACCGTCAAGGTGATAGTCGCCTGAACCATTACGCCATGGGATTGTTCCAGGCGCTGAGTCGGGACCTGTCCAGAATATCGCAGATCTTGGTGCAGAGGTGCACAGAGACCCTATATATCACATTCAATGAGGATCGAGCCCACCAGCATTCCCTAGTTGCCCCGTGTTCAGGGGGTGCTGCACGTAGCCCAATGAGCACCGGCCCATGATGGGCCAGTCTTCAAAACCCGAAAAGGGTTCCGCTCAATGAAGATGCAGTTCAGGTGCCTGGATCCAGTATAGCACTAGGAGAGTCTCCGATATCGCGGTGGCCTGCTGTCTCCTCCACAACTTCGCGCAGCAGAGGAGTGATATTCGAAGGAGTAGAATGAATGGCAGGCCTCATTCGATGAGGAGGACGTGGAGAGGGCGAGATGGGCAGGACATGGGGCCCGGGTAGGCACAGGAGGCGGCACAACGTGTGTGCGAGGGCCGGCGCACGCGGGGCACGTTAATCGCCTCCAGGTTCACCGACTAGGGTGCATGGCCAGCATCCCATCACATCCCCACAACCGCCCCTCCCAGCCGACCATCCCCTCCCATGAACACCCTCCCTGCGTCACTCGGCCCCACCCCTTGAAACTCCCTTCATGCTTCCTATCTGCCTCATTATAGGGGTCAGGCCCTGGGTTGGCAGGAACAGCGGGTGTGGTCCATGGGATGGAGGAAGATGGCAACCCGCTCTGCTATCAACTCTGGTGCTCAGCACCTTTTGACAACATCTGGTTCCTGTCCATGGTAACATTTTCCACCATCCGTGTATGTGAGCTGGCATTCCATCATATGGGCAGGGCGATGGGGGCACCGGAGCGGTGAGCGCAGGCCTAACTGGGTCCCTGGCCAAAGACCCCCCTCACCATCTGCCCACCCGCACCCCCCCCTCCCCCTCCCCCCCCCCCCCCCCCCCCCCCAGCCCCCCCACCCCCCGGCCCTCTGCAGCCAGCCCAGCCCATCCCTCACATCCTTCTGACAGAGCACCAAGGCATGTTTAAACATTATGAACAGGTGTTTATTGTGAACATGTGTACATGGTTGTGCCGTAGCTCCTAACGTTATACCCCTAATGTTATATTGCCAACTTTACTGGTGTCTACATTTCCGGCCTTACGGGCCCTAACACTACGCCAAGATGGATCCCTAGGTGGGACATGAGGAGTGGAGGTGGCCTGCTGCGATCTAGGTCCCAGACCCAGGTTGCCATGACCCCTTCTGTGATTTGGGTCCCCTTTGGCGGCTGTCTTCTAGGGCGACCGTGCCTGGCTGGGCCCGGCTGCTGCTTGAGTAACCCAGGTGGTGTGGGGTCGCCCTGTTCTGCCCACTGCCCATCAGATGCACCAGGGTCAGGGGGGGTGGGGGAGTCCGAGGCGCTGTGGTGTTCCAGCACCACCTCTGCGAGAGTCACCAGCACGGGCCCCATCACCTCCTCCTCCCTCGGGGTGCTCCCAGGCTTCTCCTTGGGGCAGGAGTGCAAGTGGAGCTAACCCCTGAGGCTCCTCCGCCATCTGGCACTGCCAATCCTTGAGGCCCGCTCTGTCTTGAACAGGGTCTTAATACTCACGGCCATGGAGCACAGGGAGTGGACCACTTCCCTCTGGGTTTGTGCCACATCAACCAGTGACTGTGCCACCTCCCTGGCAATGCTATCGGTGCCCTCAACAGTGACCCGCTGTGACTGGACCATGCTCACAAGCACTGCTGCAATGTTTAGGTGGCTCTGGCACATGGCTGCCTGTGATACGGCAGCCCCATCCTGTGCCTCGGCCACCACCTGCACAGATTGCCCCAGGCCTTGGACATCCTGACCATAGCTGATATCATCGTCCCCAAAGCCTCCACCCCGTGTTATCACCCCTGCGGTGTTGGCCTGGGTGGCACGCATGGCCAGTACCACCTCCTGTTCCTGCACATGGTTGGACACCTCCACCTGCACCTGTAGGTGCTGGATGTTCGCCGACATCCCTTCATGTAGTCCCTGGCTCTGTGACTGCATCTCCACTATCGATGGGACTGTCCGTTCCAGAAGCCTGAACCCCGTCTAGTCCCTGGAGTCGGGCCGCCCTCTGACCGTCCACCGCCTTGGGGAGGTGTGGGGGGCTGGGCTGGTGTTGGGTTGGTGGTGGTGGAGGCAGGTGTGGGGTGTTTGTGAGGGGGTGTGTGAGGCGGTGTGGGGGGAGGGGCTGCTGGTGGAGGGGCGACACATGCCATGGGAAACTTAAACTCAGCGGGGCCTCACTTGCTCGCCTGATGGCGACCTCCGCCTCGGCTACTGCCCTCTCTCCGGGCCTGCCAACCAGGCCCTGCACCTGCTGTTCCACTTCGTTGTGGGGCCTCAGCTCCGGCAGTCGCCCTCCAGTCTTTTCCCTCTCCCGGCGCTTGAGGGCCGACTTCTCCTGGGGGCAGGCAGGTGAAATGAAAATGCAAATGAAATGAATGAAAATCACTTATTGTCACGAGTAGGCTTCAAATGAAGTTACTGTGCAAAGCCCCTAGTCGCCACATTCCGGCACCTGTTTGGGGAGGCTGGTACGGGAATTGAACCCTGTTGCTGGCCTGCCTTGGTCTGCTTTCAAAGCCAGCGATTTAGCCCTGTGCTAAACCAGCCCCAAAAAGTGCACGGTGTTAGACAGCCAGACACATGCAACACAGGGGTGGGCGGCTGGTGGCCGTTGTGGCCAGGACACATGGTCATGGTAACCTGTATGGGTACTGGCATGTGCTCCAGGGTATGGTGCATGCACACTGCCAGCGGGTGGGGTCCACTCACCCGCCAGGTGGGGGCGGGTTACGGGTATGTGGGACAGGGGTTGGTGCTAGCTGCACAGTGCTGCCTTCTCACCTTGGCCGCCCTGAGGAGGTTGTGCAGTTTTTTGCGGCATTGCTGTCCGGTCCTAGGGTGGGGCCCACGGCACTCACGGCCACTGCCACCTGCACCCAGGCCCAATTTACGGACGGGTGGCAGCCTCCTTCCCCATCCCGGGGTACAGGACAGCCTGGCTCTCCTCCACAGTGAGGAGCAGGGTCTCGAGGTCTGATTCCGCAAACCGGGGTGCCGCTCTCCGTGCTGCCATCTTGTTGGCTGGGAAGGGTGTGTGTGTGGGGAGTGGAGTGCTGATATGCGACTGCAGTTCGTCAGCCTCTCGAGTGTCAATCCTGACTCCGGCGAATCTGACTCCGTTTTTCATTGGAATCGATTGTGTTCCATGTGGTGCCAGTGCTAGCCCATTGACAGCTGGTGAATTGCTCCCGGCGTGGCGCCAATTTTGCTGGCGAAGAAGTTCACTGACTCTGTCCCAATGTCTGAAATGAAGAACCCTGCCCTGTGGATTAATATAAGTTTCAGAATGCTAAAACAGTGACTTGTTTGCATCACCATTGTGCATATAGTTACTCTGAGGTCAGGTTTGAATGCAACTAAATGTAGTTGATTGTGCTCCGAAGTACCAAGGTGCTTCTCACTGGTGAAGTTGAAAGTCTTTTTAACAAGGTCAGTTCCTGGGATCAATGTGGGACTGAGGCACGATCAATTTGGCTGGAGACGATGTTGAATTCAAACTGAGGCTTTATTAATATCTGACGTTTGGCCTCCTACAGCAGCTGACAAAATGGCTGCGAGCTGAAGGCCACGCATATTTATAACCCGGCTCCTGGGCGGAGCTAGCATGCAGGGGCCCAGGTGAACCTGTAGTGCAGGTTCTACCGTACAACCCTTAATATAAGAACACAGTGGTTTACCACATTCACACCCTGTTAAAATTGAGTCCGGCAGGGGTGATGGATAACTATATACAATTTGCAATCTTTAATATTTGCAGAATGGTAAAAAAATGTCTCTGGTCATCCGGTGGGCCGGTCAGAGGTTCAGCCGGTCCGGCGCCTTGATCGTCCTCTGGGATCGATGAAGTGGAGCCGGCGATGTTGGTGCTGTCGTGGTCGAAGTTGACTCTCGGAGCGTGCCAAAATTCTCTTCATCAACGGGGGTGGGCAGGGGGAGGACGGACAGTCCTGGGGGGGGTGATGGGGGCGGCGGGGGAGGGGAGGGTGGCAAGCGGGCAACGGGGGTGGTGTGGGGGTGGAACCTGCTGGTGCCAGGTCTCTGAGGGAGATGGTATCCTGGCGGCCGTCGGGGAACGGCGTACTGTGGGTTTGCGTGGAGCAGGTGCACCCTTTCCACCAACGGATCCGTCTTGTGGAGCCACACATGTTTACGGAGAAGCACAGTTCCCGGAGCTGTGAGCCAAGTTGGGAGTGATACCCCGGATGTGGACTTCCTGGGGAAGGCAAAAAGGCGTTCATGCGGTGTACTGTTAGCAGCAGTGCAAAGTAATGAGCGAATGGAATGTAGTGCATCAGGGAGGACCTCTTGCCATCGGGAGGCTGGGAGATTTCTGGACGTCATGTCGGAGCATGGGATGGCGAAGGAAAAACGGGAGTATTCATCGATCACACTGAGGAAATACGTGTGTCAGTCGGAGGAGGGTAGGGGGCCTTTGTATTCCACGTTGAGGCGTTCAAAGGGGCGGAAGGCCTTCGCCAGGTGCACGTGGTCCAGCCGGTAGAAGTGCGGTTTGCACTCCGCACAGACTTGGCAATCCTTGGTGATCGTCCTTACTTCCTCGACGGAGTAGGGCAAATTTTGTGCCTTATTGAAGTGGTACAACCGAGTGACCCCTGGGTGACAAAGGCTGTCGTGCAGGGCCCGGAGTCGGTCTACCTGTGCGCTGGCACATGTACCTCGGGATAGGGTGTCTGGGGACTCGTTGAGTTTGCCAGGGCGATACTTAATCTCGTAGTTATAGGTGGAGAGCTCGATTCTCCACCGCAAGATTTTGTCATTTTTGATCTTGCCCCGCTGTGTGTTGTTGAACATGAAGGCAACCGTCCGTTGGTCAGTGAGGAGAGTGAATCTCCTGCCGGCCAGGTAATGCCTCCAATGTTGCACAGCCTCAACGATAGCCTGGGCCTCCTTTTCGACAGATGAGTGCCGAATTTCAGAGGCATGGAGGGTGCGGGAAAAGAATGCCACGGGCCTGTCTGCCTGGTTGAGGGTGGCGGTAAGGGCGACGTCTGATGCGTTGCTTTCTACTTGGAAAGGAAGTGTTTCATCTACAGCGTGCATTCCAGCTTTGGCAATACCAGTTCTGATCTGGGCGAAAGCCTGTTGGGCCTCGGCCATCAGGGGGAAATGAGTGGACTGTATGAGTGGGCGGGCCTTGTCCGCATAGTTTGGGACCCACTGAGCGTAATACGAGAAGAACCCCAGGCAGCGTTTGAGGGCCTTGGGGCAGTGGGAGAGGGGAAGCTCCATGAGGGGGCGCATGCGGTCGGGAAGGGGCCCAGAATTCCGTTCTGGACCACGTAGCCGAGGATGGCTAAGCGGTTTGTACGGAACACACACTTCTCCTTGTTATACGTGAGATTGAGGAGAGTGGCGGTGTGGAGAAATTTAGCGAGTTGGTGTCGTGGTCCTGCTGATCATGGCCACAGATGGTCGCGTTGTCTAGGTACGGAAACGTGGCCCGCAAGCCGTACCGGTCGACCATTCGGTCCATCTCCCTTTGGAAGACCGAAACCCCATTGGTGACGCCGAAGGGGACCCTAAAGAAGTGATATAGCTGGTCATCTGCCTCGAAGGCGGTGTATGGCCGGTCCGATTTACGGGTGGGGAGCTGGTGGTAAGCGGATTTCAGGCCCACCGTTGAGAAGACCCGATACTGTGCAATCTGGTTAACCACGTCAGATATGCATGGGAGGGGGTACGCGCCGAGCTGCGTGTACCTGTTGATGGTCTGGCTGTAGTCCACGACAATTCGGTTTTTCTCCCCAGACTTAACCACTATCACTTGAGCTCTCCAGGGGCTGTTGCTGGCCTCGATGACTCCCTCCCGAAGCAACCGCTGGACCTCGGACCTGATGAAGGCCTTATCCTGGGTGCTGTACCGTCTGCTCCTGGTGGCGATGGGTTTGCAATCTGGTGTTAGATTGGCAAAGAGGGAAGGAGGATCGACCTTTAGGGTCGCGAGGCCGCACACAGTGAGGGGTGGTAAGGGTCCGCCGAATTTAAGGGTCAGGCCCTGGAGGTTGCACTGCAAATCCAGGCCAAGGATAAGTGCAGCGCAGAGGTTAGGGAGGACATTGAGGTGAAAACCGTGGAACTCTATGCCTTGGACTGTGAGCGTGACCGTGCAGTACCCCCGGATTGCTACGCGATGGGATCTGAAGGCCAGGGAGATACTTTGATTGGTAGGGTGTACCGTAAGGGAGCAGCGCCTTTCCGTATTTGGATATATAAAGCTCTCGGTGCTCCCAGAGTCCAGCAGGCAGGAGGTCACGTGGCCGTTGACTTTCACGCTGGTGGATGCATTGGTCAGAGTATGTGGTCGGGACTGGTCGATTGCCATGGATGCGAGTCGTGGTTGATTGTCGGGTAGTGAGGCGGCCGCTGAGTCGGGGTCCTGAAACGCTGTTGGTCTCCATGTGCTGCGGGGTGGACAAGATGGCGGTGCCCGGAAGTCCTGGGGGTCACAAAATGACGGCGCCCATGAAACGCACGTTGCGGGGGTGGAGCAAGATGGCGGCACCCATGAAACGCACGTGTTGTGCGGGTGAGACGATGGCGGCGCCCATTGCTCGCACATGGCCTGGGGAGGAGGGGAGGATAGAGGCGCCCATTGTCCGTGACCGGGGGCGGGGGGGTGGGGGCGACTGCTGCCGCTGAGCGGGCCTGGCACACGACTGCGTAGTGGCCCTTCTTCCCGCAGGCCTTACAAAGGGCAGCGCGGTCCGGGCAGCGTTGGCGGGGGGTGTCTTTGTTGGCCGCAAAAATAGCATCGGGGCCCCCCGGAGATCACTGGCTGGCGCATGGCGCAGGCGTATTGGGTGGATAGCGCCCCCGCTGTGGCGGCTGCCTGTGGGGCCCATGAAGCGTAGGAGGAGTGGGCCGCGCGGTTGGGGGCATAGGACTGTACATTGCACAGGGCGACCGTCATGGAAAGCGCTAGTGTTTTAGTCTCTGCGAGGTCGCGCGTGGCCCCTTCTAGGAGCCGCTGCCTGATAACATCGGACCCAATCCCAGTTACAAAAGCGTCCCTCATAAGGAGATCTGAGTGCTCCTTAGCTGTAACGTCCTGGCAGTAACAATCCCGAACTAGTGGGATCAGGGCCCTCCAGAAGTCCTCGATTGACTCATCAGGTAGTTGAGTACGCGTTGCGAGCGAGTGTCTGGCGAAGAGCGTGCTCGTCTTCTGCTCATAATTTTCTTTGAGTCGAGTCATAGCGTCAGCGTAATTGGGCGCATCCTGGATCAGCGGGAAGATTTTAGAGCTGAGTCTGGAGTGCAAGATTTGAATCTTCTGAGCCTCTGGAACAGGGGTCGGCGCCGCGTTGATATACGCTTCAAAACAAGCTAGCCAGTGCTGAAAGTCCTTTCTGGCATCGCTTGCGTGTGGCTCCAGCTGCAGTCGATCAGGTTTAATCCGGATGTCCATCTTCTGAATCAGATACTAATAAATTGAGGCATGATCAATTTGGCTGGAGACGAAGTTGAATTCAAACTGAGGCTTTATTAGTATCTGACGTGTGGCCTCCTACACCAGCTGACGAAATGGTTGCGAGCTGAAGGCCACGCATATTTATAACCCGGCTCCTGGGCGGAGCTAGCATGCAGCGGCCCAGGTGAACCTGTAGTGCAGGTTCTACCGTACAACCCTTTATATAAGAACACAGTGGTTTACCACAGGGACCTCAGTGGTTTGCGACACAAAGCTTTTTTTCAATCAGTACCCAATTCCTTTTTTCCCCAATTAAGGTGCAATTTAGCGTGGCAAATGTACCTACCCTGCACATCTTTGGGGTGTGGTGAGACCCACGCAGACAAGGGGAGAATGTGCAAACTTCCCAGGGACAGTGACCCGGGGCCGGGACTGAACCCAGGAGGTCCTCGACACCGTCAGGCAGCAGTGCTAACCACTGCACCACCGTGCCGCCCCTTGCAACACAAAGCTGACCGCCACACCACATTTCAATACCAGAAACATGGAATGTACCTCGGTGCAAACCCTGCCAATTATAATCTTAGCTTTTATTAAGGAACAATTTAAACAAAAAGAAAGAATACATTTTATTAAATTGCACTTTTATGTTGCTCGAAACACACTCTTTTGCACAATATTCAGGTTTCTTGCCTATTCTTTCATTAAATTTGCACGTGTTTTGTTTGCATCGAGGCCTAGTGTTAATCATATTTCACAAAATTTACATATCTTTTTTCTCATGACCTCTCAATCAGTTGGCTGTGGGTCCTGGGCCTTGGATTTAATCTGTGAGCAGGAAGGCTTACACAGCCAGAGGCTGAATTAAATTGTAGCACACTGACTTCAAATGCAGGTCAGGGAAGGAAGGGTTTTCTCATGTCAACTGTGGATGTTTTATCTGTAGCCTTTAGTTGAGAGGTAAGAACAAAGGCAGCAGTATATTTGCTATTGGGGGGGACACTCCTTGTCTCCTTACTGCTCTGTTCATGGTGAAAATTGCAGTTGTCAGCAGATGGTTTTTTAAAAAGTTCCGATATGAGACCCAGCCGATTGGATTTCTGAGTAAACTTTGGGTGGGACAAACAGGGCTCCATCAAGCGTCCTTTGAGTTCCTCTGCCACTTTTGGACCTCAGTGCCATTCTTGTGTACCAATGGGTGGAATGCACTGGGGGCCAAGGACTGTGCTCCATATGAATCGCCCCTTACACAGCTGAGTATGAACTTCCCCGCTAATTGGGGGCGGATTCTACACTGGCGACGAGGGTGAAGTGCGTTATACCACTGACCCACTTCGTCCAGGCCCACAGAGACCTCCACTCCAAACAATGAGATGCCGCACATCGTGAAACTTGAACTGTTCGCGCTGGTATCGATGACTGGACCCAGTATGTAGAGCGGGTGTAATATTTTTTCCCGTCGAACGCGATCATTGTTGATGAACGACAGACCGTTATCCTGTTGACTGCAGTCGGGGATCCACCTGTGCGCTCTCAAGAGCCTCGTGGATCCGGACAGGCCGAATTTCAAGATGTTTCTCTGGACTTGTGGTGGGGGGGAGAGGTGTTACGACCCCTTTGGGGGACAAGGACTGTGCTCCATACGATTCCCTCCTTACACAGCTGAGTATGAATTTCCCTAATAATTGGGGGTGTGGTTGGGGGAAACAACTTTGTATAAAAACCCTGACCTGAGTGCAGGTCGGGCAGGTTGGTCCTTCGGGGAGAGGAGTGATAGTTTTATTATTTTATTATCGTGCGTTCCTCTTGTTTCTCCCATTTGGGTTCCACAATATTGAATATGAAGTGACATATCCCCGGGTTCTCCAAGGGCGGCTGGAGGTTGCTCAGCCTGAAACGGCACTGTGGCATAGTGGTTAGCACTGCTGCGTCACAGCACCAGGGACCCGGGTTCAATTCCGGCCTCAAGTGACTGTCTGTGTAGAGTTTGCACTTTCTCCCCATGTCTGTGTGGGTTTCCTTCGGGTGCTCCGGTTTCCTCCCACAGTCCAAAATTTGCAGGTTAGGTGGATTAGCCATGCACAATTGCCTCTTTGTGTCCAAAAGGTTAGATGGGGTTACAGCGATAGGGTGGGAGAGTAGGTGCGTGTTCAGAGGGTCGATGTAGACTCGACGGGCCGAATGGCCTCCTCATGCACTGTCAGGACTCTATGAAGCAGGTGCTTCTTTATTTTTCATTTTTATGCGGCTGGGGGAGGGGCATTAATGCTTCTCCTGGCGCCATCAAGCTTCTCACTCTGCTACTGTCTCCGTCCACAATCCACTCCTAAAACTGCCTTTCTGTCTCCTTATAGGAGCATCTGGACTTCCCACTGCCCCGCCATCTGGCCAAATTCCTGTAAGAGCTCATTCAGCTGCTTCAACTTGCCAGCATTCGGCAGGTGATGTCTGGGCATGGTCCCCCTGGTTCAATTTTCACCTGCCAAATAAATAGTGCTTTGGCTTCGAAATCAAACTGCAATATGGCTCCATGGAATGATTAAAGCATTTGTATGACATGCATTATCTCAAAAGGCATGTCAATCTTAATGGTTTATTTTTATTGTAAATGTTGAAATTCCTGAATTTTGACCTCATAAAGACAATACCATGCCCCCACCAGGCTGTCAACCACTTTCTTTTCAAAGGGTAGATTAGAATATAGGGAAAGTCAGGGAACCAAGAGGTGAAGTAATCAGTGGGAAGCGTAGCTTCTTAGGGATACAAAAAAGCATGAAAAGACAAAACTCAGGAGAGGTTACGATAGTCCCCATCCCACAAAATATGACACAGTGTATGGAAAGGCTCAGTAAACCAAGGTCCACCACACTAAGAAAACAAAAAGGGACGGTCAATAGAGAATTAAAGGTGCTATATTTAAATGCGCGCAGTGTACGGAACAAGGTAGATGAGCTTGTGGCCCAGATTGTGACTGGCAGTTATGATGTGGTAGGCATCACAGAGACATGGTTGCAGGGGGTTCAGGACTGGCATTTAAACATCCAGGGATTCACAACCTATCGAAAAGACAGAGAGGTGGGCAGAGGGGGAGGGGTTGCCTTGTTAATTAGGAATGAAATTAAATCAATTGCACTAAACGACATAGGGTCAGATGATGTGGAGTCTGTGTGGGTAGAGTTGAGGAACCACAAAGGCAAAAAAAACCATAATGGGAGTTATATACAGGCCTCCTAACAGTGGTCAGGACCAGGGGCACAAAATGCACCACGAAATAGAAAGTGCATGTCAGAAAGGCAAGGTCACAGTGATCATGGGGGACTTCAATATGCAGGTGGACTGGGTAAATAATGCTGCCAGTGGACCCAAGGAAAGGGAATTCATTGAATGTTTACAGGAGGGCTTTTTGGAACAGCTTGTGATGGAGCCCACGAGGGAACAGGCCATTCTGGACTTAGTGTTATGTAATGAGCCAGACTTGATTAAAGATCTTAAAGTAAGGGAGCACTTAGGAGGCAGTGATCATAATATGGTAGAATTCAATCTCCAATTTGAAAGAAAGAAGGTAGAATCAGATGTAAAGGTGTTACAGTTAAATAAAGGTAACTACAGGGGCATGAGGGAGGAACTGACGAAAATTGACTGGGAGCAGAGCCTAGTGGGAAAGACAGTAGAACAGCAATGGCAGGAGTTTCTGGGAGTAATTGAGGACACAGTACAGAGGTTCATCCCAAAGAAAAGAAAGGTTATCAGAGGGGGGATTAGGCAGCCATGGCTGACAAAGGAAGTTAGGGAATGCATCAAAGCAAAAGAGAAAGCCTATAATGTGGCAAAGAGTAGTGGGAAGTCAGAAGATTGGGAAGGCTACAAAAACAAACAGAGGATAACAAAGAGAGAAATAAGGAAAGAGAGGATCAAATTTGAAGGTAGGCTAGCCAGTAACATTAGGAATGATAGTAAAAGTTTCTTTAAATACATTAAAAACAAACAGGAGGCAAAAGTTGACATTGGGCCGCTCCAAAATGACGCTGGTAATTTTGTGATGGGAGACAAGGAAATAGCTGAGGAACTAAATAAGTACTTTGTGTCAGTCTTCACAGTAGAAGACATGAGTAATATCCCAAATTGTGAGCAATTTTGGGCCCCACACCTCAGGAAGGACATACTGGCACTGGAGCGGGTCCAGCGGAGATTCACACGGATGATCCCAGGAATGGTAGGCCTAACATACGATGAACGTCTGAGGATCCTGGGATTATATTCATTGGAGTTTAGGAGGTTGAGGGGAGATCTAATAGAAACTTACAAGATAATGAATGGCTTAGATAGGGTGGATGTAGGGAAGTTGTTTCCATTAGCAGGGGAGACTAGGACCCGGGGGCACAGCCTTAGAATAAAAGGGAGTCACTATAGAACAGAGATGAGGAGAAATTTCTTCAGCCAGAGAGTGGTGGGTCTGTGGAATTCATTGCCACAGAGGGCGGTGGAGGCCGGGACGTTGAGTGTCTTTAAGACAGAAGTTGATCAATACTTGATTTCTCAAGGAATTAAGGGCTATGGAGAGAGAGCGGGTAAATGGAGTTGAAATCAGCCATGATTGAATGGTGGACTGGACTCGATGGGCCAAATGGCCTTACTTCCGCTCCTATGTCTTATGGTCTTATATGGAGGACACTTTCAAATGGCACTTTCAATGATCTGGCGTTTGGTTCTCCATTCGCTGTGACATTTTCGTAGCTAGTGATTTGGTAAATCACATTCTAACCTCTACCTTTGATGCATTTGTCGCCATTAAAATTATTATTCTCCCTCACCTTGGTCTTCCCCCTGGTACAGCCCTTAGTCCAAATCCCCAGATCTGGCTAGGCCATTTGGAGGGCTATCAGCTCCTGATTTCCTTTGCTGAAACAACTCATTATTCCAGGAATCACCCTGAAATGCAAAGATAGCCACCAGCTTCTCTCTGCCACTACAAACTGCATTTTTAAACCCCTCTCCATATCTCCACACCCTCCCATCCAAATATGAGGCGCTCATGTACTTCTTTGTCACAAACCCTGTGACCATCTGATCAGCTCTCTCTGGCACTACTGTCTCTACTAATAGAGCTATAAGCCAAATCTTCTTTTAGGTTGCATTTTTCCTGATCTTGCACCAATTCTGCTGCCCTACACAAATCCATCTCTTGACTCTTGCTATTTCTCATCTGCATAATGCCATTTGGTAGCATCAATCGAAAACACATTCTTACATTCCTAGATTTTGAATCAGAGACAGAATGTGGAGCACAGAAAGAGGCCACCTGGCCCATTGAGTTTACACCAGGTATTTTGAAGAGCAATCCAGTCAATCCCACTCACCCACTCTTTTCCCATATCCCTCTGGGTGAGTTCTCCATCCCCCATTTCTACCTTTCACCACCTCATGCTGCTTGTCCAGCATTCTGTAATGGATGAGACGGGAGTTCAGCCAATTAAATATTGGGAAGACCAGAGATATTGGGTGCGATTGAACAGCCTCATCACGCCCGACTCAGTGATTCAATGGGACCGTTAAATCTCACCAGAGGCTTCTCACGGGATTTGTGATGCTCGAAACGCCTCGTGAGATTTAACGAGACGTTGCAATCTGGATCTCACTCTCGCTGGGTAAGATGCAGATTTACGTATTTAACTGAGTAGTTCTGTCGGCTCTTGATGCTCTGGAACGGATGCCCAGGTCTAGGAGACCGTGCCATGCCACCCTTTAGCACTGGCCCACACAAATGTGGACCAGGTGTAACAACACCTGGAGGGGTCTCCCAGGACATTGGAGGCCTCCAGGTTGTCGGGCTCTGAGCAGAGTCGTAACCTGGCACTCCCACTGCTATCCTGGCACCTTGGCACTGCCAGTCTGACACATTCACACTGCCACCCGGGCACCCTGTCATTGCCACCCTGGCATTGCCACCCTGGGCTGCCAGGTTGCCCAGGTGGCACTGGCAGGTTGGCAAGGGTACTGCCAGGTCTCCAGGTTGTCCATGCCAGGGATCAGGCCTGAGGGTGCCCTGCTCTTATGAGGTGGGGTCAGGGGGGCCCCGAGGACCCCTAGGTAGGTTGGGGCATTGGGGGGGGGGGGGGTTGGGGGGGGGGGGATCTGGTGGCCGTGGTGGGGAGTCCCAGTGGGCCAAGAGATCAGGCTGGCATTTAAAAGTGGGGCCCTGAGCTCTTCCTGCACTGATTGACCAGCTCGTCAGTGCAGGAAGTGAGGCAAATGCAGCCTCGGTGATGATTCATTCTCGGCACTGCAGGCGCTGAGAAACAACCCACTAACGTGCCCAAAACGGGTCTCCGGTTTTTTCCCATTCAATCGCTCCCGTTATCTTTGGTCCCCAGCACAAATTTAATTTCCTAGCCATGGACGCCCATCCCTCCCATTGGTAATTGTCTGTGGCTGGACCAGATTATTTAGAAATCTGCCATCCTATTGAGCCAGAGATAAACTTCCAGCCACATCTTCAAGACCATCTCTTTCCATCTGCATAACATCACCGATGTCTGTTCCTATCTCAGTTTATCTGCTGCTAAAACTCTCATTCACACCTTTACTATCTCCGATTATTCCTTTGCTCTTCTAGCTGTCTCTTCAGTTTCTATGCTTCATAAATTTGCCTTATTCAAAGCTCTGCTAAATATACCCTCGCACCAAGTGCCATTTACTCATCAGCCCCACACTCGCTGACCCACAGCGTCTCCCGGTCAAAACATTGCTTGATTTTCAAAGTCTCTTCCCATTTTCCCAATCTCACCCTTTGCCTCACATCTTTGTAATTTCCTGCAGCCGTACAAGCCTCCAAGATTTCTTTGCTCTCCCAATTCTGGCCTCTAGTGCAACTCCGTATTTTAAGCATGCCCCCATTGCCTTTTGTTGCCAAGCTCGAGATTTACCTCCCAGATCGCTCGACCTCTCTTTCTTTCAACCTTTTAAGACATTCTAAAACCTATCTGTTGGATCAAGCTCCTGTGCTAATATTTCCTTGTGTGGTTTGGTGTCAGATCTTTGTTTGAAACCCTTAGGATCTTTTACTGTGTTAAAGGTAGTATATCAATGCAAGTTGTTGTACACATTGAGAAAGGATAAGTCACAGAAAATATACCCTTGAATAGGACATACCCGGTAGCTTTCAAGCACTGAAAATCTGACTGTATTGACTCCATAATAAATGAAATTTTCCCAAGACATTTTCCACTGCTAATCTGGTTCTCCCCAGATGTCAGACAGTTTTGCAATGTTTAACTTGTTTCCTTTGTTTGTTCTTTCATAACCATTATTCAGAAATGGCCTGATCCCATTGGCAGTGTGGTTATTCTTTCCTGCAAACTTAATTTGCCTTAATTGGTTCTGCTGGAAAGCTTCATACAAGAAGAATATCGAGACCCATCGAAGAGAGAAAGACTGAAGCAGAGAAATAGAGTCATAAGGGAGGAGTGGAATGCCTGACTAACAGGAGCATAAAAAACATGACTGGTGCTTAATCAACAGCACCAAAGACCCATGAACTGGCAGTTATAAAGTATTGTTCATGACATTCGCATCTTGTAAACTTAAGTGTTCCTCTAGGATCATCTTGAAATAATATTGTGTACAAAAAGGATGTTTAGATCATTCTGTAGCTTGTCCTCTGCATTACTTCCTTAATTAATCCTCCACCAAGGGAATCCATGGAGAGAACCAGGAAGAAACATTCCAATTGAAAGGTTTGGGAATGACACTGCTAAACTGACTTGATCTGAACCAATTATATTTTTCTGAGCTTCCCCAGTTTACATCAAAGTGAGTATTGGACATAATGTCAATTACTTGCGCTATTAACAATGACAGCATAAAGTCCCAGTCGGGTTTGCTACAAATGTTGGAATCCAGCTGCACATGTGAGAACATACATGATGCACGGTACGATAAATGACTGTGAATGGGGCGATCTATTTTTTGGGATCAAATCAGAACAGTTCTTGTGCACAGTGAGGGTAATCTGGCTTTCACAAGTGAAATGCACCCCTTCAGGGTCACAGCTAAGTTTAACTGGAGCAACTTTTCCTTGGATGCTGTGGATAGCTTTTGGTTGGATTGTCCATGGTTCATGTTAAGGGTGGCAGTGATAGAGTCAGAGGATTGGGATTATGTCTCTTCAATCAGATTCTCCTAATTTTCTTTCGTTATAGTTAGCCATGATTGGACTAATTTACCATTCTCATAGTGTGATTAAGGGCAGAGGAATGCCAATGACCAGTTATTGTGTTTCTATTAATTATACATTTGAGAGAATTTAGCTACATGCAAAGTATGAGAGTTAGATTATTAAACTAGTTATCCACAAGATTGTATTAATAATCCAGACAAGGTTCGAATCCCTTCTTTGAATGCAGTTTTTTTTAACTTGAAATAAAATGTTGGTATCAGTGAAAGTGACCAGGATGCTGTTGGAAAAACTTAATTGCTTCACAAACCAAAGGTAGTTTTAAGGGATTCATATTTGTATTGATTAACATTAGAAATAAGGTATAGGTTTAGGTGGGTTTACTTTAATGTTTCTGTGCCTGGAAGGGGCCTATAGTCTGATTAATACTGGGCAAGGATGTATGTGTATGTGGGGTTTGCTTTCAATTCCATCTGAGATTCTATGGTGAGAGAGCAACGGCGTGAAGAATAATTGTCGTTGCTTAGCAACTAGAGGCCCTTGTAAGGGGAAAAAACCTTATTTTATTCCTTAGTTTTTAGCTGGACGCTACAGCAGTTGGCGACAGGCAGCTAGACAGGGAGCATCTCTCTCAACTTTGTTAAAAGAAAAACCATACAATGGAGCAAACAATATAAAGCCAGTGCAAAAAATATAAAATTCAACTACTTAAGGAAACATAGAGAAATGAAGAAGAGTTTTCAGGGAGTCTGAAGTTAAAGGAACAAAGAGGAACTAGGAGGAGAACAGTGTACTGTTAATTTCAAGTCACAGAGCTGTAAAGGAGCTGGCTAATGAGAATTCAGAAAGATATCTGAAGTGGTTCTAAGGTTTGTGATATCTTACAACAGTTTATGAGACGTTAATTGAAATAATTGTGGAGCAATCGATGGCTATATATTGTAATTTATGTGTATAAAAGCAGTGTAGGTAGAGAAATCCTAAAAAGGGTTGATGTAAAACCTGGAGTGGATTCCTTAGTAGAAGTGGAACGGAAACTCCGTTCACAGGTGTCTTTTGGAAAACATGAACTGGATTTCAGAATGCAAAGCATGATTATGAGAGATGGTTTTAAAGCATGTTTTGGAATTGAAATTTGGAAACTCTCATATGGCAAACATCCGGGGGGATTCTGAGGAAGAAATCCACACACACTAACTTGGTTTCAGAGCAGAGTATATATTTGAACACAGCCAATCGGTATGCCTTAAAAAAGGGACTTTGTATGTCAATGAGACTATTGTAGCTTCAAATGTACTGTACCATCCGTGTTAATCTTAAAATTTGTGTGCAATTTTTAACCTAAGTGGACAGTAAATGCGTTTTGTACTATAATCCATTTTTTTCATGTTTAATAAATGTTTATTTTCTTGCTTTAAAATTAATTAGCGATCCTGTGACTCTGTTCCTCCACATTTGATCAAAACAAGTAAAGGTTACGATCTTTTGAGCCAGGGTTCAATTCTGGGATTCCCCCCCACCCCTCCCACCTCCCCAGTTATAACATCTACTGGATCGTAACAGGAAGGCAATTTGCCACCGTTACCTGACCTGACCTATATGTCTCATCCTGTGGGTTGGCTATAAAATGTCCACTGTAGTGACCTAACAAGTCCTGCAGTTGTATCAAATGACAACAATGGTTCAAGAAGAGGACCTACCACCACCTTCTCACCGCACATCGGTCTGGACAACACTCATGTTCGGAGAATGAATAATAATAAAAGTAACCATAAAAAACTGGCATCTGCACAGCAGAAACTAAATTTTCAATCTTTATTTCTCTTGGAAAGGTGTTCTATTTCCCTTATTCCCACAATCTGCACTCTATATACAGTGCCACGGAATCTTGTGTTGTCAGATAATCTTTCTTTTCTACTATTGCGTGTTGTAATCAGTTAGTGTACATTCATGACACTCTTCACCTGTTCACAAGATTGTCCTGGGTTTTTTAAGATAATTTTTGAATAAACCTAAGACTGGCAAATTAGACCAGTCCTGAAAGGAAAAATAGAGCCAATTCTGCTGTTCTGAGTACAAAACGGATGAGTGTCTCCTTTTCCTTATTCTGAAAGTTACTGGCGATTCCAGTTGAGCGCATAAAAAAGAGCCAATTTTAACTATTGTGCGACTAATCCTGCCACTGGGAAGCCGGCTGTACTTCACAGGCCTAGCCATATAAACACTGGCCTCTCATTGCACTTTAAAAAATATATATATCTGGGTCTAGCAAGCTGGCACCTCATTGCAGCTCCATTGGTTCCAGATGGCACAACCTCAGGCATCAGTTGTTTGGAAGATGGGTTTGGCGGGCGGAAGCAGCAGCTCCCATTTTTGGGAAGCCAGTATGAGCAACCCTCCCCATTCTGCTCCGACAAAAGCCGTTGCGATACATAATTTGGCATCTTCATTTATCTTGCCAGGTGTACTGAGCGAAGCATCCATAGTAGTTGCTGTGGGCTGTTAAAAATGCATTAGAAGCCCACGTACATCATAAGCTCAATGAATAATTTTAAATCTGAGATTACCAGGAGTACAAGGGATAACAATCCAGAGCAGGTAGCTGAAGGTAGAATACAGATAAGCCACAAGCTCATTAAATGGCAGAGCAGGCTTGAGGGGCTGAATGGCCTACTTCTGGTTCCTACATTCCTACCATAGGACTCTGATTTGCATAGATTAATGAAACAGGCCAAAGCTGGTGGGGGCAGTGCCGGGGGGGGCGGGCAAGAAAGAGAGAGGATGGTAAGCACATCGCCTTGAATTTAGCACCACTGCTGTGTCACTTCTTCCAGGCAGAAGGAATTCAAATCTCCCCTTCTGTTTTTTTAAGTGGATTTGGTGTAAAGTGCAGGATTTTTAGATTGAGATAGTATGCTTCATCCTGACTTACAGATAAGCAAGAACTACTTGGATTTTATTTTAAAATGAGTGTGTTTTTGCTTGGCTGAGTTCTGGGTACAGCTATATGTGTTTTGCTAGAACAGTAGTGTTATTTAGCCTGACTGACACTAAATCTGAGCAGCTTGTACTTATTTTAAATTTAGTTAGTTTTAACCCGCCTGGCTATGAAATGCAAGCTGCTTGGATTTTATTTAAATCACTTGGTTAGCAAGCCAAAGCCTTATGGAGTGCAGACTTTGCATTTTATTTTAATGCAAACACTGACAAACAAGCAAGAGACACGCAACAGCTACCCAACTGTCTCCCCCTCTCCCTCCCTAAGCAGCATATTGATGAATCTACAATCCTGAAACCAGCCAACGGGGCATAGAGCAGAGCAGGTCATATAGTTAAAGACAAAATCCCTTAACCTCGCCTATAAAGATCAAAATGTCCCAATTCCACTGCTACTCCCACCCAACCCCTCCAGCTCCACTAAGAAAAATAGTACATCTGCCAGGTCCACCTTCTCATAAATCTTTTTTCAATCAAAAATGCAATTGCAAACTGACTTCAAAAATTACTTCCACTACTGATGATCCTAAGGCTAGTACTATCAAAATCCCAAAGTAATGCGGCAATACAGTTGTGTGTTTGTTACTATTTATTCCATGGATACTTGTGCTTTATCTCCTGAGCATTTCACCTGAATCAATTTACATTGTCACCTGTCAGGTTGCTACTCTTTATATTCCCAACTTCCTCCTCTGACTATCAAACTGCTCTTCTTCGTCAGCGATATTCACTGCTACCATCCTCTCTGCCATTATTACCACTTATACTGCAACAAAGACCATTTCTCCTTCTCTCACGACAAGATGAGTTGATAATTACTGTTTTCTAACGTACCTTCAGTGAAGAATGCTGGCTGAATGTTGCCTGGTATGGAGGGAAGATCTTATGAGGAAAGGCTGAGGGACTTGAGGCTGTTTTCGTTAGAGAGAAGAAGGTTAAGAGGTGACTTAATTGAGGCATACAAGATGATCAGAGGATTGGATAGGGTGGACAGTGAGAGCTTTTTTCCCCGGATGGTGATGTCTAGTACGAGGGGACATAGCTTTAAATTGAGGGGAGATAGATATAAGACAGATGTCAGGAGTAGGTTCTTTACTCAGAGAGTAGTAAGGATGTGGAATGCCCTGCCTGCAACAGTAGTGGACTCGCCAACACTAAGGGCATTCAAATGGTCATTGGATAGACATATGGACGATAAGGGAATAGTGTAGATGGGCTTTAGAGTGGTTTCACAGGTCGGTACAACATCAAGGGCCGAAGGGCCTGTACTGCGCTGTAATGTTCTATGTTCTCTGTTCTACGAATCATGTTTTATAACTAACAGATATCTGTTGTCCTGTAACTTCTCATTATTGATTACATAGAAATAGCTAATTTGGCCGAAATGGTCCCTGCTGGTGTTTATGCTTCATACAAGCCTATTGCTACATTGAATTAAAAATGCTCAGCTTATGTTGCTATCTTCCTTGCTTAAAACTGTGGAGGATGATACCATGAAATATTCTGAAATGGGGAACAGGAGCTGATCAGAGAGCCACTGCCACTAAGTATCATAGTGAGAATGGCAGAACAGGCTTGAGGGGCTGAATGGCCTACTGTTATGTAGTTGCCCAAAGCAATAGTGCCTGAATGTGTAAAAAAAGGTGTAATACATAAAGAATCATAGAATTTACAGTGCAGAAGGAGGCCATTCAGCCTATCGAATCTGCACCGGCCCTTGGAAAGAGCACCCTACTTAAGCCCACACCTCCACCCTGTCCCCTGAATCCAGTGACCCCCATCTAACCTTTTTGGACACTCAAATACAGCATGGCCAATCCACTTAATCCATCTACAGACTGTGGGAGGAAAGCGGAGCACCCGGAGGAAACTCACGCAGACACGGGAAGAACGTGCAGTCCCCACACAGACAGTGACCCAAGCCGGGAATCGAACCCAGGACCCTGGCACTGTGAAGCAACAGTGCTAACCATTGTGCTAAAGGATAAGAATGAAATTAGTATCAATATTCTATTCTTCACCAATGTCCATTGGCTGTTGTCAAATAGATGCCAATATCGCTTATCATGGCCCCGCAAAAACATTTTCCTACCTAGCTAAGTATATGTTAGCTCTATGTTTATGTGCTTTCTTGGTTTGCTGGTAATATTGCTCCTTTTTGATGTGCCATTCTACAATATACTATTCCCATTAACCATTAGCAGATTATATTTTCGCCCTGCTCATAACTAACAGTGCCATTCACGGTATCATTTGAAAATGAATTGTTTCTCCATGTTATTGAGCACAGGTTACCTTTGTCTGTATGTATTTTCCACAATCGATAACACTCCTGTAATATTGTAGCTCTATTCTGCAGTTTTCTTCATTTCAGCGCCATTACTCAAGTGTTAGCTGGGATGCTTTATGACTAGTGATCAAAAACTGCTGTAATTGATGGAAGGTGCCGTATGAAGAATATAGGGGGTGGGTGAGAGGCGGGGGTGTACAACAATGTCTTTTAAACAAGCACTGGCATCATCTTGCTATGTATAAAAACCTATAATTTCCCCTTTCATTTCATAAACAAAAGAAAAAGGCATTTTGATGACTTGGTTTTAACGTTTGGTTCAATCGGGTTTAAGATAGTCTGTTTTCAACTCAATAGAACATCTGAACCAAGATAGTTCATTTTACTAGTAAGCTACACTGCACGTCTGAACTCATAAGATAATGACAACATTTCTGAGTAAGAGATATTCCTGTCCTTCACTAAACTGCTGATATCAGTATGCCACTGCTGTTTGTTATGAGATTCCATTCTTCCTACTTTTCAACAAGAAGCAAAGAGCTTTTATTTTTGAGCTTGCTTGAAATGATTGTAATAGGTTATTGCTGCATAGACTATCCAGAGTCTATACATTACAAATCACTGGTCACAAGTGGCTGTAAATATATGCTGGTTGAAATGTGAATTCCGTGTGCTTGTCACATCAGCAAGACACCGCTACTTGAAAACTGATGAGCCTCCACTTTCCATTCAATTGAATGAGAAACAAAGCTTATTAAAAAAAAAGCAAGGACTGTATACCTAACAATAACTTAGAATTTAAACATCCCTGCCTTTTATTCCCGCTTCCCATCTCCCTGCATTTTTTCTTACTGATAAGTTTGATTATGCCTCTGCCCACAGCTATATGGAGCACTCTGTGTGAACAATGCATGTCTTCCAAAATCAACCTTCTTGCAAGGTTCACACAGCAGAGATTTATGCAATTCGGCTGAACCAGGAGTTGCTGTACGTGATTACGTGTCTGAAGATCAAGCAAGACAATATGAACCAAACAGACGCAGATTACAAATAATAAAAAGGGGTTAGTTTACCTTCAAAAATATTAGTGCCATTGAGAATTACCTGTTCTCAAGAACAGAATTCAGATTTATATCTAGAGGGAGAGGATAGAATTGATTAGCAGGTTTCATGATCATGCCCCTCCTCCAGACTGTGTGTAGGTACGACAAATATAGCAGACCTACACCCATAGGTTCCCAATGATTTCAATGCAGTTAATACACGTGGGTAAAGGTATTGCTATCTTTTGGTTTTGTTTATTGCAACTTGAGGTGAAAAAAACACGCTAAAGGAAACCCCCCCCCACTGCAAACATCCTTAGCGCCCTATAAAAAACAAGCAAAGTTTCCAATCTCACTTAATAATATTGTCTCTTTGTCCTCTTCTATTGTTGCAGAGTTTGGCCGAGTATTCCACGTTAGAATATTCATCAGGAAGCTGTTCAGGCTTTATTTGATCATGACAGGAACAAAACATAATTATGAAACCTGGATGCTGTTTCGCTCATAAGAAATTAAAATACTTCTCAAGTGGACTTCCAATGTATCTGATGATTGTCAGAAGATAACATTACCATCGGGGTTATTGAAAGGTTACGGCTCTATCCTGGGTGAACCGCACCTGTTGTAATGAACGGAAATTATGGGTGAATGAAAAAGAACGTAGTCATATAAAAGGAATGTTAAAACGACTATTTAGTGCAAGTGTAAACTTAATTAGGAAAAAGGTAGGCTTTGCAAGTCTCGGAAAGCTTATGAGATTTTTTTTAGGGAGTAAATAACTGTGCGACTCTTAGCATACGGGTGGCTTCTGGCAATTAACAAACCTAAAGTAATTTTTGAAAATGTCAGGGTCTCATTTAGCAAAAGGATAAATAATATATGAGGCATAATTACTGTCCTGAGCTGCTGTATGGTTTACTAGTGTCATTAGTAAACTAACGGTATAATATCTTCATGTCACAGTTTAATTATATGTTGTAATTAGTTTCAGCAATGGATTCCAGCTAGTCAGATCCCCTGAGCTAAGCAAAAGGTAATGGAACTTTCTGCAGGCTGCATTAATCAATTATGAAAGTGTCTTGGGTTATTTGATGCTTGTTTACATTAATTTTATGCAATAAAACTGCTGAATCTTATCATTAGTGCTTAGGTGCAAGGCTTTGCTGTAAAATTCATCCATGTAGTGCTACTTCTCCGTTGCTATAGAAACGTGATGGTCGGTTCACATGGAAACATATCTCAGGTCCACTATTAAAATGATGACTGTGAACTGGAATGCACTGTGAATGTCACACTTCAAGCTAGTGGAAGGCATGGGCCTGCTCTGACATAACCTTAGAATCTTTTTAAGAATGCAGACCAAATTAATTTCAGCAATTTAGGATGGCCAGCAAAACTGTTTGCACAAGAATTTAAAATCAAATAGGACACCGCTTTCAATTTGCCAACAAAGAATCAAATAAATAGGCAAAGATTGAATTGCTACTCAGAATCTTAGTTGTGATTGATCCTGCATCTCTTTGATGAATCTACTAATTGTGTGTCCCAAATTGTCCCCTCTTATTGTCCTCTGAGAGCTAATGCAGGAAAATGTACATATCCCTCTTGAATAACTAGAGCTATAGGAAATTGCACATTAAACAGTCAAATCTGCATTTACTTCACGAGCCAGAAAGACTACAGGCACTCATGAGTGAAATAAATTCCAGATTCCCCCACATAACATGCAATATGTCCCATGTATTCCACATATTTGAACAAAAGAGCATGTATCAGCTTAATTTTAAAATAAAACATCTATTGAAATGACAGGCGAGGTTAACTTGTTTGAGTGCACCTCAACATATAAATGCTGCGTCCAACAAAATCTTTTGGCATAAAAACATTGGCATGTTTCACGGTTGACCTACAACTCCACCCCGCCCTTCAACGCTTAATCCCTCATAGTGTTTGTGTAAGCTTCCTCTCATACGGCCTTTTTTCTGTCAATTTTTACCATATGTCTTACATCCGCATCGGGCTGCATAGATTTAAATGCTAATACTTCTGTTGGGACTGTTTTCATGGGGTTCTTTTCAATACCATCTTAAAATATGGGAATAATGTTTTCTCTGTCGAATGCTGCCAATGACTTTTATTCACAGCGGGAATTTTGCATTTTTGGGGAAAAACTGCACAAATGAAATATTAGCAATCTGAAAGATTTTCTTTTGAAAATAATCAAGAGAATTGTTTATAGAAATTTTAATTAGTTTTGGAGGGTCGTTCTGAAAATTGCAAAAGAAAACAGGAAAGTTATGTTCCTATATAGGTTAATCAAGACAGAAAGCAGAAATTGAATTTCACATCATACACCCAAGGCATTCTATACCTCAATAATAGACACTAATCTTAAACTGTGTGATGCCCTGGTGTAAGGCACGTGATACCCTGCAATTAGGATACAGCCAGTATGCTGCTACAGCGACACGTAGGCTGCTCCCTTCAATCAGTTCCTGTTTGGCACTGAACTCCTCATGCAGATTATCCTGTATATACCTGACTGTATTAGGGATAAAAGGGTTTCCAACCAGTAACCCTCCATATTTTTAATACTAATGAAATAGCAGCAGAAAGAATCCTACAATAGCCATTATTCCGTGTATCTTTTAGAGGAAAGTACCCTCATTAAGGAACAGTAATGCTGTAATAACCAAGGCAAAAGTGGAATAAGATAAATACACAGCAGTTTTAGTGAAAAGTTCTATCTTCTCGGTTTCTGATTCAGTGCTATGATATCCTTACCCCCTCTGTGCAGAATTAGGACATTTCAGCATCGTCGCTAACAGCTTTCTTGAAGGTGACCAGTTGAATTTTGCAGCACATGGGAAATGTTTTATTAAAACAGTGCCCTGTCACCAATAACTCAGTGTATGGAAATGTGACTTCCATATAGAAAATGTAAAAGCACATTATGGAATTTGATGAGATACTGTCCTCATACATAATAAATGTCGGCAAGGCATTCCCCTCCCCCATTTTATAAAGACAGATTTAAGAATACTAGTAGCATCTCTGGCAATGCATCGGGCGATAGATCATAGAAAATAAACATTGTTACATTTTCAATCTTATTCCTGTATTTTTTTGAATCTTTAAAAGACAATGGATTCTGTCTTTTTTTTCCCTGACTCTCACTGGGAAAAAATTCCACAGATAATGGCATCCTGCTGGTATCTAAAAATAATTCTTCATGCAAGAGTCTGCATGGCTAGTGTCATCAGACTATTTGACTACATGGACCATCATCGAAGAACCAAATTCTGGTCCTCTCAATATCTACACATGTATAATTTTCTTTGGAGGAGGATTCAATTGATAATTATCAAGCCCAGGAACCATTGCTCAATCCTATAGTCAGAGGTGTTGAAGTTTCCTGTACATGAAAGATCAACGAACTCATCACAAACCAGGGATGAATCAATGATCTTGCTGGACTGTCTGTTTGAGCACCATGCTGCACCATGGATCTATCAATGAGCTGTTCTTAAGTATATCACAGAATGTTCCTTTTGTTTTATGCACTTAGCAAAGGAATGCTCTGGAAGCAAAAGGAGGTATTTTATGTTGGAGTTTCCAAACTGTTTGCCTATGTTCCTTTAAGAATTCCCTCCCTAAAGCACTCTGCTTCTCTTTCCAGATGTTCCTTAAAAACTGCCTCTTTGACCAAGCTTTTGATTACCTATCCTCATATCTCCTTATGTAATAAATGTTATCTGCTAACAATCTTGTAAAATGCCTTGGGCTATTTTTTTGCATTAAAGGCACTATATAAACAAAGATTGTTGTTGTTGCTTCGACATATCTCATGAAGACCATGGGACTGTTTTGGAAGTTCAATCTATGTCCCATTAATTTGCACATATCTCACAATGTTAATATTAATAAACCACGGTTTTCAGCTGAGGTTTCATTCACCAATTTCATTTACAGTGCTTTCCGAATCTCCGTGTTCACTATATTCATCCAAGACCAACCAGTGAATAATAGCTTTGGGTGCAAATAGAATTAAGCTTAGAGGGTCAATTATAGGGCCCAGAGACTGTGTGTGACTCCATGTTTAGTTATTAGAATAGAGTATGCTTAGGGACGGCATGTGGCGCAGTGGTTAAAACTGGGACTGCAACACTGAGGACCCGGGTTTGAATCCTGGCCCTAGGTCACTGTCCGTGTGGAGTTTGCACATTCTCCCCACGTCTGCATGGGTTTCACCCCCACAACCCAAAGATGTGCTGGTTAGGTGGATTGGCCACACTAAATTGCCCCTTAATTGGAAAAGAAAAATAATTGGCTACTCTAAAATTTAAAGAAAAAAAAAAAGAATAGCGTATGCTTGAGTATCAACCAAGAATGTCTTGTAACCCGTTTCCCCCCCCCAAAAAAAACCCATATTGTTAATTTTTAAATATTCCACTTTTTGTGCAATTTCTTGTTTAAACTTTGCAAACCCTAGAGATTGCATTCAATTTGGTCTATGAGTTTTGCTTCGAGCCCTCTGTTTATGTGTGGGGAGATATTACATTTTATTGAATTGCCCGCTTGAAGCATGCACTGAATTTTAATTTCTGGTTTAAACCCACAAGATTTATATAATTTGTTTCCATGCAAGAATTATGCAAACTTCTTTCTTTCACAGCACCCAATCCATGGCGGAGGGGGAAGAGTAGGACGCGTTACTCTGAAATATACTGAGAGTAAATAAGTCCCCAGTGTTTATTTTTCTACAGTTGTTGGAACCCTGCTGGATATTCAAAACAAATGCAAATTTTCAGTACAAGCATACGCAGGGTATTAAAGAATTTAACATTGCATAGCCTCTAGGGTTAAATGACATAAGCGTTGGGAAAGTGACGTATTTTGACAAACAATAAGAGGATTAGTGTTAGCAAAGGTGGGAATGTGGTCCATTAATCTGCTGCTTGAATGTGCATTGTGTGTATTTACTGCAAAACTATACACTTAAATCAAGATGATCCTTTTGTGACGCACTTAACAGAACAGGCTTCCACAGCAATGAACAGGGGATATTTTGGCTTTTAAAAATCGATACACTTAAATGGGCTACAGATGGAACAGGCAGACACTTCAGACCATATGAAAATATGGAACTGGCTCCATTCGAGGAAAGGCAGTGGTTGCAGAGGTACACAGGCAACCCAAATGCTGCACGTTAGTAATGAGTTAATGAAGAATGACCATTCATTGATGGGGACCTGCAGCACAAAATAAAGAATAGCAGGTGAAATAAGCCACCTAGCCTTGGCCGCTGTATTCCCAATATATACAGTTGTATCTTTGGTCAGACATTTAGGTCATAATGAGTATTGATCAGCCTATTATAGTGTATTACCCACTAACTGGATTCTACCCATGTTTAAAGACAAGTTCACTGCCTTTGTAACTGACAGACGCTAAATTCAGATGTACAGGAGAAAATCGAACTCCCAGAAGTCCAGGCTGTAGAGTCTGACTTTTGTTTTCTCAGCCTTAAATATCATAACATTTCAAAGCATTTAAGGAAACTAGCTTTAATCATATGTATTGTAAATATGTACAAGATGCTATAGAAATAGCATTCTCTGCTTAAATAATTTAGTTTGTTCCTAGTTAAAGGGATTACAGCTGAAACCATCAAAGGAAGTAACGAGGCCTGTATTAAAATAGATCCTAAGAGTTCAAAGGGAATTGCCGAAGAAATTATTTTCCTTCTGTCTCTCTCTCACTCAATTTCTATTTTTCAATGCTTCTTGCCATTCAGACTTCATTTTATTCAGAGTTTGTCTAAATGATGGAGTTGTTTCTTGGCATTTGTGTGCTTAGGCGCTTAATTAAAGCAATCCATATTGAATTCTTGTCCAGTCCTCTTGACCAGGCAGGCTCAGGGTCATTGGAATGCCAGATGTTTTAGTGGTGTGTAGCCTTGTGCATACTAATCATGGGTGCAGCAGTGATTCATCAGCCCCACTGCTGTTCCAGCATATACAACCACTTATGACATGTAATTGGTAGCACCATAAGCAGTGAGGATGCATTAAAACCTACAGACAGTCGCAGATAAAAATTAATGACTCCTTGGCTTCTTGTAATCCTACAAGATTGGACTGTAAAGCTACACTAAATAGGTACAAAAGGACAATGGGAAAAGTGGCCTTGTTTACATACATGTTTTAAATATAGAATTAACAACCTTAGATTGGAGCAACTTGCATCCAAAACAAGCCGCACAACATATCTGAATGTTAAGAATAGAGCATAAACTAAACCTTCAGGTCAGAGCTGAATGAATTTAAAAGCAAAACCCTATTATTGAGGGTGAGCTGACAGTATACATTAGGCATTCTGATTTCATGGACAATCTCTTGGATATTGCGCGTGTGGGATTTTAAAAAAATCAAATAAACAAGAACACACATTGCCATTTTCCCTACGTACAAAAAGCTACCGGGTTACATTAAAAAGAAATCAGATATATCTTTCATTGAAAACAATTCACTTATTGGCATGAGGAAATGGTGCACCAGTAAAATATAATGGCCCGGAGCTTCCTGTAGGATTCGTGACTTAAGTCGCTATTGCGTCGCACATGCATGGTGTGCTGACTCGGAAATGCGAGTGCTCAGGCATGTGCGTTGGAAGCGCGCAGCTTTCAAACTCCCGGTCAGCGTTTTTCTTACAAGATTGAAGCTCTGTGCTGCGCTGGAGCTGCTGAATACAAAACCCAGGGACAGCCACTTACCCGGATTTAAGGTGAGTTTTAACGCGTTTGTACTTGCACTTTTATTTTCCAGTCTAGCAGAGGCAGGAGACATTGGGAGACATTTTTTTGGTAGGTTAATGTTTTATATTATTCGTGTTTAGCATTTATAAACATGCTTAAAATGGAAATAATGAAAGGAAGATAAATTTTTATTTTTTTTAACTTTGGTTTGTAATTCCATTAACCGTGCACTTTACTGCATAAAGTGAGTTTGGAGTCACAAAAGGTGAAAGAGTTATTTATTTTTAACTTTGATTTGTCATAAGGAAGTTAATGCCATTAAAGCAACTATGTTGGATAGAATGCAGTGATCACTCGCTTAACGGGTATGATTGCCCACCTAAGATACTCCGTGTTGCTGGTCACGGATTCTGTGCGTCCTTGCGTGGTGAGCCTGCTCACAGAGCCAAATCTTCAATCACTCACATGGCAGGAGTTTCCTAAAGGTGGGATTGCTCCTTGGACGCTAAGTAGCGGATATTCCTTTCTCAGGCCCCTATTCCGGCCCTTCTCTTGCTGCCAGATGCATTCGAAGAATTGTAACACTTCAATCAGGAGGTTCCTCCAAGTAGGTCTCTTCTGAGCAAAGGTCTCCCAGGCATTGATGTCTATGTTCCATTTCTTGAGGTAAGCCTACAAGATAGCTTTGAAGAGCCTCCTTTGTCCTCCGCTTGTTCGAGATCCTTCTTTGACCTGGGCAAAGAAGATTTGCTTTGGCAGTCAGGACTCTGACATCCTAACCACGGAGTGGTTTCGGATGATCATGGCATTGATACTGGTGTTATTGACTCCTTCAAGAACACCAATGTTAGCGTGCGTATCCTCCCCGCTGATTCAGAGCTGAAGTACATTTGGATTTTGCAATGTATTTTAAGCTGAGTTGTTTACGAGTCTCCCTGATGTAATGTTCCTCCTTAGAAGACTCAGTGATTACTTCAAATGGTTTAACAAAGTTTAATTGATATATGCAAGCCTCCTGTAAGCTAATGTGAACTATATGTCTGACAGATTTGCAGTGAGCCAATCACTCACCCCTAAGAGTGTACTGCCAAAGGAATCCCAAAATAATGTCAGGGGATGTGTGCCAGGAAACTGCGCTTCAGCAGCTGCTGCTTTCGGACGTTCAGCTTGTAATATTAACAATTCATATATGTCAAAACTCTCCCCTCCCTCCCCTCTTCCCTTCCTCCCCTCTTCCCTCCCTCACTCCCGTCTTCCCTTTCTCCCCTCTTTCCTCCCTCCCTCCCCTGTTCCTTCCCCCTTCTTTACAAATAGACAGAGCCATTGCGTTTAGGTGGAAAAATATATTTTATTGATTGTTGTATTAAGTGAGAAAATATACTCTATTGCAAGAAATTTGTAAATGTTGTGGTATTTTAATATAATTCAGCTGATAAAGTTAAACTTTGGCCCGTAACTCCTTGCGGCAGGAAGCCACCGGCCGCCGATTTTGAAATAGAAATGTGCGCACTTACCCGCGCTCTGATGTTACCTGGAACTTTCCTTTCCCGTTGGCAGCCATGAGTCTCCAGCGCCCAGGTCTGCAGAGGCGCCAGTGCGGCGCAGAAGGAGTACAGCCCCGCCCCCTTATGATGTAGCCAGCTTGGGAACTCCCATTGAGGGCAGGCATTTAAACAGTAGATTTTTGTTTCCTTTTTAAAAAATTTAGCGTACCCAATTATTTTTTTACCAATTAAGGGGCAAGTTAGCATAGTCAATCGACCTAACCTGCACATCTTTGGACTGTGGGAGGAAACCAAAGCACCCAGAGGAAATGGCGGCAGCGCAATGGAACAGTGGTTAGCACTGCTGCCTCACAGCACCAGGGACTCAGGTTCAATTCTGGTCGTGGGTGACTGTGTGGACTTTGTACGTTCTCCCCGTGTCTGCATTGGGTTTCCTCCGAGTGCTCTGGTTTCCACCCACAGTTTAAAAAGATGTGCTGGTTGGGTGGATTGGCCATGCTAATGTCCAGGGCTGGTTAGGTTTCGGGGATAGGACGGGGAAGTCGACCCAGGTAGAGTACGTTTCAGAGGGTTGGTGCAGACTTGATGGGCTGAATGGCCTCCTTCTGTACTGTAGGAATTCTATGGTTCTATTCCATGATTCTAGGAAACCCATGCAGACACAGGAAAAATGTACAAACACCACACAGTCACCCAAAGTCTGAATTGAATCCGGTCCCTGCTGTTGTGAGGCAGCAGTGCTAACTAGTGTGCCACCGTGTTAAATATGTTTCTGTCTTCTTTACTTCAATTATCCTATTCATTTATAATTATCTCAATTAAATGTTGTGTTCTGATGTTTCAGTAAGACATTTATAGAAGCTTATAAAATTGAATGTAAACCTTTTATTAACGAAAATCATTTTATAAATACAAAACTTTGACACCAGTTAACATTTAACTTAATGTTTCACTTTATCAGCTGAACATTGACATAAAACTGCCTCAACTTTTACAAATTTATTGCAATATAATATATTTTCTCACTTAAACACAGCGGTCCATTCTAATTGTAAAGCGAGGGAGGGAAGGGGAGGAAGGTGATGGAGGGAAGAGGGAAAGAGCACAGGGAGGGAAGAGGACAGGGGAGGAGATGGAGATAAGAGTAGGGAGGGAGGGAAGAGGAGGGTTTTGACAATTGTTAATTGACACGCTCAATGTCAGAAAGCAGCAGCTGCTGAAATGCAGAGTCCTAGCACACATCTCCTCTGAACACGAGGAGGACAAAGGAAACACTTCACAGACACCTTGTAGGTTTACCTCATGAAATGGAACATAGATGTCAATGCCTGGGGGGCTTTTGCTCAGAAGAGATCTACTTGGAGGAACCACTTGATTGAAGGGTCACAATTCTTTAAGAATAATCGATGGCAAGAGGAGATCCAGAAAAGGAGCCTGAGAAAGGAATATCCGCGACTTAGTGTCCTAGGACCGATCCCACCTTTGGTAAACTCATACCAAATGAGTGATTGAAGATGCGGCTTCAGGATGGGGCTCATCAGCCACACAGGGATCCACAGAACCTGTGGCCAGTAACACTGAATATTTAAGGTGGACAATCATACTCGTTAACAAATGATCGCTGCATTAATTGAATCATAGAAGTTACTGTGCAGAAGGAGGCCATTCAGCCCATTGAGTCTACACCGGTCCTTGGAAAGAGCACCCCACTTAAGTCACCCCATCCCCGTAACTCATTAACCCCACCTAACCCTTCTGGACACTAAGGACAATTTATCATCATAGCTAATCCACCTAGCCTGCACATCTTTGGACTGTGGGAGGAAAGCGGAGCACCCAGAGGAAACCCATGTAGACATGGGGAGAAAGTGCAAACTCCACACAGACAGTCACCCAAGGCCAGAATTGAACCTGGGTCCCTGGCGCTGTGAGGCAGCAGTGCTGATCACTGTGTCAGTGTGCTGCAGCTGTTTCCTCCGGATACTTCTGTTTCATCCCACAGTCCAAGGATGGGTGGATTAGCCTTTGCTGAATTGTCACTTAGTGTCCAAAGGTTAGGTGGGTTTATGAGGATAGGCTGAGTGCATGTGCCTGGGTAGGGTGCTCTTTTGGAGTGCCAGTGCAAACTTGATGGGCTGAATGGCTTTCTTCTGCACAGCAGTGATTCTATGAACACAAATTTAAAAAATCAGATGCTACAAGGAAAGCGACAGCAAAAAGCCATGGGACACTTTTAAAATCTTACTACCATAATCTTAATTAAAACATACGAACATTTTTAAGCATGCCATTGTAAAGTTATATAATAATTAAGTGCAGATTTAAATAGTTTCACAGAATTAAACTAATAACCAAACCTATATCGCTTATAAATAATCACCTTTATCCATAAAACAAAATAAAAAGTATTTTAAAAGAATAAACAACAATGCCTGTTTAAAAGAAAAAGCAAAAGAACTGTTGAAAAAAAATTCTACATACTTTTGAAATATTTGATAAAATAGCTGCCTGTTGTTTCCTATCTAAGTCTGTTGTTTAAACGCCTTCAATGGCGTTCCCAAGTTGGCCGTGTCATAAGAGGGCGGGCCTGCACTCCTCTGCCGGCATTCTGATAGGAATTATAATATGATGATAATAGAAGTTAATGAGATCAATAAAGTAAACGCTAAAATGAGAAAACAAGTTGTGAGTGAGCAGAAAAATCGAAAAGTGATCAGACTTGACGATACAGCAGCCTAAATAAATAGAATGAAACCCAGCTTCCAGAATCTAGAAAACACATAGAAAGGTATTTGCTTGGCAAACAATTAAAGCCCCAGCCATCTTTTTGCCCACGTTGCATTGATCTATGCTATAGGATTCGAATATCTGAAGATTATATACCTTAAAAATAACACACTAGAGAAGGAACTAATTTTATAGATAATGATCAATAAAAATGACTGGAAATCTTAAATCAAAACAGGGAGCAAGTTTAAAATTGCAACGGTTAATGTTACAGGGATGCATCCTGCATCATTTTCAAAAAGAATAAAACCCCTGGTCTGGCCAAATTGCATTTGCACATTCTAAAGGAACCTAGGGAAGAGTTGGCATAGGCACTAATATGCATATTCAATAATTCATTGGGAACATGTGTAGTGTCATATAGGATTGGTGAATTGCTAACATTACACCTATATTTAAGAAGGGAGATATAACTTGTCCAGGGAATATAAATCAGTCAGCTTAACATCAGTAATTGGAAAATTAATGAAATCCTCACTGAAGAAAAAAACACAATGTAATTTGGAAACCAAAAATATAATAATGAATTGTCAACATAGATTCAAAAAGGGAAAGCCTTGCGTGAACAACCTCATTGGATTCATTTGAGACATCAGCGGAATGTAGCAAAGTAATATATCGCCACATTCCTGTGCCTGTTCGGGTACACTGAGGGAGAATTCAGAATGTCCAATTCACCTAACAGCTCATCTTTTAGGACTTGTGGGAGGAAACCAGAGCACCCGGAGGAAACCCAATCAGACACGGAGAGAACGTGCAGACTCCGCACAGACAGTGACCCATGCCGGGAATCGAACCTGGGACCCTGGTGCTGTGAAGCAACAGTGCTAACCCCTGTGCTACCTAAGGGATTTTCCACAGTAACTTAATTGCAGTGTTAATGTAAGTCTACTTGTGACAATAATAATGATTATTATTATCTAGATCTCCAAAAGACTTTCTGTAAAGTGTCAGGAATGAATAATGACCAGAGAGTCAGTACAAGTAACTGAATGACAGCAGGGTGGCTGAAAGGCAGAGAGTTAAGTTAAAGGAATTGGGAAGTGGAGTCCATAAGGATCAGTCCTGGGTTCACTGGTGTTTACAATTTATATTAATGAGTTAGACTTTCAAATCAAAAACAGAATTAGGTGACAACAAATTGGAAGGAGGACATGTGACAACTTGCAAAAAGACATTAATGAACTTGAAGAATGGGTATATAACTGACAAATTAATTTCTGCATAGATAAGTGTGAGGTCTTGATAAGAAAAGTAAGGCGGCCATATGTCATTTAGGAAGTAAAAATCTAAATGAGGTAGAGAAGCAAAGGAGTTGGAGAGTGCAAATACACAAATCACTTAAAGGACAACACAGGTTAATAAGTCCATAAAAAGCAAATCAAGCACAAAGTTTATTACAAGAGGAGTAGAATTGAAAAACAGCAAAGTTATGCTAAACTTGTATCAAATCTTGGTTTGACCACACTTGGAGACTGAGTACAGTTCTGGTCGCCATATCATCTAAAGGCTATCGAGGTGCTCGAGATGATGAAAGGAAGATTTACAAGGATGATACCAAAACTGCGAGGTTATCAGGAAACAAGAAAATGGCTCGGTCTCTTTTCTGAGTGATGACCTAAAAGACTTCTCTGAAATTATGGAATGTTTTAATGGAATAGGTACAGCATCGGAGTGTGCCCCACCTTGTGGGGAAGAACACAACTATAGCCCATCAATATAAGAGAGAGAATTCAGAATAACCTTTTTTTTACCCAGGGAGTCATGGGAATGTGGAACCCACTGCCAAAGGAAGCAGTTGAGGCCTACAGTACAGATGCATTTAAGACTATGTTAGATAAGCAGACGAGGGAGAATGGACTGGAGGGTTATTTTGATAGAGTTGTGTCATGCCCAGTTGAAGGAAATGTACTGTTAGTAATTTTAAATGTGGATTGTATCCAATACTTACCTTTCTGGAATTATCTTTCTTTTAAAAAATGGACACTAAACAGGCTACTAAGATGATGACCAAGTATCAGGTGACATTTGCAATTTCTGCACAGACTGAGGATTAATTCATGTCTGAAATCCCTCTGGGAAGCTCTTATCTAGGGTGGAAAGGAACCATATCCTTACCAGCTCAATGGAAGAGGGCTTACAAATAATTACTGCACTGGAGCCATGAGGATGGAATGTCAAATAAGGTCTTCCAGGGAGCTAATTGTAGCTGGTATGTTGATGGGATACCAATCATTAGCCTTTGTGCATCCATCATCCTGGCTCCAATCCATTATTTGGACAATGGAACTTTCCATTATGTGACTGAAACTGGCGATAGATAACAAATCTATTCTCCCAATTACCAGAGAGAACCTGGGCAGTTTTCAAGGAACACCCAGTACAGAATGCCTGCTGCAGAACAAGGCAGTCATGCCTTTTCAAACTTGAAAATTGCTACATCTTAAAAGTTTCCCATCTTAAAGAAACTTGACCTCCTGGTGAGAAAACGTACAAGTGAGTAATTTAGCGGCCTGTTGAACATGCATCTCTTCAAGAGATTCCTACAATAATGCCTAATGTATGACTAATGGCTATTGAACTCAGCTAAACTACCCTTTTGATGTGAAAACGCCACATTCACCGGGCCCACAATGAGTATTTTCCCACGATGAGCCAACCGTGTGAATGATGAACTTATTATTTTGTTTACAACTTGTAACCACATACAACCCTCTTGAACTGTATCTTTTTAGCGTTTGTGTGAGTCATGTAGCATTTAGAGTTTCTTGGTCAATGCATAAATAAATATTCCTCTTTATTTAAACCCACAAAAGCTTACTGCTGATTATTTAAACATTGACCTCATTCTCACAGGTTGAGAAACACACACACCTTCCTTTCCAAAAACACACTTATTAATGACAGTAAGGAAAATGGTCGAAGGATGTCAGTTCTCTCCTAACCCAGGCCACAACCTGACTGTCCGAAACATAATAAAAGGACCACATGTGCCTATTCAGTACAGTTACCATATAGTTTTAAGTAATTCCGTTCAGTTATCTAGTAGAGTCAATATACAGCAATAATTGGTTGCTGCCGATACTGTACCAATGAGAATAGTTCCCTATGAGGTTTACCACCTATGGAATGTGATTGGAAATTCTGCCGGAGGAGTAGTGATGTCACCAGCATAAAAAAAGGCATTCTTCAGGCAGATCACTTGCTGCCATTTCTCAAGGTATAACTTTATTTAATTTAACTGGTGCAGCATAATCTGCTTGTCACATTTCTACCATTACACAATCTCAGGTTTATGATTTTAGTGCTTATAAAGTTCGCGATTGGAATGGGAACCACTGATAAATAGACTTATTAGAGCAGATCCAGCATCAATACTTGCACCAAGCTGTTGTGAAACCCAGAGTTAGAAACTGTAATAGCTAAGCCTGCTCATAAAGCGACCATGTACCCATTACTGAACAGTGGGACCATTCTAGTGCCACCATTTATTTGCTGAGGCTGATTTGGGCACAACTTTTTGGGTGAAGTTATATTACCATTTTTGGGTTGATGCAAAGGGATTTTGCTTGCACAAGTTCTGTTCCACCAATGAAAATCATGGAGTGTAACCTGTCTTTGGAATGCTGTGCTTCACTAACCATATTTGAAATCTAATTCCAGGATAAAACATGCTTCACTGTGAGTCTTCACCGGTACGTGTTCTCCAAGAGGCAGAGCGTGATTGATTGTAAAGTGGTGTCGTTTTCCGGTGATGGAGTGGCTGTCGGCAGCAGGACAGAAAGCAAGCGACGTTTCTGCTCGGGGTGGGAGGACTGGCTACACAGGATTATGTGGTGGCCAGCCAATTAGCTATGCGCGTGAGAGCAGCATGGAGAATCTTGCAGCGGGGGAGAGGGGGGCAAAAATTTGTTGCCCCCGCCGTTACCTCAGCAGGTTGAAGGTCCAGGCAATGTATTTAAAGGGCACCCGGACAAGCATTCATTCCCTGCAAGCCAGGTGCATCAGTCTGGCTGTCGGCCTGGAGGCGTGGCACTTTTTCCACACTTTGGGCAGCACGGTAGCACAAGTGACTAGCACTGTGACTTCACAGCGCCAGGGTCCCAGGTTCGATTCCCCGCTGGGTCACTGTCTGTGCGGAGTTTGCACGTTCTCCCCGTGTCCGCGTGGGTTTCCTCCGGGTGCTCCGGTTTCCTCCCACAGTCCAAAGACGTGCAGGTTAGGTGGATTGGCCATGCTAAATTACCTGTAGTGTCCATAAGGGTTGGGAGGGGTTATTGGGTTGCGGGGATAAGGTGGAAGTGAGGGATTAATGTGGGTCGGTGCAGACTAGATGGGCCGAATGGCCTCCTTCTGCACTGTATGTTCTATGTAATCTATGAATGGTCCCACTGTTCAGCAATGGGTACATGGTCGCTTTATGAGCAGGCTTAGCTATTACAGTTTCTGAGCCCTGCCCAGCAAGTGATTGACACCCACACTATCCTGTAACTGGTGCAACATTTGCAGGATCAAGTGGCTCCCACACATTCAGTGCCCATGTCCTATCTATTGCTGATGTCTGCAATGTAAACTCCCGTCTGGCACCCCTCTGCACTCACACACTTCCACCGCTTGATGCCCTACAGGTTCTCTTCCAGCCCACCTGGGAAAGATTGGCAGTCCTTATTTCCATGGATCACAGCATGAGGCCTTCTGACCAAGATGGCCTTGATGGAGGATTAGCACCTGTGGGGCCCACTCCAGAAACTGGACGCAGTGCAGAAAACGGACAAATGATCTGCTGCGCTCTCCCAGGGTAAGTGGTGTCCTGTAGTCACTGCAAATGACAGTAACTGGGGCATGTCAGAGAGCAGTTTGCATTACTGACATTAGCATTAGATAGGACATGGGCACTGAATGTGCGAGAGGCAAGCACTTACTGGATAGGACTCAGAAGCTACCATGTGCCCATTGGGATGACACAATCATTCTGATATAAAAGCAAAATATTGCAGTTTCTGTAAATCTGAAATAAAAAGAGAAAGTGCTGGAAGACCTCAGCAGGTTGGCAGGATCTGTGGGATGTGTTATGGGCGAGGCATTTTCAGAACCCCAAAATGTATCATGGAGTTCAACCAACCTCTCCCTTTAATATATTTGTTGTTTTTCCTAGCACACGGCTTGTTCCCTAGGTGTGGGATTACAATTATGGACTTGTGGGTTTTAAACACAAAACAATGTTTATTCCATGAACTCAACTTAACGTCTTAAATAAACATAGGATCCCTTAACACCCCTTACTTCAAAGATAACTCAGAAAATATTGCAACAGTAACTAATTCCTCAAAATGTTCCTTCAAACATCCAAGAGACTTACCACCTTGAAACAAAATCACATCAGGTTAAAGGCTTCACTATTATGAGTTCAAATCACCCAAATGATCCAGAGATAGTCTTTCATGGCAGAGATCCAGCTCACTGCAAACACAGACACACACCCAGCTCTTTTCCTCCAAACTGCAGCTCTCTGGAAACACACAGACACACACCGGCTCTTTTCAAAACTGCAAAACTAAACTGCAATATGGCTGACCTAACCTCAGCTCCACCCACTCTCTGACATCACTGTTTTCTGAAAGGTACATTGCTTAAACATCCATGGCTTAAAGGTACTCTCACATGACAGGTGAGAAATAGAGTCACATGTGAGTCCGTATGACTCTTCTTCAGAGCTCCTCCCAGAAGAAGAGATATCACTTGCACTTCTTTCAATTCAGTCTATTGCATTGAATGATCACAATATGATCTCCTCTAAATTGGGGAGACCAAACGCAGATGGGATGATCACTTTGCGGAACACCTCAGCTCAGTCTGCAAGCATGACCTCAACCTTCCTGTTGCTAGGCATTCCCACTCACAATCTTCTTCTCATGCACACATCTCTGTCCTCGGCCTGCTGTAATGTTCCAGTGAAAACTGGAGGAGCAGCACCTCATCTTCCGATTAGGCACTTTATAACCTTCTGGACTCAAGATTGAGTAAATTCTGATATGTGACCTTTATGGCACTACTAGCATCAGCATTCATCCATCGCACCATTCCCTTTGTCTTGTGTGCATGACATCACATCAGGTGTGCTGACCTTGTTTGAAGGAGAGGCAGTGGAATTGCCTGGGAGGATTAGGACTGAGCCTGCACAGATGAAGAGACTGGGGTGTCACAGTGATCCAGCGAGGATGCCTACAGTTTGCGGCACAACCATCAGCTAATTATTTTTGTTCTCCACTGTAGTAAGTCAAAATCTAAAAAGAGGAGACTATTTTCTCTCTTCTCTAGCTCCAGCTCCACAACCACCTCTGAGGATTATGATGCTGACCGCATCCCCTGCACCCTCTACCAGTTACAGGGACATTCACCTCAGTGGGTTCACATTCTGGATGGGCACTTTGGGTCACAATCTGCAAAGCACATCACGGGCACATTTCCATAGCTGGTGGAGGATGTGACATCCAGAGCTTTCATACAGTGCAGAAGGAGGCCATTCGGCCCATCGAGTCTGCACCGGCTCTTGGAAAGAGCACCCTACCCAAGGTCCACACCTCCACCCTATCCCCATAACCCAACCTTACACTAAGGGCAATTTTGGACACTATGGGCAATTTAGCATGGCCAATCCACCTAACCCGCACATCTTTGGACTGTGGGAGGAAACCGGAGCACCCGGAGGAAACCCACGCACACACGGGGAGGATGTGCAGACTCCGCACAGACAGTGACCCAAGCCGGAATCGAACCTGGGACCCTGGAGCTGTGAAGCATTTGTGCTATCCACAAGGCTACCGTGCTGCTCCTGGCACTCGGAGGACTTCTGGAGACTAGGCCTATGTTGGGACCCATGCAGATGTCAAGTGACTGGATTTGGCCAGACGAGACCCATTGGAGTTGCAGAGACAGGCAGGGGAACAATCAGCGATTCCTGAAGCCATGCACACTCGTGAAGGCTGGAAAGTCCTTCCAAATTATGCATTGCCAATGCTCTGACATGTGAATACTTGGCTTCCTCCATGGAGAGGGTGAAAACTACCATGGAGCCTGGTCTAGCAGAGGATTCAGTGGTTTCCAGATATGCATTCAAACCTGCATTCCATCATGTTAGGCATTGGTGCAGTGCAACAACTTCTAGGCGAGAGGGGAAAAGAGGTACTTTGACCTCCCTGCAGATGCTCCTTCACGTCAAAGGGTCAGGGAGGTTCCATTGTGCAGGAACATGGAGGAGAAATGCCAGCAGGGCACCCCCTAAGCTTCATCCCAGGACATCCCAAGGGCGTTCTGCCACTCCACGACCCCTTATCCAGTGATCCCCTCGAGCAGATCAGGCCAAGAAGGCTGCACCTGCACCTGTGCAGGAGACCCTTAGCAAGCTGGGGCCCAATAGGCCTCTGACCACTAGAGGACGTTGCCATGGTATCTCAAGCTATGGGGCATAGCAATCAGCAGGCTCCACTTCAGCTGTGGATACTGGGGCTGCATCTAGACATAGTTATAGGAAAAGATAGATTAAGAAACTAGAACGGTATAATAGTGGCACAGGGTATGAAAATGAAAAATGAAATGAAAATCGCTTATTGTCACAAGTAGGCTTCAAATGAAGTTACTGTCAAAAGCCCCTAGTCGCCACATTCCGGCGCCTGTTTGAGGAGACTGATACGGGTATATCACTGTATTTATGAGACACATTGTAAATACATGTTTAATTGCACTTTCTGCATTTATATTGTCCTTTACTTTTATTGCTAGTTGCTGCAATGGTAGCATGCATTTAACAGTGCTGGACATCATTCCTGAGGTTACCTGTGAAAAAAAGCAGAGATTGATCTGATCAGCATATTCATTGAGGCCCTCACTCCTGTCCTGAACATTTCTACCCAATGGAAATATCTATCCTTAGCGTCAGGCAAACTCTGGCCTCCAACCACTCCACCTTGATCAAACCCATCCTGGAGGATCAATAGCGAGATACCTCGGTATTGATGCAGCCATGTGCATGGAAACTGGAGCATTGACACTGGGATTGGAAGTCATGACCACCCTCCTATCACTGCTGAGCTTCCGTCCATCATTCTTGAGCCACTGTCCAACACACCCTTGCCTTGACCGCAGGTAAGTTTCATTGACTCTCTTTTCAGCCATGACCAATGTTAGGCAATAGAGACAGTTCAAGTAATTTATGTCTGCATCGTGTTAGGAATAGGCATATGTTTAAATACGCTTAATTTGTATTTGTGTGCTAAGAAAGGGTTAAAACTTATGTTTAGCTACATGTTAAACAAAGGTGCCTGCAAGTCTGTATGTTTAGTTTCACTTTAAACTTTGCCTGAATTGTAATGAAGATTTTATGACATGAAATAAATTTAAAAAGACTAAGTTGTTGCTTAGCAATGTCATGTGAGAGTACCTTTAAAAATGGATGTTTAAGCAATGTACCTTTAAGAAAACAGTGATGTCAGAGAGTGGGTGGAGCTGAGCTCAGTTCAGCCTTTTTGAAGTTTCAGTTTGAAAAAGAGCTTGGGTGTGTGTCTGTGTTTTGCAGTGAGCTGGATCTGCTGTGATCTCTGCCATGAAAGACTATCTCTGGATCATTTGGGTGATTTAAACTCATAATAGTAAAGCCTTTAACCTGATGTGTTTCTGTTTAAAGGTGTTAAGTCTCATGGATGTTGAAAGGGATAACTGAAGGATTATTTAGTGTTGTAATACTTTCAGGGTTATCTTTGAAGTAAGGGGTGTTAAGAGATCCAATGTTTATTTAAGAGATTAAGTTGAGTTCATGGAATAAACATTGTTTTGTGTTTAAAAACCCACATGTCCATAATTGTAATATCACACCTGTAGAACAAGCCGTGTGCTCGGAAAAGCAATAATCCATTAAAGGGAGAGGTTGGTTGAACTCCATGATATATTTTGGGGTTCTGAAAACGCCTCGCCCATAATAGCAACCAGAGGTCCACATTGAAAATCAAAAGCACTTGAGTTTTAGTTTGGAAACAGGTAACCCAGAGGCAAGAAGTATTCCACAAAAACTGCCAGAATAAGCATAATAGTGCGCAGGGACAAAAAGCCTGTCCAAAGCTAAAGAATGGTAAGTCCCAGAAACTATAGAGGATAGTCTCAGGAAGACTTAGAAGTCAATGGAAGTTAAAGTAAGGAGTAGAGAGAGGCTCCCAGTTAAAGAGAAGGCTGCAAAGTTCAGACCTGGAGACATTGGCTAGCAAGAAGCCAAATATCTAAGGCAAAAAAGATTGGTGGCACCTTAATACAGCCTGTAAATCAGTGGTGTTCTGTTGACGTGGTTGAATACCTGAGAGATTGCGTGAAAGCTTGAATGACCCAGGGAAAAGAAATACTGAAAGGAGAAATTGAAATCCTGGAGCTAGCTTCTCGGTGAATGTATCCAAGAGAAAGCATTGTTTGGGACACGATTCCAAGGTGTGTTTTTCAAGAGCAGAGTTTGGAAGCCTTTATGAGAAAGTCAGAGTTCCAGTGAGGCCAGTTATCTCACAATGTGACAAACATCTGTGGGGAGCTGATGAGAAATTTGCAGGAGTTGCATTGAGTGGCTCTATCACTAGGTTTCAGAGTGTGGGGTATCTGACCACATTTTGTCTATTGGTTTACATTGACTGAGTATTTGCTGAGAACATTAGAGTACAAGTTAGATTTTGTAACTTGTGTTCTGCTTACAAATCTGCATTTATCTGTAAAGGTACATTTGGAGTGAATGAGTAGTGTATTATAGTTAATCTTTTCTTGTTTAATAAATGTTTTGTTCTTTTGTTAAACGTTCATCGGCAGTTCTGTGACCCTGTTCATCCATGTATCTAAACAAAAAATAAAACTTAGAATCTATTTACCCTCAAGCTTCAGGATCTCAGGAATACCATTCCTATTATGCCCCTAGCTCTTCCCACAGTCATTCTGGACCTATATACTTCCTACATTGGAGTTCCCTGCATGGTCCAATATCCTTGCTGTATACCCACCCTCACATGCGTTCTGAGAGCTCGTGCTGCTGCCAACTTACCTCCCTCCTTCCATTCCTCTCTGCTTCAGTCAGTAGGAGTTATTCTTCAGCGTGCATTCTTCACCAGCTCTCGACCTTGCTGGGATATCACTGGAAGGAGACCTGTGGACCAGGCATCAGTGCTACAGTGTAAAGATGGTGACCATGGAGAGACAAACTCACTGAGCATGATTCTCCGCCAGAAGACCAACCACTTACTTCACAGCGCCAGAGTCCCAGGTTCGTTTCCCGACTTGAATTACTGTCTGTGCGGCGTCTGCACGTTCTCCCCGTGTCTGCGTGGGTTTCCTCCGGGTGCTCCGGTTTTCTTCCACAAGTCCTGAAAGACGTGCTGTGAGGTAAGTTGGATATTCTGAATTCTCCCTCTGTGTACCCGAATGTCGCGACTGGGGCTTTTCACGGTAACTTCATTGCAGTGTTAATGTAAGTCTACTTGTTACAATAAAGATTATTATTATTATTAAAAATGCAAGTGCAGAATTGCCAAGTTTAGAGTTGGGACAGCAAGATCCCATCCCGATCCCACAGCAGGTATATTGCAACCAGCTGCGGTGACAAGTGTTTTTTTGGAAGCAAGATCCTATAAAGTCATTGTACACAAAGGTGCAAAGGTGGGGCAAATTAAATCCATTCCAGCTCCTCACCCACCATGCAGTCTTATTGCACTGCGGCCTAAATTCCAAATGCAACCAGGAACAACATCCAAGAATGACATCCATTCACATCACTGTGAGCAGTTAAAGAAACCTCCAGACTGGGATACCATTACAAGATCTGGGTGGACCAGCAGATTATCACTATGCTTTAGAAATTCATAGATTCATCCGCTCTATACACTTAACTAATTGTAACTAAACACGGGCATGTATTATAAATAGATATATTTATTCAGAAGGGGTAAACTAGCTTTAAAAATAAAGGGGGATGTTGTAATGTGCCTTGAAGGGAGAGCTTCATCTTCGAGCAGAGCAAACACACACAGCTTTGTTGCTAATGTCTTCCTGCTTTCTACCTTGTGGCTAGTCTAAATAAATGAACCCACAACATGTTTACACAATTCCTTTTGGGCGATTGGTGCCTATATCATTGTAACAGGGAGCATAACAAGATTCTGCTCCCTGCCACAACTCGAATGATTCTAAGTGCATCTTGCACTTTTGAAGCTGAAGTGCACTGTAACTAGCAGTTCGGCATTGCTGCTGTTGCAAGGCACAGCCAACTAACTTATTGTTCATTCAGTGAAAAGTAACAATGTGAAGTTAATGAATGAACTACCAGTAATACTGAAACAAATTTATTTTTACATGCTGAATAAACAATCTGTCATTTAATGAAGAATGAAGTTAAACAAATATTCAGCCGGATTCTCTGTTCCTGAGACCTTGGTTGGGATTCTCCATTGCCCAATGCCGATATCGTGATCGGCGTTTGGGCGGAGAATCACTTTTGACGCCAAAATCAGGGGAGGCGCCTGTTTTTGGATGCTCCACCCCCTCCAAAATGGCATAATTGGGGAGTACGCTGCAGGCCGTTGGGACGGTCTCAGGACGTCACCTGAAGGCCCTCCCCCCGACACTCCGCCCTCAATGGGCTGACTTCCTGACAGCGTGGGACACGTGTGCTCTGAGTTTTAGTCAAATCTGCGTGGCGGCTGCAGACTGTGTCCAGTGCCACCACAGTCTGGAGGGGGGGGGGGGGAGCCATTCCGATGGCTAGGTGGGCTTTGGCGGGGGTTGGAGGGGCTGGTAGGGGGTGGTCTGTGGGTGGCAAAGGGGAGTACAGGAGGATACTATCTGGCAGGTCGGGCCCGCAAGCGGCCGGCGTCATGTTGTACTGCGCGACCGCTGCAGGTCGCCACCGTGCGCATGGGCGGCCACGGACCCGGCCATTCTCTGGTCATTTTTGGCGCGGGTGCTTTTACCCGGCGCCACTGCTAGCCCCTCACCAGTCCCGAAATCGGTGAGGGTTCGGTGCCAATTTTGGCATCTTAAAAAGCCACTGTTTCCACGCCGGCGTCGGCACTTAGCCGTAAAATTTGAGAATCCAACCCTAAGTGTTGACGCAGGGCCAGGATTCGTGGATTTCTATGACAGCAAAACTGGTGCCGCACCTGGACCGATTCACTGACCATTGAATGGCTAGCACCAGCGCCATGTGGAACACAATAGATTCCAATGGAAAACAGTGTTGGATTCGCCGGGGTCGAGATTGACACTGGAGAGGCTGACAAGCTGCAGCCGTATATAAGCAGACCACTCCCCACACACAGTCATCCCAGCCAAAAAGATATCACCTATTGCTTTGGAGCACAGCCATCCAGTTGGTGGGTCGGCTGGGGCCAGAGTGTACCTAGGAGGGGTGCCTGGGGGGGCATCCATGCAGCCCGTGGTGCTATATTCACAGTGGGCAGCAATCCTGGCTGCACTCCCGTTACTCCCTCTGGTCCTGGCAGAAGCACCCTGGCCAGCAGCACAGCTGTCAACACACTATGGCGACGTCGGACACTTTCTGTGCCCACTCTCTCCCCCTCAGCAGCCAGGGCATCTGTTTCACCATTTTTGAAAGCACAAGTGAACCTCGCCGTCGGGAATTCCACCCAGTGGAGGTGGAGGATCACAGAGGCCCCGGATCAGGTCCGCTAATGACATGCAAATGCTGTTTATTGTACGTGCGGAGTAGAGCGCATTGACCCCGCCGTTGAAGCACCGCAGAATTGTGATTTAGATGAACCCAGTGCCGGCCACGATTTTGTCTCCAAAACCGACTCTCCGTCCAATCACCCTTCCCGATTTCGGTGTCGGCCGACAGAAAATCCCACCCATTAAATATTTTGGCTACAGAGGATTCAATTGTATAATACCAACTGGAAACAAAAGGAGTTGAACATCATACAAACATAGGGGGTGGGATTGTCCGTGCATCCATGCGGCGCCGATCGTGGGCTATTGAAGGAGGCCCCTGCGGCGATTCTCTGCCGACAACTGGCTGAGTTCCCGCCAGCGTGGTTCACTCATGGTTCCACCTGGCGGGTATTTGGAGTGGCGCCTGCGGACTCAGTCAGCGTTCGCCCTGGTGGGGGGCAGGGGGATCCGTCACCGGGGGGGCTCCAGGATGGCCAGGCTCGCGATTGGGGGCGACCAATCGGAAACTGCGTGCAATCTGGGGAGGACTATATTGTGGGGGCCGGCCCGAGTTGTGGGTCCGCCATGCTGCGCGGGGCCACCGCCACAGGTGGGCCCGCGCGCATGCGCAGATAGTATATCTTTGCAATTTGCTTTCCTACCTATCTTTGTGCCATCAGAAACTTTGGCAAACATTCCTTCAATCCTTTCATCCAGGTCATTTTTATAAATTGTAAAACGTTGAGGATCCAGCATTGATCCCTGTGGCACACCATTCATCATATCCTGCCAACCAGAAAAATACCTATTAATGCCAACTCTCCTGTCAGCTAGACAATCTTTAATCCATGTCAATATTTTACACCCTGCACCATGAGTTTTTATGTTCTGCAAAAACCTTTGATGCAGCACCTACTCAAATGTCCTCTGGAAATTTAAGCACAGTACATCCACCGGTTCCCCTTTACACACAGCACATGTGGCTGAAACTGGGAACAAGATGCCACACTAGTGGTGTGCTTTAAAAAAAGTTGGCATAAAGTGCCAATCAGATATGGATGATTAAGTACAATGGATGTCTTGATTACTTAAATGCCATTTCTGATTTAAACAATTCTTGGAAATATTTATTTGTACCAATATTTGTACCAAATATCTAAATTCCAATATTGTGATGAATACAGAAATAGTTTTCCATTATATTTCATATTTGTGGTAGTAATGTTATTAAAAACCCTGTATTTAAAGAGCTGTAGAAGGTAAGGTAATAATTGATTCCAACCACTTACTTGGTAACAGATAAAGGGCAACTGAAATTGTGTTTTGATTGCTGGAGATTCCCTGGAGTGTAGATAATTTATGAGGGAGTGGTGTTTAGTCCTAGCTAAGCTGGTCATGGAACTCAGTGTGATACAGATGATGTAATTAATGTGAGGAGCCAGGTCTGTCTGTAATATTGCAGTCTGCCAGAATATTGTAAGTTGAAAAACAGTTTTGCCAAATGTTGTTAGGTTGAATGGAAGTGTACTGGATCTGCTCTTGAAAGGAACTCTCTCCAAAGGTCTGCACAAATAAGCAAGTAACCTGTTTTGTTAACTTTATTTGTAGATGGCATTTGCACTGTATTGGCTTGCTAAATAAGAAGTGGAGACAGGTATAGATAGTAAGTTTGAGATTTTCTTTTTATTTCAGAACTGTTTAACTGATAATCATAAAGCTATTTCTTTGATATTAATGTGGTTAGTTCTGTCAAAGTTTGTTTTAACACAAAAGATACCTCTTGGTCAGAGTCATCACTCCTGGGGTGAGGTATCCTTTCCTCACAGTTTTGCAAATTACAAAAACATTGTTTGGGGTTCTTGCACCCCAATAAATGTTGCTGCCTGGCCCGGTACCCTAACAATATTAAGTCACAACAGAATTCATGGTTGGAATTCACGGTCATTCCCTGGTGGCGGAATTCTCTGGTCCTGATGGCTGCGCGTCCCCCACCCATGGGTTTCCTGGCATCATGGGGTGGCTTCAATGGGAATTCCCATTGACAGCGGAGGGAGCAAAGAATCCCGTCACCAGCGAATGGCACGCCCCCTCCCACTGCCGAGAAACTCGCGGCTGGAAGGTTGGAGAATCCCGGCCTATATCTGATATCATACAAATTCAACTTTGAAATACTGCACCCAACCACAACTAAGTTGATATTAATGATCGCTTTACCTTACAGGGTTGCGAATAATAGCACATCCAACTTCAGATTGCACACAATTATTTATCTGCTGCTTTGGAATGTACACCATTATATAATTGGGCAGGTTCTGAAGCTCTAGAGTATTTCAGAACCACTTGTAGCTGAAGTGTTTCTGCAATATAAAGAGGACAGCAAACAGACCAAGTATCTCATAGAAAGCTACAGTCTGAATGGAGTAATGGGCACACTACTGCTGTGAATAGCCCTGGCTTTTGACTTAATCCTGAACTCGCTTTTCTTATGTGCTCAAACATTTCAACACCCACACTTTTTAACTTCTTTCTAGTTCTTTGCCTTGAAAAAAATTTCCCCAGTTTCTTTGAACCCTTTTTTGTTTGAAAGAATCTCTTTATTGTTGGTGTCAGCTTTGTATGTCTGACAGGCTGTACAAGGGAACAATAAATGACCAAAATGTAGTGATCAACCCAAGCATTAAAAGAGTCTTTGGTGTTATTTCCAACAACTGTATGTTGAGGAAGAATGAGTCCAAAACTAACCTGTATCTTAAACAAGCTTATTTCTAGGGCAGCAATGCAAAGTCACAGGGCAGGATTTAACAGGAAAAAACAGAGTCCAGTTTTGGGCGCGTTTGGCGGGTATTCCTCGGCGCTAGGACATCGGTTACCAAACAGGACTCTGTTTTTATTCTTGGTCTCAATGAGGAACACCTTGCCGAGACTGTACTTATCTTCATTTACTGCACTGGCAAGCTCAGTCACAGTGGAGGAAGAGATTGGGGCTCCATTGTTAAATTCCGCCCTAATCTCCCCGATCTTTGGACTCCCACCGTGGCCTCTGGTCCCCTCCAATACTCGAACTTATCTGTTACGTTGTCCTAACCGGACACCTGGGCACCCTCGCAGTGCACCTGGCACCCTGGCAGTGCTTTTCCAGTCTGGCACTGCCACTGGGGAACCCAGGGTGGCACTGCCAGGTGCCCAGATAACAGCGCCAAGGTGCCGTTCTGGCAGTGTCAAGGTGCCCAGGTGTAAGTCAGAGTGCCAGGGTACCACCCTGCCCAGAGCCCGACCACCCGGGGGCCTCCGATGGCCTGGGGTACTCCCCCAGGTATTGTAGCACCTGGTCCATGTTTGTGTAGACCAGTGCTAAGCCTAACTGCTCACTTAAATATGCAAATCTGGATCCCTCCCAATGAAGACAAGATCCAGATCGTGACGTCTCGTGAGATCTTGTTAGATCTCATGAGGCATCCCGAGCATCTCAAATCTCACGAGAGGCCTTTGCAAAATTTAACGGTGGTGGGATAATACTAGCCCGATGCTGTAAGGTGAGGCATTGCACGTCACTAATGGGGCTTGGAAGGTTCGTAATGGGTCAACAACCCTGACGATGCTAGGTGCTAGGTGCAGCTTTACCCTGATGAAAGCTTCCTCCTGAGGCGCTCTCCACGCCCACACTTGGCGCTTCTTCAGCAATGCGTGCAGGTGGCGAAGGTGGTCGCCAGGTTCAGGATAAATTTCCCGTAGTAGTTTGCGACACCTAAGAACGACTGCAGCTCTGTCGCTTTTTCCGGAGTGGGGGCTTATTTTATCGCTCACACCTTCAACTCAACCAGGTGTATACTGTCACGATCCAGTTGATACCCCAAGTAGGTGACTTTCTTGGTATGAAAAACGCACTTTACCCTCTTGAGGCGGACGCCGTCTTGAAAACCGACAGATAACTTCCTCCAGGTTGCTCAGGTGTTCTCTTTCCATGGCTCCAGTGATGTTGACCGAATAGACCGCCACACTTGGTAGCTCTGAGGAAGTTCTCTATGTATGACATGATGGAAAAATACGCAATCCAATGACAATCCAAATGATAACCTCGTATATTCATAAAGGCCCCTGTGCATATTGATGGTCACATAGCGTCTGGAATTGGTGTCTCACTCCAACTGGAGATACGGGAAACTCATATCAAGCTTGGAAAAGAAATGACCCCAGCTAGCTTGACGTAAAGGTCTTCGGTCCTTGGCAATGGGTACCTACCGGACGAGAGGCCTTGTTTACGGTCAATTAATAATCCTCACACAGGCGTAGAGTGTTGTCAGGTTTTAGTAACGAGATTACCAGTGCTGCCCAATCGGCAAAACATACTTGCCAGATGATCGCGAGGCCTTCCAATCGTGACTTTCGGCAGCAATGCATCGGGGACTGGGCTGGCCATGAAGTATTTAGGCTCGGCCTCAGGGTCTACATGTGTCTTGGCCATGTCCCCTTAATTTTTCCCACGCCATCCTGGAAGGCCTCCGGGTACTTCTCCAAGACTTTGTAAAGTCCTCCGCTGCCCATCCAGGAGATTCGTTGCCAGTCCAGCCAGCGGCATTGTAGCCAATCACAGCCCAGCAGTCTCAGTCCGGGGACCCAGACTATTATTAATGGTGGCCTACCGGACTACTGCCCATAGGTGACTGGGGTCATAGTCCCTATGGTGGCCTACCGGACTGCTGCCCATAGGTGACTGGGGTCATAGTCCCTATGGCCAGTTCCATATCCAATGGGTGGCCATTTACCTGGACAGTTATTTGGATTGTGGAAACCCGTGGTGTTTCAGTGTAATTTAATTGCATGCACTCATCTTCAGCAGGCTGTTCCAGGTGAGGGTCCTAGCTCTGGGCTGGCGTCTCCCTCGGGTGGGGCGGTGGGTTAGCTGGCTGACCTGTGATTCCCTATCTCTGCAGTTTCACCAGCCACAAGTGCTGCACCACTGCAAATCATCGTCCATTACCTGCAGGGCGGTGTCCTGCCTGGTTATAGCGGCCCTTGGGGATCGGACCTGCTCCCAATGGTGTTCTTCGGGACAGGGTGGGATTCCAGGGGTCCCATGCCATGAGGCACTGTGCGCCTGAATGGGGGGCATCCGACATTGTTTACCTCCATCCCTGACATCCCCTGGAGACCTGGACTCCTCTGCGCTCTTTCCTGAGAGGGAGATCTTGATGGCCTTGTTTAGGTCCAGCGACTCAGCCATAAATTTCTGCTGGGTCACCATATGATTTGGCCCACATACAAGGTGGTCCCATAGTTTCGGGCAGGGATGGCCCATAATTGCAATACTCTACCAGCTTGCACAACCGCTCCAGAAATTTGGTAACGGACTCCCCTGAGTTTCTCTCGGCCATATTATATTGGTATCATTCCACAATAACCAATGGCTTGGGCTGGCAGTGGTTTGTCATGAGCACCAGCAGCTCTTCGAACATCTTAGAATCTGGGGCTGCGGGGTATGTTTGGTTCTTTATGATGCAAAATGTGTAGCCCCACAGGCAGTCAGAAGAATTACCGTCTGGCGATCATCCGCAACAATAGCATTCACCTTAAAAAAATAGCAGATACGTTCCACATACTGAGCCCAGTCCACTATGCCCGCATCGAATGCATGAAGTCTGTCGAAGAGCGGCATTTTCAAAACGGTGGAAACCTTAATCCTTCATGAAGAGAGATGGCTGTATTCCAAATGGCTAGCAGCACCGACTGTGGTTCTGGTTTTTCCTCGTCGCCAATATAGTAGTCAAGGAGGAGTCCAGAAAGGAGAGTCAAAAATGATTTATTTTCAACCCTTGGTTTAGAAAACGTTTACACAAGTAATAGTCCAAGTCGCAGACGGAGCCTTTCTAGAACCCTGGCTCCTCCCTGGGCAAGTTTTATCCTGTGGAACTTACAAGGCCGCTGAGGGCCTCAGCGAATGTGTTCATGCTCCACGAGGCTCATGGGATATTAATTGTGTCATCCCCATGGGTCCCACAGACTCCTTCATCAAAATTGATCTTGCCATTTTTTGGCCTGCTTTCTGAAAAATGAATCTGTGTTGACCTGACAGTAGCACGTGCCATTCAGAGTCCAAATAACTCGGAAATAAAGACATTTGGCTCATTGCAAAGAAAACCAGTTTGGTCCAATTCAGACCATTTTGGAGATTGAAGTAGCTTTGGTGGGATATATTTATCTAATCCAATCCTGTTTGTGGAAAAGATTGTAGCAGCTTACCAACAATTAGCATTTTCTACTTCATGTCAGCTGAGAGTCTTCTGAATAAACTTTAAATGTTGCATATTATAAAAGTAATAGAGAAATAAATGCCAGTGTTTCTATGTAAGGCAGGTCACGTCCACCTTCTCAAGGGCAATTAGGAATGGGCATTTAATGCTGGGCTTGCCAACGATGCTCACATTCGAAGAACAGTTGAAAGAAAAATGGAGATCGGCAGGATCTTTGGGCTGAATGTGGTGAGGTTTTTCCATAATTTAGCAGTGTCTCCAAAGTCATTATACAAAGATCAATATGGTTTCTATAACATACCCTATTTTTCCCCTTCAATTAGCATATTTTAATATAGCAATAGCAACGCAATTCAAATGTAAGTGCAGGCACAGTTCAAAAGAACTAACCTCTTTGTCCATTAGGCCACCCAATTGCAGAGTAAGTACACAAGAGTCTTTTTTTCACTCTGCCACAGTAAACAAAAGCATTGCAATACAGAACTCATTGTGTTCTGGGAAGTTTTAAGGACCCACTGTTTTTAACGTCTGAAAGCTTTTCGATATATTACAGTACTTGCAAGACCCCAGCACATTTCTTCAGTCATAATATTATGTGAATGAACTGAAAAATGTAACCTTTGTTATATTTCCTCGGTTCTTGTGAAAAAAATTGTATTTCTTACAGAATTAATCAAACTCAATTTAAACTGACGCCGCTGATACTACTTTCACTGCACATTTATGCATATTTTGGATTTACTCCAAATTAACCACCCTGTGTAAATGTAATTCTTTTCCCTTCTATTAATGATTACTGGTAACAAATATACTTGCCCACGCAACATTGGTTAAAAGTGTATGCGCAGCAAGCAATGGGAAGTAATGGGTAAAAGGCAAAGAGTGAGAGATAGACAGGGACAAGAAATGCTTGACCACAGAACATCTTCAGACTGAAATAGCGGATAGTGATAATCCAATTTAGAAGAGATAACAGTCTTCTGTTACTTCTGTCCTTTCCTGGACGAACCCCTTACTGGAGTGTCAACCCTAATCCCCCAGAGGTCAGCGAGAGACCCTCTCGACTAATGTAGTACTGAATTGGCTGCATGGATTTCTACCAAATACATTGGCCTCTTAGAATTGATTTTCAACCAGCCTTATTGGTCCCTAACGTAATTACGCCACCAATGAGTCACTTACTTCAACTGATACATTTACACACTGGTCTTCAAGGGAGATCAGAGTTTATGCCATTTGCTTGGCGCATTGGTTCTGACTTTAATTCAAAATGCTTTTCTGGTTAGTGGCTTTCAGTTATTGCGTTGCAGAGAATCTATTTCCCTCCAAAGTAGGAATCAATTTGCCTGTATTATGTATATAATTACATTAGCAAGCAATCAGATGTCGGATGTGGGAAGCAGAACTGGATTTTACAGATCTATTTCTTGTTCCTTTTTTTTTGCCTCCCCAATTAAAAGCTCCCAATTTATCATGCACTGTATCTACTGACTTTGGCTCTGCACTCCTCTAATAAGAGCCATGAAATTGGTCTTCATTTAGAGCCACTCTCTTTATTTTAACTGGAAATCAATTCTGCAAGTTTAGCAAATAGTTAATTACTCCTCAAAGCAGATTGATCCACCTCTGATCACTGTAAGCTGTGTCGTATCATTAGTCCTTCTCATCTGTGATTACTGTGTAGCAAAACAAAACGACAGTCAGCATTTCCTGTCTTTGCCGCAAATTTCTTTGACTGATAAACCATCGCTCACAATTTTAGGTGCTTTTTTAGTGCTGCCCACTTAATCATAAACACTGGGAATGTTGCCCAGGTATAACATTTAGCAGGGACATGTTAAATGTTTAAACAGGAATGTGTGGAAGGAATAAGAAATTGTGTTAATTTTTCCAATAAAGATTCAGGAAAATCTTGACATGAATCCTGATTACAAAAATTAACTGACATGGAGATCAACCCTCATTGCTGGGACAGCTGACTTTGCAGTTATGGGGTGAAGCATACAAAGCTGTGAGATAGCATCCAGCAATTTGGTTACTAGCAGCTTAACCTTCAGTTTCCATACATTTACACTCACAATATCTGTAGAGCTCAGTATTTTTCTGACATACTTATCTCACTTGATGTAAAATAAAACAGTTCATTCATACTCTTTTTTAAAATCAATGCCATTGTAACTGGAATGTCTCCCATCAAATGATATGTACGTAATGTAAAAGAAAGTAGCTGTCACTGCTCAACTCAAAGAAGGTGCAGCACGCTTTTATGATTACTACAAAATATATATCCACTTTGAGTAAATCGATAAATTGCGTAACTGTGTGTGGAGTTTCTTAATAATGTCCACAACCAAAGAATAACCTGACCTGTCGTGAGTGTGCTATTCTTAATAAGTGTGGGTGTGGCTTTCCAGAACATTCCTCACAACTAAAGTCTGAGGTTAGGTGACTTTAAAATACTGGGATACACAACAACATCTTTGCAGATTCCTTACATAATTGTTACTACTCACTAGAACAAGCTTTATTTTCACCATGCAGAACTCTCGAAACCAGTTGGCAGTCTACTTGTCAGTCAAGCATTCATTGCTTGGAGTTTTAGCGATAAACAATTCAGTCAGCATTTTCATTTTTTTTTTTGCCCCACAGGCTGACATATTGGTATTTTTAGATCATTATGGTGAAAGATTAATTCTGTTTCAGATTTCTATTTCAAACTCAAAAGCAAGGCAGCATTTTCACAGTGGTTAGTACTATTACTTCACAGCGCCATGGCCCAGGTTCGATTTTGGCTTGGGTCACTGTCTATCCGGAGTCTACATATTCTCCCCGTGTGTGCGTGCGTTTCCTCCAGGTGCTCTGGTTTCCTCCCACAAGTCCTGAAAGACGTGCATGATAGGTGAGGTTAGATGATTTGGACATTCTGAATTCTCCCACTTGTGACAATAATAAAGATTATTATTATTATTTATGACTTTAAGGATTGTTCCATCTTCATGCCAGATGATGTTTGGCACTTAAGAAAGGTTATCCAACTTAAAATTCAATCATTCAATGGCACCTTTACAAAATGTGCTGCAGGATTCTCCATCGGCGGGATCCTCCACCCCGCCGGCAGCCCACCCGCGCTTGCACATTTCCCGACAGCGTGGCGTGGTCTACAGTGGCAAACCCCATTGGCTGGCTGCGAGAATGGCGAATTCCACTGCTTGCGGGGGCGTGTTGTGTTCGAAAACGTAGATGGTGGGATGGACAATCCCACCCGTGATCTGTGCTTTATCTACAAAATTAGGGGACAATGAGGGGAATGGACAGAGTGGATAGTCAGAAGCTTTTTCCCAGAGTGGAAGAGTCAATTACTAGGGGGCATAGGTTTAAGCTGTGAGGGGCAAAGTTTATAGGAGATGTGCGAGGGAAGTGTTTTACACAGAGGATAGCGGGTGCCTGGAACTCGCTGCTGGAGGAGATGGTGGAAGCAGGTACGATAGTGACGTTTAAGGGGTGTCATGACAAATACATTAATAGAATGGGAATAGAGGGGTATGGACCCTGGAAGTATAGATGTTTTAGGCAGCATGGCAGCGTAGGCTTCGAGGGCCGAAAGGTCTGTTCCTGTGCTGTGCTTTTCTTTGGTCTTTGTTCTTTGTTCTTTTATTACTGAGACTACTTCTTTTTAAGGTCGGATCCACCTAACCATCTGCGAGATATGACAAGTATTAGGCAAATGATGAAGATCTCACAGAAGGTCAAGCCTGCAAAGATTTGAGGTACACACAAGCTGTGATCCTTGAGTGACTGTTTGTGTGCATTGTTGAGGGATGAGAACATCACAGCACAGAAGGAGGCCATTCTGTCCATCAAGCTTGTGCCAGCTCTTTGAAAGCACTGTCCAATTTAATCCCTCATCCCAACTATTTCTGATAACTCTGCCAATTAGTCCTCTCCAAGTGCATTTCCTTTTAAAATGTTCCTATGGAATTTACTTCATCGCTCTTTCAGGTGATATGTTCCAGATCATGTGTGGAAAATATTTCTCTTAATTTCCCTTCTAGTTTCTTTTGCCAATGACTTTGAATCTGCAATATCTGGTTACTAACCCACTGCTAGTGGAATAATTTTCTGCCCACTTGCTCTAAACCCCTCTTAGCATTGAATACTTCTGCTGGATTTGGCGTTCTCTGCTCCAAGGCATCCATATCGACCCTTCCAGAAACCTGGGATGCTATCAACAGCACACCTCCTTTCCTATCCGATGTGCCTATGCACACCTATGGATCTTTGCATGAAGTAGAGGGAAATTCTGAAACTGATCACTGAAGAGGGACAGTCTGGGATAATTCCATCAAGAGTGTATCCAATGTGGAACAAAGACTGACTCTGTGTATCTTTGTTAATACTTTTCAAAAGTTATTTCATGGGAGGATAGGATGAGAAAGACCTATTAGATTATCATAGATTATCATTGAATTTACAGTGCAGAAGGAGGCCATTCGGCCCATCGAGTCTGCACCGGCTCTTGGAAAGAGCACCCTACCCAAGGTCAACACCTCCACCCTATCCCCATTACCCAGTAACCCCACCCAACACTAAGGGCAATTTTGGACACTAAGGGCAATTTATCATGGCCAATCCACCTAACCTGCACATCTTTGGACTGTGGGAGGAAACCGGAGCACCTGGAGGAAACCCACGCACACACGGGTAGGATGTGCAGACTCCGCACCGACAGTGACCCAAGCCGGAACCGAACCTGGGACCCTGGAGCTGTGAAGCAATTGTGCTATCCACAATGCTACCGTGCTGCCCAACTTCACTCCAGTGCTTCACTCTGAGAGGAGTTGCAGTTTTAGTCTTTTGGGAGAGTAATCAAATCTTCAAATCAATGGGAGCTTCTTTCCTTCTCAAATTCATAAAGCAGGAAGTGATTATCTGACAGACAGTGTCAGATAACCAACAGCTAGAGGAGGGGGCTTCTTGCAGTTAGTACAGATATTAAAGTTAAGACCATTGGGCAGGATTCTCTGTTCCCCCAGCCATGTGTTTTTCAGCAGCATGCCCTTCGCTGATAGCACCATTCTCTCTTCCTGACGCTGGTCAATGGGGTTTCCCATTGAAGCCACCCCCATGTCACCGGGAAACCCACAGGCAGGGATGCACTCCGGCAGGAAAACAGAATCCCAATGGTCGGACAATTCCGGCCATTGAGTCAAACTGGGTAATGCAAATTTTCCAACAGAAATATGGACACAATCGATGTTGACTACAGGAGAAGGAGAATTGAAGTTGGCCAGTTGTTCTGAATTGCACTGGTCTCGGGAGAGAAATTGGGTTCTTTCGCTCCCACTACCTGAGGACTACGTTTTCCCTTATTGCTCAATAATGGCATTCACATTGTACTTGCACATTTCATCTGACACCATGGTTACGATTTAATGGAACAGTTTCTAAATGTGGTGGTGAGCGGGAACTGCCACCAGCTACCTGATGCTTGGCCGGTGAGGCCGTTACTGCAATAAAACATTAATTAGTCCAGTTAATGAGGCCCCATGGACTTTATGTCGTAAATGATGGTTCCACCGGCTGATTCACCGGGACCGCGCTCGCCAACTCCCTGTTAAGAAGAGCGAGCAGCACTTAAACCACTTCTGCACAGTCAACCCCACTGAGCTCAAAGCCATGCCGCAGAGAAGACCAGTCCCATGATTCGGGGATGCCCACCTGGGCAGATTACTGGATGCGGTCGAGGTGAGACAGGATGCCCTGTTCCCCTGAACATCACGATGGGTCAGCCACAGGGCAGCCAGTGCCACCTGGGAGAAAGTGACAGCAACCGTCAGCTCAGGGAATGTGACCAGGGGGACCGGCACCCAGTAACCTAAGAAGATCAATGACATCCACCGGGCCTCATGGACAGGTTGGCACCGGGTCCCCAACCGTTCCCACCACCCCCCTACATGAGTATGTGCCTGGCACCGCCCCTGCCTGACACCATTCCATGGCCCAGCCTTCCCATGTCCAGCAGTGCCCACCCCACCCCACTCATCCCATACTGCCCAATCCCCCCCCCCCATGCGGGCCGTCTCCCCGTACTGCGCCACGCTCCACGAACCCCGAGCCCGGATACCCACCCCATGATGAACAAAGGACGTGGCTCGCGATGCCCCTTCTGTGTTCTCACAGGTGAAGTTGGCCAAAACAGATGGGAGAAGGCCCAGATGGGCGGCGGGGTGCGGGACATCAGTGTCCTCACTCCATACGAGCAATGTGCTGGAGGTCATGGGCGGTCATGACAGATCTGTAACCCATGTGGAGGTGAAGTATGCCGCAGAGGTGAAGATCCACTGGCCCCCAAGCAGATTACCTATCACACGAGAGTTGTTAATGCCATACAGACGAGCCCATCCCTCCCACTGACCACATGTCCATTCTCCTGCCGGATCTCCATCCGACGCTGCAGCCCATCCAGGTTGGTACCACTGCTCCCCCCCACCCCATGAGAATGTCTCAGAGGAGAGCTCTGAGGATGCCACCATCGATGCGTCACAGCTGTCATCCCCCACCCTCCACCAGCCCAGAGACAAACACTTCAGTGGATCCCAGGACCCAGCTGGGTCCCAGTCAGATGCTGAGTCTCTGGACCAGGTTTACCCAGAGCTGATGCAGATGTTAGGGCATGGCCATGAGATTGAGCGACCATCCAGCAGGTCCATAGACGATTAGAGGAGTCCCAAAGGCCACGGGCGCAGGAGATCACGTGGCAAGGCATGGCACCGATGCCAAAACTGCTAGGATGGTGACCGCAGTGGAGAGCCTGGTGCACATCATCGCAGGATGCCAAGATGCCGCGCAGTCAGTGACGGCCATAGCTGAGCGCCTCGACAGTGTGCTCCAGTCACCGGGGGACGTGACCCAGTCCAGGCGGACCTTGACGAGGCACGGCGGGCCATGTCCCCGTCTCAGGTGGGCATAGCCGAGGCACTGCAGAGCATGTTCCGGTCACTGGGGAACATGTCCCAGTCGCATTTGGGCATTGCTGAGGCACTCCAAAGCATGTCCCAGTCACTGAGGAGCATCGCTGAGGACATCGTCAGAATGCTGCAGACATTGGGGAGCCGCTGGGGCTGGCAGAACCAGATGATGCAGGAGCCGGGGCTCGATCCACCTGCCCCTCCGTCCCAAGGTGAACCCACTGGCCCTATAGGCACCCACTGGGAGGAAGGACGCAGGTCCCTGTGGAGTGGCAACAGTGGTCGCCCACTCCCCCGAGACCCACCTCACTCACAATGGCGAGTCTCGGAGTCAGCACCCGGAACAGGGCGACATGGAGGGGCATGTGCCGCCGGCAAGTTTGTCGGGTCCCTCCGGCGGCAGAAACCCCAGAGGGTGTCCGTAAAGGGCCTGGAAGAGGCCACTGGATGCGGTAGGCAGCAGGCTGTTTCCTCCTCGGATTTGCATCCTGGGGACACACCTGGACGCATTAGTAGAGCACAGAATGGGAAGCAGGTCGAGGATCATTGAGCGGGCACTGGGGGGAGGAAGGGGCTGGGAGGGGATAAGGTGGGGTTTGTGCATTGTGAGGGGTTGTGGGGGAGGGGTGGGGAAGTGGTGGCAGCACCATCAGGATATTGGGCAGTTAGGGACACATGTGTTAATTAATAAAACCCACTGGCTGTTCCTGTGGGTCCTTCCGGGGGTCGTCCTCCAGCTCCTCTGGGTCTGGCGCCTCCTCATCCTCCTTCTCGGAGCTGGCCATGTTCCTCCCCATCCACCTCCAGCATGTTGCCCTGCTGCTGTGTCAGATTGTGGAGGATACGGCAGACTACCACAAAGCAGGTGACCCTCTGGAGGGTGCACTGCCGTGCACCACCAGAGCAGTTGAGGCATCGGAACTGCATCTTAAGGAGTCCAAAGCACCTCTCAATGGCAACCCGGGTGGCCGCATGGGTCTCATTGTATCGGGTCTCCACATCGGTCACTGAACTCCAGAGTGGCATCATTAGCCAGGTCCTAAGCCGGGACCCCTTATCCCCATCTTCATGTGGTGGTCACACATAAGCTGGATGTTCAGCGAATGGAACCCCTTCCTGTTGATGTAGGGCACTCCCTGATAATCCAGTGGCCGCATGGCGACATGCATGCCATCTATTAGCTCCTGGACCTGGGGCAGCACATCGAAGGTGGAGAAACAAGCTGCCCGGGCATCCTGTTGTGCTTGGTCCATGTCAAAATTTATATAGTTTGCTGTCCAGGCAAACAGGATATCTTTGACCTCACGAACCCTGGAATGATCCTGAGGTGTAGAGGTTCAGGGCTGCAGTGACCTTGATGGTCACCGGGAGTAGGTATCTTCCTCCTCCACGTGGTGCCAAGTCCACAAGGGCATGACACAGGTGCCACACCGTCCCCTTGTTGACGCAAGGCCGCCTGCAGCACAACTATACGTCATCTTCTCGAAGGACCAACAATGCCTTTACTCCTTGGGCCATCACCGGCCTCCCCCTCTGGGCCCCTCCCTGGCCTGACGGGTGGCCGGGTCCTCAGGGTGTGGGTCGGGGCACTGCACATGGACCACCGCCTTGAGTCTCTATCAATGCTGTTGCCTCCAACTCCTCCGGCATCTGACTCCCTGTCCTGGCAGCAGAACCACAAGGGCAGCTTTTGCAGGGTCCAAGATATCATCCATACTGTGTAATATCTGTGAGGAATGGGGGAGGGGGAGAGGATAACAACCAGCGGTGACTTTCACCCCGGGACCCTCCAGTCCCCCTATTGCTCCCCCCATCCCGGCACGCCCTGTCCACGCACCCCCGGCTGCAGCGGGGCCCCTGCTCACTGGAGCCCACACTCTGTACATCAGACATCTGCACGTAATGTTACCTGGACTGGTCCCCTCCCCAGTGCACCCACCCACGCTCTGGTCGTGGAAATGTCCCAGGTGCTAGGGCCCAACTCCTGGGTGTTCAGATGTTGGCCACTGCGTCCGTGGTGTCTCCCGCAGTTTCAGGCACAGCGTCCAGGCATCACGGTCTGATTGGGATGCTAGGCAATAACCCCCACATGCTACATGGCACGCCTATCCACAGGGATCCACTTGGGATGTGTGAAGTGCTGACTGAACAACGATTCTAAATTCCAATGCGCAATAGCCTTCAGCCGCACGGCCACAGAGCTTGACGGTTAATGGGAGCTTTATAGGTAGATGGTGGGGCATCCGGGCAGGGGATGCTCCGGAACAGGACCACACGATCAAAGGGTTGGCATGGTGGACCTGCGGACGTTGAGATACCCATCTCTGCATTTCCTCCCCCGCAGCCCACCACAGCCCATGGATGACCAACACCCCCCAAAAAAAATCCCCCCCCCCTCGAGCACCAGGACAGCGACCCCAGTGTCCCCAGCCTCTTTTACTGGGAGCAAAGGTGGCTACTCACCTCCTCGGGTTCTAGCAGCAGCCCCTCCACCAGCTTCACATTTTAAAAAAGGTGTACTAATCAACGCCCGTGTGACCACTTGCTGGGGAAACCGTCAGGTCACGGGGGGGCCATTACATTGCGGGTCGCTCCTGTTAATTGTATTGGCCGCAAAGGTCAACTGAGGTCCTTGCTCTATTCCATTAATGCGTGTCTTCTATGTGACTTGACCAGCCTGGAGGCCCAATGCCTGCCGTAAGGTGTGTGGAAAGCCGCTGACTTTCAGTGGAGGAGTCTGCAGATGGCCTTCGAGGGTGATCTCAAGTAGCTCTCGGCATAGAAGACCCAGTTGCGGACTACATCATTTTGGCATGGGCTGGCTGACAGGCAACAGCAAGGGCACTGGCAGAAATACAGTGGTGGGGACAAAAATGCTGTCATTCTGAGAGAGCTCAGCAGCTTTGTGCTCCATGGGGCCATTGCCACTCATCCAAATCACATCAGAAATCCTAGAAACCTGGGGAGGAAGGATTGCTGTGCACCCTCCAATCCCTTTGCATATTGTAATCCATGGCCATAGTGGCAGCCATAGTGGCAGCAGTCCCAACTTGCACTCAGACAAGGGGTGGCTGCTATTTATACATAACGTTGTCACTTCTCCTTCATTACATTGAACAGGCAAGGTTTATCACACAACGCAATTCCCCCGTCTATTATTAAAGGTTATCCAATATAGCGTTCCTGCTTTTCAAAGGGATAATAAACACTTGCGTACTCTCAGCTTATTAATTTCATTGTAGCACCGTGGTAGGGTGCCTACCTGTGGATAAGAAGCTCCAGGTTCCAGTCCAATAACAGGACCTTTTGGCTATTGTAGCACCCTCAATAACGACACAAGAGTGTAGAATGGCAAATGAAGGCTGTAATAAGCAGAGAACTAGTCAGTGACCGAGATGTGTGCTTACTGAATACCATCTACAGGGCATCACCTTATATTCGGCTCCCTAGTGGGCGGAGCCGGAGCCGGAGTCCCCCAGGGTTCCAAACCCGGTCTTAAAGGGGCATCACCTACATGGTGTTTAGGGTACAGTAACCATTCATCACAGCTATGGAAGGGGTGTTCATAATATGGTTCACTTAATCTACTCCCCCAAAGGGAAAAACAATGTGTGAAGCAATGTTGAAAACAAATTAAGTCTAATTATCCATGTCAGATGGAAAATTAATTACAAGTATTAGATCTTTTGAAAAACGATATGACTTTGGCAGTAGTACAACCTTTTTGGTAAACTGAAACACTTGTGTTGAGTGGTCTGAATGCTTAGTAGTTTGGAAACTATTTGAATAGTCTAATTTGACACAGAAACCCACAAGTCATCAGTGGTTATAGCTTTCCTGTTTTGAACCAGCCTACTATTTAAGAAAATATTGGATTGGATTGGATTGGATTTGTTTATTGTCACGTGTACCGAGGTACAGTGGAAGTATTTTTCTGCGAGCAGCTCAACAGATCATTAAGTACATGGGAAAGCAAAGGAACAAAAGAAAATACATAATAGGGCAACACAACATATACAATGTAACTACAGAAGCACCGGCATCGGATGAAGCATACAGGGTGTAGTGCTAATGAGGTCAGTCCATAAGAGGGTCATTTAGGAGTCTGGTAACAGCGGGGAAGAAGCTGTTTTTGAGTCTGTGCGTGCGTGTTCTCAGACTTCTGTATCTCCTGCCCGATGGAAGAAGTTGGAAGAGTGAGTAAGCCGGGTGGGAGGGGTCTTTGATTATGCTTTCCCCAGGCAGCGGAAGGTGTAAATGGAGTCAATGGATGGGAGGCAGGTGATGGACTGGGCGGTGTTCACGACTCTCTGAAGTTTCTTGCGGTCCTGGGCCGAGAAGTAGCCATACCGGGCTGTGATGCAGCTAGATAGGATGCTTTCTATGGTGCATCTGTAAAAGTTGGTAAGGGTTAATGTACACATGCCGAATTTCCTTAGTTTCTTGAGGAAGTATAGGCGCTGTTGTGCTTTCTTGGTGGTAGCGTCGACGTGGGTGGACCAGGACAGATTTTTGGAGATGTGCATCCCTAGGAATTTGAAACTGCTAACCATCTCCACCTTGGCCCTGTTGATGCTGACACATATTTGGAGCATGGGAAGATGCAGGGTATGGAGGAGAGAGTAGTTTCTCAGGGATTGGTTCTCTAATGGACCGCCAGTCCAGGCAAAAGAGCCTGAATGACTTTCTTCCACAATCGTGACAAGAAAAGCCTGTTAAAGCGACCAAGGCCCAAAGCTTCTACTGCCCAAGGACTAAAGCATGCAGTTGACTGCTATTGACAACCTCAAAGCCCGAGCTGTCCCATCAAGCAGAGAAAAATACTTAAACAAAAAAATAATACTGATAAAACTTATGTTGTATCATAATGCTCACCAAATAACATTACTTATTTGATAATAGATAGCATGCAGTGAGTTACAAGGCTGTAATTCAATCTAGAAGTTGTGAGATGTTATAAATGACAAGTGAAGCTTGAGCCGTTTATGAACGACGGCAGAACCCCAATATTGAATTACGGCCTGGATTTCACAGACAGTTATTCATGCTGGATGTAATATAGACTGAATAGTTGTCATGAAAAAAACCACCAAAATTTGTTTTCTACCACATTTGCCATTATGTGATTGATGCCGTTCCCAGATAGCAGAGGTGGCACAGCAAGAATGAAATATATTATTGGCATCGGATCTAAAGGTATGGACAGGAAAAATGTATCAGTGATACATAATGCATGTAATGTGACCACTATGTTTGTAATGAGATAATAAGTACGCGATGTAATGACTGCGCTCAAACGAGATCGCGACAAGGCCATTAAATTGCGGCAGAGGCTAAAATCGAGAACCGCGCCAGGCGCTGATCTCTTTGCAATCTAATCAGCCTGCTCCCGGTGGCAAAATCAGGGTTGTGCCGTAGAGCGGTGAGAAACCAATAATCACCGCTTAAGCTCAATCGCCATACAATTAACGGGAGTGATCCCCTATCTAACAGCCTCCCGTGACCTAACGGCCTCCCCAGCAAGTGGTGACGCAGGCGCCGACTGGCACAACATTTAAAAAATGTGAATCATAGAATCATAGAATTTACAGTGCAGAAGGAGGCCATTCGGCCCTTTGAGTCTGCACCGTCTCTCGGAAAGAGCACCCTACTTAAGCCCACACCTCCACCCTATCCCGTAACCCAGCAACCTCACCTAACCTAAGGGCATTTTAGCATGGCCAATTCACCTACCTGCACATCTTTGTACTGTGGGAAGAAACCAGAGCACCCGGAGGAAACTCACGCAGACACGGGGTTAACGTGCAGACTCCGCACAGACAGTGACCAAAGCCGGGAATCGAACATGGGACCCTGTAACTGTGAAGCAACTATGCTAACCACTGTGCTACCGTGCCACCCCGTGAAGCTGGTGGAAGGGTTGCTGTGGGGATCCGAAGGAGTGAGTAGCCATCTTCGTTCCCAGGCAAAGAGCGAAGGGCCAGGCAAAGAGTCGGGGTGGGTGGCCATCAGTGGGGGGGGGGTTGCGGAGCAGGGTGGGTGGCCGCCCATAGTCTCGGTGGTATCATAATATACATCAGTACATTATGGTGCAATCACATACACACACTGATGGACATGCAGTAGGACCAACCAGCATACATAACACCGCAGCCAATCACTGGTGAGAGCACAAGCACTTTAAAGACAGGGGACAGGAGAGTTCCCACTCATTCTAGCAGCAGCCAGCTCATAGCACAGAGCTCACAGCCTGCATCACAGACATTCACCATGTGCTAAGTGCCTCACCATAGCTAGTGATAGGAAAGGGTCCGCAGTTAAGCTGGTATTGCATATACCCACGTTTACAGTATGTTAGCATAGTTGAACAGTTAATAAAATAGCGTTACACCACTTCCAGCATTGTTGGCTTGTTTGTGAACCAGAACACCCAACACGACAGGTGTGTGTGTGGGGGGGGGGGGGGGGGGGGTGTCTCAGCAGGCGCGGGTCTGCCATGCCAACTCCTGAACCATTCCGGGGGCAACCCCATCCCACCTGCCACACAAACCACCCATATCCCCCATTGATCGCGGAGGCCTCTGGCCACACGGCCAAAGGAATATACTGAGAGGGAAGCTGAGGAGATTTTAAAACAGCTATTAACCTGGTATTGTGCGCAGATCACTATCCATTGTCATTAATTGAAGACTTGTTTGCTGAACTTAATCTGTCACAGGCGTATTTACAAATGAATATGGCTGCAAAATCATAGCCAATATTCACTATCGTGACACCCAAAGGTCTGTTACGCTACAGAAGATTCCCTTTAGGAACAACACCTGCTCCTGCTCTTTTCCAGAAGTCCCTGGATCAAATTCTGAGTGGGCAAAATAGGTTGCAATGTTATTTAGATGACATTCTCGTCACCGGTTTGAGTAAGCAGGAACACTTGAAGATATATCAGGGAATACATCCCTGCTGATAAAGCGTCACGTGTTCTGTAGGGAGTGTTTCATGGACTTCAGTTTTCTATCTTCGATTGTCCGAGCAACATCTCCCAATAAAATCTCTCATCGTGTTTGTAAAAATCCAGACTGTGGCACCTCCATACTTTTTCTCTTTGTCGCAGACTCCGAGATATAACAAGAATGTTCTGAGTTCAAGGCCTGCTTCAGGACACAATGATCAAGTCTGACACGTCACTGAATCCAAATAGAAAAATCTGGAAACACAAATTCAGGTAACGTCGGCACTCAAACTCCACTTCACCTGAAGACCTGGAAGAAGTCACAAGAAAGATGGCGCCGGAGCGAGGCGACTTCTTGCAAGCTGTGCCCAGCAAACCCTCTAACTCTATCTTTTACTCTCGTTCTATGCTTCTAAAACTTCATTCTAACTCTTTTAAACTCTCTAACAATGTTCTTATTCAATAACTCCCAGATTTAGCAATCTTTAGGACCCTGGAGACATCTGAAACTGGCGACCTGAAATCGGTCAGGACCAGCCGACCACGTGTGGGCAGCTGCCGGAGCTGCAGTCCCAGGCCTGGGAATTCCCCTACAGTGGCTGCCAGAGACCAGGAAAACGCCCTAGAAGCCATGGCATTCACTCTACAAGCTCCCAGAGACCTGGAAAACACCACAGAAGCTGGGATTCCACTCTGCTGCTCTCCAACGACCAGACCAGCTTTGCAGCAGCTGCAGCCTTCCCCCCCACAGCTTCCAACCTCTCTGATCCGGAGAGCTGCGACCTCCCGCAGGTCCCAAGCACATCCTCCACTCCCCCCCCCTCTACAGTCGCCCCACACTCCTAAAAATCAACTCCCACAGCCGAACAATCACTAATGCTGCTCTTTAAAATTTACTTGCAGGTCTAGAGACCCTCCGCTCTGAAGGAAGACCGCGATCTGGAAAGGACCCTGCGGACCCCAACACATGGACCTGGCCATCGCCTCACCCGCAACCGGGACCCCAGCGACGTCATACACTTACCGGCCTTCACCCCATCTGTGCCGGAGCGTGGTCTGGACATCCACCAACCTGTGAAGACAAACTGCAGCCCGACAGCGACCCGGAACGCTCAACCGCGCAGACCCACCTACCGATGCAGGAACCACAAACAAGGCAACAAATCCTCTATCCACACACCGACCAGAGTGAATAACCTCATTGGACACAACTATTCCCTCAACACTGCATACTCTCACCGTCTCCCAGGCTCGAAAAGAAGCAGTCACTCCAGGAAGCGTGGAAAACGTGCAGGTCTGCAGGTGAGAGTGAAACAACGCAGCCCCAAAGCCCCTCTGCCCAGCTTACTCTTAGCTAATGTCCAATTTCTAGAAAACAAGCTCGACAAACTTAAAGCCAGACTCACTTTTTAAAGAGAACTAAGGGACTGCTGTGTGCTCTGTTTCATGGAGACATGGCTCACTCCTGCTTCACCGGACTGTGCCCTACAACCAGAGGGCTTCTCAATCCACCGAATGGACCGTACGGCGGCCTCAGGCAAGGAAAGGGGAGGTGGGGTCTGCCTCCTAATCAACACCTCCTGGTGCCAAGGTGTAGCAACACTGGCGAGTTTCTGCTCCCCAGACCTAGAATACCTGACGCTAAAATGCCTTCCGCGGGAGTTCAGCTCAGTTATCCTGACGGCGGTTTACATCCCACCCCATGCGAACGTGAAAATTGCACTGGACGAAATATTCACCACTACAAATAGCCTTGAAACAAAACATCCCGAGGCCTATTGTAGCTGGGGCCCAAGCTCAAGAGCGTACTACCAAATTACCACCAACACGTCACCTGTTCCACCAGAGGCCCAAACATCCTGGACCACTGCTACACAAATATCAAACATGTCTACCGCTCTATCGCCCACCCACACTTTGGCAAATCTGACCACAAAAGCAAAAACTGAAGCGGGAGAATCCGTCAAAGAAAGTCGTGCATTGTTGGTCTGAGGAATCGGATGATCTCCTACAGGACTGCTTAGAGTCAGTGGACTGGTCAGTATTTAAAAACTCTGCTACCAGCCTGAACGGGTACACCACTACAGTAACGGACTTCATTAGTAGGTGTGTAGAAGACGTGTGCCAAAGAAGCAAATCCACGTGTTCCCCAACCGGAAACCCTGGATGAACAGGGACTTCACTGCTTGCTGAAGTCTAGATCTGAGGTGTTCAAGTCAGGCGACCCTGACCTCCACAAGAAAGACAGAAGTGATCTAAAGAAATCTATCAAAGATGCCAAAAGACAGTCCCGGACCAAGCTCGAGTCCCAGGCTAGACACACGGACCCCCGCCGTCTAAGGCAAGGTCTGCAAGACATAACGGACTACAAGATGAAGGCATGTAAAATCGTTGGCTCCAATGCACCCCTGCCTGATGAGCTCAACGCATTCTATACCCCCTTTGAGCAAGAGGTCAGCGAGAGCGGGCACTCCACCTCAGAAGCCTCGGATGAACTTGTATCGGAGATCACCATTGCAGACGTCAGAGCAGCCTTCTTGAAGGTCAACCCACGGAAAGCCACTGGCCCAGAAAGGGTACCCAGACGAGCACTCAGGTCTTGCGCAGATCAGCTGGCGGGGGTATTCGCAGACATCTTCAACCTCTCTTTACAACAATCTGTGGTCCCTATCTGCTTCAAGAAGACAACCATCATCCCTACAGCAAAAAAAAGTCAAGCAGCATGCCTTAATGACTATCGTCCAGTGGCTCTGACATCCAACATCATGAAGTGCTTCGAAAGGTTAGTCATGGCACAAATCAACTCCAGCCTCCCGAATTGCCTTGATCCACTACAGTTCGCCTACCGCTGCAACAGGTCCACGGCAGATGCCATCTCCATGGCCCTGCACTCTACCCTGGAACATCTAGATAACAAAGACACCAATGTCAGACTCCTATTTATTGACTACAGCTCAGCCTTCAACACTATCATTCCTACGAAACTCATCTCCAAACTCCGTGGCCTTGGCCTCGGCTCCTCCCTCTGCGACTGGATCCTGAACTTTCTAACCCACAGGCCACAATCACTAAAGATAGGCAACAACACCTCCTCCACGATCATCCTCAACACCGGTGCCCCACAAGGCTGTGTCCTCAGCCCCCTACTATACTCCTTATACACCTATGACTGTGTGGCCAAATTCCCCTCCAACTCGATTTTCAAATTTGCTGATGACATCACCGTAATGGGTCGGATTTCAAACAATGACGAGACAGAGTGCAGGAATGAGGGGCGAGATTCTCCGACCCGGCGTGAATCCCGCCCCCGCCGGTTGCCGAATTCTCCGGCACCAGATATTCGGCGGGGGCGGGAATCACGCCGCGCCGGTTGGCGGGCCCCCCCCCGCGATTCTCCGGCCCGGATGGGCCGAAGTCCCGCTGCTAGAATGCCTGTCCCGCTGTCGTAGATTAAACCACCTACCTTACCGGCGGGACAAGGTGGCGCGGGCGGGCTCCGGGGTCCTGGGGGTGCGTGGGGCGATCTGGCCCCGGGGGGGCGTGCCCTCACGGTGGCCTGGCCCGCGATCGGGGCCCACCGATCCGCGGGCAGGCCTGTGCCGTTGGGGCACTCTTTTCCTTCCGCCTTCGCCACGGTCTCCACCATGGCATAGGCGGAAGAGACTCCCTCCACAGCGCATGCGCGGAGATGCCGTGAGTGGCCGCTACCACTCCCGCGCATGCGCCGCCCGGAGATGTCATTTCCGCGCCAGCTGGCGGGGCACCAAAGGCCTTTTCCGCCAGCTGGCAGGGCGGAAATTAGTCCGGCACGGGCCTAGCCCCTTAAGGTTGGGGTTCGGCCCCCCAAGATGCGGAGGATTCCGCACCTTTGGGGCGGCGCGATGCCCGACTGATTTGCGCCGTTTTGGGCGCCAGTCGGTGGACATCGCGCCGATACCAGAGAATTTCGCCCGTGATAGAGAATCTGCTGAACTGGTGCGACGACAATAATCACTACCTCAATGTCAACAAAACGAAGGAGATTGTCAACGACATCAGGAAGCATAGTGGAGAACATGCCCCTGTCTACATAAATGGGAACGAAGTAGAAAGGGTCGAGAGCTTCAAGTTTTTAGGTGTACAAATCACCAACAGCCTGTCCTGGTCCCCCCATGCCGACACTATAGTTAAGAAAGCCCACCAACGACTCTACTTTCTCAGGCTAAGGAAATTTGGCATGTCAGCTACGACTCTCACCAACTTCTACAGATGCACCATAGAAAGCATTCTTTCTGTTTGTATCACAGCTTGGTATGGAGCCTGCTCTGCCCAAGACCGCAGGAAACTACAAAAGATCGTGAATGTAGCCCAGTCCATCACGCAAACCAGCCTCCCATCCATTGACTCTGTCTATAATTCCCGCTGCCTCAGAAAGGGAGCCAGCATAATTAAGGACCCCACGCACCCCGGACATACTCTCTTCCACTTTCTTCCGTCAGGAAAAAGGTACCAAAGTTTGAGGTCACGTACCAGCCGACTCAAGAACAGCTTCTTCCCTACTGCCGTCAGACTTTTGAATGGACCTACCTCGTATTAAGTTGATCTTTTCTCTACACCTTGCTATAACTGTAACATTATATTCTGCAGTCTCTCCTTCCTTCCCTATGTACGGTATGCATTGTTTGTACAGCCTGCAAGAAACAATACTTTTCACTGTATACTAATACATGTGACAATAATAAATCAAATCAAAGACTATACTTGGCCTTGACTCATGAAGAATATGCCGCAGTACTATTGACTACTACAATATAAATCTTGGAGCACACATGTTCTCTGTAAAAAGTTAACTACCTGCTGTCATAATGGGGTGAAATCTTTCTCTTGCGCTTCACATCTTGGAGATACGCGAGATCTTTTTGTCTGTTCACATCAACGAGTTTGTCCGGTCATGCTGACGGTTCACCCCCATCTGGGATTCCTGGCAGCGTGGGGTGGATTCAATGGGAAACCCATTGACAGCGACATGACCAGAAGATCCAGCTGCCGGTCAACAGCGTGCCACCTCCTACCACCGAGAAACATGCTGCGGGAGGCCAGAGAATCGCACCCTCTAAGATTTATGTGTGTGGGAACTTCAGTCACAAAGCTTTTAAATGCTCTTATGCCCATAGCAACTAACCCTGGTTCAGTCTCTCTCTCTCTCTAATTGACCACACCCAGGCTTAACCAATCATGCACAGTGAAGAGCTAACAGACACATATAATCAAACACCAAACAACTGAGTCATTGATCACTACCCTCTTAACACTGGCAGTACAAAATAGGCAGATCGGAAATTGGCAGCTTGGTTTCGCTGTGTTACAACGCGGATTGGGAGGAATGCACTATCTGTCTCTAGTTCCATTATTCCACAGGTCACAACACATAGATAAATGTTTTCTCCTGCGAGCTATAGGTCAAATATGTGTGCCTTACCTCTGAATTTCAGAATGCCCACTCAATGGACGAGATCTACTGGTCACTTTGCACTGAAGGTGCCCAGGATCCCTGCCATGGGAATCAGGCCCTGCATGTGGGTAGCCCTGACGACACCCTGACAGTGAGTGAGTTGGGGTTCAGGGGGGCTCTGAGCACCGGGAAACACCTGGTTAACTGTGCGCTCTGCGGGACTCTCCATTCAGGTTGATCGCGCCCAGAGTGCGGATTTCTTCAAAAACAACAAAATTATTCATTTATAATAAAACCAGACTTGTCAAGTAGAAGGCAATGTTTATTAGAATAAAATGTGAAAGTACAATAATTACTCTTTCTAAATACTCGAGGTCACAGACGTACACAAATTCCAAAATAGAAACAAATAAAGTAGAGGAATTATGCCAAAAGATTACAAGTCAATGGTTGAAGGGAAAAGGATAGATTACGGAGTCTTTGACATGGTGTCCGGGTTTCACGATTGGCCTCGCAGCAATGGCCTGTAAAATGATTTGTGCCTCTCGTGCTGCTTTTCAGGCGGACCTTGCGGAAAACCCAAATTCAGAACATGGAGTGATTTTGGAGCAACTTCTATTCACTTTTTCTTTCAACTGGGTCTGGGGCTTCATGTGCTATTGTCCTCTTTACCCAATCAGGTGATCCTTCTTGTTTTATTCCCAAAAGCAAAACTACCCTACCAGTTTTTAAAACACTGTTTTCCAGGCATGGTTGTTTTTCAAAGCCATAAACCACCATGTGACCCATTTGTAAACAGTCCACCGGGAGCAAGAGGGTTCCAGCTTCCTTAAAACTGCTGAATTACCTTTTCTTGTAAAATGCTGGGCGGGTTTCTCCATCCAGTTTTCGGGTGCTTCGTACCCCCGCTGGCGGTGGATTCTCCATCTCGCCAGCCTGTCAATGGCATTTCCCATTGTGGACAGTCCCACGCCGCAGGGAAATCCCCGGTGCAACGGAGAATCCCGGCAGTGGAGAATTCAGCCCACTGTATTTCCCAGGAAGAGCAGCAACCAGCACCCTTTAAAGGGACAGGTTGTACATGAATTCTTCCAAAATTTTCCGAGTCCGTGTAGATGAACCATTTTCTGACATTAAAAGTGCTTATGACAACTGGCCTAATTTTCTTTTCCATTGACTCCAGAAAGCATGTTATGAAGCAGGGTGCCGATTTGTTGACAGTCAATTGGTGAGACTGACTTGAGCTAATTTCACTCACAATCAGCAAATGTGGGGCGAATGTGTAACTTATCTGCTTTTGGCAAAATTGGCCGGAGACAGAATGTTGTCCAGGACACCAGGAAAAACACTGCTCTCCTTGAGATAGTGCTATTGGCATTTTTTTAATGTCAGACTGAACAGCCAAATGGCGTCTTTTCTCAATACCTTTTTGAAAAACGTAGCAATGTTGTACTCCCATGGTTACACACTATTCTGCCAGCTATCTGCTGAAACCCTGGATGGGACCTAAACGCACAATTGTTGGACTCTGAAAGAAGGTTCAGAAAGAAGGTTGCTACCCACTGAACCAAGTTGCCATTGAAAGGATTGTGAAAATATTTAAATATTGAATGCAATCAGCCATCCAACATCTTGCTGGACCGATAGCTTTAGATATGTAGGAAAGGTTTAAAATAATTCACGTGTGACAAACGCTGCAATTTCAAATTGATCTGATAATATAGAAACCAAATGTTTGTTGCTATTTTTAATTTTTTCATGTATTGTGTTTTATTATTTCTGAAACATTCCTTTAAGTTTTGTCTTTTCTTGAACATGTAGATTTATGGTCAGCTTGCTGTATTTACCGAGTTGTTTAGACAAGGTAGTCCAATAAATGAAGCTGGTTTATTTACCCCAATGTGCTTGACAGATCCAGGACTTGTTTAAAGCACCATCCAAAGACTGCACTGGGGAACCTCCAGTGGTTAGTAAATTTCATTTATTCGAGCCCTAGACTTAACCTCGACAGAATGCGTTTTAAATTGAATAAAAAGCTTTCTGTGGAATAAGCAAAAATAAGTGGGTCGCATTTTAAAAATATTTTTATTGTTTCACATATGATTAGTTCTCCACCGGTTTCCTGTGAAATAAAACACAGCATGTTTACAGTGCGACTGAATAGAAAGATCCATCCCATATAAATGTATGAATGTATAGAAGAGACCATTAGGAGCCTCATGATCAGTCTCAGTTTCTACATGCTACCTCACATACCCAGCGTTAAATCTTTCATCAGATTGCCTTGAATGAAAATTGTACAATCACGTAAGCTTCTCTCTCTTGGGCTTTCTGATAAAATTAGCTCCGACCACCTCCAGTGGTAGTGTGTTCAACACCTCAAAACAACATCAGCAATTTTGATTTGCATAACACCCTGAACATAATAAAACTTCCCAAAGCACTTCACAGTGGAGGTTATCAAACATTCAGCCACCTAAAGGGAATAATGGGGCAGATTGTAAGAGGTAAGTCTCAAAGAGTGTCTTAAAAGACGATAGTGGGGTAGAGAGGCGGAGAGGTTTAAAGAGGGAATTCTGGAACTAAAGGCCCAGGCAACTGAAAGCATGGCCACTCGTCAGGAACTTCTTTGTCAACTCCACCTATCGCTGGCCGCCATCCAGCCCCACCGCTCTACATCGCCCCCCCCCCCCCAACAACAGTATAAATCTGATTCTATCTCCAGTTCTCTCCAGCTTTGACAGAGTGATCCAGATTCGAAACATTAGCTCCCTTCTCTCTCCACAGATACTGTCAGACCTGCTGAGATTGTCCAGTATTTTCTGTTTTTGTTTCAGACCGCAGCATCCGCAGTAATTTGCATTTATCTAAGGATATGGAGGGATTTGACAAGGATGACAATTTTAAATTTGAGATACTGCTTAACCAGAAACCCTTGTAGGTCAGTGAGCAGAGAGGTTATGTGTGAATGGGATTTGGTGTGAATTAAAACATGAGCAGCAGAGATTTGGATAGTCTCAAGTTTGCAGACAATAGAATTTGGGATGCAGCCAAAAACCTATTAGAATAGTTAACCTGGAGGTAACAAGCATGGTCAGAAGATGGGCTGAGGCATGAGTGGTGTCAGGTGATGTTACATAGATAGAAATAGGTACGTTTATTTCAAGCTCAAATCTGACACCAAGTACGGGCAGTACAGTAGCAAGTGGTTAGCACTGTTGCTTCACAGTTCCAGGGTCCCAGGTTTGATTCCCGGTTTGGGTCACTGTCTGTGCAGAGTCTGCACGTTCTCTCCGTGTCGGCGTGGGTTTCCTCCCAGTGATCCGGTTTCTTCCCACAGTCCAAAGATGTGCAGGTTAGATGGATTGGCCATGCAAAATTGCCCTTAGTGTCCAAAACAGGTCAGGTGGGGTTACTGGGGATAGGGTGAAGGTGTGGGCTTAAATAGGGTGCTCTTTTCAAGGGCTGGTGCAGACTCGATGAGCCGAATGGCTTCCTTCTGCACTGTAAATTCTGTGAAATAAACTGTCTGCCAGGAATGGGATGGAGGTAGTGGCTAGGGAGCGGGGACCGAAGGCAATTTTCCTCATCCAACACTGGATGTCAGACAAACAGCTTTCCAATCTGGAGACGGAGGAGTGCATTAATAGAATATTTTACTCACAAAGCTGATCTTTTAAAATGGAGGCAACACAGGTTGTAGGATGAGTGGCAAGGCTTTATATGACTTTTCATAATCATTGACTGTTATTTGAACGCTCTTCATAAAAACAGTAGCAATAGGGCATATTCTCAATGTACTCAGTACACAATGTACACAAGTTTCTACCTGTGTAACATGTTTATTCATAGTGCTTTAAAAATATTTATTCCATGCTTCAGCTACTAGCTTTCCAATAACTTCTACAGCGTGTTTACTTTTCTCTAAGTCCACACCCAGTCTTAACCAATCAAGCACAGTGGGCATAGATCAGTTACCTGACTCACAAAATTAAACAAAGAATAATTGAGCACTGCATGGGGAACAGTTGATGGCACATACTTATATTTTACATCTTTTTATATGCATGCATTATGTAGGATCATGATGCTGCAATTGATTTTCAAGGCAACATAAGTCAAAATCTAGATGGCAGCCTTTACAATTCCCAATTATAATTGAAATGACATTCTTATAAAACACTAAAACTTTATGTAATTGATCCAAAAATGTAACTGAGTAAAAACACTGACAATAGAAAAACAATCCAGTTTGAAGATCTCAATTATATTTAATATTTCTGATGAGTAAATGTAACAAACAGGACTCAAACATTTGTCATGGGGAGGGGGGTAGCCTAATCTCACTAAAGCAGCTGATGTACGAACTTCATTGCATCAAAATCCAATGCAAGAAATAGAGCACTTGCCCAATTGTGTCACCAAGGATTGGACACATATCTCCCAACATTCGTGCAGAGATCCTAGATTGGCTTCATTGGCAGAAGGCTGGGATTAATATCACTCCCAAGGCTATTTGCAAGAGCAAACTTACTCTGTCCAAAACTGATGTTGCTAATAAAATACCAACAGGAATTGTACTCCTTCTGCAAGACTATCAGGGGCTGACCCATTTGTTTTGACTGTCAAAGATCATGCACCCCCAGCTGACTCACCAACCACTTTGTATTGCCATGACTTCAGTTACAAGCAACAGGAGCCTACTGCCATTTCCAGTTAGGGTAGTAAATGTTTGAAACGGATGGAGACATTCAGCTCTACTATAGTTGGAATTAAGCCAGCTTTAGGTATTTATGAAACTCAAAATGGTCAACTGAGTTTTCAGTGTGATTTGCTGCCCCTCCCTCATATAAGAACATCTGAAAGCACTCAATTCATTGTTTTCTTCTCCGTGTTTCCCATCTGGTTTAGTGTGGTGGATATCTTAAAGAATCAATCCCCAATCGCACATATTCCAGCCCAAATTAGCTCCAGTATCAATCTAAAACATGAATAGTTCTACAACTACGGAGGAGAAAGACAAAGTTTCTGAATTATGTTTATGTTTTACAGTGGCTTATTTAAATTAAATATCAAGTCCCTGTTAATAATTGAGGAAAACATATGTTCGATTTCATATTATTGACCCCTTTAATGGGAAACAGATTTTTCAAAGTGCATATGCATATTCATAACATATGACTGTTATACTTAAGAAAAAGTTGTTTTTGCAAGAAATATGCAAGAATGATTTCTATAGCATCACAGATGCTTTCTGTTTGCGAATTTAGCACTGATAAATGATGATGCTAATTTCGGGGAATGGAACAGGCTCAATTTTTGGCAGCCAAAATCACCAATCAGCTGTCCACATGTTAGATGCAGACCGAAGCTTTGACCAAGCAGTGCCAATGACCCCCGCTCCACCGCATTTTTCCGCATCCTATTTGTGACCTCTCTCAGTGAAATTCCTAATTTAGTGCTAATGAGGTACATATTAGAGCCTCAATTTACATTGGACCCTTATGGCCAACAGAAAGAACAGATGTTTATTGCAACAGCCAGAGTTGGATTTGAACCCGGCACTGGGAAGTGAATGGCCAGTATCTAATTCACTACCTGAACCTTCTGTTTTCCACACAGTTTCAATAGGACACAAACCTTTCAGAATAACCCAGTACACTCTTTGGAACCAGAGCCCAAACCATTTCATTCCGTTATGTGCCAGTTATCCTATTAAGACCATAAGACATAGGAGCGGTAGTAAGGCCATTCGGCCCATCAAGTCCACTCCACCATTCAATCATGGCTGATTTCAACTCCATTTACCCGCTCTTTCTCCATAGCCCTTAATTCCTCGAGAAATCAAGAATTTATCAACTTCTGTCTTAAAGACACTCAACGTCCCGGCCTCCACCGCCCTCTGTGGCAATGAATTCCACAGACTCACCACTCTCTGGCTGCAGAAATTTCTCCTCATCTCTGTTCTAAAGTGACTCCCTTTTATTCTAAGGCTGTGCCCTCGGGTCCTAGCCTCCCCTGCTAATGGAAACAACTTTCCTACGTCCACCCTATCTAAGCCACTCATTATCTTGTAAGTTTCTATTAGATCTCCCCTCAACCTCCTAAACTCCAATGAATATAATCCCAGGATCCTCAGACGTTCATCGTATGTTAGGCCTACCATTCCTGGGATCATCTGTGTGAATCTCCGCTGGACCCGCTCCAGTGCCAGTATGTCCTTCCTGAGGTGTGGGGCCCAAAATTGCCCCAATATTGAATCTATTCCAAGAGGTATGAACACGCAGTGATATTTGCAGGCTTTTTCAAGGGATTATGAGGTTCGGTTACCTACAAGTACTGTACTGCATGAATTATTTTCAGTTGAAAAATAAACATCTTCGTGCTGATGAAACAATTTTAAAGGATGCAAACAATAGCACATTCAGTTTCTGAATAAAGTTTGAACAGGGAATCTCTTTCACTTCTTCTGAAGAAGGTTCTTTTTACTGTGTTCTTTACCAGCTGATAATTATGTCCTTGCCAAAATCAATGTTTTTATAGTTTATTTTGCCGACATTAACAAGAACGGTATTAAACTCTTCCAAATGTTAATGCGATTAGCAGTGGGCTTGGAATGCCGTTTTTTTTCTCTTTATAAATGTTTTTATTCTTTCCAGCTTTAGTAATTAACTCCTCTATGTCAACATCTTAAAGATTGTGGTTCAAGTTACATTTTTTTTGTCAAAGCTCTAACTACATATTTATGACATTTATGATATTACAGGAGTACATGTATGACAAGCCAAGCATGAAACGCTGCAAGCTTGCTTTGCCATTTGTCCCAATGCGAGCCTGCAATAAACTTTGCAGGTTGTACCTCAGCTGCAGTTAACTAGTTCACCATCAAGCACTCATGCAATTGCATTTCTTTGTGAAAAGAAATTACAGGAGAGTGCGCAAATTCCTCCTTCCTGTTGGTAATTTGACAGAAAAGGTTACTGTAAGTTCAAAAGAAAAATATATCATCACCCCCTCCCACTGAACCCCTTTGTATGTCCTTAGTACAAAGAGGTGGCAGAGGTTGTGTCGAATGAATGTGGCTTGCAGGAAGGATGTCCCAACAGTAAGCTGATCCACTGAGTCTAAAACATTTCAGATTGTCTCCTGTGCAAATAATCAAAACAACTGAAATATTGGGCGCGATTCAGCAGGCTGAAGTTAAAGTCAGCTGAATGGCGCGTTAGCATGTTTCTCATCGCCTGCAGCAGTAAGAAAGACCCCGCTATTCAAGGGCACTTTCAACGGCTGTTTTCTTTGGCCTTGGCGAGGATCTCCCCGTCGAGGCCACTCTTTAAGTAATTTCTTGCCCTGGCGAGCTGAGCAGGAAGACTACTCGTGTGTCAGAGCACCATTTTTAAAGGCAAGTCTGATCTTTCGCCCCCCCCCGTTCTGCCCCCATTGCAGCTTTAGGGACCCCACCTACTTCATCCAACGTACCTCTTCCGGGTCCTTAAGCCATCCCTCAGTCCACCTCTTATGGGTGGCACGGTAGCAGTGTTATTAGCCCTGTTACTTCACAGCTCCAGGGTCCAAGGTTCGATTCCCGGCTTGGCACACTGTCTGTGCGGCGGAGTCTGCCTGTTCTGCGTGGGTTTCCACCGGGTGCTCCGATTTCCTCCCACAAGTCCCGAAAGACGTGCTGTTTGGTAATTTGGACATTCTGAATTCTCCCTCTGTGTATCGGAACAGGCGCCGGAATGTGGCAACTAGGGGCTTTTCACAGTAACTTCATTGCCGTGTTAATGTAAGCCTACTTGTGACAATAAAGATTATTACTATTATGGAAAAGGCCCCCTTGCCCCTGGCACAGTTAAGCTGGCACCTGGGCACCATGGTGCTGCCAGTCTGGCAGTGCCCCTGCTGGCTTGGTAGTGCCACCTGGGAACTCTGGCAGTGCTAAGGTGCCAGGTTGGCAGTGCCATGGTGCCCAGGTGCTACGGGGGGTACCAGGGTGCTACCCTACACTGTCTCCGACAACCCGGAGCTTCAACTCCCCAGCGAGAACCCCCCCCGAGGTCCCATCATGACTGGTTCATTTAAATATTTCATTTAAGTATGCACACTGATCACGCCCAGCAAGTGATCAAGATCCAGATCGCAACGTGACATTCCGTTGAATCTCGCGAGACGTTTTAAGCGTCACAATTCTCAATGAAGGACTCTTGCGAGGTTCAGCGGCCTTGTCCTGACACCAACAAAGAACAAAGAACAAAGAAATGTACAGCACAGGAACAGGCCCCTCGGCCCTCCAAGCCCGTGCCGACCATACTGCCCGACTAAACTACAATCATCTACACTTCCTGGGTCCGTATCCTTCTATTCCCATCCTATTCATATATTTGTCAAGATGCCCCTTGAATGTCCCTATCGTCCCTGCTTCCACTACCTCCTCCGGTAGTGAGTTCCAGGCACCCACTACCCTCTGCGTAAAAAACTTGCCTCGTACATCTACTCTAAACCTTGCCCCTCTCACCTTAAACCTATGCCCCCTAGTAATTGACCCCTCTACCCTGGGGAAAAGCCTCTGACTATCCACTCTGTCTATGCCCCTCATAATTTTGTATACCTCTATCAGGTCGCCCCTCAACCTCCTTCGTTCCAGTGAGAACAAACCAAGTTTATTCAATCGCTCCTCATAGCTTATGCCCTCCATACCAGGCAACATTCTGGTAAATCTCTTCTGCACCCTCTCTAAAGCCTCCACATCCTTCTGGTAGTGTGGCGACCAGAATTGAACACTATACTCCAAGTGTGGCCTAACTAAGGTTCTATACAGCTGCAACATGACTTGCCAATTCTTATACTCAATGCCCCGGCCAATGAAGGCAAGCATGCCGTATGCCTTCTTGACTACCTTCTCCACCTGTGTTGCCCCTTTCAATGACCTGTGGACCTGTACTCCTAGATCTCTTTGACTTTCAATACTCTTGAGGGTTCTACCATTCACTATATATTCCCTACCTGCATTAGCCCTTCCAAAATGCATTACCTCACATTTGTCCGGATTAAACTCCATCTGCCATCTCTCCGCCCAAGTCTCCAGACAATCTAAATCCTGCTGTATCCTCAGACAGTCCTCATCGCTATCCGCAATTCCACCAACCTTTGTGTCGTCTGCAAACTTACTAATCAGACCAGTTACATTTTCCTCCAAATCATTTATATATACTACAAAGAGCAAAGGTCCCAGCACTGATCCCTGTGGAACACCACTGGTCACAGCCCTCCAATTAGAAAAGCATCCCTCCATTGCTACCCTCTGCCTTCTATGGCCTAGCCAGTTCTGTATCCACCTTGCCAGTTCACCCCTGATCCCGTGTGACTTCACCTTTTGTACTGGTCTACCATGAGGGACCTTGTCAAAGGCCTTACTGAAGTCCATATAGACAACATCTACTGCCCTACCTGCATCAATCATCTTAGTGACCTCCTCGAAAAACTCTATCAAGTTAGTGAGACACGACCTCCCCTTCACAAAACCGTGCTGCCTCTCACTAATACGTCCATTTGCTTCCAAATGGGAGTAGATCCTGTCTCGAAGAATTCTCTCCAGTAATTTCCCTACCACTGAAGTAAGGCTCACCGGCCTGTAGTTCCCGGGATTATCCTTGCTACCCTTCTTAAACAGAGGAACAACATTGGCTATTCTCCAGTCCTCCGGGACATCCCCTGAAGACAGCGAGGATCCAAAGATTTCTGTCAAGGCCTCAGCAATTTCCTCTCCAGCCTCCTTCAGTATTCTGGGGTAGATCCCATCAGGCCCTGGGGACTTATCTACCTTAATATTTTTTAAGACACCCAACACCTCGTCTTTTTGGATCACAATGTGACCCAGGCTATCTACACCAAGTCAGGCATGACGACGCAGCTGAATCGCATCCATTATATATTGGCTTCAAATCATAATAAGTTCAAAGGGGGGAGCAAAACCTTGGGCGTGATCTACCGGCCACGTTGCACCGGAAAGGCAGTGTGGCTGGTTGATGCCAGGAGAGGCCTCTTCCGGGATCTGCCCGGCTCTCCATGTCTTGTGAGATCTAATGACTTTACCCGAGACGTCGCGATCTGAATCTCGCTCATCACCATTTTGCAAATCTGCATATTAGACTGAGACAGCTAGTGAGCTTGGTGTGGCGGGATTGTGGGGCAGGAGGAAGATAAAGAGATAGGGAATAACCAGTCCATGCTGGGATTTGAAGACAAGGATGAGAATTTTCATTTTGATTTTAGAGTGAATGAAGCTTTTTGCAGGCTAGATTTTGGGTAGCAGTGTGTTGTATGAGTTGAAGTTTCTAAAGAGTGGGAGCTGTTCAGATTGTTGGATTAGTTGAGTCGAATTGCACACTGAAGCAGAAATTAAGGTTTCAATTACAGGGGATCTGAGGTAAATGCAGAGGCAGGCAAGGTTAAAAAAAAAGCTTAAAAGGAGAGATGGAGAGGTTACAGGTTTGAAACTATGTTGAGGTTGTAAATAGTCTGGTTCAGTCTGATACAACAGCTGGGAAAATGTTGGCAACAGTATAGTTTTTCTGGCAGGGTTTGAAGAAAATGGCTTCATTCTTCCCAAAGTTCAGATGGAGGAAATTGCAGCTAATCTTCGGCTTGATACCAGAGACAGTACAGAGATGCTGGAGGAGTTAAGATCGGTAGTGGAATTGTAGAGCTGTAGAACTTGAAATCTTTAGATTTTGGACATGATTTAATGGGCTCATCATGCCAGACCTCATGAAACCCCAATGTTTACAAACACCAAACACATCAAAGAGAGGTAACTGCTTTCCAATCACTCAAGCAATGTGATTGCAATGCATTTATCACACAATGTTTGTAAACATTGGAGTGCCACCACTTAGATGACCTCATCCATGAAGGGAGATGAATGAATCAAGGCTGCAGCTGGTTTGTGGAAGCTGTCAATCACGGCCCACTACTAGAAGGAATGAATGGCTTGCATCTAATAGATCTGGGAGGTTGAAACACAGGGTATAACCGTTCCACTTCGAGGAATGGAAACGTGGAGCCTCCAGGTAAATGTTACAGCTGAATTTATTTTCACTGCCCATGCCTGGACTTCTCTCTAGCTTTCAAATCGGGGTCTCTTTTCTGTCGAGTGGCGGGGGAGTCCCTCTAGTCAGGGGGTCTCTATGGGTGTCCCTTTAGTTAGGGAGTCTCTGTGGGGGGTTCCTCAAGTAAGGGCGTCCCTGTGGGTGAGTTCCTTCAGTTGTCGGGTCCCGGGGGTGGTGGGGGTGGGGGGTGGGGAGGGGTTATCCCTACTCATGGGTCCCTGGGGGGAGGGTTTCCCTATTCATGGGGTCCGGGAGGGTCTTCCTATTCATGAGGTCCCTGGGTGTCGCCTGTTAAAGGGTCCCTGGGGGATCTCCCTATTCATGGTGGCCCTGCGGGCGGAATTTGGGGGGGGTCTGGTAGAGGAGGAGTGGATTGGTACTGCATTGTGTGGGGGGAGGCTGGCCCTCAGGTGGACTTTTGGGGGCAACTCTCCTAAGGGGTTACTCCCTTGTGCCACTGCGAGGTCCACAATATCAGGGCCACGCTGGTAAATACCAGAAGTAATCAGCGCTCGCATGATTCCCGGCCCAGGGGACTGGAGAATCACGGAGGGCAGGAGACTCTGGTGTCTGGAGCGCTAATGGGTACAAATGGGTCATTAAGACCATTGACATTAATTTACATCCTCCCGCTGTTGCGCGGTAGTGAACCTCGATCCAGGTGCCAGCAGGGGCTTGGAGCATCGTGGTCAGGAGCTGATCTCCATTTCTCCCGAAGCCCGATTCTCCTTCCCAGCGGGAAACACGCTCCTGGCATCGCGGGATGGAGAATCCAGCCCCATAGTGATGATGCCTGATGTAGACCTGGTTTTGCTAAACATATCTGGTTTGACGTCACCTGCTTTCACAGGAGACCATTTTTGGAGATGGGACCTCAACAGGTGTCAGGCATCTTATTTGGACATAATACGATACGGATGTAAAATGTGTGCATGCAGATGCACATATTGGTGCCTGATTTACACCTGGAAATTGGAGCAGTGTCAACTAATTTCTGGGCCGTTATCTCACTCATAGATATCGCAGTCGAATGGAACATGAAACTTTACTACCTGTACTGTAGATGCACCTGAACTCTTCTGTAGATGGTCCATTTTCCTGCACTAGTCCTTACTAATGTGGAAAAGTATTCTATTTCCAACAATTTAATCTTTCAGCTCGATCAGCAAAAAAATGCACCCCCAATTAAAAAAATAGAAAATTAAAGAAATGTTCATCACCATAATGCCAGCAAAAAAAGGTACAAAATAATTGTGACCCAGATAATGGGACATAGCTTATCCATGTTCCTTAATTTCTCCTAATTCAATCAGTTGTCACCAATTCTCACAGGGATGCATGCGCACCTCAGAAATTCTTACTTTCGTTTTTCTTCCTCACACATCTCTGGTTCCAAATAATTCTTTCAATATTGGTTAACAAGAAGGCTGAGAAAATCCTCAGAGAACACTTCATTTCCAGACAATTGGAATTGCAAACCATCAATAGCAGCCTCAATGTTGAATGTTTGGCTTATATTTTCAAAGGACTGAAAAACTCTAATCAAGGCACAATCAGCCCCCTGTCTTCTGCCGATCAACAGCTAATACCTTAATTTGCATTTTCAGGAACGAAAGCCTCTTACAAAAACCAACTCTTGAGATGCTGGAAGGGCAAATGCTGCAACATTTTTACTCACTCTCAAGAGGACACTTATTCTTATCAGCAGATCCCATGGATTGCTTGGGACATTTCAATTGTTTAAAAAATCTGGCCACAGGTCCTAGCGACTGCATAATTTCAACATCAAGGGTTATACTTCAATATTCTCAATTATTCTGAAAGTGTTGACTTGGATCCAAAATTTATCACGTATTTTTCTCGTCTTTCAGCCCTTTTAATTTTTTGAAAGTATTTTTTATTTTCTCTCTTCCCTCTCCTTTGGCTCCAGGTGCTTCAGCTTTGAAAAGTTGATGGCCTTTTCTGGATCCATTCTGTGTCTGATTACGGAAGAAGTGTGAGAGGGGTTTCTAGTTTCAGGGAATGTCTCATCATTTCAAGGCATTGTACAAAGCAACACCAACACACGAGGCCAGTGTGTTTAGACTGTTGTCACGTTTCATACATTTAATATTACGCAGAGCTATAGTTGTGAAAGACAAAGCAAATCATTGTGCCTTACTCAATTGTTCATTAATGAGACTGAAAAATGTCAAAATGTAGGCGCACTTTTAACCTTACATTGGGCACGCCAGCAACGTAGTCAGGTGAGACAGGCAGAAAATAGGTAAAACAAATGCATCTAACAGGACAAACCAGTAAATATTGATTTATTTGGTGCCTGTTTTACACCTGCAAAATGGACACAGTGTCAACTCATTTCTAAGCAGTAATCTCAACAAAATCAACGTGTATGCAGCAGATAAGGCTGTAACCCATCCTAGCTGGGTTCTTGCTGTGTCAGCATCATGATTTCTGAGTGACTTTAACACTTAACAAATTAGATACTCGGGCAACCCAGTTCCACACTAGTATAGGACCCTTATTTAGATACGATAATGAGATTTCCACATTGATTCCAACGTGTACCCTGAATGCCAAAGGAGGAGCTGAATCTACATTTGGTCCAGAATGACTCCACACTTGCCACCCGCCACTTTGGAGCTTTAGGCATCCATTTTACTCCCGTGAAATGGGTGAAGCAAGGTTGAATCGCCCAGCCACTGTTTGGACAGCTTTTGCCTTGTTGGCCAGACAGAGTCCAACCATATGCGCTAAATTGTGACAAAGGAGACAATGTGAACCCCTCCAGATTAAACAAAGATTAAAATGGAACTTGGAACTCACAGGTGTCAGATTCGGCATATGTATTTGTTTTTAAGATAAAGATAGATAGTTTTTTGAAGAATAAAGGGATTAAGGGTTATGGTGTTCGGGCTGGAAAGTGGAGCTGAGTCCACAAAAGATCAGCCATGATCTCATTGAATGGTGGAGCAGGCTCGAGGGGCCAGATGGCCTACTCCAGCTCCTAATTCTTATGTTCTTATGTTACTGCACTTGCACACTGACATCATATACACCTGACATAATGAGCTCATGAATGGGACCAGAAGCTGCGAGTCCTTCATACATTAAAAAAAAATTTAGAGTACCCAGTTCATTTTTTCAAATTAAGGGGCAATTTAGCGTGGCCAATCCACCTACTCTGCACATCGTTGGGCTGTGGGAGCGAAGCCCACGCAAACACGGGGAGAATGTGCAAACTCCACACGGACAGTGACCCAGGGCCGGGATCGAACCTGGGACCACGACGCCGTGTGGCAGCAGTGCTAACCAGTGCGCCACCGAGCTGCCCCTCCTTCATACATTCTTAAAGGAACAGTTTATCAACACAATTTCACGGCAAATATCTTTTTATTACATACTGCCTGCTTTCCGCAATTGAAAAAAATTTGTCTGCTGGGAAAGTATTGTGGTGGTTAGGAATTCCTCGCCATGATATATTAAACAAAACTTATTGATCAAACTGGGATGATTTCAGGAGAGTGATTTAATTTTGTGTAGATGTGAAAATGTTGCTCACACGTTGCAGTGTGTTCTTTGTTTGAAAACGAGCTAGCTATATTATGCTGGCGACTGCCCCTGCATTCTATAGTTCTCAGGATCATAATAATGGTGGAAGACAAGAAAAGCAGAGACTCGCAAAAGATTTTTGTAATGATCACTTTTGCCGATGTGCCACCACCCTGGAGGGTGGGTGTTAATTGTTTGGCAATTATATCTTGGCCAGGGTTTCTCATTTGTGGAATCTTTTGTGTATTTTGTAAATGTTGAGTCCTGACACCTGTCAAACAATATCGCAGTAAATCTGACGTGTCAGTGCCGATGTGTCTGTGTTGAGGTGTGAATTAGACACAGTCTCTCGCTGTTGTTCTTCGAGACCTCCTCACTCCATTATCACACTATCTCACAATATTCTCGAGCGTCAGAAAAAAAACAGCACACGCAGAATTACCGGAAATTGTTAATATGAAGTGAAGGGCGGAAACTGCCATTGTGCTGGCCGATGCATTTACAAAACTGTGCAGAATGAGAAGATCCAGGCACGTACCAACAATTGATGGGACACAGTGGCTCATGATTTCTGTTTCAGCTAATCAGAATGGTAAGAATATCCTTTGACACTAGGGATGAGAATGAGGTTTGGATTTGGTAGGCCCCTAGAAGGGGAGTTAACCATGCTTGATTTTGTTCTGTGTTTGTGTGTCTGAATATTTCTTGTCCAAGTTCACATAACAAGTAGCAAAAGTATGAAGTTGTAAAAAAAAAAGAATACTGACAGTCTAATTGTCTTGTGCACAAATAGGTTAAAAAGAAAAATTCAAGTAGGCCTGTCAGGACCAGGCCTTTCATGCATCGCTGTAATGCAGAAAGTCTGATGATTCTGCATAATTTTAGAGCCCATATGAGCCATTTAATTTAAATTTGGCTCTTTATGGAACAGCTATATTAGTCCATCAAAGTTTGCCTTCCACAGATGTAGCCAGATTGATAAATCACATCAAAATAAACAGCACAAATATGTGGCAGGTTTCAGTAAACTCTAACTGCTGCAATTGTAACATGCAGGAGTGAGCTACAAGGCTGTGATTGAACTGTGGGTTTCTGATGGCATCGCAAAATATACAGTGAAACCCAAGGGGTGTAATTTTAAGTTAGCGTAAAGCAGTGACAGTAAATCGACTGCCCATTTTCCATCGCACCTACTTTGTATTTCTATTGAGCTAAATGCCTTGATGTGAGGTTAGCTTCAATTTATACCGAGGTATTTTCCAAAATGTACAGCAAACTATTTGTATATAACAATTTATATTTCAGAATAAACCTTTCTTCATACAGTTCTGAATTGATTTCAGGGACAAATCAAGGACTTTTGTAGTCTTGAACCGTGTACACACAGCTCTTATTTTCCCTGGTCTTTTACTTGTGGGCTCCCATCGGAATAAAGAAATGTTGCAGAGCGGAGTATTTAGCAGTTTGTGGACACTGATCCTGTAGGTGGAAAATATTAAGGCCCGGATTTTGATCCTCAAGGCAGGAGTCAGCGAAATTCCTGCCCTGGCCCGCACAGGTGAGAGTTTTATTGTTCAAGGGTGGTCGGAGGCAGTCACAGGGTTGCTAAGGTTGTTTAAAGGCCTACCTAGGTGTTGTGGAATTTCATCCCAGTTAAAATAAAAACACTTTGCATGTCCCAGTCATGCCACCTTGTGCCCCCATCCACCCTTTCTGGTCCCTCATGACCCCATGCCAAGGTATGCTCCCAAGCAACACCTGTTAAACCAAGATATGTCGCTCTAGCTCACCCCCATGGCCCCTCATGCTCCCTACTCCAAGTTATACCCATTCAACCACCCCCCAATGTACCTTCATGCCCCCCTGCCAAGCTGTGATCCACTCTACACTGTACAGAAACAATGAGTCCAATCGTGACTTTTGTTTTTTTTTGAGCCAAACCAGTCCATGGGTGGGATTCTCCGTTAGCCGACAGTGAAATCGGGAAATGCAATTGGGCGGAGAATAGCTTGCGATGCCAAAATTGCGGCAGGCGCTGATTTGACTCCAAATTGCGATGCTCCGTCACCTCGAAAACGACGTCACCGTGTTTCACTCGGCACGTACAGTAGGCACCGTTTGCATATCATCAGTGGGCCCGACCCGGTATTCTCCAGGGCCTCCGCGATGCCTCCAATGGGTCGAGTTCCCGACGACGTGATTGAAAATCGTGAAACCGGGCAGCACGGTGGCGCAGTGATTAGCATAGCGGCTTCACGTCGCCGAGGTCCCAGATTCGATCTCGGCTCTGTGTCACTGTCCGTGTGGAGTTTGCACATTCTCCCTGTGGTTGCGTGGGCTTCGTCCCCACAACCCAAAAGATGTGCAATATAGGTGGATTGGCCACGCTAAATTGCCCCATAATTGGAAAAAATTAATTGGGTACTCTCAATTTAGTTTCTACAAAATCGTGAAGCCGCCGTGGCAGCTGCTGAGGGAGAGAGAGGGGGTACAGAGGGTGCACAACATCGCTATAGTTTGCTGACAGTTGTGCCACTGGCCGGGGGGGGGGCTCCTGCTAAGGCTGGGGGGAGTATTGTGGGTGGCCAGGAGGTGGGCTATGGGGTCGGGGTGGATGGGCACTGAGCTCACTGCTAAAAGCCCATTTCGAACTTAGGGCAACGGGTCGTATAGGTGTCCCCCACTCACCCCAGCCGATCCATCAGTTGTATGGGCGCGCTCCAGCACAACCAGTACCATCTTTCTGGCTGGGATAAGTGTGTCTAGGCAGTGTAATGTATATGTACAGCTGCAGCTTGTCAGCCTCCCGATTGTCGATCATGGACCCGGCGAATCCCGCACCACTATTCATTGGATTCAATTGTGTTCCACGTGGCACTGTTCTAGCCCCTCAATGGTAGTGGATTCGGCCCAGGTGCAACGCCAATTTTTCTGCCGTAAAAGTCCATGGATTTTCCGTTGGCATCAACACTTGGGCGGGATTTCCACGCCACAATTGGGGCCGGTGCCGGTTTGACGGCGGTCCGCCATGCTCTGCCGCCTCCAAACTGGTATCATCGTGATGCGCGCCATATGCCGTTTCAACGGCTTAGACGCGTCATCGGCCGGCCCACCCGTGATGCTCCACTGCTGATGGGCCGAGTTCCCGATGGCGCAGGCCATGTGTGGTCCTAACCGTGCGGGAATCTGGCGTGATGACTGCGGACTGTGTCCAACACCGCCACACTCGGCCGGGATCCATGCCGCTGGCCGGGGGGGGGGGGGGGGGCTTCTGCAAGGGCTGGGCGGACAGGTGGGGGGTGGCCAGGGCATAGGCTGTGGGGTCGCGGTTGGCACGGCCGGCGCATATTGCATGGGCCGACCGGTGAAGGTCATCAGCTGTGTGCATGCAGGGCCCAGGACCAGACCATTCTCCAACCTTTTCGCCTGCGATCGGTGGGCATTTCAGGCGGCGCCGGTGCTAGCCCCTCACCAGTACCGGAATTGCTGAGGGGTTCAAGTCGATTTGCTGAAACACCACGCGTTCGCCCCGTGTCAGGCGATCGGGCAGAGAAAGGACTCTGATGCTGAGATTGGGGTTTGTGCCGGTTTGACGACGGTCTGCCAAGCTCCGTCCCCCTCCAAAAGGGTGTCATCATTTTGCGCGCCATGCACCATTTCAGCGCTGTTGGTGCGTCAACGGCCAGCCCACACGTGATGCTCTGCCCCCGATGGACCGGGGCCCGATGGCGTGGGACACGTGTGGACTGGGCCGGCGTGCCAGCTGCGGACTGTGACCAGCGTCACTACACTCGGCCGGGATCCATGCCGCTGGCCAGGAAGTGTCTGCTATGGCTGGGGGGATTGATGGGGTGTGGCCAGGGGGTGGGCTGTGGGGTCATGGTTTGTGGATTAGGGTCTCTCACGGCCGGCACCATGTGGGCCCCGATCGCGAGCCAGGCACTACGGAGGCCTCCCCCGGGGTCGGAGCCCTCTTCCCCCCCCCCTCCCCCACAGGCCGCAACCGGACCCTTCAACGCCGAGGTCCCGCCGGCTCAGAGGAGGTTAGAACTGCACCGGCGAGACTCGGCTTTTTGTTCATGGCTGCTCGGCCCATCCGGCCCAGAGAAACGGCGCGTCGGCCCATGCCGGCCCGGGCCAGAGAGTCGGTGCATACCCCGACCAGGGCCGCGCCGACCACGCCGCCGCCGATGGTGTCAATTCTCCGCATTGTGGAGAATTGCGTCCCGGCGTCGGGGCGGCGTGGCGCAACTCGTGCCGCGCCACGCCAATTCTCCAACCCGGTGGGGGTTCGGAGAATTCCGCCTCCGAGGAATGGAGTTTGGAATCCTGGAATCGGCTCAGTGAAAATCCAAGCCCGAAAATATAATTTGCACATCTCGATTAGTGGCAAATTTCCTTCATACAACTTGATAAAATGACCTTGTGAAGGTCTGGAGTGTTGTTCACCCACTCCCAAATTTATCAAACATAGATTTACTTCGACCGTTCTCAAAAACAGAGGATTATGATTGTCATATTGATTCAATACTGAATTTAATTTGTTGTCTAGTATTATATTTTCTCACTTCCCTTTTGCTGGCACATTGATATCTCACTTCCACATATAACTTTCTTCATCTGAAAGGAGTGGACAGGCCAAAGGCTTCTGGAGCACAGGCCTAATAATTCTCTCTGACCTCTGGCACGGATGCTCATCTCATTGCGAAACTTGGATTGCAGGTTTGGAAGCGGTTTCCATCAGATTGTCCACTGTTGCGACAGGCTTTGAGACATTGTGCCCCTCTGCTGTATTAAAAACATAAAGACTGAAACATGTGCTTGTGTGGCGCCTGTATATCCAGGGTTATCAGGCCTGTTTCAGACCCAAAATGGCACCGGTGGTAAGAGAGATAGTGTGCACAGTAAGCACGCACTGAAGTAGGTTGATCAGGCCGATCTGAGATCTGTGAGTGTGTAATACTGATCCTGCCAGCAGTACCATTTTCAACCTGAACACTCTAACCAACAGCCTCACATCACACAACAGAACATGCGCTCAGCAGCAGGAAGGAGACCCCCAGCCACACTATTTAAAGTGGTCATATACCGCTCTCTGACTATTGCTGAGTTTGTTGCAGTGTTTGGTCATTTGTGCTGCTTTTTAAAGTTGCTGAATTCTACAGGAAGTGGTGAAGACCTTGGTCCTGACTTTGTTCAGACTGCCTGCTCCCTGACAGGGGTACCGTAGTTTGCTTCGCCCTCGGCCTGAAATAGAACAAGAGGAATGAGCAGAGGCAGCAGAGAGGACAAGCTGTTCGAAAAGGGTGGAGGACGAAGGGGAGAAGGGCTTTCAGCAGGAGAGCAAACCCACCCAGGACCTTCGGGGAGTTATACTCCTACCTCAACCTCAGTAGGGAACAATAGTGCGTCGAACATTTCCGTTTCACGAAGGAGATACTCACTGCAATCTGCCAAATGGTGTAGCCCATACTGCATCCTTAGAGCCGGCAAGGACAGCATTTTAAGTGCCTGTGAAAGTGACCTTTATGTTTATTGTGCCTCGTTCCTTGCAGACAGGGGGCGGCACTGCCGATGGCACAGTGGTTAGCACTGCTGCCTCAAAACACCAGGGGCCCAGGTTCAATCCTGGCATTGGGTAACTGTCTGTGTGCAGTTTGCACTTTCTCACCATGTCTGCGTGGGCTTCCTCCGGGTGCTCCGGTTTTCTCCCACAATCCAAAGATGTGCAGGTTAGGTGGATTGGCCATGATAAATTGCCCCCCAGTGTACAAAACAAGAAAAAAGGTTAGGTGGGGTTATGGGGTTACGGGGTTAGGACGAAGGAGTGGGCCTGGGTAGTGCGTCCTTTCAGAAAGTCGGTGTAGATTCAATGGATCAAATAGCTTCCTTTTGCACTGTAAGGATTCTATGATTTTACTTGGGTTCTATGACTAGGGTGGCCATCATTTGTAATTTCAACAAGTTCACCGTGCCCTGTGGTATGGGCAAGTCCACTGAGATTGTGTGTGCAAACAGCTGAATTAACTTCATTCTCACTTGCCAGAGAACAGCAGGAAGAGTGAGACTTCACCAGGATTGAAGTTTTCCCTATGGTCCAGGCTGCCACTGTCTGCCCAGACAGCACATTGCGGTGTCACATGTACATTTTGAGGTGCAACAAAGCTGAAAGAGACTCCATTCCTTCAATGCCTACCTGGTGTTTGATGATACTCATGCAGGTAAAATGCCCAATGTCCCTGCAGCAGTCACAACACCTTCACTCTGCAGCAGTCTAGTGAACAATCTGCGTTTTGAGCCTCCACGATAGGCCAGGAAGTGACTACGGGGAAATAAGGGCTATCCACTGATCACCTGATTTAAGACTCCAGTGCATGACTTACGCATACGTGGGCAGCACAAATATAAGGAAAACCATGCTTCACCACAAAATATCATCACGCAGAGCACCGGAGCCCTTAAACACTTCCGTTGCATGGACTGCTCTGGAGGGGCCCTGCAGTACTCGCCAGAGTGACTGTTGCTTTCTGCTGTACAATCCCATCAGCACCAGGTACATTGTGAGCAGCAGTGGAGGAAGACCAGGATGAGGGGGAGCAGAGGAGTTAGAGGAGTAAGAAGAGGTGACACTCAGATCCCCCTCTCACAGTCCCATACTTTACATTCCCACTGTCACTAACCATCAAAGCGTGTCCCCCTTTGTCACAATGCTGAAATAAAACTCAGAATTAGAGAAAAATCCAAACTAATTCGATAAAGAATACCATCCAGTGTTCCATTCTAACGTCAACAAATCACCCTTGTGTATTCTATCAATGTCTGCCTTGCATGTGCTTTTGCCTGGTCTTGTGCCACTACACAGTGCTGCCCAGTGGCTGCAGTATTGATAGTAAAACGCTGTTCACTTTGAAGCGATCTTGCAGGGTGACCTCGAGCATCTACAGCCTTAAAAGGCCTGACTTCATATAATACCACTGTTGCCTGGATGGACAGACAACAACAAGGGTACTGGTGAATTGGCAGCAGTGAGAGGATGAATGCTGTAATTCTGAGAGAGGACAGCAGGGTTATGTTCCATGCTGCCAAGGCCTCTCCCATGTTGCAGTACCTCCATCGCAACATAAAATCCCTACAGTGCAGAAGGAGGCCATTCGGTCCATCAAGTCTGCACTGACCCTCCAAAAGAGTGCCCTACCTAGGCGCAATCCCTAGCCCGATCGCCACAACCCCATCTAACCTTTAGACACTAAGGAGCAATATAGCATGGCCAATCCAACTAATCTTTGGACTGTGGAAGGAAACCGGAGCATCCAGAGCAAACCCACGCAGGCAAGGGGAGAAAGTGCAAACTCCCACAGACAGCAACCCAAGACTAGAATTGAACCCGGGTCTCTGGCGCTGTGAGGCAGCAGTGCTGACCACTGTGCCATTGTGCCGCCCGTGTTGGAGGCCAGATTGCTGGACTATTGTGACACTGTGCAAGTCCCTTTGAACATTGGTATCTGCAGTTGACAGAAACAGTCTGAGCTTGCAGGACTTCAATCTGAGTTTCCATTGCATCGCCCAAACATTATGTGGCTCCTGCTTGTGCCGCCTTGGAACTTGTTACATTGGTAACCGAACGCTACCTCATGGTTTGCTCTGCAACTGACTTCATGCCGTTGGTTACCACTTCAATGTTGGAAAGGATGGGCTCCGCGTTCTGAGCGAACTTGTGCCAAGTTGTGCTGGACTCCTCTGTGCTTCTTCACGGTGGTTGCAGGCTTTCTGACAGGTCTACCCAATGCACCAAGATATGTGCTGTGCATATCCATTAGCCTTTTTCTCTCGGGGCTCTGATCAAAGTTATTACCCTTATCTCTTACCCTATCTGCAGCCCAGTCATGTGAGAGAGTGAATTATTTTGTTCCCCTTGTTACGACACTCTGGTCTAGTGCATGGTCAACTCCAGCCCCACGTGTCCCGGAGTCACAACACAAATGAATAATAATAATTAACCAATGATTCTTATAAAATACCCAAAGTCTTTGGCTCTTGGCTGCCCAATTATTACAGTCACCAGGTTTGTAAGTTTAAACACAATTACTGTTTATTTATAACAACGATATGAATAAATACAACTGGTTAATGACAAGCTAATACCTATTACCCACTTTAAACTGTTTCACCCTCTACCCACACACACAAAACAGACAAACACAGAAGGATGCAGTGAGGTAAACAAAATACAGATGAAGGTCAAAAGATAAGGGTCTTTGCTTCAGTTGGTGATTCTTTCGCACACTTTCTTCATAGCAAGCTTCCTGATTAAAGTCTCTGGTTTACAACCGGCATAGGGGGTCTTCTTTGTAAAGTCATTCATTCACAGTCCCTGTAGTTTAGAAAATGCAGTACTCACAGGCAGCAGGCTTTCTGGAGAGACACCTCATTTCTCATCAAACTGGGCCTTCAGCTTGAGGTTGGCATTCAGGCATCTATCACACTTCATTTTGTATCAAACTTTGCTTTCAACTCGTGGTTTTACTTCAGGCTTCTGCAGTCCCATGAGAACAACACCCAAACTTGCTGGAAAGAGTGTCAGCCCTCACAGTTACCTTCTGGAGAGAATTAGCTGGAACTGTTTGGACAGTGTTAGTTAGGTCTCTTTATTGGGCCGCCAGAATTGAAACTGGAACCAAGCTCAAGCCTTGGGACTCTGAAAAACAGAGCATTGGGATCAGATCCAATCACCACCTCTTACTGGGCAGAGCACAGCCTTTTGGGCCAATTTAGTGGCCACCATCCAATCAATCAAACCAAGTTTTCAATGATGCCGGCCAGTCTGCAATCGTCAGTTTAAACCAGCCTTTAGGACTTCTGTTTAAATTGAAGCTTCTGGCTTCTTACAGCCTGCTTGTCTTAAAGTAGCATAGAACATAGAACATTACAGCGCAGTACAGGCCCTTTGGCCCTCGATGTTGCACCGACCTGTGAAACCACTCGAAAGCCCATCTACACTATTCCCTTATCGCCCATATGTCTATCCAATGACCATTTGAATGCCCTTAGTGTTGGCGAGTCCACTACTGTTGCAGGCAGGGCATTCCACGCCCTTACTACTCTCTGAGTAAAGAACCTACCTCTGACATCGGTCCTATATCTATCTCCCCTCAATTTAAAGCTATGTCCCCTCGTGCTCGACATCACCATCCGAGGAAAAAAGCTCTCACTGTCCACCCTATCCAATCCTCTGATCATCTTGTACGCCTCAATTAAGTCACCTCTTGACCTTCTTCTCTCTAACGAAAACAGCCTCAAGTCCCTCAGCCTTTCCTCATAAGATCTTCCCTCCATACCAGGCCACATTCTGGTAAATCTCCTCTGCACCCTTTCCAATGCTTCCACATCCTTCCTATAATGCGGTGACCAGAATTGCATGCAATACTCCAAATGCGGCCGCACCAGAGTTTTGTACAGCTGCAACATGACCTCATGGCTCCGAAACTCAATCCCTGTACCAATAAAAGCTAACACACCATACGCCTTCTTAACAACCCTCTCAACCTGAGTAGCAACTTTCAGGGATCTATGTACATGGACACCGAGATCTCTCTGCTCATCCACACTGCCAAGAATCTTACTATTAGCCCAGTACTCTGTCGTCCTGTTATTCCTTCCAAAATGAATCACCTCACACTTTTCTGCATTAAACTCCATTTGCCACCTCTCAGCCCAGCGTTGCAGCTTATCTATATCCCTCTGTAACTTGTAACATCCTTCTGCACTGTCCACAACTCCACCGAATTTAGTGTCATCTGCAAATGTACTCACCCATCCTTCTACGCCCTCCTCCAGGTCATTTATAAAAATGGCAAACAGCAGTGGCCCCAAAACAGATCCTTGTGGTACACCACTAGTAACTGGGGCGAGATTCTCCGACCCCCCCCCCCGCCAGGTCGGAGAATCGCCGGGGGCTGGTGTGAATCACGCCCCCGCCGATTGCCGAATTCTCCGGCACCGGATATTCGGCGGGGGCGGGAATCACGCCGCGCCAGTTGGCGGGCCCCCCCCCCGCGATTCTCCAGGCCGGATTGGCCAAAGTCCCGCTGCTAGAATGCCTGTCCCACCGGCGTAGATTAAACCACCTACCTTACCAGCGGGACAAGGCGGCGCGGGTGGGTTCCGGGGTCCTGGGGGGGGGGGGCGCGGGGCGATCTGGCCCCGGGGGGGGGTGCCCCCACGGTGGCCTGGCCCGCGATTGGGGCCCACCGATCCGCGGGCGGGCCTGTGCCGTGGGGGCACTCTTTTCCTTCCGCCTTCGCCCGGAGATGTCATTTCCGCGCCAGCTGGCGGGGCACCAAAGGCCTTTTCCAGCAGCTGGCGGGGCGGAAATTAGTCTGGCGCGGGCCTAGCCCCTTAAGATTGGGGCTTGGCCCCTCAAGATGCGAAGGATTCCACACCTTTGGGGCGGCGCGATGCCCGACTGATTTGCGCCGTTTTGGGCGTCGGTCGGCGGACATCGCGCCGATACCGGAGAATTTCGCCCCTGCACTCCAGTCTGAACACTTCCCATCAACCACCACCCTTTGTCTTCTTCCAGCTAGCCAATTTCTGATCCAAACTGCTAAATCACCTTGAATCCCATGCTTCCACATTAATCATCCACGGATCAAAAGTGCAACAGTAAAATGAAAAAAAGTGGAAATAAGGGAATAAATAGGGAACAAACAGGAAGGACCCTTACACCCTTTGTGACTTTCCTCTTGCTCCAATGATGGAAAATACCATCTCTACATGTGTGAGGACATGCAGTCATGCCTGCTCCTGCCAGTTAGTTGCTGCTGTCTCCAATTATACACCACTGTGCCCTCCTAGAGAGAGGGATGTGTGTAATTGTATGCTGCAATGTGTTTGGGCGATGTGCCTGCCATGGTTGAATAGCTGTGACAGTGAGCAAGCTGTGAGATGTGGCTGTGAGACTTGCAGCAGTGATGAGTGTGTGAGGGTGAAGTGGAGGTAAATGTGAGGTATGAGTCAGGGTTGAAAAAGAATATTGCAAGTTGAGGGATGGGCTGTGGTGAATTGAGCAGTCTGCGGTGCTTCGGTTTCAGTTGTAAGGATATGGCATTTGAAGATGAATTCACTGAGCTTGACCACTTGTATGAGATCAATGAAAGTCATGTGGGACTGTGTCCAGCTCACTACGGCTGGACCGCTTCCACTGACTAATTGCTCCCATTACCTATCCTGACTTTGTTTGGTGTGGGAGGGAGGGGGACCTGACTCCCTGTGGATAGAGGGCTCCGCATGACACCTTGCCGTGTCTGAGAACCTTGGAGCACATTTGTTCCCATATTGCACCATTAGTCACTCTTCCTCCTGCTCAGCATGTTCTCCCTTGCCATTCTGGATTTAGATTTGGATTTTGTTTACTGTCACGTGTACCAAGTTACAGTGAAGAGTATTTTTCTGCGAGCAGCTCAACAGATCATTAAGTACATGAAAAGAAAAGGAAATAAAAGAAAATGCATAATAGGGAAACACAAGGTACACAAATGTAACTACATAACACTGCCATCGGATGAAGCATACAGGGTGTAGTGTTAATGAGGTCAGTCCACAAGAGGGTCGTTTAGGAGTCTGGTAACAGCGGAGAAGAATCTGTTTTTGAATCTGTTCGTGCGTGTTCTCAGACTTCTTTATCTCCTGCCCGATGGAAGATGTTGGAAGAGTGAGTAAGCCGGGTGGGAGGGATCTTTGGCTATACTGCCCGCTTTCCCCAGGCAGCGGGAGGTGTAGATGGAGCCAATGGATGGGAGGCAGGTTCGTGTGATGGACTGGGCTGTGTTCACGACTCTCTGAAGTTTCTTGCGATCTTGGGCTGAGCAGTTGCCATACCAGTCTGTGATGCAGCCCGATAGGATGCTTTCTATGGTGCATCTGTAAAAGTTGGTAAGAGTTAATGTGGACATGCCGAATTTCCTTAGTTTCCTGAGGAAGTATAGGCGCTGTTGTGTTTTCTTGATGGTAGCGTCGACGTGGGTGGACAGATTTTTGGATATGTGTACCCTTAAGAATTTGAAACTGCTAACCATTTCCACCTCAGCCACATTGATGCTAACAGGGGTGTGTACAGTACTTTGCTTCCTGAAGTCAATGACCAGCTCTTTAGTTTTGCTGGCATTGAGGTATAGATTGTTGTCGCTGCGCCACTCCACTAGGTTTTCAATCTCTCTCCTGTATTCTGACTCGTCGTTATTCGAGATCCGGCCCACTATGGTCGTATCGTCAGCAAACCTGTAGATGGAGTTGGAACCAAATTTTGCCACGCAGTCGTGTGTACAGGGAGTAGAGTAGGGGGCTAAGTACGCAGCTTTGTGGGGCCCCGGTGTTGAGGACTATTGTGGAGGAGGTGATTACTGATTGTGGTCTGTTGGTCAGAAAATTGAGGATCCAGTTGCAGAGTGGGGAGCCAAGTCCTAGGTTTTGGAGCTTTGATATGAGCTTGGCTGGGATTATAGTGTTGAAGGTGGAGCTGTAGTCAATAAATAGGAGTCTGATGTAGGAGTCCTTGTTGTCGAGATGCTCTAGGGATGAGTGTAGGGCCAGGGAGATGGCGTCTGCTGTGGACCAGTTGTGGCGATATGTGGATTGCAGTGGATCAAGGCGTTCTGGGAGTATGGAGGTGATGCGCTTCATGACCAACCTCTCGAAGCACTACATTACGACTGAAGTCAGGGCCACCGGATGGCAGTCATTGAGGCACGTTGCCTGGTTCTTCTTTGGCACTGGTATGATGGTGGTCTTCTTGAAGCAGGTGGGGACTTCGGAGTGGAGTAGGGACAGGTTAAAGATGTCCGTGAATACCTCTGCCAGCTGGTCCGCACAGGCTCTGAGTGCACGACCAGGGATCCCGTCTGGACCCGTCGCCTTCCGAGGGTTCACTTTCAGAAAAGCCGATCTGACTTTGGAAGCTGTGACGGTGGGTATGGGTGTGTTTTGGGCTGCTGGGGCAATCGACACGGATCGTTGTTTTCCTGCTCGAACCGAGCATAGAATGCATTGAGTTCATCGGGGAGGGGTGTGCTGCTGCTGGAGATACCGCTTGGCTTCGCTTTGTAGCCCGTTATGTTGTTTAGGCCTTGCCACAACCGCTGAGAGCCTGTAACGCTAGTCTGTGAGTCTAGCTTGGTCTGATATTCTCTCTTGGCATCTTGGATGGCTTTGCGGAGGTCGTACCTGGATTTCTTGTAAAGGTCCGGGTCGCCTGACTTGAATGCCTCAGACCTGTCCTTCAGTAGAGAGTCAATCTCTCAATTAAGCCTTGGTTTCCGGTTGAGGAACGTACGTACTTAAATTAGGACCAGTCCACTGTTTCCAAGCAGTCACGTAGGAGCTCTTCTGTTTCCTCGGACCAGCACTGCACAACCTTCTTAGCTGGATTCTCCCGCTTGAGTTTCTGCTTGTATGCCAGGAGAAGGAGCACCGTCTTCTGGTCTGATTTCCCAAAGTGCGGTCGGGGGATGGAACTGGAGGCGCCCTTGATTTTTGAGTAGCAGTGGTCAAGAGTGTTGTCACCACTGGTGGAACAGGAGATGTGCTGGTGGAATTTTGGAGTACACTCTTGAGGTTGGCCTTGTTGAAGTCCCCGGCCACGACGAACAAGACCTCCGGGTGTTCTGTTTTGTATTTGTTTTTAATACCATCTCCTCCAGCCAGAATGCTCCTGCAAAGTCAGTCGTGCCAATCTCACGTGAACTTCATTGTGCCTTCTACTGAAGCATGCAGCCACTCAGCTGTGCATTCAGTGCTGGGCTGCACGCCGCTAAAACGTAAATCAGATTACAGCACCAACTTGATGCCTCTGAAGGAACAGGAGCTGGTTAATAGCACATCGTGATCCCCATGCCCATTTCTGGGGGCGACCCAAGTTTTTCTCTTCACTTATATCTGACTGAAGGCTGTTATCGAGCTCTTGACTAAATACACATGATCATGAGGGCTTGAAGTCTTGATCTTTACTACGATGCGACCAGTCCACCTCTGGGAAAGATTTCTACAAGAGTTATGGAAATTTCCTTACAGTCGATAATGTAAAAACAAGTACACTACTTCTAATCATCACATTGCCAGGTATTATGACATAAACTGGGTGTCCAGTGATAACCGCAAAAATGAATAGATGTGCTGCCATTAAAACAATAAAAATTTACAAGTAAATGTTTGGGTAGCAGAAAACAAGTTATTGATATTTTTGAGTTGTTCTTTAAAATAAAATAAGCCGATCATTATCAATATTGATTAATGCTAAACCGACATTGATTTCAGCTTTGCTGATCAATCCTATTTGTGTAGCTTCTTTTTAAATTTGCAAATTGTCATTAAGTTTGCGATGAAAGTTTATTAGTGGACTCATCTCACGACGCTTTGCCGAACATTTTTCTTCTTTTGTGCCGTTAACAGATGTTCCGATTGCGCCTTATGAAGGAAATTGGCTTCATGACAGACTATGAGGGTAATTGCAGTTGGAAATGCATTACAGTTGAATAGATGTGCCTGCCCTCCAGCATTTGTTTCACCCTGAAAATTGTTTCAGGAGAGAGATGTGAAGCACTGCTTTGCTCAGCATGGCTGCCACCGTCCTCTGACAGCCCAGATACAAATAATTGTTGCATGATACATGAGAGAGGGGTGATGTCTTTGTGATTCAACCGAGAAATTAATGAAAGAAATATGCACGGATTTGCACTGTGACAGTAGCGGCTAATAAAAACTCACCTTAATGAGAATATAAAAGAAAACAATTCACAAAGAAAATGAATTCTAGATTACTGGCGCAGTCAAGATTTCATAACTCCCAAGATGAGGTTTCAGAAATAGGATATCAGTGTTTAATAAATCAGCTAACACTTTATTAACATCTTAATCTTACCGGGGATTCCATACATGGAGCCAACGAAATAAAAAAGATGCAGAGAAAGGATTTTATTTTCAAAAAAGGTTTCACGAAGTAATCGATTTTTAGAATCGGAGGTAAGCAGAATTATCCAGTGTGAAGGATTACAATACAAAATTCATGAAAAGTATCTTATTTGTGTACGTCGGTGTACTTTGCCTGATAAACATAACTGCAGGAACTGAATTTAGTGCTAACAAATGAAAAAAAACAACTATGTATACAGCTGTGGGAGAACCCAACAAATAAGTTTTCAATAGACAACAGACGTGTGGTTAATAGTGTAACCTGACTTTACAGGAGGGAATTGCTAAGGCTGGTTTCCCAGGTGAACTGAAAGGCAGAATTCAATGGCAACCATATATTGTTATTTGTCTGTGCAACTGGAAGAAAAATGAAAATAAATAAGCCAGTGAACAAGAATAAACAAAAATGCTGAAGCATCACTAAGAATAGACAGCATTATTGAGGTATTTCCTATTTTGGTATTTTCACTCCATTGAAGACTGGTGTGACATTAAGCTGCAGTAAATGGAAAGTACAAATTGAACAGTTATTTGTTTTCATGCTCCATATCCTGAGCTTCATCGCTTATCTTGAAGTTATCTATCAGCATTGAAGCTTGTAACTTGGAACTCAGAGAAATTATTTTGTGCATCCTTCAAAGAGTGCAACTATCAGGTCCCAGAAAGTTGAAGGAAAATTGCAAGGAAGACAAAACGTACAAAGTGCTGGGAATACATAGCAGATCAATCAGTGTCTGAAATGGAAGGACTCGGTTAACATTTTGGGTAGAAGCTTCCATCAGAAACGATTTTCCTGGTTGAAACGGGTAGGATTTTGCAAGATCATTTCAAATCTTGCCGATTCTGATACAGAAAGCAGATGACTTTTGTGATTTAAAAAAAAAATAGAGCCTCTGAACTGTTAGACGGATCAGATGGTTCACCAACAATTTTGGAAAAGTTACAGGCATTGGATTATACTAAGTGCCTTCTACCTCTGTGACGATGAAAAATCATCCAGAAAATTCTGTTTTACAAAACAAATTAAAATCTTACTAATGGTGGAGTTTTGGAATGATTTCATATTGCTGCTCTGGTATACAGTCTACAGACTGAACATGGGCATTACCAACTTGACTGGAACTTACCAAAGGTGATTCCAATACAAAATTTATGTTGGAAGAATTGATTTAAACTCCAAATGTTTTTTCTTGTGATTTACTGTTGGTCCTCGAAGATTTCCTTGTTGCTGTTTGCCAAGGGAATAATTGCGGTACGCAATGTTTTAAGTTAATAGGAGGGGAAGGAAGGGAGAAGCTTTATATTTTTGCTTTTCTTTAAAAGAAAATCTCTTTTATGCTGCCACAATGCAACACCTTTAGCACCAGTTCAACAACAGGGATTTCAGCTTGTCGGCACCAGCATGCTGGTGGAAACCCATATCAAGGTGAATAAGACTGTGGTCTCATTCCACTTTCGCACGTAGCAGTATTAGTAGCGGGCAGTATGAAGCCCGCTCATTGAACAGAGCTCTGCCACATTTTACTGCATGACAGTGTAACTGCATATTTGTTGTATCAATGTACGTGTACCTTGTACTGTACTGGTAAAAAGATTGTTATAACAGCATAATTTCTTAGGCTGCAGAAAAACAAGCTTTTGGTGCACATGGAACTCAAACTCGCAATCCAACTCAAAGCCACAAAAGCTACCACCTTAGCTACAGCACCACAACTTAGACTGAGAGGCCTTGGGGGTCAGAAGATTTGATGACAGTAATTTAGGCTGACGCTCAGAGTGCTGAGGGATTGTTGCACTGTTACAGGCACAGTCTTCGGATGAGATGTTAAAATGAGGCCGTGTCCCTCCCTCTCTCTGTCAGGAGGGTGTAGAAGATTCAATGATATTATTTTGAAGAAGGGTAAGAGGTCAACTCGAGTGTCCAAGCCAATGTTTATCCTTCAATCAATATTACTGAAAAAAGGTCAGATTATCTAGTCATTATAACACAGCTATGAGGCTTCGTTCTATGCACATTGGCTGCCATGTTTACTACATTACAACAGTGACTAGGGTGACCAGATTTGCTTGGTTTTTAGCTGTATGGCCTGGTGTCACGAGTTTTCTCCAAATTGCTCATATGTTCTGGTTTTCAGCTCCCCTGAACACCCTTTCTTTCAAACCTGCCGGTTGTATCTTTAAAGACTGGTGACCATCAAGTATATTACCGAATAAACGGCTTATTATAATAATAATAATCTTTATTATTGTCACAAGTAGGCTTACATTAACACTGCAATGAAGTTACTGCGAAAATCCCCTAGTCGCCACATTCCGGTGCCTGTTCAGGTACACAGAGGGAGAATTCAGAATGTCCAATTCACCTCACAAGCACGTCTTTTGGGACTTGTGGGAGGAAACCGGAGCACCCGGAAGAAACGCACAGACATGGGGAGAATGTGCAGACTCCGCACAGACAGTGACTGGCATTTGTGGCCATTTTAAGTGGTTTGGAAGAATCAGGGGTGACCAACCGACAGAATTAAAATCTTTGCTAGGTCTCATAAACTACAATTGGAAATTTATCCCAAACTTGGCCACATTATTGTCACCCCATCACGCACTGTTAAAAAATACCAGAAGTGTTCCTGGAAGGCGCCACAGGATGAAGCCTTCATGTCGGTAAAGCAGCAGTTACCATCATCAAGCACCCTGGCTCATTACGACCCCAAGAGAGAACTGGTATTAACATGTGATGCCTCTCCATATGAAGTATGGGCAGATCTTTCCCATCGATGGGCCAATGGCACAGAGAGACCGATAGCACATGCATGCAGACCTTTGGTGCATGCAGAAAGTTACTATTCTCAGATTGAAAATGAAGGATTGTCTGTTATTTTTGGGGTGAAGAAATTCCACCCACATGTCTATGACTAACATTTCACAATTACAACAGATCATAAACCCTTGTTGGGCAGTTTCAAAGTGGATAAAGCAATTCCCCCACCGCTTCAGCTCGGATCCAACATTGGACATTATTAAAAGCGGCCTGTGGATACTCTCTTGAGCACCACTCAGAAACACACATTGCCAACACAGATGCCCTGAGTCACCTCCAATTGCGCACAAACCTGGCTCCTCTGCAAGGATTGGGAGAAGCCATCATGACATTGAAATGCTTGGCTGCCTTGCCAGTATCTGCGTGGACCTAGAAGGGCCCCACACTGCATCTGATCCTCAGTGGCGGAATCCGAGGATAGCACATGGATGACATGCAGTCCTTCCTCACGAAACAACAAGATCTGAGTGTACAAGATGGCGACATCCTATGGGGAGCCCAAGTAATTGTTCTCTGCCCAGGTCAGCGCCCAACCTAACGGAATTACACAATGGGCACCCTGGGGTATCTAAGATCAAAATGGTCACAAAGAGCTATGTCTCGTGGCCCAGGCTCGATATATATATAGAAAATCTGGTGAAACAGTGCTCCTTGTGTCAGGAGAATCAAAAGCTCCTACCTTTAGCCTCTTTGCATCCAAGGGAATGGCCAGGAGGAACATGGGTACTTAATAGTCGGTGTAATAATTCCAGGAGCGCGCGGACTTCATTAGTCCGTTCTTGGGATCGATGTTGGTTATTATAGTTGACACCAATCAAAGTGTTTAGAAATACATTGCATGTCCTCCATGATTTCTCATGCAAAAATAGAAAAACGGCAGCAAAGTTTCTGCACCCGCGGCATTCCAGAGGTCCCCATACCCGGTAATGGTACCCCCTTTATCAGTGGAAAATTTCAGCCATTCATGAAGTCGAATGGCATTAAACGCATCCAAATGGCACGGTACCCATCCATTGCCCAATAACCTGGCCGAACGGGCAATTCGAACATTCAAAACTGGAAAGAAGAAACAGCTGCTTGTTCCCTGGATATGAAATTGGCCCGGTTCATCTTTGATTATTGAACCACGCCACACACGACAACAGGATTAGCACCAGTGGAATTGTTAATGGGATGACGAGTGTGCAAGAGGCTCAGGCTGCTGTTTCCCAACTTGGAGAGTGAAGGTGGAATCAATACAGGAGACCCCAAGAAAAGAAATACGACACCAGGGGCGCGATTCTCCACTCCCACGCTGGTTGGGAGAATCGCCTGGGCCGCCAAAATTTCCGGGGACGCCGGTCCGACGCCCTCCCGCGATTCTCCCAAACGGCGGGAACGGCCCGGTCGAGTTTCGCGGGCTGCAGGCCAGAGAATCGCCGGAGACACCCAAAATGGCGATTCTCCGGCACCCCCGCTATTCTGAGGCCCAGATGGGCCGAGCGGCCAGGCCAAAACGGCGGGTTCCCCCCGGCGCCGTCCACACCTGGTCGCTGCAGTCATGGGCGGTGCGTGAACGCTGGGGGGGCGGCCTGTGGGGGGGCGAGGGGGGATCCTGCACCGGGCTTCTCCTGGAATGTGGGGTGGCCCGCAATCGGTGCCCACCGATCGTCGGGCCGTCCTCTCTGAAGGAGGACCTCCTTCCTTCCACGGCCCCGCAAGATCCATCCCCCATCTTCTTGCGGGGCGGACTTAGAGCGGACGGCAACCACTCATGCGCGGGTTGGCGCTGGCCAACCCGCGCATGCGCGGATGACGTCCGTTATGCGGCGCCGGCCGCGTCATCTATGCGGCGCTGCTTTTACGCGGGCAACAAGGCCTGGCGCGTGTAGATGACGCGGCCTCGATACTGGCCCATTGTCAGGGCCTGAATCGGTTGGGACCGGGGCCGTTCCGTGCCGTCGTGAACCTCGACGGCGTTCACGACGGCACGGCCACTTCGGCGTGGGAGTGGAGAATCCCGCCCCAGAGGACCCGAAAGGACCTTCAGTACAGGAGGTGCCATCTATGTGCGGAGCTTTGGAGAAGGCTCTTAATAGATCCCAGTAGTCGGGCTGGAAAAGACTGGTCCGGTTTCTTACAAAATCAAAGTCCAAGGGAAGGCCGTGAAAAAACACCTGGACCACCTGAGAAGCAGGGAACCCACATGAGCAGAAATTATTTCAACAGAGATGACGTCCTTGATGCCCGTTGCGACTACCTCCGGTAAGGGGACTCAGCCTATGAGGGACCCGAGAGTCGTTTCCCTGACAATGAAGATTCGGAGTCCGAAATGGAGGCTGAGGAGTTTGGTCCTCCAAGAGAAATCAACACCAAAGAAGAGCCTCTGTCTGTAGCCCTTCGGCACTGAACAAAGAAGCAGCAATCCCCAGTCTGCTCCACGCCCGCCCGATTCCGGCTCTGCCTTCCGCCCACTCGAACCTTGTGCCAAGCGAGGAAAGGGGCCTCGGGAGTGAGGGGGATGATTCGAACTTGAGAGGGGAGGGTTATGATAGCCCTCACGAGGACCGTGGGGGATTGCTGTTAGACCTCCCCATGGCCTTCGTAGAATGTGAGTTCCCACGGTGAGCAGGCGGAGGTTCTCCCACGGTGAGCAGGCGGAGGTTCACCCAGCTGAGGCTCATTACATGTAGCTCCCAGACCTGGACCAATAGCTCCGGATAGTCCTGGTCTGGAACATTTGTTTTGTGAGCCACGATAGCGGCTGAACTTTCAGTTTAAAATAAACCAGTTTGGCCTTTCACTTTGCGCCCCCTAGAATTATTACACCGACTTTAAGTCGCTGTGCCCAGATGCTCCCACATGTGTGGAAATCCTTCTCACTGGCATCTGGAGCTGGGAGGCATTCAGTCTATGGGTGATGACCGACAATTAACAGTGGTTTGTACCAACCACCAATCAACCTCAATTATGTAATTGGATGTCATTCACCAGTAAAACACCAATAAGCACTGAGGAAGGCTTCAGGAAAGTTCTGTTGAGCCCTGGCATGTTCAATAAAGCCTCTCATTGAAAGATCGTGTGTTTTCTGCTTGCGGCTCTGCATGCAAACAAAATCTCCCACACTTGAGGTATCTTTTATGTTGGTTTACTAAAATTCATTTTCTGACTGAAAAAGTCTATTGTTAGAACCCAGTGTACAAATGAAAATAAGCAAAGTGTTTGAATGGAAACTGGCCTTACCTGTGCGTTGCACAGTGACAATAAGTGATTTTCATTTCATTCCATTTTCAAGGTTAGAGCAGAATAGAGGATTCTGGGACATTGTGGCAAACTAAGCCATTGGTCACCCAAAATGTGCATCATCATGGAACCCTGCCTCCCCAACGCTTTTAAATGTGTCCCAATTTTGATTTTTGAAAATGCGGCCACCCTAACAGTGACTGCACTTCAAAAGCACTCCATTCGCTGCAAAAACTTTCAGAGGAGGGCCACCAATCATAACCGTACATCAAAAGGAATGAATTTACTAACATCATAAAGTCACTAAGCAAATTAAAGTTTAAGTTCAAAGAACAATTTACATGTCGATGATTCCTCACGTAGAGAGATCTCAACAAATGTTGACATGGATTAAAAAAATTTCGCTGATTCATCTGTTCCACAGATGTTAGAATTCTGGCTGTTCTCCGAAAATTGAAGTTGAACGAATCAGAGGTGCTTCTGATGCAGAAACCAGCTTGATCTGTGTAAATTGGGCCAATGATCTTTGGAATTCCGAAGAATGAGAGGTGACCTAATTGAAACAGATTGAGAAAGGCTTGACAAGATAGACATTGAGAAGTTGTTTCCCCGTGCTTGGAGATTTAGAGCAAGGGGGCAAAGTCTCAGGAGAAAGCTTTGATCCACCAGGACTGAGATGAGGGGGAATTTCTTAACTCAAAGGCTTATGAATCTTTGACCCCCCCAGAGGGCTTTGGGTGCTCCATTGTTCAAAATTGAAGGCTGCGGCAGACAGTTTTTTGCTTACTCAGAAAACCAACGCATATGGGGAGCAGGCGGGAAAGTGGAGTTGGGGCAGAAAATCAACCATGACTGTATTATAAGGTGGAATAGGCTTAGGGGCCATGCTCCTTTTTCATATGTTTTTATGTTATGCCGTTATAGATTATTGGTGATCTCTGTTGGAAGACTTGCAGCAAATACTCTGAATGGTGATGGATGGATAGCTTTGGGTTAACTCTGGGTCTTTGCCTGGCTAATAGGCTGATGATCATTGCTTAGTTCCATAATGCTGAGATTCAGCCTTCATCAAAATATGAGTGAAGAAAAATGATAGCCAAATGCAAGCTACCAAATTCATGTGTGCAGTTGGGGATAATCTAGCAACATGGGATTGTGAAAACATCATGACAATCACATGAATCACAATGCCTACCAGAACACTGAAATGGCTCTAATCAAAGTCATAAATTACATTCTCTTTGACTGTGACTGTGCAGCGGTACCCTACCAAATCCTTCTTAATCTGTCTGCAGCTTTTAAGACGGTTGACCATACCACTCTCCTCCCATACCCTCCTCTAATGTCCATATCTCTGAGACTGCCTCTTTTTAGTTCCACTCTTCCCTATCAAACCGTAACCACAGCAACTGCAGCAAATTTCTGCTTCTCGCGCCCCTGTATAATAACCACTGGAAGCCTCCGAGGATCTATTCTTAGCTCCCTATTAGAACAAAGAAAATAACAAAGAGAAATTACAGCACAGGAACAGGCCTTTCGGCCCTCCAAGCCTGCGCCGATCCAGATCCTCTATCTAAAACTGTCGACCATTTTCTAAGGATCTGTATCCCTCTGCTCCCTGCCCATTCATGTATCTGTCTAGATACATCTTAAATGACGCTATCGTGCCCGCCTCTACCATCTTCGCTGGCAATGCGTTCCAGGCACCTACCACCCTCTGCGTAAAGAACTTTCCATGTATATCTCCCTGAAACCTTTCCCCTCTCACCTTGAACTCGTGACCCCTAGAAATTGAATCTCCCACTCTGGGAAAAAGCTTCTTGCTATCCACCCTGTCTATACCTCTCATGATTTTGTAGACCTCAATGAGGTCCCCCCTCAACCTCCGTCTTTCGAATGAAAATAATCCTAATCTACTCAACCTCTCTTCATAGCTAGTGCCCTCCATACCAGGCAACATCCTGGTGAATCTCCTCTGCACCTTCTCCAAAGCATCCACATCCTTTTGGTAATGTGGCGACCAGAACTGTACGCAGTATTCCAAATGTGGCCGAACCAAAGTCTTATACAACTGCAACATGACCTGCCAACTCATGTACTCAATACCCCGTCCAATGAAGGAAAGCATGCCGTATGCCTTCTTGACCACTCTATCGACTTGCGCAGCCAGCTTCAGGGTACAATGGACCTGAACACCCAGATCTTTCTGTACAGCAATTTTCCCCAGGGCTTTTTCATTTATCGTATAGTTCCCTCTTGAATTCCAAAATGCATCACCTCGCATTTGCCCGGATTGAACTCCATCTGCCATTTCCCCGCCCAACTCTCCAATCTATCTATATTCTGCTGTATTCTCTGACAGTCCCCTTCACTATCTGTACTCCACCAATCTTAGTGTCATCTGCAAACTTGCTAATCAGACCACCTATACCTTCCTCCAGATCATTTATGTATATCACAAACAACAGTGGTCCCAGCACGGATCCCTGTGGAACACCACTAGTCACAGTTCTCCATTTTGAGAAACTCCCTTCCACTGCTACTCTCTGTCTTCTGTTGCCCAGCCAGTTCTTTATCCATCTAGCTAGTACACCCTGGACCCCATGAGACTTCACTTTCTCCATCAGCCTACCATGGGGAACCTTATCAAATGCCTTACTGAAGTCCATGTTACTGACATCTACAGCCCTTCCCTCATCTATCAACTTTGTCACTTCCTCAAAAAATTCTATTAAGTTGGTAAGACATGACCTTCCCTGCACAAAACCATGTTGCCTATCACTGATAAGCCCATTTTCTTCCAAACGCGAATAGATCCTATCCCTCAGTATCTTCTCCAGCAGCTTCCCTACCACTGACGTCAGGCTCACCGGTCTATAATTACCTCGATTATCCATGCTACCCTTCTTAAACAAGGGGACAACATTAACAATTCTCCAATCCTCCGGTACCTCACCCGTGTTCAAGGATGCTGCAAAGATATCTGTTAAGGCCCCAGCTATTTCCTCTCTCACTTCCCTCAGTAACCTGGGATAGATCCCATCCGGACCTGGGGACTTGTCCACCTTAATGCCTTTTAGAATACCCAACACAGCCTCCCTCCTTATGCCGACTTGACCTAGAGTAATCAAACATCTATCTCTAACCTCAACATCCGTCACGTCCCTCTCCTCGGTGAAGACCAATGCAAAATCCTCATTAAGAATCTCACTCCATGCATAACTTTCCTCCTTTGTCCTTGAGTGGGCCAACCCTTTCTCTAGTTACCCTCTTGCTCCTTTCTCTGAATAAAAGGCTTTGGGACTTTCTTTAACCCTGTTTGCTAAAGATATTTCATGACCCCTTTTAGCCCTCTTGATTCCTCGTTTCAAATTGGTCCTACATTCCCGATATTCTTCCAAAACTTCGTCTGTCTTCAGTCGCCTAGACCTTACGTATGCTTCCTTTTTCCTCTTCGCTAGTCTCACAATTTCACCTGTCATCCATGGTTCCCTAATCTTGCCATTTCTATCCCTCATTTTCACAGTGACATGTCTGTCCTGCACTCTAATCAACCTCTCTTTAAAAGCCTCCCACATATCAAATGTGGATTTACCTTCAAACAGCTGCTCCCAATCCACATTCCCCAGCTCCTGCCGAATTTTGGTATAGTTGGCCTTCCCCCAATTTAGCACTCTTCCTTTTGGACCACGCTCGTCTTTGTCCATGAGTATTCTAAAACTTACGGAATTGTGATCACTATTCCCAAAGTAATTCCCTACTGAAACTTCAACAACCTGGCCAGGCTCATTCCCCAACACCAGGTCCAGTATGGCCCCTTCCCGAGTTGGACTATTTACATACTGCTCTAGAAAACCCTCCTGGATGCTCCTTACAAATTCTGCTCCATCTATACCTCTATCACTAAGTGTATCCCCGTCAATGTTGGGAAAATTCAAATTTCCTGTCACCACCACCCTTTGCTCCTACATCTTTCCATAATCTGTTTACATATTTGTACCTCTATCTCACGCTTGCTGTTGGGAGGTCTGTAGTACAGCCCCAACATTGTTACTGCACCCTTGTATTTCTGAGCTCTGCCCATATAGCCTCACTGCTCGAGTCCTCCATAGTGCCCTCCTTCAGCACAGCTGTGATATCCTCTCTGACCAGTAATGCAACTCCCCCATCCCTTTTACCTCCCTCTCTATCCCTCCTGAAGCACTGATATCCTGGGATATTTAGTTGCCAATCATGCTCTTCCCTCAACCAAGTCTCAGTAATAGCAATAACATCATACTCCCAGGTACTAATCCAAACCCTAAGTTCATCTGCCTTACCTACTACACTTCTTGCATTAAAACAAATGCACCTCAGACCACCAGTCCCTTTGCATTCATCATCTGCTCCCTGCCTACTCTTCCCCTTAGTCACTCTGACTTCATGATCTAGTTCCTTACAGGCTTTAGTTACTACCTCCTTACTGTCCATTAACCTCCTCATTTGGTCCCCATCCCCCTGCTACATTAGTTTAAACCCTCCCCAACAGCGTTAGCAAAAGCACCCCCAAGGACATTGGTTCCAGTCCGGCCCAGGTGTAGACCGTCCAATTTGTAGTAGTCCCACCTCCCCCAGAACCGGTCCCAATGTCCCAAAAATCTGAACCCCTCCCTCCTGCACCATCTCTCAAGCAACACATTCATCCTGCCTATTCTTTCATTTCTACTCTGACTACCACATGGCACTTGGGGTAGCAATCCTGGGATTATTACCTCTGAGGTCCAACTTTTTAACTTGGCTCCTAACTCCCTAAATTCTACTTGTAGGACCTCATCCTGTTTTTTACCTATATCATTGGTGCCTATATGCACCACGACAACTGGCTGTTCACCCTCCCCCTTCAGTATGTCCTGCAGCCAATCTGAGACATCCCTGACCCATGCACCTGGGAAGCAACATACCATTCTGGAGTCTCATTTTCGACCACAGGACTGCCTATCTACTCCCCTTACAATTGAATCCCCTGTGACTATAGCCCTTCCACTCTTTTGCCCGCCCTTCTGTACAGCAGTGCCAGCCACGGTGCCATGAACCTGGCTACTGCTGCCTTCCCCTGGTGAGCCATCTCCTCCAATATTATCCAAAATGGTATACCTGTTTTGGAGTGAGATGACCACAGGGGACACCTGCACTGCCTTCTTGTTTTTTATCTGCCTTTTGGTCACCCATTCCCTTTCTCCCTCAGCAATCTTAATCTGCGGTGTGACCAATTCACTAAACGTGCTATCTACGACCTCCTCAGCATCGCAGATGCTCCAAAGTGAGTCTATCTGCAGCTCCAGAGCCGTCATGCGGTCAAACAAGAGCTGCAGCTGGACACACTTCCCGCACGTGAAGGAGTCAGGGTCATCAGCCACGTCCCTGAGCTCCCACATTGAGCAAGGGGAACATAACATGGGTCTGAGGTCTCCTGCCATTTTTAATCTTAAGCTTAATTTAGTCCAACTATAATATCAAATAATAGATAAATGTAAAAGGAAAAAAAAAAAGAAAAATTGTTATCAATCACACAATAAAAAGGAATAGAAATAGAAAAACCTTACCTTATCAACACACCACAGTCTCTTTTTTTTGGTTAGAGGAGAAGGGCGGGTGGGAGACACTAACATGCAGTGTCTCGGGTTCAGCCGGTGCCCAAATATATCAGATCACTCACCTTCCCAGAGCGCAATTTGACCACTCCCACTCAGCTCCTCCCTCTCACCGCTCCTGTAAGGTAAGTTTTTAAAACGGGAAACTTACCTTCCCGACAGGTCACTGGTTACTGCTCTCGCTGCTACCGCTGAACAACTGAAGGAGTTGCAGTTACAGGCTAACTCTTGGCAATATCGTCTGAAGGTGGGCCAGGTACAGCATCACGTTGGCAATGCCCAGCCCCACCTCACCACCGCTTCTTTTGACCCCTTAATTTCCTGTATATTTTCAGACAATTTGTTCACCATTCAATCTCCTCAAGTTAATAAACATTAAAAAGAATAAACCCATTGGGCGGGATTCTCTGTCCCACCAGCCCCGTTTCCGGTGCGGCGCGTGTGCCAATGGGGTTTCCCTTTGTGGCCATCCCACGCTGTCAGGAAACCCGCTGGCGTGGGTACGCTGCCGGCGAAGCGGAGGACCCTGCCGATGGAGAATCCCGCTGATCGTCTTCGCTCCATGCCGTAACAGTGCCCTCACCATTGATTAATGCCCCCTTGCCAACTATTATCGTAGGTTAAGCTTGATGGTTCACAACCCTGGAATCCTAACTGACCCAAAGATGAACTTCTTAACCCATACCACGCCATCGACCAACACTTCTCTAACATCTTCTGTCTTAACCATTTCACTGGGTTCCCAGACTCTATCCTCCCGAAATTCCATTTAATCAAAAACTCTGCTGGTTTGATCCTAACCCACATCAATTCTTGTTCACCCATCACATTCATTTGCAATAGCTCCAGCTCCCCCATGACTCAAATTTAACATTTCTATAATAGTATTCAAATACTAGCATGGCTTCACCCTTTGTTATCTCTGTAACCTCTTTCTACTCTATAACCCAACATGATCCCTCCCACTTTCGGAAGGAGGCAAAGAAATGTGAAATAATGCACTTTGGTAGGTCTAACATAGAGAGGAAATATACTGTAAATGGCAAAACTCTTAGGAATATAGAAAGTTAGAGGATCTGGACGTGCAGATCCACAGATCTTTGAAAATGGCAACACAAGTGGACAAGGTAGTTAAGAAAGCATATGGAGTGCTTGCCTTCATTGGACGGGGCATCGAATATAAAAACTGGCAAGTCATGCTGCAGTTGTATAGAGCCTTGGTAAGGCCGCACTTGGAATATTGTGCACAATTCTGGTCGCCACACTACCAGAAGGATGTGCAGGTTTTGGAGAGGATGCAGAGGAGGTTTACCAGGGTTTTGCCTGGTCTGGAGGGTGTTAGCTATGTGGAGAGGCTAAATAGACTCAAACTGTTTTCATTAGGATGACAGAGGTTGAGGGTGACCTGATAGAGGTCTACAAGATTATGAGGGGCATGGATAAAGTGGTTGGGTAGGCACTCTTTCCCAGGGTGCAGGGGTCAGTCACCAGGTGGCATAGGTTTAAGGTCTGTGGGGCAAAGTTTAGAGGAGATGTACGAGGCATGTTTTTTACACAGAGGGTGGTGAGTGCCTGGAACACGTGGCCACGGATGGTTGTGGAAGCAGATACATTAACGGCATTCAAAAGGCATCTTGACAAATACATGGATAGGATGGCTATAGAGGGATATGGCACAAGGAAGTGCTGAGGGCTTTGGCCAAGGTTAGTATTGTAGCCATCTGGGATGGCCACGTCCCGATTACAAAATGGACACTTGCAAAGAATGCAGGGGAAATTGGACAATGCTAAGAAACAAGCAGGTGCAAGCTCTGTCTGTTGATTAGAACCTGAAACTCTCAGACAGGACAGAGACTACCAAGCAATCTACATACTAATGAGCCATCTCCAGGGACAAAAGGGAAACATTTAGATACACAATGTTAAGGCAGACTCCCAGGTGCCAGAAGAAGCTAAGGCAAAGCAGACTAACAGTCACCAGGACATGGCCAGCGATCAGGGAACCACCCCTCTATTGGAGGAAGATCGAAACGAATGATTGGTTGAGGCCAAGTTCAAGGCCCGCCCAAAAGCGCGCAAAGCCCTTTTTAGTATAAAAGATGTTCCCCAAGGGAGAATCTTCCTTCTTTGGCTTTGGCTCTCAGCGAAGAGAGAGACCAGCCTAGCAGCTACGCCAGACCAAGTAGGTTCCAAGTCAACGCACACTACGAGAGAGACGCTCCTAGTTGCTACCCTGTAAACAGCTCAACCCAGCAGCCTCAGAACCGAACAACGGCCATTGTTCCTCTGACTGAGTGGGCACCCGAAGCTAAGTATAGGCTTTAGTAATAGTGGTAGTTTATTTTGTAGAGTTTATGCATGAGTAGATTTGACTGTGTGTAAATAAATGAGCATTGCTTTTGAACTTACTAACTGGTGTATCGAGTCATTGATCAGTATTTGGTTCTGAACCTTGTGGCGGTGTCGAAAGATACCTGGCGACTCTTGAGCAAATGTAATTAAACAGAGCCAAATTAAGAGCCAACCAAAGAGAGCAACAGTATCATGACCAGAACAGGATTGGAGGACTGATGGGCCTGTTCCTGTGCTGTATTGTTCTTTGTTCTCTTTGTTCTTTGTCCTTTGTGGCATTGGAATTTGGACTCGAGATCACTGGTATTCCATTCTCAGGCTCCTTGTCCAAACCTCCTCGGATGATCTCGAAGAATTGAGTCCCCTCAATCACGATATTCCTCCAAGTAGCAAGGGTCTCCCAGGCATTGATGTCTACGTTGCTTCCTTTGTCCTCCTCTTGTTCGGGAACCTTCCTTGATCTGGGCAAAGAAGATTTACTTTGGCAGTCAGGAATCTGCTTCCTAAGCACGTGACAAGCCCAGCAGAGTTGGGTTTGGATTATTGTGGCCTCAATGCTGGTGCTCTTGATTCCTTAAAGGATGCTGATGTCCTCCCAGCTGAAGCGGGAGTCCATCTCAGACAGCATTGATGGTGCCAGACCAGGGCCTTGACATGGCATCTGTATGTAGTCCAAGTTTCTGTGCCGTATAGAAGAGTTGAGAGGACACCTGCCTTGTACACGAGGATCTTGGTATCAGCGCAGATGTTGCGGCTGTCAAGACTCTTGACCTTAGGCTTCTGGAGGCGCCATTCGCAGTTTGTATACGATATTGGATGTCCGCATTGATGTCAGCCTTCGATGAGGGGGCTACCCAGGAAGGAGGAATGTTCCATGTTTGGAAGGGTTTCTCCATTGATCTTGGTGGAGGGAGAGGTCGGATCTTGCCCTAGGGTAAGTTGATAAAGAATTAGATTCTTCTTGAGGTTGGGGTTGAGATCCATTCTTTAATATGCTTTGCGAAGGCGTCAAACATAGTTTGGAGATTGTCTTCTGAGAGAGCGGAGATGGCGTTGTCATCCACCTAATGAAGTTCCATGAGCAATGTCAGTGTTGTTTTCTTCGTGGATTTAAACCGGTTGAGGTTGAAAGGTTTTCCGTCCGCTCCACTGGGAAGCCTGTTCTTGACAAGGTGAAGCCTGGTCGTGACAAACATGAAGATGTGGCCACCATTACTGAGACCAGCTTTCAATTCCAGATTTTATTAATTGAATTCTAATTCCACCAGTTGCCATGGTGGGATTTGAACCCGTGTCCCCGGAGCATCAACCTGGGCCTCTGGATTACTAGTCCACTACACCTCTACCTCCCCATTAATTTGTTCAACTAATGATATCATCCAGGGAAACAGGCCAGCTAAGAACAAGGGGAAATGTTATTAAAGTTGACTAAAGTTGAGTTCTCCCCGTGTCTGCGTGGGTTTCCTCCGGGTGCTCCAGTTTCCTCCCACAGTCCAAAGATGTGCAAGTTAGGTCGAGTGGCCATGCTAAATTGCCCTTAGTGTCCAAAAAAGGTTAGGTAGAGTTGCTGGGTTATGGGATTAGGTTGGAAGTGTGGGCTTAAGTGGGGTGCTCTTTCCAAAGGCCGGTGCAGACTCGATGGGCCGAATGGCCTCCTTCTGCACTGTAGATTCTATGATTCTATGACTTGAATCTATGTTCAGAGCTTTGAAGATTTTTTGGCTGCAGCATTAAGTTATTTGCTATTTTGGTGATTAAAGTAATAGTGACATTAAATATCGTTAGCAGCAGACGGTAAAAGTGTTTCTTACATTTGGCTGCGCAGTATGTAAATTTACTCAGGGACCCGCAGACTATCAGGTGGAATTCTCAGGGGTAAGGTGGCGAGAGCGGGTTTCAGTGGTGTTGATATTGAGTGGAAATATTTCCCTCCAGAGAAGGTGGGAATTAAAAGGCAGATCAACCTCAGTCAATCATATTAGCTAGTTCAAAAGAGAGAGACATGAGAAAGGCCCAGTGCAAGGTCATTCACCTGCATGCTTAGCTGGGAAGTGGAGGCATGGGGAGGACCTAAAAACAGATGGAAATTCTGGGCAAGGTTCTCTGTTTCAGAGACTGCTGACACCAGGACAGAATCAGTGCACTTCTCCTTCAGCAAAATCGGCACTGGCCCCGGAGTGATTCATCAATTGTTAACGGGTCAGCGCCGGCGCCATGTTGAACAATAGCGATTCCATTGAAAAATGATGCTTGATTCGCCGAGGGTCTGGATTTACACTAGAAAGGCTGACAAACCGTAGCCGCATATCAGCACTCCACTCTCCACACACACTCATCTCTGCCGACAAGATGGCAGCACGGACTGCGGTACCCTGGTTTGCGGACACGGAGCTAGAGACCTTGCTGGACGCTGTGGAGGATAGACAGGCTACCCTGTACCCCGGGTGGAAAGGAGGCTGCCACCAGCCGCTGAACACCGGGCCTGGGCGCAGGTGGCAGAGGCCGTGAGCACCGTGGGCCCCAGTGCCATGACCGGACAGCAGTGCAGGAAGAAGCTGTCCGGCCTCCTCAGGGCGGCCATGGTGAGTAGGCAGCACTGTGCCCCTGGCACTAGCCCCTGTCCCACACACCTGTAATCCTCCCCACACCCAGAGGTTGACCGGACCCCACCCTCCGGCAGTGTGCCCACTCCCCACCTGCACCACATGCTAACCCCCATGCTGGCCACCAAGACTGGGTGACCTGGCCACAAAAGGCACCAGCTATGCACCCAGTGTGCTGCATGCATCCAACTGCCTAATACTGTGTGCTTTCTGTCTCCCTTCTGGAAAGGGCAGTCCCATCGATGGTGAAGATGCAGTCACAGAGCCAGGGACTGCATGATGCGTTGTTACCAACCATGCAGCACCTGCAGGTGCAGGCGTGCCACCCAGGCTAACACCACATGGGTGGAAGTCTTGGGGCAATGGTATCGGCCATGGGTCAGGATGTCCAAGGCCTGGGGCACTCTGTGCGGGTGTTGGCTGAGGCACAGGTCAGGGCAGTCCTATCACAGGCGGCCATGTACCAGGGTCATCTGGACATTGCAGCGACACACTAGAGCTAGGCCCAGAGAGCGGCGGTGGCATTGCCCAGGCACTGGCTGACCTGAGCCAGTCACAGAGGGAGGTGGCACAGTCACTGGCTGATGTAGCACAGTCCCAGAGGGAGGTGGTCCACTCCCTGTGCTCCATGGCTGTGAGCATTATGACCCTGGTTGAGACCAGCTTTCAATTCCAGATTGAACCGCACCGTCAGGACGCTGAAGCACCGCTCGATCACGCCTTTGGTCGCTGCATGGCTAGCGTCGTAGTGGATCTCCGTGTCAGTCTATGGCCCCCGGATTGGCGTCATCAGCCACAACCGCAGCAGATAACCTCTGTCACCCAACCTCTCACCTGGGGGTGCGCATTGAAGATGTCAGGAACCATCGAGTGTGGCCAGGATGAAGATGTTGTGCAAACTGCCCAGGTGTTGTGCACAAACGTGATGGTCATCAAGTCGAACCCCATTTGGTTTGTGAAGATCTGCCCATCATGGGTCAGGGCTCGTAGGGTAACATGCATCCCATCGATCACTCCCTGTACCGAGGGCGTCCTAGCGATGATGGCGAACTCTGTTGCCTGGCATCGGTCCACTTTGAATTTGATATATTTTGCTGACCGGGCGCACAGGTGCTCCATGACGGCGTGGATGCACCTGTGCCCCGAGGTCTGCGAGATCCCGGACAGGTCATCTTGATGACCACCAGGAGCACGTGTCCTCTGCCGAATCCCTGCGTGCCAGGTGCACCATGATCCGGCAGATATAGCTTATGGTCGCAGTGCTCAGCCGGAGTCTCCGAAGGCATGCCCGGGCAGGCAGGTCCTCAAATGTAAGGCGCTGCCGGTACACACGAGGCCTGATGCTGTGCCTCCTTTGCACCTCCTCCTCAGCCTGTTGGGCGGCCGGCTCTCTGTCCTCAGCAGCTGGCTCCAGTTCCTCTGGGTCCGGCTCCGCTGCTGCAGGGTGCTCTTCGAGCAGCTCCAGCTCGCAGAGCTTCAGTGCATCCTTCAGGTCTTCGGCAGCCAGGATGAAGGGCACCATTCCTGGTTGGATTCTGACAACCATTATCTGCAGGGGGTGAACGGAAGACATGTTAGCATGGTGCGTACCCCCATGCCCAACCAGGTCCACTGGGCTACACGGCGGCCCCAGTCTGCACCGCAGCCCCAGCACCCGCATGCCCCCTCCCTCCCATCCTCCATCCCCATGCCCATACTCGGCCGTTCCCCCTGGCACTCTACCCTCCATACCCTTGGTAACGTTGGTGTCCGGCACCGTGAGGGCCTCCGTCACTGCTGATATGGGTGCCGGATGCTGGCCCTACCCATGCCAGCGGTACACTCCACAGCCCCCATCCAGTGCCTTCTTGTAGGGGCTAATGTGGCCGTTGCCCTTGGGTGGTTCGCGTGATGCTCCGCGGCGAGTGGCGGCCAGTTGGGGCGGGGTTTGATGGGGTAGAGGGTGTTTGGAGTGCGGATGGGGTGGGGTGGAGACAGCAGCCATACGGCCGGTGTCACTCTGCACAACCAGGGCCATGGAGGGCGGTCAGTGGGGTGCGCAGCAAGGTGGCTGGAATGCAGGCCAAGGCAATGGCGCTCCATGCGTGGACGTCCCAGTCCTGTGGGGGGTCCCACTGACCCCACAACCCATCCCAGGTCAACCCCCACAACTCCCCACTGCCACCTCCCCCACCCCCCTCCCCCCGGGCCTGGCAGACACCCTTCACCCACAGTCGTGCCTCTGTATGTCCTACCTCCTCTCTCTTCCTCATCAGCCATAGCGCCTGTTTCCCGATTTTTGAAACCACAAGTGAAACTTCCCATTGGTAATTCCTCCTGGCGGAGGCGGAGCATCGCATAGGCCCTGGAGAATACCGGGTCGGGTCCGCTAATTATATGCCAACGAAGTTTAATGTGTGTGTGGAGTTGAACAAATTAACGCCGCTGTCGAGGTACTGGAGCATGGCATTCTATCGGGCGCCCTGCGCCGGCCATGACTTACACCTCACACGCCAGTCTCCGCCAAATCGCTTTTACAAATTCCGACATCAGCTGATGGAGAATCCCGCCCTGTAACTTTGAAAATCCTACTACTGCCGGCAGCTGGGCGAGGGGTCTCGGAATATGAAGATAAGAATTTTGCATTCCAGTGTAACAGGAAATTTGTGCACCATTTTCATTCAAATGGTCTAAGGGTTTGCCGAACACCTTTGATGGTGATGGTTTTCCTTTAAACGGAACTTAACTTAAGTAAATGGGAGTGGATCATTTCCATATAACTACATACCTTTCATGTGGTCCCACAATATGCTTCAAAAGCATACAAAAAAAATCACGTTTCTTTCAATTAATTGGCAAAATAGTTTGAGGGATTTGGCATCAGTTAAAGACAAGGCCGCTTGCTTTGGCGATGATGTAAAGTGAACAATTTTGCTAATTTTGTGGAGGTTGCTGACACAATAAAAAGTTAAAATTGTGATTTTACCACCTTATAGCAGAGCCATTCAAATGCATTCTTTACCTGCCACCATAGGTTTTCATAAGGGACCAATTAGTTGCCATAATATAAAAGTGTACTGTTAATGACTTAGCTTGGGGATTTACTTTGAAAGATTGTGGTATTAAAAGAATGAAATTCCTACAAATTCAGCAGCAAAGTGATTAAACAATATACACAAGAGGTATCACCTCCTGCCACCCTGCTTTGAGAAATAAGTGTTGGTTTAATTATCACAATCTGTAACTCGCTACTTTTGCATCACAAAAGAAGACCAAACAGTATGAATTTATTTTTAAATCCTTTCTTGTTATTACTTTTTCCAAGCATTATTCTCCAGCTAATGCCCAGATGGCCTGCTCCTACTTTTTATGAATGTTGAGCTACAGTCAGCGCCATTGACATGTATGAAAACAGTCCAGCTGACTCCCCTTCCTTTCTCTCTCACATTGTAGGCAATCTGTAAGGGTCCTTCCTGTTTATTCCCTTATTTCCCTTTTCTTTTATTTTGCTGTTATTATTTTTGATCCATGGAAGATTAATGGATATGTATCTTCAAGTGAAGCAGAATTAATGGACATGTTTTTTTAAGGCAAGCAGCAGAATTCAGCGGCTGAAGGAGAGAACTCTGCTAGTCTCTATTGGTTTGTACAGGAGGCCGCAGACTTGTCAGCACCAGAGAGAGAGAGAGATGGGGGTGAGACTTTGTTTTATTGATTGGCTGGTGGCCACTGAATTGGCCCAAAAGGCTGGAATCTGCTGGTAACAGGGGTTGATTGGATCCTAGCCCAGTGGCATGATATTCAGAGGCCAAATGAGTGTCAGTTTTGATCTTGGCAGAACAGAAGCAAGCCCTGCTGCTCTCTCCAGAAAGGTTGTGACTGCTGTATTTCTGAAACTACCGAGACCTGAATGAATGATTCTACAGAGTAGACCAGTACAGGTTCAAACAGAGACTTTAACCTGCAAGCATGTTATGAAGGAAGGTGTGCTAAAAACCACCAGCTGAAACAAGGTTTCTCATTCCTTTTACTTACACTTTTTTACACCTTTCCACCCCTCTATGTTTGTCTGTCTTGTGTGTGTGTAGAGGAAGAGGGGCAAGTTAAAGTGTGGAATTGGGAATTAGATAATAGTTAACCAGTTGCACTTGCTGCATATCATAGGTCTTGTTATAAATGAGCAGTAATTGTGTTTAAATTTGCAAACCTGGTGACTGTAATTATTGGGCCGCCAAGGACCAAAGACTTCAGGTATTTTTCTAAGAATTATTGGGTAATTTGCTTGTATTGTGACTCCAGGTCAAGTGGAGCTGGAATTGACTGCACACCAGCCAAGGATGTCGAAACAAATCACATTACATTTACCTGGTATAACTTCACATCACATTGTTCTGAATTGATGTCCAGAGGCCAGATCAGTGGTCCAGTCCAATTTGTCCTTCTCTCATTTTCATTTAAGCCACCAATTTCACTCCTTCCTTTCTTTCCTTGACAGTGTTGACCATGCTGGGCGATGATTCTACACCAAGGATGGTCGCCTTCCACTGTCTGACCAGGTACAGTGGGCAACATTTATGTGCGGACTTTGATAATGATTGTAGTTTGGCAGACTAACCAACCTCAAAAACCTGGATCCCAAGCAAGCACAATTCTGCTCTCAACTGATGTCCAGATACACACGTTTATTATCCATGAACCAACCTAAAACTTTAAATTGCGTTGGAGATGGTCTTTTCCCAAACTTTTCCTGAAATTCTGTCAGTGGAGACCTGAGCCAGTTTGCCTGGTTGCCTCCTGCTTGCCTCCATCCCAATACCTCTAGTAGTAACATAAACACTTTGATTGATGGGAACAAAACAATCATATTGCATGCTGGAACACCAGCTTACAAGAGTGGAGGAAGGCACGCTTGATTATTCATTCCCATCAGTTCTCAATCCTCACCATGCTGAGCAGGGACAGAGAAGTGGTAGGGAGAAGAATAATTAGATGGTGCAGCTATTGCCAGGCAACCATTGCATCATGTGTGGTCTGGAAACACCAGAGGTTCTGGACCTAAACATTCACAGAGGAAAGCTGAGGGGTATGTGCCCTGCATTCAAAGAGAAAAAAATCTCAAGTTATGGTCAAATTTCTATTCCGGTTAATATTGCGGCTGTTTGTGTTTAACGAAAAGAAAATCTGATTTAGATTGCTAAATTAGGTTTAAAAAAAAAGCTACAACATACTAAGGTTATTGCGATACATAGCAACAGGACTCTCCCAGTGACCATCACTTACATTGTGCACAATGCTCTGATGACGATCATTATAAAAAGAGTATTTTTGGAATAATTATTCTTGTCAAAGGTGCAACATACCACAAAGATGAAGATTGATGTTTACAACATAAAGGATGCAGCATACATTCAATTTGAAAGGAAGGATGTGCAAATGTACTGCAGTGGGTTTAACTGCGCTGTTAATATCCAATTCATTCAGAAATAAGAGGTTCAATATAAATACCTCTGGAAGCAAAACTGTATGAGGAATCCAGCATTGTGCTTAATACCCAGTAGAATAGAATTAGCCTTTGAAAAAAATAAAGACCTGAAGACTGATTCCAGTTCTGTTCAGCCTGACAGGAGGGGGTGGGGGAGGGGGTGGGGGGGGGGGGGGGGGGAGAAGTGGACTTCAAAATGGTGACTCCAAGAGAGTTAAAATGTATGAAGTACCATGTGCAATTAATGTTCACTTCTTCACTTCCTGTGCGAACAGTGTCCCAATCGATTTTTTTTGGTACCGTGTCAGGTCTATCATTATTTCTAATTAAGCTTCAAATTAAAATAAACACTTGAAAAATTATCTCACTGTAGATAATGGTTGTGATTTTGATGATGTTAAGAATCACTAAGTAATTAGAATCTATGCCAACCATGAGAAGAGATAGGGAAGAATCAGACAGTAGAATAAAGAAACGAGAGCATTTTCCTTAAAGGAAAAGTCCTGTTTCATTATTAAGGAACAGTAAGTTTTTGTTCTGCCTCCTTGTTAGGTAGTTTAGTTTGTTACAGAAAGAAAATTAGTTCACCACGGACCTATGTTAATTCAGTGGAAGAAGAGAAAAATGTGAGAATGAGAAACAGATTGGCAGACAAGCCAAGTGAGCACCACAGGGACAAACCTCTCTATGGACTGGCTTTATTTCAACTTCTGTAAAAAGAAGAGGGAGAGACAGACAGACAGAGAGAACATGAGGCAGGAACTGCGAAGATAGGCCTTATTATGGAGCAGTGTTATTCCAGCTGGTAATGCAACGAGGCACACAAGAATTGTTACTGTGGTCATACTTGCAGGTTACGTTTGATGGGGAGGGTTCAGAGAGAAGAAAAATATTAAAATAGATTTATACAGAATGGACTGATTAAGGACTGAAAACTGCTCGTCAAAATTCTTTCAGGTCATACAAACAGCAATAAAAATACTCTGTAGCTTTCATAAGGAGTGAACAGACAGATTTATTCTTTATTCATTTCCTGTATCAACCACAACTGTTGGATAAATAAGAATGCATTTATTAAGTATATGTGCCCTGAATTCAGTGTATGTAGTTTGGGAATCCATATTTTTAATTATTTGCTTTAATGAGGCACTGTGTAAATAAATTACAACAACATTAACAAATGCATGTGTACAGGGATTCATTTATAGGATATTGACCAAATGTGAATTTTGGAGCCTTATGCCACAAACTGATACATTTACTTATTTACGAAACATCCATAGTGACTTAATTTGTCAAATAAGAGTATTATTTTAGTATTTTAAAAACCCAGTGTACATTATTGCATTGTGCTACTTGTTTATGTCATAATGGCCCTCTGTGTCATATGGAAAACTGACATGAGCTTTTATGGAATTAAATGTAAATTTCTTTATGACACAAATGGTCTGAATGCTCCATAGAACTGTCACAATGGGAGCTGTCATTAAAGGAGCAGTCCTACCTGGATCTGCAAAAGAAGTCTCTAAAAATCAAATAAATGCCATTCCTTAATTACTGGGCTTTCAGAACTCCCTAAATCAAGCAGCACTTATTTATTCTTAGATTTTTCTCAGAAAGGGAGGGAGGAGAGGAGGGAGCGATACTCGTCCACCACTGAACCATATTATTGTTTAAGATCAAGCATTTTTTGATCAAAATGGGATCTTCCTATAGCTGTCAAAATAGAAGCACATTCCGATGAATGCTCTCTAACCTGTGAACTTCTGTTTAACATTTAATGCTTTAAGGTTGCGTCGCTTTGAAAGGCTGATCTAGGATTGTTTTTGTCAACACTTCGTGATGTTTTTACCATTTTGCTCACAGAAATAATGGTTTTACATGTGGACAGCATTGCTACGGATTTTTCCTACATATGACAATGACTACTTCAGACACTTGGAAGTCCTTATTTGACTGTAGAATACTTTGATATGTCCCGAGTTAGTGAAAAAAACATTTTATACATGCAAACTTTTCTTTTTTTCATGACCTATGTTAAATACAGCTGGCTTGGGAGGGACAGATTGCTTTGGACCTGTGCATCCAAAAACCTAGCCCCACTGAGAGTTTTCCTTGTTTCACATTAAGGGTTGTTGCAGATTGGGTGTCCCTGACAAATCAATGACTTCAATACTGTTGTATCAGGATGGTAGAGGGGAGACTAGATGTGGCTTGTTTTTCTTGTCTAGCAATTCTTGTGGCGAGATTCTCCTACCCCCCGCCAGGTCGGAGAATCACCGGGGGTTGGCGTGAAGCCCGCCCCCGCCGGTTGCTGAATTCTCCGGCACCAGATATTCGGCGGGGGCGGGAATCGCGCCGCGCCGGTTGGCGGGCACCCCCGCTCTATTCTCCGGCCCGGATGGGCCGAAGTCCCGCTGCTAAAATGCCTGTCCCGCCGGCGTAGATTAAACCACCTACCTTACCGGCGGGACAAGGCGGCGCGGGCGGGCTCCGGGGTCCTGGGGGGGGGGGGGCGCAGGGCGATCAGGCCCCGGGGGGTGCCCCCACGGTGGCCTGGCCCGCGATCGGGGCCCACCGATCCGCGGGTGGGCCTGTGCCGTGGGGGCATTCTTTTCCTTCCGCCTTCGCCATGGTCTCCACCATGGCGGAGGCGGAAGAGACTCCCTCCACTGCGCATGCGCGGGAATGCCGTTAGCGGCCGCTAACGCTCCCGCGCGTGCGCCACCCGGAGATGTCATTTCCGTGCCAGCTGGCGGGGTACCAAAGGCCTTTCCCGCCAGCTGGCGGGGCGGAAATTCGTCCGGCGCGGGCCTAGCCCCTTAAGGTTGGGGCTCGGCACCTCAAGATGCGGAGCATTCCGCACCTTTGGGGCGGCGTGATGCCCGACTGATTTGCGCCGTTTTGGGCGCCAGTCGGCAGACATCGCGCCGATACCGGAGAATTTTGCCCCATATGTTTCTCTGAGAAAGTGATTTTCAGTGATTACCAGGCAATTATATAGCAGAGGAGCTTTGTCAACCATAAGACATGAGAGTTACAACATCACCAATGTTATGTATTTCAAGAACTTTCACTGCCTTAAATTTTCCACTTCACTTCCTTCCGTATAGTTCAACTAACACTTTGGTCTCTCCAACTGCATCTCCCATTCATGCCATTCATCTCAGTTGGTAAAACGCTAGGCATACCCACAGATCTGCCATCTGTGTTACTCACTGATTGCAACATTAGGCTACATTCATAACCAGTGCAGAAAGGAACCAACCTCAACACTTCATCTGTTCTCACACTGATGAGGTGCCTGAGGAGTATTAAACTTGCATTTTCTAGGTGACTGTATGGAAATGCCGGTCGAGGTTGAGATTAGGAATGTGATAATCTGATCATCTAACATTATAAATAAACGTGGAAATCTTGCTTCGTGTGAATAAAGACGGTTCGGGGGCGCGATTCTCCGACGCCGCGCCGATTTGGAGAATCGCCGGGCGCGCCATTTTTCCACGCGACGCCGGTCCGACGCCCTCCCGCGATTCACCCAAGCGGCGATATCGGCCCCGTCGAGTTCTGCGCGACGCAGGCCGGAGAATCGCCCGAGACACCCAAAATGGCGATTCTCCGCTACCCCCGCTATTCTCCGGCCCGGATGGTCCGAAGTCCCGACGGCGTGAACTGGGGTCACGCTGTCGCCGTTCACACCTGGTAAATAAAGTTGTCAGCCAGTCGTGCTGAGCAGTGAGGAGGTGAGCAGACAGTTCCGGAGCTCCTGCAGACCGGGACGGCTTCCCCGAGAATGCTGCGGCCAACGGGGGGATGGGAGGGGGTGGGAGGGGGGGTGAGGGAGGGAGTGGAGGTGGGAGGGGGGTGAGGGAGAGTGTGGAGGTGGGAGGGGGGTGAGGGAGGGAGTGGAGGTGGGAGGGGAGGTGAGGGAGGGAGTGGAGGTGGGAGGGGGGAGGGAGAGTGTGGAGGTGGGAGAGGGGAGGGAGAGTATGGAGGTGGGAGGGGGAGGGTAAGTGTGGAGGTGGGAGGGGGGAGGGAGAGTGTGGAGGTGGGAGGGGGGAGGGAGAGTGTGGAGGTGGGAGGGGGGTGAGGGAGAGTGTGGAGGTGGGAGGAGGGGAGGGAGAGTGTGGAGGTGGGAAGGGGAGGGAGAGTGTGGAGGTGGGAGGGGGAGGGAGAGTGTGGAGGTGGGAGGGGGAGGGAAAGTGTGGAGGTGGGAGGGGGGAGGGAGAGTGTGGAGGTGGGAGGGGGGTGAGGGAGAGTGTGGAGGTGGGAGGTGGTGAGGGAGGGAGTGGAGGTGGGAGGGGGGTGAGGGAGGGAGTGGATGTGGGAGGGGGTGAGGGAGAGTGTGGAGGTGGGAGGGGAGGTGAGGGAGAGTGTGGAGGTGGGAGGAGGGGAGGGAGAGTGTGGAGGTGGGAGGGGAGGGAGAGTGTGGAGGTGGGAGGGGGAGGGAAAGTGTGGAGGTGGGAGGTGGTGAGGGAGGGAGGTGGCAGGGGGTGAGGGAGGGAGTGGAGGTGGGAGGGGGGTGAGGGAGAGTGTGGAGGGTGTCGTCCATCCGCAGATGCCACAGGTCAGCCTCCCTGATATGGCAGGACGGTGACGAGGACACGGCCGCAGGTTGTCGTGTGGCGGATGGGCACAGGCGACTGGCACACTGGTGAGGAGGCTGGTGTGAACTGACCGTTGGACGCAGACAGTGACCAGGTGTTAGGCTGGCTGCGTATCTGCAGCGCAACCAAGCCACCGGGGCACACAGGTATCCCATGCAACCCGGCTGGCGAGGTGTGGAAGAATCTCCATGTAACATGTTGTTTCTCTGCCCCCCACCACCCGCCTGCAGGTCACCACTGTGATGTTCACTGCCGTGGTTGGAGCCGCAGCTCTGCAGGTGGCCATCCGGCAGCGTAGACTACGACGGCCCACAGTGGCTGCAGATGCAGCGGTTGCTGCTGCAGCAGAGGGGATGACCGCGGAGTGGCCCGTCGTCGCCGCGCAGGCCGCAGGCGGTCAGGGCGGAATGTCCAGGGGGATGCCGAGGGGAACATTGACCCCACGATGGCGAGGAATGCACAGGAAGCGGGCACTGATATCAAAGTGCTTGGGGGGGGGGAGGAGGAGGAGGAGGAGCCACTGATGGTGGTGCCAGGGCGCCACAAGCGTCCAGCAAGGCCTAGGGTGTACCGTGACAGAATGTCGTTCGAGGCCCTACCGGACATCACATGCAGGAGGAGACTACGGTTCAGCAGGGAGATGGTCGCACATATATGCCACCTCGTGGCACACCTCGCACCACTTGGAATGGGTGAAGGACACGCTATACCAGTCTCCGTCAAGGCGATGGTGGCCCTAAACCTTTACGCTACGGGTTCCTTCCAGGCGCCGGGCGTGGACCTATCCGGGATCTCACAGGCATCAGTCCACAGGTGCATCAGGGCCATGACCGACGCCTTGTACGCCATCGCGGACAGGTACATTAAATTCTCCGAGGACCGAGCACAGCAGGAAGGACGGGTACATGGATTCGCCAAGGTGGTCGGGATACCGATGGTCCAGGGTGTCATCGATGGTGGGCACGTCCCCATGTGCCCATCTGCAGACAATAGGGAAGTGTTCATGAACAGGAAGGGTGCATACTCCATGAACATTCAGGTGGTGTGCGACCCCCACATGAAGATCATGTACAAGGTACCCCGGGAGTGTGCATGACGCCTACATTCTGGCACAGTCGTTCATCCCCGCAATGTTCGATGGATGCCCCCCCGGCTGAGGGGCTGGTTGCTGGGCGACAGTGGCTATTCGTTGAGGTCATGGCTGATGACTCCAATACGGAGGCCTCAGACCAACGCGGAGAGCCTATACAACGAGGCCCATGCAGCAACCAGGGGTGTGGTGGAGCGGTGCTTCGGCCTGCTGAAGCTGCGATTCAGATGCCTGGACCACTCCAGAAGGGCCCTGCAGTACCGGCCCGATAGGGTCGGTCGCATAGTTGTGGTCTGCTGTGCGCTGCACAACATTGCCATGCAGAGGGGAGATGCACTGGTGGAGGAGTCGGAGGGAGGACCCGACAGCACCGGAGCCAACGCAAATGAAGGGGAGGAGGAAGTGGAGGAGGAGGATGGCATGCATCAGGGTGGGGGGAGGGGCGCAGGGCAAAGACACTGCCCGGGTGCTGGTTACGTTCAGGAGGCTGCACGACGGCACCGTCGAGGACAGCGGGCACGCGACGCGTTGGTGGCCGCACGGTTCATGCACCGTGGTGGAGGGATTCGCTGAACACTGCCACTTGCACCGCCAGTCCTGCACACGGGCACCACACTGCACCCACCCCACATGCCCCCCCGCACCCCCACACCGCGTACACGGCACCAATTCCACATCACCTTACCACTGCAGCACTACGGGATTGCATAGCATTGATGATTGTGTAAGCGGTTGTGATCAGTGCCGTGTTGGATGATGACAGCCCGCTCTGCGATGATCTGTGAGCTGAGATTCGCCAGCCGAGGTCTGACTCATGGCTATAGCTGAACCATGCACTCCGGTGGTCACAGCCTTCGTAACGGGCATTTCATCACGTGCCCGTGTGGGGTAGCTGGCGTTGGAGTGCCGAGGACTACAGTGTCCGATTTTGGGAGGCGGGGGGGAAAGGGACAGCACATCCGGCACCGACATTGCACCGCTCATTAACCACAGCGCCACTCGGTCACCCTCACCAGCCCCCTGGCACCCGACATAGCACAGAGTCTAACAAGTTAAGTGCAACAGTGAGTTTATTTGTGACATTCACATACAGGTGCCCTACCCCCTACAACTAAACTGTGCCCTGCACCCGTGCCAACTTATTATGTGCCTAACTTCTTTGCCTTGCGGGCCCTACCACTACGTCTAGGTGTGTTCCTAGATGGTACAGCAGGAGTGGAGGCGGACTGCTGAGAATCACGGCCTTCGATATGGCTCCCCGTCGGCACGCGTTTCCTGTGGCGGCCCGGCTTTGATGGGCCAGGCTGCTCGGTGGGCGTGCTGGATGGCGTGGTGCCACCCTGTCCTGCCCGCTGCTCACCAGATGCACCAGGGATGGAACGGGGGTAGGCCGAATGTTCCGGGACGTCCCTTGCTGGAGGTACCGGGACGGGCCCCAGAACCACCTCCTCCCTCGGGGAGCCCGGTGGCCCCCGGGCCTCACTGTGGGATGGGGGTGCGATCGCAGACATGCCCCGTCGCACCACCGATGCCTGGCGCTGCCAGTCCTGGAGACCTGCAGCGGTATCGACCACTGTCCGAATGCTCGCAGAGACGGAGCCCAGGGAGTGCGACATTCCTGCCAGGGACTGTGCTATCTCAACCTGTGAGTGCACTACGCCATCCATCACGTGCGCCAGGCGGTCTATGCTCTCCGCCATTGCCTGCTGGGACGGGCCATGGCATGGTGAGAGTCGGCCAGGGCCCGGAGAGCGGCGGCAATGTCCTGTTGGCTCTGTGAGATGGCTGCCTGTGAGAGGGCAGCCCTCTCCTGGGCCATGGATGACGCGTGCCCGTGAAGCCCAACGCCTTGCAGAACCTGACCAATGGCCAAAACCATTTCACCCATTGCCTCCACCGTGGACGCCACCCGTGCGGTGTCGGCCTGGGTGGCTGCGATGAGCGGCACCACTCCCTGCTCCTACTGCGTGTGCAGGTCCTGGAAGATGGCCCTCATCCCGTTATTCAGTCCCTCGGTGTCCACATGCATCGGTTGTCCGGGTGGGTCAAGTAGATCCAGGAACCTGGGAACCGTCTGGGCGGCAGCTGTTTGCTGGGCCTGGGCTGCCCTCCGACCGTCCAACCCCTCGGCTGCTCGAAACTCCACCTGCTGTACCTGCTCGGCTGTGTGGTGCGCACCAGACCGTGACCCGGGAGCCTCACCACTTATCTGCCCAACCGAGGTGAGTGTCTCTGCGATGGTGGATGGTGTGGGAGCCAGCAGTGCCGCTAGCTCGAGGTCATCGTCCGTTAGGAAGTCTGGTGTGTACTGGTCCCCCACATGGCCCGGCGCAAGGTGCATGCGGCCCATGTCATGTTGCCCTCCAGGTGAATCCGTGGACTGTGTGGCCGTCCTCTGTGCGTCATCGTCACTGTCCATCCTGTGCCCCTCAGTATTGTCTCTGTCCATCGTATGTGCGTCCCCGTCCAGCGTCCCAGACTGAGAGGATGGCCCTCCTGTCCGACCGACTGCCACCCTCTGGCGTGCGTCCCTGGGTGCGCTTGAGGTTGGAGATGGTCGGCTTTGACTTCGCCGAGACGACCCTGGACGTTCGGCCGCTGGCCCTGGGGAACACAACGATACGGGGTTCGTTAGACACGCTGGGCCGGGTGTATGGTGGTGGTGGGGGCAGTGTGTGAGGGGGGAGGGGATCGGGGGTGCAGTGGCATGAGTGTGAGGGGGGAGGGGATCGGGGGTGCAGTGGCCAGAGTGTGAGGGGGGTGATGACGGGCTGGGGGGGGGGGGGGGGTGGTGCGTGAGGACATGCAGGGTTGTCTCACTTGCTTCTGCGCCTCCGGCCTGGCAGGTCGCGACCTCCCGGGTGGCGGAACCCCAGCGAGGTCCAGGGCCCTCTGCTCGTGAACATTTAGAGGGGGCAACACAGGAGAACCCCCTCCGGTTCTCATACGCTCACGTTGGTTGTGAGCTGTCTTGTCCTGGGGGAAGGGGGGTTGGATAAAACATCACAATTAGGTGGGTATCATCAGGGCGTGCAGATATAAGCTATATTAATGCTGAGTGAGGAGACAGTTGGAGCCACAACATGGCATCTATCCAGGGGGGGTCCCGGTGCTCATGTGGGTCGAGTACAACGTTGTGCACCCTGACCCCCCCCCACCCCCACCCCCACCCCACTTCCCCCCTTGTGCACGGGGGGGGGGGGGGGGGGTTCGTTGTGACCCGGGGGCACCTTCATGGCACGTACCCTGGCAGCCCGAGTGAGGTCGTGCAGCTTCTTCTGACACTGCTCCCCAGACCGGGGGGTGTGCCCCACAGCGCTGCCAACTTCACGCCAACTGCGCCTCACCGTGCTGGACGGCTGGCGATGCCCAAGTCTTGGGCAGAGGGTGACCCTTCGGCTTTCAACCTCATCGAGGAGGGTGTCCCGGAACCTCGGTGCGGCTCGTCGGGGCTCAGCCATCTCTCCTCCTTCTCCTCCTCCTGGGTCCTTCCGTGCGTGGATCGCGCCATTTATGGCGCAGCGCCGCGTCATTCGGGCGTTGCACGCTTCCGATGCTGCTTACGCGCAATGCCCCCCAAGTTCCTCGCGGCCACGCTCCTAGCCCATTTTCGGGCCCTGAATCGATCGCGATCGGGGCCGTTTCGCGCTGTCGTGAAACTCAACGGCGTTCACGACGGCGTGGGCACTTAATCGCGGGAGCGGAGAATCGCGCCCACAGTCTTTTAAAAATCTTCACTGGGATGAACATTGTCAAGCAGATAAGTCATATCAGCCTTGATTTAACGAAAGTTGGGTGAGTTAAACATACACGCAGTCTTTGCATCTTAGTCCTGTGATCTAATGGATGAGAATGTGTAAAATGGTCCATGTTGTATGTGACTATCACACGAATTAACCCATTTTGTCTCATTTTAGCGTAGTAGTGAGCCTCTTAGTTCATAGACAATTCAAAAGAAATCAAAAAACTACTGCCGCTAGAATTGTGTTCCAAGCCTAATGATATAAACATTGTTTCAGTTGTCTGCAAGGCTGTTGACTTGAGGCCTCGTGGTGAAATTAAAATATGCCGTGCAATTGTTGTTATGTACGTAATTGGTCATTTCATCTGAATTTACCTGACAATTATCCAACCAATGGAGCAATGGTAACTATTTTGTGGGATTGCTAATTAGCCTGGATTGCTCAAATCAAAAGAGTTGGCTTGGCAGAGCAATTAGATCCCATGTTTGCAAAGGTTGTAAGGAAAGAATAACTATTGTATATTACAGTGTATTCTATTTAACGTATGGATATGAACTATTATATTTCCTATTCAAGAGCTAGTGTAGTCCAACATCTTCTGCAAAAATGTCAATATCATATTACTGTTATTTATTCACTTGGTTATCTATTTGTCTTTACTGTTAGTCTGCCACTTTTGGAAAGAAGGAGGTACAGAATAGAATAGCTAAATAAATCTAAATAAATATCAATGCAGCTGAAGATTATTTTGAGGTGAGAGGGAGTGATTTTGAGTCTGAAATCTGCCTAAAGCACAAAAGCAGCACATCTTGGATACAAAGGACAGAAAACAACCCAGCCAAAATCCTAGGAAAATTCTGTGACCCTTATGTAGGATGCCCACTTGGTCACCCCCGAGTTCCACAGTCTCAATTGTTTCCTGCATTACCATTACCGCACACAAATGGGAGTCTTGGGCAAATAATCAAAGAGAAGTGGGCAAGAGAACAGGCGAGATTGGCATATAAGAAGGGTACTCCCACTTTCAATCCTCACTGATTGAACATTCATTGTTCTGTACATGAATGAAGTAAATCTTACACAATGAACGGTAAATCATTAAAACAAACAAAAATTGTCCGGAAGAAAAATATGAAAAAACGCACTTACAGTAGAAACACAGAGTTAAGAGGAAAATGAAAGAATATGGCTCGTTGCGATCAAAAGAATAACTATGAGGGAAGAAATGGCAAATGTTACTGCCACCAAGTACAAACTTCCAAACTAATGCTCCGTTTCTATATTGTAGAACTGTTTATTATAATTCTACGCTGACACTGCTATCTTATGCATAAAGGTCAACAGCTCCTCAAATAATGTTGCAAGCTGCCATTTTTTAATGTCATTCTGCGGAGCTGCCTGGAAGACCACCACCACTTAGAATGCAGGGCATGCTCGTCATTTGCTCGGATTCTGCAACTGGAGTTCTGGTTAGCAATGATTGGCAAAATCAGTGCATGACTGGGCTGCAGGCCATGTCCTTACAATCGTGCTGTATGCAACAAGATGGTAGGCATACAGGGGAGGCAGCAGTTAATAAAGAAAATGGCAAGCGAGAGAAAGAGAGAGAGAGAGGTGTTTGCTTTTATTCATGGGTGTAATAACTGTGCAGAATATGCTTACATTTTCTTTGAGGTAATACATCATCAAAATGATGGCCTAGTGGAAGGAAGCCTATGTTATGAGGCAGTTGAGAAATGGTTGTGTTCTGAGCCTGCAGCAATATATTTCTAAACTGGCAAAATATTTGCAACGGTGAAATGAAATTACCTTGCTTTAATTTAAAAATAAATTATAAAAAAGTCCAAAGCTGTGTCCGTGTCCAGGTTTATACATCCTACGTTTTAGTAATTTTACTAAAATCTGGCCGTGCACACATTTATTCATTAGAGTAAGTTGTCAGTACTGCTTAAATCAAACCCAGGAAGCAACGTGCATTAAACAGCAATGTGTTGTAAAATGTATATAATTTGATAGTACTTCCTTAATACCAGAATTCGATGGTCAAGTAATTATATATCAAGAATACAGGGACACATTTTGTCCTTTGAAATGCTGCTGTGTCTGCTTTCTAAAACTCAAAACAAGCAAAAAATATTTCAGCACAATAGCTGCTTAGAATTAGGTCTTTCGTCAAAATATTTTGTATTTAGGTTGGAGCACTTGACTTCCTGAATGAAATAAGCCAACATCTTGTATTTTGGGACTCTCTTCCAATTATATTGGGATCTATTACATTTTGCATTTTTACAATGTACTGTCATTGAAAGTCAGATGAAAGAAAGGCTATTTTGATGAAAAATTAACAAAATTGCTATTTTGTTTTATAAACCAGTTGTATAGGGGAGAGAAAATGAAATTCAAAGCAAATTCTTTGAAGTGACAATAAAGTGGAGCTATTACAAATGTTCAGTTGTTAGAAAAATCTTCCGTTAAATTTGTGCCTTTTATCAACTAGCTTACATCTGCGATTGTCTTCAATAGCAATACTTGTTGCAATGACCTGTAATGTTGGCTCCCAATGGGATGATCCCAGTTTCAACTATAGCTTGTACTGCTTCTTCCAGACGGGTTGGGTTTTGCTCGTTTTGTTACGAATTGCGAAGTCGAGCACATGTTCTGTCTCTGGGGGTGGTATTGGGAGTGGAAGGGAGAGAGGGAACTACAGAATTGACATAGCCAACTTCCCTGCTATGAGCATGTATGTCATTTGGTGATTGCAAGCCAGTGTTGATGGATGTCAAAGAGATGCCTGTGGCACTCACAGATAAGACAATTGGAGGGCAGGGAGTAATAAACAGCTGTGCAGCGGAGTAACATAAAGGGGCTTAAAAACAAATGTTCATTCACAGAAAATGGCCCAGTTTTCACTGATACACAATAGCCCCAAAGGAAGTATTACATGTTAGTCAGGGTCAGACTTATAGGAAATACAGTAAGATCTAATTCAGGTTTATAGTGTATGCACACCAATGCATGGAGCCTAGTTTAAGGTTGCTGAGCTGCTGGTACAAATGGCCACATGGGAACAAAATGTTGCGGTGATAATAGAGGCCTGGCTCAAAGGAGGGATAGGGTGGAGTAAAGTGTCTCTGGAGATAGGTCGACAGTGCAATTGCCCAAGGAATAGTCCCAGGACTGCTGCTGTTCTTGACATACATTGATAACTTTGACTTGGATGTACATGGCACAATTTCAAAATTGACAGAAGATGCATAACTTAGAAGCTATATGAAAATTAAAGCAGAAAAATGCAAAGTTATACCTTTTGGTAGGAAGAATGAGGAGATGCAGAGTAAACTAAAGTGCACAATTCTAAAGGGGGTGCGGGAACCGAGAGACCTGGAGGGTGGTGCCCATCCACAAATTGTTGAAGGTAGCAGGGCAGGCTGCGAAAATGGTAGAAAAGGTATACTGAACCCTGGACTTTATAAATCAAGGCATAGGTTAAAAGCAAGGAAGCTATGATGAGCATTAATGAAACACCAGTTCAGCCTCAGCTGGAGTATTGTGTCCAGTTCTGAACACCTCACTTTAAGTAGAATGGGAAGGCTTTAGAGAGGGTGCACAAAAGGTTTATGAGGGATGAGGGACTTCAGCTACAAGAATAGATTTCAGAAGCTGGGCTTGTTCTCCTTAGAAAAGAGAGGTTTGCGAGAAGATTTGATAACTTTCAAGATAATAAAAGACCCTATAGAAGCATAATGAAAGACCCCTCCCACCTGGATTACTCACTCTTTCAACTTCTTCCATCGGGTAGGGGATACAAAAGTCTGAGAACACGCACAAACAGATTCAAAAACAGCTTCTTCCCCACTGTTACCAGATTCCTAAACGACCCTCTTATGGACTGACCTCATTAACACTACACCCTGTATGATTCATCCGATGCCGGTGTTATGTAGTTACATTGTGTACCTTGTGTTGCCTTAAAGTATTTTATTTTATTTCCTTTTATTTTCATGTACTTAATGATCTGTTGAGCTGCTCGCAGAAAAATAATTTTCACTGTACCTCGGTACACGTGACAATAAACAAAAATCCAAATCCAAATCGTGAGGGCCTCGACAGAGTAGATAGGGAGAAACCGTCCGCTTTGGTTGTGGTGTCAAGAACGAGCGGGCAGAAATTTAAGGGACTAGCAAAAGGACCAAAAGCGACGTGAAAAATATATATTGTTTTTACACAGCAAGTTGTTAGGGTATTGAATCCACTGCCTGAGAGAGTGATGAACACAGATTCAATTGTGGCTTTCAAAATGGAATTGGATAAGGATCTGAACGTAAAGAAAAATGCAGAATAATTGGGAAAGGCTTGAAACCAGCTGAGTTGTTCTTGTTAAGAGCCTGTGTGGACTTAAAATGAAAATGAAATGAAAATCACTTATTGTCACGAGTAGGCTTCAATGAAGTTACTGTGGAAAGCCCCTAGTCGCCACATTCCGGCACCTGTTCGGGGAGGCTGGTACGGGAATTGAACCGTGCTGCTGGCCTGCCTTGGTCTGCTTTAAAAGCCAGCGATTTAGCCCAGTGAACTAAACCAGCCCCTCACTTGCTGAGCCGAATGGCCTCATTCTGTGTGGTAACCGTTCTCTGATCTGTGACATGTGTCCGAGAGAAAGGCCAAGGCATTCTATTGAAATAGAGCCGTCCTGTGTATTTTACTTGAAAGCATGTCCGTCTGACATCACTATGAGTTTACAAAATGCACAACAAAACTTCCTTGCCAAAGTTTACGTAAAATGAGCTGATTTCCTGAAATAACAATGAACAGAAAATTATGGGGAGTTTGTCCTCCATTTTGTGATATGTGGTTTTGGAGGGCAATGTTCCCAGTAAGATTCACAATTTTGTAAAATCAGGGGCGAAATTCTCCGTTATCGGCGCAAAGTCCGCCGACCGGCGGCAAAAACGGCGCAAATCCCACCTGCATCACGCCGCCCCAAACGTCGCAAAGTCTCCGGCCCGGAATGGGCTAGCAGCGACATGACGCTATCCGCGCTGGCTCACGTGGTTCACGCCGTGCAGCATCATACACGCCGCACGGCGTGCCGCCTCATTAAGGACGCGCTGCTCCCCCCACCCGACCAGAACACCCGACCGGATGGCCGCGAGATTCCAGATTCGTGACATTGAGGTGCTCCTGGATGCAGTGGAGCAGAGGAGGGAGGCCCTGTATCCCGGGCACGGCCGCAGAGTTGCCCCACGCCACAGCCGGCGTCTGTGGAGGGAGGTGGCAGAGGCCGTCACCCCTGTGGCCCTGACACCACGGACAGGCACCTAGTGCCACAAGAAGGTGAACGACCTCGTCAGAGCAGCCAGGGTGAGCCTCCCCCCCACTGCCCGATATCCATATCCCCCATATCCCCCCTCCCCCATATACCCCCTCCCCATATCCCCCATATCCCCCCACCCCCATATCCCCCCTCCCCCATATCCCCCCTCCCCCATATCCCCCATATCCCCTCTCCCCCATATCCCCCCTCCCCATATCCCCCATATCCCCCCTCCCCATATCCCCCCTCCCCATATCCCCCATATCCCCCCTCCCCCATATCCCCCTCCCCTATATCCCCCGTATCCCCCCTCCCCCATATCCCCCATATCCCCCTCCCCATATCCCCCTCCCCCATAACCCCCCTCCCCCATATCCCCCCCTCCCCCATATCCCCCCTCCCCCACATCCCCCATTTCCCCAAGTGAATCCAGCCCTAACCTTAACCTCTGTAATACACGCACAACCGATGGCGTGCATTCATATACCTGTCTATCACTGTTGCCTTTTACCCCTGACACCACCCCCCACCCCCACAGGAGAAACGCGCACACAACACCAGGGAACATATGACTGGAGGAGGCCCCGCTGATGAGAGGCCACTGACCGAACATGAGGGAAGGGCCCTGGAACTGGCTGGCGGACCTGAGGACCGGGAGGTTGCTGATGCAGAGGTCGGGGGCCCACCAGCAAGTGAGCCACCGACAGACCGTCCCCATATCCCCCCTCCCCTATATCCCCCTCCCCATATCACCTGATCACTGCCTGCGTGTCTAACCATGCATGCTTCATTGTGTATCGCAGGAGCAAACGTCGAGGCACCCATCCCCGCAGATGCAGACCGCCCGCATGATGCCCCTCGGAGACCACGGGAGATGGAGAGACCCAGACCCTCTGGCATGCGACGCCCGCAGGATGCCCCTTGGAGACCACTGGAGATGGAGAGACCCGAACCCTCTGGCATGCGACGCCCGCACGATGTCCCTCGGAGATCACTGGAGATGGAGAGAACTGGAGCAACAGGGAGACGACGCCCCCGTCTCGTGCGGGTGCAACGACGCAGGCGTGTGCCACCCAGTGACGAGAGGGGCAGCCACAGGCCCCCGTCACAGCCGAGCCATGAAACTACTACCCAGGGCACCACTACCCAGGACACCACTACCCAGGACACCCCCTACCCAGGACACCACTACCCAGGAAATTGAAATACAGGACAGTGACACAGATTGGATGGGCGGAGACGAACCGCCACCCCAAAGTGCCATGGACTCAGAGTGGGACGATGCGCACGACACAACGCCACTGCTGTCGTCCAACACCCTCCACCATCGCAGAAACACTCACCTTGGTTGGGCACTTTAGTGATGAGGCGTCTGGTACACTCACTGGTGCGCACAACACAGCCGTCCCGGTACAGCAGGTGGAGGTAGGAGCAGCAGAGGGGCCGGGCAGTCGGAGGGCAGTCCAGCCCAAGCGAACATCTGCCGCCCAGATGGATCCGTAGGGTCCGTAAGGCCAAACAATTAGACACTGAGTAAGTTGGCACGGGTGCAGGGCACAGATGAGTTTTAGGGGCTAGGGCACGTGCATGAACTCCTTTCATTATTAAAGTCAATGTTACACCGACAGAAGCTGCCTTTGTGCTCTGTCCAAAGTGTGCGGGGGTGTCATGTACGTTGAGCGCAAGTGTGTGTGTGAGGGGTGGTCTTACCTCAGCCCCAGGTGAGTCTGCCCCCTTCCCCCTGGGCCGCCATCAACATCCCCCCGGGCAGAGGACGGGACCGTGCGCTGCAGTATCACAGCCGCATGCAGGGATGGTCCGGGTGGATGGTGGTACTGTGGCCATGGGTCAGACATAGTCCAACGATGTGGAGCCAGGAGCTCATCGCAGGGCGGGTTGTCATCATCCTCCATGGCCTGCGATAGACACACGTCCACCCGCAACTGTGTGAGCCCGGCCGTTGTGCCGCAGATGGATCGGCAATGGGGGGGTGGTGTGCATGCGGGTGGGGTGGGTGGGGTTGGGGAGGGGGATGAGGGTGCTGGGTGGGTGGATGGGTGGGGGGTGTGGGTGGTCGGCTGTTGCCATGGTGTGCGGTCTGTGGCCATGCTACCTGTGGTAGTATGTATTGGGGGTCATGTGGGACTGGAAGCCCTAATGTCATTGGCTGACAGATCCCGGGTCCTGGTTAGCCGTTGACCTCATACTCCGCCCTGAAGGCGAAGTATAAGAAGCCGGTGCCTTCCCCCGCAGGCCAGTTTACTATCGGGCTGCTGGGGAACAGACAAGCTTAATAAAGCCTCATCGACTTCACTCTATTCGTCTCACGGAGTCTTTGTGCGCCACAATTTATTAAGCGTGCCTAAAAAGGACTATGGAGTTCAGGATCATTCCAGAATGCCTGAGGATCAGCCCCCATGCAGTGAATGCGGCAGCAGCCTTCAAACACTGGCAGACTTGCTTCGAGGCCTACATCAGATCGACCACAGGCCGAGTCTCAGACGAACAAAAACTGCAGGTCCTGCACTCGAGGGTGAGCACGGAGATTTTCACCCTCATTGAAGACACCCACGATTTCCAGACGGCGTTCACAGCACTGAGAAGTCTCTACGTTTGCCCAGTTAACCAAATCTACGCTCGCTACCAGCTCGCGACAAGACGGCAAGCTCCCGGAGAATCAATGGACGAGTTCTACGCCGCGCTGCTGATTTTGGGAAGAGCCTGCAGCTGCCCGTCGGTGAATGCAAACGAACATACGGACATGTTAATGCGCGATGCTTTTGTGGCAGGTATGCAATCCTCCCAAATCCGCCAAAGACTTCTAGAAAAAGAGTCGCTAGGACTCTCAGAGGCACGGGCCCTGGCAGCCTCGCTGGACGTAGCCGCGCGTAATACCCGCGCCTACGGCCCCGACCGCGCGGCAGGCCATTGGGCCCCGTATGTACCTGTCGCGGCAAAGCCCCTACCCCCCCCCCCGGACACCCCACAGGCTTGCGCAGTCCAAACGCCGAGTCGCACCGGGGGCGCCCGCTGTTATTTCTGCGGCCAGGCGAAGCACCCCCGACAACGCTGTCCGGCCCGCGCAGCCATCTGCAAAAGCTGCGGGAAAAAAGGGCCACTATGCGGTGGTGTGCCGATCCCGCGAGGTCGCCGCCGTCCCGGGGCCACAGGGAGCCCTACAGGCAGCCTATGCGTCCCAACCCCCCCAGCACGCCATGTGCGACCCGCAGGCGCCGCCATTTTGGGTCCCGACCACCACGGTCCCGGGAGAACTGGGAGCCCTGCACGCCGCCTACGCTCCCCAACCCCCCTCCCCGCAGTCCATGTACGACCCGCCGCCGGCGCTCCCGATTTGGGTGCCGGCCAACACTCTCCACGGAGAGGAAGGAGTCTTTCGCGTCCCGAACGCCACCCTCACCCCCGTCCCGCGCCCCACGCCTGACCCGCCGGCGCAACCTACCTGGACCCCGACCACCGCTGTCCCCGGCGAGGGAGCTCCGCACGGTCCCAGCGCTCGCGGCCCCACGACTGACCCGCCGGCGCCGCCGACCTGGGCCCTCACCCCGTCCCGCGCCCCACGCCTGACCCGCCGGCCTGGGCCCCGACCACCGCTGTCCCCGGCGAGGGAGCTCCGCACGGTCCCAGCGCTCGCGGCCCCACGACCGACCCGCCGGCGCCGCCGACCTGGGCCCTCACCCCCGTCCCGCGCCCCACGCCTGACCCGCCGGCCTGGGCCCCGACCACCGCTGTCCCCGGCGAGGGAGCTCCGCACGGTCCCAGCGCTCGCGGCCCCACGACTGACCCGCCTGACCCGCCGGCCTGGGCCCCGACCACCGCTGTCCCCGGCGAGGGAGCTCCGCACGGTCCCAGCGCTCGCGGCCCCACGACCGACCCGCCGGCGCCGCCGGCGCCGCCGACCTGGGCCCTCACCCCCGTCCCGCGCCCCACGCCTGACCCGCCGGCGCAACCTACCTGGACCCCGACCACCGCTGTCCCCGGCGAGGGAGCTCCGCACGGTCCCAGCGCTCGCGGTACTGACCCGCCGGCCTGGGCCCCGACCACCGCTGTCCCCGGCGAGGGAGCTCCGCGCGGTCCTAGCGCCCGCGGCCCTGGCGCTCGCAGTCAAGGAACTCCGCGCGGTCCTAGCGCCCGCGGCCCGGGCACTCGCAATGCAGGAACTCCGCGCGGTCCTAGCGCTCCCCAGACCCCCCAGCACACCATGTGCGACCCGCAGATGCCGCCATTTTGGGTCCCGACCACCACGAGGGGAGGAGGGGCGCCGCCATCTTGGACCGCCCCCGACCTGTACGATGCATGGGGGCGGCCATTTTGTCCACCCCCGACGCCATCTTGTGACCCCTCAGCCACGTGCGATGTATGGGGGTGGCCATTTTGTCCATCCCCGACGCCATCTTGGACGGCAACAACGGACCCCACCCCACTACTACAACCACGGCTCGCTTTGGTTACACTCGATCAGGCTCGGCTCCGGACTCTCCAGACGACGACGACAACGGTCCTAATTAACGGCCACGAGACACCATGCCTAGTCAACTCCGGGAGCACGGAAAGTTTTATACATCCCGACACGGTAAGATGCTGTTCCTTAACTACCTTCCCCAGCGCACAAAAGATTTGCCTAGCTGCAGGATCCCACTCCGTACAGATCCAGGGATTCTGCATAGTTACCCTAACGGTACAGGGGAGGGAATTCAAAAACTACAAACTTAACGTCCTTCCCCAACTCTGTGCCCCCACCTTGCTGGGCTTAGATTTTCAATGTAACCTACAGAGCCTTACGTTTAAATTCGGCGGCCCCAAACCCCCACTCACTATCTGCGGCCTCGCCACCCTCAAGGTGCAACCCCCGTCCTTGTTTGCGAACCTCACCCCGGATTGCAAACCCGTCGCCACTCGGAGCAGACGGTACTGCGCCCAGGACCGGACCTTCATTCGCTCCGAAGTCCAGCGGCTACTAAAGGAGGGCATAATCCAGGCCAGCAATAGACCCTGGAGAGCGCAGGTGGTAGTAGTGAAGACAGGGGAGAAACAAAGGATGGTCATTGACTATAGCCAGACCATCAACAGGTACACACAACTAGATGCGTACCCTCTCCCCCGCATATCTGACATGGTCAATCGGATTGCCCAGTATAAAGTCTTCTCCACCGTGGACCTCAAGTCCGCCTACCATCAGCTCCCCATCCGCCCAAGTGACCGCAAGTACACAGCCTTCGAGGCAGACGGGCGATTATACCATTTCCTACGGGTCCCTTTTGGCGTCACAAACGGGGTCTCGGTCTTCCAACGGGAGATGGACCGAATGGTTGATCAACATGGGTTACGGGCCACGTTCCCGTACCTCGACAATGTAACCATCTGCGGCCACGATCAGCAGGACCACGACGCCAACCTCCAAAAATTCCTCCAGACTGCCAAAGCCTTGAACCTCACGTACAACGAGGACAAGTGCGTTTTTAGCACCGATCGGCTAGCCATTCTGGGCTACATAGTGCGCAATGGGATAATAGGCCCCGACCCCGAACGTATGCGCGCACTCATGGAATTTCCCCTCCCGCACTGTCCAAAAGCCCTGAAACGCTGCCTGGGGTTCTTTTCATACTACACCCAGTGGGTCCCCCAGTACGCAGACAAGGCCCGCCCCCTAATACAGACCACGACTTTCCCGCTGTCGACAGAGGCTTGCCAGGCTTTCAGCCGCATCAAAGCGGACATCGCAAAGGCCACGATGCGCGCCATCGACGAGTCCCTCCCCTTCCAGGTCGAGAGCGACGCCTCTGACGTAGCTCTAGCGGCTACCCTTAACCAAGCGGGCAAACCCGTGGCCTTCTTCTCCCGAACCCTCCACGCCTCAGAAATCCGCCACTCCTCAGTGGAAAAGGAAGCCCAAGCCATAGTGGAAGCTGTGCGACATTGGAGGCATTACCTAGCCGGCAGGAGATTCACTCTCCTCTCTGACCAACGGTCGGTAGCCTTCATGTTCGATAATGCACAGCGGGGCAAGATCAAGAACGACAAGATCTTGCGGTGGAGGATCGAACTCTCCACCTTCAACTATGAGATCTTGTACCGGCCCGGAAAGCTGAACGAGCCGTCCGATGCCCTATCCCGCGGCACATGTGCCAACGCACAAATTGACCGCCTCCAAGCCCTCCACGAGGACCTCTGCCACCCGGGGGTCACTCGGTTTTACCACTTCATCAAGTCCCGCAATCTCCCATACTCCTTAGAGGAGGTCCGTACAGTCACAAGGGACTGCCACATCTGCGCAGAATGCAAACCGCATTTTTCCAGGCCAGATGGAGCGCACCTGATTAAGGCTTCCCGCCCCTTTGAACGCCTCAGTCTCGCTTTCAAAGGGCCCCTCCCCTCCACCGACCGCAACGCGTATTTCCTTAATGTAGTGGACGAATACTCCCGCTTCCCTTTTGCCATTCCCTGCTCCGACATGACCGCGGCCACAGTCATTAAAGCCCTGAACAGCATCTTCACGCTGTTCGGTTACCCCGCATACGTCCACAGCGACAGGGGGTCCTCTTTCATGAGTGATGAGCTGCGCCAGTTCCTGCTCAGCAAGGGCATAGCTTCAAGCAGGACGACCAGCTACAACCCCCGGGGGAACGGGCAAGTAGAAAGGGAGAACGGCACGGTCTGGAAGGCCGTCCTACTGGCCCTACGGTCCAGGGATCTCCCAGTTTCACGGTGGCAGGAGGTCCTCCCGGACGCTCTCCATTCCATCCGGTCGTTATTATGTACAAGCACTAACCAAACGCCTCACAAGCATCTCCTTGTCTTCCCTAGGAGGTCCTCCTCTGGAACGTCGCTGCCGACCTGGCTGGCGGCCCCAGGACCCATCCTGCTCCGAAAGCATGTGCGGGCACATAAGGCGGACCCGTTGGTCGAAAGGGTTCACCTCCTCCACGCAAACCCCCAGTACGCCTATGTGGAGTACCCCGACGGCCGAAAGGACACGGTCTCCCTGCGGGATCTGGCGCCCGCCGGCACCACGCACACCCCCCCGACACCATCAACACAACCGCCCCCCTTCCTGCCACCGCCGCACCCCGCGACCGCCCCCTTCCCAGGAGGATCAGTCCCCCTCCCCTTTGCACCGACAGCTGAAACCGTGCGGCTCCCGGAGGCGACAACGCTGGTACAAGCACCACCACCACCGCCGGGCCGAGGCGATCGACACGGACGACCAGACCGCCCGACCGACTCGTGGCGTCGATGTAAAACAAAGATGGACTGTCCAATGAACATTTTGTTTTTCCTATACCCTCTGTAAATAGTTGTAACAGGACGATACTGTCCAATACTGTACAACCATGTAACTGTTCTATCCTCCCAGGACCAGCCCTGTAAACCCTTACCACCATACGAAGCATCACCCCGCCGGGTTCATTTTTGACAAGGGGTGAATGTGGTAGTATGTATTGGGGGTCATGTGGGACTGGAAGCCCTAATGTCATTGGCTGACAGATCCCGGGTCCTGGTTGGCCGTTGACCTAATACTCCGCCCTAAAGGCGAAGTATAAGAAGCCGGTGCCTTCCCCCGCAGGCCAGTTTACTATCGGGCTGCTGGGGAACAGACACGCTTAATAAAGCCTCATCGACTTCACTCTATTCGTCTCACGGAGTCTTTGTGCGCCACACTACCCGATTCCCACGCCCATCTAGTCAGTGAAGCGGGCGTCTATCAGTCTGTCCCGTGTCCGCTGGCCCAGCTGGTAACGGTGCACAGCCACCCGCCTGTGTCTAGCCGGTCTGCCCTGACCATTGCCCCCATCCCCCTCATCTGGGGAGGACTGCGCCTCTTCCTGCTGCTCCTCCACTCCGCCCTCTTCTGCCTGCGGCACATCGCCCCTCTGTTGGGCTATGTTGTGTAGGACGCAGCACACCACACTGATGCGGCCGATCCTATCTGACCGATACTGGAGGGCGCCCCCAGAGAGATCCAGGCACCTGAAACGCATCTTCAGCACGCCAAAGAACCTCTCTATCACTCCCCTTGTCGCTACATGGGCATCATTGTAGCGGTTCTCCGCCTCATTGCGTGGCCTCCGTATAGGCGTCATCAGCCACGATCGCAATGGGTAGCCCCTGTCGCCCAGCAACCAGCCCCTCAGCCAGGCATGGCGTCTCTCGTACATGCCGGTGATGTCTGACCGCGACAACACGTATGAGTCGTGCACACTGCCCGGGTAACGGGCGCAGACGTGCAGGATCATCATGTGGTGGTCACAGACCACCTGTATGTTCATCGAATAGGTCCCCTTCCTATTGGTCAACACGGCCCTGTTATCTGCAGGTGGCCGCACGGCGACGTGCATCCCATCAATCGCGCTCTGGACCATGGGGAACCCGACCATGGCAGATAAGGCCACGGCCCGGGCATCTTGGCTGGGCCGGTCCACAGGGAAGCGGATGTAGCGGTGCTCCATGGCATATAGGGTGTCTGTCACTGCCCGGATGCACCGGTGCACCGATGTCTGCGATATGCCGGACAGGTCCCCACTCGGTGCCTGGAATGACCCCGTTGCATAAAAGTTCAGGGCCACCGTAACCTTGACGGACACGGGGAGAGGGTGTCCCCCACCAGTGCCACGCGGTGACAGGTGTGCCAGCAGGTGGAAGATGTGTGCCACGATTTCCCGGCTCATCCGGAGTCTTCTCCTGCATTCTCGGTCCGTGAGGTCCTGGTATGACTGCCGGGGCCGGTACACATGGGGCGCCCCCGGGTGCCTCCGTTGCCGTGGGGCCACGGCGTCCTCCTCCCCCTCCTCGTTCTGTCGGTCAGGTGTCCCTCCAGCCTGGTCGGCTGCCGCCTGCCCCTCTGTGGCAGCCTGCGCTGCCTCTCTGGCACGCTCCGCCTCCTCCTCATCCAGGGCAACATGGACATTAGCGGCTGCCGCCACGGCGGCCAACATCGCTGGCTGATCGGAAACATGACGGCCTGGGGGGGGGGGGGGGTGGGGGGGAAACACGACGACATGTTATCATTGCCCATACCCCCTCCTCTCCCCAGCCAGGTGGCATGGACCGCATGGGTCCGACGGTTGGAGGCTGGCACCTGGCCAGGTGGACCAACTCACTTGCCCCCCCCCCCCCATGTCCCTCCCCGGCACGGACACCATCCTCCTCCCCGGCACGGACCCCATCCCCCTCCCCGGCACGGACACCCCGCCCCATCCCCCTCCCTGGCACAGACCCCATCCCCCTCCCCGGCACGGACCCCCCCCCATCCCCCTCCACGGCACGGACCCCATCCTGCTCCCCGGCACGGACCCCATCCTCCTCCCCGGCATTGACCCCACCCCCCTCCCCGGCATGGACCCCCCCCCATCCCCCTCCCCGGCACGGACCCCATCCCCCTCCCCGGCACGGACCCCCCCCCCATCCCCCTCCACGGCACGGACCCCATCCTCCTCCCCGGCACGGACCCCATCCTCCTCCCCGGCACGGACCCCATCCCCCTCCCTGGCACAGACCCCATCCCCCTCCCCGGCATGGACCCCCCCCCCATCCCCCTCCCCGGCACGGACCCCATCCCCCTCCCCGGCACGGACCCCCCCCCCACCCCCCTCCACGGCACGGACCCTATCCTCCTCCCCGGCACGGACCCCATCCTCCTCCCCGGCACGGACCCCATCCCCCTCCCCGGCACGGACCCCCCTCCCCATCCCCCTCCCCGGCACGGACTCCATCCTCATCCCCGGCACGGACCCCATCCTCCTCCCCGGCACGGACCCCATCCTCCTCCCCGGCACAGACCCATCCCCCTCCCCGGCACGGACCACATCCTCCTACCCGGCACGGACCCCATCCCCCTCCCCCGCACGGACCACATCCTCCTCCCCGGCACGGACCCCATCCCCCTCCCTGGCACGGACACCCCCCCCATCCCCCTCCCTGGCACAGACCCCATCCTCCTCCCCGGCACGGACCCCATCCTCCTCCCCGGCACAGACCCATCCCCCTCCCCGGCACGGACCACATCCTCCTACCCGGCACGGACCCCATCCCCCTCCCCCGCACGGACCACATCCTCCTCCCCGGCACGGACCCCATCCCCCTCCCTGGCACGGACACCCCCCCCCATCCCCCTCCCTGGCACAGACCCCATCCTCCTACCCGGCACGGACCCCATCCTCCTCCCCGGCATGGACCCCATCCTCCTCCCCGGCACGGACTCCATCCCCCTCCCCGGCACGGACCCCATCCCCCTCCCCGGCACGGACCCCATCCTCCTCCCCGGCACGGACCCCATCCTCCTCCCGGGCACTTACCCCCCCTCCCGGCACTCCCCCGGAGCCCAGCCCACTCTAACCACCCCCCCCCCACCGCACACACACACACAAAACCCTACACACACCTCTCCCCCACACATTCAGACTCTCCAGCGGCCAACCCCCCAGGGCGTCACCCATCTCCACGCTGGTCGGCGTCAACCTTGAGCACTGGTTGACGCCGATTGAAAGGTGGTTTGATGTACGCCGACGTGACCCGTCATCACGTCGGCGGGACTTCGGCCCATCCGGACGGGAGAATATCGGCAGCCCCAAAATCCATTGCCTTGCGCCCACCCGTGCCATTCTCCGAGGTGTGCGGCGCCATTGACGCCCCGCCGACTTTTCTCCCTTTGGAGACTTCGGCGGGCGGTGGGGGCGGAATTCACGGCGGCCAATGGCCATTCTCCGACCCGCTGGGGGGTCGGAGAATCTCGCCCCAGGTCTCATATCTTCTTCAAAATGAACAGCCATCAAGAAGGCCAAGAGGGACCATGGACACTCAGAGTATACAAACCTGGTAAAGTTAGTATTTAAAGGATCTTGTGCCAGACTTTAGGAAAACAAGGGAAGTTTTATGGGAATTAGATTTGCATTGGTAGACATTAGAAATAAGGGCGAAATTCTCTGGTCCTCCAGCCACGTGTTTCTCTGCGGCGTGCCATTCGTTGGTGGCAGGGTTCTGTCTTCCCACCATTTCCCATTGAAGCTACCTATGTCGTGTTAGGTACTCTGGTATAACATTGGCTGCAACTGGATGCAGCTCAGATCAATAAGATACTCCAGACTTTGAAGTTAGTTCAATCAGGTTTATTGAACCAGTAGCACAGTTAGCACAGTTCTCTGTGAGTTCGACTCTCTGCTAATTTAAGTGTGGTCACTCTGTCTGACTGAACCAGGGTAGCTCTTAGCCACGTGGTGGGGGCATGAGATTGTAACAACACCCTTGACTGACTCTCTAGATGTTCATCAGTGGGAAGAGGCGGAGTGTGAGTGCCTCGTGTCTTTTATAGTCAGATCCCACCCCTGAGTGTCCTGCCTGCTTGTTGGTCATGTCCTGTTCTCTGTGTCCATTAGCTGCTTGTTTGTATATCATTATGTGTGTGTCCGCATATCATGACACCCCACGGCACCGGAAAACCGGTCACTCTTAGGGGGAGGGGTGGGGTGGTTTCTGGTCTGTCTCTTGATCTTCTCTTTGAAAGGTATTTGCTTGTATGTTTGGTAGTTTTGTATAAAATGTTCAAAACTTAATAAAAACATTTTCAAAAAGAAAGATTTCATAGCTGAGGCAGGCTCAGCGGCTTTTCTTTTCGGTTTATTATTCTTTTTGGTTTATTGTTCTTTTCTATTTCTTCCGTTAAGGGGAAGGTGTTGGTGCTGTTGCAATCTCGCTGGTCTAGTAAGACAGAGCCCAGGCCAATACTCTGGGTACATGAGCTCAAATCCCACCTTGGCTGATGGTCGAATTTAAACTCAATCGATAAATCTGGAATTGAAAAACTAGTCTCAGTAATGCTAACCATAAAACCATTGACAATTGTTGTAAAATACAATCTGGTTCACCAATGCCCTTTCAGGCATGAAATCTGTTGACCCTACCTGGCCTGGCCGACATGCAACTCCAGGCCCACCGCAATGTGGTTGACTCTTAATTGCCCTCTGAAATGGTCTAACAAACCACTCAGTGTATCAGGAAAGTAAAATAGGACTGAAAACAGAAAGACTATCCAGCACCTAACTACGCACCAAAAAGGACAAGGACACACCCAGCTCCGTCGATCCTGCAAAGTGCTCCTTCTTAACATCTGAACGCTTGTGCCAAAATTAGAGAGCTGCCCCACAGTCAAGCAACAACCTAAATATATTCATACACACATATAACATAGAATCCCTACAGTGCAGAAGGAGGCCATTCGGTTCACCAAGAATGTACTGACCCTCTGAACGAGCACCTCACCTAGGCCCAATCCCCTGCCCTATCCCTGTAACCCCACCGAACCTTTGGACACTCAGGGGCAAGTTAGCATGGCCAGTTACCTAACCTGCACTGCTTTGGACTGTGGGAGGAAACTGGAGCATCCAGTGTGGACTTGCTGAGTCGAATGGCCCCATTCTGTGTGGAAACCATTCTCTGGTCTGTGACAAATGTCTGAGAGAAAGGCCAAGGCATTCTATTCAAATAAAGCCAAGTGAGTGATGAAGGAGCTGTGCTCCGAAAGCTAGTGACTCCAAACAAACCTGTTGGACTTTAACCTGGTGTTGTAAGACTTCTTACTGTGATAAAAGTAGTTAGGCCCTTTAGCAGTTATTCATCACGCCCTCTCACCTACCCACCCACTCCCCGTGTCCCACCCATGTTAACTCATGCACCTAATGCCCTGCAAGAGAGAGGTAAGTGCATCAGCGAGTGTGGTGCGATGTGTTTGGTTAATGTGGCTGTCATGGAGTCTGGAAGCAATGAAATATTAGTGTAGCAGTGCAAGCATGTGAGGATGGAGTGAAGCTAAATACTGTTAGGTATGAGTCCAGACAAAGAGTGTTGGGAGTGGGCTAATGGGGTGGTGGGTTTGATGCAGTGAGTGTGAGAGGTTAGTGGCACAATAGGCGGGATATAGCATTTGAAAATAAATGAATTGATATTAAACTTCATCAAAGCTGCAGGAAAACCTTGGAGCACGTTCTCCCCCATGTCGCGCCATTATTGAGTGCTTCCCGCATCAGAGTCAGTTGTAGAATCATTTTCAGCATCCACTCCAGCTATAATGTACCTCCACTCTAAGAGGTGTGGACGGGCTTTAAGTAATACAGGCTGATCTTTACTGGTGCTAACCTCTTGTGCTTTTGGACCCCTGCTGTGGCATGCAGGCACTCATGAGGCACAGTTAGCAACTGGCTGTATGCTGCAATGAAGTTAATCTGCAGGTAACACAAAGATGTCCTGCATCTGCTGTAGGTCAACGGCACATTAAAATCCTCTCACCTGCTTTGGCGGGAGGTGGGGGGGGGAGAGATATTGAATTTAACCCTCAGCTCATTCAAATAAATCTCAATGTCAAAACTGTTTGAAATGCTGTTATACCACAAGATGAATTTGTTTCATGCTTGCTGGTAATTTACACCATGTGATGGTGGGTTGCGCTTGTTGGTGTGACAGCCATAAATGGATTACAACTTTGCCTCTGATATTTAATGGATGAATAGCTAACCAATTTTGCTCCTTGCTTGTCATGAGACCAAAAGTTTAGCTGCCTGTGATCATCGAGCTGAAAGGTGATGTATAACCCCTGATGATCTTAATTTGTGGTGTTTCAAGAAATCCCAGCCATTTGGCTTGTTAGGAGTTAACAGTTAGGCGTTAATCGGAAATAGATGAAGTGGGAGGGTGATCCAGTGGAAACTGAAATGAATTTGAGTGGCCTCCATCAGGTGTCGAGCAAATTTAAATCTACAACACAAATTAACCCATTATTGGTCATTGATTGCCATCTTCAAACAATTCTGCCTAAGACTTAAGAAGAGGAGAGTTGGAAAGAGGAAGAGGAATGTCACACTTCTTCTACAATTGGGCAACATCCACATATTTTTTGCATAATATAGAACACATTGTACAATGCATTTGAACTACAAGCACTTGATAGTAATGTTGGCAGGAAATACATCTGGCATTGTTCTCCCTCACTTTATTGAACACATCCACACAATGGGTAAAATCTGCATGTCCATTGAACACAGAACACTCAGTTTAAATAATACTATTAATTAAATATAACAGGCAAAATTGTTGTCATGGAATAATACATAGCTGTGAGCTTTGCACAACTGTAATGATGAATTAATCTGACAATTCTAAAATTTTAATATATATAATAACTCATCACATTGAAGCATCTAAAAGTACTTCTTGTAATGAAATCACTTTTTGGGAATCAGAGTAGACCATTTAGAATCTGGATATTCTGTGGTGAGTGGTTCAACTCCTGATTAGAATGTCTCCACCATCTACAGGGTACAAGTCATGGCAGCACGGTAGCACAGGTGGCTAGCACTGTGGCTTCACAGCGCCAGGGTCGCAGGCTTGATTCCTCACTGTCTGTGAGGAGTCTGCATGTTCTCCCCGCGTATGCGTGGGTTTTCTCTGGGTGCTCCGGTTTCCTCCCACTGTCCAAACACATGCAGGTTAGGTGGATTGGTGAAGGAAAAAGTGGAGCAAGACTCTTTGGAAACAAAATGCAGAACGGGGCTCCGTGATTGATGGCTGATGAAGCAAACATGTTGCAGCTTATACTAGGTGTCAGCAGGGTTACCCCGGTTTGTACTGTACGGTACATTCCCCCCCCAAAAGACAGCGGTGCAGCATGCTGGTTGGAGGAAATGGTCAAGCTGGACAGTGTTTGCAGTATTTACCAGAAAAAAGACCAGATGCAGGAGATGACATATTTACAGAATTTGGTGAGACCACCTAGCTCTATGCCTTCCATCAAAGGTGATGGGAAATAAAAGCCAAAGTTGGCTATCAGGCATGCAAACATAAACCAAAGATCACGCTCTTCAATGGCCCATGTCAAACATATGCTGGACATGTTGTGCCTTTTGAGTTTAATGATTTCATGCGCCTGGAAATTGTGCACGTGTATCACATATAATGATCAAACGTGCACTGAAAGACATCCTGCACAGATATATTTAGGCCTGAATTATCACTCCCGAGTTGAGAGCGCAGAGTCGGGAGAATTCCCAGCTCCGCATCCAACTCCTGAAAAACAGACTTGGATGTTTCAATTTTCATTCTGTGGTGGGCACGGTGAGAAGGGAGTCATGCCCACCAACACTGGAAACAACTCAAATGTAGTACAGGGGCTGCCAAGTGGAGAGGCAGGCTGGGGACAGGATCAGCCTTGGTGATCTAGTACTCTCGCCCAGCTATTAAAAAAATAATAAAACACAAAGCAGCCCTATAGCCTGCATAATCTCACATACCTTCACTCCCCCACCCCCCCACACCCTCCCCATGCCCCATCCATATCAACCTATGCCACCCCATCCATCCCACCCAATGAATTGGCCAATCATAACCTCTCTGCCAACCTATGCCCCTCCACCCACCCCCATGGCATTTTATAACTCCTATTCCAACTTAGTGCCAATGCATGTCATCCTATGCCCCCATCTGCCACCCTTTGTCCTTACACCAACCATGTCAACTCACCTGGTATCCACCATGCACAGACCTCAGAACCCATGCTGAGAGGAAATAAAATAAAGTTCCAAATGTCTATTAATGAATACTCTATTTTTAAAAACTCTCATTTATAAATATTAATTTGCCAGATTTAAATTCCATCAATCCCTTAATCTCTCATAGAAACAAGTGTTTGTATTCGTAGAGCTGTTTATCATGCTGTGAATTGACAGGCATCCCAATGTGATAATGATAGTTGTTAAATCAATCATACAGCACTAATCATACAATGATAACAATCAGTCGTATGCCTATAAACAGAGTGAAGTAGCAAGCACTGATTTTTAAAACACTACAGACAGTTTTTTTCAAATGTTTAAAAGGCAGGAGATTTAAATGTCTTGAGACCTTGACAATTCCCTTTGAAATTTCCCTTAACAGTTCCAAAGGATTTGATAGTTCTAATGATACTATCCACTTCTATGCACATTCATGTCTACTTTTAATAATCCCAAAGGACACTTGACCTCGCTAAAAGGACATCTTACCTCTTCCCAACATTCTCTGGGCCTATTGAAAAGGGCACCCTATCTCTTCAAAAGTGTAACCTATATTCCAAAGAACTCCACTAACTAGACTTTCTTCTGATAAGTGAAAAGCGCATAAGTCATGTTTTGGATGCCCAACTAGGGAAAATTAAATCTGACTGAAGGTAGCTGCACTGTAACATATGCAGTTGCCGTCCTGAACCATGGCTGTGTGAAGTATAACCCGCCACCATTGCCGTCTCCCATGCAAAAATGGTGGGGCTGGGTTCAGGGAGAGGATTTCAGCGAGCCTCTCTGACTGCACGAAAGTTCAAGCCTAAGTGCCATAGAGCCAGTCATGGAAACTCTTATAGCAAACAAATTTGAAATGTTGATGCATGAAGTTGAGGAATGATCACCTAGTGCTGCATTCCTGCTTGTGCGATTTTGAATCAGGCATTCATTCTTTAACATCAATGGGTTAACAACTAGATGCAAATAGTGCACACAAGAAAGTGGCAAGAAAGCACTAAGTGATCATGTGTGAACTTTATTGGTCAGAATTTCTACCTCAACGAGTCATTTGTCAGTGCAATTTATACAATAACTAATAGTGGCTATGGCATACATACAACTCGTCATTATAATGTAAACAAAGCTGTCAAGAGTTTGGGAGGCAACAAATGATGTGATCTGAAGCAAAGTGTGTTTGAACAGTTTTAGTCAGATCCTCATGAACATGAATCAGCAACACAAAATTGTCAACCTAATTCAGAGTGAGGACAAATGGATGTTTAAAATGACTCTTATTATTTAAACCTTATCAGAAACTCCATGCAAGTACATAAGGGGCGGAATTGTCCGCAATCGGCGTGATGTCCGCCGACCGGCGCCAAAAACGGCGCAAATCAGTCCGGCATCGCGCCGCCCCAAAGGTGCGGAATCCTCCACACTTAGAGCGGCCGAGCCCTAACCTTGAGGGGCTAGGCCCGCGCCGGACTGATTTCCGGCAAGCCAGCTGGCGGGAAAGGCCTTTGGTGCCCCGCCAGCTGCCGCGAAATTAACTTTGTCGGGCGGCGCATGCGCGGGAGCGTCAGCGGCCGCTCACGGCATCCCCGTGCATGCACAGTGGAGGGGGTCTCTTCCACCTCCGCCATGGTGAAGTGGTGAAGACTATGGCGAAGGCGGAAGGAAAAGAGTGCCCCCACGGCACAGGCCCGCCCGCGGATCGGTGGGCCCCAATCGCGGGCCAGGCCACTGTGGGGGCACCCCCCGGGGCCAGATCGCCCTGCGCCCCCCCCCAGGACCCTGGAGCCCGCCCGCGCCGCCTTGTCCCGCCGGTAAGAGAGGTGGTTTAATCCACGTCGGCGGGACAGGCATTCCAGCAGCGGGACTTCGGCCCATCCGGGCCGGAGAATCGCCGGTGGGGGGGCCCACCAACCGACATGGCACGATTCCCGCCCCCGCCGAATATCCGGTGCCGGAGAATTCGGCAACCGCTGGGGGCATGATTAACGCCAGCCCCCAGCGATTCTCCGACCTGGCGGGGGGTCGGAGAATCCCGCCCCTGAAATCTATATGCAGCAGGTGAAGAATTTCGAATCTCTGAATCTGCACTGAAATCTCTTCAGCTTTTTGATAGTTTTGTTTAGCTTTATTAAATCATTAATCTCACATGATGCATGCGGTTGGATTTCATGGGATGTATTGCTTGCCGCCCCATTGCAAGAATCCGTCAGCAGCCAATGCGTCTGAAAGAAGCCCCCCCCCATAGCCATCATGTGCTGTTGGGAGGCTAGAGGAGCAGAGAATGGGACTCTCAGTGGGAAGAAGTCCTGCCCTTGAGAGCTGCTGGCCAACCTGATTGGCTGGTAGCTTTAGTCACACCAGCAGTGCCAGAATTCAATTGTGGGTACCGTTGGGACTGCAAGCATCTCCACAAAGAAGAGCAATGGCGACCAGAGTGACGTTAGCCCTGGGCTTTTAGGGTAGAAAGGGGTTGGGCACGTCTGGGCAGAGGTCAAGGTTGGTGTGAGGGGGGTTTTGGACGCCAAGGCAGAGATGAAAAGGGAGGTATAATCATGGTGGGGGAGTTGCTTTGACCCCAAAGTGCACAGCCCCCCTCCCTGCCTTCACTGAAGGACGTACATGTCCCCCATTCCTTCCTGCCTTTGAAGTAATTTCCTTAAAAAAAAATGGCCTACCCACCCCTGCTCACCTGCCCACTCCAACCATTTTATACTTTGGCCAACGTATTATTCACGTCAATTGGCTTGGTGAAAAGTTCAGTTAATCATTAATTAGTTATTTAAAAGTGGTGGGTGGATCGCTCATTTCGGCACCCCCCCCCCCCCCCCCCCCCCCCCCACCCCCCCCCCCAACTGTAGCATGGGAGACAGCTCAGGGCTGGGTGTGAAGTTGGTGGGCACTTATTTTACCTGCCTCTTCCACCTAAAACACACCCAGTGGGGACTGTAAACTCCAGCCCTTCGTGCTCTGCGTATCTGTGACCCTTCAGCATTGAGTGAAATTGTAGAGGGAATGCATCTTGCTGTAAATTACCAGAACCCTGGCACAGTACCATGTGCAAACAACATACAATTGTATCAATTAAGTTTAGAGCATTGATTATAATAACTGGTTAGTGTAACAAGGTGCATCTATCATGATCAGTTGACCTGACACTTTCTCCCAGTCCAAAAATTATTGTTCACACTACGTTATTTCCTTTGACAATATTATTTAAACTTTACAGTCTCAAAACTACTAGACAGCGATGGTCTCGGACCATGCCCTGAGATAACTAGCCCTGTCAGCATTACGTTTTGAAGTGGGGACGTGCAGATAAAACACGGCACAACAATTTCTAACATTTTTGCAAACATGTGCAACCCATTGCTCAGAGCAAAGTTAACGTGAAATCTTTGCGATACCAAATTATGGCACTCATGTATACACCTGTGTAACTCATTGCACGTCATCATGTTTGCTCAATAATGGTATAAAAGAGAGGGAACCAATGCATGTGGGAGTTGAGATATCAGCCATGAACTCATTGAATGGCTGAATAGGCTTGAGGGGCTGAATGGTCTCACAACGCTCTCAATAAGAATCTCTGAGTTTCCTACAGTCATATAATATAACCCACATCCAATCAATTCCCATTAATTATCCTTTATTTGCTGCTTATTTAGCAGAAAACACTTTCAATACGACTGTGACACTGAATTGTCAAGGCAATTCCACTTGAGCGGAAACCTCATTGTTCATTCAGAAGTATGCTTTCTACAAGTTAAATACCTTTCCTGCTTGTAAGGTAATCCACCTGCCACAGTAATTAGCTATTCATCATACAATAAATGCTGTACACAAGGACGTAAAAACGTAAAAATAGATGCAAGGGTAGGCCAAATGTCCCAGCGAGCCTGCTCTGCAATTCACTGGCTAATCTGATTGCGGCCTTTCCTCCACTCTTCCCCATGACCTTTGATTCTCGTGGATCAAAAATCTGCCTAACTCCGCCTTGAATATATTCAATTACCCAGCATCCACTGCTCTCTGGGGAAGAGAATTGCAAACTATAATTATTCTCTGAGAGAAGAAATTCCTCATTCTGTCCAAAGTTGGAGACCCCTTATTTCACGCTGGGCCCACCACTAATAGATTGTCCAATGAGGGGAAACATCCTCTCAGTTTCTACCTTGTCAAATCTCCTCAGAACATGATATATTTCGGTAAGATCACCTCTCATCCTTCTAAACTCCAGTAAATAAAGACGCAACATGCTTAACATTTTCTCATAAGGCAAACTCTTCATTCCAGGAAGCAGCCTACTGAACTTTCTCTAAACTCTTTCAAAATCAAGTATATCCCTCCTTAAGTAAGTAGCTGTATCTGCAGGTTAATCTTTTCAAGGGTGACAACATCCAGGGTATAATTTCGATAAAAGTGACATGAATGCATCAGGTTAAGAAACATCAATAGTTGTTTACTGTACTGAGAAATATATGCTGAAAGACGGGATGACATTTTCGGGAATAAGACTCCCTTTTTAAGGTATTATCCCCAACATTTGGTTTTCCAGCACCATGGAGTGAATTTTATGGGAGAGATGTATGCTCGCACCACCTCCTTCCACAACCCACCGCTCCCCTCCTGCCTCCCCACCCCCCCACCCCCCCCACCCCACCCCATCCCTGCCATCCAAGTAGAAATGTCAGGGCCTGCACAGCGGTAAAATGCTGGCGGTGGCCTTAACAAGGTGAAAGTGGCACATCAGCTCTTTCGGGGCAGGAAGTCCCACTCTTGACAGTTGCCAGCCAGTCTAATTGTCTGGCGGCCGAGTCGTCCCAGCAGCGCCACAAAAATGATAATGGCCGCTACAGGGACTTACAAGGGAGTCCCAAGAAGACGATCCATGGATTCCAGACTTCAGAGCAAGTCCTGGGGTTTTGGACAGGGAGGGCAGGCGACCCTAGTGAAGAGAGTAGAAGAGTGGAGGGGGGGGGGGGGGGGGTGGATTCAGGGGGAGGGACAAAGGAGTGATACCATCTTGGGGGTTTTCTCCTAATGGGCACAGGGGAAAGGGAGAACACCCCAAAAGAGGTACTCTCCGTTCCATCCCACCTTTGACCTTGAGTTCAGGGAGTGGCAGGCTGGCCACCTTCCTTCCACCTTCCCCTGCCCATGGTATTATGGCAGCGGAGTTTGATAGGGAACCTTAAGTGACATTTAAGTGTCAACCTGAGGGCCTCAATAAGCCTATGGGTGGGCAAGCTGGCTATCGCTTTATCCGCCTATATAACATATATGTAATATAGGGGCTGTCCAGGGGTGGATAGGAAGGCAGTGGGCTAGCTACCTAGTCAACATGCTGGTGGAGGCCATAACATTCTCCTCCTATTGCATTCAAAGCCAACCCTGAAATTGGGATATTTAATCCCGACCGTCATCAGCAGTACTCTCAAACTGGAAGAAAATCTGTGACGGCTATCTGGTATAATCGCCCTCCAACTCGGGGAGTAAGGTCCTGTTCACTATTAAGGTGCCGCCTCGTCGATGGGGCTTTTTACATGTGAGGAATTGCAAAACACACCTGAGCTCCATCACTCCATTTGTTTCCCAATGTGCCACACCACTCTCCTGCTAATTTTAATAATTCCGATAAATACTGTTTGTTAAACCAAACTAAATGTAATAACTGTTTACAGCACTCAATGGCATTTAAGAGGTGGATCAATAAAAGACCTACCTCTTCATCCGTGTAAATTGGATCTGTCAAAATGTGAATAAGAGAAACTGATTTGTTTTTCTTAATCTATACTCTGTAACAAAGAAAATAAATGATTTTACTGAGAAAAGGAACTCTTTGCAGTGTTAGAATGCAATTGTAGCTCTAATTTGAAGTGTTGACAAAGACACTTCTAAATGGTCATTTTCTCTCTCCTTTGACACTGAGGTACAGCCTGTTGGTATCCTTGTAAATTGTACTGCAATCTCATGGATTACGTGCCTCAAGTGCCCACATATCGAGTTTGTAATCTTAGCCATATGGCAATGAGGAGAGATTCCAGCTGACAGCATTGAGAGGGAGGTGCAAGTTGGGTAGCTTGCACTTTTTTCTTAACGGATCTCAGGCAGCAGCAACACTGACCAGATGACGAATGATTATTCTGACCCTTCTGACCAGAGAATGATGAGTCGCTTGAGAACATGTAAAGCAAGGGTATGAAAATCAAATGAGAATGAAAATATTCTTTGAAAAAAATTGAAAGATCATTCTATATTCGGAAAAACCTGTTATTTCAATGTTTCAAACGCAATCTTTTTCACAGGCAAGTAAGAAGGGGCCTTAATTCAACCAATAAGTTCAACTCTGTGACAGGGTTCATGTTGAGTTATGTAATTTAGAAACTTACCTATGCTACATAATTCAAAAACAGGCAGACTATGTTCCCAACAATGGGAATGTTTCCAGTTTATTAACAGAGCCATAACTTTGAAACTTAACATTTCCTTCATCTACATGATATGGCTCGCAGATGAAGGTGACAGTAAGGCTGCAAAATTGGACCATGGCCAGGAAGTACTGGCTTCAGACTAGCAAAAGTAATTGTGGGGCTAACAGTCTGTCAACAAGTCATGTTCCTAGTTTTCTTGATGACAGTTTTTATCTTCAGGTTTCTCTTACGTTGTAAAACTGTTGTGATTGTTATCTCTCGCATTTCAACACTTCTCATCCAAGAATGGATTTACAAGTCATCTTGTACCTTTGTATTTTTTTTTGTCCTGCTGATTCTTCTGTTTGAGCTGCTATTGCTAAGTTCACGGGGGTGATTCTCCGTTATGAAGGCCAAGTGTTTGCACCGTCGTGAACGCCGTCGCGTTTCACGATGGCGCGGACAGGGCCCGGGCACGACCTATTCTGGCCCCCACAGGGGGCAGCCCAATTCTGCGCTTGCGCAGTTGGGCCGCGCCATCCTGCACATGCACGGGGAACGTCTTACACACGCCGGCCCCTCACCGACATGCCGGCGGTGTTCTGGGGCCGCGTTAGTCTGCACTAACACTCTGAAAGACCATCCTACCTAGGCCCACTTGCCTGCCCGAATCCCCATAACCCCACCTAACCTGCATTTCTTTGGCACAATTTAGCTTGGCCAATCCATCTAACCTGCAGATCTTTGGATTGTGGGAGGAAATTGGAGCAGCCGGAGAAAATCCACTCAGACACAGGGCGAAGGAGGTAGGCCCGGGGAGGGAGAGGCCGGCCGGCCGATCGGTGGGCCCCGATCGCGGGCCAGACCCCATCGGACACCACCCCGGTGAAGGAGCCCCCCCTCCCCCACAGGCCGCCCCCCCCAGCGTTCCCGCAGAGTTTCCACCGGCAGCGACCAGGGGTGGACGGCGCCGGCGGGAACCTGTTGTATCGTAGCGGCTGCTCGGCCCATTCGGGCTGGAGAATCACCACTCGCCGGTTCTCCGAGCGGCCCGGTGCGAATCGCGCGCCGCTGGTTTCCGAGGATGGGAGAATCGCGTGCGGGGGTCGGCGATTCTCCCACCCGGCGTGGTGGGGGGGTGGGTGGAGAATAGCACCTCACATCTTTTAACTTCACTGTCCACAGAACCATAGAAACCCTACAGTGCAGAACAAGGCCATTCGGTCCATCAAGTCTGCACTAACACTCTGAAAAAGCATCCTACCTAGGCCCACTTGCCTGCCCGAATCCCCATAACCCCACCTAACCTGCACATCTTTGGCACAATTTAGCTTGGCCAATCCATCTAACCTGCACATCTTTGGATTGTGGGAGGAAATTGGAGCAGCTGGAGAAAATCCACTCAGACACAGGGCGAAAGTGCAAACTCCACACAGTCAGCCAAGGCCGGAATTGAACCCGGGTCTCTGGCATGGTGAGGTAGCAGTGCTAACCACTGTGCCACCATGTCACAAGATATTATTTGGAAAATGATTTTTTTAAAAGTTATTCGCAATGGCATCATCTTAACTTCACAATTAATGTGAGCAGAAAAGTAATTTTGGCTTTGTTCTCTGTATAGTACTCTACATCGGACTGTTTAGAGTTTGAGAGGTGTGCTTGCTGCTACCACATTGGCACATTTTTCAACTTTAGAAGTGCTTCGGGACCCTTCAACTCTACATTCTGTCCATTATTCCATCATCTGAAATTCTGAATGTTTATTCCAATTGTTAGACAATTCTACTTTCATTTACGAAGCATTTCATAGCCATTATTTTATGAAACTGCATATTTTAACATTCTGGTGCCCCACATGATTGAACTTTCCTCTTCCTTAACTGTGAGTTTATGATGGCTACTTTTGCAGGGGCTTCTTTTTAAAAGACTTGTGACTTTCCGTTGGATGTTGGTTAATATAGGTAACATTTTGTTTGTACATGAATGCCTCTGACCCCCATGCCTGTGGTTCCTGTCAGTTACATACACAGGATTCAGCTGAAGATCTTCGCATCGATCAGTGGTCCATGGTAGTTGCATTCAGAACATTTTCAAAAATGTACTGTAACCCAGAAAAAATAGCATGGACATATTATTTTCCCCTTTTCCCTGAGGTAGGGATCTTTGGCCCCTGTCTATTTGTGGAAAATATTTAATTGTATATTGATTCGGGAGACTTGTAGTTTTAGGGCAACGCTCACAAAAAATTAATACCAATGTTAATTGGCTTTCTCTGTTGAAATTTTGTGATTGTTCCAATACAGGTGACATCTTTATTGAATGCCAGTAGGCCAAGGATTTGAAACGGAAAAGTAGAGTAATAATATTTTAACCCTCCCTCCTCTTGTATTGATAGTGCATGATTAAAATTTACCAAAGATTTTTGTTAAACTTTGCTGGGTTTAGCAATTGAACTATCGGTTAGATTAACATCCCATACATGTTATACATGATTGGAAAGAATCAATGATAATTTCAGATTTGCGAAGAGTAGAATCTAATTATAATTCAGCAAAAATCCTTGTTAGATAAACAGGATCCAACCAATGAGGATAACTATAAACTTTGCCCACGGCATCAGCCGAAGGGGTTTTATAATAAACCTGTTCATAAGATTTCAACGGATACACATAAGTAATGCAGGAAGAGCAAATACAAACTGATTAAGTTCTTGTATATTTTGGGCATTTTAAAAAGATCTGTGGATTATGCTAAGAAGCATTTTCATCAAGTTGGGGAATTCAGGAGAAAGTTCAGTGCTGTTGGAATCACTGGAGGTAAGCAGGCGGTAAAGAAGGCAAATGGTGTGCTAGCCTTCGTAGTGAGAGGATTTGAGTACAAGAGCAGGGATGTCTTGCTGCAATTATACAGGGCCTTGGTGAGGCCACAACTGGAATATTGGCTACGATTCACCCAAATGGAAATAAAGACCCATTGCGAGCACATTTAGCTGTGTGTTTCCAGGTGCTCGCACTGCCGGGAAACACATGGCTATTCAACGTGACTCACGTTGTATAAGGGTCCTCAGCAGGGAGCGTGCGCTGAGGCTGCACATAACCCTGTTTTGTACACTGGGGAGCTCCGCTCGCCAGAACTCCTCCACTGTAGCGAGAGATTGGGATGCCCAGAGTGATCTCTGACCTCCCCCCCAGCCCGGACGCACTATGGGAGGGAGCCCAGCACCCCTGCACCCCCCCCCCCACAACATCCATGCAGGGCACCTCCTGGCCCGATCGCGCGCACGCAAAAAATGCCTGTTTGGCATCTTGACCATAATGAATGGCGGACCATGCTCAAAGGCTAAAGGGCCTCCTTCTGCTCCTTTTTTCTATGTTTCTGTGTTAATCAGTCAAGAACAAAAGAAATATTGCAAAAAACAGCCATCATAATAATGCGGAAAATTTGACGAACTAATGGGAGTACAAACCTTTTCCTCGTGACCATCACTTCACATCTTCTAATTTATGTTGTTTTGTAAATGTTGGCTGAAAAAAACACACAGTGACAATAATATAACTGAGTACATTGTTATCACCCGCACCAGACCTACTTAGAAACATATGGGCCAGGGTTTAGAGGACTCCAAAGTGTATCATGGAGTTCACCTGACCCACAACTTTTAATAAATTGTGGTATGGGGAGCACACGGCCCACTCTACAAGTGTGGTACTTCAGAAATGGAAAAGTATTTTTTAAAACAAAACAATGTTTATTCTATGAACTCAAGATAACCTTTTTAAAACAAACAGTGAATATCTTAGCAACCATTAATTCAAAGATAACCCCCAAAGAATACAGTCCTAAGTAATCCTTTAAGCTGTCCTTTTAACATCCAAAAGACATAACAACCTTTAAACAGAAGCACATCAGGGTTTACATTCAATACTGAAAACATTTAAATTTCTGAATTCACCAAATGATCAAAAGTTAGTCCTTCATGGCAGAGAGATCAACAGTACAGCTGCTTTGGCTGACTTCAGCTGCAACACACTGCAAAACAAAACCAAAAAGACAGACACACCCAAGCTTTTCTCAAAGTGAAACTAAAAAGCAGAACCAGAGCTCAGCTCCACCCACACTCTGACATCACTGCAGTGACATGAGCAGCTAACCATTTCTTAAAGCGACATTCTCATGACACCTCCCCCCAAGAAAAAAAACTAAACCATCAACTTCAAGATGGTTTCATTTTTCACCTTTTCACCATCCTTTAAGAAATGCACACAGTTAATGTACTTTATCATTGCAAAAAACAACACATGCAAACAGGTATAATAATAGTCCATTTTTATTTCGTTCTTCTTCCTCCAACTGAAATTCTTCATGATTGATAGTCTCTTTGAACAAGAAGGTCTCTGTACGGTTCGTCCATTCCTCTACGCCTAAACATTTCTCTTTAAAGTCAGATACTTTAGTTCAATTTGATCACAGAGTTCCTTGCAATTCTCCAACACAGGAGCATTGGTTATCACAGCTTTCAGGCAGTCAAATGCCTGATGAAAGTCCGCTGTACATTGAAATTTTCAACATTTCTTAAGCAGGTCCATCAGTGGAGCAATCACACTAAAAAACGTTTGCACAAATGTTAAATCAAATCCATTTATGCCAAGAAATCACATTATTTCCCTTCATCTCGAGGGTATCAAGACTCCTCAAGGAAAGTGACTTGGGCTTTTCCAAATTCACTTTTGGCTAGGTTTATCACCAAACCCGCCTCCTGAAGTCGATCGAATAACTCCATCAGGTGTTTTAAATGGTCTTTCCATGTCTGGCTGAAAATTACCAGATCGTTGATGTATACCGCACAATTGGGTAATCTTGAAACAACTGTGTTAGTTAACCGTTGAAATGTGGCTGGTGCGCTTTTCATGCCAAATGGCATAACTTTGAATTGGTATATACCATCTGGAGTCACAAAAGCTGAAATCTCCTTCGCCCTTTCGGACAAAGGTACCGCCCAGTAACCTTTAAGTAAATCCAGTTTGGAAATAAAAGCGGACTGTCCCACTTTCTCAATGCAATCCTCCAAACGTGGGGCAGGATAAGAGTCCGTTCTTATAACTGCATTAAACTTTCCATAGTTCACACACAACCATTGGGTACCGTCTGGTATAGGTACCATCACAATGGGTGAGCTCCATTGTCTGCAACCCACTTCAATTATGCCATTTTTAAGCATACTCTCAATCTCTTTGTTAACCTGTGCCAATTTTAAAGGATTAAGTCAATATGGATGTTGTTTGATTGGAAAAACATTTCCCACATCTACATCATGTATAACCATTTTAGTACTTCCCAATTTATCTCTACAAACTTGCCCATGTGATGTCAATAACTCTTTCAGGTCAGTTCATTTTTCCTCTGGAAGGTAACTCAGCAATTTATCCCAATTTTTAAGAACATCCTCATTTTCCAATTTAATTTGAGGTATGTCAAATTCACAATCATCTGGATTTGGTTCGTCACTTTGAGTTAGAATCATTAAAACCACCTCCTTTTTGTCTCCTTCCCTTTCAAAGTACCTTTTAAGCGTATTCACATGACACAATCGGTGAATCTTCCTTCTATCTGGTGTTTTTACCACATAATTCACCTCACTTAATTTCCTTTCAATCTGATAAGGTCCACAAAACCTTGCTTTTAAAGGCTCACGTACCACTGGTAACAACACTAAAACTTTATCTCCACTGGCAAAACTACGAACTTTGGATTTCTTGACGGCGACCCGTTTCATCACATTTTGTGCAACTTTAAAATGTTGTCTAGCCAATTCACCTGCTCTATTTAATCGGTCCCTAAAATTTGACACGTAATCCAATAATGTAATTTCCGATTTCTTACTCACCAATTTTTCCTTAATCAATTTAAGTGGTCCTCTTACCTCATGACCAAAAATTAGTTCAAAAGGACTAAATTTGGTTGACTCATTAGGTGCATCCCTAATTGCAAACAGTACAACTGGAATTCCTTTAACCCAATCCTCTGGATAATCTTGACAATAAGCCCTCAACATTGTCTTTAATGTCTGATGCCACCTTTCTAACGCTCCGTTCGATTCAGGATGGTACGCAGTTGATTTAAATTGTTTTATTCCTAAGCTATCTATTACTTCTTTGAATAATCTCGAGGTAAAATTTGATCCTTGGACCGATTGGATTTCTGTGGGCAGTCCATATCTAGTAAAGAATTTAAGTAACTCCTCCACAATCTTTTTAGCCGTAATATTACGCGCTGGAATGGCCTCTGGAAACCTAGTAGACACATCCATTATCGTCAAAAGTTATTGATTCCCACTTTTTTTTTAGGAAGCTGTTCTACGCAATCAATTAGGACCCTTGTAAAAGGTTCCTCAAATGCTGGAATGGGTATTAAGGGCACTGGTTTTATCACTGCTTGAGGTTTCCCTATCACTTGGGGCAGCACGGTAGCATTGCGGATAGCACAATTGCTTCACAGCTCCAGGGTCCCAGGTTCGATTCCGGCTTGGGTCACTGTCTGTGCGGAGTCTGCACATCCTCCCCGTGTGTGCGTGGGTTTCCTCCGGGTGCTCCGGTTTCCTCCCACAGTCCAAAGATGTGCAGGTTAGGTGGATTGGCCATGATAAATTGCCCTTCGTGTCCAAAATTGCCCTTAGTGTTGGGTGGGGTTACTGGGTAATGGGGATAGGGTGGAGGTGTTGACCTTGGGTAGGGTGCTCTTTCCAAGAGCTGGTACAGACTCGATGGGCCGAATGGCCTCCTTCTGCACTGTAAATTCTATGACATGTGTGACATGATTGACAAAATGTAACCATATCTTTATGTAGTCCAGGCCAATAGAAATGTTTTTGGATTTTAGCTTGAGTTTTCCTTGTTCTCAAATGACCTCCCACTGGTACCTCATGTGCAACTCACAACACCTCCTTTCTATACCCTACCAGCAATACTACTTGATGAACATCTGCCCACTTTTCATCCGCCTGCTTATGTAAAGGTCTCAATTTTCTCATCAAGACATCACTTTTACGGTAATAACACTCTGGTATACATGCAGATTCCTCTTTCGTGTATGCTTTCTGATGCATCCGTTTTATTTCTATATCTTTTTGTTGTAACTTCACCAATTTTCCTGAACTAAAAATATCTGCCTCATCCTCCACCTGTTCTTGTTCTTTTCCAACCATCTGATCAAAAATGGTTTCTGATAATTGCACTTCAACTTCATCTTCACTCTGATTTCTCCTCTTGTCTTAACCTGTGACTTTGCGACCTTGTTACTACACAATCCAGAAAAATCCCAGGATATTCATTCTTCAACACTTCAGTTGCCTGATTTTCCACTGGCTTATCAACCACAGTAGGCATCACTCCCACCTGCGATCCAGCTATATCATTACCCAAGATAAACTGTATTCCTGGACAAGATAGTTTCTCTATTACTCCTACTACCACTTCACCTCTCTTCACTGGACTTTCCAACCTTACCTCATATAATGGCACTACTCCTCTCACCCTGTATTCCACATATTACCACCTTTTCTGGCAATATTCTTCCCAAACTACATAACTCCTCATCTCTTACCATTAAAGATTGACTCACTCCCGTATCTCTTAAAATTGTGACTTCTTTACCTCCTCCTGATACACATGAGTAAATTTTACCCACACATGTAAATTCTTTAAAGACATCTGGCACCTTCTTATCAATTACTTCTTGATCAGGCTGTACAATCGTTTGCACTTCCTTCACTTCATTGGGCTTTCCTTTACCACTTTAACAAACCCCACTGTCTTATCCTGTTTTACCACATCAGCCTTCCCAGTGCTTTTCTTCAACCACCATCACTGTGACTTTACATGGCCTAGTTTATTACAGTGAAAACATTTGAAACTTTTCATTTCTTTTCCACCCTCCTGGATTTCCTTTTTAATCTGAGGTACACTCTCCTTATTATCTCCCATCAGATCACCTTTACCTTTACCACTTGAGTATTTCTCATGTCCCCAGTTTCTATCCCTCATAGGCTGAAACTGATGTCGGAAACCAAGCTTTGATTTATGAACTAATTCATAATCATCTGCCATTTCTGCTGCTAATCTCACAGTTTTAATACTCTGCTCTTCCACATGAGTTCTCACTACATCAGGAATTGAATTATTAAACTCCTCCAAAAGTATAATTTCTCTGAGAGCTTCATACGTTTGGTCAATTTTCAAAGCCCTTATCCACCTATCAAAATGACTCTGTTTGAGCCTTTCAAACTCCATGTATGTTTGACCAAATTATTTCCATAAATTTCTAAATCTTTGTCTGTAGGCTTCAGGCACTAGTTCATATGCACCTTAGATGGATTTTTTCACTTCCTCATACGTCCCAGATACCTCCTCCGGTAGTGATGCAAACACTTCACTAGCCCTACCTACCAGCTTTGTTTGAATCAGTAATACCCACATGTCCTGTGGCCATTTCCTTTGTTTAGCCACCTTCTCAAATGAAATGAAAAAGGCTTCTACCTCCTTCTCGTCAAACCGTGGCAATGCTTGGACATATTTAAATAGATCCCCACCACGCCTTCAACTATGATGCTCTTTCTCACTATCCTCATCACTATCATCCAATTGTACGTTTTCCTTTACGTCTGCCAATTTTAACTTACTGTCATGTTTCATGGCCATTTTCTGAAGTTCAAACTCTCTCTCTTTATCTTTTTCCCTGATCTGTATCTCCCTTTCTTTTTCTTTTTGTTCTGCTAGGGCTATTCTTTCTTTTCTCCTTTCTTCTCTCTCCTTTTCTTTGTCCGCTCTATCTGTCTCTCTTTCTTTTCCTTTTTCCTCTCTTTTGTATTCAAGCTGCGTTAATTCTTTCTCATGTTCCACTTGTTTAATCTGTAACTGAATTTTTGCCATTTCCAATGAGTCAAATATATCTCAGGCAACTTTAAATGCTTAACCACCGCCATAATTACCTCATCTTTTCGCATTTTGTCAGGCAATGTTAACTGCAATGTTTTTGCCAAATCTAACAGTCTGCTTTTAGTCTCTGTCCGTAAGACATGTGGCCGTCTCCACCCCCAAAAACTTCTGAGCCTCTGAAAGAGCCATTGTCCACAACACACTCTCCACTTAAACTAAAATAGCACACCTGAAAAGCAACCACAATATGCTCACTCCTCACTGTCTTTAAGTTCACTACGCCAATCCAATAGATAGACTTTTGTCCCCCTTGAGCCCCCCAATTGTTATGGGTCAGGGTTTAGAGAACCCCAAAGTATATCATGGAGTTCACCTGACCCACAACTTTTAATAGATTGTGGTATGGGGAGCACACGGCCCACTCTACAGGTGTGGTACTTCAGAAATGGAAAAGTATTTTTTAAAGCAAAACAATGTTTATTCTATGAACTCAAGTTCACCTTTTTAAAACAAACAGTGAATATCTTAGCAACCATTAATTCAAAGATAACGCCCAAAGAATACAACACTAAGTATTCCTTTAAGCTGTCCTTTTGACATTCAAAAGACTTAACAACCTTTAAACAGAAGCACATCAGGGTTTACATTCAATACTGAAAACATTTAAATTTCTGAATTCACCAAATGATCAAGAGATTGTCCTTCATGGCAGAGAGATCAACAGTACAGCTGCTTTGGCTGACTTCAGCTGCAACGCACTGCAAAACGAAACCAAAAAGACAGACACACCCAAGCTTTTCTCAAAATGAAACTAAAAAGCAGTACAAGAGCTTAGCTCCACCCACACTCTGACATCACTGCAGTAACATGAGCAGCTCACCATTTCTTAAAGCGACATTCTCATGACAACTCCATCTACACCCGTGCTGCCTGGGGAAAGTGGGCAGCATAATCAAAGATCCCTTCCACCCGGCTTACTCACACTTCCAACTTCTTCCATCGGGCAGGAGATACAGAAGTCTGAGAACACGCACGAACAGATTCAAAAACAGCTTCTTCCCCACTGTTACCAGGCTCCTAAATGACCCTCTTATGGACTGACCTCATTAACACTACACCCTTTATGCTTCATCCGATGCCGGTGTTATGTAGTTACATTGTGTACCTTGTGTTGCCCTATTATGTATTTTCTTTTATATCCTTTTCTTTTCATGTAGTTAATGATCTGTTGAGCTGCTCGCAGAAAAATACTTTCCACTGTACCTCGGTACACGTGACAATAAGCAAATCCAATCCAATCCAATCCAGAGCCGGGATCGAAACTCGGACCTCGGCGCTGTGAGGCAGCAGTGCTAACCACTGCGTCGCCGTGCTGCCCATAAACCCACAGTTGTCGAATTCGAGGGGGAAGGAAGAGCCGCCAGGATGAATGCAGAGTTGGAAAGTGTCAATGATACCAGAGAACAGTGAGTGAAAGATGCCCAGGATTGGGAAATTTTGACCCATTTGACGAGGGGGCTGAAGAGTGGAGCCAATATATTGAGTGGTTCCGTTAATTCTTCACAGCAAGGTGACTTCCGGTAGCGGCCTTGACCTGCTAGGTCGCACGAACGGCAGCTCCCGCTGGGATCGGTTTTTCAGGCCGCTAAAAGGAGCGGCAGCGGTAATTGACGGGAGGGACCGGCGCAGGAACGGACGTGGGAGAGGTTCCCCCCGGGTGGTGCATGGAGAGAACCAGGAGCGGAGCCAGCAGACGCATGAATGCGGAGAAGAAGGTCGAGAAGGTCCGGGAGGACAAAATGGCGGCCGGAGAAGATCGGGAGGTGTGGGCCCAGTGGGCCAGAGAACAGCAGGAGCTCCTTAAAAACTGCTTCATGGTGCTGAAAACGGAGATGCTGGCCTCCATGGAAAGAATTATGGTGACCCAGAAGGCGCAGGAGAAGGAGATCAAGGAGGTGAGGAGGAAGGTGGCGGAGAACGAGGACAAGATCCTGGGCCTGGCGGTGAAGGTGGAGGCGCACGAGGCGCTCCATAAGATATGACAGGCTGGATGACCTTTAGTGTAGGTCTCGGAGCCATAATCTGCGGATCCTGGGCCTTCCCGAAGGAGCGTAGGGGGTGGACGCGAGCACGTACGTGGCCACAATGTTGGGGACGTTGATGAGCGTGGGACTTCCCGCAGCCCTTGGAGCTGGATGGGGCGCACAGGGTTCTCGCCAGAAAGCTGAGGGTAAATGAGCCACCGAGGGCGATGGTGATATGGTTTCAGCGCTTGGCAGACCGGGAGCGAGTCCTGCGGTGGGCGAAGAAAGAGCGGAGCAGTAAGTGGGAGAACGGCGAGATCTGAATTTACCAGGACCTGGGAGCTGAGCTGGCGAGGAGGCATGCAGGTTTTAACTGGGCGAAGGTGGTCCTCCACAGTAAAGGGGTGAAGTTTGGGCTCCTGCACCCGGCAAGACTGTGGGTAACATACCAGGGCAGGCACCATTACTTTGATATGCCGGATGAGGCGTGGTCGTTCATCAGGCACGAGAAGCTGGACCTGAACTAAGCGACAGTTGTATGGGGGTGAAATGTGTGGGTGGGGAGGGACCGAGGGGAGGACGGCGGGTAAAGCATAGGTTTATGGGCCTGTCTGCCCTAGTTTGGTTGGTGGTTTTGTTGTTTGTTTTGTTTGCTTTCCAAGTGTTTTGTTTTCCAGGTGTTCGGTGCTAGGGGGCGGGTTGTCCGGTGCACGGGGAGGTCCCAGATGGCGATTGCCCCTCTACCCTGCGGGTGAGGGGGGCGGGGTAGGGTGGCCCAAAGGAGGCAACAAGTTAAGGGTTGGTATATAGAGGCGGGAGCGGCCGGGGTCAGCATGGTGAGCTGACTCACGGAAGCACAATGGGGGGGGAAACCAGAGCTAAGCGGATGCTTGGCAGGGGTGGGGGTGGGGGGCTGGGGGGGGGGGGGGGGGGCTGCTGCTTTGCTGGCTGAAGGGGAGCCAGGTGAGGGGTATGGATGGAGCGTCGGGCAGGGGGGGCGCCGAGGGGAGAGCTGGAGGAGGGAGGCGGGGGCATGCGGCTGGCCAAAAAAGGGAGATGGCTACTCGGCGGGATGGGGGAGTGGTCAACCCCCCGACCAGGCTGATCACGTGGAACGTGAGGGGCCTGAATGGGCTGGTCAAGCGGTCCCGCGTGTTCTCGCATTTAAAGGGATTGAAGGTGGACGTGGCCATGTTGCAAGGGACGCACTTATAGCTCGCGGACCAGACAAGGCTAAGGAAAGGATGGGTGGGACAGGTGTTTCACTCGGGGTTAGACTCCAAGACCAGAGGAGTGGCCATTTTGGTCAGTAAACGAGTGACATTTGAGGCGGGGAGCATCGTGGCGGACAAGGGGGGCAGGTATATAATGGTGAGTGGCAAGCTGCAGGGGGCCCGGGTGGTGTTAGTGAATGTATATGACCCGAACTGGGCTGATGCGGACTTCATGAGGCGCGTGTTGGGTAGGGTCCCGGATTTGGAGATAAGTCACCTGATAATGGGAGGGGACTTTAATACGGTCTTGGATTTGAGCTTAATCGTTCCAAGTCCAGGTCGGGAAAGAGGCCGGCGGCGGCCAGGGCCTTGTGGGAGTTCATGGGCCAGATGGGAGGAGTGGACCCCTGGAGGTTTGCGCGGCCAAGGACGAAGGAGTTTTCCTTTTTCTCCCATGTCCATAAAGTCTATTCCCAAATAGACTTCTTTGTGGTGAGGAGGGCGTTAATCCCGAGGGTGGAGGGGGTCGAATATTCGGCCATTGCAGTCTCGGACCATGCCCCGCACTGGGTGGACCTGTGACTGGGGGCGGAATGGGGTCAGCGCCCACTCTGGCGACTGGATGTGGGGCTGCTGGTGGACGAAGAGGTGTGTGGGTGGATAAGGAGGAGTATTGAGAATTATGTGGGAGCGAACGACACAGGAGAGGTGACGGGGGCAGTGGTTTGGGAAGCTCTGAAGGCGGTCGTTAGGGGAGAGTTAATCTCCATTAGGTCCCATAGAGAGAAGAAGGAGAGGGTGGAGAGGAAGAGACTGGTGGGAGAGATACTCAGGGTAGATAGGAGATACGCGGAGGCCCCAGAGGGGGAGGTTGTTGAACGAGCGCCGGAAATTACAGGCGGAGTTTAACTTGCTGACCACGGGGAAGGCGAAGGCGCAGCTGAGGAAAGCGAAGGGGGCAGTTTATGAGTATGGGGAGAAGGCGAGTCGGATGCTGGCGCACAAGCTGCGCAGGAGGGTGGCGGCCAGAGAGATTGGGGGAGTGCGGGATAGGGAAGGCAACATGGTGCTGAGCCCAGAGAGGGTCAATGAAGTCTTCAGGGAGTTCTACGGGAAGTTATACGAGTCGGAACCCCCCGGGGAGGGGGAAGGGATGAAGCAGTTCATGGACCGGTTGAGGTTCCCAAGGGTGGAAGCAGAGCGGGTGGAGGGATTGGGGGTTCCAATTGAGTTGTAGGAGATAGTCAGGGGGCTGTCAGGCATGCAGACGGGCAAGGCCCCGGGCCCGGACGGCTTCCCAGTAGAATTTTATAAGAAGTTCTCGGAGCTGCTGAGCCCGCTCCTGCTGAGAACCTTCAATGAGGCAAAGGAGAAAGGGACCCTCCCTCCGACAGTGTCGCAGGCATTGATCTCACTTATCTTGAAGAAGGTGAAGGATCCACTTCAGTGTGGGTCCTACAGGCCGATATCGCTCCTGAACGTAGATGCCAAGTTGTTGGCAAAGGTTCTGGCCACCAGAATAGAGGACTGTGTCCCGGGAGTGATTGGGGAGGACCAGACGGGTTTTGTTAAGGGCAGGCAGCTGAACACGAACATGAGGAGGCTCCTGAATATCATCATGATACCCTCGGAGTGGGGGGGGAGGTGGAGGTGGTGGGGGAGGTGGAGGTGGTGGAGGAGGTGGCTGCGATGGACGCGGAGAAGGCCTTTGACAGGGTGGAGTGGGAGTATCTGTGGGAGGCGCTAGGCTGGTTTGGATTTGGGGAGGGATTTATAGGGTGGGTCAAGCTGCTGAACCAGGCCCCTGTAGCGAGTGTGTCCACAAACCGGCTAAGGTCGGAATATTTCAGGCTGCATCGGGGAACGAGACAGGGGTGTCCCCTGTCCCCGTTGCTGTTTGCCCTGGCAAATGAGCCGTTGGCAATTGCGCTCAGGACTTCGGCGGATTGGAGGGGGCTGGTGCGCGGAGGAGAGGAACACCGGGTCTCCCTCTACGCGGATGACCTGCTGTTGTATATTTTGGACCCGTTGGAGGGGATGTGGGAGGTCATGCGGATCCTGGGGGACTTCGGGAGGTTCTCGGGGTATAAGTTGAACGTGGGGAAGAATGAGCTGTTCGTGGTCCACGGCAGGGGCCAGGAGGAGACTGAGTGAGCTCCCGCTCAGGATAGTGGAGAGGAGCTTTCGGTACTTGGGGATACAAGTGGCCAGGAACTGGGATGCCCTGCACAGGCTCAACTTAACCCGGCTAGTGGAGCAGCTGGAGTGAGAGTTTAAAAGGTGGGATATGCTCCCGTTTTCCCTGGCAGGACGGGTACAGACTGTGAAGATGACGGTTCTCCCCAGGTTCCTCTTCGTATTTCAGTGCCTCCCCATTTTCATCCCCAAGTCCTTCTTTAAGCGGGTGAATAGGATTGTTACGGGATTTGTGTGGGCGAATAAAACCCCGCGAGTCAAAAGTACATTCTTGGAGCGTTGCCAGGGGGGCGGGGAGAGGACTGGCTCTGCCGAACTTCTGCAGTTATTACTGGGCGGCCAATGTGGCCATGATTAGTGATTAGGAAATGGATGATGGAGGAGGGGGTGGCGTGGGTGCGGCTGGAGGTGGTGTCATGTAGAGGCACCAGTCTCGGGGCACTTGTCACGGCTCCGCTGCCGTTCTCGCCGGCGCGACACACCACAAGTCCGGTGGTGACAGCGGCACTGAAGATCTGGGGGCAGTGGAGAAGATACATGGGAGAGGAGGGGGCCTCTGTGTGGACCCCGATACGGAATAACCACAGATTTGCTCCGGGTAAGATGGATGGGGGGTACCAAGGCTGGCATAGGGCAGGTATTAGGAGGATGGGGGACCTGTTTATCGACGGGGCTTTCCCCAGCATGCAGGCGCTGGAGGAGAGGTTCGGCATGCCCCCGGGGAATGTGTTCAGGTACCTTCAGGTTCGGGACATCCTTAGAAAACAGGTGGGGACATTCCCGCTGCTGACCCCACATAGGATCCAGGATAGGGTGGTGTCTGGCGTCTGGGTAGGGGAGGGGAACGTGTCAGACATATATGAGGAGCTGCAGGAGGTGGAGGAAGCCTCAGTGGGGGAGTTGAAGGATAAGTGGGAGGAGGAGCTGGGCGAGGAGCTGGATGAGGGCCTGTGGGCCGATGCCCTGGGCAGTGTGAACTCCTCCTCATCATATGCCAGGCTCGGCTTAATACAGTTTAAGGTGGTGCATCGGGCACATATAACGGCGGCAAGAATTAGTAGGTTTTTTGGGGTGGAGGACAGGTGCCCGAGGTGTGCAGCGAGTCCGGCGAATCATGCCCAAATGTTTTGGGCATGCCCGGCGCTTAAAGGATTCTGGCAGGGGTTTGCAAGGGTGATGTCTAGGCTTTTAGACGCCCGGGGGAAGGCGAGTCCAACGGTAGCGATATTTCGGGTGGTGGAGGATCCGGGAGTGCAGGAAGCGAAAGAGGCCGAGGTACTGGCCTTTGCTTCCCTGGTAGCCCGGAGATGGATCTTGTTAATGTCGAGTGTCTCGAAGCCCCCGAGCGTGGAGACCTGGGTCAGCGGTATGGCGGGGTTCCTCAGCCTGGAGTGAATGAAGTTCGCCTTGAGAGGGTCCTTGATGGGGTTCTCCTGATGGTGGCAACCTTTCCTTGACTTTCTAGGGGAGCAGTAAGTGTCAGCAGCAGCAGCATCCTGGGGGGGGGAGTGGGGGGGGCGGGGGGGGGGGGGGGGAGGGGGGTGATTCAGGTGGGGGGGGGGGAATACTGTTGATATAATGTGAGTTGGGCATGGAGACAAAACCCACCTTTTTCTGTTTAAAAAAAAATAATTCTGTTTTGTGATCAGTTTTATTGTAAGCTTTGGGCTATGCTTATTGTTATTTTTTATTACCATCTGTATTTCTATTTTTGTTCTGTAAAAACGTTGATTGGAAAAACTTTAATAAAACATTTTTTTTTTTTTAAATTCTTCACAGCAAATGAAATAACAAGGGAGGGTAAACATAAAGTTATCCTATTCACATTTGTAGGCCAAAAACGTACAACTGTATCAGAAATTTGACATCCTCGGATGCTCCTGACCCAAACTAATTTGACGGTTGTCAGGTATCCAGGAGAAATTATCTCCACCTTTGTTGCCAGACTAAGGTAAATGGCCGAGCATTGCGAGTTTGGTGCAATACTTGATGACATGCTGCGTGATCATTTAGTCTGCGGGATGAACAACATCAGTGTGCAAAAGAAGCTTATTGCTGAAACGAAGATGACCGTAGACAAGGTGACTGAGATCACCCAGGCAACCGATAGCCCCGAGACGGGTGCGCCAGAACCTCAAAGCACGCAAAAGGATGAGATGAACCAGTTGTGGAGCAGTCTGGCTACAGGATGCGCAACGTGGTTGACAGGAACAGAGGAAGTTCAGCCACGATCCCGGTAACAGGAGTCAGTGGCCAGGGAAGAAATTGAGCCGTTACCTCAGAAGGCAGGATGACTGTTACCGGTATGGGGGAGATCATCCCCAGGAATCATGCAGCTGCAGGGAGTTAATCTGTTTCAGGTGCAATAGGCAGGGCTACATCCATGCACATTGCTGCACCCATCAGAATGTGCCAATTTTTAATAAAGCAGCAAACCACAGCTCCGTTGAACAAAGTGGAGAAGAATTCAGATAAAGAACCAGTAATATGCAGATTAAACATGGTGTGATTGAGAACAACAGTTGAGATAGTCCTCACAGTAAATGGGGGAGGCAGTGGCGTAGTGGTATTGCTGCTGGACTAATAATCTGGAGATCCAGGGTAGTGCTTTGTGGACTAGGGTTCAAATCCCACCATGGCAGATGGTGAAATTTGTATTCAGCAAAAATCTGGAATTAAAAGTGTAATGATGACCATGAAACCATTGTTGATTGTCGTAGCACAGTGGTTAGCACAGCTGCTTCACAGCTCCAGGGTCCCAGGTTCGATTCCCAGCTGGGTCACTGACTGTGCGGAGTCTGCACATTCTCCCTGTGTCTGCGTGGGTTTCCTCCCACAGTGCGGGTTAGGTGGGTTGGCCTTGATAAATTGCCCTTAGTGCCCAAAAGGTTTACCTGGCGTTACTGGGTTATGGGGATAGGGTGGAAGCATGGACATAAGTAGGGTGCTCTTTCCAAGAGCTGGTGCAGACTTGATGGGCCAAATGGCCTCCTTCCACACTGTAAATTGTATGAAATCTATTGCCCTTACCTGCTTTGCCTACATGTGACTTCATACCCAGAGTAATGTGATTGACTCTGAATTGCCCTCAGGGATGGGCAATAAATGCTGGCCCAGCCAGCGACGAACACATCCCATGAACAACTTTTTAAAATTGGAGGACCGATAAAGATGGAGGTCAACACCGGAACAAGGGTCACAGTTGTGGATGAACAAATGTTTAAATATCTTCGAGGAGATGTTCAGCCTTTGAACATGAGTGAGATAACAGCCAAGTTGAGACATATACCAGTGAGACGCCAAAAAGTTTGGGAATAACCATGACTTCACTGTCATATTCAGCTCCCAGTTACCCACGATCATTGTTGAGGGACATCAACCAAGCCGGATGGGGTGAGATTGGGTGCACCAAGTCAAGGTGAACTGGTTCAAAGTTTAAAAAAATCTCAGACAACATATGTTGTACCTTATGCAGATACAAAGATGTGTTCTGGAATGGTTGGGTCAAATAAAGGAGGTAAAGGCCAAAAGGTAGGTCATGTCAGATTCAACACCAAAGTGTTTTAGAGCAAGACCAGCTACGTATTACACCAAAAAGTGGAAACCAACCCTAAACACCTGGAAGAGCAGGGAATTGTAAGAACTGTGCAGTTTTCAGAATGGGCAGCCCCCATCATCCCTGTATTGAAGCTGGACCGTTCCGTTAGGATATGCGGGGACTACCCAGCTTACAGTCAACCAGGCAGCCCAAGTAGACAAATAACCAATTCCATGAATCAAAGACCTTTATGCGAAGTTGGCAAGGGCGACTCACATACACCAAGCTCAACCTCAGTTGTGCTTACTTCCGGCTGGAATTGGATGGGGATTCTCGAAAGTTTGTGACGATTGATATGTATGAAGGCCCATTTCAATACACCAGATTACCCTTTGACATCTCCTTGGCCTGTGCAATATTCCAGTGCACAATGAAGAATCTTCTTCAGTGCATCAAGAAGGTTGTGGTCTATCTGGATGACACCTTAATATCAGGAACATCATATGAGGAACACCTGGCAATCTTTGAAGAGGTGTTGAGAAGATTCAGGGACACGGGAATCACTGAAACGTGAGAAGTGCACTTTTCAAGCTAGTGAGGTCACTAACCGAGTGTTCAAAGTGAACTCAAAAGTCCTGCACCGACTTGAAGACAAAGTTAGAGCCATAAAAGAAGTCCCAGCACCGACGAAAATGGCAGAATTAAAGACCGTTTTAGGGATGATGAACTATTATGGTCATTTTATTCCCAACCTAGCAATGACATTGGCGCCACTTCACATACTCTTATAAAACACCAGCTTTGCTTTGGAAGGAACCACTTCCAAAATGCTAAGCATGCCTTACAGTCATTGAGCCGAGAAAACCCATCATTTTGACGAGTGACACATCCCCGTAAGGGATTGGGCAGTTCTATCCCACACAATGGAGGGCGGTTCAAAGAGGCCAATTGCCTTCGCCTCTAGAATGCTTTCTGATGCTGAGCATAAATACGCACAAATTGAGAATCAAGGCCTTGCTGTAAATTACGGCATCAGAAATTTCACCAGTATGTTATGGGCCACATTTCACAAGAATAATGGACCACAAGCCCCTGCTGGGGTTTCTTCGTCAAGGCAAGCTGACACCACCAATCAGCTCTTCAGAGTACAATGATGGGCCTTGTTGCTGGAGGCCTATGTCTACACCTTTCAGCATAGGCCAGGTACACGTGCTGAGGCATTGAATCCGCTCCCACTTTGGAAAAAACTGGCAACCCTGCCGGGGTGGCACGGTGGCACAGTGGTTAGCATTACTGCCTCAAAACGTCAGAGACCCGGGTTCAATTCCGACCTCTAGGTGGAGTTTGCGCATTCTATGTGGGTTTCCTCCAGGTGCTCCGGTTTCCTCCCACCATCCAAAGTTTTGCGGGTTAGGTGGATTGGCCATGCTAAATTGCGCCTCGGTGGGGTTATGGGGATAGGGTGGGTGTTTGGGCCTAGGTGGTGTACACTATCAGAGGATCGGTGCAGACTCTATGGGCCGAAAGGCCTCCTTCTGCACTATAGGGATTCTATGATTCTCGTACCTCAAGTTATCGTATTAGTATTGAGCTTCTGGGGCACCCTGCCAGTTCCATCTGGCCAGGTAAAGAAATGGGACCCTGCCCTGTCCAAAGTGATCTTAACCAAGTGACATTATGATAAATCTGACTAATTACTACTTTACCTTACTTGCTGGTATGGCTCTAACTTTGTCTTCAAGTCGGTGCAGGACTTCTGAATTCACTTTGAACCCTAAGTTGTGGACCTCACTAGCTTGGAAAGTGCACTTCTCACGTTTCAATGATTCCCATGTCCCTGAATCTTCTCAATACCTCTTCAAAGATTGGCAGGTGTTCCTCATGTGATGTTCCTGATATTCAGGACAAACTCAGTTATGAGGAAGGAATCATTCTCTGGAGATCCCGGGTGGCAGTACATCCCCCAGCTCGAGAGCTGTTGTTGCAAATATTACATAGTGCCCATCTGGACTGGACAAAAATAAAAATGTTCGCTCATAGATACATTTGGTGGCCTGGCATAGACAAGTACATTGAGCACATGGTGTGCCAGTGCGACTCTTGCCAAACACAGCAGATACTGCCCCCTACAGCCAACCTCCACCCTTGATGCCCATTGACGAGGGTCCCGTCTTGGGCAAGATATTCCTCATTTTGGTCGATGCCCATTCAAAGTGGTTGGAGGTTCAAGAGATGGGAACAACGATATTGGCAGCTACAGTAAAGGCCTTGAGGCGGGTGTTTGCTAGAAATGGCCTCCACGGAATGTCTGGCAATGACACTCTGTTCAATGGTGAGGACTTTCAGCATTGTGTCAGAAAGAGTGCCATTTGCCATACCCGAACAGTCCCCTATCACCCTGCCTCAAACAGATTAGCAGTGAGGGCTGTGCAAACGTTCAAGGCAGCTTTGAACAACAAATCCAGCAGACAACTACGTCTTTGATTGGCCAACTTTCTTTTTGTCTTATAATACTATTGTGGAATGATCCACAAATAAATAAATAAACAATTATATTGAGTATGGCAATAATCTTCAGGGCCACTGGCAATCATTGTTCTCCCAGTCCATGATCCTCCCGCAGAACGTGACAGATGTGATCCACCTTCTCTTGACAAGTGCTGAGGTGCATGGCATTGTCTTTTTCCATTTCTTGAGAGGAACATTTTCTTTGGTCGATCCTTAGTTATGGAAGTTGCCTCTGTGAGATAGGTCTGACTTCCTCATCGTCTGGGTGCTGCTCAGGCTCCCCTGGACCATGGTCCTCTGACCAGATCTCCTCTCAAATCAGGGCTAAATGGGCATCTTGTGGGCTGAATTACTGATAGGCTGTCTTGTAAGGGTCCAGTTGGACTATGTTTTCCCAAATTTTGCAGGCTGGGAGGGTGGAGGCATGGAAGGCCTCCCAGGGGAAACAGCACATTTCAGGAAAAGGGGACAGATATTTCCAAGTGGGTGACCTGGCCCTTGTCAGGAACTTTACCTCAGGCCCTCTATGGTTGCCAGGCCGACTTGTGTCCAAGTCAGGTGCAGTCTCATGCATGATTGATTTGGACGGCAGGATTGTGAAGAAATATGTTGACCACTCGAGAAATCAGGGGATCACAACCCCAATATTGGAACAGGTGGAGCCAGCTGGCAGTACCGTTGAACCAGAACAAAGTGGATCCAGGAGTCTTGAAGAGGACCTACCAATGATCCAGGAACAAGCAACAGAAGGGAATAACCCTGTTGGGTTGGCTGACTCTCAGGGGCATTCTGTTAATGAAGGCGATGTTGTTATCTCTGAGTTGGAGGAACCAGTTGAGGGATTAAGGTGGTCCACAAGACCCAGGAAATCTACTGATAGGTTAACGCTGTGATGGACTGTTTGGACTCTCTTCCCTTTTGTTCCTCAGCCTTGTGTTGTATATAATTATTGTAGATAGCTTGTTTGTTCAAATGTTATTGAGGGACTTAAGGGGGGAAGGGATGTGGTAGCATGGCTCCTTTAAGGCATGCCATCACGGTCCATGTAATTGGCTTGGTCATGGGGGAGCGCGCAAAATCAGACCAATGAGGAGAAAGCATGTGGCCCAGGGAACCCGGGCTCCAAAGCGTTAGTGTGTAGAAACTCTATGCCTGGATATAGGTTACCCTAGTTAATTGCCAATAAACAATTCCCTTAGTGAGTCTACCTATTATTGCCATGAGTCACCAGTTAGTAATCTCTACTCCTTACATGTTTTTCAGCTAGCCATGCCTGTGATGGGATTCAAGCCCAGGACCCTCGAACATTACTCTAGGTTTGTGGATTACCATTTTGGTGGCCGATATCACTGGGCCTCAGGGGGAATCCCTCTACTCTTACAACACAACCAGGAGTTAGGAGTGCTCAAAAGCTGTGATTAGTTCTCAAAATGAGATGGTTGTCTTCATTGGTAGTGACAATGCACAAGACCTACAGCAATTATGGTCTCACCAGCCCTACGTTCATCTCCTTGTCCATTAAATGCTATCTCATTAACGTCGCAGCAACTGCACCAAGTCTTCTGATGTAGCGTTTGGGCTGTTATGCCGACTTTCACTTCCCAGAGCGCTTGGGTTCTGATCTTCTTAAGGATTAGGGCCTGGTGAATTCTGAGGATTGAAAGGGCAAGGCCAAACCTGCTCCCGATCTTACTAGTTGTAATGGTCTTTAAGTGCACTGGCATGGCACTGAGGAATAGATGGGATGTGGCTGTGTCTCAATGTCTGTATTTTACTCCTTCTGAAATCTTGTGGTTGTCAGTGTGGCACTTTGCTCCTTTGATAGCATCCTCACCCTGGAAGCAGAGCCTCATTTCCCTCTTTAGGTTCCTACCCTTCATGTTCATCATCATCATCCCAGGAGCTCTCAGTCTCCTCCATGTATTCCTCTGACAAGGGATTCCCCTCTTTTAAATCATCAGGTAGTGAATAGCACAACAGACAATGATGATTCCGGATTCCCTCTGTGGAGAGTACTGTCGAGCCCCACCTGAGTGGTCCAAACAATAGAATTTTTCAGGATGTCAATTGTCTGCTCAATGCTGGATTGGGTCAGCTTATGCATCATGTTGTATCTCTCTTCAAAGTGACTCTAAGGATTATGCATCTTTGTCATGAGCCATTGTTTGAGTGGGTACCCTTATTCCCAAACAGCAAGCCCTATAATCGCTGAGGCTCTTCAAATATTTGAGTCACCTGGGAGTGATTCAGGATTATGAGTCATGGGAACTCTCAAGGTAGCTGGCACAAACATGCATGATCTTCTGATGATCACCCATCAGTTGAATCTTCAGGAAATTGAACCCTTTCCTGTTAATGAACATCAGGAACTGCTTCCATGGAGCTCTCAAAGCCACATGTATGCAATCAATTGCACCCTGTACTCTAGGGAAGCCTGAGGTAGCTGCAAACCCCAGGAATCTAGCAGCCTGGCTACCGCCATCGAGTGTGAACTTCACATAATGGTGAACCTTAATCAGAGCGAATCCAGCAACACCTTGATACATATATGTGTTGAGGACTGTGAGATGCTGCATAGGTCCCCTGTGGATCCTGGAATGATCCACAAATAAATAAATAAGCAATTAAATTGAGTATGGCAGTAATCTTCAGGGCCACTGGCAATCATTGTTCTCCCAGTCCATGATCCTCCCGCAGAACGCGACAGATGTGAGCCACCTCCTCTTGACAAGTGCTGAGGTGCATGGCATTGTCTTTTTCCATTTCTTGAGAGGAACATTTTCTTTGGTAGATCCTTGGTCATGGAAGTTGCCTCTGTGAGATAGGTCTGACTTCCTCATCATCTGGGTGCTGCTGGGGCTCCACTGGACCATGGTCCTCTGACCAGACCTCCTCTCAAATCAGGGCTAAATGACACTGGACCCCATCACTCCTCAATTAGATCACTGGCATCAAGAAGGCACAATTGAGCCCAGGCTCCATTATCCAATCCTCCTTCTCCCTGTGGACTGATAGATGCAACAGATTAATGAACACTGGGAAAATATAGTGGACTTTCCAATCGCAAACAGAAAGCCACTCTCACACTCTTGAGTGTTTTTTTGCTGATACCTGCTTAAGGAAGTCTTCCTCTTTTCTCTCAGCTTTGACTCAATTTCAATGTTGTGACTGTAAGAAGCTTGAGGGGGCCCCTGAAAGGGCCCTTTAGTCAAGCTGTGGGCCCTTCCCACACTGCGGACTCCTCCTATGCAGATTATTTTCCAGTTTTGATTTCAAATTGCACAACAACTTCCGGCTTTCAAGAAGGTGGTGCGGCATTTTTTAATTTAGACCTGCTTTGATCTTCTTCTTGTCAGTATTCGGGTCCCTCCAATCTTTCTGGAACCTCGTGATGTGCAGGCCGAGCTTCCTCCTGTTATTCTCCAGTTTTCCCCAGTAATCCTGGATCTCATTGTAATTCTTGTGGACATTCCATACTGAACCTATTAATGTTGACGGCCCCATGATCCAGGTGGATCTCACTCCTCCCCATCTCAAGGCTGTGTGTACAGTCACATACAGAGGTGAAACCCTCATTTACATGCTGCAGATGCGTCCCGTGACCTTGACTATCCCATCTGCAGCCCAGTACCGAGCCAGACAATCCCATCACCGCCAACTGTAAGACCATGACCATGTCTTGCACACCAAACTGTGCCTTATTCCCATTGAGCCCACAGGCCTTGCCCCTCCCTCAAGTGACACTACAATGTGTGTGCCACGCAGAGCCCTACAGCATGGCCCATAAAAACTCAGAACGCCTTTAATCTCTCAGCCTGACTATGAAGACAATAATGTCCTCGTACTGCCTTTAATCTCTCACCCTGACTTTTTGGCTCTGTCTTTCAATGAGTTATCCCATTCATTCAGGACAGATCACACCACAATCTACCTGCTCCCTCCAACCCCCCTCCAACCTCTGTACAAACCATCCCTCAAGTGTAAGATTTCCACCAGCTTCACGATTCTCTGTGCAACCCATCCTTCTTCTGCCACGAAAACACAACCCCCCACCTCATATTCCAGAGTCTGCGTATATAACCTTCCATTCGTACAATTCAATTCCCATCCACCCTCTGTGTCTGCGTTCTAGACTGTGTCCCAGCTTCCCCACACTTGGTCTCCTTTCCTGTCTGTCTGCCATCATTCCTTCCATCTCTAATCTCACCAGAGACCTTTGTACCCATGTCTCCGTCATTCGCACACTGACCCGGTTGCAATGCATTCTGTTTCAGAATGCATGAGACCCACTGAACACATGGTCCCGGAGTTCAGAGGGATGCAGTGAGCAAACTAGTTCTACACCCCCACCAGTGTAGTATCTCACTGCAATTGGCGAGGAACAGGAGCAGCGCTGTTTGCAGGTAGGTTTTGCCTGTTGTACTCAGCTTAAAGTCACATGCAAAATGAGGGCAGACAGCTGCAAGCCATCTCCATCCGATCGTGTTTTAGACCGGTCTAATTTTCCACTAGCGTGGCGTGTAATTGGGAAGGGCAACATGGTTCCAGCGAGTAGCATTTTTAATGAGCACTTATGACATGGTAATGTATGGAAATAGAATTCCCGACATAGCTAAGTGGGAAACATACCCATCATCAAACCCGCCATGAAAGTGGTACGAGGAAAATGACAAACTAGTTTTCCGCTGGTGGGATTCTGGCCTCTCTCCGAATTTTTCTCCCCCAATCACCGGAAACCACCGCTGGCAAATTCTGGCGGCCATGTCTAAAATTGGTGGGAGAGGGCAGGTTTACAGGATTATAAAATGCCTCCAAATCATGTGGTAGATGGTGTTCAAAATGACAGCTGCCACCATATTGGATACTTATGATTCAATTCCCAGGGATTGCCGTCTGGCAAGATTCTTTGGCTACAACGCTGCAGATATTATAAAGTGAATAATGTAACAATTTAGACAAGAAACCATTGAAATTATAAAGTTCTTCCCAATTCAGCAGTGAAGTAGTTAAGTGCAACAATACAGAAAATTATGTATTGTAGGCGGGATTCTTGAAGGAGGCCAACAGAAACAGATACTACAGGGGGAAACCTATACTTTTTGAATTGAAGCCATTTACCATAGAATGGGGAATTGCATGTAATTATGAAACTGCGCACATCTCACATGGGCTTACACATACAACTGAAACTACTAAACATCCCCAGAAACATAGAATTGCACTAAAATTCAGTTGGAAGTTGACTGATTAAATACAAATTCACTTTTATGTGTTGCAGATACAAGGAAAAAAATGCATGTGTTACATAGTGCCGGGCATCAAATCCCAATTTGGCTTATTATGGAGATTAATTCCTGGTCTGTCCTTTTTGATAACTGATTCACCATTTAGTTTGGAACTCATTAAATCCGATAACTGCAAAGGAATACTATGCTCCCAAAAGCTGCAATGAATAATATAAGAGTTTACATTTATATTTATGCTCTTTCTGAACCTATTTTTAAAACTGCCTATCAGTAACTGATTTAATAAAGAAAAAATGATTGCCATAAGGGTTAGGAGACGTGTCTTGGAACATCTGGTTTTTCAAAACTGGTTTGAACTGGAAAGTCTGCGATCGATGGTAAAATGGATGACATTGTGAATGACACTAATAAGCTCTAAATGTTCACAAAGCATGCTAGAACCAAAAACTTTTTTTTGTTGCACATCAAGAGGTTAGGCATCACCGTGCACTAAATTACAGAACTGCCTCATGACACAAGCAAGGAGTGTGACTCCTTTATATGGACAGCCCAGCAATTAGGCGAGACAAGAAAACAGCCTTAGGTAGAAGGTCAGTATTTTAAAGCATTATTTTTTATATGAAAGTTCTTCATTCCGGTGTTTTAGGTAGGAAATGAACATTTCCAGAAAGGTACGCAATTTATATCTTTCAGCATAATTGGTTGTTTATGCAGCATGGCGAATATGCAGCCTTCTAGAAGAGGCCATATTAGAAGTAATGGAGTCAACTGCAGAGGCTGCAGCCTGACTGATGAGTTAGATATGAATTGTTAGTAACCAAGGCCGATCCCAGGGGGATTCATTAAGTGACTGGTACTCTACACCATCCTGTCATTTCTAACCTGGATGCATCCTCAACATTATGGAAGCTTTGTAGTATTTTTTGCAGTAGGCAGTTGCTAGACTTTGCCAAACATGACTTGCTAATAGAATGAAAATTGAATGTCTCCTTGAAATTTGAACTTCTATTTAACTTATTTAGTGATTCATAAATACAGACAATTGAAATCTCCCTGAAAGCATTAAGGGAAAAATTAGGGTAGGAAATGCAAGACACAATGAGAACTTAGGTAAAACACTGTTAAAAGGACCTCTTAAAACTTTACTGTAATGTTTCGCATAGGAGCTATTAGTAAATTTCATAGTAAGGTCCTGATTACATTTCATGTTGACCCTTAGCCCATGGATTAGCTACAATAATAGAAGCTCGCAGAGCTTGCTGAGTCATACCTATAATACACCCTTAAAAAGAGCCACACCTATATTAATGATGGAAGCTAAGGATACTCAGGAGTGCAACCTCGAATGAATATATTAATTTCATAGCATTTTTTGTAAAATGCAGTGGCTTTCATGAAAGACTTTGTAGAACCGATTACCAGATTCATCTGTACAATTTAAACTATCAATCCATGCATCACATTGCCATTAGGCTCTGTTATGCACTTCTGCTCCTTGAAAAAGAGTTTATCAAAAATTAAGCAAAATACTAATCAGCATAATCTTCAAACCAAATGCGGTGTTACGTTTCAAATCTCACAATAAAATTAGCAAAATTCATTCAGAAATTTCATTAGATCTCAGTGATATTAATCTCAATGGTGAACAGCATGCTGGTGAATCTCACCCACTATATTATAATATAAATTCAAATGTCAACACCCATCTATTTAAAAAACTAAAAAAAAGTTTGAAATTGTAACCAAAGGTGGAAAATGCTGGAAATACACGCCCGAATGTCTGCAAAAGAGAGACATATGATGTTTTTCAGGTGGAAAGCCTTCAACTTGAGGATTTAAAGGAGTAATTTGTTTTTTCTCATTCAGGCGCTGCAATCAGTTTTCAGCCATTCCATTTTTATTTCTTCCAGTGAATGTTCTTTTGGGAATTATTAAACCGAGGTTCTATTTGCCAGGTCTGGCTCTTCAAGTGGATGTCGGAGATCCATGGTATCATTTGAAAAACATCAACCTGAACAACAATGCTCCTTCAACACAAATGGCAACAGAAACACAGATTATCTGGTTGCTCATGAGATTCTTACGTGTGGGATCTGGCTGAGCACAACATGTCTGCTCCACTTTTCGAAGTTGCCACATCACATTGTGTGCAGCACTTGAAGGAATTTCTGAAGATGTGATACGATGCTTTGTGAACGCAAATCCATTTTTTCTTCAAGGCATTGGATGTGTAAATGATTTCAATTTTTATTGTAAATACAATGGAATAGTAATTATGAATGAGGAGGAATGTGCATACTAAGGATTTTGCCTTCTGCTAAAGTAATCAGTATCATGATCAAGTCAGTATCATGATCAAGCATCTGGTTTATCCAGCTCTCTCTTTCCTTATTGTCCATTCTGTTTCCTTACACTATGCAAAATGACTGTCTACAATCAGACAAAGGACAGAGATATAATTGACGAAAATTATTAAAATCATTGCACCACATCGCATTCTTTTTCAGATACTTTTTAATTCCCTATAGAATATAGTGCAATGCAAATATTTAAACTTCTGTTACAGTACAGGAAGCTGTTGTTAGAAGATGGACTTTAGCCTCCATCTATTTCCTAATGTCACTTATAATATTTCAAGTGTTGACGTTGATTGTCAAATGCGGTGTTGCAAATAGCCTGCAAGAGCTACCATATATCCTCAGGCAATAAAGCCTCTTCATTTTCCACCTAGTGTTGGGACAACAGTTATGTTACAAAGCAATATTTCTAATTTAAGATGTGGTTACAATTGTCAATCATGCTATTCAAATGCAAACAATCACTAACGTGAATATTGAACAGTAATACACACCCATGAATTAACTCTTGTTGGTCATTGGTAGCACAAGGCATTTGAGAAATAATTGGTTTTATGATTTGACCAGTATCTGTTCACCCGAGAAATAAATACAGCTCACCTATAACAATGAATTCTAGGCTTCTTACATCTGACAGAATATGTGAAATAATAAAAGAATAAATACTCCACAGTGAGGTTACTCTTTCAGTCCTGCCACTCCACACAACACTCTCTGACTAGAACGCCAGGCAAGTCATTCTCTTCTTGGTCCTGTAGCTTAAAGAATATGGTGGGTACCAATGGAGATCAGTGAGCTCGCCTTGAAAGTGACAATTCCGGATAAACAGAGAAATGTTGTAGACAACATGTACCCCACAATGGATTGAAGGAATGAAAAGATAAAAAGGCCCTGTCACTATTGAATGCTCCTATCTCTTGGACCAACAAGGGGTCGCACTGCACCCCACCATGTTCTTGTATCGGCTCTGAATTGTGTTGAGTCTCCATACACAACATCTCAACTACTTACTTTTCCCACTACTTCTCCCTGTGCTCAGGCTTTCCATTTGCCTTGCTGCCTTAATGAGATAATAATGACCCCCAACATTTGGGGCAAGTAGAATCTTGCTGTGCTTCTGCTGGGTCTGTTGTTTGGTGCTTCCCACTTGTCCCTGCTCCAAGTGTGACTAGTACTTCTATGTAACATGACTATCCAGAAAATGCAGCGACATGGGTTTGACGAGAAAATAATCAGTTCAATCGTTATTTTCAACTTATTGCCAAAAATGCTTTACTTGCTTTTAAACCCCATGTTGGAAAAAAGAGAGCTAGCTTCAATATGTGCCTTAATGAGATTAGACTTACAGTTGCATTTGCTGTACTGTGGTAAGTCAGCATTAAAAATACTACTGGACAAAAATCCTTAATTGGACCTAGGATGTGCGCAGTTGCACCACAAAACTCCTCTCCCCATGATTTTCCTCTCTTTCTCAGAGGAATGTTTTTCTATTCTGTCTGAGATCAGAACTTACCATGTGAGGAATCATAAAGGGAAAAATGGAGAATTCCTCCATTTATATTGTCAGGAAAAATCCCATAGTAGCAAAAACAGGCTACTATTCTCGCCAAGGCTTTAAAAAGTCACTTTTTATAAAGTACAAAAAATTAACAATTTACTATGGTAATTTGAACATGGGACACAATTCTGCTGTAGCCCTTGAAGAGGTTTAAACAAAAGAATACAATTTACTATATCTAATTAACATACCACTGTTCATCAATAACAATTATGCTGTCTTATTAACTTTTGTCAGATATACGATATAAGGAACAGTGGAAGCTGAAACGCAGCTTCAAAAAGGAGTCTGACAGCCAACTTAACTTTATTATCTATGACAATTTGATGCTAAAAGCATATCGTTTTGAAAGGGAAGGCAGAAATATTTTGGAATGTACTGGGTTCTACCAGTGTACAATGTTGTTTGATGAATGTTTTATGATTGTCATTTCAGTTGGTTAATTTTCTCTGTGAACTCACCGAAGAGCTTCTCTATGTGTAGCAGAGCCTGTAATGCATTTGTTTTCAGTGACATCAATCCTGCCAGCTATGATTCACTTGACCATTTTGCCATGGTTTTTTTGGTTTGTTGTTATACGACCTGTTCGTGGGCCCAGCTGCCACTCTGCATTAAGTCTACACATGTACAAGAGAGCAGCCTGAAGAAAACTCTGCTTTTCACTGTTGACCCTTCTCTGTGACAAAGCACCTTGCTCTTGCACAATGTTTGGTGTCTTTCTGCATTGTCTGGAAACGTGAACTCACTGGAGTGGGGTAACTGAATTTGTTTATGACTATGTGCGCAGCCCATGGGTTTTCCAACATAGTGCATGTTCTCACCATGGCTCTTCGTCTGATTTTACTATAAAACTATTAACTCATGTCCCCTACAGTATTACCTGTGGAGATAGATTAACAAAAGACTGAGTAGACTTTGTCAGCTCTTTTCACGGTTAGCACTGTTGCTTCACAGCACCAGGGACCCGGGTTCGATTCCCAGCTTGGGTCACTGTCTGTGTGGAGTCTGCACGTTCTCCCCGTGTCTGCGTGGCTTTCTTCTGGGTGCTCCGGTTTTCTCCCACAAGTCCCAAAGGCGTGCTTGCTAGGTGAATTGGACATTCTGAATTCACCCTCAGTGTACCCGAACAGGCGCCGGGGTGTGGCGACTAGGGGATTTTCACGGTAACTTCATTGCAGTGTTAATGCAAGCCTACTTGTGACACTAATAAAGACTTTTATTATTATTTTGTCTGATTTGCCTTGATTATAAATTGAAGTCAGTGTTGTTCTAGAGAACAGAGTTTGGACGCGATACTCCAGGCATGTTATACTCTCGCTCGAGCGGAACAAGGCCGGTGAATAGCGGAACATTGCAAAAACGGAAACCGCGCCAAACAGTTTGCCATGCAACTGGCTCGCTCCCATGGGTGAAATCGGGATCTCACCGTGATGTGGCAAGAAACTAATTATCACCACTTCAGCCCTATTTACATACAGTTAACGAGAGCCACCCCATATCCAATGGCCTCCCATCATTCACCGGCCTCCCCAGCAAGTAGTCACGCTGATGCTGATTAGTACTCCTTTTGAAAAACGTGAACCTGGCGGAAGAGCTTCTTTAGGGAGCCGAGGAGGTGAGTAGCCATCTTTGCTCTCAGGGAAAGAGTCCGGGGGCCCTGGGCAACTGCGCGCGGCACCACCATGGCAACCTCTGGATCATGTGTACCAGTTCCAGGGGCAACCCTTGTCCCTGTTCATCTGCCCCACAAACCACCCATGACCCCCATCGACTGTCGAGGCCTCTGGCCGTGCAGCTGAAGGCTATTGCTAATAGGGAATTGGCAAACATGATTAAGTGAGCACTTCACACAACCCAAGTAGACTCCCGCGGGTAGGCGGGCCATGTAGTTTGTGGGAGTCATTACCTAGCACCCCGATCACACGTTGATGCCTGGACACTGTGTCTGAACACTGCAGGAGGCGACACCACACACGCAACAGCCAACATCAGAGCACCCAGGGGATGAGACACAGCTCCGGGGATCGGAGGGTAGGTGAGTGCCAGGGGAGGGTCGGATGCCTGGAGAGATTAACCAAAAGTTCGGAGGTCAGCCCACATTACAGAAGAAAGTGACAGAGGCATCATACCAGTTGTGCACGAGGGTGTTTATTGTGTGTAATAATCCCCCACTCTCCCAATGGTGTTCCCCCCCCCCCCCCACTCCCTCTCACCCCCACCTATTTCCCCTCCCACCTCCCCCGGGGCCATAACTGATCCTCAATGTGCTTGGCCCTCCTTGCTCTACTTCTACGTCCCCAGGATGCACATCAGAGACGGAGGCAGCCAGCTGCTTACCTTGTCCCGTGGCCTTCATGCCCCTGGCGGGCGTCCTCCGGGGGCTCTGGGGCTGGAGGACCCCGGCGCATTTGTCAGCGGTGCATGCACCCTTTACATATGCTGGCTGTGTGCTGGCTGTGAAACGCAGCCTCATCAGAATGGTGGTCCTCGGGGGAGCTGATGGCCACCGTTGCCATTTAATGGAATGGGTCCGGGTTGACACTTAGTACCCCTTCCTCCCAGTTGGTGCTTATAGCGCCCTGGGATTCACAATGGGGCGGTGAGGGGGGGAGGGCAGCTGGTTCAAGCACCGGCTGCCCCTGCATCATCTGGCTATAGTGATTCCCCATTGTGTGCACCATCATTTCACACCCTCGCCGAAGCTCTTCAGTGATTGGGTCATGCTCTGCAGCATCTCGGCAATACCCACCTGCGACTGGGACAAGCTCCACAGCACCTCAGCCATTGCCCTCTGAGAGCGGGACATGTGCCACAGAACATCATCAAGGCCAGCCTGGTACTGGGTCACCAGTAAGTCAGGCATTCTACAGAGACCCTCAGCCATGGCCATCAGTGACTGCGCGACACCTTGGACACTTTCACTAATGGTGCTGATGTTGTGCACCAGGGTCTCCACTGCAGTCACCACCTAGCAGTGTTGGCCTCGGTGCCACACATTGCCGGCGCCATCTCCTGCTCCGTAGTCTCTGGAACTCTTCCAAGCAGCTATGGGCCTGCTGGAGTGTCGCTGACATCTCCCTCTGGCCCCACCCTAACGTCTCCACCAGCTCCAGGATGACCTCTTCCACACACTCAGCATCAGGCTGGGACCCAGCTGGGTCCTGGGATCCAGCAGACTCCCGACTGCTGCCTCACCTGGGGGTTCCTGCCTCCTTTTGATCTGCATCAGCGGCAGTGTGGTGCTCATCAGATTGTGCCCCAGAAGCCTGACCATGAACATTTCCCACCAAAGTGTATGTATCTGGTGGAGGGCGGGGATTACAGCAGTGCCACGACTATTTTGGTGGCATCCTCTGAGCTCTCCTCTGAGGTGTTCTCCTGGGAGGTTGGAGAGGGTGCCGCCCGGGATAGGCTGGTGCCGTCACCTGGAGGACTTGCAGGCGAATGGACATGTGGCCAGTGGGAGGGATGGGTCGGTCAGAAAGGCAATAACAACTCAGGTTTGACAGGTACTTATGCTGGGGCCCAGTGGACCCTCACCTCTGCGGCATCCGCCAGCCTCCACGTTGGTGACCATTCTGTCCTCAGCCACCCCAGTCACCCCCAGGGCACGGTCCTCGAAGGTGGCGAGGATCCTTATGTCCGGCACACCACCGCCAGTCTGGGCCATCTCCCGGCGATTGTGCAAGACCTTTTCCTGAGGAGACATAGAGAGGGCATCATTATCCACACGTGTGGTTCACAGTGATGGGATGTGGGACTGTGAAGGGAGGGTAGAGGGGCTGAAGGGAGGGAGTGGAGGGAGGGTTGGGGGTCGCATGGTGAGCTGGGGGGTGGATACTCACATGGGGGTGGAAAAGTCCCACGGGACGGGGTGCTGGGGACGGTGGTGGTGGGCGTTGGTGTCACTCACTCATGCTGCCGGGGTAGCATTTTTGTTGACCTTTTTCCGGCACTGGAGTCTGGTCCTCCTGGTCACACTCCCAGCACCCACAGCCACCGCCACCTCATCCCAGGAAGCACTGGCAGCCCTGTAGCTGACCCTCCAGAACCCTTGGGGAACAGGGCATCTCTCCTGGCCTCCACTGTGTCCAGGAGCCTCCCCGGATCTGCATCCTCGAATCTTGAACTGATCTCCTGGGCGCTGGCTGGGGTTGGCTGAGCAAGTGCTGCTTAAGTGCTGCTCGACCGTGCTAGCGGGGGGCTGGCCAGCGCAGTGCCGGCATGGCTTCATTTCCAGCGAAAAGCCTGTGGGGCTTCGTTAAGTGGACCAATTAACGTTGAATAACGTTGGCGGCTTTGCTCGGCCAAGCGCCGGGAAGCTCCCAGCAGTTCCCACTCACTCTCCCACTTTCTGGAGATTTGTGTCCTTTGACTGCAATTTAGTAAAAATCTCACTTCAAACATAAATCTATAAAATCTAGACTTATTTCAATTTAAGATCTCATTTGCAACTTTAAAACAGTTAAGAGCCCTTTCAACATATTTGGTTTTCAGTTGGTTTGGGAGTGCTTTGTTGCCAAATGTAATCCTTAAATTTGATTGTGTTTTGCTAACTCATGACTAATTGTGTGATTAGCATGGACAAATTGGAAGGCCTACATTCCGAGATTATGTTGAACATTTGATTATGTCAGTCAGTAGAAGACAGTGTGGTAGCTCTGTGTCTCGATACTGCATTAAACCATGAAATGATGGGATATGAGATTAAATTCACAATAGCCATCACATCAAGTTATGACTCCTATGCTATTGGGGGAACTGTCTGCAGAAGCTGGGTATCTTCCCACCAGGAGGGAGGGAATAGTGGAATGCCACTTCTCCTTGTTACTCGCACAGATCCTCTCAGGGGGCTTTCTATTTAGCAGGTTAGTGGGAATCAAAGAAATCAAGGAAAGAAACCTAAAGGTGAATGCGTGAAAAGCAGATATGGACTGAGTGTCGGAGATGGGAGAGTATTGTCAATTGAATAATGCAAACATGCTGCCAGTATCTTCCTCAAGCCATGTTAAAATGCAGTAACATCAAGAACACAGTTATTCAATGCATGTAGAAAATTAAAGTTCATTGTAGGTCTTGGGGCTATCCCATTATCTCATTCATAAATACCATTGTTTTCCACTTGTCATGTTACCTTTATTTTGTAATATTATGGGATATTCATTATAACATGTACCTAATTTGAAGGAGCAAATTTCTTGGCTTCCCCAGTTTGGGCGCGATCTAATGGCCTCATCCCGCCCGACTCGGTGACGTGACCAGGCCGATTAATCTCGCAAGAGGTCCCGCATGAGATTCGCAATGTTTGGAATTCCTCATGAGATCTAACGAGATCTCGCAAGACATCGCAATCTGGATCTCACCCTCACTGGACGTGATCCAGATTAACATATTTAAGTGAGCCATGTGCCACATTCTCCCGAGGCCCAAGAGCTAATGGCCTCACCTGGGAGACCTCGACATGGTGCCATTTAGCACTGGTCCTCACAAGCATGGGCCAGGCACAAAGGCACCTGGGGTGGTCTCCCAGGCCATTGGAGGTCCTTGAATGGTTGGGCTCGAGGCAGGGTGGGTAAGATGGGTGCTCTGCCACCCAGATACCCTAGCAGTGCCACCCTGGCTACCTGGGTGGCACTGCTAGGCTGGCAGGGGCACTGCAAGGATGCCAGGCTTACAGTGCCAAGGTGCCCAGGTGCCAGGCTGCCCATGCCAGGGATCTGGCCTGTGGGTGACGGCCCTTCAGAGGTGGGGTGAGGAGGGCTCGAGGACGTCTTGTGAGGTAAGTTGGGGAATTTGGGGTGTTCGGAGACATCGCTAGAAGAATTCTACGCCGCGCTGCTAATTTTGGGACGGGGCTGCAGCTGCCCGCCGGTGAACGCGATCGGACACACGGACATGCTAATTCGCGATGCTTTTGTGGCCGGTATGAACTCTCCCCAAATACGCCAAAGACTTTTAGAAAGAGAGTCGTTAGGACTCTCAGAGGCACGGGCCATTGCAGCTTCCCTAGATGTGGCCGCGCAAAACGCCCGCGCCTACGGCCCCGACCGCGCGGCAGCCCCTTGGGCTCCGTGGACCCCCGTCGCGACAAACCCCCCCCCCCTCACAGGCTTGCGCGGTTAAAGCGCCAGACCATCCCGGGGGAGCCCGCTGCTATTTCTGCGGGCAAGCGAAACACCCCCGGCAGCGCTGCCCGGCCCACGCAGCTATTTGTAAAAGCTGCGGCAAGAAGGGCCATTACGCGGCTGTGTGCCGGTCCCGGGGGGTCGCCGCAATCCCCGGAGAAGAACGAGCCCAGCATAGTCCGAATGCTCCCCAACCCCCCAAGCACCCCATGTGCGACCCGCGGGTGCGGCCATTTTGGGTCCCGGGCACCACGAGGGGAGGATGAGCGCCGCCATCTTGTGACCCCCCAGCCACGTGCGATTCATGGGGGTGGCCATTTTGTCCACCCCCGACCACGTGCGATCCATGGTGGCGGCCATTTTGTCCACCCCCGGCCACGTGCGATTCATGGACGCCACCATCTTGGATGACAACAAAAGACCCCAGCATCGATGGCTCCACGGGGTCCGAAGAAGACGCCGCGACACTACTACCACGACTGGTTTCGGTGACTCTGGATCAATCATGGACCCGGACGCTCCAGACGACGACAACAACGGTGCTGATCAACGGACACGAGACATCATGCTTGATCGACTCCGGGAGCACCGAAAGTTTCATTCACCCAGACACGGTAAGACGCTGTTTTCTGACCATCCATCCAAGTACGCAAAAGATTTCCCTAGCTGCAGGATCCCACTCCGTAGAGATCAACGGTGCAAGGGAGGGAGTTTAAGAACTACAGGCTCTACGTCCTTCCCCAACTCTGCGCGCCCACATTACTGGGATTAGATTTCCAGTGTAACCTGCAGAGCCTAACATTTCAATTCGGCGGCCCAATACCCCCACTCACTATCTGCGGCCTCGCAACTCTCAAGGTTGAACCGCCGTCCTTGTTTGCAAACCTCACCCCGGATTGCAAACCCGTCGCCACTAGGAGCAGACGGTACAGCGCCCAGGACCGGATATTTATTCGGTCTGAAGTCCAGCGGTTGCTGAAGGAAGGCATAATCCAGGCCAGCAATAGTCCCTGGAGTGCCCAGGTGGTAGTAGTAAAGACCGGGGAGAAGCAAAGGATGGTCATAGACTATAGCCAGACCATCAACAGGTAAACACAGCTAGATGCGTACCCTCTCCCCCGCATATCCGACATGGTAAATCGGATTGCCCAGTATAAGGTTTTCTCCACCGTGGACCTCAAGTCCGCCTACCACCAGCTCCCCATCCACCCAGGTGACCGCAAGTACACAGCCTTTGAGGCAGACGGGCGTCTATACCATTTCCTAAGGGTCCCATTTGGTGTCACAAACGGGGTCTCGGTCTTCCAACGGGAGATGGACCGAATGGTTGACCAGCACGGGTTGCAGGCCATGTTCCCGTATCTCGACAACATAACCATCTGCGGCCACGATCAGCAGGACCACGACACCAACCTCCAAAAGTTCCTCCAGACCGCCAACGCCCTGAACCTCACATACAACGAGGAAAAGTGCGTTTTTAGCACAAATCGGTTGGCCATCCTGGGATACGTAGTGCGCAATGGGATAATAAGCCCCGACCCCGAACGCATGCGCCCCCTTATGGAATTTCCCCTCCCCCACTGCTTCGCCATCCCCTGCCCCGACATGACATGAAACGTTGCCTGGGGTTCTTTTCATATTACGCCCAGTGGGTCCCCCAGTATGCAGACAAGGCCCGCCCCCTAATACAGACCACTACCTCCCCCCTGTCGACAGAGGCTCGCCAGGCCTTCAGCCGCATCAAAGCGGATATCGCAAAGGCCACGATGCGCGCCATTGACGAGTCCCTTCCCTTCCAGGTCGAGAGCGACGCATCCGACGTAGCTCTGGCGGCCACCCTTAACCAAGCGGGCAGACCTGTGGCCTTTTTCTCCCGAACCCTCCACGCCTCAGAAATCCGCCACTCCTCAGTGGAAAAGGAAGCCCAAGCCATAGTGGAAGCTGTGCGACATTGGAGGCATTACCTGGCCGGCAGGAGTGTCACTCTCCACACCAACCAACGGTCGGTAGCCTTCATGTTCGATAATGCACAGCGGGGCAAAATTAAAAATGACAAGATCTTAAGGTGGAGGATCGAGCTCTCCCCTTTAACTACGAGATCTTGTACCGTCCCGGAAAGCTGAACGAGCCGTCCGATGCCCTATCCCGCGGCACATGTGCCAACGCACAAATCGACCACCTCCAAGCCCTCCACGAGGACCTCTGCCACCCGGGGGTCACTCGGTTCTACCATTTCATGAAGTCCCGCAACCTCCCCTACTCTGTGGAGGAGGTCCGTACAGTCACCAGGAACTGCCACATCTGCGCAGAGTGCAAACCGCACTTTTTCAGGCCGGATAGAGCGCACCTGATCAAGGCTTCCCGCCCCTTTGAACGCCTCAGTCTGGATTTCAAAGGGCCCCTCCCCTCCACCGACCGCAACGCATACTTCCTGAACGTGGTGGACGAGTACTCTCATGTCCCCTTCGCCATCCCCTGCCCCGACATGACAGCGGCCACAGTCATTAAAGCCCTTGGCACCATATTCACACTGTTCGGTTGCCCCGCATATATCCATAACGACAGGGGGTCCACCTTCATGAGTGACGAGCTGCGCCAGTTCCTGCTCAGCAAGGGCATAGCCTCGAGCAGGACGACCAGCTACAACCCCCGGGGGAACGGGCAAGTAGAGAGGGAGAACGGCACGGTCTGGAAGACCGTCCTGCTGGCCCTACGGTCCAGGGATCTCCCAGTTTCCCAGTCCTCCCGGATGCTCTCCACTCCATCCGGTCGCTGCTGTGTACCACCACTAACCAAATGCCTGATGAGCGCCTCCTTGTCTTCCCCAGGAAGTCCTCCTCCAGAACGTCACTGCCGTCCTGGCTGGCGGCCCCAGGACCTATCTTGCTCCGGAAACATGTGCGGGCGCACAAATCGGACCCGTTGGTCGAGAGGGTTCACCTTCTCCACGCGAACCCGCAGTACCCCGACGGCCGACAGGACACGGTCTCCCTGCGGGACCTGTCGCCCGCCGGCAACACACACACCCCCCCGACACCGATCATCCCCTCCCTACCACCGGCGCACCCCGCGACCGCCCCCTTCCCGGGAGGATCGGTCCTCCTCCCGTGCCCGCCCAGGAGTGAAACAGGAACGAACACCGAAACGCTCCCGGAGACAACAACGCCTGAACAAGCACCTGCACCACCACCGGGGCTGAGGCGATCGACGAGGAAGACCAGACCGCCCGCTCGACTCATGGCATCTGCGTGACACCAAGAATGTTGTTGTATTGTAACAAAAAAAAAAAATTTTCTCTTACTAATATTGTAAATAGTTTCACAAACTTTGTACATAGCCCAGTGTAGGGCTAAAACTGTAGTAACATGTCCAAAATTTTCCTCCCAGGACCAGCCTTGTAAACCCCTACCACCATGCGAACCACCACCCCGCCGGGTTCCTTTTTAACAAGGGGTGAATGTGATGGTATGTATTAGGGGTCATGTGGGACTGTGAAGCCGTGATGCTATTGGCTGACAGATCCCGGGTCCTGGTTGGCTGCTGACTCCTGGCTCCGCCCTGAAGGCGGAGTATAAGAACCCGAGCTTCTCCCCGCCGCTTCATTCTGTTGCTGAACTGCTGGGGACAAGTCTCGCTTAATAAAGCCTGAATCGACTTCATCACTTCTCGTCTCTCTCGTAAGTCATTGTGCGCTACACACGCTCAGCTCATCAGTGCAGGAAATGAGGAAATTGCAGCCTCGGCAGGGCATTCCCAACCAAGGCCAAAGAAAACGGCAGAGTCCCGTTAAATAGCAGGCTCATTCTCGGTGCTGCAGACACAGGAAACACCCAAAACGGGACTCTGTTTTTTGCGCGTTAAATAGTACCCTTTGTCTTATAATGAATTTGAGTACGTTGATGAGTGATCACAATGTGCCTCTAAATAATTTATGTTAAAAGAATTGCAGAAACATAATAGCAAATATGATGCAGCAGTAAAGTCAGCTTTTGTTAAAAAATGGGATGGAGAACATTTTTCCTGCATGCACTTCCACTTCCACAGGTAAAGCTAAGTCATTGGAATTTATATTTTATTTAAAGTGCACTGTGCATAAGTTATTTACTTATTTATTTGTTTGACCCTTGACAGTGATCACATATGTACTTCCATATGCCTCAGGACGATGCTTGCGACGAGAAGTGTAATTTGCCATTTTAGCGGTGACACTGAGGCTCAAGTGTCACCTGGCAGGAGAAAGCATCAGATGGTCATCTTTGTTTGTTAAGTGGTCACACAAAGAAACGGACCGCACGGGAGCGAATTCATGCAACAGCATGAATTCTTATGTGTTGAATTTTAATTTTAAAAGTTTGCACACAAAGTTTCCGAGCACTTGTCATGAACAGATTTGCTTTTGACGGCTGAAATGAGTGATAAAACGTTTACGAGTTAGAGGAGCAGAGAAATGTAGACGTCCAGATGCAGGAATCGGTGCAAGTGAGACACCAAATTGGATAAAGCTGTTTCAAAAAAATCTGTGGTATCCAAGGTTTCATAAATAGGGGAACAGAATAAGAGTTGAAAGTATTTATGCTAAACCTATCCAAATGTTTGGCCAAGCTGCACTTAGAATATTGGGCCAGTGCAGTACAATCTCCCAAACATGGTTGTTCAAATACCGGACTGGTTTGAAAACGGAACATTTTTATAATGTATCATGTTTGAACTTTCGTTGAAAAAAAAGACTTACTCGGCCAATTTGGCGAAATGCTACATTGACGTAGCGTGGGGCTTGACTGGTTATTGACCTTGGGGCTTTGCGTGCCGGAGTATTCCCACGCTCCAAGTGACCTTTGACCCCACCTGACTTGGCTTGACCCGAACCGCCCACGGCCCGAACCTCATTCTAGCCGACCCGAAATCTGGCAAGATGTGAAATCCGGCGCGGCCTCGATCCCCAGGTTGCCAGCTTTGGGAGACCGTGCCTGCATTGGCCTACCTAGATTCAGAGAGATGTGAAGGCCGAGTGACAAGCTGAATAACAGATTTACTGAGAAGCAGCAAAGATTAGAGACGTTAGTAATGAGAAGGCACTGGAGCTCATTTCATTAGAACAAAAGTGGTGGTACGAGATCTGATAGAGGTGCAGAAAATTATGAGGTAAACTGAAAATAAACTGTCATCATTGGTTGGTGAATTTGTGGCTAAAGAATGTGCGTGATTATTACCAAAAGAGCAAGGGAAGAAATGCTTTTTAGACAAAAGGTTATTAGAATATGGAATGCCCTCCAAGAAACAGTGGTGAAAACGGAATCTATAATGGCTCTTAAAAGGGAAACAGATAAATATTTGAAAAGGGAAAAATTAAACAGGTACAAGAAAAGGTCAGGGGAATGGGGCTAATTGAATAATTCTTTGAGAAAATCAGCAAAGGCAAAATGAGCAATCGTCTCCATCTGTGCTGTAAAATTCTATGGGCAAATCAGAAACAAATAAATATACAGCCTGGACCGTTCCAACACCCCTCCCCCCAACCCTCTCTAATTACTATTTTTTTTCTCACTTATATTTACTCTAACTTTCTTGCCTCCCTGACAGGCAAAATACCCTTGAAAATGGCCTGGAGGATTGAAATGCACAATTTACCCGTACCAGTTTCATTTAAACGATTACAGCATGCAGCCATTGACATGCAGATGGGTGGCTGCAAATCTCGGGAGACTACCAAAAGCTGCCTTGCTCCACTTAAAGCCAGTCTGTATCTCTTATAGGGAGATGCATTGGGACTGGAGAAAGTGTTGTCGGAAGCTGGGGAAGAGTGCATGACCTGAAAGAAGTGTCTCTGACAATGTCACATGCTCCATGGTTCCCAAACACTACACTGGAGGCCTTGATGCAGGAGGTGGAGAGGAGGAGAGATGTAGTCCATTCACACAGAGTAGGAGGGCCTCGAGACAAACTTTTCAAGTAGCCGTCATAGTCTGGTCTTTTGGACCTGGATGCAGTGCTGCAGGAAGATCAATGACCTCACATGAATGGTAAAGGTCAGTGAACATAAGAAACAGGAGCAGGAGGAGGCCATTCCGCCCTTAGATCCCAGTCCGTCATTCAGTGAGATCATGGCTAATCTACTTCAACGCCACTTTCCTGCACTATCCCGTATCTCATCAACCATCAACGTCAATGTTTTCAGCACCACCGCTGACCTTGACCTCGGCCTCAGTCATGGTCACTCCTATAATGACAAGCTATCCCGTATCTCTCAAAGTTTTTAATATCTAGAAATCTATCAATCTCTGCCTTGGACACACTCAATGGCTGAGCCTCCATACTCCCCTGGGGCAGAGAATTCCAAAGATTCACCACCCTCTGAGTGAAGAAACTCATCCTCATCTCAGTCCTAAGTGGTCTGCGCCTTTTCCTGAGACTGGGTCGCCTGGTTCTCGATCCCCAGCCAGGGGGATGTGATTGCCAATACCATATCCCGCAAACTGCACCACTAGCCTCACATACTGCTCAATGCATCACATCCCGATCACTTATCAATTATCTATCATTAATCTCATTCAATTACGACACACCACGAACACTCATATGCTTCACCATACCATCACACACTTAGCACTGCTGGAAACCTCACACCAACATCTAACAGCCAACAATTCAATTATCCTAGCCACATAAAAACAAATTCAAACTTATTGTCACACTAGTGCACTCACTAACTCACTTCCCTTTCTTATAGGAAAAGGTGGCATGTAATATGTGATAATCACATTTAACTGGTGAGAGATAAACAAGGCTGCATGGCCTTACCTCAGTAGAGCAGATGGTGCTTGTCATTATAGGAGTGACCATGACGGAGGTTGAGGTCAAGGTCAGTGGTGCTGCTGAAAATATTGACATTGATGATGTGCTCATAACTAATCCTCCTTCTCATATCCCACTTCCTTCTAAACTCCCACTCTCTTCTGATGTACTAATTGCACATGGTGCAATCTTGTAACTCTCGTTTTCCACCCCTCCCTTCGCCACAACCCGACTGCGGTAGTGTGGCCCTCTAATGGGGTGGGTCCCGGAGGGTCATGTGACCCAATGAGCCAATGGGGCCTGAGCACATGAACCCTGGGGCAGAACATGGGTTCCCAGTCAGTTAGAAGTTTGGAGTCTTGGAAAATGGTATTTTCCATCTCACTTTCTGTGTCTTGTTCCTTACTTTAATAAATCATTCATATGTTAATCCATCTGATGGTCACCCACCTCTCAGGATGTTACATTGGCGATGATGATCAACCAGAGTGCCTTCCTGCTGTTGTGAATCTCGGGAGAGCAGACACATGTGAAAACTTCTCCATCAAAAAAAATGAATTTTACAGTCGGTGAGTGACAATGCACCTTTTAAATAAACTAGAACCATTCAACTCCCGTCGGGAGCAATGGGTGCTCTGCATAAAGCATCTCCATTACTTTTTCAAGGCAAATCAAATCGAGGGGGAGGAAAAGCAGTGGGTAATTTTGCTAATTGCCTGCAGGACTCCCACTTACAACCTAAGTTGAAGTCTCCAGATGCCCGACACCAAAACATTCGAGGAGCTGGTGCAGTTAATCAATGGTCATTGCCACCCGAGCCCTTGATAATAATGCAGCATTACAAGTTCAATTTGACAATTGCGGTGTTTGTAGCATGCCTAAAATAAACGACTGAATAATGCGAGTTTGAGGCTGCACTAAACACCATGTTGAGGGACAGGTTGGTCTGTGGTGTTAGTGACATGGCCAGACAAAAAGAATTGTTAGTAGAGGCAGAGATGACCTTAAAGAATGCAATAGAGTTTGCCCAAGCTATGGAAAGTGCCGAGATGTGGGTGATGGAGTTACAGAATGTGCAAGCAGTGGGAGGTCCACCAGGTTTGATAGGAAGCCACTGGTAGTTATGGCGCCAAGCGTGAAGGTGCAAAAAATAATGAGCAAAGAGGCTCAGAGAGGAAGAGAATGCCGAGACACAAAGAATTTGGTTCGCAGACAAGGAGTTACCAATGTGGGGGAGATCATCCCCAGGAAAGATATAGATTGAGGGATGCTACATGCAATAAGAAGGGGCACATGAGGAGGAAATGCAAGATTAGGCAGAGCCCACAGGGGGCCATCAAAAAAAAAAACCCGACTCCAATTTAGCATGACCAATCCACATCTTTGGGCTGTGTGTGTGAGACCCTCGCAATGACGGGGAGAATTTGCAAACTCCACACGGACAGCGACCCGGGACTGTGATCGAACCTGGGACCTCAGCACCGTGAGGCAGCAGTGCTTTTTAAAAATAAATTTAGAGTAACCAATTCATTTTTCCAATTAAGGGGCAATTTAGCGTGGCCAATCCACCTAGCCTGCACATCTTTGGGTTGTGGGGGTGAAACCCACGTAAACACGGGGGAATGTGCAAACTCCACACGGACAATGACCCAGAGCCGGGATCGAACCTGGGACCTCGGCGCCGTGAGGCAGCAGGGCTAACCCACTGCATCACCATGCTGCCCTGTGAGGCAGCAGTGCTAACCACTGCGCCATCATGCCACCCCTGAAACTGTAAGAATCCTAGGAACGATCTACCGGGACCAGTCAGCTAGTAGTACAGGGGGGGCCAAGCATCAAGTCTGATGGGCCAGGATTGGCTCTGTCAAATTAAATTAAATTAGTTGGAGATCTTTCAACTTAACGAAGATGTCCATGACATCTTAAAAAGTTATCAAGTGGTTTTCCAAAATGAGTTAGGGAAGATACAGGGCCTTAAAGTAAAGATTTATGTGGATCTGGAGGCCACACCCAGGTTTTTCAGAGCTTAACCTATCCCCCTAGCCTTAAATAAGAAGGTTGAGTCTGGACTCAAGCGACTGGAAGAATTAGGTATTATCAAATGTGTACAGTTATATGCCCAACTCAAGAAGCACCAGAGATGGTATTGGAAACGGCATCAGAAAGAAGCCTTTGTACTGGCTAAATTAGCCTTACGACCATCTCTTACTCCATATTGACCCATCGAAAGAGATCCTTACCTAATGGAATAGGGGTGGTTTTAGCCCATAATATGTTTGGAGTCAGAAAGTTCCACCAATACCAGTCGGTAGATGAGATTTCATAGTTGTAACCGCCCACAAATCCCTGTTGAGTTTATTTAGGAAGGATAAGGCCATGCCGCCCACCCCCATAGCTTCAGCCAAGGCCCAATGCTGGGCTCATTGTGAACAGCCTATAAGTACATGTTACAATCTAGGCCGGCACCCACTCACAGACACTGTGAGCCGTCTTCCTCTACCTCAGAGTGTACCACCTCCACCGTACCATAGGAGATCGTTCTTGCTTTGCCTTGATTCATTGCCAATGTTGGCACAACGGGTCAAGCTTAGGAGCCAAAAGGATACCTTATCATCTTGAGTTAAGCACATGGCTGGTAATATGGTATCATGTCTGAATTGCTACAATTCTTTCAGATAAGAAAAGATGAGTTAAGTTGTGAAGATGGTGGGCGGAATTCTCTGATAATGAGGCTATGTCCCCACTCCCGTGAGAAAACAGGCACGAAACACTCTGGATTTTTTTCTAGAAAGTCCAGAGTGATTCTCCGTTTTGAAAGGGGCACTTCCAGCCGCGGGTCTGCACTTGTGCGTGGTGGTCGCTTGTGGCGGCGGCTCCACGCGACATGGCGGACCTACATAGCGGGCCGGCCCCCGCAATATAGGACTCCCCACCCTCATATCGCGCCCGTCTGCCAATCAGTGGCCCCCAATCACGAGCCAGGCCATCCCGGAGGCCCCCTCCCCACCCGCCCCTGGTGACGGATCCCCCCGCTCCACACCAGGGCGGCAGCGGACTGTGTCCGGAGCCACCACTCCAAGTGCCCACCTTGTGGAACCATGGGCGCCATTCTCCGCCAGCGGGAGTCTCCGTTTTGCCGGCGCCCGGGGGTTTCCCGACGGCGTGGGGCTGCCCCACAATGGGAAACCCCATTGACCGGCTGGTGTTACGGAGACTCCCGCCGGCCGGTCGGGGCAGAAATGTGGCGGGGCGGGTAGGAGAATTTCGCCCCACGAGTGAACCACGCCGGCGGGAACCTGGCCAGTTACCGACGGCGAATCGCCGTGGGGGCCTCTTTCAATGTCAACCACACACGCGCGACTGGCGCCGATTCTCCGCGGGAAGGCGTCAGACCCGCGATTGCTTTATTGTGAACAGGATCACGGGTCTGAAGCCCCATTCTCCGCGCCGAAATCGCGCTTGGCGCGGGGGCGGAGAATACCGCCCGGTGTTTTATTTTGGGGAGCTGGGGTGGTCGTTCCTACCCCCGTTAGGAAGCTATTGTTACAGGAGCTACACTGCACCCATCCGGGGATGAAAATGAAGATGCTCGCATGTGGTGGCCTGGGATGGACATTGACATAGAGAATCTGGTCAAACAGTGTGGCCAGTGTCAAATGCAGCCGTCTGCGGCCCTTATCCACACTTGGGAGGGGCCAGGTAAGTGGCTTACCCCTCGGTAAGACTAACATTGAATTCGCTGGCCCATTTGTGGGCTGCATGTTCTTATTTATCATTGGCGCTCACTCTAACTGATTGGAAATACGTGAAATTAAATCCACAACCCCATCAGGCAGCACAGTGGCACAGTGTTTAGTCATGCTGCCTCACAGAACCAGGGACCCGAGTTTGACTCCAACCTTGAGTGACTGTGAGGATATGCTATGACTTGAGTGACTGTGTGGAGAATGCTGTCCGTGAGCCAGAGCCTTGCAGGGGCCCCGGATGAGGAGGACTATTTGATACAGCTGAACTGCATCATGGCCCATCTAGCATCGATCTCGCTCATGTTACAAGTTAATGGTCACCCCACGGTGATGGAAACGGGCACTAGACTGGTGTTCCATCGACGAGGGGCCAGATTTTATGTGGATCCTGATGCTCAGGCCCGGGAGTTTAGGACAAGGCCTGTCCCCTATACATTGCTTGCCAAAGTTGACATGGAGCTTCAGCACCTGCAGGAACTGGGGGTCATGCATCCTGTACAATTTGCAGAATCAGCCACGCCCGCGGTGTCAGCAATGAAGCTCAGCAAATCTGTCCGACTGCGGGGATTTTAAGCTCACGGTGAACAGAGCTTCATGCCTCGACGAATACCCAACGCTTAGAGTGGAAGATTTGTACGCAGAACTGGCTGGAGGATGTTCCTTCATGAAGCTTGATATGAACCATGCTTATTTGCAGGTGGAGCTAGATCCTGAGTCCAGGCAATTTGTGACCATAAACACCCACAGTGGGTTATTTGAATACACCCGCTTCCCGTTTGGTGTTTCATCGGCCCCGGCGATTTTCCAGTGAGTAATGGAGAATATCTTGCAGTGTCTGCCAATGGTGGCCATCCAGCTGGATGATTGGATGATGTGTTCATCATGGGTACCACGGAGAAGGAGCATATGGACAACCTGCAAGAAATACTCTGACGGTTTTCCCAAGAAGGCCCCAGCTAAAGGGGAGAAAGTGTGTGTTCTGCGCTAGAGCAGTGACCTATTTAGGTTCAGGGTGGAAAAGGATGGTCCACACCTGCTGGAAGATGAGGTTTGGGCCAAAAAAGGGGCCCTGACCCCAAAGAACGCCACTGAACTCCGGTCATTCAGGCCTGTTAAACTATTGTGGGAAGTTTGTTTCAAACCTGACCACTTTACTAGCTCCACTCCACGTTCTGTTGCAAAAGGACGAGAAGTGGTTCTGAGTGCCTCACAAGACAAAACATTCAGCAAAGTGAAAAAGCATCTCTTGTCCACACAGCTCCTCACACACTATGATCCAGCTTGGCCACTAATCCAGACATGCAATGCCTCCCCCTATGGCATTGGGGTGGTGCCGGTCAACAGATGGGAAGATGGAATGGAATGCCCCATTGCATTCATGGACCCTGGTGGACGTTGAGTGATGTTATGCTCAAATCGAGAAGGAAGGCTTGGCAGTAATATTTGGAATCAAGAAATTCCACCAATATGTTTATGGGTGTCATTGTGACAGACCACAAGCCATTGCTCAGCCTTTCTAGGGAGGATAAGGGAATCCCACTCATCGCATCAGCTAGAATTTAGCATTGGGTGCTTCAACTCAGCGGTTATGAATATTCGTCTTGACACTGCCCGGTTACGCAGATTGCCCATGCCTTTCGTCTACCATTGCCTGTAAGTGCCCCATCCCCACCAGTGGCAGATGGAGTGGTTGCAACTCTCAGCTTTATGGATACCTTGCTGGTGCCAGCCACTCGGGTACGCGCATGGACGCAGCGTGATCCAGGACTAGCGAAACTTTGCCTCATGGAGTAGGGGGTCCTTTCAATAGCCCTCCGACCAATCGCCCAGAACTTCTTGGAACTCAGTGTGGCGGACAGTGTCATATTGTGGGGAGCTCGCATGGTAATCCTGCCTCAGGTCAGTTGTCCCTTCTGAAGGACCTGCACAATGGGCACCCTGCGCCTCTAAGGTGAAGATGATGCCTGTAGTTATGTCTATTGGCCCAGCATCGATGGGGACATTAATAGGGTCATGCGCAGCTGCCAGGAACTTCAGAAACTCCCGCTGGCAGCCTCCCTTAATTCTTAGGAATGGCCAGGATGTGCATGGGTGCACCTACATGCGGATTTTCCAGGACCTTTCATGGGGTCCATGTTCCTCGTTATCATAGGTACCCACTCAAAGTGGCCAGATGTGTACAAGATGACTTTGATAATGTTCAGGGCCATGGTAGAAAAGCTTTGGTATTCGTTTAGCACCCATGGGATCCCTGAGGTCCTGGTGACAGATAATGGGACGCCCTTTACTAGTGAAGAGTTTTCCGCGTTAACAAAGTGTAACAGCATCCGGCATATTGGAATCGTACTGTATCATCCCTCCTTCAACAACCTGATGGAAAGCGTGGTCCATAATTTCAAAAGGGGTATTAAAAACAAACCACGCGTTCCATGGAGACGCAACTGCCGTGGTTCCTTTCTAACTCCCACACAGCGGCACACGTGATTGACGGGAATCGCCCCTGCAGAATTGTTAATGAGCCGACGGCTTCGAACCTGGTTGAGTCTCACATTTCCGAGCCTTGGCAGGAAAGTGGAGGTGTGGCAAGAGGCACAGAAACAGCACTACGACTTGAAGACACCAAGGCGGCAATTTCCCTCTGGGAATTTTGGAGATGGGGCACTTTGTTTCCCAGGTGTCATGTGGGAGAGAACGGATCTAGTTTGGATTCAGGGGAGAGTTCAACAGAAACATTTGGACCACCTGATGAAGCGGGAACCCATGCTTCACAATGCCCAGCTGGCAGCATTGACGTATCCTCCCTGCCTGGAACCACCCCTCTAACATTTGGATCCCAGTGCCCAGTCCAGCAGGAGGAGGATGGCTCCAGCTTGGAAACTGACAGGAAATGTCTATGCCTACAGATGACATCTTGTCGAGCACCGAGGTCCTGGTGATAACACTTCAAAGGTTGGCTTGAAAATGGCGGTTGATGAACAAAATCACACCGCCAGACCCAGAGCCGTTGCTGGCAGAAGCACAACCTCGGGCAAAGCGGCGCGGAAGGCCCCCACCATTGGCGGCTGAAGGGGAACCTTTGGACTTTGGGGGGAGGAGAGGTGTTATAACCGCCATGAGGACCACAGGAAACCATTATTGACCTCCCTGTAGGACTCGTGAAATATGAGCTTCCCAGCTGGAGCGTGTTACAAACATACATAAAAGCCAGCCAAAAGTAGGGTCTGGTGTAGTTAGTTCTCCCGTCGAGGACTAGACTGGGAGAGATCAGGATATTGTATAAAGTTAAATAAATCTCTGTTCAACTACCGCTGACTTCCTCAAGTTACTAAACTATCCTTCATAAAAGTCACATACCTTTCAATATGCCATTGAGCAGTCATGTCTCTGTAATGGCTATTAGTTCATACTTATTCATCTCTATTTGCACTATCGGTTCATCTCTCCTGTTCCAAAAACAATGAGCGTTCAGATACAGAGCCTTTACTTTTGCCCTTCTATTATTTTTGTAACCTCTAGCCTTATCTGTTGATTTACACTTAGACTTGTACTCTCTGTCCCTTTCTGTCACCATATTAATACCATATTAATACTTTCATCTCTTTCATTTTCTCTACTCCTTTTGATTTACCATAGCTTCCCAAATTTGATCCGTTGTCCCTCCTATTTAGTTTAAATCTTTCTAGTTCCCAAGTTACCCGATTCACAAGAACATGGGTCCCAGTACAATTCAGGTGATCACCATCCCAATGGTACAGCCCTCACTTTCCCCAATACTGATGCCACAAACTGGACCCTACTTCCCCCATTTCAATCTCTGAGCCACATATTCATCGCTCTGCTTAATGTACCCTGTGCCAATTTGCGTGTAACTCAGATAATAATCCAGAGACTCGAGGTTTTGCTTTTTAATTTTGTGCCTCGCTCTTCATATTCTCTATGCAGAAACCCCTTCATAGTCCTACCTATGTCATTGGTACCTACATGGACCACAACAACTGGATCGTTCCATTCTCACTGCACGTACCCCTCCAGCCCTGAGCCAGTTGCACTAAAGAACCCTGTGTTTCTAGTAAACTGAATTAGGGCCAGAAAAATCAAATTCAACCAGTTAGCTAATTAACTACTACTGTAACCCTGATAAAGCTGTGTGCTCACTCTGGCTGTTCCTCTCTGGAAAGAGAGAATTAAATACGTTCAGCCCTCTTTGCATTGGGAGCCTCAGTGACTGCCTTTGTGCAATAGGAGATGTTAGAAATATTGCTTGATCCAATGTGGAAGAAGCCAGATGCATGTAAGCTCATGAACCCCATTACCTCCACAGCCACTGACAATACCATCCTTGCCTTGCTCGGAGATTACAGTTCGAGCTGCAGTAGGTGGCAAATCTTAGTAAGAATATTTTTATTGAAGTGAAAATGTCTCACACATTTGTTCCTCACTGAGGTTCAGGTCAGAGAATTGCACCCTTGACTAAATATAGTCTCCTGCAGAGAACCTTTCTCCCCCCCTCTGACTCCCTCTTCCAGCAGTTGGTCCTGCTCTGTTTCACCTTTTCCTATTCCCTGTACTTTTTTAGTCCAAGGCGGGTACAGCTTACTGCACCAGTGTCTGACAGCAAATGTTTTGTGAAAAAGACAAAGTCAGGCCAAATTCCTTTGGTATCTGATATACCATCCCCTGTAGAGTTCAGCAATTTTAAATAACTCGAGAAATGACCAAGCACTTTTACAAAACTCAGCAGCAGCCAGCAGGAATCAATTGAGAACAAACGTGAAAGTGGTTGATGATTCCTTTCAATAGCGCTGGTGCGTAACCTTCCCGTTGCTGAATGCATGTTCAGATGTGCAGTGTTGGGAGAAGGTGTTAGCTGGAATGATGAACTCCAAAATGGCAATGACGGTGTCAGATCCGTTTTGCATGCTGATTGACATCACTGTCTGCTAGCTCTGAATACTTGTTTCCTGCATGGGTTCTCACATCCTGTCCAAGATGGTGTCTGGCACGAGCCGTATTGAGTAGTGTGTGCAGTCAGCAGACACCATTTTGGAACCAAAGCAGCACCCATAGTCCCCTCGCAGTGGGTATTACAAAGCTTAAACTTTGGTGGCAGTTCACTCCTTGCTGGGGATTTGTTTTTTTTGCATTGCTCATCTTCTGGTTCCTGCCCCACCACCTCTTTTGACACCAATTGTTGTTGCCAGGCTTAAACACAGGCCTAATCCTGTCCTCATGCAATGTTTACACGGCTGCACTTCTAGCAGAAGCAGCAGCACTGGTTAACCTTTCCCTGCATAATTCAGGGAATCAAAACCATTTTGCCGCATTCTGCCTTTATTAAGATCAATTAGCTCAGTACGTACTGAATATTGAAACTGGGGTCATCTCAGTCTGTAAGGTTCAGCTACTCACTGGCCCAACAAGAGTTTCCCACTCAACCACTTATTTTCAAGACCTCTACCTTTAATCAATGTTGCTGACAAACACTTTACTTCAACTGTCTCATTGCATCTGAGTACAAATCAGCTAACTCAGTACGACCATTAATTTTGCCATAAAATCTACATACTGTAAAATCCATCAAGCAAACAACAGATGTCAGAGTTGCTTAAATTCTGCCATGCAACCCCAGACTTATATTCCAAAGAGACAGCTTCACAAATTTCAAAATGAGGATTCTAATAAGGCTTCTTCTAGCTGCCTTTGCTGTGAACATTCACTTCCCAATTTTCAAGAGTCCCAGATGTATAAGTAGATGCAGCAAAACGTGACCTTTCCATCTGACTTGCAAATTCAACTTACTCCTATGGACAGTGAGCCAGACCAGACACTAATAAAAGCAAATAAATGTGGCTTATTCTGCATGGTTTGAGGAATTCAACCTAGTAAAGGCTAGGAATGCTTTTTTTTAAGCCCCTGTAGGCAGTGTGTATTGTTACTTTGTCTGAATTGTTCAGAGATCTAAAATTCACGATTCTTTCGACTGAACATCAAAAATAAATGTGAGAAAGTAAGTGATCTTACAGCAGTATTCCACCAGGAAGGAAAAGGGCTTATACAAACCAAATCCTCTTTGTATCGTACATGAGGAAGCAATTAAATAAAAAATAGTTTTTCAGTTTATTTATGATCCTCTGAGACTTGGAGTGGAATTTTTGAAGGATGTTGTTCAAAAGACAAGACGAGAATTTTTTTCAGCTTATTGCAAGAGTATCGTTAATGAAGAAATTGCTTAACCTGTAGCTCATTGCTATACCGTTTGAAGTATCTGCGAGTTCAACAAATAATTTTTGTAGCACTTTACACAGCCACAATGACTATTTGTAAATATATTGATGACAAGCTCAGGATATATAACATATGTATATATATTTTATATGTATATATACATATATATATATACACAATATATCATTGTAACGCAAGGTCAAGAATCAGTTCAGTCAGCCTGTGGTAAATGTTTGGTCAGATGTCCACCCCAAAGATCAACCTCCATTCAAATGCCCTCTGCCCCTTGGAAAACTATGCTTCATATATTATTCTTCTTAAATGGTGTATTTTTCCTCAAGCTTTTGTTTGCCATTACTTTTCTGAATGATACCTCTAATATACATACTGCATGTACCATATCAGAAACAGAGCAGCATTCTAAATTGATTAGTGTATAGCTAGGTTCACAGCTGTGATAAAATGCACGCCATAAAACACAATTCACGTATACTCAGAAAAGCCGTGATATGTAATCACCGCTGTTAATTACCGTTACTATTCTGCAAACATCCCATCAACCTATGCTAATGTAAAACTAGTTAATCAGAAGTTAATGCTACAAACAAGGAATCACGCCATTTTTTTTCACAGCTATCATCTAATAGCAATTTGCTACTGAATAATATTTCTGTCATTTGGGTCTGTACATTCTGAAATATTTCTTGTGTTTGATTGCACCCACATGTGTAACGCATGTGGTTAGTCTTTGAACTGTAGATCTGATGGGTACCTTGAGATAGTCATGAGCGTAATTTGATTGGAGTGCTCAAACAGCAGAAAATGTGCATAGTGCTCCCTATAAGGTTCTAACCGCAATATTAAGTTGGCCAACTACTGATTGCAAAATTTGCATGAAGTTCCTGAGGGGTGGCTATATTGGCAGCTCATAACTATATTTTGTATAAAGCCTGAATGTCGATCTTCAGAATACAATTGTTGAAATAAAGTTCATCAATTATTTTAGATAATCCTTAAGGAAGAGGAGGAATATTAAAAGGCATAGGGAACAAGGAGAGTGAGATTTGACCAAGTGGCTCATGTGGAAAGAAACTGCAGCATAGACTATGATGGACTGAAGGGCCTGTTTCTTTTCTGTAACATTCTACGTTAAAGGGTTCTGGGGTCTTTGTTGATCTTTTTTTAATCCAAGTTTCAAGTTATTGAAACTGATTTAGGCTTGACAAAGTCTGAAAGTGGCTTTTTTACACCTGGTTACAGCATACAGTAAATCAAAAGGTAGAATGAGATGCTGCTGTATTATAGTGATATTAAATTCTGAAATGCCTCAAAGCCTAGGGTACCAATCTCACTTAATGGAAGGTGGAAGATAATAAATATAAAAGAGTTTTATTATAAAATGAAATTGATGTCTACTAGGTTGGGTTGTTTCTTCACCTCCTCCCCCCCCCCCCACCTCCCATCCACACCACCTCCCAACTCCCCCCCCTCCAACCCCCAACCCCCCTCCCGCCCCCCCCCTCACTGCTCCAACAATCCTTTCTTTGCTTGGTTTTGCAGGAACAATATACCTTTGCTTCATGAGGTCATGGATGTTAGCCATTGTCTTCATTGAAGATTATTGGTTATTGTCACTGATTATAATGATCACTGTGACAATCAACAAAAAGGATAATCCATAAGTAAGCACTCTGAAGAAAAAGCATTTACCAAATATGTATTTCAGATATAATGTATGTAATTAATATTAATTGGAAGAAAGTGTGTTTCAAGGGCTCTCCACAGATGTCCAGTTCCTAGCTGAATTCAGCAAGGCAAATGGGATCGTATCAGTGAAGGGGATCAGGCAAAAAAATCACTGACATCAATCAGTCCATTGCTATCTTTCCAGGGTTTCCTGAATCCATATTTTCTCAACCTAGACCCTGACAACCTTGATTTTACAAAACAGAAGATAAGAGGAAAGAGGTAAAATGAGATGCTGTGGGAGATATATCCTACATGCGAAGGATTAGGGTTACATGATATAGGTTGAGAATAAGAAGGGAAATTCTTTTCTGTTTTGTCTTCTGGAATTTCCCTCGTTCTATGGAGGAAAGGAATGACAAATCCTAATGATGACTATTTCCCGCCCATGCCAACAATGGTGAGACAGGCACACATTGAAGCAATTCAACAAAAAATAACTTGTATTTATATAACACCTTGAACATAATGAGTCGGCCAAGGCACTTCACAGGCACATTATAAAGCAAAGACAAACACTGAGGCCACATAAGGAGGTCAGGTGACCAAGAGCTGGGTAAAGAGGTAGATTTGAAAGACTGTCTTAAAGAAGGAAAGCAAGACAGAGGGGAGGAGAGGTGCAGTGTGGGAATTCCAGAACTTAAGGCTGAGACAACCAAAGGTACGGCCATCGGGAGTAGAGCAGTTATGATTGCACAAGAGGCCAGAACTGGAATAGGACAGATATCGTCAAAGGTTGTGGGGCTGGAGGAGTTCAGAGATAGGGAAGTGGAAGGCCATGGAGATTTTTGAAAAAAGGAGAATTTTAAAATCAAAATGTTGCTTCACCAGGAGCCAATGTAGATCAGTGAGCACAGGGGTGATAGAACAACGGGACTTGCTGCGACTTAAGACTGAGGCAGCAGAGTTTTTGGTGACCTCAAGCTTATAGAGGGTAGAATGGAGGAGACCAGCCAGGGTGCATTGGAATTATAAAGTCCAGGGCTAAGGAAGATGTGAATGAAGGTTTTAGCAGCAGATAAGCTGAGACAGTGGAGGTTGGACAATGTTCTGAAGGTGGAAATAGGCGGTTAAATAAAGGCAGAATGGCTCAATTCTTCCAGTCACAACCCCTGTTTCCGACCCTAATAAGATTTTAAAAATCTACCAACTTACCTCCCCCCGATGTTTCTGGCCAATCACCAAATGGAGAATCTTGGAAAAACTCACTTATCGCAATGAACTTAGGCGGGAGCAGTGCAGAAAATCTGCACAAATGCTGCATGCCTCCTTTATGTCACTAGCCGTGTATTCTTGTAAATAATATTTCAAAAATCCCAAAGCTTAGTGTGCTAGTGAATGAGTATGTGGGTGAGTGAATGTATGAATGTGTAGATGTGCACTTGGCTAAGATGGGTAGGGTAGCGGCTGGGTAGGATGGTGAGATTGAGGAATCAGGTGCCATGGAGGAGTCAGGAGGTGGGGATAGTCGGGTAGTGGGGCTAGTCAGGACACAAGAGAGTTGGGTTGTTCATGGTGGGGGTGGGTGTGGGGTGTTCCTGGGCGGATCGAGGGGAGGTACGGCTGGTCAATTTTACAGTTACTCAGGATATGACTAGGATATTTTAGTCCAGCATTTCTTGCTTATTCGGGTAAGCAAATCAGAACTGTCCAAAGTCTTTGACCCCCAACTCAGAATTGGAGACTTTTTCGGAGGACCCCCCCGGGAGCGGGGAATTAATGATCGGAAATTCAAACTTCCCACGTAGCTCCCACAGATTTGGTGCATTGAGTGTTGTGAGGGGTCTAGTAGTACATCTTGGGGAGGAGGGCATGTCCAATCTCGAACAACCTGGAGACCAGAATATCTGGGCCAGACTTCTTCGGCCACTTTTCTCGCCGGTAGGGCACGCCCGCCCATGGGTTTCCCAGCGGTGTGGGGTGGCTTCAATGGGAAATCCCATTTGTCAAGCGGAAGGAGTGTAAACCCCGCCACCAGCGAATTGTGCGCTGCCGAGAAACACGTGGCTGCGGGAGCGGAGACTCTAGCCCCTTGTCTAACTTAGCAGTAAAACTCAAGGCCATCCCTCGTTCAGAAAGTTTATTTGGGTTGTAACTGAAACACACAGGGCAGGCAACTTCTGGGTCAATCCTCATTTTGCCCTGGGTTTTTCTTATCTTAATGGGACATCAATGTGCAGAACACAGTTGGCTCCTGTGCCTCTGGAAGAGAAGATAACATCAGCCAAGACTCCAGTAGTCCCTATTATTAATGCCATGCTTTTGGTATGGCAATGACTAACTCTCATGATATGCAAGTACTACAATATGACAATTTTCTTTGGTTCATTTGTCATCATAGATATCATAGAATTTACAGTGCAGAAGGAGGCCATTCGGCCCATCGAGTCTGCACCGGCTCTTGAAAAGAGCACCCCACTCAAGGTCAACACCTCCACCCCATCCCCGTAACCCAGCAACCCCACCCAACACCAAGGTCAATTTTGGACACTAAGGGCAATTTATCATGGACTGTGGGAGGAAACCAGAGCACCCGGAGGAAACCCACGCACACACGGGGAGGACGTGCAGACTCCGCACAGACAGTGACCCAAGCCAGAATCGAACCTGGGATCCTGGAGCTGTGAAGCAATTGTGCTATCCACAATGCTACCGTGCTGCCCCAATGGAAATTGTTTAAGTAGGTTGGCAAAAACTACACAGAAAAGTCCTTGGCTTAGGTGCTGCCGAGAATATTGTGTTATGAGCTTGGCTCAGAGGTAGCAGTTTTGCCTTAGAAACAGAAAGTCATGGATTTAAATGCCATGACGGGTCTTCAACATATAATCTAGGCAACACTTGTGTGTGCCACAGTATTATTGGAGGTGATGTTTTTCAGTTGAAATCCTCAATTTTGGCACTGTCTAGTTAAGGAAGAGAGGAGAGTTTCTCTGGTTTATCTGGTTTCTGTATGATATGTCAACCAATAGTGCTGAACTCAGATTAGCCAGTCGATAATTTCATTGCCGTTTGTGGGACATTGTCATGTGCAAATCAAATGCAGCATTTTTAAATATTAAGTGACTACACTTCAAATTAATTCATTGGCTGTTATCAGGGTCCTTCCATTTTATTCCCCTTATTTTCCCTTTCTTTTATTTTGCCATTCTTATTTTGATCCATGGATCATTAATGGACTCTTTAACGCAGACAGCCTGTGTCTTTAATTCAAGCAGAAGAATCCAGAGGTTTAAGGAGAGATCACTTGTTGGTTTAAACTGAAGCTACAGACTTTCAGGCACCAGTGCGAGAGATGGGTTGGGACTCAATTTGATTGATTGGCTGGTGGCCAATGAATTGGCCCAAAAAGCTGTGCTCTGCCCAGTAACAGGGGGATGATTGGATCTTATCCCACTGGTATGCAATTCAGAGTCCCAAGGTTTCAGTTTTGATTCCGTCAGCACGGAGAAAAGATCCAGCTAGCTCTCTCCAGAACACCGCTGTGAGCGCAAACCCTCTCTCCAGAAAGTCTGTGGGGGCTGTATTCCTGAAACAACAGAGACCTGAATACAAACCGTAAACTGAAAGCAAGGTTTGAAGATAAGTAAGCTGCCTTTCCAGGAAAGTTGTGAGTACTGCATCTCTAAACCACTGAGAACGTGAATGGATGAATCTATAGAGAAGGCCATTACAGGCTGCAAACCAAAGACTTTAATCTGCAAATTTACTGGAGAAACGTCTGCTAAAAACCATCATCTGGAACAAAGACTCTTTTTGGAAATTGACCGTGCACTTGCCCAGGTGGCGTAACACTGTAAAATGCTTAAGGCATACTGTAAAAGTGCTTCCATAAATACAGGTTCTCTCTGGATTCTCTAACAGCTCTCCAGCATTAAATCGGCTAGATGAAGACTCAAGTAGGAATTGTCTCCGTGCCAAGGCTTGAAAATTGGTCCATCAATGACCTTGGTTGAAGTTGCGTTGGTCGGTGTGGTAAGTGTAGAATAATGAATGCTTGCAGCTCAGAAGGAGGCCATTGAACCCTGAGTTCTGAGCCAGCTCTCTGCAGAAGACCCTCATCTAGTTCCACTCCGGTGCCTTTTCCCTCTATCCCTGCAAATATTTTCTATTCGGATAATTATCCATTTCATTTTTGAAGGCCTCAATTGAATCTACCTCCACCATACCCTCAGGCAGTGCACTGTAGACCCTAACCACAATAAAAACTTTCTCATGTTGTTGGTGCTTCTTTTGCCAATCACCTTTAATCGTTAAACTCTGGTTCTCAATCCTTCCATCAGTGGAAACAGGTTTCTCCCTATCTACTCTGTTCAGACCCCTCATGGTTTTGTACACTGCCATCAAATCCTCTCTCAATCTTCTCTTCAAGGAGAACGGCCCCAGCTTCTCCAATCTTTCCACGTAACTGAAGTTCCACCTCTCTGGAATCATTCCAATTGATCCTTTCTCAACCCTCTTTAATGCCTTAACATCATTCCGAAAGTGTGTTGACCAGAAATGAATACAATGTTTCAACTAAGGCCGAATCAGTGTTCATCCAGGTTTAGAAAGAAGAAAGAAAGAAAGAAGAAAATCGCTTATTGTCACAAGTAGGCTTCAAATGAAGTTACTGTGAAAAGCCCCTAGTTGCCACATTCCGGCGCCTGTACGGGGAGACTGGTACGGGAATTGAACCGTGTTGCTGGCCTGACTTGGTCTGCTTCAAAAGCCAGCGATTTAGCCCAGTGTGCTAAACCAGTTACCAAAACTTCCTTGACTTTTTTAAGAATCATATTTATAAAGCCCAGGATCCTGTATGCTTTATTAGCCTGCCCTGGCATATTCAATGATAGTGTATATGTACCCCCATTTTCCTCTGCTCTTGCACCCCTTTTAGAATCGTATGCTATATATTGTATTGTCGATCCTCATTCTTCCTACTAAAATGAATTACTTCACATTTCGCTGCATTAAATGTTATCGACCTCTTGCCCATCCTTTCTACCTGCCTGCTGATGTTCTTGAGAAGTTTAGCACTAGCTGCTTCAAAGTTCACAATACTTCCACAAATTATGAAAATGTGCTCTGCATACCCAAGTCTTTGTCATTATAAAAATTAAGAAAAGTAGAGATCCAGACATCACGCATGGTTGAGCATGAATATCAAAAGCGCAAAAACAATGGTAGTTAGGATTAACGCATTATAAGAAACTAAAGTGAAGATGGGGGTCACACTGGAACAATTAGTTAACTTTGTCTATTGGGACAAAAATAAAGATGGTAGAGATAGCAAAAGTAATTTTGTGAAGATGAAGGCTGTGTCAACAACAAGTAAACTCATGCTTGTAACAAGGAAAAAACCCATAAGATGCTACATTCCATCCATTTTCCTCAGAAACCTGGATGATAAATAAAGTTCTGTGGAAGAAAATAGAGACCTTTGAAATGTGGATGCGAAGACATATGCTAAAAACTCCATATGTAGACCATCATACCAATGAAGATTTGCATGAAATAGCAAGAACAAAGGTAGTCTTAAAAAGTGACATCCAGAATAGAAGGGTCAGTACTTTGGCCACTTCATCAGAGCTGAAAAACAACCAAGGGTAGCAGAACGATGGAACGGCCTGAGTGTAGTTGGGTGATGGACATCACTGAATGATTGCAGACGAGCAAAAGTGGATTTTTGAGGATGGTGCAAGCCAGACGAGTGTGTTATATCATGACAGTGGATCACCTAGCTGGAGTGGTTACTGGCAGCAGCAGTAACATCGTAGCCTGGGAAACCCTACTCTCAACCTCGCTCCAGTCTGATAAACAAATGTTTGAAAATACATTTTGTTTCTTCCCAATTTTGTATCCATGCTGCTGTCCTCCTTTTTATTCCATGGCCTCAAACCCAACTGACAAGCCTGTTATATGGCACTTAATCAAACGCGTTTTGCAAGTCGACGTACATCACACCAACTCCATTACCCTCATTAACCCTTTCTGTTACATCATCAACAAACTCGGGCAGCCATATGTCTTCACTATCCACAATGCTACCGAGGGCAGCACAATTGCTTCACAGCTCCAGGGTCCCAGGTTCGATTCCAGCTTGGGTCACTGTCTGTGCGGAGTCTGCACATCCTCCCCGTGTGTGCGTGGGTTTCCTCCGGGTGCTCCGGTTTCCTCCCACAGTCCAAAGATGTGCAGGTTAGGTGGATTGGCCATGATAAATTGCCCTTAGTCTCCAAAATTGCCCTTAGTGTTGGGTGGGGTTACTGGGTTATGGGGATAGGGTGGAGGTGTTGACCTTGGGTTGGGTGCTCTTTCCAAGAGCCGGTGCAGACTCGATGGGCCGAATGGCCTCCTTCTGCACTGTAAATTCTACGAACTCAAGCAAGTTAGTTAAGCATGACTTGCCTTTAACAAATGTGTCCTGGATTTCCCCTTAATTAATCAACATTTGCCCAAGTGACTGTTAACGTTGTCTCAAATTGGTCAGGTATGATGGATTTATTTTGGAGGGGAGATGGTTTTCATAGAATCCCTGCAGTGCAGAAAGATGCCATTCAGCCCATCGAGTCTGCACCGACCCTCCAAACAAGCACTCTACCTAGGTCCACTTCCCTGCCCACCCCGTCCTGTTCCTTCACCTAACCATCACATCCCTAGACACTAAGGGGCAATTTAGCAGGGCCAATCCACATAACTTGCACATCTTTGGACTGTGGTAGGAAACCGGAAGCACTCGGAGGGAACCCACGCAGACACGGGGAGAATGTGCAAAGTCCACACAGACAAGGCCAGAATTGAACCCGGGTCCCTGGCGCTGTGAAGCAACAGTGCTAACCATGTGCCACTGTGCCACCCAGATCATTTGTCTGGATCTTGCTTAATATTTTGTATTCATATTCCCCTCCTGCTGAGGAGAATAGCTCAAATCACATTAATTAAAATATCTTTTGAAGTGCAGATAATACAAAGCTTTACCTTACTGTGCTAAAATGTGGCAGATCAGGGGCGGGCTTCTCCGCAATTGGCGCGGTGTCCGCCGACCGGCGCCAAAAATGGCGTGAATCAGTCCGGCATCGCGCCGCCCCAAAGGTGCGGAATTCTCCGCATCTTGAGGGGCCGAGCCCTCACCTTGAGGGGCTAGGCCCGAGCTGGACTGAATTCCGCCCTGCCAGCTGGCGCGGAAATGACTTCGCCGGGCAACGCATGCGCGGGAGGGTCAGCGGCCGCTCACGGCATCCCCGCGCATGCGCAGTGGAGGGGGTCTCTTCCGCCTCCACCATAGTGAAGACCATGGCGAAGGCAGAAGGAAAAGAGTGCCCCCACGGCACAGGCCCGCCCGCGGATTGGTGGGCCCCGATCGCGGGCCAGGCCACCGTGGGGGCACCCCCTGAGGCCAGATCGCCCCGCGCCCCCCCCCAGGACCCCTGAGCCCGCCCGCGCTGCCTTGTCCCGCTGTTCGAAAGGTGGTTCAATCCACGCCAGATGTCATGGGTTGACAGCGGCGGGACTTCGGCCCATCGCGGACCGGAGAATCGCCGGGGGTGGGCCCGCTGACCGGCGCGATTTCCACCGACCGGCGCGGCGCGATTCCCACCCCCGCCGAATCTCTGGTGGGATACACACCGGCCCCCGGTGATTCTCCGACCCGGTGGGGGGGTCGGAGAATCGCGCCCCAGATTTCTGTACATTATCAAGGAAGAAGATACTTAATTGACCAGCTGTTACAACCTTGTTCAAAATTGGGTGTAATTGTGTCTGTTCCCTGTAAGAACACGATTCAAGACGCCCTATGCTGCTCTTGTTTGGCCTTGTTCTGCACTGTAACCAATCACTATTTGTTGATGCTATCTGTCGTTTATTCTTTTGTTTATTATGTACGTACTGTGTACGTTCCCTTGGCCACAGAAAAATACTTTTCACTGTAGTTCAATACATGTGACAATAAATATCAATCAATCAAAGATAAGGGGCGTCATTCTCCGACCCCCAGCCGTGAATCCCGCCCCCGCCTGTTGCCGAAGTCTCCAGTACCGGATATTCGGCGGGGGCGGGAATTGGGCCGCGCCGGTTGGCGGGCCCCCCCCGCTCAATTCTCCGGCCCGGATGGGCTGAAGTCCCGCCGAGAAATTGCCTGTTCCGCCGGCGTAAATTAAAGTAGGTATTTACCGGCGGGACAAGGCGGCGTGGGCGGGCTCCGGGGTCCTGGGGGGGGGGGGGCGCGGGGCGATCTGACCCCGGGGGACGCCCCCACGGTGGCCTGCCCCGCGATCGGGGCCCACCGATCCGCGGGCGGGCCTGTGCCGTGGGGGCACCCTTTCCCTTCCGTCTCCGCAACGGCCTCCACCATGGCGGAGACGGAAGAGACTCTCCCCACTGCGCATGCGCGGGAAACTGTCAGCGGCCGCTGACACTCCCGCGCATGCGCCGCCCGGGGATGTCATTTCCGTGCCAGCTGGCGGGGCAACAAAGGCCGTTTACGCCAGCTGGCAGGGCGGAAATCCCTCCGCCGCCGGCCTAGCCCCTCAATGTTGGGGCTCGGTCCCCAAAGATGCGGAGCATTCCGCACCTTTGGGGCGGCGCGATGCCCGTCTGATTGGCGCCATTTTGGGCGCCAGTTGGCGGACATCGCGCCGTTTGGGGAGAATTTCGCCCAAGGCCAGGAACTAGAGGCCAGTCGTTTTACTTCAGTGATGGGGATGCTTCTAAGAACAATCATTCAGGGAAAAAATAATAGTCACTTGGGTTAATTAACGAAAGCCAGCATGTTAAGGGAACATCATGCAGCTTGCTCGAGTTATTTGAAGAGGTAGCAGAGAGAGTGGATGAGGGCAATGCTGTTGATGTGGTGTACATAGACTTCCAAAACACATTTGATACAGTGTCACACAACAGGCTTGTGAGCAAAGTTATAGCTCATGAAATAGAATGGACAGCAGCAACCTACAAAATTAACTGAGTGGTAGGAAACAGAGAATAGTGGTGAACAGATGTTTTTCAGGCTGGAAGAAGGTTTGTAGCGGATTTCCCCAGGCGTTGTTGGGAGCCTTCCTGATATATATTAATGACCTCGGGTATGTCTGACACCAAACTCCCGAAGCAATTGCTCTGCATGGATCTCGGTCATAGCAGCAGACTCCCAGCAGGGCAGTGGAAATACTTTAGAGATATTCTCAATCCACCCCTGAAGAAATCAGTACCCACCGGCTCATGACCAATTGGCTTATGCCTGACCAAAATGGAGAAGACACCAAACATATCGAGAGATTTCTCCAGGAATGTGGAGAGGCAAAGTCAAGGCATTGAAGGGAACACATAAACCGCTCGACAGACCATTTACCCAACCCTTCGAGCACCACCTGCCCTACATGTAGCAGGGATTATATATTTAACTTATCAGCCATTCCAGAGCCCATTGAAATGGAATGGAAGAAAATATTCTTCATTCCTGAGGAACTGCCTAAGAAGACGAAGAAGCTTGACTTTGACCTTGATGTACAAGACACAATTTCAAAGTTGCAGGTGGCTACAGAACTTGGAAGTATTGTGAACTGTGAGGAGGATAGTATAGAACTCCAAAAGGATATAGACAAATAGGTGGAATGGGCAATCAAGTAGTAGATTAAATTCAATGCAAATAAATGTGAAGTGATTCACTTTGGTCAGAAAAATGTGGAAAGAGAATATAAAATAAAGGGTACAATTGTAAAGGGACTGGAGGAGCAGAGGGACCTCTTTGCATTCGTGCATGAATAACTCAAGATGGCGGGACAGGTTGAGACAGCTGTTAATAAAGCATACAGTATCTTCAACTTTCTTAACAGAGGCATAGAGTACAAGAGCAAGGAAGTAATATTAAACTCATCGAATTGGCCTCCACTGGAATATTGTGTCCAGTTCTGGATGCTACTCTTTGGGAAAGGTGTGAAGGCATGAGAGAGAATGTAGAAAAGATTCACGAGAATGGCTCCAGGAATGAGGAACTTCAGTTATGTAGATGGATTGTTTTCCTCGGAGAAGAGAAGACTGAGAGTGGATTTGATACAAGTATTCAAAATCATGAGGGGGCTGGACAGAATAGGTAGAGAAAATCTGTTCCCACTGGTGGAAGGATCGAGAATGAGAGGGCAGTGGCCATAATGGGAAATGTAAAATATGTTTGCCGACTAAAGGCGGGTCACGGCCCTAGTTGTGAATATACTCGCTTGTGAATATATGTGTTGGCTTCTTGGTGCTGTTTTGCAATTTATAAATTGTTGGATGCAAAATATGAAAACTCAATAAAAACATTTTCAAAAATAAAAGAGAATGAGAGGGCACAGATTGAAAGTAATTTGTAAAAGAAGCAATGGACAAATGAGAAGAAGTTTTTTTCACTCAGTATGTGCTGCCTGAGGCTGTGGTGGAGGCAGGCTCAATCGAGGTATTCAAGAGGGAACTGAATTCCTATCTGAAAAAGAAAAATGTGCAGGGTGGGGGGCTATAGAAGAAGGCCGGGGAATGGCACTAGATGAATTGCTCATTCGGAGAACCGGAGCAGATTTGGTGGGCTGAATGGCCTCCATCTATGCTTTAACAATTCTGTAATTTTGTGATCTTTTAATTTCTGTATCTCTCAATATTTAATTATTTGCCTCTTCTACAGTAATCCTCAGAGATATTTTTCGCAATTATATCGAGATATTTTTTAAACAAATTTTCATTGTCAGTCTGGATGCATGTGACAATATTGTAAAGATTTAAGAATGTGTGAAACAAGAAATTGGCTCCATTCAGAGTCGACAGCCCAAGCTAGTGTGCATGTCTATCAGAAACTGCCTGAACTCATTTCGCACATGATCCTTACAGCTACCAGAGACTTTAGTCAGACAACCTGAGCTGACTTTACCTCAGATGTCAGAGATGAAAGGTCAATCTCTAGTTGCTTGCTGGATCTAGGTTCCCTGGCTTTAGTAACCTAGCCAATGATGAGAATAGTAATAGTTATAATATTACTAATATCCATTGCAGTAATGTGCTTCCCCCGCTCCTCCCCCCCCCCCCCCCACCCCATTACAAGTTGGTTCAACATATCAAAAATGATCACATCTATGAATTCTGAATGTCCGAAAGAAAAACAGAAATTGTGGAAAGTGCATAGTCCACCAGCAAAGTCCACAGTCTCACCAGCTTCTTCTTTTAAAACTTTTTTTCGGGCTATTATAAGCACTGAACTACTTTGGGTGCATTTCACATTCAGGTGTTCTTTTAATATTTCTTCTCATCAGAAGTCAGGAAACAAGTAGAGGGCATTTCATTCAAAATGGCCTTGAGTCCTCCAGACCGTATATGTTTCATTCCCACACAACCTCCTCCAGCTAAAACGTAACACACTTTGGAATTCTCCATAATCACCGCATTGACATCAGAGACATAATTCAAGAAAGGTGAGCTGGATAGTCTTAATTCCTCCTTCCCCTTGAGATGGGACAACTGATCATGGTATGGTACGCCATTTAACAGCTTGTTTGAGAACTGACAAAACCGTATTCAAACCGGTTTGAGTGGCAGGTAGCTTTGGGACTTGCACTCAGAATCTTCTTGTTGGCAGTCATGCACTGAACCCTTTGAGCTCCTGGGCTATCTAGGGATGAAGGGACATGCATATAAACGGAACCAAACCCATGTAAAATGTATGGATGCTTTTAGAGGTCAGGCAAGTCATTTCTGGATAATAATGACACCAGGTCTGTCAGATGGGCAAAGTCTGTCTCAGCCAGACCAAATGAGGCCAGTGGAAACTGTCGCAATGGTGTGACGATAGGATACATTCACCGTCTTTCCTAGCTTCTGCAAAAAATCTGTTTTCCTGTTTCAGGGACAATGATACATGCTATTAATACCCAAATCGCAATTATGCTCCAGTTCACTTAAGATATTACGAATAATATGAATTATTTATAAAACTAAAAGTGTAGCGATCTAGAGCATAGTTCAATTTGATTCTCATAATTTGTGGATTTTTTAATGCTTACTAAAAAATCCTCTCTGTGATATCCAATGGAAATATTCCCACATTTTCACCGACAAAACAAATAAAAACAGAGCAGGATTTTTACCACAAGTTTTAATAGATTCCTGTAGGCATACTTGAAACCCTTACAGGACTGTTTTTGTATCTTGAAATGTGTGGAATAAGAGATATTGTAATTATTTTGAGGTTAACTACAGAGAAGATGGGATAAATATTTTTTGGCATTTTCATTCTGATTCCAGAGCCAATTTTGCTATAAATTAACTGGTGTACGATGGCTTACACCAAGCATGAATTGTGTGTGACAGCAGGTCTGCACCATGTTATGCATTAGCCAGGACATTAAGACTTCTCGGGGCAAAACCCACACCATCATGCAGTTAAAGCTGTGCTTGCAATCTGTCCCCCACATTAATCAAATAATGCTTATCACTCTGCATATGTATGCCTTGCCATCTATGACCTTGGAGTATGAGGCTGTAACATAACCTTAACTGTCCATGGGTGAGCTAATAATCCTGCACAATGCAAGCTTGAATTCAAGGGCTGTGGTGACTTTTTTCATTAAAATTAAAAAGCAAAGAAAGTAAAACACGATAAATAAAAGTAATGACGCTGCAGGACAGTTCCCAACATTTTATTTGTTAAAGGTGATTTTTTTAATATACAAGTGAAGTGATTTAATCATGGGGAATATGGCGAGTCTAATCCTGTGGGTGTAATGTAGGCCTTCAGGGACCCATATAAATTCCAGCTTCCCACTCCCCACTGACCCCTGGGTCATTGGCACACATGCTGACCTTGAACTATTTGCCTGGCGTTTTGCTTTCTTGCAGCCGTATTAATTACACACGGCGCTTCACTGAAAGGGAAAGAAGGCCCCAGTTCCATTTGAGCTAATTAATTAGAGCACCTCTCCAATAATCTTGGAAGGAAATGTTGCGATTAAACTGGACACTATTTAAACCATCACACCTGTAAATAATAGGAACAATGGCACTATGTGAGCCAAACTGATGCTTCAGTTGAGTTTGGAATCGAGTCCCCTAAATATATCAGCGTGACAAAGCTACATGTTTGTGTTTTAAGTCTTAATTCAATTTTCATCATGCCACCACAGGAAAAAAAAAGGATGGGTTGCTGGCGAATGGTTTGTCTTAGTACATTACCTGTCGCAGTCATGACATTGCAGTCAAGTATGACAAAGCTGCTGGGCGGATTGCTATATATCTGAATTAGACAAGGACATATATGAAAAATGCGCTGGACTCTGCTTCTCTGTTGATTTTTTTTTAATGGGAAGTTTCAAAAAACTGTTCAGCATCATAATTTTTTTTAAAAGAGCACCTTACATATATCTAATAAAATAATTAAAATATATGGTGGGCTTTCCAGTCACATGCGGTACATGCATTGCTCAATGCTTTCACCACCATTCAGAAACATAGACCAGTAACTCAATGCATTTAAATGGGTTTTTGTATACCTCAGTTCTGCCGCTGAAATGGTACAAGGTACCGCATTGCAACAGAAAAAGCCTCAGACTACATAAACTTTGATGCAGTGTCATACTGCATTAGTTTTGCACACTAGAATAGACAGTCATACAGTGTGCACCTTCATGTGTCTGCACTGCCTTCATTAGTATTCAACACGAGCCGGCATTGGCTTAAACGATAAAGCAGAATCCGCATGGTTGCTGTTCACCTAATGGAAAAGCTGATCACTCGCCGACTATCAGCACATATAGTAACCCCAGTTATTACCGCTCCAGAGGCACCTAATTACAGGTTCAGCTAATCGGACGCAAAGCAAAATTGATAAAATCCTAGCAGCAGCAGCTGACTGACAGACATCAGTTATGAAATTCTGGGGCCCATACTGAAACCTGTCACATCGAGATGCTATTATTTTGTCTGATTGATGTTCTCTTGTAAGTGATTGTTCCTGATCATATTAGAACTTATTGATTTTTTTTTGCCGTCCAGTTTCTATATTATGCAGGACCAACTTAGGACTGTTACCAATGCTGTTGCATACTGTTAATCAAGCTCCCTTAGTCGTTTTGATGACAAATAATTATAAATCTGTGGTGAGTGAAAATTGGCCAGTTAGGCACAAACTGCAGGGAACGTAATGACTTGGTCTAGAGTTACTGTGCCTCAGAGACCTTTGACTATGAGAGGGCAAATTGAACCGAGAATAGCTAGCTGGAAAGTCAGATGCAAACCTGCATCACAAAACTTCTTTGAAAAAAGTCTAGATTACAATAAAGTGAAAGCATAGGGAAAATAAATAATGAAGTCTTATGGTGCCTTAGCTGGAAAAGAAGCTGCAGTTTTAATCTTAGATTAATCTTCCCTTATATGTTGCGATTGAATTAATCAAAAACAATTGTAGATGATATTTCTCATTCTTACATTTGAATTTTGTTGCACTGAAACACTTCATAATATTATTTGATTCACAAAGGTTTCTGAATAGTGAGAAGGATAGCAGGAGCGTTATTCTTAATGGTGGCTTCTTTGTCCAATTGAAAAATGACAGGATTGCTACTGAGGAATCCACTTTCTCCTATGTTATCAGGTCTCTTACACACACGCACATGCATGCAAACGCACATGCATGCACATACACATGCATGCACACACACATGAATGCACACAAACAAATACGCACATGCATGTGCACACAGAGACATTCTACCTAACAAAGACATACGTCCTGTGAGATGTAAATCCATCAATCAGACATCCACAGAAGACCGACTCAAACTAGGCAAGTGAGCTAGCTTCAGCAAATGGGATACATCAAGGCAATAGCGCTTGATACACAATCATTGTTCAGTGCATATTTCCTGGAATCTTTGGTGAAACCGAATCATTTAACTTAGCCGACTAAGTCTCATAATATCCTTTATTGAGAACTGGCAAAATGTGCTTTCCACTAGCTGGATTTTTACAATTTAAAGGCACAAAGGTGTGACTTGGAAACTTTGCTTGCACACACAGTAGAATTTCAAAGCAAATTTCTGGAACAAAAAAGGCATTTTTTCTATGTCTCGTGTCAATTTGTAACAGTGCCTTAGTTTTCATGGTTGATTAATTTGAATGTAATAATTCAAATGGCATATGGGATCAATATTTCAAAACATAACTATAGAGAAGTATACAATATCGATTGGGAATTGCAAGTTTCGAAACTATAAAAATATGCAACGGGATAGACTTCAATGTTTTGTTGCTTATTAATCTTCAGAAAATATGTTTTTTCACCACCTGACCATTCCGACCGAATAAAGGAAGTTCTAGAACAAAATGAATCCATAAATAATGGCTAGGCTTTACCACAAGTATACAATACCATGAAACTAATTCCCATCGCAGCGTGCATACAAAATTCTAAAAGGAAGAGGTCCCAGCGGTTTGGAAACCTGCAACTGCAATACTCTATTCAAGAAGGGAGGGAGACAGAAAGCAGGAAACTACAGGCCAGTTAGTAATTGTTGTTGACAATATGCTGGAATCCATTATTAAGAAGCAGTGCCCAGATATTTAGAAAATCATAAACAATCCGGCAGAGTCAACATGCTTTTATGAAAGAAAAATTGTGTTTGACAAATTTGCTAGAGTTCTTTGAGGATGTAATAAGCCAAATAGATAAAGGAGAACCAGCAGATGTAATGTGTTTGATTGTACAAAAGGCATTTGATAAGGTGCCACATAAAGATAAGGCCTGGAATTCTCCATTGGAATTCCCTGTTCCCGCCGGCAACGCATCCCCACCCATGGGATTCCCGATGGCGTGGGATGGCAGCAATGGGAAATCCTATCGACAAGGGGCAGGAGTAGAGAATCTCTCCGCCAGCGAATGGCACGCCGCTGAGAAACACACAGCTGGGGGACTGGAGAATCCAGCCCAAGAGCTCATACATTAGCATGGATAGAGGATAGGCTAATGGACAGGAGACAGAGTCAGGATAAATTGATATTATTCAAGTAGGCAAACTGTAAGTAATGGTGTGTCACAGTGATGTGTGCTGAGGCATCAACGCTTTACAATCTATGTTAATGCCTTAGATCAAGGGACTTACTGAATTGCAGCCAAATTTGCTGACAATACGAACAAAGGTAGGTAAGCAAGTTGTGAGAAGAACACAGAGAGGTTTTGAAAATGTATTTACAGCATGTGAGCATCACTGGCAAATGCCAGACCTTATTGCCCATCCCTAGTTGCCCTTGAGAAGGTTGTGGTGAGGGGCCTTCTTGAACCACTGCAATTCCTGAGGGATAGGTACACCCACAGTGCTGTTGGGAAGGGAATTCCAGTATTTTAACTCAGCGACAGCTGGGATATATTTCCAAGTCAACATGGTGAGTAACTTAGAGGGGAACCTCCATGTGTGGTGGTCCCAGGTATCTGCTGCCCCTGTCCATCTAGATGGTAGAAGTCATGGGTTTAGAAGTTGCTGCCTAAGGAACCTTGGTGAATTCCTGCAGTGCAATTTGTAGATGGTACACTCTGCTGCCACTGTGCATCGGTGGTGGAGGGAACGAATGTTGTGGAAGGGGTACCAAGCTGCTTTGTCCTGGATGGTGTTGAGCTTCCTGAGCGTTGTTGGAACTGCTCTCATCCAGGCAAGTGCAGATTATTTCATCGTACTCCTGACCTGTGCCTTGTAGATGGTAAACAGGCTTTGGGGAGTCAGGAGGTGAGTTACTCGCTGCAGGATTCCTAGCCCCTGACCTGCTCTTGTAGCCACAGTATTTATATGGCTAGTCCAGTTCAGTTTCTGGTCAATCATAATCCTCAGTCTGCAAAAATATATAGGTAGGTAAGTGATTGGGCACAATCTGGCAGGTGGAGAATGTGGAAACATGTAAGGTTGTCCATTTTGGTGGGAAAAATAGAAACTCAGAATATTATTTAAATTAAGAGAGCCTGAATCCTGCAGTACAGAAGGATCAGGTTGTCCTTGTACATGGATCACAAAAAAATTAGCATGCAGGCAAATCAAGTGATTAGGAAAGCAAATGGAATGTTGGCCTGTATTGCAAGGAGGATGGAGTATAAAATAGTGAAGTCTTACACACTGCAAAGGGCATTGGGTGGGACCGCATATAAGGTACTATATAGAGTTTTGGTCTCCTTACTTCAGACAGATATACTTGCATCGGAGAAAGTTCAGAGAAGTTCACTAGATTTATCAGTGGGGTGAAGAGGTCATCTAATGGAAAAAAAAGTTGAGGAAGTTGGGCCCATACTCAGTGGAGTTTAGAAGAATGAGAGGTGATCTTATTGAAACATATAAGAATCTGAGGGGATTTGACAGGGTAGGTGCTGGGAGAATGTTTCCTCTCGTGGGGGATCTAGAACTAGCGGGCACAGTTTCAGAATAAAGGGTCTCCCATTTAAGATTGACATTTCTTCACCCAGAAGCTTCTTTGGAATTCTTTACCCCAGAGAGCTGTGGAGGTTGGGTCATTGAATATATTCAAAGCCGAGTTAGACAGGTTTTTGATCTACGAGTGAGTTAAGGGTTATGGCGCGGCAGGAAAGTGGAGTTGAGGCCAGGATCAGATAAGTCGTGATCGTATTGAATGATGGAGAAGGCTTGATAAGCCAATTGGCCCACTCCTGCTCCTATTTCTTCTACTCTAATGGGGGAAAGCGTTTCATGTTGAAAACAGAGAAGCTATGTTTAGAAGTGGCCTGTTTTTTGTTTCATGGTACCCCCCCGCCGTTATGCTATTTGGTCCCAACAGTTTGTGTGACAGAGTTTCGGATACAAAGTGATTCTTCAATTATCCAAACTCTGAATTGTTGATCTCAGCCTTGTCAAAGGGTCTCCACATAAAAAGAGGGTCGGTGCTTTCCACTGCAAAAGGAAAGTAAGGCAACAGAAAGAGAGTCACTCCCGATGTAATCTTCAATCACTGCAGTGTTGGTAATCACTTGCCTGCTCTCCCAACTGCCAATTGCTTTGTGTGGAGAAACTCTAAAAAGTGGCAGATAAAAGAATTGGCTTACGGGGTAGAGACCAGGAGCTCTTGCATGCAGACTCCCATCAACATCTAGGAACTGGGTTTATCCTCTACACCATCATAAACGTTTCAGCAGAGCAAATGTTATGGGATGGAGTTCTATCCTCAAGAATTTCACAGGTAGAATGGTTTTCACTCTCACAGAAATCTTCAACTAAAATGTTTCCTCCCCAAATTGCCATTTGTTTTCCAAACGTCCAAAAGCGGAAAATAGTTGCGTGCTTGCCCAGAATCCAGTTCTCCACAATAGATCTGTGTGATTGAAATAGAAGGAAATACTTTGGGCTTCTATTGGTTACAAATTGAATTTGTCCATGCATAAATAGTGTTCATGCCACTTGGCCCATAGTGATTTTGATTAGAAAATAGATTTGATTATTGGTTTGACATGAATGTCCATGTACACTAGAGTGCTGATTAAACATGTGGGAACCACTTTTATCGACCGGATTTATGAAATTTCCTGAATCATTAGGGCCAGATTCAGTCTTGGGCAGGAATCCGACAGCAGATATGTTGCAAGATACAGCACTTAACTCTTACTACTGTGCTCCTGCTCCAGCTGGTGCTGTATTGGTAAGGTATTCAAATGGAAGTCTAGGGTAGGGCAAGTGAATTAGAAGAACATTTTTCCCAGAAGAAAAAGCTGTGCAACTTGGTGTTATAACCCTCACAAGACCTACGGGGTTAGAGCAATTACTCTCCCCGCGAACCTCGTTCAGTACGTGCGCCCCCTTTGAGGGGCGGGGAGCCCAGCGACAGGGCAATAGTCGTTGATATAAAAGTCGGCCAGACATGGAACCAACACCTCAGACCCGGCTGGGATCTGAAGAGTATTGTACATATTATTACTTTGCAATAAAACTAGTTTCTCTTTACCCACCTGCCTCAGACTCACCTGTGGTCACTGAACTGTCGATGCTGCTGACAGTTCGATGAACAGCTGCCTTCTCTGCACTACTCGACTACGGTTGGAATTTTCTTTTCCACAATGCCACTATTCGGCAGACTGGACACGTTCGATGTGAGCATCGAGGATTGGATGCAATGTGCAGGATGTATGCATTACTTTTTTCAGGCAAATGCTATCACTGTTGAAGACCAACAGATGGTAATACTTTTAATTACTTGTGGGGCCAACACCTATGGAGTGATAATGAGTCTGACGTATCCCGCAGCCCCAGACATCAAGTCCCTTGACGAGCTGGTGCCCACGGCAGCACAGCATTATAACCCCAGAACATCAGTAATTGTGCAGAGATACAATTTTAACATGGCTGAGAGGAACCCAGGAGACTCTGTGACCAAGTTCTTAACACGGTTGAGAAAACTAGTCAGGTTTTGTGAGTATGGCAATTCACTCTCTGAGATGCTATTGGACTGTTTGGTCTGCGGTGTTAATAATCTGGCAACCCAAAGAAAGTTGTTGGCCAAGCCATCTTTAGACCTTCAACAGGCCATATAGATTTTGCCCTTGAGAGAAAGCGCAGAATAGGGGGTGCAAGAACTCCAATGAATGGAGGTGCACACTGTAGGACACGCCCCCTCCCGGGGAGCAGCACCCCTGGAGTGGAAACCCCTACCCTTGACCGAATGCCGTAGAGGCCCTGTCCGTTGGTCTGGGCGGAGTCAGCCAGACATGACACCTCCCCTAAGTCTAAAGAAGGGGAGCCTGGGCAATATGGGACATGCAGACGTAGAAACTGCGGGGAATGCAAATCCCAATGTAGCCAACACCCCTGCCGCCCCAACAGAGGCAGGCACCAGCCCAGAGCCAATGCCTTTCACATAGACCAACAGGATGAGGAATGCATGAAATTAAGTTGCATCGCGGCACCCAGAGTGGCCCTGAGCAGGATTCCTGTATGAGTCAACGGTCACTCTTTAGAGATGGAACTGGGCACGGAAGCCACAGTTTCAGTCATTGGAAGACAGATATTTGATAACATTAAAAACTGAGGTACAGCAACTGAATCTGCAGAACCTAGAGGTGAGGGTGGCAACATATATGAGTGAACCACTCGCTATTGCGGGGACCACGATAACCCCATTGATTTATGGGCAGCAGTTGGTAAGACTCCCACTGATTGGAGTAAAGGGAGGCGGCCCCAGTTTATTAGGCCGTGACTGGTTGCAGCACCTCCACCTGAACTGGCAACAGATTTGTCTGATGGGGACTGGAGGCCTTTACGAGGTGTTGGGGAATTACCCAGAGGTCTTCCAGCCAGGATTAGGAAAGATTAAGGAGGCCATGATGAAGATACAGGTGGATCCAGCCGCGCAGCCAAAATATTTGAGGGCCTGCTATTGGAAAAGGTCAAAGCTGAATTGAGCTGGCTAGAGGGCCTCAGGATTATCAGGCCAGTGTGGTTCGCTGAATGGGTGGCACCAGTGGTTCCCATGCTTAAACAGGACACAACAGTTAGATTCTTGTGGTGACTACAAGCTGACAGAAAATATAGGGCTTCCAGACTGTACACATTCCCAATGACACACATCGACAACTTATATGCAAAGCTGGCTGTTGATCATTTATTCACGAAACTCGACATGAGCCATGCATACCTGCAGCATAATCGGGACCCTGAATCGCGGCAATATGTCACAACCAATACGTACAGTGGCTTTTATGAATATACTAGGCTGCCCTTTGGAGTATTGTCGGCTTGTGCAATTTTCCAGAGAGTCATGAAGAATATGTTGAGTGGATTGCCACGTGTGGCAGTTTAACTCAACGACGTTTTGGTCACTGGGACATGAGAACAAGAACACTAGAGATATTTGGACAATGTTCTCTGCTATTTATTGGAAGTGGGCATTTGCTGAAAAGGGAAAAATGTGTGTTCCACGTTTAGGAGGTGGTTTATCTAGATTACCGTGTAGACCGGGAGGGACTGCACCCTGTCGCGGAGAAAGTGTGGTCTATCTAACAAGTTCCTACACCAGAGAACATGACTGAGCTGCGTTCCTTCCTAGGGTTAGTAACTTACTACGGGAAGTTCATCCCTGATCTCGCAACTATGTTGACCCCCCCCACACCTCTTACTTAAAAAAAAACAGGCGTAGGTATGGAGAGCACAACAGGACAAAAGGTTTACTCAAGTCAAACAGCAGTTGTCCTCATCAGACTTGCTCATGCATTACGACCCTGCCAAACCACTAGTAGTCACATGTGACACCTTGCCATATGGCAGTGGCACCATATTGTCACAGTGCATGGATGATGGTGGAGAGAGGTCGATCGCCTTTGCCCAAGGAACATTGGCCATGGCAGAGCGCAACTATGCGCAGATCGAGAAAGAGGGGTTGGCTGTCGTATTTGCCGTAAAAAAATTCACCGGTACCTGCAAATTCATTGGTTCATGATCCTTATGGACCACATACTGCAACTGGGACTTTTCAAAGAGGACAAAGCTATCCCACTATCACTTCTGCAAGGATACACAGATGGGCCCTTTTGCTGGCAGTATATGAATATTCATTCGAGCATCGATCAGGTACTCAAATCGCGAACTCGAATGGGTCAAGCAGACTACCATTGCCGACGCACCCTCTGTCTCCTCCCAGGTCCAAGGAAGCACTAACCACTCCAAATTTTATGGCCACGCTGCCGGTTACAGTGTCCCAGATAAGGGAGTGGATGCAGATAGATCCTATACTGTCCAAACTCCACCACATTGTACTGCACGTTGACCAGCATCGGAAACTACCCAATGACTTACGAACATTTTTAACCAAAATATCCAAATGTTGAAGACGGCATCCTTCTGTGGGGGATGTGCGTTGCTATCCCAAACAAAGGCCAGGACTCTATCTTGCGGGTCCTGCATAACGGACACACAGGGGTGTCAAAAATTAAGATGCTTGCCCGCAGCTATGTTCCATTCTGGCCCAACAATGCAGAGTTTGTCAGGAGCAGCAAAAAACTTCCGCCCGCCACATCGCCTCAACCTTGGGAGTTTCCGGGCGGCCTTGTGTGTGGCTACATGTTGACTCTGACGGTCCTTTCCTGGGATCTATCTTCTTGATTAAAGTAGATGGCTAGATTAAAGTAAAGGCTTGACGTCTTACCTCAAAGGCAACCAGTAAAAAATTGCGGCTATCATTCAGCATGCACGGTATTCAAAAGGTGTTGGTCACCGACAATGTGACACCCTTTACCACCGAGGAATTCACGGGATTTATGAAGGCAAACTGGGTACGGCACATCTGTATTGCCCCATATCACCCGCTTCCAATGGATTGACAGAAAGGTTGGTGCAAATATTTAAGAAAGGGCTGACAAAGCAAGCTCAGGGTCAATGGACACTCAGCTGACCAGATTCCAGTTCTGTTATCGAACCAAACCACATGCCGTGACCGACAGAATTGTTAATGGGCCGTCGAATCTCAGTCTCGCGTTCCCAGAAATTGGCAGGAAAGTACAATGCAGTCAAGAACAGCAAGGGCGTAGTCCAAACGGCACAAGCAGACCAGACACTTTGTACCAGGTGACGCGACCTACATTAGGAACTTCACAGACGACACCCAGTGGATCACAGGACTGTTCTTCGCCAGACATGGCCGATATCGTACCGGTTCAGGCACAGGGTCGCATCATGAAAAAACATGTCGACCATGTCAGGAACAGGGGACCAGTGGTGCATGGAACTCCTCGGGAGAAGCCAGTTACTGCCCAGCCAAATCTGACTGCCCTGGATTCGAGAACATTTCCCCAAGGGATTAGGATAACGAGATGAGAGAGTTCGTTGATTCGGATTTCAACATGGAGACCCAGGCGTCGGAAGTTTCCAATGGGGAACAAGCTATTCAGCAACCTCTAACAGTTCCTCCTCTGGGGACTTCAGTGCGGAAACGGCCGTCCAGGTATACGCTGCCTGGCCCAGCCCAGCAGGTGACCCAGCAGGTGAAAAGACGCAAACATCCTCCAACTCCACCGTCATCAGAAGAGTCTTCGAACTTTGGAAGGGAGCGATGTTATAACCCACAAGAGACCCACGGGGTTAGAGCAATTGGTCTCCCTGTGAGAATTGTTGCGTAAGGGCTCCCCCACTGAGGAGCGGGGAGCCCATGGACAGGATAATAGACTTTGATGTAAAAGTCAGCCAAACTTGGAACCGACATCTCAGACCTGGCTGGAATATTGCACACATTATTACTCTGTTGTAAAACTGGTTTCTCTTTATCCACTTGCCTCAGACCCGTCTGTGGTCACTGAACTTGGTTCTGGTCCAGTTTGGTCTGGTATACCTCAAAATGAAATGCCAGTTCAGACCAGTACCAGTCATTCCCAAGTTTCAACTGTCTTTTCCCTTCTGGCAACCCAGGTTCTGCTGTGACATCAATATGAAAACTAGAAGTATCAATGGATGGAGCGGCCTAACTAATGGTTCTTATGGGAACTGGCTGGAGCTAGCTCCAAAAACCTCACAGGAAATTTATTAAATAATTCTCCGCCTTACACCATAAAAAAAATCAACACTCACACCAATGCTCGACCCTATTTAAATGGGGCCTGATTACCAAAATGAATCAGGCCCCTCACTGATGTTATCAGGTGGGCAGGGTGGATGTCCCATCAATAAAAGTCAACGCCATGACGTCAGTTAAGTAGGGTCCACTTGTTTAGAAATTGAGGATTTCTCTGGTATTAGAACAATTACAACACATACTTTGCTGTTGTAAATAAAATGTTGGCCTTTGGAAAAACACGTAACTGTTATGAATGTATCTTATTTGAGTTCCATATGTTTTGTTTAAAATGTGTGTTTTGAAGAAATCTCTTTGCCAATATTAAGCTTAAAAAAAATGTAGCCAGGAAAACTGCAGTTGTCTGCACAGAACGGTTCAGACTTTCTGGAGAGCCGACACAGAAAATGTCAAACAAGATCGAGCTCATAAAATAACTGTTTAGCTGAGGTGTCTGAACATGTAGATCCATGCAAATAAGATAACTCAAGCATGCATGTTGCTGGCCCAAAAATGTCAAGTTAGTGTACAAATAAAACTCTAAACTGAGGCTGAACTCAGCGCATTTTTTGACTTTTAATTTTGCTAAAACAACACTCCAAAGCACGGGATGAGGAAGCTAAGGGAAAGAATTGTCACTGGTATCAGAAATAACTTCACAATTTCACGATGGACCGAAAGGCACCAATCTGGAGCATGGCAGGTTATCGAAAAATGAGTTGAAGTTATTGTGCAAATTAGTGTTGTGTTATTCACCCTGGAGTAACACGGACTGCAACACGATGCAGTGAAATGATCAAGCATACACCAAACGTAGGCATTGGTTCAATAAGATTTATTGAACTTTAGAAACGAAGCACACAGCTGCCTGTGGGTTGATTCTCTACTACTCTAAGTAAACTAACATTAACTATCTAGACCAGGCTAGCTCTGATCCACATGTAGAAGGTGTTGAATGATTTGTACACCCTGACTGTCACTACAGTTGTCACCATGGAAAGAGGCAGAGTGCTGATGCCTCGTGTGTTTTATAGTTGGAAGCCCCCCTCTGGTGTTCTGTCTGGTGATTGGTCCTGTTCTGTTCTGTATGTTGATTGGCTCACCTGGGTATCTGTCACTGCCTGCTTTTACCTCATGATGTGCATGGGTGCATATTATGACATTCCCCCCCTTAAAAAAAAAATTGTCGGCTGCTTAAGAGCATATACGACATATTTACAAAAGTAACTATATATAGCAATTGGTGAGTGAATGGATATGTACATGTAAGGTGTATAGTGTGCAGAAACATAACAGTATATATACAAAGCAACTATTTATAAGTCCATTCGTTGGGGCTGTCATTGGATTCTTGTGGACCGCCTGAGAGGTGGAGGCAGGGATGATGGTGTCTTGACAGATTGGCATGCAGCCAGATTGGTGGCCTCGTGGAGCGAGGTGTCCGGATAAGGCAGAACGACATCTGGGATCCGATGGTGGACAGGCAAGTTTGCGTAGTGCCCTTCTGTTGAGCCTGACAATGGATCCATCAGCCATGCGAACCACAAACGACCTGGGAGCAGCTTGTCGAATAACAACAGCTGGAGCTGACCAGCCTCCACCAGACAACTTGATGCAAACAGCGTCCTTCGGAGAGAGCACGGGCAGATCAGTAGCATGAGCATCATATGTTAGTTTTGCCGGGTTCTGATCTGCTGCATGTTTTGCAGCACTGGGAGGGGATCCAGGTCAGGTACATGAATGGCCGGAACCATCGTCCGCAGGTTACGATTCATAAGGAGCTGTGCCGGAGACATACCGTTGGACAGAGGGGTTGCCCTGTACGCCAGAAGAGCAAGATTAAAGTCCGAAGCTGATTCCTCAGCCTTACAGAGCATCTGCTTCATGATATGGACCCCTTTTTCGACCTTCCCATTAGATTACGGGTAATGTGGGCTCAAGGTGATGTGCTGGAAGTGGTATCGCTTTGCAAAGTTGGACCATTCTTGACTATAGAAACAGGGACCGTTGTCGCTCATAACCGTGAGCGGGATTCCATGCCTGGCAAATGCTTCCTTGCAGGCCTTTATGACAGTCCTGGATGTTAGGTCAAACAGTTTCACTACCTCGGGGTAACTGGAGAAGTAATCAATTATCAGGACGTAGTCACGCCCATTGGCGTGAAAAAGGTCAACGCCGACCTTAGACCACGGAGAGGTCACGATCTCGTGCTGCTGGAGCATTTCTTTGGGCTGAGAAGGCTGGAAGCACTGGCAGGTCACGCAATTGAGGACCATGTTTGATACATCCTCATTGATGCCGGGCCAATAGACAGCCTGCCGGGCCCTGCACCAGCACTTCTCAACACTGAGGTGTCCCTTGTGTATCTGCGTGAGCACCAAGCTCTGGAGGCTGTGCGGAATGACGATGCGTCCAATTTCAGGAGGATCCCTCGACAACAGTTAGGTCATCCTTTACATTATAGTATTGGGGGCATTGCCTTTTCTGCCAGCCATTCATGAGGTGATGTATGACCCGCTGCAGAAGAGGGTCCTTGGCGGTCTCTTCTCGAATGATGACGAGGCGTTCGTCGGATGTCGGGAGGGTGCTGGTACACAGTTGCACCTGTGCCTCAATGTTGTGTATGAAGTCTACCTGCTCACATGGCGAGGTGATGGCACACAACAGGGCATCTGCGATGATTAGCTTCTTTCCAGGTGTATAAACCAGTTCAAAATCATACCTGCGGAGTCGAAGGAGAATGTGCTGGAGCCTGGGTGTCATGTCATTTAAGTCCTTGTGTATAATGTGCACTAGGGGTCTGTGGTCCATCTCTACTGTAAAGGTCGGGAGACCATAGACATAATCGTGGAATTTCACGATGCCAGTGAGAAGGGCCAGGCATTCTTTCTCTATTGGAGCATATCGTTGCTCAGTGGGGGTCATGGCCCTTGACGCGTAGGCCACTGGAGCCCAGGACGAGGTGTCATCCTTCTGGTGGAGCACCACCCCAATGCCGTCCTGGCTGGCGGCTGTGGAGATTTTAGTCTCCCTCGCTGTGTCAAAAAAAGCTAGAACAGGAGCGGTGGTTAGCTTCGGTTTCAACTCAAGCCACTCTGCTTGATGTGCGGGTAGCCACTGGAAAGTGGTGGACTTCTTCACCAGGTGCCTGAGGGCCGTGGTGTGTGACACGAGGTTGGGAATGAACTTCCCCCAAAAATTTACCATCCCCAGGAAATGGAGGACCATCTTCTTGTCCTCTGGGGTCATCATTGTGTTGATGGCCTTGACTTTGTCCGAGTCTGGTTGCACGCACTGCTGGGAGAGCTGATCACCCAGAAACTTAATTGACGACATGCCAAAGGAGCATTTGGTTTTATTTAATTTCAGGCCGTTGGCATGTATGCGCCTGAAGACTTGTTGCAGACGAGAAATATGTTCCTCCGGGGTCGTGGACCATGTGACGACGACGTCGTCAACATAAACCCGCACAACGTCAATGCCCTCTAACATTTGCTCCATTATTCGATGAAAGATTTCGGAGGCCGAAACAATACCAAACGGCATGCGGTTGTAGCAATATCTTCTGAAGGGTGTATTAAACGTGCAGAGCTTCCTGCTGGACTCGTCCAGTTGTATCTGCCAGAAGCCACGCGATGCATCCAGCTTTGTAAAGAATTTGGCATGTGCCATCAAACTCGTCAGCTCCCCACGCTTCGGGATCGGGTAGTGTTCCCTCATAATGTTACGGTTCAGATCCTTGGGATTGATACAAATACGCAGTTCTCCAGAGGGCTTCTTTACACAGACCATCGAGCTGACCCAGTTAGTTGGTTCCGTCACCTTGGATATTATTCCCTGATTTTGGAGCTCTTGCAGCTGCGCCTTTAGACGGTCTTTTACGGGCGCCGGCACCCGGCGTGGCGCATGGATGACAGGCGTGGCATCAGGCCTGAGTAGAATTTTATAGCGGTAGGGCAGCGTACCCATCCCACTGAACACATCCGGGTATTGCAATAGTAGCTCCTCAATGTCGGCCTGAAGAGTGGTGTTGGCAGAGGACATGGCAGGTATATACTGGACGAGATGGAGCAGCTTGCATACATGGCACAGAGCAGAGAAGCCTTGCCGGGCATGACAATCTCAAACCGCAAAGTGGCCTTGATGGTCTTGTTGGATACATGCAGGTGACAGGACCCTAACGCAGTGATGGCATTTCCATTGTAGTCGAGCAGCTGGCTGGCAGGCGGAAGAATTGTTGGCTGCCTTTGGATACGAGCAAGATCTGCTTGGGATATTAGATTGGCTGAAGCACCGGTGTCCAGCTTGAACCGGATGCTACAATCGTTGACTTGTACTGTGGCACGCCACTCGGCCGCATAATCCACATTGAGGATGGTTGTGTGTGTTGCTCAATGCGAGGAGGCCTTGTCATGCATGGTGATGATGCCCGCTCGATATGGGGACTCTGGGCAGTCGTCCTCTGGATCCATGATGGGATCGGGTCCCAAATACAGCAGCCCTTGCTGCACACTTCGAACGCGTCTGCGTTGGAACTGGGATCGCTGGCCCCCTATCGGAGGTGCAGACCTGCACAAAGCTGCATAATTGCCAAGCTTCTTACAGTTGAGACATCGCCTGTCTCTTGCAGGGCATTGCCGCTTTAAATGGCCGGTGCCGCAGTTGGAGCACATCATCACGTCGACGTCGTGACGCTCGGTGCGTCATCGCACATGCGCAATGTGGTCATCCGCCACTCGTACCTGCGCAGTGTAGTCTTTGGCCGCTTTGTTCTCCCGACCGTGGTGCGCATGCGTGGGACCCCTGGAAAAGCATGCAAAATGGCCGCCTTCATCGATGCTCAGGAGCCACATTCGGGCGATGGCCTGTACACTCTCAGCCTCGTGGGAGGCACGTTGGTCCTGCTCGGCCAACTTAAGGCGGGAATAGTGACTTTTCGCCTGTTCGTGGACTTTGCACATCTCGATGGCCACTGGCAGGGTCATATTTTTTATTTCTAGGAGCTGCTCCCGCAGGGCGCGGAGTGGACACCAAACACGATCTGATCGCTGATGAGGGAGTCAGCGGTGCCACTTTAGTTGCAGGATTGCGCTAGAATGCGAAGATGAGTGAGAAAAGACCGGAAAGGCTCATCCTTACCCTGAAGTCGCTGCTGGAAGACTTAACACTCGAAGCTTTCGTTCATCTCGACCTCACAGTGACTGTCAAATTTGGCTAAGACGGTCTGCAACTTGGTCTTGTCCTCACCTTCGGCAAAAGTGAGCGAATTGAAGATTTGGATGGCTTGGTCCCCCGCAGTCGACAGTAGCAGCATGATTTTAAGGCATCGGGCGCACTTTCGAGGCCCGAGGCCTCAAGGTATAAATTGAATTTCTGCTTGAAGACCCGCCAGTTGGCGCCAAGGTTCCCGGAGATCTGGAGCTGTGGAGGTGCCTGGATCTTTTCCATGCCACTGGAAGGCAGTTGCTAGCCGTCAGTGAATTTTCAAAGGTAAATTACTTAGAAGCAGTACCCCACTCCTGGTACCATGTCGTGTTATTCACCCTGGGCTAACACAGACTGCAACACGATGCAGTGAAATGATCAAGCATACACCAAACATAGGCGTTGGTTCAATAAGATTTATTGAACTTCAGTAACGAAGCACACAGCTGCCTGTTGGTTGACTCTCTACTACTCTAAGTAAACTAACATTAACTATCAAGATGAGGCTAGCTCTGATCCACGTCTAGAAGGTGTTGAATGATTTGTACACCCTGACTGTCACTACAGTTGTCACCAGTGGAAAGAGGCAGATTGCTGATGCCTTGTGTGTTTTATAGTTGGAAGCCCCCCTCTGGTGTTCTGTCTGGTGATTGGTCGTGTTCTGTTCTGTATGTTGATTGGCTCACCTGGGTGTCTGTCACGGCCTGCTTTTACCTCATGATGTGCATGGGTGCATATTATGACAATTAGAACCTGCGAATTGAAAGATTTTTCTTCTAGAGATGCAGCGAGGCTGTTTTGTTGGGATGCCTACACCTTACCCAGCATGGACTGGTTAGGCCTCAAAGCCTGTTTCTGCACCGTATTTCCTTTGTCACACCTGGATCAAATGTCTGTAGGTTTGCACTCATACTAAATACTGCCGCTGCTTTTCGGGTGCGGAAAGGGTGTTCCCAGAATGAGACATTAAGCCCATCTGTCCGTTCTGATAATTCCTATGGCATTTTTTGATGTCGTTCAAATCTTATTCCTGTGCCCTGGCTATACTTTTTTCTATTTCCAAACAAAAAAAAAGAGGAGCTGCTTCTGGATTTTACCAGTGTGGTTTTGTTGACACAGATCACCGCCTGTGCTGTTCACATAATTACAGCCATTGCACTTCAAACATGGGTTTGTGGGAAATGTTTGCAAAGATTTTACCATGATAATGTGCAGTATAACTGCCAGCAATATCATTCACAAACTAAACATCGTCCGAATAGCTTTATGTACAATCCCTCTATCACTATTCCTTCCCAACCTTAATGGTGTTTTTAATGAGTATTTTCTCAAACAACAAATCTATCTGCACAGCTTTAGCTTTCCAAAGGCATACCTTACTAATCAAATATCAATAAAATTCACAACAAGGGATTTCACAGATATACATTTCAGTTGGTTGCCTCTGCAAGCAACAAGTATTAGCCAATGATTATCTTTGATTTCCTATCTCACCAACTATTTCCTTAGCCATTAATATCATCTCAAATACACCTAATCAACCATAATTGTTAATTGTACAAATTAAGATTAAATATGTGCAGGTGGAGGGCACTGAGTGGATGATTTCTCGAGTACATTTAAAGGAACACTCCCCCCCCCCCCTGCCTTAAGGGGCTGTTAATTTGTCTGTTAGTTAATTTGTTAATTACTTTATTGGTCTCCTCAAAATAATATAAAGAGACGCTTACTAACACTGGGGTGGGAATCAAGGTAGGGGTTATACACATGTAGTGCGAAGAAATCCCGAACTGAGTAAAGCCTGGGTTTTGGGTTGCCTACTGCACCAACTGGATGTCTGGAATTTAATGATAATTGCTGTAAACTTCCTTAACAAACCATCTTCCTCTGCATAAAAAAAGCAAAATACTGCAGATGCTGGAAATCTGAAATGAAAACAAAGCACGAGAAATACTCAACAAGTCTGCCAATGTCTATGGAAAGTGAAACAGTGATAACATTTCAGGTTGATGACCTTTCATCAGAACTGACGAGAGTTAAAGTTTATTTTCCTCCCTTTGCCATCCTGCAGGTCCCCAAATGCTCTTTCCGATGAAACAGAAAGATGGGAGGTAGGGTAATTAGAATAACTGGACTAAACATGGGTATATATGTTCATAAACTAATAGTCACTTGACAACAGAACCTGCTGTCAAAGCTTTTTGTCATTGACTCAACAGGACTGATGCAAAAATACCAAATTTCTGGGGGAGCAACAATTTATGCTGCACGAGAAAAGGGTGCTGTGGTTAGCAAATGGACTCTTGTTGGTTAAGATGATGCTGTAGCGAATGCACTGAGGAACTTTGTCTCCCACTCTCTTGTTTAATTAAAAATCTGTGAAATGCCTGGAAATGTTTCTTTTGACTGCAGAGGACAGGCATATGAATATATGTAGCAAGTGTAAACAAGCCTGCCTGATAAACTTAAATTGGTCGCCAGTGTAATTCCTGGCACACTCAGGATTGTTCTGCCCTTTAATTAATTCTCACTAAAGGGTCTCATCCCACCCCCACTGACATTAACCCAATGGTGTGTAGGGTCTCACCATGTGGGGAGCAGGACAAGCAAATCTGTATGGGGTTGCTTGTGGAGTCCCTGTTGATGGACACTCAGTACCTGGGTGAGGGACCTGGCATCACATGGTGCTGGGCGAGGGCCCAACCTGTGTTCATGCTTGTGACAACCCTTTGTCATGACCCCCACCCCATGACTCCCCCCTCCTGCCATTACTCACCTCTGGCCTGGGTCCCAGCACCCATCTGAGGTGTCAGATGGGTGTCATACCATCATCAGCCACTGCCTCCCTGCTCCCTGGTGGTGCTGCTGTTAAATGGGACTGCCCCCCCCTCTGATTGGGCTGCTCAGTAGTATGCATCTCGTGCAGTATAAATTGTTGCTCTGTTTGAAATTTGACATTCATGCATCTGTCCTGGTAAGTGTAAAAATTCAATGGCATGTCTGTTTTCTGCAGCAATTCCCATAAAATCTTTCCACCTCATCAGGTTACAAATTCAATGCATTACCAGCCACCTAGCAGTACTTTCTGAAGCTAAGCAAAAACCTAAACCGGCATCATTCATCTCACTATAGAACTGTAATTGGGCTGGATTGAATAGGGATGAATGGGGTCTTGCCCTTCAGTGGATATGAGTCTCGCATCTGCTCCTTTGAAGAAGGCCTGCTGACATAAGGGCCACTCAGATATTAACTGGAGAGCACTGGCATTGGACATCAAGGGAAATGTCCCACCCACTGAGAACTGCTGACCAACCAGAGGGGGCAGTGGCTGCTGACCGTACCGCATCCGCTTGAAACCGAGAATCAGCACTGGATCCTAGGCCTCAGGTGAGTAATGGTAGGTGGGAGTGTTGCAAGATGGGGGTCACTGGGGAGGAGAGTCGGGAGCATGAACTGTGCGTTGTCTCTCCAGAAAGAGGTTGTAAGTGTAAGATAGTCACAGTTAAACCCAATTGGAGAAACTACTTTAATCATAGAGTGGTGAGGAGGTGGAACTCAACTCTACAAGAAATAGTCGAGGTGAACAGCATAGATACATTTAAGGGGAAGCTGGCCAAGAACAAGGCAGAAAGGAATGAAGGATATGCTGATTGGGTCAAATGAAGAGGAATGGAGGCGGCTCATTTGGAGTATAAACACTGCCATAAAACTATTGAGCTGAATGGCCTATTTCTTTGAAAAAAGACTTGCAGCTATATAATGCCTTTTGCAACTAGCAGATATCCTAAAGCACTTTAAGCAGGTGAAGTACTTTTGGAATGTAGCCACTGTTGCAATGTATGAAAAGCAGAAGTCAATGTGCGCGCTGTAAACTCCCATAAATAGTAACATTATAATAAGCAGAGAATCTGTTTTCATGTGTTGATTGAAGGGATGAATATTGGCCAAGACATCAGGGATAAGTTCCCAGCCCTTTTTCAGAATCGTAGAATTTACAATGCAGAAGGAGGCCATTCGGCCCATCAAGTCTGCATCGGCCCCTGAAAGAGGCCTACTTAAGCCCACATCTCCACCCTATCCCCGTAAACCCGTAATAGTGCCATGAGATCTTTGAAATGCACCTGGGGAGAAAGGGGCCTCGATTTCATGTCTCATCTGAAAAGCAGTGCCTCTGACGGCGCAGCACTCCCTCAGTATCACACTGGAGTGTAAACCTAGATTTCTGTGCTGGCGTGGAAGTTGAACCCACAACCGGTGCGGCACATTCTATGTAATCTTATGCAATCTTCGTTACAAAATGTTAACTGGTTCAGCTGATTAAAGAATGGCAGGAAGGTGGGAAGAAATGAGAAACATCAATATAAAAGGCATTATGTATAAAAAAAGATCTGTAATGGCCCATGTGATCCAAAGATAAATAAGGATAGAAAGTAAGCCAAGAAAATACAGCCAGATACTAGTGAGAAGTAAATTGAAAATGGTGATCACCATTTCTTTGTTCAAATGTAAATAGACCATTGCAACAGGTTGAAAAATTAGTTGGACCCAGGACGGAATCTGACTAAAAAAAATGACAAAGTGTCAGTTCTGGTGAGAAAAACGGCGTGAATCCTGCCGGCGGTGTTGATGGGAATACTCGCGGAATTTTGAGCCTCTCAAGCAAATGTCTTTTTCTTCCCGTGAATCACGCCGCGCTCTTAGTGCCTCACACTGATTCACTCGCCCTTCGGAAACTTAATGACTGCAATCACTGGGTGCTCCATTGAAACACCTCCCCCGCACTCACCAGCACCAAATCCATGAGAGGGTTTGCCAGCCAGAAAGCTTGCGCCAAAATTCTCAGTGGGGGCCCTCGCCAGACTACTGGACATTCCGGAATGCGTTCCCCTAGCAAGTTGGCCGCACCTTCCTGGGAAGGTATGGCTGCATTAGCAACTGCCAGCTTCCTCCAGAAGAGGACAAGGCAGCAGTGTGGAAAAAAAGAATGACCTTCTTTGTGCAGTCAGTGTAAGTCTGCCACCTCCAGTTTCTCACTGCGCCCCCTCACCCATCCCTGCCACGTCCAAGGTAATCTCTCACCCAGCCACATAGTAGGTTGCCCACCTGCCACCACAGCCTCTTCCACCCCTGTCGGTACTCTGCTCCTCACCTCCCCACACCGACTCCAGTCCCACACTTGCCACTCCTCAACCATCTGAACTGGCAGGACGCCCCCCCTACAATCCCCCATCTGTCTCTCTGCAGGACAAAATAGAGCACAACAGGTGTGAGAGGGCACAACCACCCAGAGTGATGTGAGAGCTCCGCACCCTCAGCCCCGAGGAAATCGCACTTGAGCTGGCTGGGGAGGAGCGGGACCTCATCTGTGCAGATGGCGAAGTCAGGGCAGCGAGCAAAAGTGAGAACCCTAAGGACGCATAGTCATTCCTCAAGTCTCATGTGACTAAACATCTCACTTCATTTGTTCTCGTGATGTACTAATGACATCTCCCTTCCCTTGCAGGGCAACAAAAGAGCAACCCGAACCATCCTCACGTCCCGTGGGTACCTACAGACCCGAGAAGCTCAAAGGGGAAGTTCTCGGACATCACCATTAAAGAGGCATCACTCCACCAGCGCAGATCCTCACATCTCGGTGGGATTAAGCAATAGGTAGGCTTCTGGGTCACTCACTGGTGGGCATTTCGCAGCTGAAGACCTACAGGAGGTGGAACAGGGACGTCCCTGGGATCTGGCACTCAGAGGGATGCTGGAACCCAGGACACTGCAGAGCTCCAGGCCAATGACGTGCCCCTTTGTCCAGTCTCCCCAGTGCTGATAGAACTGCAAAGACAGAATCGCGGGTATCAGGAAGGGATGACAGCATCCCGTCTCGAAGTGCAAGGCCAACTGGATGAGTCCCATAGCGCTCTTCTGAGGAGATGGTGCCATCACTCCAACACAACAAAGCCAACATTGCAACGGTGATATCAGTAGTGGAGAGTTTGGTGCAGGACGTGCACCCTGTGACGGGGGATGTCTGCTCCATGATTCAGTTCATGACCCCCATGGCTAAGGGAATGAGTTTCATGGTGCCATGCTCCAAATGCATCGTGCAAGCATTGGTGGGAAACCACGAGTGTCAGCGCCAGAGGATAGCGGGGTTTCTGGACCTCACTCTAGCTGGCCCTCTATCCCAGAGGAGGAGCACCATGGGGCTCCGGGTACTCGAAGAGAAGAAAATTGTCAGGAACGTTGCCCGGGGCCTTCCACATAGCAGATCCTAGGGTGTACAGCCCATCTGACACTCCCCTCCCTGTGAGCGAATGAGTGAGGTCCAGAAAACCCGCTATCCTCTGGCGCTGACACTCGTGGTTTCCCACTAGTGCTTGCACGATGCAGTTGGAGCATGGCACCATGAAACTCGTTCCCTCAGCCATGGGGGTCATGAACTGAATCCCTGTGAGCGACACAACTCCAGTCCCGCATACTGCGCAGGGTAGCACCGCAACATCCGTGCTGCCCAAAAGTGTGTCTAGACCCTCTTGGTCCAGACCCCACATGGTTCGGCAAGTTCATCTCAGGCAACAGGGCATGGAAGACAGCAGACTGCCTCAAGCTCAGCTGTGGATCTCAGAGATACACCTGAACATAGCGGGAGGGTGAGGAAGAGTAGGAAACTGTAGGCACCTAGTGGGCATGGTGAACATAGGCACTAGTCAAGATAGAACACCACTGTAATATAGCACTTGTAAATAAACAGCATTTTGTTCACCAGCAGATCCTCCTCCCTGTTATTTCCTGGCACCATGCTCCAAAAGCCCCCATGCACACTCTGTGCTTCGTCCCTGTGCAGTGTACGAATGGCAGCGCAATGTCTCTCCCATCCCCCACAATGATGACTTAGTAAAGATGCCCTGCAGATTGTAGCCCTCCCATCTGCCCCTCCATGCCACACCCCACCCCCGCATCAATACTAAAGCCTCTCATTTCCAGTGATGAGGTGGCCATTGGCTGAAAAAGTGTAGAGAGGCTGACCTACCCTGCAGGTTAGTTGAAGGAACGCACTAGGACCCCTGACCTCGAAGGGGGCTGTAGCAGATGAAAGCTCACCCAGCATCTCAAGACTCCATAATAAGCCTGTTCATTGGCAAGGCGGGTTCAGCTCCCTGACAGGCAGGAGTCAGACATATCACTGAGAATGAGAAGAGCAGCACTCTATCCTCAATGTAGGTCATCATTCTCCCGCAGGTCCAGCCAATGGTTTTAGCGCCCTGCCCATGAACTTGGGCACCATCACGAAAACCTACTGCTGACACCACAGTTATGATGATTGTCATCCCCTACACTTGGAGAGCTCCTCACTCCCCAGTCCTTCTCGTCCCAAAACTGTGAGGCTATGAAGGTGTACTTAGCTCATAGGCCCGAGGACCTTCCTCGTCCTCCATGAGTAGTGCCTCTCTGCCCTCCCCGACCTCATCTGAGAAGATGTGGCACTCCTCCGTCTCCTCCTGGTCCAGCTGTTCTCTACTCTGCAGCAACAAGTTGTGGGGGCTCTTCAAATCACAATTATGCAAGATACCCTTTGGAGGCAGTATTGGAGGGGACACACCCCCGCCAACCAGTCGAGGTACCAGAACCACATCTTGAAGGGTTCTATTGCCTGCTCGACCAGCACGCGTGTTGATGCATGAACCTCGTTGTAGCGAGCCTCCACAGGTGTGTGTGGCCTCTGCACTGGCGACATCAGCCATTTCCTAATTGGGTATCCCTTGTGCCGAGGAGCCGCTACTCTCCCTCAAAAATATCTGGGATCTGAGAGTTCTCCAAGATGTAACTGCCATGGACGCTCACCAGGAAACAGGCACACGCCTGCATTGTGTGCATTGTGTGGTCACAAATGAGTTGGACATTGAGGGAGTGGCATCCCTTGCAGTTCATGAATGGTGCCTTGTCAAGCCATGGAGACTGCAGGGCCGTATGGGTGCAATCAATCATACCCTGCATCTGAGGCATGCCTGCTATCAGGTAACGCCCATGGCCCTGATGCCTTGGCTTTTCTGGTCCTGGTCCAAGTTTAAATGCATTTGGGCCCTCGCACATAAAGGGCATCTGTTGCCCCCCTATTGCATTTGTGTGCGGCTGACTGGGATATGTCACAAAGATCATCGGTGCTGCCCTAAAACGAGCCGCTTGCATAGAAGTTCAAAATGCCGGTAACTTTTAACGGCCAAGGGCAGTGGGTGTCCTCCCATCCCATGTGGTGACAGCTGTTGTAGGACATGGCAAAGGTGGTCCACCGTCTGCTGGAACAGACTACAGACTATAGACGCAATCTTCTCTGACATCTGTAGATAGGATGTCTGCCGCCGGAGGTCCCTTTGCCGGCAGTGTCTCCTATGAGGCTCCACCAACTATGGTGCTGCTTCCAGAATAGCTAGAGGCCCAGCCGCCCCCTACTCTACATGGCACTGGTCACTGCCATGTGCAGCGGCACGTTAATGACTCTGCTGCTGCTCAATCGCTATGTGTAGAAAATTCTACTTGACAGGAACCATGATTCTCCAGAATCATGCACTGAAAAGAAGAGAACACTAAAGTGAGCAGTGAGCATTCCTGACAGTGCCCTGTCCCTCAACCTTCCATTCTTCTGGGACCTCCACCCATGCGCTTCATCCTTAGTGAATGTCTCTCCACTCGGTCTCGCATCCTCCTGTCACACTGGAAAATCCTCACAGCCGTCACTCTCAACTCCACCAGGATTAGGGGCCTGGATCCTCTAGCGTTTCAGTGGCACATTTCTCCTGACCTTTTCCCAACACTGCCACACTGCTCCCCCCCCCCCCCCTCCCCAGACCTTGCGTTAGATGACGGGGCAGTATCCAATTCATTTTTTCCAATTAAGGGGCAATTTAGCGTGACCAATCCCCTACCGTGCACATCTTTGGGTTGTGGGGGTGAATCCCACGCAAACACAGGGAGAATGTGCAAACTCCACATGGACAGTGACCCAGGGCCGGGACCGAACCTGGGACCTCGGCGCCGTGAGGCAGAGTGCGAACCACTGCGCCACCGTGCTGCCCGACACCTACCATCATGATATAGAACAGAGTGAGTGATGATAGACTTAACCATGAATCCTTGCATTGGAGTACACATCACTGTAATCTGTGTGAGGTTAGCACTTGTATGAGTGTTGGAGTTCCATGTTTGGGACTCCAATCAGTGACACTGCTTTTTAATCTTTAGATTTCATTGGCACATTTGACTGGTCAATGAATGGTGAGGTAGCATATCAGGAAAATGATTGCTTCTTGTGGTAGACAAGACACAGCATATTAAAATGAAACTTGAAATGAGCATGACAAGCACATGCCTGGAGGGCACCCTCATTCTCCTAGTTCACAGCCCAACACACTAATTCCTGACGGTCACACTTGCCAGATAAGTGGAATTGTAATTCCATACAACTCAACCCGCTTGTCCTCACAGTGCTGCCTGAGTGCGGGGTCCTACTCACACTGCAGTCGTGCTTCCCCAAGTGAGACAGGCTCCATTCCTCATGAGGCAAGGATATAACCTATTCCTAAATCCTCCACTCTGCCCTTGCACTCCGACCTCTCATGGAACCTCACCCAAGAACCTCACAGTCACCCCCCCCTCCCCCCCCCAGGGCTGTACCTCTGTATTGTCCTCCTCCCACTCACTTTCCAGCTCCCACTAAGGATGGGCATTCCCTCAGTAGCAATGTGAGCACAAACCCGGAAGGCACAGGAAGCAATGCCAGCTTACAGCAAGGGGTCCCCCCGAAATGAAGGGAATGTGCGACCTGCTAGCGCCCCCTTCCCCCAAGATTGAGAGACTGAACTCCAGCCCCGAGTTGAACTTACCTGTGTTCCCCACCTCCGCTCTGGTGCACCCTGATAATTGAAGGCACTGGAGATTAATGGCTGCCTGAGCGCTCACCTCTGATATCCCCCTCGGTTGAGGTGAGGCAATCAGGTTCACGTTTATGTAAACCTGTTGTAAAAGGCGGCGGCATGAATATCCCATGAGGGGGAAGTCCGGTGGAGTGAGTACTCGCTAATCACATGCTGGTGTATTAGAATTCGGTTCCTGGGCTCCCGCGACATGATTCGAACTCTACACAGGAGAGGGGCGAACAGAAATCGCAAGTCACAATTACGCCGGAGGGAATCGCGTTTTCCGATTCTCTCCAGACTTGGGCCCGCGCCACATTTCCCGCCCCCCCCCCCCCCCCCCCCCAACAGTGACCAGATGTGTAGCAGCCAGCAAACAGCAGCGATTTATACTATGCTAGAAAACCTGAAACCGTCTTCAAAATCAATCTCTAACTTTGTTTTTGACTATGGCATCAGATTGATAATGGGTGATAAGTCTGTGATATATATTGGCAATGATTAATTATAAATATACATAGCCAAGCTGTTGTTTAATTCACAAGTTTAGGCATGTGTTCAGGTAATATACAGACACAATTGAAATTGAAAACATATTTTATTTGGATTGGGTAAGCAGATGGAGTGGCGAGTTTTAATGCTGGATGTATTCCAGACTGCTCTAATCTATCGTATTTACAAAGCACTGATTCAACATAAAAGGAGCTTCTGAAGGCAATGGTAAGTCAAGATGTTTAGCTACATTACTGCATGACTCAGGAACCTATGTCTACCCGTGTTACTGCTAGCACTCTCTCTGAGTGATGTAAAACGATCTTATAATGAGCTGCACAGCTGTATAGGCACATTTTATATTGCACCCATTGGAGCAATGGTGCAATATATAAAGCAGTAATAAAAACCTGATTTGTTATTCTCACTCTTTAACTCGTTCATTACTTGTCCCAGGATTTTTGGCATTGAGACAACAGTATCATTCAGGTAAGAAGAGGCGCCAAAAAATGTCATGTCCTCTGTGTAGACTCTCCCCAGGGACCCTAAATGGCGCTTAGCCTCAAGTCTGCAAACTGTGATTGATTGCAAAAATTAAATAAAGCCTTTAAATGCTGTCAAGATCAGCTTTTAAAGTATGATCCAGTCTCGGCCAACTGCATCACAAAACATGAATTATAGTACAGTGAGTACAATCACCATCCAATCAAAAAATCATTTATAGTTCAGAATCAATTAAAGCTTTTTTTTTATTGCTTCTGAACAACTAGTCCCGAGGTATCCAAAAAATGTGAATATTTTGGAAAATATTGCCTGTTCTAACAAATGCTGTATTCAAATATTCTTGTCTGTGGATCTCACTCTTGTAATTCCTTAATACCTGCGTTAGTATTTCTGTACATTGTTTGTCTATTTCAGTGTGTTGAATTGAAGATAAAGGTTTGAAATATGAAACAAACACTTTCCTACATGTCTAGCTCCTTACTGATACTGCTTTCAAAGCTAAAAATACTAATGCATTCCCGATGGTGTTTCTCTGGACAGAGAATGGGCTCGTTAATGACATGGGTCCATTAAGCCACACTAATATCCCTGTCCTCTGCTCACAATAGGCAGATATTGCTGTTAAAGCTGTGAATAAACCCAACCAGGTGATTCATCTCTGCAGTCCAACTTGAAAATCCAAGACATGCAATACCCAAAATGTCACCCTCGGTGGAGAAAAACACACGCCTATCTTGGAGTTACCCTTGATCATTCTCTAGCTTCCATCACCACCTCTAAAAGATCGTTAATCAGACTAACGTACAAGTGGACATCTTGCGTTTGCTCACCAGCAGAAGCTGAGGTACAAAAACCAACATCCTTCATACTTCTGTTATAGCTCTGGTCTTCTCGACAGCCATGTATGGACCTCAAGTCCTCAAAGTTGCCCCTCCCTCCGTTGAACAGGCATAGCAACATGCAGATAAATAACTCGTAGCTGCAGTAACCTGGACCCTCCTATCCATAGAGACCTTCAAGCCCCCTCTGATCTCACCACATGGCTCTACGAAACTCTTCTGAACATGAATTGAATCTCACTTACTCCATAACACTGATGAAACTTGGAGGAAAGCTTGGACAAAGCGCATCCTCTCAAATAAACACATTGGGCGAAGGGTCGCCATCGGTGACATCAGAAGATTGCCCATTGTCTTCGAACCAAGATCTATCTCAACAACCAGACTTCTATCTCCTCAGAGCATGTGGACAACCCTCAGTAGAGTATGGATTGGCGATGGCCGATGGCCCCCTGATGCACCTCAAACCATTGCTTGGATGTGACCGAGGAAACTCAGACCAAATCACAGAGTACATAATAATATCTTGCCCTGACTCAAGTTTCAGGGTGATACCCTGGAGTTATACTTACTCTTGAGTAGGACATTGGACTCGTTAGGGAACTTATCCTTGGTCAATAGAGGCTCCTCGGGCGGGATTCTCCGACCCCCCGCCGGGTTGGAGAATCGCCAGGGGGCGGCGTGAATCCTGCCTCACCGCTCCGACACCGGCTGCCGAATTCTCTGGTGCCGGGTTTTTGGCGGGGGCGGGGATCGCACCATGCTGGTTGGGGGCTGTTGGCAGTGTCCCCCTGGCGATACTCCGGGCCCCGATGGGCCGAGCGGCCGCCCGTTTTCGGCCAGTCCCGCCGGCATGAAATGGACAAGGTCCATACCGGCGTGACCTGGCTCTGAGGGCAGCCTGCGGAGTCCTCGGGTGGGGGAGCATGGGGAGATTGGGCACCAGGGGGGGCCCTCCACGGTGGCTTGGCCCGCGATCGGGGCCCACCGATCTGCGGGTGGGCTTGTGCCGTGGGGGCACTCTTTCTCTCAGCGCCGGCCTGTGTTAAACTCCGCGATGGCCGACGCGGAAAAGAAACCTCCTGTGCATGCGCAGAAATCACACCAGCAGTTCTGCACATGCGCCAGAACATGCTGGTGCTCCTGCGCATGCGCCAAATCGTGCTGGCCGGCGGAGGCCCTTTGCCACCGGTTGGCGGAGCGCCAACCAATCCAGCGCCGTCCTAGCCCCCGGAAGTGTGGAAGATTTCGCAACTTCCGGGCGGTCCGACGCTGGAGTGGTTCACGCCACTCTTTGGCACCGGTACGGCTCGCCCCGCTGGTTGGGGGAGAATCCCAGCCCTCATTTCTGAATAGGGTCCACATCTACCAGTCTACTTTCCCAAATGTTGATTCTCCACCATGTCGTACAGCTATTCCTCAAACTAGTTGATCTATCCTATTAGGTGACTCAATAAATCAGAAGTCTCCTGTTTTTAACTCCCTTCCAGAGGCTCTCTTTCTCCTCCATGGAGAAGCTTTATTTTCTGATCCAAGGTAGGTTCTTTCTCTCAATTTATGAATCCCCCAGCTCAAAATAATTTTGCTCCTCCACCATTCCCACACAATAGGGAGTCTTTCCTTTACCCTTCGTCTCCAGCTGCGTTCAGCCCCGTTCCCACAAGAGCAAATTTCTCTTCCATCATCATCTCCAAGAGATCTTGTCAGTCTTCTTTGTACTTTGTAACAGTTACTGCCATTCATTCTTTTCTTGGGATTGGAATAAATGAAGGTGATGATTTGTTCATTGGTGATGGACTTCAACTTAACGTGAATATCAAAACATTTATTTGTTGCATGAGGAAAGAAGTTCGCTCCTTTCTTCACATATTGGATCTCAGTTTCTATTTGACTTCCAGGAGTTGACTCATCAAACATTAGTGTAATGTGTACCTAGACTCTAGAATTTTCCAAAGTTGAAAGTACATCAGGAGATGGAAGATGAGACTGAAAGTCATACTTTATAGTTAAACTTAAGCATCTTGCCTATGTCAACATCAATGAGTGTACGTAGACCACAAATCGTCACTCCTGCTCACAAAAAATAGACTAATTTCTAGCCTGCTACATTAACAATAATCAAAACTGCCAATGCAAACTTGTCTTGCTACGATTGCATCTTCCTTCCAGTAATGACATTGAAGTGGCTTCACTGACAAAGAGGGCAGAATTGCAAGACAAGTTCATAATGGTAGGTTTCCATCTTAACTATGGTCAAAATGCATTCTAATTGAACAGGTTGACTGGATTGAGTGTGAAGGTTGACCAGAAAAAAGCAGAGTGAGTCAAAACATGGAATGCCTATGCATCATACCGGTCCCAAAGAAGAACCAGGCAACGTGCCTCAATGACTACCGTCCGGTGGCCCTGACTTCAGTCGTAATGAAGTGCTTCGAGAGGTTGATCATGAAGCGCATCACCTCCATACTCCCAGAACGCCTTGATCCACTGCAATTCGCATACCGTTGCAACCATCCACATCAGACGCCATTTCCCTGGCCCTACACTCATCCCTCGAGCATCTCAAAAACAAGGACTCCTATATCAGACTCCTATTTATTGACTACAGCTCCGCCTTCAACACCATAATCCCAGCCAAGCTCATATCAAAGCTCCAAAACCTAGGACTTGGCTCTCCACTCTGCAACTGGATACTTGATTTTCTGACCAACAGACCACAATCAGTACTATGCAGATGCTGCGACAACGAATGAACGGACATCGCGCAACAATCACCAGGCAGGAATGTTCCCTTCCAGTCGGGGAACACTTCAGCAGTCAAGGGCATTCAGCCTCTGATCTCCGGGTAAGCGTTCTCCAAGGCGGCCTTCAGGGCGCGCGACAACGCAGAATCGCCGAGCAGAAACTTATAGCCAAGTTCTTCACACATGAGTGCGGCCTCAACCGGGACCTGGGATTCATGTCGCATTACATTCATCCCCCACCATCTGGCCTGCGAAATCCTACCAACTGTCCTGGCTTGATACAATTCACACCTCTTTAACCTGGGGTTACCCCATCTCTGGATCTATAAAGATTTAATCACCTGCTAATGGTCGCATTCCAAGCATTGTTTGGCATCTTTGAATTTGTCTATATATGTTTCTGGAACATACCTCTTCATTCACCTGAGGAAGGAGCAGCGCTCCGAAAGCTAGTGACATCAAAACAAACCTGTTGGACTTTAACCTGGTGTTGTAAGACTTCGTACAGTACGAATGAACAACAACACCTCCTCCACAATAGTCCTCAATACCGGGGCCCTGCAAGGCTGCGTACTTAGCCCCCTACTCTACTCCCTGTACACACATGACTGCGTGGCAAAACTTGGTTCCAACTCCATCTACAAGTTTGCTGACGATATGACCATAGTAGGCCGGATCTCGAATAACGATGAGTCAGAATATAGGAGAGAGATAGAGAACCTAGTCGAGTGTTGTAGCGACAACAATCTTTCCCTCAATGCCAGCAAAACTAAAGAGCTGGTCATTGACTTCAGGAAGCAAAGTACTGAACACACCCCTGTCAGTATCAACGGGGCCGAAGTGGAGATGGTTAGCAGTTTCAAATTCCTAGGGGTGCACATCTCCAAAAATCTGTCCTGGTCCGCCCACATCGACGCTACCACCGTGAAAGCACAACAGCGCCTATACTTCCTCAGGAAACTAAGAAAATTTGGCATTTCCACATTAACCCTTACCAACTTTTACAGATGCTCCATAGAAAGCATCCTATCGACTTCCGGGTGCGGCTATGCAGAGCTAGGTCGCATATTCGGTAGCTCCCGCTTGGAACGGACTTTTGGGCTCTTTTACAGGGCCCCCACAGCATTTGTTTGACATTTCCCGGTGTGGGCAGAAGACTGCAACATTCCCCTGACAGTGTCCCCCAGGAATGGTATGTCTTTTGGTTACCAGACCCGGCAGAAACAGCAAAATATTTGGCTGTAACTGCAGGGGAGAGAGGGGTCTCTTCCAGCATGCAGGCAGGGGAAGGGCAAGCTTAAAGCTGCAAGCTGACTTGAGGGCCTCTATTAAAGGTGAATTCTAGCAGCAGAGGGAACAACTGTGAAAAGATCTACCAAGGCCATTGAAGAAGCGGGGACAAGGCTTCCGGTGGCGGCCATGGAGGAGTAGGTCGCGCATTCGGCAGCTCCTGTCTGAAACGGACTCTCAGACCTTTTTCAGGAGTTTCCATAGACTTTTTGGGGCAGATTGGTGAAGCAAACACTGCCAAAAGGATTCCCTCTCGAGACTTCCGGTTGCGGCTATGCGGAGCTAAGTCGCACATTCGGCGGCTCCCGCAAAAACGGACTTTTGGGTTCTTTTCAGGGCCCCCAAGGGCACTTTTTGACGTTTCCTGGTGTGGGAAGGAGTTAATAATAGCTCCCTGTCAGTATATGGCTTTAACTAGGAGCGGGGCGACAAAAAAGGTGGTGGTGAACCAGAAGAACGGAGGGAAGAAGGACAAAATGGCGGCGGGCGGAGACCAGGCAGCGTGGAGGCAGTGGGCGGAGGACAAACAGGAGGGTATCCAGCGCTGCCTCAGAGAGATTAAAATGGACCTGCTAGAGCCGATGAAGGCTTCTATTGATAAGCTGCTGGAGACACAGACGGCCCAGGGGGTGGCGATCCGAGAGGTTCGACAAAATATCTCTGACAATGAGGACGAGATCTTAGGCCTGGCGGTAAAGGTGGAGGCGCACGAGGCGCTCCACAAGAAATGGCAGGAGCGGTTCGAGGAGATGGCGAATCGGTCGAGGTGGAAGAATCTGCGGATTCTGGGCCTCCCGGAGAGACTGGAGGGGCCGGACGTGGGGGCCTATGTGGTCACCATGTTGAACTCTCTGATGGGAGCGGGGTCCTTCCAGGGGCCCCTGGAGCTGGAGTGTTGGCGAGGAGACCCAAGGCTAACGAGCCTCCGCGGGCGGTGCTGGTGCGGTTCCATCGGTTCGTCGATCGGGAGTGTGTGCTCAGGTGGGCCAAGAAGGAGAGGAGCAGCAGGTGGGCGAACGCGGAGATTCGGATATATCAGGACTGGAGTGCGGAGGTGGCGAAGAGGAGGGCCGGGTACAATCGAGCGAAGGCAGTGCTGCACAGGAAGGGGGTGAAGTTTGGCATGTTGCAGCCGACGCGACTGTGGGTTACCTACAAGGACCGGCACCGTTATTTTGAGTCTCCGGAGGAGGCATGGGCCTTTGTTCAGGCCGAGAAGCTGGACACAGACTGAGGGTCGGGATGGGCGATTGAGGACTGCGGTGGATATGTTATGCGGGGGGGGGGGGGGGTCCTTTGCATTGTTTTGGGTTTCTTTTTCTCTGTGTTTTTCTCTTTCAGGTTGGGGAGGGTGGATGGGGCGGGTTGGGCACTGTTTTGGTTGGTGACGGGGCCTGGAAGGTGGAGAGCGCTGTTTTTTTTCCCGTGCCGAAGACTGGGGGGCGGGGCCGGGGCGGGGAAGCGAGGATTGTTTCCCGCGCTTAGAACGGAGGGGGGAGGGGGAGAGCCTGTGGATGGGGAGCGGGAGAGGAGGGTGTGCCACACAATGGGAGGAATCGAAGGAGAGGCGGGAGTGGCCGGGGTCAGCAGGAGTCAGCTGACTTGCGGAAGTGCAATTGGGGTAGTAAACCAGCTAGGATGGGTCCTAGCTGGGGGGGGGGGGGAATCGAGTTACTGCTGCTAAGGTCAAGGAGGAGCTGGAGCGAGTGGGGGGGGGGGGTTGAGACGGGGGTATGCCGCTGTGGGAAACGGGCCGGGTGTGGTGTGCGGGCGCGTGGCTGGCCGAGGAGGGGTCATGGCTTGTCGGCGTCTGGAACAGACCTCTTCATTCACCTGAGGAAGGAGCTGCGCTCCGAAAGCTAGTGACATCGAAACAAACCTGTTGGACTTTAACCTGGTGTTGTAAGACTTCGTACTGTACTTTATTTTTGTTTATGTTATTTACACTGGAGGGTCTGAGGGGGTGTCTACACCTGTTGTGTTAAGTCGGGGTGTTAATGTTAATATATTATTTATGTACAGCGGGGGGAGGGGTTTGGGGGGGTTGCTTTTTTAGATTGTGTTTTGTACTTAACCCTGTTGGGTTCTTTTTTCTTTCTCATTTTGTTATTGATATTTTATGAAAACCTTTAATAAAAATTATTTTTAAAAAAAGAAAGCATCCTATCGGGCTGCATCACAGCCTGGTATGGCAACCGCTCTGCCCAGGACCGCAAGAAACTTCAGAGAGTCGTGAACACCGCCCTGTCCATCACACAAACCTGCCTCCCATCCATTGACTCCATCTACACCTCCCGCTGCCTGGGGAAAGCGGGCAGTATAATCAAAGATCCCTCCCACCCGGCTTACTCACTCTTCCAACTTCTTCCATCGGGCAGGAGATACAGAAGTCTGAGAACACGCACGAACAGACTCAAAAACAGCTTCTTCCCCACTGTCACCAGACTCCTAAATGACCCTCCTATGGACTGACCTCATTAACACTACACTCTGTATGCTTCATCCGATGCCAGTGCTTTTGTAGTTACATTGTATATATTGTGTTGCCCGATTATGTATTTTCTTTTCTTCCCTTTTCTTCCCATGTACTGAATGACCTGTTGAGCTGCTCGCAGAAAAATACTTTTCACTGTATCTCAGTACACGTGACAATAAACAAAATCCAAATCCAATCTAATGACTAAAGGTAAGTGTGATGTGGAGATGCCGGCGTTGGACTGGAGTGAGTACAGTAAGAAGTCTTACAACACCAGGTTAAAGTCCAACAGGTTTGTTTCAAATCACTAGCTTTCGGAGCACTGCTCCTTTCACCTGAGGAAGGAGCAGTGCGCTGAAAACTAGTGACTTGAAACAAACCTGTTGGACTTTAACCTAGTGTTGTAAGACTTCTTACTGTAAAGGAGAATGCACAGATTGGAAAGGGTTTTAGCAGAGCATCAAGCATCTGTATTGGCACGTTCTCGCTAAGCTCTTGAAACAGAGGATTCGGTAGTACAGCTGGGGCTGTCAACTTTGGTTGGGCTATTCCTGGAGGTTTATCACATAACTTCCTACGAATCCAGTCAAAAGAGCCTTTAGTCCAAATCGGCAAGATTTTGCTGACTAATAAACAAAAATGTTCAAAGAAGTTAGAAGGAAAATCCGGATATTGCTCCAGGACAATCTTGGAGAGTTGGTAACCCTAATTACAACCTGTGGGCCTCATTCGACCGAATAACCTGCCAATTTGGCCGGTGCAGTTAAAGTTGGATTTCCAGGCTTCCAGGGCCTACTCAATTCTATTTTATCTTATACTTTTCACTGGTAGCTTATCTTGGATGGATCTCATGGTACTCAGGCTTGGAAAGGGGGTGTTCTTCAACGATTACTCCTTTGATGGATATACCTAAATCAGAACACTGAGTTCTGATAGAATTTTCGGCCTCAGGTATATGCATATAATGGGAGCATCAGTTTATACGACACGTGTAGCCTACAAAGCTCCATGGTAAGCACCCAGCAGCTGTTGCCGCAAATAAGGCTTGGACACCCTGTGGTAAAGTGTTGAGTGAAAAAAAATAATCTAACTTGATTGCACTGTGAAAACAAACCAAAAACCAATGGTGTGCATACCATAGTAACAGACATTAAATCAGTAGCCTGGTGATTTTGGGTCGTAATGGATGACTTTGCAGTGTTAGTGTTGGATGGAAATTCAACTGGCAGTTCTCATTACTCGAAGGTCTTTACATTTCCTGAGACAAGTACATCCCATTATTTTTAAATCTGGTGAGGGTATGAATCATAGATCCTTTTGCTATGATGTACACAGGACCGTGACTGGCGTTTTCGGAGACCGGTGGGGGGGGGGGGGGGGAGCTTTGTCTACTTTTATGGAAATTCAGGAGAAGAGGCCCACCACCACGCAACCCCCATCCCTTCTTCCACCCGGCCCCCGCCAGTTATTGTTTAAATCCTATATCTGGAGCCTGGCAGCTATCAACCAGGCTCTTCCAACCTCCCAGGTGATCACAAGTTCAGAGGTCCCCCCATCAGGAACCCAATGTCTTCGCCTTGCTAGAATGTTGGGCAGCTTCCGGGCAGCCGAACCGGCCAATCCAAATGTGGCGGATTTGGTGTGGACAGTGTGTTGATATGCATCACTGTAAATACACAAGGGGTTAATGTGAACACACTACACCTAGCTAGACACAGAGGGAGCACCAGAGATATCATGACACACAGATATTCAACCAATAGGTCAGTAAGATAGGACACGACCAATGGGCAGTCACGACACACCCAAATGTGACACTACCACAGGGGGGCATTACACCAACCCATATAAAAGGACACAGCACACATGCTCAGTCTCTTTCCAGTGGAGACACTTAGTGAGTACAGACAGGGTTGATTGAAACACATCACACCCACCACGTGGATTGTAGCAAACTGGTTAGTTAGTCTGAGTAGCTATAGCAGGATTAACAGGAGAGTCGAATCCAAGTGGGAGAATTGTTAACAGTTTAATAAACATGTTAAAGCTATCTCCAAGTCTGAACCTTCCTTTGTCAGAGTGTACATCAAGGAAGCAGCTTATGCTACGTCAAGAGCATAACAAACAGGCAGCAGGCCCACTTCCTTTTTAAGCAAGGACCAGGCCTCAAAATGGATCCAACCACCTTGCTCCTGAGAGGAGCTGCTGAGATACTCCATCATTGGCCACCTGAAAGTTTAAATCTCTCCCAGTGTATTTGGATATCACATATGATCACGGTTCCTCTAAATGTAATAAAATAGCACTGTGCATGGAGCGAATGTGACAAATCGAGTATTTTTAGGAATTTTGGCTTCTATATATTGGGCGCGATTCTCCACTCCCACGCCGGTTGGGAGAATCGCCTGGGCCGCCAAAATGTCTGGGGACGCCGGTCCGACGCCCTCCCACGATTCTCCCAAGCGGCGGGAACGGCCCGGTCGAGTTTCGCGGGCCGCAGGCTGGAGAATCGCCGGAGACACCCAAAACGGCACCCCCGCTATTCTGAGGCCCGGCTGGGCCGAGCGGCCAGGCCAAAACAGCGGGTTCCCCCCGGCGCCGTCCACACCTGGTCGCTGCAGTCGTGGGCGGTGCGTGAACACTGGGGGGGGCGGCCTGTGGGGGGGCGAGGGGGGATCCTGCACCGGGCTTCTCCTGGAATGTGGGGTGGCCCGCGATCGGTGCCCACCGATCGTCGGGCCATCCTCTCTGAAGGAGGACCTCCTTCCTTCCGCGGCCCCGCAAGATCCGACCGCCATCTTCTTGCGGGGCGGACTTAGAGAGAACGGCAACCATGCATGCGCGGGTTGGCGCCGGCCAACCCGCGCATGTATGGATGACGTCCATTATGCAGCGCCGGCCGCGTCATCTATGCGGCGCCGCTTTTACGTGGGCGACAAGGCCTGGCGCGGGTAGATGACACGGCCCCGATACTGGCCCACTGTTAGGCCCTGAATCAGTCGGGACCGGGGCCGTTCCGCGCCGTCGCGAACCTTGACAGCGTTCATGACGGCGCGGCCACTTCGGCGTGGGGGTGGAGAATCCCGCCCATTGTCTTTCTGCATCCTTTGGGATATCCCAGCAATTACATACAATTTCCCCAGGTTTTAACAGTTTAAAAACCTGGGTTTATAGTGTGTTTGTCTGCATTCTTTTAAAGAAAGGATTTTGTTTTGCAGGCCCAGGGAACCTTTAGGAGCCACAAGGTGAAATTGACCAGAGGAATGCGGTTTTCAACCTGGGCCAATGCACTTTGGTTAGACTGGGGTAAATCCCTGGGGAGGTAATGTGCCTTCAGTCTGCAGAGTTCATTTGTTTTTCAGCTTGGGGAGATGATGTCATTGCTGGGTAGAGCCAAGGGATGCAGAGAGACATTTTGGAAAAACTTTGGAGAGGAATTGAAGTCTGATCCGCCTAATGTAATTCTTTCACGGTGGGATATTTCGAAAAAAGGTAACCATATTTAAAGCAGAGCAGTCTGACAAAGAAGACACTGAAACACGCCAAGTGAACTAGCTTTTTGAAGATATTCAGCCAGAGTCTGAAGAGATTCTAACCGGAGCCAAATCTGTTCTGTAAGACAAGTATTACTCTATGCTTGCTGATTTGAAGATGGATTGAGAGTGGTATGCTTCATTTATTGTTCAATGGGGAATTGAGTAATCGTGTTTAAGGGGTAATTGTACGCTGTTATTTTCAGGTGTGAAGTTAAAGAGTTTAATATTGTATTCATAATAAAGTTTAGTTTTAAAATACCTATTACTTCATGTGGAGGAATCATTCTTTCCGCATAGTCCTACAAATAGACTAAAATACTAGGATTTCAATCCAGTGTCCTAGCAACTGTTGGGGTCTGGTCTGGGATCGTAATATGTAAAAGCATTTCAAGGTCTGAGTGAAAAATGTCCATGTATTAGTGGGCCTTAAATTACAAAAAGTACTAAGATGGCATTGAGATGGGGAAAACAATTTGACCTTTCTGAAGTTGCTTGCCTGCGTGTATTTTATCTGCTTTGCTACACACCGAAGCTGAATATCCTCTCAGCTAATAAAAAAATCAGACACTCTTTAATGTCAAAGTTAAGCATTAAATTAAACCAGTGTTTCACCTGAGATGTCATGTGGATGGCAGCTTTAATATGTAATACAAAAATCAAACACACTCCCAAAGGAAACGCCAACAAATCCTGCGGTGAGTTGACAAGAATAATCTTCTTCAATCACGGTCTATATGTTTTTTTTTAAACAGCAGATTGTCCTTAATTTCCATATGTTTCTTTCCTTGTTTCCATAAGTTGCTAACATGCAGATTCTTGAAAGAAAATTCATCTTCAAGATGTAAGCTCTGTTATTATTTTTACTCGTGTGGTGGAAACCCATTTTCTGGGCGGTTAAAACCGGGGCAGTGACTGATGCTTGTCAATCGTGCTGCTTTACAACAAGATGTCATTTTGATCTGTTATTTTTAAGAGGCACACAGGACACTTGCCAGAAGGAAGCAGCCTGCTGCTTTATATAGGCATATTGGACTCCACTGGCAACATCAGGGCTCACCTGAAATTTTACCCCCCAGATTTGGGTGGCACAGTGGCACGGTGGTTAGTACTGCTGCCTCACAGTGCCAGCGACCGGTTCAATTGCAACCTCGGGTGACTGTGTGAAGTTTGCACATTCTCCCCATGTCTGCATGGGTTTCCTCCGACTGCTCCGGTTTTCTCTAGAAGTCCATAAAATGTGCAGGTTAGGTGGATTGGCCATGTTAAATTGCCCCTTAGTCCAAAAGGGTAGTTGGTGTTATGAGGATAGGGTAGGGTGCTCTTTTGGAGGGTCGGTGCTGAGCCGATGGGCCGAATGGCCTCTTTCTCCACTGTAGGGATTCTATGTGAATGCAGATGCCATTCTAAGGCGACCTTAGGGACCCAATAAAGTAAATGATTTTAATGTTTTATTCGTTTGCTTGAAGAACCTGGAGAAGCAGAAATGCTCCACGAAGCCCCTGAAAGAAACTCTGAGTTTCTTCCCCAAATCCTCGGTCACTATTTCTTCTCTTCTTCTCAACCAAGGACTGTTCATTTAGGTCACCCAAAACCTCATTCTCACCCTCCAGTCAGCTAAGGTTACCAACTGGATTCAGGCAGGACACTCACAGCAAATATACCGATCACACCTCTGTGCTGGTCAAAAACAGCCACCTAAGCATTCAAATCTCATTTTCCAGCACTTGGCTCATAACCTTGTATGACTTGGCATCGTACGTACACCTCTAAATATTTCTTAAATGTTATGAGGGTCTCTGCCTCCACCACCCTGTCAGGCAGCAAGCTCCAAACTCCCACCACCCTCTGGATGAAAAGGTCTTTTCTGAAATCCCCTCTAAACCCCCTGCCCCTTACCTTAAACCTGTGCCCCCTGGTCATTGATCCTTCCACCAAGGGGAAAGATTTCTTCCTGTCTATTCTATCTATGCTCCTCAAAATCATATACCCCCTCAGTCTCCTCTGCTCCAAGGAAAACAACCTCAGTCTATCCAATCTCTCTTTATAGCTAAAACTCTCCAGCATAGGCAACATCCTGGTAATCTCCTCTGTACCTTTCCAGGGCTATCACATCCCTCCTATAATGTGGATTCCAGAACTGCATACAATACTCTAACTGTGGCCTAACCAATGTTTTATACAGTTAAAGCATAACCACCCTGCTCTTAAACTCTATATCTCGACTAACAAAGGCAAGTATACCATATGTTTTCTTAACCATTGTATCGACCTGCCCTGCTACCTTAAGGGACCAGTGTACATGCACACCAATGTCCCTCTGATTTTCGGTGCTTCCTAGGGTCCTGTCGTTTATCATATATTTCCCTTGCCTTATTTGTCCTGCTCAAGTGCATCATCTCACACATATACAGATTGAATTCCATTTGTCACTGATCAGCCCATCTGACCAGCCCGTTTACATCCCCTTGTAATCGAAGGCAATGCTCCTCACTATTTACCACCCCACCAATTTTGTATCACGCGCAAATTTCATCATACAAGCATCATAGAATTTACAGTGCAGAAGGTGGCCATTCGGCCCATTGAGTCTGCACCGGCCCTTGGAAAGAGCACCCCATCCAAGCCCACGCCTCTACCCTAACCCCGTAACCCACCTAACCGTTTTTGGACACTAAGGAAATTTAGCATAGCCAATCCTCCTAACCCGTCCGTCTTTGGACTTTATTGAGCAACATTCTGTAGTAATTTCCTCAATACCCATGGGGATGACACGATTGATCTCCCCATGGGGCTCGTGCAATACGACCTCTCCGGCTTAGAGGCGGAGGCCTAACAGCGGGGCATGTTAAAATAACCGCTAAAAGCCGGCCAGGGTATTGGGATGGTCCTGCCTGCTGCTTTGCGGCTTTGCATTTATTTGCTAATTAAACCACTGGGTTTAAATCCTTCTCAGTCGGGACTCCTGAGATTATAATACTGGTGATGGGGATGGATTCCTGCACCCTCTACGGGGCTTGAGGACTTCGGAGGGAAGGGAATAAATAACCCCCATGAAACCCATGGGGATGACCTGATTGATCTCCGATACGAGCTCCTCCATTGAGGGACACAAAGCCAGGCAGTTTAATACCAGTCTCGGTGCCCATCCACCTTGAGATCAGAGGTAAAATTGGGGTTATAGCCCTTGTTTTGTGGGTGCTGGACTTCAATTTACAGAGATTCAACACCCAGAACAAAATCTGCTAGCATCCAAAAATGCAGGCTAACCCATTCTTGTTCCTTCAAATGCATTCAACACATGAACTTTCTGCTGCCAACGAAGCTACACTTAACCGCGTGCAGCCCAGTGTTAAACGTGCTATTGAGTAAGCCTTAGCAGGGGCCCAGGTTTGCTCGAAGCAAGCATATTTAAAACTAAACTGACCTACTTAATGCTAGCTTGCAATTTTTAAATGGAAAAGTCTATTCTAGCCAGAGCAGGAGCTTGAGGTGACTGGGGAAGATGTTCTGAGCAGGAAGGTTAAATGGCAAAAGAAAGCAATGAGCATGTTCCAAGGTTCCCTGACACAGCACCGGAGGCCTTGGTGCCGGGGCTGAAGGGGAGGTGAGCTATCTTCACAGGGGTAAGTAAGCCGTCCTCATAAACTCTCTGAAGGCAATGGGAACAGCTGACTGTGATAGTCACGGCAAGTAATAGAGTCACAGGGACTTGGATGAAGTGCCACAAGCAGTTCAATGGATTCACACATGTGGTACAGGTCAGAGAATTTTCTTACCAACAGCTTTCAAATATCCGTCCTGCAGACTCTGACATTGCACTGTGTTCGGAGCACAGGGACAGACATGGGTGATAGATAGTAAAGAAATGCACAGAATGATTGTGTGATTTTGGATAGAATATTGAATGGTTTGCTTTATAAAGTTGGTTTGCAATGCTTTTTTTGTGACCAAAAGGATGCTGCGATGGTCAGTAACCGAGAGAAGGTAAGGTGTGGCTTGGTAAGGTTTGCCATCAACTGTTGCAACAGTTAGTTGTAAATACCGCCAGCTCCAGCCTGGATAGAGCCTGTCACATAAAGATTCATGACATGGCCACCTGCATAGTCACTGACAATATGGTCCTTGCCCTGCCCTGAGGCTGCAGTTACCACAGCAGTCAGTACAGTCAATAAGGCCTTCCTGAGTAAAGTACAGATGCCTCACACGTTGTTCCTCACAGAGGCTCAGGTAGAAGATTTATTCCCTGAACAGCTAAGCCGCCTTCTGAGAACCCTTCTCCCTCTGCTCCTCCTCGCTTTACCAGCAATCTGCCCTGATCTGCCTGTCCTCTATTCATTGGCTCAGTCATGTGGTATTCCCAAGGCAGATATGCCTACTACAGCTCCCATGTCTGGTAGCAGCAGATTTGTACAGCAGCCTTGAATTCAGGACAGAATTCTTCAGCATCTGACATACAACTCCCTATCGACTTTAGCATCATTAAACAACTCTATAAATGGCCAAGCCCTTGTACAATTATAGCAGTAGACAGTAGAAATTAATTTGCAACAAACCTTTAAGTAATTGCCAATTCCTTTAAATAACACTGCTGAGGAAGGGTGGGGTGGGGGTGGGGGGTCGTTCCTGCTGTTCAATGCCTGTTCAGCCATGTGTGATCATGAGGGGGCATTAGATGGAGAGTTGACCTCCAAAAAAAAGCACTGGCATCTGAGGTACCCTCAATAATGATGCTTAGAGATTAAACTGTAAAGAAGGCTTTATTAGGCTAATAACTATGCTACAGATTTGGACGAGAGCTGACTGCTATACAGACCATGAGGCAGGCCTTTACGTATGGCTCCCAGATGGGCGGAGCCAGAGGCGGAGTCCCCAGGGTTCCAAGCCTGGTCTTAAAGGGGACATCACCTTACATGATGATAAGGCAGTAACCGTTCATCACAGCATCAAGTTTGCTTCACATGTTACCTTACATAATGACTGATGCTATGACCAGTCCACGGTGTATACATCCAGCAGTTGCTCACTGCACGAGTGTAAACACCCTCGATATTATGGTCATTGTGATATGATATGCATGTACTTTAAGAAAGGTATCTTAAATTGCTGTCAATCATTACCACCTTGACAGGATATGATGTAGTAGCCACATGACTTGTCGTCAATTTGCAAGCAGCAGGGTAGAAACCAGATGTATTCTGCTTAATATCTGTAAGCTCAAGAGACCCGAGAAGGTGATTCAAAACGGAAGTTTATTTCCAACCAAAAGAAGAGGCCGCAACGCATTGCACAGCACATAGGTCACAACCGGGCCTGCTGATCAGGCCGGTCCCACTCCGGGCCGACTTTTAAGAGTTGATTCCATGAGCCCCAGCTGATAGGCTTTTGTCCATCAGCGGCGGATCTCGTATTCCACGAGCCCCATAAGGAGGTCATCGGGTCATCCCCGTGGGTCTCATGAGGGTTATTATAGTATTCCAGTTAACTTTATCTGTAGATAGTCTTCCCTTCAAAATAAAGAACCCACATTATTGTTTCACCAATCCTTGTATATGACTAGTACATTTAAAAAAAAAAAAAATTTAGAGTACCCAATTCATTTTATTCCAATTGGTCATGGTCAATCCACCTAGCCTGCACATCTTTGGGTTGTGGGGGCGAAACCCACGCAAACACGGGGAGAATGTGCAAACTCCACAAGGACAGTAACCCAGAGCCGGGATCGAACTTGGGCCCTCGGCGCCGTGAGGCAGCAGAGCTAACCCACTGCGCCACCGTGCTGCCCTATGATTAGTACATTTACATTGAAGAAGAACATTACTGTGATGGCTGGCATGATACAGCAGAAGTGTGTGTGCTGTGTATGCCATTTTGTACTTCTGAGGCCACTTGTAACACTAATAAACAGCTGTTACAGATCCAAATATTGTTCCAAGTGTTTATTAGATTGAAATTAAATATATCTTCAAAATTAAAATTCCTGACAATGATTGGTATATTGCTTTAAGCACAAAGTGGGTTGCAATGTGATTTACAGTGCACTACAAGCAAGAGGCAGAGATGGAAAAATAAATGACTCACCCTCTTCCCATAAGTGTGAAAAACTGAATCACGCATGTTAGGAAGGTCTACGAGTTTGCTAAATTCAGCTGGACTGGCAATAACGTGTGACAATTCCCATTGATCCAAGTTAAGGATTGGATAAACAATCAAACTTCCAGTTCCTTGTTGTGATTCAGCGACCAAAAAGGGAAGTGCACCTATATGAAGATAGGGTGAATGCAGACACAAATTTGGTTGATGTTGTGGTATTATAGGTATTACGGTACCTGATAGGCTAAAGCACCATTGGTGGAAACTGTATGCTTTCTTTTGGTTAGAATGTATAATAGCTCCGCCCTGCAAGGCGGGGTATAAGAACCCGTGCCGCCCCAGCAGCCTTCATTCTGTACCTGAGCTGCTGGAGGAAACATCTAGCTTATTAAAGCCTTCAGTTGGACTACAACCTCACTTTAGTGGTCATTGATCGTGCATCAATTTAATAAGCTAGTTTTTAAAGAAGAAAGGATGGAGCTCCGAATCAAGCCTGAGTATCTGCAACTTAGCCTCCACGCAGCGAACTCAGCGGCAATCTTTAAGCACTGGCTGGCGTGCTTTAAAGGGTATCTCAGGATGGCCGAAAACGCACCCACGGGAGAGCAGAAACTGCAAGTCCTGCACTCAAGGGTGAGCCCGGAGATTTACACCCTCATCGAGGAAGCGGAAGACTTCGATGCAGCAATAGAGCTGCGAAAAGGACACTATATTCGCCCAATAAACCAGGTCTCCGCCCGGCACCTGCTTGCAAAAAGGCGACAAACACCTGGGGAATCGCTGGAGGAATTCTACCGTGCACTCCTGGTGTTGGGAAGAAGCTGCAGCTGCCCGCAAGTTTCGGCGAGCGAACACACAAAACTCTTAGTCCGGGACACTTTCGTGACATGCATGCTATCTTCACAAATCCACCAGCATCTGTTAGAAAAGGACACCCTGGGTCTCAGGGAGGCACAGGCCCTTGCAGGCTCCCAGGACGTGGCCTCCAGGAACGCCCGCGCTTACGTTCCCGACCGTGCGGCAGCCCCCTGGGCAGCGTGGAACCCTCCGCAGCCGACTCCGAGACTTCCCCCATTCTCCCACAGGCCTGCGCTGCAAGGCGGCCTGGCAACCCCGGGGGGCCCCGCTGCTACTTTTGCGGGCAGGCCAAGCACCCCCGCCAGCGCTGCCCGGCCCGCGCATCCACCTGCAAGTGACGTAGCAAAAAGGGCCATTTCGTGGGGGTATGTCAGGCCTGTGAGGTTGCCGTGGCGAATAGGGACCGCAACCACAAACCTCTCCATGGGCCCCGTGCAGCCAGTGGTCGCTGCCATCTTCATATTCCAGGGACACGTGCGGACCCTGGGCTCTGCCATTTTGTTCCGTGACTACCACGTTGGAGGGATGGGCGCCGCCATTTTGTGCACCCCCAGCTATGTGCGACTAATGGGAGCCGCCATCTTGGATGCCCCCCAGGACCCCAGCTCGGCTGAGCACGTACTGCCCGAAGAGAACTTTCAACTGCTGCGACTGACCTCGGTGACTCTGGATCCGTCCCGGCCTCGAATCCTTTCAACTGCTACGACGACTGTATTCATCAACGGGCACGCGACGTCCTGCCTAATCGATTCTGAGAGCACGGAGAGCTTCATACACCCTGACACGGTAAGGCACTGTTCTCTCCTCATCCATCCCATTAATCAAAAAATCTCCCTGGCTTCCGGTTCCCACTCAGTAGAGATAAAGGGGTTTTGTGCAGCAAACCTCACAGTCCAGGGAAGGTAGTTAAAAGATTTCCGTCTCTACGTCCTTCCCCACCTCTGCACGGCTATACTCCTGGGTTTAGACTTCCAGTGTAACCTTCAAAGTCTGACCTTCAAATTCGGCGGCCCTATACCCCCCTTACTGCCTGCAGCCTCGCGACCCTTAAGGTCGACCCGCCTTCCCTGTTTGCGGACCTCACCCCGGGTTGCAAACCCGTCGCCACCAGGAGCAGACGCTACAGTGCCCAGGACTGGATCTTTATTAGGTCAGAGGTCCAAAGGCTACTGAGGGAAGGTGTCATTGAAGCCAGTATCAGCCCCTGGAGAGCTCAAGTAGTGGTGGTAAAGACTGGGAGAAGCATTGGATGGTCATCGACTACAGTCAGACCATCAACAGGTTTACGCAGCTGGACGCGTACGCTCTCCCCCGCATATCCGACCTGGTAAACAGGACCGTGCATTATAAGGGGTGAAATTCTCCGTAATTGGCGCGATGTCCGCCGACCGGCACCAAAAACAGCTCAAATCAGTCCGGCATCGCGCCGCCCCAAAGGTGCGGAATCCTCCGCATCTTGAGTGGCCGAGACCTAACCTTGAGGGGCTAGGCCCGCGCCGGACTGATTTCCGCCCCGCCAGCTGGCGGGAAAGGCCTTTGGTGCCCCGCCAGCTGGCACGGAAATGACATTGCCAGGCGGCGCATGCGCGGGAGCGTCAGCGGCCGCTCACGGCATCCCCGCGCATGCGCAGTGGAGGGGGTCTCTTCCGCCTCCGCCATGGTGGAGACCATGGCGAAGGCGGAAGGAAAAGAGTGCCCCCACGGCATTGGCCCGCCCGTGGATCGGTGGGCCCCGATCGCGGGCCAGGCCACCGTGGGGACACCCCCCCGGGGCCAGATCACCCCCCCCCCCCCCCACCGGACCCCGGAGCCCGCCCACGCCGCCTTGTCCAGCCGGTAAGGTAGGTGGTTTAATCCACGCCGGCGGGACAGGCATTCCAGCAGCGGGACTTCGGCCCATCTGGGCCGGAGAATCGCCGGGGGGGCCCGCCAACTGGCGCGGCGCGATTCCCGCCCCCGCCGAATCTCCGGTGCCGGAGAATTCGGCAACTGGCGGGGGCGGGATTCACGCCAGCCCCGGGCAATTCTACGACCCGGTGGGGGGTCGGAGAATCCCGCCCAAGGTCTTCTCCACGGTGGATCTCAAGTCCGCCTACCACCAGCTCCCCATCCGCAGTCGTGACCGCAAATACACTGCCTTTGAGGCAGATGGGCGGCTCTATCACTTCTTAAGTGTCTTTGGTGTCACCAACGCGGTCTTGGTCTTCCAGCGCGGGATGGACCGAATGGTTGACCGGTACGGTTTACGGGCAACATTCCCGTATCTTGATAATGTCACCATCTGCGGCCATGACCAGCAGGATCACGATGCTAACCTCCGAAAATTTCTCCAGACCGCAAAAATCCTTAACCTTACATACAACAAAGATAAATGCGTGTTTAGCACCGACCGCCTAGCCATCTTCGGCTATGTAGTGCGAAATGGAGTTATAGGCCCCGACCCTGAATGCATGCGCCTCCTTATGGAGTTCCCCCTCCCTCACTGCTCCAAGGCCCTGAAACGTTGCCTAGGGTTTTTTAGCTGCTACACCCAGTGGGTCTCCAACTACGCGGACAAGGCCCGTCCCCTGATCCAATCCACAGCTTTTCCCCTGTCGATAGAGGCCCGCCAGGCCTTCAGCCGCATCAAAGCAGACATTGCAAAGGCCACGATGCACGCCATTGACGAGTCCCTCCCCTTCCAGGTCGAGAGCGATGCGTCCGACGTAGCTCTGGCGGCCACCCTCAACCAAGCGGGCAGACCCGTGGCCTTCTTCTCTCGTACCCTCCATGCTTCCGAAATCCGCCACTCCTCAGTCGAAAAGGAGGCCCGAGCCATTGTAGAAGCTGTGCAACACTGGAGGCATTACCTGGCCGGCAGGAGATTCACACTCCTCACGGACCAACGGTCGGTTGCTTTCATGTTTGATAATGCTCAGCGGGGCAAGATAACAACAAGATCTTGCGGTGGAGGATCGAACTCTCCACCTACAACTACGAGATCTTGTATCGTCCCGGGAAGCTAAACGAGCCTCCTGACGCCCTGTCCCGCGGCACATGTGTCACCGCACAAGTGGACCGCCTCCGAGCCCTCCACAAGGACCGCTGCCACCCGGGGGTCACTCGTTTTTCCCATTTCGTCAAGACCCGCAACCTGCCCTACTCCATCGAGGAGGTCAGGACAGCCACCAGGGACTGCCAAATCTGCGCGGAGTGCAAACCGCACTTCTATCGGCCAGAGAAAGCGCACCTGATAAAGGCTTCCCGTCCCTTTGAACGTCTCAGCATGGACTTCAAAGGCCCCCTCTCCTCCACCGACCGCAACACGTATTTCCTGAACGTGATTGACGAGTACTCCCGGTTCCCATTCGCCATCCCCTGCCCCGACATGACCGCAACCCCATCATCAAGACCCTCCATAGCTCTTTGCACTGTTCGGGTTCCCCGCTTACATACACGGTGATAGGGGGTCCTCCATTATGAACGATGAGCTGCGTCAATTCCTGCTCAGCAAGGGCATCGCCTCGAGCAGGACGACCAGTTACAACCCCCTGGGTAACGGATAGGTAGAGAGGGAGAACGGAACGGTCTGGAATACCGTCCTACTGGCCCTATGGTCCAGGAACCTCCCAGTCTCCCGCTGGCAAGACGTCCTCCCGGACGCCCTCCACTCCATCCGGTCACTGTTTTGTACACCCACCAATCAGACACCTCACGAACGTCTCCTTGTCTTCCCAAGGAACTCCTCGTCTGGGACCTCGCTCCCGACCTGCCTGGCAGCACCCGGACCCATCCTGCTCCGAAAACACGTGCGGGCGCACAAGTCGGACCCGTTGGTCGAGAGGGTCCATCTGCTCCATGCTAACTCCCAGTACGCCTAAGTGGCGTACCCCGACGGCCGACAAGATACGGTCTCCCTACGAGACCTGGCGCCCGCCGGAACCCCACGCACATCCCAGCCACCAGTCCCACTCTCTCCTCCACAGCAGCACCTTACAGGAGGATCAGTCCTTCCACCGGCCCCGTCTAGGCCCCCCCACTCACCGACGCCCCCCGCAGGCGCTCCCTTCCCAGGTCAACCGTTTTCCCCACCAGCGCCATCTAGGGGTGCCGAAGCTGCCATGGAGATCAAAGCCATGCTCCCGGAGTCACAGGCGCCCGAGCCTCCACTGGAGACACCCCCAAAGCTCTGATGATCACAGAGGACGACCAGGGACCCAGCTCGATTGATTGCTTCATTTTAAATGGTAGACTGTAAACTGTAATCTAATTGCTCCATTTTAATTGTAAACTGTAAATATAAACCATCAAATGTACATAGCTATCAGAATTGTAAATAGTTACTAAACACTGTACGGAGATATTATGGTACCTCCAATAACTAATTATACTACGTTGCCATGTTTTGTAGTTTCAGGCCCCCACCCCTGCTGGACTCTTTTTTAACAGGGGGTGAATGTGGTATTATAGGTATTACGGTACCTGATAGGCTAAAGCACCGTTGGTGGAAACTGTATGCTTTCTATTGATTAGAATGTATGATAGCTCCGCCCTGCTAGGCGGGGTATAAGAACCAGTGCCGCCCCAGCAGCCTTCATTCTGTACCTGAGCTGTTGGGGGAAACATCTAGCTTATTAAAGCCTTCAGTTGGACGACAACCTCGCTTTAGTGGTCATTGATCGTGCATCAGATGTTAATAGGCTCACTGTTAATAGCCTAACACTCGCTGTGCAGGAAATCCGGTTGGGTGATATACCGTAACCAGCAACTGCAGAACTTTACCTCAAAAAGATGTCAAAGGCTGAGGTTTTCCAATCACAATGCCAACGGCAATCCATTAAAATAAATTCATTACCATGAGCATCACAATCTGAAAATCTAAGTCCCTGACTTTGGGAGCGAAGGAGAAAGAGAACAAAATGCTTCCAACAAATTTACAAACCACTAGATTAGTAACCAGACTTGTAATGTTGATTTTTAAAAAAGCTTGATTTGATGCCAACTTGTGTTTATTGTGGTATCTATTTTCCAGTAGCACCTTCTTTAACGGAGCATTCCTGGAGAACGCTGCAAGTTTTAAAAAGCTGTAATTTGAACATTGATGCAAAAGGGTGACCAAAAGGCAATTCAATGCAGACACTGCATCCATTGATTCTCAGAATGGGTGTTTACCTGAAACGCTCTATATTCTTTGCAGGAACAGTGGGTCATCCAGACAAATGCTGGGAATCTAAAATTAAAACATAAAATACTGGAAATTGGCAGGGATCCTGGAGGTTTTTCAACTCAAGCTACTTTAATATTGTAACGAACAGAACACTCAGGCACAAAGAAAACAATTTATGATTAGATCAGTTTTCACTGATCTTTGAGTGTGTTTTGGTCCACAAGGACTTAATGATGAAATGTTAATAGCTCGATTTTCCTCATAAGTGAAAAGCATTTTCACAACTGCAGAGTGCCATTCTCTTCGGTTAGATAGGACAGTAATATTTTCGTTCTGAGCAGAGTTTCACTAAATTAAAGTTCACTTTAAATGACTTCCACTCTGTCACGTCATTAGCAGGGCGGGTAATATGTTGATATTTTCTTCTCTTTCATGTGGCACAATTATTAACGAGTGATGTTGTGGTCATTTACAACCAGCACACACTTCAAGTCACTTATTCTGGATGCATGTCAGCAGTGACCAGTGGTCTAATAGGGGTTGCTTAGGGCAGGTCAAAGGTCCTCTCCCATTGGAATACCAGTTCTCCTACTGCAGGTTTTATCTCATGTAAATAGAAAGTCACCTGCAGGATCTCCTCCAGGCGTGTTGATCACTCTGTAGTGTAGAGGAGATAATACAGAATGCAATTGCCACTAAAAGTCTTCTTCCGGACTCATATCTTGTTGTGGTGTTAAGTCAAAAGTGGCAGTACCATTCATTGTCCTCATTAGTCAGTCCAATGGCTATTCCAGATAGTACATTTTTAATCTGAGACCCTTAGCAGAGTATGGAGATGGAATTAATTATTTACAGGAACTAATTGGCAATCACCAAGAACTTTTCTCTAAATTTATACAGTTCCTAGGTAATTAAGTGCAACAGAATGATATAAAACAGAGTTGTACAAGCAATTCTCCATACATTAAATTCTGTCTTCAATCATCGCACTGTAAGGAGGCATAGAGCACACACCAAGCACTACTCCACAGAGAGGTGAGGGAAATCAGATGGTCACTTCCACTGGCCAGCTGACATGTGTTTTCCTTGCAGCCAACTGCAAAATGACACCGACAAGTGTGGATCTTCACCTGTAAGTTTGTAAGATATTGATGGTCTTAACCAACTAACTGATCAATAGTCACATCAATCTGTTTTAAAAGTACGGTCTCAAGGTCCCCAGTCGTGAATTTAGAGATGTAGCATAAGGCTGATTCCCTCACAACAGAGGAAGGTAACATATGGCAAACTAATCATGGATTAATTCACCCCGCTCATGGCTGCTAATCGAACACATAGCCATAGTTAGGATTTGTCAGCAGTACGGAAATACTTGTATCCTTATGGAGGCCTCGGGAAAAGTGTGGCAGATGAGAATAGAATGGGAAAACACCACTATCTTTGCACTATTATCATAGAAGAATCATATAATCCCTACAGTGCTGAAGGAGGCCATTCAGCCCATCGGGTCTGCACCGACCATTTGAAAGACTATCCTACACATACCCAATCCCCGCCCTATCCCTGTAACCCCACCTAACCTTTGGACACTTAGGGGCAATTTAGCATAGCCAGTCCATCTAACCTTTACATCTTTGGACTGTGGGAGGAAACTGGCGCACTTGGAGGAAACCCACGCAGACACGGAGAGAATGTGCAAACTCTACACAGTCACCCAAGGCCGGAATCGAACCCAGGTCCCTGGGGGTGTGATGCAGCAGTGCTAACCAGTGTGCCAATTATGATCCTATTTTGGCTGGTATACCGGAAATAAAACAATCCCTTAAATCAAACCTGACCACTTTAACATTGTAGCGGTTGACATTTTAAGCCCTCAGTGTTGCACTCAGTAATTGTTCTATGATTTACATCAATTGAAAATATAAGTTCCCACTTGAAAGCTCTGTGTGAAGTTTGATGAGCACAGGAGTTATTTTCCTTTTTGTTAATTTGTTCATGGGATAAGGGCATTGCTGGAAACGTCGCCATTCATTGCCCTACCGTAGTTGCTCTTGAGAAGGTGGCGGTGTGTTGGGGTTTTGAAATGCAGCAGTACTACATGTTCTATCTGGCTTGCTGTAGTCATGTGACTGCTATGAGGCAAGCTCACTGCAGACTGCCATCTGCTTTTCTTATACATCAAAACATTTTTAAAATTAACTTACGGGATGTGGGTTTCACTGGTTAGGCCAGCCTTTATAGCCCATTCCTAGTTGCCCTTGAAAAGGTGGTGGTGAGCCACCTTTTTGAACTGTTGCATCCCTGAGATGCAGGTATGCCCAGCGACGTTGAGGGAATGGTGATATATTTCCAAGTCAGTATGGTGAGTGACTTGGAGGGAAACATCCAGGTGGTGGCGTTCCCAGGTATCTGCTGCCTTTGTCCTTCTAGATAGTAGTGGTGATGGGTTGGAAGGTGCTGCCTAAGGAGCCTCGGTGAGTTCCTGCAGTGCATCTTGCAGATGGTAAACACTGCTGCCACTGTTCGTCGGTGGTGGAGGGTTTGCTTGTTTGTGGAAGGGACGCCAATCAAGCGGGCTGCTTTGTTCTGGATGGTGACGAGCATCTTGAGTGTTTTTGGAGCTGCACTCATCCAGGAAAATATTCCATGGCACTGCTGCCTTGGACAGGCCTTGTAGGGTCAGGAGGTGAGACCCTCGCTAGAGGATTCCTAGCTTTGAAACATGGGCCGGGATTCTCCCCTACCCGGCGGGGCGGGGATCCCGGCGGGATGGAGTGGGGGGAATCACTCTGGCATCGGGCCGCCCTAAAGGTGCGGATTTCTCCGCACCTTTAGGGCCAAGCCCTCACCGTGAGGGGCTAGGCTTGCGCCAGAGTGGTTTCCGCTCCACCGGCTGGCGTGGAAGGCCTTTGGCGCCATGCCAGCTGGGGCCGAAAGGACTTCACCGGCCGGCGGAAGTCCGTGCATGCGCGGGAGCGTCAGTGGCTGCTGATGTCATCCCCGTGCATGCGCAGGGGGGGGTGGTCTTTTCTGCGTCGGCCATGGTGAACGCTATGGCCAAGGTGGAGGGAAAAGAGTGCCCCCACGGCACAGGCCCGCCCGCGGATCGGTGAGCCCCGATCGCGGGCCAGGCCACCGTGGGGGCACCCCCCGGGGCCAGATCACCCCGCCCCCAGGACCCCGGAGCCCTGCCCACGCCGCCTTGTCCTGCCGGGAAGGTAGGTAGTTTCATTCACGCCGGCAGGACTGGCATGACAGCAGCGGGACTTCGGCCCATCGCAGGCCGGAGAATTGGCCGGGGGGGAGGGGGGGGGGGCGGAGAATTTGGCGGCCAGCGGGGGCGGGATTCACACCAGCCCCCGGCGATTCTCCGACCCGGCGGGGGTTCGGAGAATCCCGCCCATGGTGTCAGAAAGTGGATCCAAAATGGATTTTTGAACTCTGGAAATGAGGCAGAGAAAACATTGAGAACCCAGGAATAGGGAGAAGTATAAAAACTGCTGAAAAGGACAAAGGAAAACAGGCAAAAGCTGCAGGAAATACTGGAGTGAGTAAAAATAGCTACAGTAAATGTTGCAATCCCATCACATCTCCAGTGACATTAGACAGCGAGAAGTGGCAAAATTGGCAGTTATTCCATTTACAGTGGCAAAACAATGAGTTTGCAAAAAACTTAATTAACAAGCCTGAATGGATAAAAGTAGCCACATTCCTAACACTGCTGGAGAGGGACTACTACAAAGTTTATACCGCCCTAAATCTAACTGATAAACAAAGAAAGCAGATGGCAGAGATTTTGAGCGCGTTGAACACATATCTTCGAACCCTGATTGAATGTTACGAACATTATGTACTGTCACGACACCTTGGGCTAGTGCGTGGTCAATTCCAGCCCCACATGACCTGGAGTCGTAACACGGGTGAAATTAGATTTTATTTAAAATACCTAAGTTCGTTGGTTGAGCCCAATAAACTACAGTCACCAAGTTTGTAGCTTTAACACAAATAACCTTTTATTATGTACAGCATTATAATTAAACTGACAGAAAATGTAACTGACTATCTAATACCCCTTTCCCAACCCCCTGTTCCTAACTACCCCACTCTCTATACACACACATACAGAAGGGAAATGGAAGTGGTGGGAATGGAAGAAAAATATTAATAAAACAAGATAAAGATCTTGATCAAGATCAACTGGGTTGATTTTTGTTAGTGTCTCCGAGGTTCAGCTTTTGTTTTGGTACTTCTTCCTTCTAGGCTTGAGAAGGGTTTCTCTGGCAGGGTTGTCTACCTTCTCTGCAAACTCAGCATCATTTCAAGTTCACAGCAAAAATGTGCAAGGCACTCACTGCTTTCAGAACAACAAAGCAGTTCTTTCACTTTAGCAAGCAGGAGAGAGAGGGAAAGAGAGCATTCCTTTCACTTCTAAGGTCTAAACACTTCTGCCCAGTTCCCTCAGACATGCAAGAACCAACCAGTGGCCGCTGTCAGGCAGAACACTGTCCCTGGCAAACCAGTTGCCAGCCAACCAAACAATCTGACTCACTCCAAACCTGGTTCCTAAGGCCCAACTGGTGCCAAGGAGTCTGGCTTCTCCTCTTAAAAAACAAAAGCACATTCTGATTACGGGTCCACGGACCAAAATAATAAAATTAAATAAAAGAGATGGGAACAAAGGAAATACACAGGAAGGACTCTTCCAGTATTCGACACCAGTGATCAGAGTAAAAACTGGACATTTGAACGATACATGACTGCAGTAACACAGCTGGCAGAATCATGTGAATTTGGACGATTAAAGTTTATCTGATTATAGATTGATTCGTCTCAGGCATGTGAGATCCCTCAGGTGGAGCAAGTCTACGGAAAGATCAGGAACTGACACAAAAGAAAGTGATAGACATGTGTCAAAATGCAGAAGTTACGAAACATCAGCATGGGAAATCAGACCATCAAAGCAGACATTATGCTGAGAGAGTCCAGAATCAATCACAGAAAGGTCCAGGGTGCAAATACTGTGGAGGACAGCATTCAAAAGGAAAAGAAGGATTTCCTAGAATGGGGAAAGCAGTGGTTTAACTGCAAAAAGCAGCATCATTGGCTTGAAAGAAGCTAAACGGATGACCACAGGAGAGATATCAGCAGATTAATTTGATGAATAATTATATTCGATACAACAGGTTGCTTCAATCAAGTCTGTGTGAAATGGTTCCATGTTGAGATCTGAAAATGAAGCTCTCAAAGGTAAAATCGAGGCTATATGATGACACAAGCCCCATACCGCGAGGACAAATTAGTCTGACAACCCAATGCAATAGCAAGAAGGAAGACCTAAAGTTCCAGTTCATAGATAGGATGCAACAGACACTCATCTCAGCCAAAGCAAATCTAAAGCTTGGACTGATAGGCACCAAAAGACCTCAGAGAAAGGATGACAGGGGCGGCACGGTAACACAATGGTTAGCACTGTTGCTTCACAGCCCCAGGGACGTGGGTTCGATTCCTGGCTTGGGTCACTGTCTGTGTGGAGTCTGCACATTCTCCCCATATCTGAGTGGGTGCTCCGGTTTCCTCCCCCACGTCCTGAACGTCATGCTTGTTAGGTGTGGACATTCTAAATTCTCCCTCAGTGTACCCGAACAGCCACCGAAGTGTGGCAACTATGGGATTTTCACAGTAACTTCATTGCAGTGTTAATGTAAGCCTACTTGTGACACCCATAAAGATTATTAAAAAAGAAAAAAAACAGAAAGAGGTAGACAATATTCAAGTAAACCACATGATTGTTGTCGACCACGTCAGAGCAATGAAATTCATGAGCCAAAGATGGGGTCACGGTGGCGTAGTGGTTAGCACTGCTGCCTCAAAGCACCAGGGACCTGGGTTCGATTCCAACCTAGGGTGACTGTCTGTGTGAGTTTCCTCCGGGTGCTTCAATTTCCTCCCACAGCCCAAAGATGTGCAGGTTAGGTGGATTGGCCATGATAAAGTGTCCCTTGGTGTCCAAAGGTTAATTGGGGTTGCAGGGTTACGGAGATGGAGTGGAAGAATGGGCCTCGGTAGATTGCTCTTTCAGAGTGTCGATGGGCCGATTGGCCTCCTTCTGCACTTTAGGGATTCTATGACTAAAGGTTCTATGACTAAAAGAAGCAGTTCTACAGCAAAATGTTCACATCAAAGCTGAACAGGAAGTTATGAAGTGCAAGATTCAAGCTGAGTATAAACCTGTGAAATTCACCTATAAAATGAAGCAAGTCAGGGTAAAAACGTTTAATGCTCTCAACAAGAATCAGCCCATGTGGAAACTAGGGAGAGGCGTAGAGAAATTATCACCTCAAACATATACAGTGAAAGTGAATGACTGAATATACCAGTACAACTGCAGGCACATCCAAACAGCTAGCTACGCTGATCCTTCACAAAATTTGGACGGTCAGGAAAAAGGGATCTCACCAGCTATACCGAGTACAGAACTATCATCGACCCCAGAGGTCCATGGGTCCCGAACAACGGCAATGGGACAACTACAGTTACCACAGTAACAAATGTCATGGGAACTCCTGGATAAGAAACATCATCCAGGCGAACTGTCAATGTCAACATGCAATGTAACATTAAGAGACTTGCACAATTTAAAGACTGTGTGCAATGCATGTGAAGAGACTGACTAGTAGGACCGATAGTTGCTATTGCATGAGAACAATTGATATATAGTGGGCAACTTGGGTAACTCACAGTCACACAGGATTGTGCATGTAAATGTGTCTTGTGTTCACTAGGAAAAGGGTGTGTTTGTATCTATTGTTTGGTATGAAAAGGCAGATATTTGGGTTTTGAAATACAACAGTACTACAAGCCATATCTGGTTTGATGTAGTCTTATGACTCTGCCATGAAGCAACTAACTGTAGGCTGTCATCTTAGATCAGTTCAATAAAGCAACTCATACAGACATACACTGAAGACTGCTGCCTTATACATGAAACATGGTGAGCTGCTTTCTTGAAGTGCTGCAGTCTGCATTGTGTAGGTACATCCACAATGCGTTTAAATATAGATCTCCAAGATTTTGATCTAGAAACAGTGAAGGAATGGTGATATAGTTCCAAGTCAAGATGGTGTGTGACTTGGAGAGGAGTATTCATGTGTGCCTGCTGCTCCTGTGCTTCTTGGTGGTAAAGGTCATGGATTTAGAAGGTGCTGTCAAAGGAGCCTTGGTAGTTTCTGCAGTGTAACTTGTTGATGGTAAATAGATCTGTGCTCCACCAGTGTTGGAGAAAGTGAAGTTAAAGATGGTGAATAGAGTGTCAATCAAGTGAGCTGTGTTGTCCTGCACTGTAAATTCTATGGATGGTGTCAAACCTTTTGAGTGTTGTTGGAGCAACACTGATCCAGGCAAGTGGAGAGTATTCCATCACGCTCCTGACTTGCTCCTTGTACATGCTGGACAACCTTTGGGAAGTCAGGAGGTGAGTTATTACAACTGAATTCTCAGCATTTAGCCTACTCTTGTACCCACAGTATTAATGTGGCTTTTCCAGTTAAGTTTCTGGTCAATGGTAAGCCCCCAGAATGCTGATAGTGGGGGATTCAAAGATCGTAATGCTTTTGAATGTCAAGAGGAAATGGTTAGATTCTCTCTTGTTGGAGATGGTCATTGACATTTTTCTGTCACACATATTACTCACCACTTATCGGCGCAAGCCTGACTGTTGTTCTGATGAGTTCTGAGGTGGTGGGGATGTATAAAATAGCAAGGACCAATTCACTCCGGAACCCATTGGCCCTGATCCAGACATGATTTTATGAAAGCCTGTCCATGCCCCTGTTAAGGCCCTTGAGTGGCACCTATAGGACACTAAAGAGTCTTTTCTTGCCCAGCCTCAATTTTAAGTCTGGTGAGAAAATATTCTCAGGTCGGAAGAGGCAAACGGGTGTGATGGTGGGCTTTTCAAACTGAAGGCACCCTCCCCTCATGGACCTATCAGCTCCAGCCCTCCCATCCCCCCTCCTCCCTGGCGTACCTCTTGAAACTGAGATTGTCCCCTCCTGACCCACCAGGCCACCCCATAAACCCCCTCAAGGACCCCTGGCACTTCCTGAAGTGTGGTCCCAAGCATGGCACTGCAGTACTTCTTCTGGCCACTGCAGCACTGTGTTTGGAGGTGCTGGAGAGCTGTCGGCCAACCAGATTGGCTGACAGCTCTCCAAGGTGGGACTTGCATCCAAGTCCTGCCTGCTGCCAGTCAAAGTTCAATTGAGCGTGAAATGGCAGCAGGCCTGTTTAAGTTGGCGGGGATGTGTTCCCCACTGACACTCAGGATGACAGGCACTGACGCTCACCATCCTGAAAATTCAGGCCAATGTCTTGCTTGCATATGTGCAGAGACGGCTTCATTATCTGAGGAGTTGCAACTGGAACTAAATACTGTAATCATCATTATTTATCCCCATTGCTGGTCTCATTCTTGGGGCTTTTCACAGTAACTTCATTTGAAGCCTACTTGTGACAATAAGTGATTTTCATTTAATTTCATTTCATGATGGAAAAAAGAAGTAGCTGAAGGTGGTTGGGCCTGGACACCACCGCTGTTGGTGCTAACTACATGTGGGGCATCAGAAATCTTGGGCCTGAATTTCCATTTGAATCTGTGGCTTTGTCAAATCCCAAGCAACATGCATAAATCAGATACTTTATAGATTATTTTAGGGTTAGGGTTAGATAAGAATATGAGGCTATAGGAACAGAAGGATACAGTGATATAGATAGCTAAATGTAAAGAAATGGGAGAGAGCTTGCATGGGGAATCAGCACCAGCCAAATGGTCTGTTTTTGGGTAGCAGATTGTCTGTAATCCTAGTTGACATATAAATCCGTGGTGATTTTCATTGCAGCTGTAAATCCCAGGACCCTCATCTGGAACACCTGCTGTAATAACTTCAAAAATTGGCTCCACCAGTTAACATTTTATTCCGACTATGAACAACTATTTACAGAATGCTTTAACATGGTCTTTCCATACTCAGCTCAGGGGTCCAACTACTGGGACAAGTCCCAACATATCCCAGTGAAATCCCAACTCTTGTCCATGATTGGTTCAGCGGGTCACTTGATACCTCCCTCAGAGAACCTTCCTTAAAGGGGCCAAACCTCCTCTGATCGGAACAATTAGAAGTGAAGGTGGGCGGTTAGGTGCTTTTAACAGATCCCAAAATGAATGTGCTGCAAGTGTTTCTTGCACAAACATTATTGTGTTTCTTTCCCTACTTTTGTAAATTAGTTACACTTGATTGGTGTCTTCAACTGGCTCGTGCACTCATACCAATACATGAAGTTTGCGTCTGAAGTTTGAAAACTCCTTAAAAAAAATAAAATTATTTCCTTTACTCCAATTCCCCAAACACATATTTCTTTTGGAGAGATGCAATGAAAACAACTTGATTATCAGTAAAACTGTAGCATTCAAATGCCACTCAGATCTCCATGGATTTTGGGGTAGACTCTCCAAGGATTTTGTCTCAAATGTTGTTGGATTTCAGATGGTGCTTGGTGTGACACATGCTGATTGCAGCACCAGGCTCCCTCTCTTTTGTCTTGACAATGATGCACAATTTTGCATTCTTTCTGTTCTCGGGCCTCTCATAGCACGTCTGTTGAATTAATACCAATTAATGTCAAAATTCAGAACAGCGCTGTGTTGTGCACTTACGTCCACTGGGAGCATGATTAAGCTTGACAACATTTATTTAACTTGCCCCTCCTTGAAAATAATCACAGCGACAGTGTCATCGTCTGGGACGGATTCAAGCACAAGTTCAGTGGGTGGAAACAGGAGCGAGGCTATGCCGTGTCTCACACCTGTTCTATTTTCTCAGAATACTGTGCATTTTCTCTGTGTCACAGGCCTCAGCAGCATGAGCCTGTGCCACAATACGGTCCACCTTGTCACAAATACGTGTGCTGATTTCACTAGTGCTTGCACTATTTTCTCACTTTAACCTCTCATATTTTATTATGATATCAGCTAATTTATCTATTTTTTAAAAAATTCTCTGCGGCAGCTAGATAATATTGTACGTAAGCAGCGCCCAGTTTTGTTACAGGAATATTACAGAACTAACTTATTGTTTTCACCTGTCTATGAGGTCACCCGTTTAACCATCCATTTTATCCACAATAGACCTGACTGTCTCTCTGGCGTTATCATTCTTTTCATAAGACTTACAGCTAGAACTACTGTCCTGAAGCCATTTTAATCCCCAAGGTCACCTTTTTACAGAATAGCATCAACGACTGCATACATTTACAGATTAGCAGCTCGAACCATTAGTAGATTAGAATTTTTCAGAGAGTTTCATTATTTTTCCAAATAATGCACCTATTTTAATATATTTTTCAAGCCTCACAGTTTTGAACTAGTTCTTCTGTTGTTTGAGCAGCATGCATTTTGCTATCTTTCTTGCCGGAAACGTGTTCGTCATTTCAAGAATAAACTGAAGCGCATTAAAAGTTATAGAGGACTTCAACACATTTCTGTGTCAATTCTGATGATGTGTCACGTTTTGTTCCACACAAATTAAATAAGGTTGATGCAATTGCAGTGGGGAGATTGCTTTATTGCATCTACCGCAAGGTTCTTTTGTGGTTTGGGTCGAGCAACAGTATTTGTTCCGATTTAGGGAACTCTTCCTAAATGCAACCCAAGCTCCTGAAACATTCCGTGATGGTTATTGACTTTACCATCGCTGTAAATGAATGAAGCCACTTTGAATGTTTACGCTTACATCAGCTGCCTCTTTCTAAAGGGGCTGTAAATACTGGTCAATATCAATAAATTGGATTTTGAAATATATATATCTGGAATGTTTAAATACAGGATAATAGATGGCTGGCTGAGAGTTTGAAGGTGGCAATTCAATCCAACAATTCTTATGATGTCATAAACCTCGCAAATGAGGAATTTAATAAATGACTGTGATGCAATTTCACCTTTGAATAAGCTGTCTGCTTGTTATTCTTTAAAATATATTGAAAAAGGGTCTGCAGCACATATTTAAACATTCTTTATTGATTTGGGAGAAAATAATGATACACATATTGTAACTGAAGATGTACTACAACAACTGAATATAGTATGGCACAGTAACAATGATACAGCAACCAAAACAGACCAATTCTCACAGCATGTGAACTAGCCATTTCAGAATATTAATGGTTTTCTCCAGAACCACACAGGGAAAAACATCGGGTGTGATTGACCAGCCTCATTCAGCCCGATTCAGTGACGCGAGGAGGCCGTTAAATCTCACGGGAGGCCTCTCACGAGATGTGCGACGCTCAGAACGCCTCGCAAGATCTAATGGGATCCCGGGAGGTGTCGCGATCTGGATCTCACCCTCGCTGGACGAGATCCAGATATATATATTTAACTGAGCCATCAGGCTCATTTAAATATCTCTACGCCAGATCATCCCAGTACCCGGGAAATAACGCCCCTGCCTGGGAGACATCATCTTGGTGCCATTTGGCACTGCTCCACACAAATGTAGACCAGGCGTAATGGCACCTGGGGGGGGGTCTTCTAGGCCATTGAAGACACCTGGGGGGTCAAGGACAGGGCAGGGTGGCATACTGGCTCTCCACCTGGCACCTGGGCACTGCCAGTGTGGCACCTTGGCACTGCCACCCTGACACTGCCAAGGTGTCCCAGTGGCACTGCCAGAGTGACAATACCAGGGTGGCACAGCCAAAGGCCGGGACCTAAGGGGGGGGCATGCCTAAGAAAGGGGGGAATGAGGACATTATGGTGGGGATGGTAAAGGGGGGGGGGGCTATGATGGGGCCTCCTAAAGGTTAGGCGGGTGAAGTGTGGGGGTCCTGAAAGGGGAAGGTCCAAAAGAGGGTGTGGACAGGCCTGAAATGGAGGGCCCCTCAGCGACCACTTAGTGGGGTGTCGTCACTTGGAGGGTGTGGGGTAATGCGTATGTGCGGGAGCTGACATTGTCCATGGGTGGGGATTCTGGGAGACCCTCAAAACCCACTTAGAGATTGCAAATGGCGGCCTGATCTCTGAGGAACCAGTCTCGCCGGAGAGTTCAGCTCCCTACTGCTGAAAAAGTCTAAGGGTGCGATTTAACGGAAATGTTACTAAGTGTCATTACATGCGGGTTTGGCTGGTATTATCTCCCCGGCTCTGAAGGCAAATTCCCCGCTGCTATCCAATCAGACAGTCACTTTTCCGAGCCCTGGAGAGTTTTTCTCCGGGCTAGCCCACACTTAGAGGGAGTGATCCAGATTAAAAAAACTAGTGTCCCTTCTGGACAAGATTAGTGGGGTTGTTTCCGGCACTACACACTATCTATCAGCCCTTGTTTTTTTTAATAGCCCTAACGCAACCCCAGGCGCACCTAATGCCCCCAAATCATCTATAAGGGGATCGGCAAGCCCCCTGAACCCTACCTCACACGGGCAGAGCACCCTGGTCCGATCCTGATGTGGGCAAAGTGCCAGCCTGGCACCTGGCCACTGCCAGTCTGACACCCATTTAAACCCACTTAACCGTGTAAGACTTGGACCTGCCCATTGTGGGTGGGACCCAGATCACGACGTCTAATGAGATCTGGTTAGATCGCGCAAGGTGCAATGGCCGTTGGGAAGTCCCAGGGAGGCCTCTCCAGGCCTTTATCTGCAGTATTCCATTCCGATTCTGGTGGAAATATCAGCCGGTAGATCGTGCCCTAAGTGTGGGCTAGACCGGGCCCAATAAAGTAATTAAGGGTGCGATTTACTGGACGCATCCCGCCTGAACTGGGATGGGACTTGGCCGGTAAATCCCGCGCGAGGCCTCTTCTGAGATACCCAATGGTCATTATGCCCCGTGAGATGTGACGAGACCTCGCAAAATGGCATGATCCAGACTTGCATATTTAAGTGAGCTTAACTGCTCACTTTCCTATGTCTACACATGATCTAACCAGGCCCCAGGATCTATCTGCTTTGCTGAGGAGACCCCAGCCAGGCGCCGTTTAGCACCGCTCTCCACAAAACTGGGACGAAGCAGGGCAGCACGGTGGCGCAATGGTAGCACTGCAGTCTCACGGCGGCAAGGTCCCAGGTTCGATCCTGGCACGTCCTGGGGCACTGTCCATGTGGAGTTTGCACATTCTCCCGTGTTTGCGTGGGTTTTGCCCCGACAACCCAAAGATGTGCAAGGTAGGTGGATTGAACACGCTAAATTGCCCTTTAATTGGAAACAATTAATTGGGTACTCTAAATTTAAAAACAAAGAAAAGAAAAAAAACTGGGACAAAGCAGAATGGCACATGTGGGGAGAGGGGTTTCCCAGACAATCAGAAGCCTACGGGTGGTTGACCACTGAGCAAGGTGCATCCTGGTGATGCCACCTGGACACCGTGGCACTGCCAGGCTGACAGGGGCACTTTCACGTTGGCAGGCTGACAGTGTGCCCTGCCTGTGTAAGGGGGGGATGCAGAGGGGGCTTGAGGTCCCCCAACAGGTAAGTTGGAGGTGTCCAGAGGTCGTGTCGGGGAGGGTTGAGAGATAGGGATGGCAATCTCTTCCTGCACTGGCAAACGGAGCTCCTCAGTGCAGGAAATGCAACGAAGTGCAGCCTCGACGGTGCATTCCCTGCTGAGGCATGAAGAAAATAACAGAGTCTCATTCAATAGCGGGATACTTCACAGCACTACAAACCCCAGGAACATCCACGCTAAACCCGCCCAAAACAGGACCCTGTTAAATTTTGAGGGTAAATACCAATGTGGATCTCACCGAAAGAGCTGGCGAGAAACACCAAACCCGCCCAAAATGCCACTTAGAAATGTTTATGTTAAATCGTGCTCACCCTCAACTCAAGGACGAGATACAGGCAGTTCCAGCCACCGGAGGAACTAAATATTCACTGAGGCATTCAAAGAAAACAACTTTGGATAGAAGCTCGCCAATTGTTCTGCCCGAACAATCCGTAACAGGAGCATCATGATTGGCAAGTACCCTGCAACAACAAATTTAGAGCCAGGGTGTTGTAAAACATGAAAGGAAAACAGGCTGAAGTCTTAGAGAGAAAGGAAGCAAGGTAGTGCTAAAAATTTATGTCACATTGTACACTCACAGGTCCTTCCGTAGAGAAAAACAGTGGGGGGTTTTGGTGCTGTCAGACCATTTGATGAGAATAAAGGGAAAGTCGCGTTTATCACCTATGAGGGGAGGTTGAATAAACTCGGTTTGTTCTCACTGGAACGACGGAGGTTGATGGGCGACTTGATAGAGGTTTACAACATTATGAGGGACATAGACAGAGTGGATAGTCAGAGGCTTTTTCCCAGGGTAGAGGGGTCAATTATTAGGGGGCATCGCATTAAGGTGCGTGGGGCAAGGTTTAGAGATGTACGAGGCAAGTTTTTTAAACAGAGGATAGTGGGTGCCTGGAACTCGCTGCCGGAGCGGGTGGTGGAAGCAGGGACGATAGTGACCTTTAAAGGGCGTCTTGACAAATACATGAATAGGATGGGAACAGAGGGATACAGATCCCGGAAGTATAGAAGATTTTAGTTTCGACAGGCAGCATGGTCGGTGCAGGCTTGGAGGGCCGAAGGGCCTGTTCCTGTGCTGTACTTTTCTTTTTTCTTTGTTCTTTGTCGCCATCGTCCCAGATGACCATAGGCTGCATTCCCCTTTGAGGGGGCGAGCTGACTGGTAGTGATTTAACCTGAGGGTCACCACACCTCAGGCAAGGGGCAAGGTTGAGAAAGGGGGGGCCGTCATGGATAGCCTCAGCCGGTACGAGAATTGAACCCACGCTGCTGGTCTTGCTCTGGAGCTCACTTACAGAGCGATTTGATTATTTTGTTCAAGTGAACTAGATAGAGGCAGATGTAACATTCCCAACTTTCCTGAGCATAATGGAGTGAAAACATTTGTGCTCCTGAGGCGTTTGGTACAGCCAGAAAGGCCAGGCACAAAATCCTATGATGAAATAGTGGAAATATTGCAGGACCACGATTCAACAAAACCTTTAGTCATCACAGAATTGTTTTGGTTTCTAAGCACAATAAAGAAGAAGGTAAACCAATTGCACAGTTTGCAGTTACCCTGAAAAGACTGACTAAACACTGCAAATTTGGGGATGTGTTAAATGATACCAACAGGGATAGATTAGTCTGTGGTTTAAGGAGCAAAGGGGCTGGTTTAGCACAGGGCTAAATCGCTGGCTTTGAAAGCAGACCAGGCAGGCCAGCAGCACGGTTCAATTCCGTACCAGCCTCCCCGAACAGGCGCTGGAATGTGGCGACTAGAGGCTTTTCACGGTAACTTCATTTGAAGCCTACTTGTGACAATAAGCGATTTTCATTTCATTTCATTTTCAAAGCTATTCAAAAGTGATTGTTAACCGAAAGCAACCTCACCTGAAAGAAAACTTTGCAAGTTGCGGTATCCGTGGAATTAGCAGCCATTGACGCTCAACAGTTGAGTTTGAGCACTGTTTTGATGCTATTTTCTTTTGTTCCTCAGCCTTATATTGCATTTAATCATTGAACATAGCTTGTTTGCACAAATGTTATTGAGGGACTTAAGGGGGGGGGGGGGGGGGGGGGATGTGGTAGCTCGGCCCCTTTAAGGTGCCTGCACTCGTGGTCCATGTGACGGACACGGGGCCTATTGTGCGGGAGCGCATGAACCCCAACCAATGAGGATAAAGTACTGGGTCCGTAGAGCAGCGTTCTGGTCAGAGTGAACCTGGGAGGCAGAGCCTTAACACCCACCATAGAGACTCTGTGCCTGTACATAAGTTACCCTTGTTAGTTGCCAATAAACATTTTGTTCTTCATTACTACCGTCTACCTGGTATTGCCTCGAGCCACCACAATAACATAGCAGCCTGTAGTGTTAACATCGCCTGAATAAAGCTCTTTGTTTGTTTAAACCTCTGAGGCTTGCAGACTTAATTTTAAAACCACCACAGGTAGCATTACTGCTGGCTGAGCTGGCGGGGTCCTGAAGATCATGGCTGCTAGACTGGGTCTTCAGCAGATGATAGGGGAATAAACAAGAGGGACAAATCAACTTGACCTCAACCTTACCAATCTTTTGCAGATATATCTGTCCATGACAGTATTGGTAGGAGTGACCTCTGCACAACCCTTTTGGAGACAAAGTTCCAGCTTCACATATTGATACCCTCCAACGCGTGGCGTGGCACCATCATTGTGTGAAATGGGATGTGTCATGGGAATGTCACTTTAAGAAATGTTTGTCTGCTCAAGTGGCTGCAGTGATGTCAGAGTGTGGGTGCAGCTGAGCTCTGACTCTGCTTTTTAGTTTTGCTTTGAGGAAAAGCTTGGGTGTGCCTGTGTTTTTTCGTTTCGTTTTAGTGTTGGAGCTGAAGCCAGCTAAAGAAGCTGTAATTTTGATCCCTCTGCCATCTAAAGACTATCTCTAGATCATTTGGTGAATTCAGAGTGATAACTGCTCTCAATAGAGAATTTAAACCTGATGTGCTTCTGTGAAAAGGAGTTTTGTCTTATGGATGTTAAAAGGAAAGTTTAAGGATTACTTAGCGTGTTGTATTCTTTGGGGATTGTATTTGTATTGATGGTTGCTAAGATGTTCACTGTATGTTTTAAAAAGGTTAACTGAGTTCATAGAATAAACATTGTTTTGCTTTAAAATATACTTTTAGATTTCTGTTGCACCACAGCTGTAGAGTGGGCTGTGTGCTCCCCATACCATAATCTAGTAAAAGTCGTGGGTCAGGTGATCTCCGCAATATACTTTGGGGTTCTCTAAACCCTGGCCTAACAGATGGGCTTTGAACAGACCTTGCAATTCATAACTGGAAATCCATGATACGCTGTGGGCCATCAGCAGAAACAGAATTGGAATCAACCACAATCTGTAACCTCAATGCCCAGCATGTCCCCGACTCTACCATTATCATCAAGTCTGGAGTTCAACCATGGTTCAATGAAGAGTGCAGGAGGGATTGTCAGGGGCAGCACCAGACATACTTAAAAATGAGCTGTGAACCTGGGAAAATTACAACAGAGGACTAGTAGCATGCCAAAAAGTGTGAGCAACAAGCAATGGATCGATTTAAGTGATCCCATAATCAATGGATTAAATCTAATCTCTGCAGTCCTGCGATATCAAGCTGTCAACGATAGTGGACAATTAATAACTAACTGGATAAGGAGACTCCACAAATATGCCCACCCTCAATGATTGAGTTCCCAGTGCACCAGTGCAAGAGATAATGCAGAAGCATTTTGAACCATCTTCAGTCAGGTGTGCCAAGTGGATGTTACACCTCAGACTCCTCCAAAGGTCCCCAAAATCATAGATGACAGTCTTCAGTCAATTCGATTCACATTCCCCACACATTCCTCAGTTGGAACTATATCGCCATTCCTTCACGATTACTGGGTCATATCAAAAAAAGACTGAAAGCACTGGATACTGCAGAGGCTGTGGGTCCCGACAACATTCCAGCAATACTACTGAAGACTTGTGCTCCAGAACTAGCACACCCATAGCTATGCTGTTCCAGCCCAGCGACAAAACAGGCATCTACCCGACAATGTGGAAAATTGCCCAGGTATGTCCTGTACACAAAACGCAGGACAAATCCAATCCAGCAAACTACTATCCGTCAGTCTAATCTCAATCATCAACAAAGTGATGGGGCAGGTCACCAGTAGTGCTATTAAACAGCACTTGTTCAGTAATAACCCGATCAGTGATATTCAGGTTGGGTTCCATCAGGAACACTCATCTCCCGACCTTGCTCTAAATATGAAAAACAAACTGAAACCAAAAGGTGAGAGTGACAGCCCTTGACATCAAGACAACATTTGACCAAACGTGGCATCAAACTGAAGTTAATGTGAATCAGAGGGAAAGTTCTCCACTGATTGGAGTCATACTTCGCACAAAGGAAGATGGTTGTGGCTGTTGAAAGTCAATCATATCAGTCCCAGGACATCACAGCAGGAGTTCCTCAGGATAGTGTCCTAGGCCCAACCATCTTCAGCAGCTTCATCAAACAACTTCCCTCCATAATGTTCAGCACCATTCCCAGCTCCTCAGTTCCGGAACATCCTGGGCGCAATTCTCCCAACGGGAGACTAAGTTCCGACGCCGGAGTGAAAACCGGAGTGTTTCACTCCGGCTTCGGAGGCTGCTCCCAGCCCCCTGTTCTCCCACCCCCGGGGGGCTAGGAGTGGCGCCAGGCCATTTACACGCGCCGGGTCTTGGTGCTACGTAAAAGCGGCCCCGTGTAAATGACGCAGCCGGCGCAGTTGCCGTCCTCCCCACGGCCGCCTAGCAAGAAGATGTCGGATGGATCTTGCGGGGTGGCGGAGGAAAGGAGGTCCTCCTTCAGAGCGGCCGGCCCACAGATTGGTGGACACCGATCGCGGGCCAGACCCCTTTTGAGGCCCCCCCCCCGCCGGTGTAGGAACCCCCCCCACAGGCCGCCCCCCCCCCCCCCCCCCCCCAGCGTTCCCGCGCTGTTCTGCCGGCAGCAACCAGGTGTGGATGGCGCCGGTGGGAACCTATCGTGTTGGGCTTGCCGCTCGGCCCATCCGGGCCGTAGAATCGCCGCTCGCCTGTTACAAATGGCGAGTGGCGATTCTCCGAGCGGCCAGCCGTGATTCTCGCCGCGCCAGTTTGTGGGGGGGGTGGGAGAATCGCGTGCGGGTGCCGGGGCGGCGTGACGGAACTCGCGCGGCACCCCGGGGGCGATTCTCCCATCTGGCGTTGGGGGGGGAGGAGAATTCCACCCCCTATGTCCATATGCAGCAAGACTTGTACAACATTTAGGCTTGAGTTAATAAGTAACAAGTAGTGTTCATGCCACACAAGTATCAGACAAGGGTCATATCCAACAAGAGAGAATCTGATCATCTTTCCTTGGCATTCAATGGCACTATCATTGCTGAATCCCCCACAAACAACATGCTGAGGGTTATCATTGGCCAGAAACTGAACTGGACCAGCCATTTAAATCCTGTGGCTACAAGAACAGGTTGGAGGTTAGGAATGCTGTAATGTGCAACTTATCTCCTGGTACTCCAAATGTTATCCACCATCTTCAAGACACACGTCAGGAGTGTGATAGAATACTCTTCACTTGCCGGATGAGTGCAGCTCCAAAAACACTCAAGAAGCTCAATATGATCCAGGACAAAGCAGTCCACTTGACTGGCACCCCATCCACCAGCACCTTAAGTATTAACTCCCTCCAGCACTGATCATACTGCGGCAGAAATGTGTACCACTGCAAGATGAACTGCAGCAGCTTACCAAGGCTGCTTAAGCAGCACCTTCCAACCCCACAACCTCTACCACCTGGAGGAACAAGGGTGGCAGGTGCATGGGAACACCACCACCTGCATGTTCCCCTCCAAGCCCCACACATTCCTCAGTTGGAACTATATCGCCATTCCTTTGCTCGGTCAAAATCTTGGAACTCCCTTCCTATCAGCACCGTGAGTGTACCTACAGCACCACGGACTGCAGCGGTTCAAGAAGGCAGCTCACCACCACCTTCTCAAGGGCAATTAGCGATGGGGAAAAAATAATGGCCGAGCCAGTGATACCCACAGCCTGTGACCGAATACATTTTTAAAACCCTCTCAAACCATGGGTGTAAATGATTTCTCTGCATAATGCGGCTTCGTGCTTATTTCAAATTAGAGATATGTATTGAAAATTCAGTCACATTTTAAAATTTTCTGCCACAATAATTCACTTTATGTTGAATTAATGCAGTTGATTGAACTGTTGCTTGGTAATTCACTTCTAATTAACACTTGTATGGTGAGCAGATTAAGCTCCCACGTCATTGCAGAGTTCTTCAGCGTGAGATGAAAATAGCAATGGAACAGATAAGCTAAACATTCATTAAAATTCTGAGGTCATTGGCTAACTACTGCATCCTGTCATGCAACCATGGCTTTCAGCAACTTCTATTGATCATTGGTTTCCACGTGATGATGTAGGGGTGGTGTCATGGAAGGGTTGTTTGGAGACCACGGGTTGGATTTTTCTTCAAGCTTTGGGACATTGAGGCCGGGAGGAAATGGAGGCCCTGCTGAGTCTGCCTTTTTTTGGCAGTGAGACTAATTCGGCAATCCTCCTGAAGGCGGCCCACTAACTGGCTATCTGCGTGCTTGCTATCCTATTAAGGACAGTGGACAGGCAGGCTCCTAGGGCTGCTGACACAATCAGAGGGAGATGGTCAGGGACCATGCGGCTCTTCCAGACTTGGTGGCCTCCACAACTTAACTCAAATTAAAGAGATCCAGGATGGTAGGACCATTTGGATGCAGTAGAAACCCTTTCATTGGACTGGTGTTGGCTAGGGTCATGGCTTTCTATGCTCCCCGCTTTACGGTAGTTGTGTTCCAGCTCTGATTGTGACCATCCGCAACCCCCCAAACCCCACCCTATCCGACATTTGTATCTGGGATCAGTTGACAGTAAGTCACATTCAAGTGATTGGACTTTGACTGAAAACTTAAGAAAGTAAAAATGCAGGAAAACGACTTTCATCCCATTAACACGGCCCTCCTCACTAACCCTGCATGCTAATATTCATGATGAACTTTCCCAGCCATGCAGGATGGTTGCCTCAAACGTGCTGCAAGGCCGCTACATGTGGGGGAGGGATGCTTTGACACGAGCAAAATGGCAGTGGGGACACAAAATAAGCCCTAAGAGGAGGAGTAAGAGAGGCCCGAGGTCCTCGGAAGAGGTAAATTGGGTGAAGTGGGGGCTTCAATGGGGTCGGTGAGGTCACTGAGGAGTGTCGAAGGATCAACGCTGCCTATAAAAATGAGGCACTGATCTGCGAGTAATCACCTTGCACTGACGAGCTGAGTAGTGCAGGAAATGATTAAAGTGCGGCCTTGACGGGGCGTTTCTCGTTGAGGCCAAAGAAACGCAGCAACGTGCCATTGAATAGTGGGGAACAACCCTCGAAAGATGCCCAAAACCAGACTCTGAAAGGTTTTTGTTGAATCGTGATGTAAGACTTTCACTCATGATTTATCAATAAATAAATAGTCAGTTAAATAAAGGGTATTCTCCAGATGAATGTTTGCTGATGGGATTGTCACAGAATCTTATCCTGAATTGCTCCAGAGTTAAGAGGGAAGGATTTCCTTAGTTCACTATTCCTGAAACAATTGTAAATGGATCACATTTGTAAGAATCACATTTATGGTTTTATTATAAATAATGATCAGGGAAATGTTTACACGAAGGTCACAGGGATATGCGTGCATTAACCTGATGTTTATACATAACCAAACTGTTGTTGTGAATATATGGCTGCGATCCAATGCGATTCACATTCTCCCGGGGTCTAAACAGCTCGAAACGCCTCGCAAGATCTAACGCGATCTCGCGAGACGTTGCAATGTAAATCTTGCCCATTGTGGGCGGGATCACTTTTTAGCAAATCTGCATATTAGAGCCAGACAGCTGTCTCACTTTAATGTGCAAATTCCTGAGGTACCCAAGGCTTTGCAATTCATCCCCTTCACCTCGGAGACCTCAGATGTGCACTGTTCAGTGCTGGTCCCTACGAGCAGGGACCAGATGGAATGGCACTTGTGGGTGTCTCCAGGGGATCAGAGGCCCCCAGGTGCATGTCCTATGGACAGGGTGGTACCCTGACACTGGTTCAACCCAAACACCCTTGCACTGCCAGCCTGGCACACTGACACTACCACATGGGTGCTAGCCTGGCATTGACAAGGTACCCAGGTGGCGCTGGCGAGGGCACTGCCAAGCTGGCATTTTTTGTGTGCTGGTGATTGGGCTGAGGGTACCCAGGTATTGGGGACCAGCTGGGCACCTTCCCATGGTGAATTGGGGCGGGGTGGGGGGGGGTCACATCAGGGTTTCAGAGATCAGGATGCCATTTAAAAATGGCGTCCCAATCTCTCACCGTACTGAGGCGTTCCGGCGAGCAGAGTTCCTTGGTGTAAAAAACAGGACAATGTGCGCCTCAGCCGTGCATTCCCCACTGAGGCCTTTTATTTAGCGTGAGTGGTGTGGTATAGCCATGTGTTTCTCAGCAGTGCGAGTGCCAGGAAACATGCGGCTAAACGAGCTCATTATGGGACTTTATTCTCCTTTAGTTAAATCGCGCCCTGAGACTCAATTTAGATTCACTGTTAGCGTCTGTACTGAGTCATGGGTTAAATTTATATTTTAGCATCTTTTGATTTACCTTGTCCTCTCAGCACTTATGTTATCGTTTTCCTTTCTGGTGTGGCCCTGTGCTCCATTGCGAACTATGGGTCAAAAGGGAAATGTCACGCAGGAGACAGGTCAAGCCTCCAGGTTAAGTGCTAGTAGCTGTTCTTATACCTCTACCAATCCCTCCGTTACTCAGATCATTGTGAACACTTATCCCAACAGGAATTATTTCTAGGAATTTCCATTTCTTTCCTGCAGTCCTTTTGATTGAAATGCTAAAATCTGATGTTCAGCTAGCTTGGAGTTCTAAGGTGTCTTGCAAAACTCATAACAAACAAAGAAAAAGGTGATAACAACACATTTTTAGTCAAAACTTTGAAATCCACTTCATTGTTTAGCAAAGAACGACTTTCAAAAGGTTATAAAACAGACAAAAGTGATAAAAGAAATTGGAAATACCAGAATTTTGAAATAAGAAGAGAAATTGTTGGGAATGCATGTCAAATCAGTCAGCATCTAAAAAGCAAAAATCTCAGGTTAATGTTTCCTCTCTGACAGAACATAGCAAAACTAACTAATTTATTTACAGGTGCCACAACATGTGCTTCTGACAGTTTCTTCTCTTTCAATAAATATTTATTTGGTTTGTCCACCACTTTTAAAAGATGGTTGCAGCTGCTTCCGGCTAAGCAGTTAAAATGCCAGTGCCCTGTAAACCCTATACAATAATCACAGTCATAGCTCAGTGTTAAGTGTGATACCTCAAAGAGCTCAACCAAACTATCCATTCAAACCTTATGCTCACAATATTAACTGCTATTCTGCTGAATCCCAGAAATATTGCAGGCCCTGGTCATCCTCCAAGTTGTGATGATGTGATTAGGGATGAGCAAAGCCCGTCTAAACCGTTCAGAATTAATTTGTACAGTACCTTTCGTCTCAATTCCTTTGATGTATTCCCCCCCCCCCCCCCGCCCCCTCTTTATCTATCTGAATGTTCTCACTACGGCAGAAGGAGCAGTGTCTTGCGGCAATTTAATCAGATTTCTTATTTCTTCACATGAGAGTACCTTCATATGAAGAAAACCAGTAAAACATCAGAAGAAAATGACATAAATTAATGGCATCTCTACCAGTTGATAGAAAATAATCAAAAAGATGAGGGGGGAAGAAAATACATCAGAGAACTGAGTGTAAAAGGTGAAATCTGTACGATTCACGCAGGCTGAGATTGCTGTACTCGATTCAAGCCAGGTTTTTGGCGATGAAAACCTAACGTGCGCTGTCCCAAGCATTATTCCCAGTTGTAAGTAAGCAAAGTCGCCTTAGTCCCAGATGACCATAGCTGCTTTCCCCTGTGAAGGGGAGAGCTGACTGGTGGTGATTTAACCTGAGGATCACCACACCTCAGGCGAGGGGCAAGGTTGAGGAGGTAGGGCCTTCATGAATAATCTCACCGGTATGGGAATTGAATCCACGCTCCTGGTCTCGTTCTGTATCAAGAACCGGCTGTCCAACCACCTGAGCTATACTGACCCCAATTGTAAAGAATGCTTGAACGGCAACATTGCTGCGGTGCATAAGACTTGTATCTGAGCATGGGATTCAACAGATAAACACGCACAAGCAACGGGTATTTCCTTCTCAATTAAGTCAGTGGTGGCTCAAGTAAAAACCTCCCCAAATTTGGAAGGCTTTCCTTAACACACCAACTCTGGTGAGTTAACCGTGGGCATGTGGCAGGAGGAGTGAGCGTAACTGCACGATGCCTGGACTTTTTTATTTCAAGCTTCAATTCAATTTGGGAATACCATTCAGATTTGGTGTGGGAAAATGGGGTGACAAGTGAGCAGGAGTAGTATCCTGGAATGGAGAAAATAGCCTCCAGTATTACGTTATACTGCTTGTGGTCAGGTGGGTCTACACCTCCTGACCGACAAGGACACAGTTAAAAAAATGTAATAACACTTACCATGCTGGCCAACTGGCTTCAGCTTTCACCAACAAGTTTGGCACTGTGCATTGTGTATGCATCCCGTGGTTACATTTTTGTCAGAATCTGTGGTGGGGAAGATGCTGGAAACTATTGTAAAAGATGTGATAACTGAATATTTGGAAAGCACTAGCGGGATTGGACAAAGCCAGCATGGGTTTTTGAAAAGCAAATCATGCTTACCAAGTCTACTGGAGTTTTTTGAGGATGTAACTAATAGAATAGATAAGGGAGAACCAGTGGAAATTGTGTATTTGGTCTTTCAGAAGGCTTTTGACTAGGTCTATAATAAGCAGTTAGTGGGCAAAATCTAAGCACATGGGATAGGGGTAAAGTATTGGCATGGATGGAGAATTGTTTGCCAGACAGGAAGGAAACAGAGAGTGGGAATAAATGAGTCTTTGTCAGAGTGTCAGGCAGTGACAAAGGGGTACCGCAATGAGCTGGATGAGGGAACCAAATGTAACATTTCCATGCAAAATGTCTTCAGTCAAAGGGTGGTGAACTTGGGGAATTCTCGATCACAGAAGGTAGTGCAGGTCAAGTCACTGAATGTATTCAAGAAAGAGACAGATCATTTTTTGGATTTTAATGGCATCAAAGGGTATGGAGAGAAAGGAAGAATTTTGCATCGAGATCAAGGATCAGTCATGATCATATTTAATGATGGAGCAGGCTCAAAGGTTCGAATCATCTACTCCTACTCCTAGTTTCTATGTTTTAATAACATTTGGAGTAGCAATATTGGCCGGAGGGAGTGGAACACTGATGTTGAAGCAAACTGTCACCCCTATTTTAACAACCTCACAACTGCCCCCCACTTCCCAGCCAAGCCCAACATATATTCCACCCACTCCTCATCAGGCCCAGTGGGTTTATATAGTGGTTAAGGGATGCAAATGTTGGCTGCAATGTTGGGGAGTTAAGAAATAGACAGGAATCTGTACACTATGAACTGAGGAAGATGGTAAGGTTGCAGACGACTACTCTTGAGGATTTTGAAGCATGGAGAAAAAATATGAAAATGATGTTTGAAGGTGAAAAATAACATCAGAATATAGCAAGTCCAACCCTCCACGTGCAATTTCAATGCTCTCAAAATTGACCGTCCCACTCATTAAAAGAAAAAGCAAAGTTCTCTGAACCTAAGTGAAAGAGATACAAATATTTACAACCATGTTTTGTGAGGAACTGACTGTTTACATCTTTTGGGATTACATATAAAATAGATTGCTATAAGCAGCAAGTGCCGGGGAAATATCCATACATGACTCCATTCATTGAATCCGGTTTCTTTTTTCCAGGGAAACAGTCTTAATTCCATATATGATAGCTCAAGGGATTAGACTCAGATTTGGTAAATTTAAAATGAAATTAAATCAATTGATGGAACAATGTTACATTTTTAAGCTGTTATGAAGATCATTAAAAAAAAGTTGATCTTCATTTGATCAGACATCCTTCAATTTATTCCAAGTACTAAAATTTATGAAAGGTCATTGGAAAATTATGCTAATTTTTGCAGAATAAAATTAAGCAGAACATACAGAACTCTTGCCACGATACTGGATATACATTCACATATGTATGTGTGTATGTGTGCGTGTGCGTGCGTGAATACCAGTTTAAATGAGATAACAGCAGAAATTACTGTTCACAATATTAGAAAATGAATGTTTAATGAGATGGTATGATAGGTGTCAAATGGCCTAACTCCTCAGTTGAAACAGCAGATAGGCGAGTGTCATTCTAACCTGTCAAGTATTTGTCTGTTGCCATCGCATACAATCATTCCTAAGCTAATGTGTGTTGTTCCATCATTTGTACAGAAGTCTGTTAAAATTTCCACCTTTTCTTCAAGCTTTTGTAACCTTTGCTCTAACAAGACTGACAATTATATCAATATAATGTGGCCTTCGAAATAATTAATGTCACCCATCTTATTCAATATGTTTTTTCAGCAACTGTCATTTTCTTAAAAACGTAGTTATATTCTTTGGCCTTTTCTTAAGCTCTGAAGGATGTGTACCACGGTTCCAAAAGAACTTTGGAATCCTTACATTTTCATTTTGCTGGTACATACGTATGTAAAAAGAGAATTGTTAAAGGCCCCAGGTGGGATTGCAGAAAGGCGAGGATTGTCAGTTTGTGGAGGATGATCAAAAAGTGATATTTAATAAGTTCTTCCCTTCAGAGTCCAGAGGAGTTCAGAGGGAAAGTGAGCCATGAAGTGTTGAGGGAAAGATAAGCAAAATTGTGATGGGTCAAAGGAAAATTTAGATAAATTAGTAAAGCTGAAGGCACCGAAGGCATCAGGGCCTTACAGGGCACTCTAGAATGATGAAGAAATTGAAGGAGGAAATTCCAGAGGTCCTGGTATTCGTATTTTTGGGCTTTTTGTCGAGGGAGACAGAACTAAACCAAGTAATTCCAGGCTAGTTAGTTTAACATTCATGGTTGGGAGAATTTTAGACTCTTTAATTAAGGTTGGCATTGCTACATGTTGAGGTAGGGAGGTGACCAATATAAGTTTCAAATGGTACAATCACTTAACAAACCTCATATTTGAGGAGGCATGTATATGGTACATGTAAGTTACACAATGGATGTACTGTATTTGGACTTTGGGAAAACCTTTCACAAGGTATTAAAGCGGAGGTTACTTAAGGAGATTAACAATTATGGAATCAGGGATAGGATAGCAAACTGCCTGAAAATTGATTATAAGGGAGACAACAGTGCATGGGGCAGCACAGGGCATTTTTGTTTCAGAGTAGTTGGAAATGGGCAGTGGTATTCCTTCAGACTTCTATTCTGGAAAGTACTGCGCATATCAATGGTGTGGATATCGGCCTGGAGGGAGTGGCTGCAAAATTTGCAGACAATCGCAAAATTGGAAGCACAGTTCATTCTTTCGAAGACCAAAGCAAACTGCAAAGGGATGGGGAATCTGAGTTAAAAAGTGACAGATGGAATTCAGGGTCAGCAAATGTGAGTTGACGCATTTGGGTAAGAAAAAAGTTTCCAGCCCAATTCTCTCCTAAATCCAAAGAGCTCTTTGTGCAGGTATATTCAATTGTTTCAGGCATGTGGCATCAGCAGAACAGAAGAGTAACACCTATGTCAGTCTATCTATACCTTATTAGTCTCGTATATTTGCAAGAATCTTTGGTTTAATGTCACATTTGCTGTTTTCCTTTATATCCCATGAAGGTACAGTTTCCATTAGTATTTCCAGCACACATGTTCCAAGAATTTACATTCCATAAGCAAGAGGCATTTACATTTAAGCTTGCAATTTTGTTACTCCTAAGTTATGAGTGAAATATAAAGAAATGTTGCAGTTATATTCATTCTTCTTTACATATCTCATGGAGGTAGAGCATTTCCTGAGCTCCAGTGATGGTAATTGGGAACTGTACCAAAATGTACAGATACTTACCTTTTCCAATTACTTGTTATTTTCTGTGACAGATGAGCTTTTGCTACTATGTCTCATTATGATGGTATCTCCTCAGAAATGCCTAAGGAAATCACAAGGTTGAGCTGTGCAGTGAAGGGAGGACAAAATTAACCCTGAAGCAACAAATGTAGTAATGATTCAGAAGCAAGGGACATGCTGTGCTCACATGATACAACTCGTTAAACTACCCCCAAAAAGTAAAACAAGGCATGCAAAGTGCACCCCTCCTGTTCATGAGCTGAACCAGCTTGTATTTCTGGATATTAGATCACTTGAAATAGTCTGAAGTCCTCCACTGCGGGTAGGGATGCTAACCCTGCAGGATTGGCCTGGAGTCTCCAGGAATTAAAGATCAACCTCCAGGACACTGCTGTGTGCAACGCTCGAAAAAAAGCATCGGGACATTAAAAAAGATTGCTTTTGTTTTCATTTTCTTTGAACATTTCTCTTGACCAGATATTAAAATATTAAAAATTGGGGGAAGATTGGCTGACAGCCAAGTATCATCCAATTGGGTAAAGAATCTTGTTGTTTTCCAAATAGCTTAGGAGGTAGCATGTCACAAGAATAGATATGTTGACCAACTGATAGTTGCAGCTTGGGGCTAGTCATGTAATAAAACCTCCAGGAATACATTTAATCACAGTTGGAAACCCGAATTGCGGGCCATCCTACAGATAGAGGCTTGTTCCTGAAAATGAGGGTGTAAATTTAACCAGCTTCAGAGAGGAAATGTATTGTCTCTCGACTCTGGTGGTGGGGGGGGGGGAGGTTCTTCCTGATCGTTCAAAACCTGCAATCAGAATGCTCCCAACCCCAAAAGTCTTATTACATGCTCCCCATGCAGAGAAGGCTTAACAACTTCCTTACCTTGCAGGTCAGCTGTTAGTTCGGGAGAGAGAGAGAGCCGGGACTTTGGAAACAGCGCGGGAGGTTGAAAAAGCGCAGGAGCTGCGAGGCAGAGGGGACAGTTTAAAAGGTCGCGGCCTGGGTGAGGTAAGTACTGCTTAACAACTTCCTTACCTTGCAGGTCAGCTGTTAGTTCGGGAGAGAGAGAGAGCCGGGACTTTGGAAACAGCGCGGGAGATTGAAAAAGCGCAGGAGCTGTGAGGCAGAGGGGACAGTTTAAAAGGTCGCGGCGTGGGTGAGGTAAGTACTGCTTAACAACTTCCTTACCTTGCAGGTCAGCTGTTAGTTACGGGTGTTCAGTTTCGGGAGCAGGCCTATTGGCTGACTGTAAATCAGGAAGGATACAAAGGGTGTGGCTGAAGTGCCTATAGAAACAGAGTGCTGGAGGCAAACAGAGTGTATCTGAGTTTGGGTAAGGCTGAGTTCGGGTAAGAGGTGAGTGAGGGCTGTGTTTTTTGGAGTTTGGTGTTTGGGGTTGAGTTTCCCCCACCCAAAAAAAAAATCCAATTAATTAAGTAAATTAATTAACTAGTTAAGGGAATTTGGTGCTCATCTTAAGGAGGTGCAGAGAAGCAGACCTGTGAGGAAGTCTCGGGAGCAATTACATCACAGCCAGCAGGTAAGTGATTGGCTTGAGACTGGTAAGTGATTTCTCTCTCTTTCACTTTCTCTTAGCTGTGTAGTGTAGTTCAAATTTAACTTCAGGTTTAAGTCATGGCAGGAGAGCTCAGACCCGTGTCATGCTCCTCTTGTGAGATGTGGCAAGTCAGGGACCCGCTGGTGTCCCTGACTCCTTCATCTGCAAGAAGTGTGTCCAACTGCAGCTCCTGTTAGACCGCTTGACGGCTCTGGAGCTGTGGATGGACTCACTTTGGAGTATCCGCAATGCTGAGGAAGTTGTGGATAGCACATTCAGTGAGTTGGTCACGCCGCAGATTAAAATTACTGAGGCAGATAGGGAATGGGTGACCAACAGACAGAGGAAGAGTAGGAAGGCAGTGCAGGGATCCCCTGCGGTCATCTCCCTCCAAACCAGATTTACCGTTTTGGAAACTGTTGGGGGAGATGGCTCACCAGGGGAAGGTGGCAGCAGCCAGGTTCATGGCACCATGGCTGGCTCTGCTGCACAGAAGGGCGGGAAAAAGAGTGGCAGAGCTATAGTGATAGGGGATTCAATTGTAAGGGGAATAGACAGGCATTTCTGTGGACGCAAACGAGAATCCAGGTTGGTATGTTGCCTCCCTGGTGCAAGGGTCAAGGATGTCTCGGAGCGGCTGCAGGGCATTCTGGAGGGGGAGGGTGAACAGCCAGCTGTCGTGGTGCATATAGGCACCAACGATATAGGTAAAAAACGGGATGAGGTCCTACAAGCTGAATTTAGGGAGTTAGGAGTTAAACTAAAAAGTAGGACCTCAAAGGTAGTAATCTCAGGATTGCTACCAGTGCCACGTGATAGTCAGAGTAGGAATGACAGGATAGCTAGGATGAATACGTGGCTTGAGAGATGGTGCAAGAGGGAGGGTTTCAAATTCCTGGGACATTGGGACCGGTTCTGGGGGAGGTGGGACCTGTACAAATCGGACGGTCTGCATCTGGGTGGGACCGGAACCAATGTTCTCGGGGGTATGTTTGCTAGTGCAGTTGGGGAGGGTTTAAACTAATGTGGCAGGGGGATGGGAACCGATGTAGGAAGTCAGTGGGGACAGAAACAAAAGGCAGGAAGGGAGAGTGTGTAAAGCATGACCAGAGAAAGCAGGGCAGAGAGCAAGGAAAGTCTACATTAAACTGCATTTATTTCAATGCAAGGGGCCTGACGGGCAAAGCGAATGAACTCAGGGCATGGATGGGCACATGGGACTGGGATATTATAGCTATGACTGAAACATGGCTAAGGGAGGGGCAGGACTGGCAGCTCAATGTTCCGGGGTACAGATGCTATAGAAAGGATAGAACAGGAGGTAAGAGAGGAGGGGGAGTGGCGTTTTTGATTAGGGAGAACATCACTGCAGTACTTAGAGGGGATATATACAAGGGTTCGCCCTCTGAGTCTATATGGGTGGAACTGAAAAATAAAAAGGGAGAGATCACCTTGGTAGGACTGTACTACAGGCCCCCAAATAGTCAGCGGGAAATTGAGGAGCAAATGTGTAAGGAGATTACAGATAGCTGCAAGAATAATAGGGTGGTAATAGTAGGGGACTTTAACTTTCCCAACATTGACTGGGACAGCCATAGCATTAGGGGCTTGGATGGAGGGAAATTTGTTGAGTGTATTCAGGAGGAATTTCTCATTCAGTATGTGGATGGACCGACTAGAGAGGGGGCAAAACTTGACCTTGTCTTGGGAAATAAGGAAGGGCAAGTGACAGAAGTGTTAGTGAGGGATCACTTTGGGACAAGTGACCATAACTCCATTAGTTTTAAGATAGCTATGGAGAATGATAGGTCTGGCGCAAGAGTTAAAATTCTTAATTGGGGCAAGGCCAATTTTGATGGTATCAGACAGGAACTTTCAGAGGTAGATTGGGGGAGACTGTTGGCAGGCAAAGGGACGGCTGGTAAATGGGAGGCTTTTAAAAATGTGTTAACCAGGGTGCAGGGTAACCGCATTCCCTTTAGAGTGAAGGGCAAGGCTGGTAGAAGTAGGGAACCCTGGATGACTCGAGATATTGAGACTCTGGTCAAAAAGAAGAAGGAGGCATATGACGTACATAAGCAACTGGGATCAAGTGGATCCCTTGAACAGTATAGAGATTGTCGAAATAGAGTTAAGAGGGAAATCAGGAGGGCAAAAAGGGGACATGAAATTGCTTTGGTAAATAATGCAAAGGAGAATCCAAAGAGATTCTACAGAGACATAAAGGGGAAAAGAGTAACTAGGGACAGAGTAGGGCCTCTTAAGGATCAACAAGGACATCTATGTGCAGAGCCACAAGAGTTGGGTGAGATCCTGAATGAATATTTCTCATCGGTATTCACGGTGGAGAAAGGCATGGATGTTAGGAAACTAAGGGAAATAAATAGTGATGTCTTGAGAAGTGTGCATATTACAGAGGTGCTGGAAGTCTTAAAGCGCATCAAGGTAGATAAATCCCCGGGACCTGATGAAATGTATCCCAGGATGTTGTGGGAGGCTAGGGAGGAAATTGCGGGTCCCCTAACAGAGATATTTGAATCATCGGCAGCCACAGGTGAGGTGCCTGAAGATTGGAGAGTGGCGAATGTTGTGCCCTTGTTTAAGAAGGGCAGCAGGGAAAAGCCTGGGAACTACAGACCGGTGAGCCTAACGTCTGTAGTAGGTAAGTTGCTAGAAGGTATTCTGAGAGACAGGATCTACAATCATTTAGAGAGGCAAGGACTGATTCGGGGCAGTCAGCATGGCTTTGAGCGTGGAAAATCATGTCTCACAAATTTGAGGGGGTGACCAAGAAGGTAGATGAGGGCAGTGCAGTAGACGTTGTCTACATGGACTTTAGCAAAGCCTTTGACAAGGTACCGCATGGTAGGTTGTTGCAGAAGGTTAAAGCTCACGGGATCCAGGGTGAGGTTGCCAATTGGATTCAAAATTGCTGGATGACAGAAGACAGAGGATGGTTGTAGAGGGTTGTTTTTCAAACTGGAGGCCTGTGACCAGTGGTGTGCCTCAGGGATCGGTGCTGGGTCCACTGTTATTTGTGATTTATATTAATGATTTGGATAAGAATTTAGGAGGCATGGTTAGTAAGTTTGCAGATGACACCAAGATTGGTGGCACAGTGGATAGTGAAGAAGGTTATCTAGGATTGCAACGGGATATTGATCAATTAGGCCAGTGGGCCGACGAATGGCAGATGGAGTTAAATTTAGATAAATGTGAGGTGATGCATTTTGGCAGATCGAATCAGGCCAGGACCTACTCAGTTAATGGTATGGCGTTGGGGAGAGTTATAGAACAAAGAGATCTAGGAGTACAAGTTCATAGCTCCTTGAAGGTGGAGTCGCAGGTGGACAGGGTGGTGAAGAAGGCATTCGGCATGCTTGGTTTCATTGGTCAGAACATTGAATACAGGAGTTGGGGTGAACATAGAACATAGAAAATACAGCACAGAACAGGCCCTTCAGCCCAAGATGTTGTGCCGAACCTTTGTCCTAGATTAATCATAGATTATCATTGAATTTACAGTGCAGAAGGAGGCCATTCGGCCCTTTGAGTCTGCACCGGCTCTTGGAAAGAGCACCCTACCCAAACTCAACACCTCCACCCAACACCAAGGGCAATTTGGACATTAAGGGCAATTTATCATTGGCCAATTCACCTAACCCGCACATCTTTGGATTGTGGGAGGAAACCGGAGCACCCGGAGGAAACCCACGCTGACACGGGGAGGACGTGCAGACTCCGCACAGACAGTGACCCAAGCCGGAATCGAACCTGGGACCCTGGAGCTGTGGAGCAATTGTGATATCCACAATGCTACCGTGCTGCCCTTGAGAACAAATAAATCTACACTGTATCATTTAACCGTAATCTATATACCTATCCAATAGCTGCTTGAAGGTCCCTAATGTTTCTGACTCAACTACTTCCACAGGCAGTGCATTCCATGCCCCCACTACTCTCTGGGTAAAGAACCTACCTCTGATATCCCTCCTATATCTTCCACCTTTCACCTTAAATTTATGTCCCCTTGTAATGGTTTGTTCCACCCGGGGAAAAAGTCTCTGACTGTCTACTCTATCTATTCCCCTGATCATCTTATAAACCTCTATCAAGTCGCCCCTCATCCTTCTCCGTTCTAATGAGAAAAGGCCTAGCACCCTCAACCTTTCCTCGTAAGACCTACTCTCCATTCCAGGCAACATCCTGGTAAATCTCCTTTGCACCTTTTCCAAAGCTTCCACATCCTTCCTAAAATGAGGCGACCAGAACTGTACACAGTACTCCAAATGTGGCCTTACCAAAGTTTTGTACAGCTGCATCATCACCTCACGGCGCTTAAATTCAATCCCTCTGTTAATGAACGCGAGCACGCCATAGGCCTTCTTCACAGCTCTATCCACTTGAGTGGCAACTTTCAACGATGTATGAACATAGACCCCAAGATCTCTCTGCTCCTCCACATTGCCAAGATCTCTACCGTTAACCCTGTATTCCGCATTCATATTTGTCCTTCCAAAATGGACAACCTCACACTTTTCAGGGTTAAACTCCATCTGCCACTTCTCAGCCCAGCTCTGCATCCTATCTATGTCTCTTTGCAGCCGACAACAGCCCTCCTTACTATCCACAACTCCACCAATCTTCGTATCGTCTGCAAATTTACTGACCCACCCTTCAACTCCCTCATCCAAGTCATTAATGACAATCACAAACAGCAGAGGACCCAGAACTGATCCCTGCGGTACGCCACTGATAACTGGGATCCAGGCTGAATATTTGCCATCCACCACCACTCTCTGACTTCTATCGGTTAGCCAGTTCGTTATCCAACTGGCCAAATTTCCCACTATCCCATGCCTCCTTACTTTCTGCATAAGCCTACCATGGGGAACTTTATCAAATGCCTTACTAAAATCCATGTACACTACATCCACTGCTTTACCTTCATCCACATGCTTGGTCACCTCCTCAAAGAATTCAATAAGATTTGTAAGGCAAGACCTACCCCTCACAAATCCGTGCTGACTATCCCTAATCAAGCAGTGTCTTTCCAGATGCTCAGAAATCCTATCCTTCAGTACCCTTTCCATTACTTTGCCTACCACCGAAGTAAGACTAACTGGCCTGTAATTCCCAGGGTTATCCCTAGTCCCTTTTTTGAACAGGGGCACGACATTCGCCACTCTCCAATCCCCTGGTACCACCCCTGTTGACAGTGAGGACGAAAAGATCATTGCCAACAGCTCTGCAATTTCATCTCTTGCTTCCCATAGAATCCTTGGATATATCCCGTCAGGCCCGGGGGACTTGTCTATCCTCAAGTTTTTCAAAATGCCCAACACATCTTCCTTCCTAACAAGTATTTCCTCGAGCTTACCAATCTGTTTCACACTGTCCTCTCCAACAATATCGCCCCTCTCATTTGTAAATACAGAAGAAAAGTACTCATTCAAGACCTCTCCTATCTCTTCAGACTCAATACACAATCTCCCGCTACTGTCCTTGATCGGACCTACCCTCGCTCTAGTCATTCTCATATTTCTCACATATGTGTAAAAGGCCTTGTGGTTTTCCTTGATCCTACCCGCCAAAGATTGTTCATGCCCTCTCTTAGCTCTCCTAATCCCTTTCTTCAGTTCCCTCCTGGCTATCTTGTATCCCTCCAATGCCCTGTCTGAACCTTGTTTCCTCAGCCTTACATAAGTCACCTTTTTCCTCTTAACAAGACATTCAACCTCTCTTGTCAACCATGGTTCCCTCACTCGACCATCTCTTCCCTGCCTGACAGGGACATACATATCAAGGACACGTAGCACCTGTTCCTTGAACAAGTTCCACATTTCACTTGTGTCCTTCCCTGCCAGCCTATGTTCCCAACTTATGCACTTCAATTCTTGTCTGACAACATCGTAGTTACCCTTCCCCCAATTGTAAACCTTGCCCTGTTGCACGTACCTATCCCTCTCCATTACTAAAGTGAAAGTCACAGAATTATGGTCACTATCTCCAAAATGCTCCCCCACTAACAAATCTATCACTTGCCCTGGTTCATTACCAAGTACTAAATCCAATATTGCCCCTCCTCTGGTCGGACAATCTACATACTGTGTTAGAAAAGCTTCCTGGACACACTGCACAAACACCACCCCATCCAAACTATTTGATCTAAAGAGTTTCCACTCAATATTTGGGAAGTTAAAGTCGCCCATGACTACTACCCTATGACTTCTGCACCTTCCCAAAATCTGTTTCCCAATCTGTTCCTCCACATCTCTGCTACTATTGGGGGGCCTATAGAAAACTCCTAACAAGGTGACTGCTCCTTTCCTATTTCTGACTTCAACCCATACTACCTCAGTAGGCTGATACTCCTCGAACTGCCTTTCTGCAGCTGTTATACTATCTCTAATTAATAATGCCACCCCCCCACCTCTTTTACCACCCTCCCTAATTGAAGTTGTACAAGACATTGGTACGGCCACACTTGGAATACTGTGTGCAGTTCTGGTCACCCTATTATAGAAAGGATATTATTAAACTAGAAAGAGTGCAGAAAAGATTTACTAGGATGTTGCCGGGACTTGATGGTTTGAGTTATAAGGAGAGGCTGGATAGACTGGGACTTTTTTCCCTGGAGCGTAGGAGGCTTAGGGGTGATCTTATAGAGGTCTATAAAATAATGAGGGGCATAGATAAGGTAGATAGTCAACATCTTTTCCCAAAGGTAGGGGAGTCTAAAACTAGAGGGCATAGGTTTAAGGTGAGAGGGGAGAGATTCAGAAGGGCCCAGAGGGGCAATTTCTTCACTCAGAGGGTAGTGAGTGTCTGGAATGGGCTGCCAGAGGTAGTAGTAGAGGCGGGTACAATTGTGTCTTTTAAAAAGCATTTAGATAGTTACATGGGTAAGATGGGTATAGAGGGTTATGGGCCAAGTGCGGGCAACTGGGACTAGCTTAATGGTAAAAACTGGGCGGCATGGACTGGTTGGGCCGAAGGGCCTGTTTCCATGCTGTAAACTTCTATGATTCTATGATTCTAAGGCAGACTCTCCTTTTTCACTTTCCACCCAAATTTCAGTTTCACTACTTTTGTACCTGGGGAGAGAATCAGACCACTTTGGACTTGAAAGACTCATACAAAAGAAAGAAATATATGAGAAATGCTACGGGAGTGATTTTAAGCCCACATTAGCCATCGGCTCAAAATCCGGAGAGAATCGGAAAATATGATTTTCTCCAGCATGATTAGGATTTGCAATTTGCACCCCCCCCCCCCCCCCCCCCGCCCAGCTCTCTGGTGGAATACTGAAAACTACGATGCGGTAATCTCATTTTATTACGTTAGTATGTTATTAGCGAGCAATCTCCCCAGATCTTACTCCCTCATGGAATATTTATTGGGCCACTGGAGTGATTTCACGCCAGCACCATTTACAACAGGGCTACATAATCGTGAAACTGGCCACCTCAGCGGAGGGGCGGGGGGGGGTGGTATCAGGGTTGAGCACTAAGGCAGTCATGATTCTCCAGGATCGGCAATGTTCAGGATGCACCAGAGAGGACGTGGGGGACACACATAAGTTCAACTCGGGGCCGGGACTGGCGTTCAGCCTCTCAATCTGGGGGGAAGGTCACCAGCAGACCTTACCGCCCCTTAGTTTTGGTGTTCCCTTTGCTTTAAGAGGGTCTGGTGCTGGCATGCAGGCATCACTGCCTGCGCCTTCCTTGCTGGACATTTGCTCAAATGCTGCTGAGGGAGTGCCCATCCTTAGTGGGAGCTGGAAAGTGGGTGGGAGGAGGTGAATACAGAGGGTCAGGGCTGGGAGTGACTGGGAGTTTCCTGGATGGGGTTACATGAGAGGCCAGGTTGTAAGGGCAGAGCAGGCGACTCAGGAATGGGGTTGTATCCCTGCCTCATGAAGACCCTCTCACTTGGGGAAGCACGACTACAGTCTGAGTAGAACCCCACACTCAGGCAGCACTGTGACGACAAAGGGGTTAAGCTGTATGGAATTTCAATTCCACTTGACTGGGAATTTGACTGTCAGGAATAAGTATGATGGGCTGTGAACTGGGAGGATGAGGGTGTCCTCTAGGTCTGGGCTCGTCATGCTAATTGCAGGTTTCACTCTAATCAGTTGGGACTCCTGCCTGACGGAGAGCTGGCACCGTCCTGCCAATGAACGGGCTTTTCATGGAGTTTAAAGATGTGCTCTCATCTGCTATAGACTCCTTCGAGGTCAGGGGCCCTAATGTGGCCCTCTAACTAACCTCCAGGGTGGGTCAGCCTCTCTACACTTCGTTAGCCATGGCCCCCTCGTCACTGGACAAGAGTGGCAGAAATGAGATCCCGAGCATTGATGGGAGAGGGGGGGGGGGGGGGGGGGCGGTGGCCAGCAGCCACGAGTCTTCATTGAGTCATCAGTGTGGGAGGTGGGAGAAACATTGCGTTGCTACTTTCACACTGCACATGGATGAAGAACCCACTAGGTGCCGCAGTTTCCTACTCTTCCTCACCCTCCCACTATGTCTGGGTATATTCCCAGCAGGCACAGCTGAGGTTGAGGTGGTCTGCTATCTTTCACGCCCTGTTGCCTGAGAGGACCTTGGTGGGCTACACGTGGGGGGGCCTGGACCTTGAGAGACTGGGCCAACTTCAGGCAGCACGGGTATTACAGTGTTAGCCTCCACGTTGTGCTGGACTGGAGGTGTGTTGCTCACAGGGAGGGAGGTGTCAGATGGGCTGGACACCCCCAGGGTCCTTTGGGCAGAGGGCCCCGGTCTGCACTCCTGCTGATCCTGTTCTCTTCAGGTGCCAGAGGGCACCCTTGCTCCTCCATGGGATAGGAGGGTATCAGGAGTGAGATCCTGAAGCCCCGCCATCCTGTGGCTCCTGGTAGAAATCCATGATACTCATGGATTCCTACCATTTGAATACCTGCTCCATGGTACTCGTGCCCTCAGCCATGGAGGTCATGGGCTGAACCATGAAGTAGACATCACCCACCATGGAGTGCACCTCCTGTGCCAAGGTCTCCCCTGCGGATGCCACCCTCGCAGTGTTGGTCTTGCTACGTTGGACTGCCAGCAGCATCTCCTCAGACAGAAGGCAATGGGGCTCCTCCAGTCCGAGGAGGGATGCTATCATACTTTCCTGATGATCGAGACTCTGCCTTTGCGCTTCCAGCAGCACTGGGCTGACTGGATCCAGGGGCACGTCACCAGCCAGGGGCTCAGCAAAAACCTGGGCTCCGACATAACTGTGTGTCGCTTCCCTGAGATGTCCCTGCTGTGGATCTTCAGCTGTCAGGTGCTCACCAGTGAGTGACCCGGAAGACTGCCTTCTGCTTAATCCCGCCGAGATGTGAAGATCTGCGCTGGTGGAGGGTGGGGGTGACAAATGTGATGCCCCTTCAATGGTGATGTCCGAGAATTCCAGCTTTGAGCTGCTCGGGTCAGTTGTATGCAGGGAGCCGAGTGTGGTTCGGGCTGCTCATCTGATTTCCCTGCAAGAGAAGGGAGCTATCATTAGTACATCACGGGAGTAAATGGTGCGAGATCTTTACTCGCATGAGGCTTGAGGAATGATTGAGTGTCCTTAGGGTTCTCAATTCGCAGCTCCCACTTCGCCATCGGCACAGGTCAGATCAAGGGCTCTTTCCTCATGTGGGGTGAGGGTGCAGAGCTGTTGCATGTCTCGAGGTGGCTTCTGCTCTCTCACGCCTGTTGTGCTCTATTTTCTCCTGCAGAGAGACAGCTGGGGGATTGTAGGGGGGCGTCCTGCCAGTTCAGATGGTTGAGGAGTGGCAAGTGTTGGGCTGGAGTGGGAGGGGGGTGTGATGAGCTAAGTATAGAGTTGGGGGGGGGGCAGCATGGGGATGGGGGATAGATAGCCTCATGACAGATGGTCAACCTGCGAGATGGCTGAGCGAGAGATCACCTTGGAAGTGTGCGGTATGGGTGAGAGGGTGCAGCGAGAGGCTGCGGGTGGCAGATTTACCCTGGCTGTGAGGAGGTCATTCATTTTTTCTCGTCACTATTGTCTTGTCGTCTTCTGCAGGAAGCTGGCACTTACTAAAGCTGCAATACCTTCCCAGGCGGAGGTGGTCACCTTGCTGGAGGGATGCCTTTTGGAATTCGGATACAGGCAGCGGGATTCTCCCTTCTGGGGACTCAGTCCCCATGCCGGCGAGAGAACCAGCGCCAACCACTCCGGCGTCAACAGCCCCCGAAAGTGCGGAATTCTCCGCACTTTCAGGGGCTAGGTGGACGTCGCAGGGGTTGGCGCCGCTCCAACCAGCAGCGAAGGGACTGCGCGAGTTCGCGCATGCGGCAAAGGGACGGCCTGATCTTGCGCTTGTGCAGAACCACCGGCGTGGTTCCGCACATGCGCAGACTGGCCGGCGTATTTTGGCACATGCGTGGGGGGTTCTCTTCTCGCGCCAGCCATGGCGGAGCCCTACAGGAGCCAGCGTGGAAGGAGAAGTGCCCCCACGGCACAGGCCCGCCCGCAGATTGGTGGGCCCTGATTGCGGGCCAGGCCACTGTGGGGGCCTCCCGGGGTTGGATCCCCCTGCCCCCCCTCCCCCTCCCCCAAGGACTGCCCCCGCCAACTTACCATAGATTATCATAGAATTTACAGTGCAAAAGGAGGCCCATCGAGTCTGCACCGGCTCTTGGAAAGAGCACCCTACCCAAGGTCAACACCGCCAGCCTATCCCCATAACCCAGTAACCCCACCCAACACTAAAGGCAATTTTTGGACACTAAGGGCAATTTATGATGGCCAATCCACCTAACCTGCACATCTTTGGACTGTGGGAGGAAACCGGAGCACCCGGAGGAAACCCACGCATACACGGGGAGGATGTGCAGACTCCGCACAGACAGTGACCCAAGCCAGAATCAAACCTGGGACCCTGGAGCTGTGAAGCAATTGTGCTATCCACAAGGCTACCGTGCTGCCAGGTCCTGCCGTGTCGGACCATGCAAAATCCACGTCAGTGGGACAGACCAAAAACGGATGGCCGCTCAGCTCATCGAGGCCCGGAGAATTGCTGCGGTGGGTGGCTGACAACGGCCCCCAACCGGTATGGCGTGAATCCCGACTCCGCCTGAAAAATGGCGTCGGAGAATACGGCAGCCGGCGTCACGACGGTAGGGCGGGATTCACGCAGCCCCCCGGGGATTCTCCGACCCGGCGGGTGGTCGGTGTATCCCGCCCAGGATGTCCCGCTTCTGCTGAACTCCATCCAGGAGTCTCCCTCCAAGAATCTTGGAGCCGGCTTTCTGGCAGCCATCCCCTTGATTGGGTCTTGAACAAGTGCTGGGCAGTGCTGAAGAGTTGCTGAATGGATTTCCCCAGTAATTGCAGTGATTAAGTTTCCCAGGGCGAGTGAATCAGTGGGAGGCTGCCTCAAGCACTGCGCGATTCACGGGAAGGAAAAAGCTTTTGTTCAAGAGGCTCAATATTCCTTGTGATTTCATGCCAACGCCGTCAGCAGCATTCGCACCGGAACTGACACTGCCATTTTTTGGTAAGAGTCCGCCCTACATCTGTACAGGTTACAGGGAAGAGGATGCAATTTGAAACATGAAAACTGGCTGGGTAGGATTTTATTGACTCCATACGGTTGAGTTCAGCAACCTTGCATTCTGAAATTTGCTGTTCCAGTGACAACAACAACAGAACCAGCTAAATAAATATTGACTGGAATGTGGATAATGTTCAATTTCTCCAAGAAACATTGGAAAATCCATCTAGAGCGTAAAGCAGATTTTGTTTTCCAACCCACGTTATGGTTCATTTGGCTTTAGAATATTTCTGTTGCTGTTTAATGTTGAAGACGTCGGTACTGCAGAAGGTGAAGGCACCAGTTACGTTGATTACTGGATGTTGTACACTGCTCCTGACTGTGGGGCTCGCGTCAAATCCACTCAGAGTGCTGTGCGGAAGCCAAGTACAGATTGTTTAGCTTGTTGATAATCTCTGCAAGGTCTGAGCCTCTGACTGATTCAGGAATATCATCCTGGGGCAGTACACCTAGCTGTAGGTCAATTGTGCTTCCTCTTCCTGAACAACTTCTTGGGGATGCTTTTGTTACTGCCATGCTGAGGAGCATGTTCTTTTGGTTATCTGACCTTATACACATTGGTTGAAGATATACCTAACGATGTACAAATGATCAACTCCTTTCACACAATGCTATTTGTTCCTGAGAAAAGTACACGGGCAGGGGGTTGCCAGTAACGTGATTTCTGATTTCAGGGGTGCAAAACATTTGTTTTTTTGTGGGGAACAAAAAAATCATGAAAATACTTTCGATGTCAGAGATTATGGGGCTGGGTGAGTCTTGAGAGCTATTTTGCTGTGTAACCATACCATCATCAGATGACTTTCCTGTCAGCAACTGCACCAAGCAAAGCTTTGTATTGGCTCCAGCTGTTTGCCATTTATTTCTCCACCATGTTCCAGGTTGCACTCAAAAGTCTTGACACAGGAGTACACATTCAATTCAGGGTGGACGGCAACCCCTTCAACTTGCAACGGCTTGTACAAAGGTTACTGACAGATACTTGTAAACCCTTCGGGCAACTGTGCTCCCATAGCACATACCCCGGAGAACATTCAGCTGCTTGTTGATCATTTTGCCTGTGCCTCAGAACACTTAGGTTTGACACTAAGCCTAAGAGGTTAGAGATCTAGCCACATATTCTATGACCCAACAGTCACCATCAGCAACACACACCTCCCTGTTCAGTACAGAAATCTTTCTACCTTGGGAGTATCCTCTCCAAGGATACAACGCTGGGAGATGACAGCGTACTCGAAAAGGCGCCTGAGTGTGGTGACTTGGGAATTTTCGCAGTAACTTTATTGCGGTGTTAATGTAAACCTATTTGCAACACTAATAAAAATTATTTTTAAAAATTATTATTATTAAATCACCCACTGCCTGGCAAACACAAACTCAGCATTTGGCAGGCTTAGTCACAGACTTGTAACTTGCCTTACAACAAAGATCCAGGTTTACCAGGTGGTGGTTCTTACATCACGGGCGAGATTCTCCGACCCCCCGCCGGGTCGGAGCATCGCCGGCGGCTGGCGTGAATCCCCCCCCGCCCCCGCTGGTTGCCGAAGTCTCCGGCACTGGAGATTCGGCGGGGGTGGGTATCGCGCCGCGCCGGTTGGCGGGCCCCCCCCCGCTCGATTCTCCAGCCCGGATGGGCCGAAGTCCCGCCGCTAAAATGCCTGTCCCGCCGGCGTAAATTAAAGCACCTACCTTACCGGCGGGACAAGGCAGCGCGGGTGGGCTCCGGGGTCCTGGGGGGGCGTGGGACGATCTGGCCCCGGGGGGTGCCCCCACGGTGGCCTGGCCCGCGATCGGGGCCCACCGATCCGCAGGCGGGCCTGTGCCGTGGGGGCACTTTTTCCCTTCCGCCTCCGCCACTGTCTCCACCATGGCGGAGGCGGAAGAGACTCCCTCCACTGCGCATGCGCGGGAATGCCGTCAGCGGCCGCTGACGCTCCTGCGCATGCGCCGCCCGGAGATGTCATTTCCGCGCCAGCTGGCGGGGCACCAAAGGCCTTTTCCGCCAGCTGGCGGGGCGGAAATTCGTCCGGCGCCGACCGAGCCCCTCAATGTTGGGGCTCGGCCCCCAAAGATGCGGAGCATTCCGCACCTTTGGGGCGGCGCGATGCCCGTCTGATTTGTGCCATTTTGGGCGCAAGTCGGCGGACATCGCGCCATTACCGGAGAATTTCGTCCCACTTCTTTATGGGTGTGAGGTTGGACTGGCGTCACATAAAACAACTAGAAACATGTTGGGCTGGATGCTCTGTAGCCCGAGCTGAAATCGTGTTCAGCGATTGGGCGGAGAATGGATTTTCATGCCGAAACCGGGGCCGGCACTGGTCTGACGCTGGACTGCCATTCCCCGGCCCCTGTAAACTGGCGTCATCGTGACGTGCGTCATTTCAACAGCGGTGGTGCATCATTGGCCAGCTCACCCGTGATGCTCTGCCCTCGATGGGCCGAGTTCCCGACGGCACGGGACACGTGTGGTCCCAATCGTGCAGGAACCCAGCGTGCCAGCTGCGGTCTGTGTCCAGTGCCACCACACTTGGCCAGGATCTATGCCGCTGGCCGGGGGGGGGCTTCTGCAAGGGCAAGGGGGACTGGTGTGGCCAGGGAATGGGCTGTGGGGTTGTGGTTGGTTGGTTGGGGGTCACGCACGGCCAGCGCCATGTTGTACGGCGTGACCAGTGCAGGTCGTCAGCCATGTGCATGCATGGCCTGGGACCTGCCCATTCTCCGATCGTTTCCGGCGTGGGCGGCGGGGGTTTATGTCAGCGCCGGTGCTAGGCCCTCACCGGGCTCCCACGACGGCCAGGCCCGCGATCGGGGGTTACCGATCAGTGGGCACGCGCGATCCGGGGGGCCTACCTTCTTCCGTGCCGGCCCGCTCTGTGGCTCTGCCATATTGTACTGTGCCTGCGCAGGGCAGCCTATGGCAGCTGGAGCAGCGTGGAGCACTCCGGCGCCATGCTGGCCCCCTGTGGGCTACAGAATCGGTGACCCAAGAGGCCCGTTGACGCCGGCGTGAAACGCTCCGGTGTTTACGCCGGCATCAACACTTAGCCGCATTTTTGGTGAATCCCGGCCCATCTCTTTTCAAGAAGCAGTTAGATATAGCACTGGGGGTGAAGGGGATCAAAGGATATGGAGGGAAGGTAGGATCATGCTATTGATTTGGATGGTCAGCCATGATCATAATAAATGGTGGAGCAGGTTTGAAGTGCCAGATGGCCTCCTCCTTCTCTTATTTTCTATGCATTAAGCGCATTTGGCACACTCAACTGTGATGCAAAGCCAATTCCTCCACCCAGCACTGACTTGGTATGCAGTATTTGCAAATAGTTATGCAAATTGAGACTTGACCTCGCATTATGCATGAGATGACAGCATCCTAGACAGTAAACTGAAAACCACCCACTGGAGTGACGGGAGGTTTCATCATTCCGTTATTTGGATAGAAATTTAAGCTGCTGCTCTCAACGTCTCCCTATTTATTGCCAATGACAGGTGTGTTATACAATCATCACAAACACAGGATTAAACATTAAAATTATAGGATTGGAATTATTAATGCAAATATTTACAGAAAGAAGTGAAAATATTCTCTCTATGGGTTGAATATGGAATGCAGACTGGAAAGAGTTGTGGAAGCAGATTCAATAATGACTTTCAAAGGGCAATTGGATAAATACTCAAAATGAAAAAAAGAAATACTGAACTATGGGGAAAGAGCCGTTGAATGGGAATAATTGGATAACTCCTTCACAAAGCCAGTACAGACATGATGGGTCAAATGGCTTCCTTCAGTGCAGTGTCATTCTATGATTCCATGTCTGAAAACTTTCAGCAATGGCTTCATCGGTGAGGCAAAGTTCACCTACGGGATTCTCCATCGGTGGGATCCTCCGATTTGCCGGCAGCATTGGGGAAACCCCATTGCCGGCTGCTGGAACGGACATTGCCGGCTGCTGGAATGGAGAATCCAGCTGCCGGCAGGGGCAGTGGCGCATCGCGCTGGAAAACGGGGCTGGTGGAACGGGGAATCCCGCCCATATAAGTAAGTACAAAGCAAGGGTTTTCTAATCAGCACTTATTGTATCAATGCTGACTAGGTTGATCAACATGAGACTAAAGATGGCAGGCATAGGTTACTTTAATGGCATTCATATTAATAATTACTTTTCTCAGAAATGATGTGGATATGCTGGCGTTGGACTGGGGTGGGCACAGTAAGAAGTCTTACAACACCAGGTTAAAGTCTAACAGGTTTATTTGGAATCACGGGTTTTCGGAGTGTAGCTCCTTCATCAGGTAAATAGTTATGACAATGTTGATTCATGTGGTTTGGATTGGTTGGAAACGGGCCATTACTATGGGGCAATTAAATCAGAGCACACAGAACTGCTTGTGTTTTTTATGGTTTGCGTGTGGTCAACAGGAAATATCAGATGATATTATAGTGAGCAACCACTGTGTCATACAATAGGAATATCATCAGGTGCCAACCTTATTTTAAATGCACAAGCCTTGTATACAAGGCAACAAAGTTTGGACATTATTGTAAAAAGTTAGAATTCAATCGTCAACATGTTCCTTTTATCAATGACATGAAAACAACAGATACAAAGTGAGGTCACCGCGTGATGATCTATTAAAATGGCACGAGTGTGTCGCCTCTTTATTTGTTTGTTTAAAAATATCTTGATTTTCTTTTGCAGAATTTCTAGCCGTGTTGTATTCTCCCTGTGTGTTGCTGCACTGTTACATGGTAACATGATTATTACACAAAAGTATATAAAAATGGAAAAACAAAATCTTCCAAGCCAACTTAAAGATTGGAGATAGTGACTCAAATTCAGTCTTTATATTTCTCTTATACTCTGATTGTGTGACATGGCTGTAATCAAACAAACAGGAAAGATAAGGAATATCATTTCAATAGCTCAAATCTGGGGACATTTTCTCCCTTCTCTGGGATATGAAAAGACATCATTCATCACCAGGGAATTATTTTGGAGCATCAGGACTTAAAGCAACAGAGGTTAAGCTGAAAGGCAAAGAACTAAATGGTGAGATTATGTAGAATTAAAAAGGAAATGTAACTAGACAAATTGTGGCAAGCGATTACGGACAATTATAGTGCAGCTTTTGGAGGTTTATTCTTCTTAAATCTAAAGTCCTGTAAAAAAAAGACTTGTCTTCAGAAAGTAAGCCCACATGTTTCTTAGCCAGGGTCCCTCAATTTTACTGTAATTGTCTGAGGAGCTGGTCTTTGATCTCGCTTCTACTAAGGATGGATTGTTTGCTTGGTAATACTGCAGCTGTACTGCAATGCACAAACACAGATGCTTCAACTGACTATGTACAGACCTTGATCTGCTGTCTTTAAGAATTTTTTTTATTTGATTGTATCAAGTCAAGCTACAGCTGAGAAATATCAGAAATAAAAATCTACATTACTCCTTTCTAACATTTGTTATCCCTGCTGCAAAGTTTCACCTATTTTCTGATACCGAGCAAATTTATCCAGCTGAGAGAGAGGGGAAACTGGTGGATGGAAATTGGAATGCGGTATTTATCAAGTAATCCTTTTTGTCTGAAAATGTCAAAAACTGCTTGTGACATTTTGGAGGCCCTGAGTTATGTTTCGAAAAGTGTGTTTCCCCCTAATACCTCACAGAAGACGGAACAGAAATGCTGAAGTAGGCAATCAGACGAGGTTAGTGCAACATGGAACAAAGCAAAATTGGCATCAATTACTTTAATCACCTGAATGAGTGCGAGAGATCATTTTTCTCGCCCGCTTTTAGAATATGTACTTTGTTTTTAGAAGCAAGAAAAAAATATTTTCTCCTTCTGCCATGCAGGTTACAAAGCTCGTGGAATTCAATTTGCAGGACTTGCAACCAGATAGCTAGCTTTTACAGCTATCTTCATCTTGCAGTCAAGCTGCCTTGGACTCAACAAGATAACCAGGTATCCCAGTCATAAATGTCGGCATTTGCTCCATCGCCATGTTCGCAAAGTAATGTCAAGGAAAGTACCGGAAATGTTGGTATGTAGAATGCCACAACCAAGGTAACGCATAGCTTATTGACACCAATCCCTCCTCTCGTTCCCAACATGCCCCCTTCCCCCACCTCAAGTCTTTTCAGATATTTCTTATTACCACTGCATGTGTTCTATCCTATTAAAATGCTGCTGAGGTTGTGTTTTTTTGAGAAGGTGGTCGTATAAGTCGGTTTTCAGGTAGCGTTAACTGGCATTTTCCTGATGTTCTCAGCCACGGTGGTACTCCGATTAATATTTCTTCTTTGACAATCTAGAAAAAGACTGTTTTACCCCAGGACATTCATCATTTGCACATTAAATGCGACCAGAAACAAAGGGAAAGGGACCCTCTCAGCTCTTGTGTGGCAGGCAACGGTCAGAGGAACGAAGAACATTTAGTCAATGTAATTATTGAGTTCTACCAGGTATGCATAATTGAGAAGAGAGAGCCCAGGAAGCAACTCTTCCAGTGAACTCAATCCTTACAATCGTCACTTTAACCTAGGAACTAAATACACAGCAATAGTTTTGAAGCAACTTTATTTATACTAGATTGGTTTCTCCAGATCACATCATCCTCTCTATTCCTTAATGTTCATCATTCTAGGTCATATTACTTATGACATTAAACGAACATGAACTACATTAACTTTTAATTTCAAAGTTAAGAACGGTCAATTGTTCATCACATTCACCATATATTTTCCGATATTACATTGAAAGATTTTTATACTTACCTCGTAGGTTCAGAACCTCAACCAGCATTGTAGGATATGATTGAGAAGAGTTAAAAATTTTAAATATAATTCTCATTCTAACAGTGCTTTTAAAGTTTTGTGAGCACTCTTGATAAACTTACAAGCTCGCTTTTTAATAGAACAATTTTTCATAGCATGCTGCTTTTGGGCTAGGCGTTACACAATGTGTCCAAGTGTCACGATTGTGCTCCCTTTGTTTTGTTATAATATATTTTCCAACAGCATTGCAAAAATTCTCAGAGGCCCAATCTTCTGTTAGTTGCGTTTTAAATTGCAGTTGCACAGAGCAAACTAAACAGTTAATGCTCTAGTTTAATATTTATAAAGTGGAATAAAACTGGTAATACATCTAAATTCAATGCTGTCTCCCTCTGCACCAAGTGGAGATGTACCTTCCTTTTCATTTAAAGAAAATCAGTTCTTTAGCAGATTTTGCTCCCTGAAGATTATTTCAAGGTTATGAGAAGATTCCTGAATTTTATTACGCTTCTGCTCTTATGTACAATATGTAAGGAATAGCTAAATATTTGTTAAAGTAAGAAGCACATTGTGAATTAATGTTCTTTTAGGTCTTTATTTTATACATTTATGTCGTTTTAATTACTTTTTGCATTTATTTGAACAGCTCTGAGTAAATCCCATGTCAATAAATTTAGTAGAAATCGGAATTTGTTTAGAAATGAACTATGAGAAAAATGACTTATCTGATTGAGAGTTGCGGACTATGTTCATCATAAAGGACACTTAAATTGTTAGCTTACACAGATTTTGGATAACCTGTCAAATGTTTATGATGGAAGGTCAGTTCGTATTGACATTTACATTTGTTCAGCCCTTGAACAATTGACTTTTTTGTGCAGATATCAAAATATCCACAAATTGTCTCTTTTACCAACAGAAAATAAGAGTCATTTCCAGTGAACCAATAAGTAAACCAAAATTATGTTTTGCACAGAGACCTCGAAGGCCGAGTCATACTGCGTGTTGGAGATTTGTTTATTTATTTATTTTTGCCAGTCACTTTCAGAATACTGAAAAAGATTTCAAAGGGTTAAAAAGTAAATTATTTTCTGTTACAACGATGTGATCAATTTCAAATAGCAATAAAGATGACCCCATTTTCTATCTAAAAGTAAGACAGGAGAATTGTATAAACTAAAGAAAAGCCATGAATAATTCTTTTTGATTTCCTTTATATTGGCACTCAGTGTCTTGCAGTGAACCCAAGAGGAGCTGGATAGAGGAAGCTGAGGTGTAGGATATCACTTGCCTAGTTTTTCATTTCTCACTAAGTGATACTTTTTTCTTTTCAGCAACAAAGAAAGTATGCAACATAAATATTTGATTCCGTATTTAGAAGCATCATATGAAAAGAGAAAACAACATGGCAGCGATTACCATTGCATCTCTGAAGCAATTTTGCTTTTCCTACTAGTTGCTAAATACTCAATTTTATGAGTAGAAGTCGAAAGTTGTTTTGAAAAATAGTTGCACAACCAATTGCGACACAAAGATTCTCTGGGCAGCTTTAGTTATGTCAGGTTCACTGTCACCACTGGTATGGTGTGTTTCTGCGACAAAAAGCAACGTTTAGCCAGAATAAACACTTTAAAAAAATTAATTACCCAGGTTTAGATCTGAAGGAAAGGGAGATAGAGCCAGGAACTATTCTTTTTGCTCCTTTCTTCCCCCATTCTTTTTCTTTTTTGAAACCAGTGTGAGATCTCTAATATTTCTAATTACTAATGCAGTTCAATAAATTAGAGTGTTCCACTAATTCAAAATGATTTATGCCCCATTTCTACAAATGTATAAATGAGATTTGAAATTTCAATGCCATTTCACAAATTAGGTGATTAAAAGAGAGAGAAATATGGTGTAATATTGATCTCAATGCTATTTTATTCTGCAATAACCATTACACTGTATTGTAAAATTCACATGCCTGGTGCTGATAGTGTGATTTATATTATTTTTCTATTTGCTTTGACAATAAACGTTTTGTACATGTATTGATTTAACTTTTACAAATTAGGCTTTTTGAAGACTCATTTACCCTTTTCAAATAAACCGATATTTACATTTTAAAAACACGAACTATTGTCTTTTGGAATAGAGCTGGGTACTGGTTCATCAAACTTTTTCTTTGAAATTTAATACCTGAGCTTAGTCTTGTTTCATGTTCTACCAATTCAATAACGCCAAAAGGAAATGAAAGATCTGATTTGCAACACGACAGTGGTTGTGCTTAATTAAAATTGTCCTTTTAATTGGTGTAAGAATTCATGTATGCAATATCTGGTTGGCTGTATACATGTGTATCAGATTTAATTCAAGGTGAAGGATGGCCAGCAATTTCATCCCTTTAAAGCTATATCTGGTCACAGCAGAAAAATGTGATTAAAATAGCTCACACTTATAAAAGTAACTTAATCAGCTCACTGTTGCCATTTTTCTTCTGTCACAATCCCTTAGTTAGCTAACTTATATTACATATCCCTGATTCAATTCTTCATCATTCTGCTTTTTCCAATCACCCCCCCCCCCCCCCCCCCATCCCACCCCCCGAGTGCCTTCATAGAATAAATCAGTCATAGTGTAATTCAGTCATAGGATGCAGCACTGGCCTGTCTGCAGTAGCATATAGAGAGAGCAATAGTTCTCATAAAGTGCTAGGTTGCCATAGGTCAGTCTGCACTTGCCAATCATTCCTACTGTATCCAAAGTAACGACTTTGCATCGCAAGCCTCCCCATGGCACAGGCAGTTCCACAAGAATTTGTGAACTAACGGACAAATAATGAAAAGAAAATCAAAGAACTGATTGGAGAAGGTTGAGCTCATCTATTCAATGCTTTGCAAACTAATGTACGGTTTGTGGGAAAGAAAACACTCTAAAAAAAAACAGGCTTCCATTGCTTTCTGGAGGCAGAATGCTTAATGACCCATAATTGCCATTTTGCAAAAGACTAGTCAGCGTTCTACATTCATGGTATGTACAGTATGCAAATATCTCAATAGGCTGGTACAATCCTCCATTCTAGTTCACAATGATCACCAAATTAGCCTTTGGCAGCCGTTGTAATTGGGAGGTGTTGTCTTGCATTAGGGACCTCACAAAATTTGAAGAATAACAAAGAAATGTGTTTTACACCAAGGGGGTCAGTCGCGCAAAAACAACAAACGATTCACAGCTACTTCATCACTATAAACAAATCAGCTTTTCTTTGAAAAGCTCTCCAAGGGAACATAGTCACTTTTAAAAGAGGGCCAACCAGGGAAGAATTGAAGCACTTGCCATGGTTTTCTGACTGCACTGCCACACAGTCTCTCCTTGGGATGATCCTGGCTTCAGGCTTACTGTGTGGCCCATTAACAGCCACTATTTTCAGCTTTAGTTGATGTTGCCAAGGCTAACTGTACTTAAACTTTGTGTCTGATCAAGTTATGTGTATTGGATCTGAAAACAGTTAGTCAATTGTTTCTGGTCCCTAAGTGGTGATTTGTGGTAATGTTTACATCAATACTAACAAAAGGCTTGCTGGGGTACCAAGTGCGTCTATAAGATGAAGGACGTGAGCTGCCTGTCATCAGTCGTGCTTGCAATAAACACAAGATTTAAAGCCAAAGATTTTAATGCATGTAAATGAATGACTTATGGAGATCTCAAAGTTGATAGTGGAAACCCAAATTTTAGCCCTCAGTTAACAGAGAGCAAGGCAGCTTGTAGGTGTGATGATGCAATCGAACATATGATAAATGTTTGTCAGGCAAAACAGCATATAGCACCATATTATCTGCTAGGGTTAAAATGTTACACCAGCTGTCTTTTTAGCTCACTTTTAAATAATGCAAAAAATATATTAAAATATTAAATGCTGCAAAAATATTTATATGTTCATGTGGCTTTATAAAAAGCGAATTAGAGCTGAGGGGAATGAAACACACATCCATACACTGATCTGGAAACTACATGATAAATCTCATTTGATGTTAGTGGGAAAAATAAAGCAGAAAAAAACCTGCAAATTGGATGTCTTTGTATAATTTCACCAGATAAAAAAACATTAGATTTGATAATAAATATAATTTGTTTCAAAAAATTATGGGATTACTATCAAATCTAAGATTGTTATAATTCTTGAGGTGTGTACTGCATATTTATTTCAAAAAGCACAATCAAGACTATCAGAATTTATTTATCAGACATTCTGTATACATCAGAGGCCCCCTGACCCCTTCCAAAAAATATTCTAAATGATTACAGTCCATTTCCTTATCCATCCTTTGTTAATCTGCTGGCTTTGACATTGTAATATGTGTAATGAGGGTGTAAGCCTTAAAAGCTTATTTTAATTTTAACGGATAATGCACAGAAACTGTTCCTCTAACATTAGCATACGCAAAGAGAACAGGGATTGATATGTAAAATGCAGAATGCATTGTATGCTCAATGTGTTTATTATACAAACTGACACTCACTATCCATTGATGGTTGCATTTCCGCTTAGAGGCCAAAGGCACAACATGGGAAATCTTGTAGCTGTTCAACTGTACAGTGAAAATTGGCAATCAAAAAAAGAATTGCAAAGATGCAAAAATATCAGGGCATTATGGTGCCTGCATAACATACCGGAGTGAAAAACAACGGAAATACACCAGTCCATCACAGCTCTCGGGTGCTCTCAAATGCTGATTTTTTTAAACGTGCTTCCTGCCACATGCGTGTACACAGAGCAGGTACACTACAGAAAGATTTTCTCATATAAGGGTTGCTTTAATGTATGATGTTTTATCTGCTTTACGTTTTCATTTCTTTTTAATCATTTTTGATGGTTATTTAATACTCTCTAAAAGTAAAAAATGAGCTAACCCTGTGATACATCTTCCTGACTCAGGTCTGCGTTTCAGGGATGAAAAAACCCAGCAAAAATCATGTTTAATAACTGGAATTTATATTGTGGGGGCTTTAGCGACAGCATCTGCCATTAAAATTGTTAGGGGATCAGATATGATGAATCAATAAAGACATTGCAAATAAACTAATAGGAAAAGATAAAAGAACATGTTTAGTAGTTGATGATTTGCTTCATGGCAATACTAATAACCTAGAATGGCATGTTAAATGTTTTAAATTTATACAAAGTCCCTACACCATATAGTGTATTTGAGGATTTTTTTAAAAGAAAAGAACATTTTCATTAGTTTATTAAAAAATCATGGTACGCTTGGTGAAACAGAGGGAGGCTTTTCTTTTGAGAAAGCTAGATATAGGAAATGATATCTAGTAAATTGAACATTTTTCCTCTCTTCTTTCTTAGCTCCACCAAGAAAGGTTCAAACACACTGAAATCGTGGGCATGAAATTCAGCTCTTATCTTGTTCCATACTGCTTGCTGACATACTACAAGTCAACATAACACCGAGTATGATTAACAGTCAGCAGTTGCATGCAGAAAATATCCCTCCCTGCCCTCTTTTAGTCTGTGTCTGTCTCTTAGCCCAATTGTCTGTTCTCCTCCTCCCCACCCCCTTCCCAATTTCAGCCTCCACAGCTTTTAAGATGAGATAACATAAGGTCTGGGCCAAATGAAGATAAAGCAGTGCACTTGACCCACCTGGCTAGCAACACCATCAGACTCTGCAGCCAATTGTATCAGCAATGAGAATCCGCAAAGGTTCATTTGACTGAACGACATGCTTATGAACCCACAGAGCTGATGGAAACCTATCAAAATCCTTAAGGGTACTGTATTGTACTGTGTGTATATGTGATTGGGGTTGGGGGGGGGGAGGAATTTTACTGCATATATTAAATAAAATGGGTTTATTCTTCGTGGTCATGTGAAGGTCTGGTGATACAGATAATAACAGTCAGGAAATGCGAAGCTTTCTATTATTTGGACACTGGTGATGCACACAAGCAGTGGGAAGATTAAATTAAGTATTATATGTGCTGACCCTATTGCCATGGTTACAGGACAATGGATAATATTAATCAACCCAAGACTTTTCAGAAATCCTGCATGCAAAATGTAACAGTGACGCCAATTTTTTATATTAAAATAATTCATGGTAAAGGTACATATTGTACACACCGCAGCATAATTATTTTTTGATCTATTCAAAACCAATAATTAAAAAATAAATTGTTTTTCTTCCATTCAACATGGCTTATGATTCATAGTATTGCATAAGATGTCATTCCCCCTCCTGTTTTCTTGCAGTTAAAAAAAAGCAATGCTAACATCAGCCCTGAAATGGAAGGAAAATATTTTACTGTCAGTTCTGACATAAAGAAAAGCAGAGGCCTATATAGGGAAAAAAAACATTTTCAAATGTTAGGATTCAAAAATCTATCATCCTGCTAATATTTGTACTTGGGCGTACTCAGATCTTGTATACAATTTTATGGCTCTGATTGTTAACTGGAGAGAATTTTGTTTTTGTCAGTAAACAGGCCTAATAACTTGCATATGTTTGGATCACATCTGAATTATATGCAGCTAATCACATTGTAAGAGTTATACAGTAAAACATGACTTTAAACATTGGTAACCAAAGCTTGCCCTTTAAACTGTGTCTAAAGATTTCCTGCAGTGTATATCAAATAAATCAGCATAAATATGGAAAAAGTAAACACTGACTGATCATGGCTGCAATAAAGTAAAGCACCCCGTTTTTGACAGATTATTTGAAATTCAGGCACATTTTGTATTAAAAAAATCATTAGCTAGAAAAAAGACTTTGTGGTCATTTTTATGTCAGTAGATCTTAAAACATTTGACAGGAAAAGTGTTCAACTACTTGCATCGGAAGCAAGTCGAGAAGAAAGAAACCTTAGTGTTTCATAATTCTTCATTTGTCAAAGGAGATGCTCAGGGCTCAACCACAAATAGGAGGGCAAAGGTAACGGAAAACCTATTTTCTTTCTTAGTATTAATTTGGATTTATTTTGAAACAGTCTTCGGAATGTTTGAACTGGCAAAGTGTTTTGTCATGCAAACTTTATGCAGGTTCATAGTAATGTTCTTCTCTTCATGTAAATAGCATTTTTAACCTTCCACATCTTTTTAATTGAGAATTACAAGACCTCTTACGAAGGTTGTAAAACGAAGATGAGCTAATTGAAAAAAAAAGCAATCATGAGGTGGTTAGATTTAGAAGCACCTGAAAATTGTAAAAGAAAAGGGGGTAGTTACCCCATTTTGGAGAAAAATGAGTTCGAGAGTGAGACGATTTGCTTTGGCTGCAGTTGGACTGTTGAAGGGAGGAGGGAGCAAAGGAGGTAGGACGATCCTTTTAGAAATAAGAAGGGACAAGGAAAATTCAGTGATGCACTAACTCATCGTCATATTGCTGAGGCACAGAAGGATAGAATAAGAAAGAGAAAGGAACTGCCGATCAGATAACAAGCTTTTTCATGTACAAGAATGCAAGAGAGTGTCTATGACTATGGCCATCGTAACTTTATTTGGAGCCTGGAATATATTAAATGGAGTGGCGCCAGGGATGAGAGAGATTACAGTTACATGGGTAGGCCGGGAAGTTAAACGTGTTCTCCTTTGAGCAGAATAGTCTAGGAAGAGATTTGAAACTGGCATTCCAAATCATGAAAAGCTGAGATAAAGTAAGTAAAGAAAAAAACTGTTTACAATGGTTAACGGGTCAAAAAGTAGAGGACAAGGACTTAAGATGATTGGCAGAGAAACCAGAGGTGAGATGAAGAGTTTTCTTTACACTACCAGCGGTTAGGAGTCGGAATGCGCTGCCTGATAAGGATGGTGGGAGCAGGTTCAATAATGACCTTCCAAAGTGGATTGAAAAAAAATACTCCAAAAAGAGAATATTTGCACAGCTATGGGAAAAGAATGGCAGGGGGGAAGGTGGGGGGATGTTTGGTGAGATTAACTTGATTGTTCTTTGAAGAGCTGGCATTGATGGGCTGAATGGCCTCCTTCTGTACTGTATTATTCCATGATTAGGAAATTATTTTCATGCTGTGTTTCTTTTTAACAACTATAAAACATAAGTAGAGTTAAGAGTTTCTGAACCAAATTATCTATACTCTACAATATATGATTTGGGGATTGAAATCACCATAGAGACAAATCATACTAATGATGAAAGTGCACATTTTTGTTGCCCTTTTGAAATTCTTCTATTTATATTTTAATAGGATTACCTGGATGTCTAGGACTGTGCATTACATTTGAACCACTATATATTCCAGCAAACTTATAATTTACTGCTGTTAAATATGATACTAATTGTTTGATTAAAATAGTAACCATTAAATAAATGCCTTCAATTAAAGCTGTTTTAGAAGTCACTGGTTGTCCTCCAGATGAAATTGCAAAACAGAAGGATCATGAGTATACCTGTAATTAATTTGATGAAACTTGGGGAGACATGATTTGCTCAATATTGTTTGCATTCATCTTCTATACAACAATATTTTTAAAAATCTAAGTCTAATTTTCCACAGCATTTTCTAAATCTACATTTCTGTTGCATATAGTGAGCTAATGTCTCAAACTCATGTTGGGATAATCTTGGTGTTAAATTAATCAAACAAAAATGTAATTAATGATGGGATGTACTCATTCTGCAGGGCACCTATTGGCTATTATTTACCTGACACAACCTATTACCTTGTAGTCGTGATAGATAAGATTCCAACTTAACAGGATTTCAAACGCCAAATAGTAAATCTATACAACATTTATGGAGATGTTATAGATCCCAGTGTCTCTGCAAATTATCATTGAACAGCTAAAACGAGATGAATACAAATGTATTGAATTCAATTCTATGACTACAGTGTTTAATCTTCACAAAGTTTTAACATGTACAAATTTTTAAACACACAAAACTCAGTTTCCGAAACCATCTATAATACCCACTCGATGTTGGATGATGTTACTGAGATCGAACACATTTACGCGGTAACTTTACACAACGATGTTCATTTTATTTTACGCTACTTACATACATTGCTCTTTGCAACTGCAGTTTGGCAGTGAAATTAAACAGACTGCAAGATGAGAGATTGCACAAGATTAGCAACGCGATAAAAATTACGTTGATTAAATATGATTTACCTTCATGCAAGAATCAACATTTTGGCATTGAAACAAAATAAAAATGGAAAACATCAGAAAAACAATTCTGGTACAGAAACATTGGATGGTTACAGCCCATAAGGAGGCCATTCGACCCGTTGAGTCCATGCCAGCTCTCTGCATCTGCTACCCAGCCAGTCCCACTTGCCCACCCTCTACCCCTAGCCTTGCAATTTTATTTCTCTTCAAGTACTTACAGTTTATAACTTCCTTTTGAAATCCAAGTTGAATCTGCTTCCCCCACCCTTACAGGCAGTGCGGCCTAGATCATAACTGCTTGTTGCATGAAAAAGATTTTCCTCATGATGGTTTTGGTTTTCTGTTAATCACCTTAAATCTCTGTCCACTGGTTTGTATTTTCTGTTTCTATTTGAATGTTGGCAATTTGTTTTAAACCTGTAAAACAAAGCTTCCAACAACTTCAAGTGTACTAAGGCAACGATTGGCATATCATTTCAAACTGTAGCAAATCAAATACCATTCCATTCACTGAATAATTTACAGCAAATTGATAGCACAAAAGTGAAGGTGTGTTTTTCACATGGCTGTATTTGTAGATTGAGTTCTAGCAGAGACTGATCAGGCTCACAAGCCAGGTTTCATCAGTTGTAACTCAAGCGGCATCAGTAGCTAGTGCATCCCGCCAACCAGTATGTGTGATAAATTCTTTCAGTTCGTGCCCAGGCTGTTACAATCGCTGATATCTCCCACCAGGAGGAAAGCTGAAACATTCATTTGATTCTGTTGATGGAAATAATCCTTCCTGTCATGAAATTCATAGCAGGCCCCTGCCGTTGAAAGATGCTGAGGAATATGAGGCTAATTTGACTGCCATGGAATTATAGAAGGGTTACGGCCTAGAAAAAGGCCATTCTGCTCATCATATCTGTGTAGGGTCTTTTGCCAGGGCAACTCAGTTTGAGCCACAGTGCAACCTTTCTCGCCATCACCCTTGAAATCATTTCTATTCAGATGATTATTTGAAATCTATGGTTGAGTCTGCTCTACCGCACTCTCAGGTGTGCTCTTCAGATCCTATCCACTCACTGCCTAATAAAGGGTTTCCCTCGTGCCACCTGCGGTTCGTTTTGTCATTTGCTTTAAATCAGTGTCCTGCGGTTCTCAATGGGAACAGTTTCCCTCAATCTAGACTGGACCTCTTGTGATTTTTGAACCCTTCTGCAAATCTCCTGTCAAACTTTCCTCTCGAAGGAAAACATTCCCAGTGCCATCAATTCAACCACATAACTGTACTCCCTCATCCTTGGGAACCATTCTTGTAAATCTTTTCCGTTCCCTCTCTGAGGTCCACATATCCTTCCTCCGGTGTGGTCCCCAGAAGTGGACACAATACTTCAGTTGACACTGAACCAGTATTGTAGGAAGTGTTACGACACCCTGGGCTAGTGCGCAGTCAGTTCCAGCACAAGTGAATTAAACAATAATTTGTATAAAATTTGCAACTCTTTGGCCCCTTGACTGCTCAATAAGTTATCGCCACCAGGTTTGTAAGTTGAATACCATAACTGTTTATTTATAACAGAATCAATGTTGAAATATACAGTAATTATAACAGAATACACTCAGCTATTCTATTACCCCCCCCTTTTATCGTCCCACCCTCTACACAAACACATTGAAGACAGGAACACATGGGGGGGGGGTGTAAATAATAAGCGGGTTGATATGAAATGAACGATGAATGTCCTTGCTTTGTTACAGCAGGTTGTCCTCGCAGGATGCTTAAGGGTTGAAGCCATCAGTGTAGTGTTCCAGATGGTCTTCTGGCAGTTGCATTCAGCCAATACTCCCAGACAATTGGGTTTCCTCTGGAGAGGCACTTTAACATAATAACCAGGGCCTTCACTCAAAGGAACAGCCTCATGCCTTTTCAATTCTTACTGGTTTCCAACTCCACCAGAATGACCAACAGCCTTACTGAGATAAGAAGAGAGTTTCCCACACCAGATTTTAAAAGGGTTTTAAACATTTGAACCCTGCCTACAGCTGGTGGCTGGACTTTGGTTTCCTTGTAGTTCATTCTGGCTATGCAGAGAGAGAGAGGTTTTAACCACGGACCTTCAGAAATAATCTATTAGATGAGAGTGAAATCTGAGCTGTGATCCTGCAGGCTGCTGACATCAAAACAAAAGTAAAATCTGGGGCGATATTCTCCGGAAACGGCGCGATGTCCACCGACTGGCGCCCAAAATGGCGCAAATCAGATGGGCATCGCGCCGCCCCAAAGGTGCGGAATGCTCTGCATCTTTGGGGGCCGAGCCCCAACCTTGAGGGGCTATGTCGGCGCCGGACGAATTTCCTCCCCGCCAGCTGGCGGAAAAGGCCTTTGGTGCCCCGCCAGCTGGCACGGAAATGACATCTCCGGGCGGCGCATGCGCGGGAGCGTCAGCGGCCGCTGACAGCTTCCCACGCATGCGCAGTGGAGGGAGTCTCTTCTGCCTCCGCCATGGTGGAGACCGTGGCGGAGGCGGAAGGGAAAGAGTGCCCCCACGGCACAGGCCCGCCCGCGGATCAGTGGGCCCCACTCACGGGCCAGGCCACCGTGGGGGCACCCCCCGGGGCCTGATCGCCCTGCGCCCCCCCCAGGACCCCGGAGCCCGCCCGCGCCGCCTTGTCCCGCCGGTAAGGTAGGTGGTTTAATTTACGCCGCCGGGACAGGCATTTTAGCGGCGGGACTTCGGCCCATCCGGGCCGGAGAATCGCGCGGGGGGGGGCCCGCCAACCGGCACGGCGCGATTCCCGCCCCCGCTGAATCTCCGGTGCCGGAGACTTCGGCAACCGGCGGGGGCGGGATTCACGCCAGCCCCCGGCGATTCTCCGACCTGGCGGGGGGTTGGAGAATCTCGCCCCCCCATCTCACTAAGGAATATTCCAGAGACAGCAGAATCAACATCTGCCTGTCCCCGAGAAGAACCCGGCTTTTGGGAAGAGCACATCGGCCACTAGCCAAGCCAGTCAGTCCAGGTCATCGCTGATGTCAGACCAAACAGCACATCCTGCTGGTGTTTCCTGTTTTTAAATTAAAGGTAAGCTGCTTGGTCTTAAAGGCATTAATCATCCATGGACAAAAAATGGCAATAGCAAAAAGATTAATGGAAAGTAAAAGGAAAAAACAAGGGTTAAACAGGAGTATCCTCACAGAAGATTCAGCATAATTCCCTTGCCTTTGTTCTCTGGGTGGAAACTTACCAGAATTTGGCAAAATGTCAGTCTCGCACAGAAAACTGGCATGTAACTTTCCAGTTGTACAGACCAGTTTTTTCATGGTCACTTTGTCATAAAAATAGTGGGTGTGGTTGGCACTGCCAACCTGACAGTGCCAACCTGTATCAGGGCACTGCCCAGGGTATGACCTTCTCCCCCTGGTGGCTATACTCATCTCTGCACCCCCGGAGAGGTCTACTTGACTGCCTCACACCTGGACAAACCTGTGGTAAATCTCGCTGACATGACATCACAGCAGCGAGGTATGATAATTTAGTGAGGGGAGATCATTTGGTGGTGGGGTCTCTAATAACATTGAAATACATTCAAAATATATTGAAATGAGGTTCATGTCCTTTGTGGGCATGAATCAGGTGACGTCGCTGGCTGGGGAAACTCGGGAAACGCAATCTGCCTGGCGGAAATCACGTTTCCCGATTCTTGTGATGTTTTCCATCCACAACGCCAATCCTGAAGACGGCGAGTGCGGGCTCAAGATTGCACCCATCAGATTGAATTCTCCGTCTCGTGATGCCGGAAACGCAAAGCACGATTGGGCAGGGACTCTAGCGTCCGTCCAAAATTGAGGTCTACACCTGGCCCGAATTCCGGCGGCATACTCCGGTCCTTCCCTAGCAATGAAAATCAGATTTGCGCCCCGCACCGGCAGGGGGCATGCAAAACTGGCATTAGCAGGTTGCTCATAGTAAGCACGACCTTTCCGTGGCTCCGCTCTTCTCAGGCGGAAGTCTTGCGGGTCTGAATTACAACAAGTATTTACAAAACGTGCACTGGGCGCCTTGGCTACGCAGGGGGAGTGGGAGGCAAAAGCCGAGAAATCATTGGAAACTATCAGGCTTGCTGTGGCATGGCTGCCCGGGCTGGGGGCAGTACTGGGTAGTGACTTGGTGCAAAGTCTCTGGACTTCATATGTCCACATCAGGATTGGGGTGGCCTGGCTCAGCCATTGCTGCAGTCTCTCTTTTAAACGCACTCCTTTTGTCATACTTACAGGCTCCTGGCTGCTCACACTGCTGAGTGCTGCCTGTGTCCTTTAAATGTTCAGAAGGCATCTGGTCATCTGGGAGCCCACCCAGGCAGTCCCTCTGGACACCCTCATACCCAGCTGTATCATCAAGGCCCAAGCTTAAGCAAGAGCCCAACAAGTGTTGACTCTCCTCAGAAGCGTTACCCCATTGCAGAGGAGGCAGGGGATCAGCAGAACTCACACCCAACCAGAGGACAACTGCACTGTGACCTTTCAAACCCTCCCTGGTTCTCTACCCCTCTCAGGGCAGATGGCTAACCAGTGACCCTCACCCCTCTGGATCACCAGCTGTCACCTCCTGGTGAGACTATCAGTGCTGACTGCCTCTACTACCACCTCCCAAGCAGTGTTCAGGATAATAGGCTTGAGTCTGCAGCCCACGTTGGGCAAGAAAGTGTCTCTCCGCTTCTCACTTGCATGGAGCTGTGGTTCCATCTCGGACTATCGACCTCGGGGGCAGGGCTTCTCTGACCCATCTTGGTGGCTGCAGTGAGTGTGTGGTAAGTGGAGCGCTTAAAATCAGCTCCAGCAAGAAGGAGATACCAATGGTAAAACGCAGAGTGAAAATGCAAGTAGAGAATATAATGGAACGAGCAAAATGTATCTTAATGGAAGAATAATACATGTTGAAAATCCCTTGTCTGAATAGCTTGGGGCCGAGTGTGTTTCGGATTTCGGAATATACTGCACATGTGTGGCATGTTGGGAACTGCGCATGTGCGATGCACGTGGGAACTGTGCATTGAGGTGCGCATTGGGAACTGTGCATGTGCGGCATGCATTGGGAACTGTGCATGCACAGTGTGCGTTGGGAACTCTGCATGCGCAAAATATTGGGAACTGCGCATGTGCGGTGCGTGTTGAGAACTGCACGTGTGGAACGTTGGGAACTGCGCATGCGCAGTGCATGTTGGGAACTGAACATGTGCGGATCGTTGGGAACTGCGCATGTGCGGTGCGTGTTGGGAACTGTGAATTGCCCAGGAGTCTTGTGGGATTTCCCACTCGTGACGTCACGTCGGCGCTTGAAACAAAGTGCGGATTTTGGAATTTTTCGGTTTTCGGAATTTCGGGTAAGGGATGCTCAACCTGTACTGCATACCCGTTGTGAAATTAAAAGATCAGTGACCTCAATTTATAACTCACCCCACTTGACGGAAACCAGGCAGCGAAAATGAATCTGGGTCTTGATAATTCTTACGGCTGGCTGTAATTTAAATTACTGATAGCAGGGGGTCCACTTTGAAATTGCAGATTGTGTTCTAAAGATTTCATCTGGGGGCTGGGCTGCAGTTTCAAGCTGGGGCCTGAGTAGAGCTGAGGGTTTGCTGGATGGTTAATGGTGTCTTCCCTTCCAGGTCAAAACTGCAGGGAAGCTGCCTTGAGGCTCAGAAAGAGGGGAAACGCTTACATTTATTTTAAGCTTACATGGGGGACAGGAGCAATGCTCATTGGGAGGGTGAGGACACCTTGGGTTTCCCTCCCCCCAATCACTCAAATCCTGCATTCCTCCCCGCCGACCCTGGCCTCACCTCACTGTGTGAAAACTTCTGTCTGACCTGGGGGGAGGGTGAAAACGAAAAAGCCCAATGTTGTTTTCACCATGATATGCAAATGTAACACTGATACCTTTTCTGATATAACGGTGCATTTTTGACAGAAATAGCATAATATTATTTGCCTGTTTGCCTAACAGAACAAAACATTGACTGAACATTTTGTGGACTGTGCCCCTTTTAATCTTGTGTGAAATGACGATTTAGGCTACAGTACAATAACCTCAGAACCTCAGGGCTGGGGATGGGAAAGCAGAAATGGCTCCTGTTTCTTATTTAGTGATTCACATTGGGATATATGTCTAGATGTTCAATGAAGATACTGTGGTCAGAGCTTGGCTGTGTTGTTCCCTCTGGTCAGATGCACTGTGCAGGCTCACAGACAGTGAATGACCAAGTTATAGCCTTGAGGAGAAAATGGAAGATGTGGCAACAACTGGAGGGCAACTTGAAGAACTAAAAGGAAAACAGAATCAGACAGGAGCAATATAGAAAACAGCCAGTATATGTGAATACCCAGTAAAACCTCAAAAGGGAGAAAGGATATCATTTTTTAACTTAACATTGGATGAAATCTCCTCAAATTAGCTCCAGCTTTGCTCACTACTTTGCCTGGCAGATAGAACTCTCCATCAGACTAGGTTTTAAAGTGCCTTTATTTGTTTGACCAACCCATGAACATAGGCCCCCTGGCAGAGGCTTATCCTTTTTGTGGAACCTTGTTAGGGAATAGGGGTGAGAACACAGATGTAACAGTGACCACAGCCTTGCCATGGGTCTTGGAGCTTTCTGGCTGCTATTGGAAAGGACAAGTCAAAAATGCAAAAGTAGGGTGGAGTTTTCCAATACTCCACCCTAGTATTTGTCAGATTGTCAGGATACGGGGTAGATCATTTCGGACAGAGATGAGGAGAAATCTCTTCACCCAGAGAGTGGTGAGCCTCTGCAATTCATTACCACAGGAAGTAGTTGAGGCCAAAGCATTGTATGTTTTTACGAAGCAGTTAGATATAGCTTTTGGGGCAAAGAGAATCAAAGGATATGGGGGGAAAGCGGGACCAGGCTATTGAGTTGGATCATCAGCCACGATCCGAATGAATGGTGGAGTAGGCTCAAAGGGCCGAATGGCCTCCTCCTGCTCCTATTTTCCATGCTTCCATGTCAGGCTCTGACTGAAAACCGACGTGTATCTCTTTCGATGCACTGCTGAGTTTTTGGACTAGATTTTCGGGTACTTTGACAAAAGAAAAGCTGGGGGGCGTGGTTTACACTGCCAGCCTGGTGGGGAGGGCCTGATAGAGCTGGCAATGCCAGCTCCACAGAGATTGGGGTGCCCATTTTAAGGGGGGCCCCAATCAGCACTGAGCTAAAATTTCCCCCAGCATTATTTGAATGTATTACAATGAGGTCCTCGCCCTTTGTGGGCGGGCACCTCATTACGTTATTGGCGAGGGGCTTGGAAAATGGGGAAACGCGATATCGCCGGCCAGAATCCTATTTCCTGATTCTCGTGGGATATTGCGCCCACGTTACCGTTCTGGCTGATGGCAAACGGGGATGGAAAATTACCCCTGTGGTGTAGTTTTGAAGTAGGGGATCTGGAATCTAGAGCAATCTTTTTATTCTTTCATCGATGCTTTAGGTCAACTGCATACCCAGGATGGTGATGGTGGGAACGTGACTGATGGCCAAGCCGTTGAATATTAAGGGACAGTGATTAGATACTGTCCTTTTGAAGACGGCCGTTGTCTGCCACCTGTCTGGCACGAATTTTCACTTACAAGCTCAAACCTGAACGTGGTCCAGGTATTGCTGAATGAGAGCATGGTCTGATTCTGCATCTGAGGATCGTAAATCAGTACAACATCGTCAGTCAGAATCGCCAGGAGTACTCCTGTTCCAAAATCCATTGAAAATTTCTGTCAAGTTGGGTTGCTGGCTAATGAAGGCCAAAGCCACTGTCCCATACATTCCATCATTTATGTTTACACCCGTCCATGATGTTTTCCAGCTCCTGCATGTTCTCTAAACCCTGCCTCCACAGTGGTCTCCCATTTTCATTCCGAGTGTATTGGAGGTTCTGTAGGCTGTATATAAAAGTCCTACACTTCTCCTATTGAAATTAGATGACTTAGCAGTCCGGACCAGGATCTGACTATAGGTGGACACAATTTCCACTCAGCCTCAGTTCCGAAGGCACCGTTTTGCCATCGGATTTTGGGGTCTTAATATCTAAATTCTCATGGTCTCCAATGAGAGGAAAGAGGTACCGACAAATGATCATGGTTCTCGGGTTTTTATGCAACTGGAACATTGATTTTTCTTCGTCTTCAGAGTAAACAGGCTGTAAAACCATCCCATGTGAGACTCTTTTTCAAACAGCCTGAATGACCTATTCAAATCAACGTGGCTTCCATTCATGTAACTTTTGTTGTGCTGGCAGTATGATGATATCTTTGCAGTGTTTTTAGGAATAGGATTTTGACCATTTTTATTCAATACAACAAAATATTTAGTATAATGAACCCAATCCCAGAGAATTGGAACATGGGGCTAAGATCAAACTCCAAATCCAATACTATTGCGATCCATGTAAGGTGACAACTGAGAACATCAACACATGAGTTTATAATAATACATGAACACACAACCAGACAAAGGAATTACTTTATAATGTTAATCTTATTTGCTTTCCCACCTTGCTATTAAATGCAACACCTAAAAGCGACTGAAGGTTAACCACCAGAGAACATATTTGACGTATTTTCAAATATTTCAGTTAAATCCAATAGTAAAGTTATTTGTACCACTTTTATTTGTATGGTCACACAGTGTTGGTGAGTTGCAGTTTGTTTATTTTTCCTCTTCTTTCAGTGAGTCAACTTTCAATCTTTGGACCTTTTCATTCCTGTGATCTAGGGCAGGAATGTTTCTAAGTGTGGAAGTGAGCGGGAAATGCCGGGTGTTTCCTGACAGTTGACCCGGCGAGGCCGTCACCGATATGGAACATTAATTAGGGCACTGAATGATACCCCACGGGCTTCACACCGCAAGTGACTGTCCCACTGGCTGATTCGCTGTATCTCCTCCCCCCCCCTTCCCCCTCAAGGCACACCACGTGGGTGTGAGTGCGCTGTCAGCAGACAGCTAGGAGTAAGACTAGGGCAGAGATTGAGGAGTACCAGAATTCAGCTCACAGCGGGTTATCATCACCCTCCTGCCTTGTATATTGACCTGCTGACAGTGTCGGCACAGGCTGATCACCCGAGTGCGATATAACACAGACCCTGCGAGGGTGGAACAGGGTGATGAGTGGGTGGGTTGGCAGGTGGGTGAATGGTCAGAGTGAGGGGGGGAAGGGAGGGGGTAGTATGAGGCGGACCTGCTCGGGTGGTGGGGCATAGGTGCGGGGGTCAGTGGGTGGGAAAGGGAGAGGGGGAGAGATGTCGGTCGTAGCCACTTCCTATGAGAAGCGGGTGAGGACGAGGGCCTCCCTGGTCCTCCGGGCATGCCAGATCCTCGCAGCCACTTGTCCTCCACCCTCCGGCTGGTTCCACAGGTCCTCCCCAGGCTCATCCGCTAACCCCTCCTAGTCCGGCTCCCCCTGCTTCTCTTAGGTGGCCACATGTTCCTCCTCCTCCACCTCTAGCATGTCGCCCCGCTGCTGTGCCAGGTTGTGGAGGGCACAGCAGACTACCACAAAGCGGATAACCCTCCGGGGGTTGTACTGCAGTGCACCACCAGAGTGACGGAGGCATCAAAACCGTATTTTAAGAAGTTCATTGCACTGCTCAATAACAGCCTGGGTGGCCTGGTTATATTGGGTCTCTACATTGGTCTCCAGCCTCCATACTGGAATTATTAGCCAGGTCCTCAGTGGGTACCCTTTATCTCCCAAGAACCAATCGGTCATACTGATGTGTCCCTCAAAGATACCAGGGATCACGAATGTCCCAGTATGTAGTTGTCGCGCACGCTCCTAGGGAACCATGCAAACACGTGCATGATCTTCAGGTGGTGGTCGCACATGAGTTGGACGTTCAGGGAGTGGAGCCCCTTCCTATTGATGAGGGGCAATCATGGACCGCCCGGCACCACAAGGCAACATGCATGCCATCTATTACGCCCTGGGACCTGGAACATCCCAGTGATGGCGGAGAATCATGTTGCCCAGGCATCTTGATGGACCTGGTCCAGGTCGATATTTATGTAGTCAGCTGCCTGGGCAAACAGGGGATCCATGACCTCACAAATGCACTTGTGGGCTGTTGATTGGGAAATGCCAGACAAATCCCCGCTTGAGCCCTGGAATGAATGTGAGTCCTCGTTATACTGGGTGAATGTTCAGGGCCGCAGTGACTTTGATGGCCATCGGGAGTATCCTCCTCCCCCACGGGTGCTAAGTCCGCAAGGACATGACTTAGGTGCCGCACGGTCTCCTTGTTGAGGCAGAGCCTCCTGCTGAACTTGCTGCTCCTCAACTGTTCAAAGGTGAGACGTGTACACCTCGGGCCATTGCCGGCCTCCCCTTCTGGGTCCCTCCCTGACCTGATGGGTGGCCGAGTCCTCAAAGTGTGGAATGAGGCCTTGCACATGGGCCGCCACCTCGAGCCTCTGTTGACACTGCTGCTGCTGATTTTTCTGATGTGTGGTCAAATAGCCTGCCAATGCCAGCTCGGTGGCTTCCGTGGGGTCCACGATATCATCCATAATGTAATATCTATAAGGAACTGGAGAGGGTGTGAGGCCGACAATCATTATGGCTGCTACCCCGGTACACTCAGATCCCCAAAGGGTCCCCATCCTCACATCCCTGCCAATCCTCAGGGTGCCATCCATCACATCCAGCACACGCATCCCCGGCCGTGGCTCTTGGGCCCCAGACCCCACCCTCTATCCCAGACACCCAGAAGAAACGTGACCAGACCAGGTGCTAGTTCCCTTCCTGAACAACATGGCCACCCTCTTTCATGAGGCTGTCCCAAGTGCTGAGACCCAGCTCGTGATTGTTCTAATGTTAGCTGTTGTCTCTGTGGTGTTGATGCCTTCAGAGTTCAGGACAAGTTTCCAGGCCTTTCAATCTGATTGGGATGCTTGGCAGTAACAAACACCTGCGTCATGCCACATGTACCCACAGGAATCCACTTGGGAGCTCTGAAGTGCTAACATACTAGAATTGTCAATTCCCTACTAGCAATAGCCTTCAGCTGTGCAGGCAGCAGCCACCACAGTCAGTGGGGGTTAAATGGCCTTCACCATATGGACGGCATGGTGGCACAATGATTAGCACTGCTGCCTCACAGCTCCAGAGACCCGGGTTCAATTCCGGCCTCGGGTGACTGTCTGTGTGGAGTTTGCACATTCTCCCTGTGTCTGCGCGGGTTTCCTCTGGGTGCTTCGGTTTCCTCCCCACTGTCCAAAGATGTGCAGGATAGGTGGATTGACCATGCTAAATTGCCTCTTAGTGTCCAACGGGTTAGGTCAGGTTACTGGGTTTACGGGAATAGGTTGGAGGTGTGGGATTAAGTAAGGTGCTCTTTCCAAGGGCCGGTGCAGACTCGATGGGCCGAATAGCCTCCTTCTGCACTGTAAATTCTATAATGATTCTATATTATCACATACTGGGCTCTGTCACACAGTATTCGGTGGGACAGACAGACAGCAGCTGGAGCTGCTCCCGTTATGAGTATACACAATCCAGAGGTGGCATGGCGGAACTGCATCCCAGTCAAGGGAAATCCCCCCAACAATGGCAGCCTGCCCATCCCGACTGAGCCCCCTCCAGCCCGCCGGGCATTCAATAGGGTATCCTTCCCGTTAATGGGATGGAGATTGGTCTTAATTGGTAATTATTTCACGTCGCCGGGGTCCCAGATTCGATCCCTGCTCTGGGTCACTGTCCGTGTGGAGTTTGCATATACTCCCCGTGTTTGCGTGGGTTTCGCCCCCACAACCCAAAGATGTGCAGGATAGGTGGATTGGCCACTCTAAATTGCCCCTTAATTGGAAAAAATTAATTGGGTACTCTAAATTTATTAAAATAAAGGAAAAAAAAGGAAAACAAATTTGGTAATTATTGGTTTCTCACCATGTCGCGGCGGGATGCGGATCTCGCCAAAAGAGCCGACTGGTTAGATCAGAAACCAATCAGCGCCCGGCGTGGTTCCCAATTTCGGCCTCTCCCACTATGGAACCAGCCTGCTCGTATTCGTGCCTGATGCAACACAGCTGGTAGAACGTGCCCCAAATCAGTTTCAGTGAATCACAGGTAACTTTCAGAAGCTATTTTAAGAAAACATTTGTCTTCATAGGCCCCCAGCACCAAATAACTGAAATAATAGTTTCTAACGCACCCATCTCCAAATGATTCATTTTTCCTCATTTCTACTTTTCTGATACTGAATGTTTCCAGCCTCAACAGTTCACCTCAATAGTTGGCAAGATTTAGCAGTCACCAATTGATGTGTCACTTTGTTTGTTTCTTGACATTTTGGTTTACATAGAATCCCTGCAAGGAGGCCATTCGGCCCATCGAGTCTGGGGCCGACCCTCTGAAAGAGCACCCTCCCTAGGCCCACTCCGTCGCCCTATCCAAATAACCCCTTAACTTAACCTACACATCCTTGGGCACTAAGGGGCAATTGATCATGGCCAATCCACCTAATCTGCACATTTTTGGACAGTGGGAGCAACCAGGAGGAAACCCGCACAGGCACGGGAGAACGTGCAAACTCACACAGACAGTTGGTCAAGGCAGGATTTGAACCCGGGTACCTGGCGCTGTGAGCCAGCAGTGCTAACCATTGTGCCAGCATACATAGAATTGTACAGCACAGGCCATTCCGCTCAACAGGTCGATGTCGATGCCCGTGCGCCACCTCCCGATTTACGTCATCTCACCCTATCGCCGACACGGTTTTTGTGTAAGTGTTCTTAACCTCTGCTGCACTTGATCGCATTTGAAGCGGTACAACGGATTCTCGGAATGATGTTTCCTTTACCTCTTTCTGGCGACTATGTTTGTTGCAAAATATTTATGGGGGCCCCGGCAGTATTCGCATTTCGTACAGAACATATCAAGTGTTGAAAAAAAATGTCTCAATGTCAGGAGCACGGTTTGTGGCATGTGAAGCAAAGTTGAAACAACCTCCATATTTCAACTGTGCCTCGGCAACCGCGGCAATGCACGTGAAGCGGCAACACAGCCGACAAGTAGAGAATAACAATCTCACCCGTTCTTCAGAGACGACACAGTCGCTGGCAGCGGAGAGACGCAATGCAAACGGAAATGTCGGCAAAGGTTACTGTTTTCTAGCTACTGGGCTGTCCGCCTGCTTGCACGGCCAAGCAGTCAGGGTTTATATTTGCCAGCCTACACTGACCTTTTTATTATCATCGTTTTCAAACTGCTGCCCACTTTGGAACTCACCGTGTGTGCAGCTGGGTAATGCCCGCCTTTGCTGCACCAGAGAGCAAATGGGTTAAATTCCAGGAGACTGGGAGGCCCAGAAAATTGCAGAACACTTCTGCATAGAATTTGTTCTTTAAATATAAAAGGCAGCCTCAATAAAGGTCAACCCTTCCCTGGACGAAGCATCGGATTACCATATAGGTCTGTTGCTACAATTCCAAAGTCAGACAGAAATGAAACAAAAAGTTCAGGGCTTAGATCAGTGCTTTCCGCAGAACACAGCAGCTGTAAAGGGATCTGCCATAAATTCAAAGCCTGCAGAGCTGGAAGAGGTTTGGAAAAGGTTTATTTAACCTGATTCCATCCCTGACTACAAACAATTATCTGGCCCAATGCATTGCTCCATCCAGAAGTTTGAAATCATTCTCAGAGTGGGAAGCTCAAAGGTTAATTTGGAAGGAAGGTCTGTTCTGTCGGCTTTTAAAAATTGCAGCAACAACATCAACAGCTTCAGATTGCTGTACCGTTCGTCTTTCGGCCTTTGCCAAATCCACTTGAATACTGTACATTTCAGAAAGATTTTATGTCCAAAACATCAACTGACTTGTGTCTTCTCAACACACATACTGCCTGACCTGCTGAGTGTCTCTGGGATTTTTTATTTGTTGCTGAAGTGTATAACTTCAACAGTGACCCGTATTTATATGGTGCCTTAATGAAATAAAACATACCAAGGCGCTTCGCTGGAGCATTGCAAAGCAGAACCTGAGACCAAGCCTTAGTTTGGGCTGGTTTAGCACACTGGGCTAAATAGCTGGCTTTTAAAGCAGACCAAGGCAGGCCAGCAGCACGGTTCAATTCCCGTACCAGCCTCCCCGAACAGGCGCTGGAATGTGGCGACTCGGGGTTTTTCACGGTAACTTCATTGAAGCCTACTCGTGGCAATAAGCGATTTTCATTTCATTAGTTTGACAAAACATATTAGTAAAAATACAAAGACGGATTGCTTAATCAAGCAACCTTGTCTTCAGCATAAACAAAAAGAACTTGCCTTTATATAACGCACTTGATGTATCAACATGTCTGAAGGCACATTATATGCATAATCAGACAAGAACCTAACAACAAATGATGTAAAGTGATAGTAGAGCAGATGACCAAAAGCTTGGACGAACTTTAAGCAGCATCTTAAAAGGAGGGAGTGAGGTAGAGGAGCGCAGAAAGGGAATCCGAGAGCGTAGGACCTTAGGAAGCTGATATAGCACAACCACCAATGGTGGAGTGAATAAGTTGGGGAAGAAAGAGGTTAGAATGAGAGGAGCAAAGTTATCCCCAAGGGTTGTGGAGCTCTAAGATATTACAGAGTTAGGGAGGGCTGAGGTATGGAGGGGTTTGAATACAGGCACCAAAATTTTTAAACAGAGACTTTGCTTAATCAGAAGCCCAAATAGGTCACTGGGCACAGGGGTGATTGGTCCAAGGGATTTGGTCTGGATACGAACAGCATGGGCAGGATTCTCCAATAATGGGGCTATGTCCCCACTCGAGCGTGGAAACGCGGGCGTTTCACTCTGGATTTTCCTGAAGAAAGTCCCGAGTGATTCTCCTACCTGGAGAGGGCTAGCAGGGCCCGGTGTCGTCCTCGCAGCTCCGGTTGCCGATAGAGGGCCCTGCATTTCTGGTCGGAGGTCCGCGCATGTGGACGGCAGCGGCCTACGTCGGCCGCCCCGCGCGACATGGCGGACCCACACCGTGGACCGGCACCAATAAGATGGGCCCCCTCCCCGAGATCACACACGCCCGCAGATTGGTGGCCCCCGATTGATAGCCTGGACGTCTGTGAGGCCCCCCCTGGTGAAGGATCCCCCCGCCTCCCACCTGGGCGGCCCCGGACTGAGTCCGCAGCCGCCACACCGAGTTCCCGACGGGTGGGACCATGAAGGAACCACGCCGTCGGGAACTCGGCCAGTTACACTTGGAGAATCGCCACGGGGGCCTCTGTCAATGGCCCCGTACCTGCGGCGCGTAGACCGCACGTGCGCGATTCGCAGCGATTCTCCGGGGGCCGGAGGATCGCGGGAGCAGCGACGACGCCCATTCTCCTCCCCTGCGCCGATCACAATTTTGGTGCAGAGGCTCGGGAATCCTGCCCCAGAGTTTTGGTTAGTTTCAAGTTTATGCACGATAGAATGTGGGAGGCCGGCCAGGAGTGCATTGAAATAGTTACGTTTAGATGCAACAAAGGCAAGGGGCGGAATTCTCCATTCCTGAGGCTAAGTGCCGAAGCTAACGGAGAATCCGTGGATGGTCAACGACGGGAAAATCGGTGAGGGTCTAGCACCGGCACCGCGTATGACACCCGCGTATGACTCCCGCACCCAAAAGCCCCTAGTCGCCACATTCCGGCGCCTCCCGTAACAGCCTCCCTGAACAGGTGCTGGAATGTGGCGACTAGGGGCATTTCACAGTAACTTCATTTGAAGCCTACTTGTGACAATAAGCGATTTTCATTTTCATTTTCAGATTGCGCGGAAACAACTGCAGAACTGCAGGGTCCCGGGCCGTGCAAGCGCGGGGCTGACGAGCTGCACTGGTCGTGCGGAAACATGGCGCCGGATGTGCGGGAACCCTAACCCGCCCACCCTAACCCCCACAGTTCACCCCGTGGCCGCCCACCCCCTGGCTGCCCCACCCTCCACCCAGCCCTAGCCACAGCCCCCCCCGGCCTGCGGCACGGATCTTGGACGAGCGTGGCGGTGCTGGACACTGTCCGCAGCCAGCACGCCAAGCTCCCAACCACTGGGACCTCATGTGGCCCCCGCCCTTGAGAGCTCAGCCTATCGGGGGCAGAGCATTGCTGGTGGGCCGTCTGATGATGTGCCAATGGCCTTGCGACTGCGCACAGCTGCGTCCCGATGACACCGATTTGGAGGGGCGGAGCATCACGAACAGCATCAAATTGGCGCATGCCCCAAATCCGGTCTCGGAAGCCATTCTCCGCCCTATCGCCGATCCCGGGTTTGCCGTCAGCCGACGGAGAATTCCGCCCATTGAATGAGGGCTTCAGCAGCAGATGCGTTGTGGCAGGATGGGGCCAGGCCATGTTATGGAGGTGGATATTTGCAGAACTGTAATAAAGTGTCACTTGAACAATCCACTTTCAGTGTTACTTCAGTGAGCTGTCTATTGTTGAACGTGAATTCCAGAGTAGGAAAGACCAATGTAATTTTTAACCATATGAAAATACTCCTGTGCACAATGCGGGCTGAATAAACATTACATTTGCTTACGAATGCGTAATTATGAAAAAAATAAATAAGCATGGTTTCAATAGGAATCAATGAGGAAGTTATGTATTTAATGTTTCATTCACAGCCCTGCAGACTGATGTGTTGGGTGTTCTGGATCACGAACAGGTAACCAACACTGGAAGTGGTGCAACTCTATTTTATTACAAGGTTAACTATATTAACATACTTGAACTGTGGGTAAATGCAATACCAGCTTTAACTGTTGACCCTTGCCTAGTCCTAACCAGGTGATGCACTCAGCACATGGTGAATATCTGTGTTACATAAGAACATAAGAACTAGGAGCAGGAGTAGGCCATCTGGCCCCTCGAGCCTGCTCCACCATTCAATGAGATCGTGGCTGATCTTTTGTGCACTCAGCTCCACTTTCCGGCCCGAACACCATAACCCTTAATCCCTTTATTCTTCAAAAAACTATCTATCTTTATCTTAAAAACAATTAATGAAGGAGCCTCTACTGCTTCACTGGGCAAGGAATTCCATAGATTCACAACCCTTTGGGTGAAGAAGTTCCTCCTAAACTCAGTCCTAAATCTACTTCCCCTTATTTTGAGGCTATGCCCCCTAGTTCTTTTTTCACCCGCCAGTGGAAGCAACCTGCCCATATCTATCCTATCTATTCCCTTCATAATTTTATATGTTTCTATAAGATCCCCCCTCATCCTTCTAAGTTCCAACGAGTACAGTCCCAGTCTACTCAACCTCTCCTCGTAATCCAACCCCTTCAGCTCTGGGATTAACCTAGGGAATCTCCTCTGCACACCCTCCAGTGCCAGTACGTCCTTTCTAAAGTAAGGAGACCAAAACTGAACACAATACTCCAGGTGTGGCCTCACTAACACCTTATACAATTGCAGCATAACCTCCCGAGTCTTAAACTCCATCCCTCTAGCAATGAAGGACAAAATTCCATTTGTCTTCTTAATCACCTGTTGCACCTGTAAACCAACCTTTTGTGACTCATGCACTAGCACACCCAGGTCTCTCTGCACAGCAGCATGTTTTAATATTTTATCATTTAAATAATAATCTCTTTTGCTGTTATTCCTCCCAAAATGGATAACCTCACATTTGTCAACATTGTATTCCTAGCCCATTCACTTAGCCTATCCAAATCCTTCCACAGACTTGCAGTATCCTCTGCACTTTTTGCTTTACCACTCATCTTAGTGCCGTCTGCAAACTTGGACACATTGCCCTTGGTCCCCAACTCCAAATCATCCATGTAAATTATGAACAATTGTGGGCCCAACACTGATCCCTGAGGGACACCACTAGCTACTGTTGCTGCTAACTTTAGCCTTAGTTTAATTGCTCTGTTCTATCACTTTGCTCTTGAGTCGCCAGGTATCTTTCTGATACCGCCACGTGGTTCAAGTCCGAGTAATGATCAATAATCCAACACACCGCTTAGTAAGAGTTAAATCAACGTGCATTTATTATATACAGTAATCAATACGCATGCATAAATTCTACGTCTAAGCTACTTCCTACAAATAACAGGCCAATACTTAACTTGGAAGTGGCCCACCAGGTCAGGGAAACGAATGGCCTTTCGTTTGGGTTCTGAGCCTGCCGGATTCGAAGCTGGTACAGATTGATAGCTAGGAGCGCCTATCTCGTTGCGAGCATTGAAGTAAGACTTACTGGATGTTTCACGATGGCTGGACCGGTCACTGTCAAGGGTTGGTCTGCGTTGCTGAGTGACCCGGTCAGAAGAAGAAGCAGAAAGGTGCAGGAGGATGCAGAAGGGGTAGCAGAAGGGTCGATTTGAACTTGGACTCTATTCTTATAGTCCCCAGGGGCTTCCCGCCTTTCGGGGCGGACCCTGTACCTGGTTCCAAGTGATTGGACTTTGTCCAAATCACTTGGTTCAATATTCTTCAATGTTGGAGTGATTCCTTGATCGATGGGCGGTCTTGGGGTGATCGTTCACCTCCCTTTGTGTAGGCTCCTGTTGGCGCCGAAAAGTCTGGGTTGGCTTTGTGTGTCTAATTTGTTGCACATTGTTCCCGGGGATTGCTCATTAGTATTCAGATGGCTGGTGTTTTGTTCTGCTGATGGCTGCAGGTATTGGTCTTGTCTGGCCTTTCCAGAGGTGAATACACAGTTTACCTGCAGCTGCTTGTTTTAGTCCTGTTGGCTGATTTTCCCATCAGCCTTTTCCGTTCGCCATTTTAAATCGGGGTTAGCCATTCTAAATCGGGAGTTAGCCATTTTAACTGGCTACACTACTGATTGCCAACCAGAGAAACACCCATTAATCCCCACTCTTTGCTTTCTATTAATTAACCAATCCTCTATCCATGCTACTACTTTCCCCTTAATGCCATGCATCTTTATCTTATGCAGCAACCTTTTGTGTGGCACCTTGTCAAAGGCTTTCTGGAAATCCAGATATACCACATCCATTGGCTCCCCGTTATCTACTGCACTGGTAATGTCCTCAAAAAATTCCACTAAATTATTTAGGCACGACCTGCCCTTTATGAACCCATGCTGCGTCTGCCCAATGGGACAATTTCCATCCAGATACCTCGCTATTTCTTCCTTGATGATAGATTCCAGCATCTTCCCTACTACCGAAGTTAAGCTCACTAGCCTATAATTACCCGCTTTCTGCCTATCTCCTTTTTTAAACAGTGGTGTCACGTTTGCTAATTTCCAATCCGCCGGGACCACCCCAGAGTCTAGTGAATTTTGGTAAATTATCACTAGTGCATTTGCAATTTCCCTAGCCATCTCTTTTAGCACTCTGGGATGCATTCCATCAGGGCCAGGAGACTTGTCTACCTTTAACACCATTAGCTTGCCCATCACTACCTCCTTGGTGATAACAATCCTCTCAAGGTCCTCACCTGTCATAGCCTCATTTCCATCAGTCACTGGCATGTTATTTGTATCTTCCACTGTGCAGACCGATCCAAAAAACCTGTTCAGTTCCTCAGCCATTTCCTCATCTCCCATTATTAAATCTCCCTTCTCATCCTCTAAAGGACCAATATTTACCTTAGCCACTCTTTTTTGTTTTATATATTTGTAGAAACTTTTACTATCTGTTTTTATATTCTGAGCAAGTTTACTCTCATAATCTATCTTACTCTTCTTTATAGCTTTTTTAGTAGCTTTCTGTTGCCCCCTAAAGATTTCCCAGTCCTCTAGTCTCCCACTAATCTTTGCTACTTTGTATGCTTTTTCCTTCAATTTTATACTCTCCCTTATTTCCTTAGATATCCACAGTCGATTTTCCCTCTTTCTACCGTCCTTCCTTTTTGTTGGTATAAACCTTTGCTGAGCACTGTGAAAAATCGCTTGGAAGGTTCTCCACTGTTCCTCAACTGTTTCACCATAAAGTCTTTGCTCCCAGTCTACCTTAGATAGTTCTTCTCTCATCCCATTGTAATCTCCTTTGTTTAAGCACAAAACACTAGTGCTTGATTTTACCTTCTCACCCTCCATCTGTATTTTAAATTCCACCATATTGTGATCGCTCCCTCCGAGAGGATCCCTAACTATGAGATCCTGAATCAATCTTGTCTCATTACACAGGACCAGATCTAGGACCGCTTGTTCCCTCGAAGGTTCCATTACATACAGTTCTCGGAAACTATCGCGGATACATTCTATAAACTCCTCCTCAAGGCTGCCTTGACCGACCTGGTTAAACCAATCGACATGTAGATTAAAATCCCCCATGATAACTGCTGTACCATTTCTACATGCATCAGTTATTTCTCTGTTTATTGCCTGCCCCACCATAATATTACAATTTGGTGGCCTATAGACTACTCCTATCAGTGACTTTTTCGCCTTACTATTCCTGATTTCCACCCAAATGGATTCAACCTCATCATATATAGTACCAATGTCATCCCTTACTGTTGCCCGGATGTCATCCTCAAATAACAGAGCTACACCACCTCCCTTACCATCCACTCTGTCCTTCCAAATAGTTTGATACCCTCGGATATTTAACTCCCAGTCGTGACCATCCTTCAAACATGTTTCAGTAATGGCCACTAAATCATAGTCATTCACGATGATTTGCGCCATCAACTCATTTACCTTATTCCGAATACTACGAGCATTCAGGTAAAGTACACTTATGTTGGCTTTTTTACCTCTGTTCTGAATCTTAACACCTCGATCAGTAACCTCTCCTAAGTTATATTTCCTCTTAACCTTTCTCCTAATTTTCCTTGTCGTTGAACCCATATCTTCACGTAACAACCTCCCGCGTCGCTTACGATTAATGTTTTCACTTCCCGTTTCATTCCTTTTAGTATTCCTGGTCCTATTCACTGAGCTCCCCTCAGTCACTGTACCTTGTACTGTCGCACTTTTTGATTTTTGACTATGGCTTCTCTGCCTTACACTTTCCCCCTTACTGCCTTTTGTTTCTGTCCCTGTTTTACTACCTTCCAACTTCCAGCATCGGTTCCCATCCCCCTGCCACATTAGTTTAAACTCTCCCCAACAGCTCTAGCAAACACCCCCCCGAGGACATCGGTTCCAGTCCTGCCCAGGTGCAGACCGTCCGGTTTGTACTGGACCCACCTCCCCCAGAACCGGTTCCAATGCCCCAGGAATTTGAAACCCTCTGTCTTGCACCATCCCTCGAGCCACGCATTCATCCTATCTATCCTGACATTCCTACTCTGACTAGCTCGTGGCACTGGTAGCAATCCTGAGATTACTACCTTTGAGGTCCTACTTTTTAGTTTAACTCCTAACTGCCTGAATTCAGCTTGTAGGACCTTGTCCCATTTTTTACCTATATCGTTGGTGCCTATGTGCACCATGACAGCTGGCTGTTCACCTCCCCCCCCCAGAATGTCCTGCAGCCGCTCCGAGACATCCTTGACCCTTGCACCAGGGAGGCAACATACCATCCTGGAGTCTCGATTGCGTCCGCAGAACCGCCTATCTATTCCCCTTACAATTGAGTCCCCTATCACTATAGCCCTGCCATTCTTCTTCCTGCCCAGCTGCGCAGCAGAGCCAGCCACAGTGCCATGAACCTGGCTGCTGCTGCCTTCCCTTGGTGAACCATCTCCCTCAACAGTATCCAAAGCGGTATATCTGTTTTGCAGGGAGATGACCGCAGAGGACACCTGCACTGCCTTCCTACTCTTGCTCTGTCTTTTGGTCACCCATTTTCTATCTCCCTCAGTACCTTTCACCTACCGTGTTGCAGGCTGTGAGCTCTGTGCTCCGAGCTGGCTGCTACTAGAATGAGCGGGAACTCTCCTGTCCACCGTCTTTATAGTGCGTGTGCTCTCACTGGTGATTGGCTGCGGTGTTGTGTATGCTGATTGGTCCCACTGCATGTCCATCAGTGTGTGTGTGTGTGTCTGCACGATAATATACTGGTGTATATTATGACACAGACTTCACATTGTTACAATGAAATATTGAGGCAGAAGCTGGCATAACTCAATATATGAACTATTTTAAACATCCCGAGTTTAAGAATTCGTCAATGCCTGACTAATCGGGCAAGGGGGCCAGGATTCACAATCTGTTGTGATGGGCAGCATACAAACTTGATGCTGCCACCTTAATTAAATGTCAAGTGCAATTTGTATCTCTTGCTGGCTGAGCATTCAACAGGATGGCCTATAGAGTGCAATCTGTTCTCGAGCACATGTTCAAGCTAGCCTCCTGCTTTTAAAGGCAATTTGCCCCTCTGAAATGGACACTCCACTGAATGAAAGGTGGCTGCAGTTGACCATCAGTGCAGCAAAAGGAAAGAAGCGGAATGGAGTACCAGGCTTCACAAATCTGGCCTTCGTCATTGAACCCCAAATAGGAGGAGAGGTGTCATATTTTTGCAGGAAGCTCATGAAATGCCCCGACTCTGGCCCCAGGGAACTGGCAGCAGATCCAGAAGGAATTTAATTATCTCATACCAGTGGTGAATACTTCTTCAAATTATATCTGCTACCCAAATGCCACCAGGCTCTCAGGCTGCTCAATACAGCAAACCTCTATCTACAGTCCCCAACACTCCGGAGTAATGTCTGACATTCAGATATACTGTAAACTCAGCTCCAGTTGAATGCTTGGGATTTCAAAATGTTCTGGGTTGTAGAATAACGTTGGTATGCCTAACTGCAAGTGCGTGAACCAGGTATAAATATGTAATCTGCACACACACAGTTATCAGCACACACACACAGTAATCAACACACACACACAGTAATCAACACACACACACAGTAATCAGCACACACACACAGTAATCAGCACCCAGACACAGTAATCAGCACACATAGACACAGTAATCAGCACACACACACACAGTAATCAGCACCCACACACAGTAATCAGCACCCATACACAGTAATCAGCACACATAGACACAGTAATCAGCACACACACACAGTAATCAACACACACACACAGTAATCAGCACCCGCACAGTAAGCAGCACACACACACAGTAATCAGCACACACACACAGTAATCAGCACACACACACAGTAATCAGCACCCAGACACAGTAATCAGCACACATAGACACAGTAATCAGCACACACACACAGTAATCAGCACCCACACACAGTAATCAGCACACACACACACAGTAATCAGCACCCACACACAGTAATCAGCACCCAGACACAGTAATCAGCACACATAGACACAGTAATCAGCACACACACACAGTAATCAGCACCCACACACAGTAATCAGCACACACACACACAGTAATCAGCACACACACACAGTAATCAGCACACACAGTTATCAACACACACACACAGTAATCAGCACACACACACAGTAATCAGCACACACACACAGTAATCATCACGCACAGTAATCAGCACACACACACAGTAATCAGCACACACACACAGTAATCAGCACACACACACAGTAATCAGCACCCACACACACAGTAATCAGCACCCACACACAGTAATCGGGACACACACACAGGACTTAGCACATGCACACAGTAATCAGCACCCACACACAGTCATCAGCACCAACTCACAGTAATCAGCACCCACTCACAGTAATCAGCTCACACACACAGTAATCAGCATACACACACAGTAATCAGCATCAAGACACAGTAATCAGCACACACAGGCAGTAATCAGCACACACACACAGTAAACAGCACACACACACACACACAGTAATCGGCACACACACAATAAACAGCACACACACAGTAATCAGCACATACACAGATAGTAATCAGCACCCACACACAGTAATCAGCACACACACGCAGTAATCAACACACACAGGCAGTAATCAGCATACACACACAGTAAACAGCACACACACAGTAATCAGCACCCACACACAGTGACCAACACAAACACACAGTAATTAGCACCCACACACACAGTAATCAGCACACACACACAGTGGTGAGCACCCACACACACAGCAATCAGCACAAACCCATACACATACAGATACACACAAACATGCAAACTGTAATCAGAATCCACTCACACACACCCTATAATCAGCATCCATTCACGCACAGACACTTCAATCAGCATCTACACACACACTGCAAGCAGCACCCATTCACACAGACACACATAGTAATCAGCACCAACACACACACCATAATCAGGACCTACACACAGTAATCAGCACACACAGTAATCAGCACCTACAAACACAGTAATCCGCATACACAGACTGTTATCAGCCCAACAGACACACCATAATCAGGACCTACACACAGTAATCAGCACACACACAGTAATCAGCACCCACAAACACAGCAATCAGCACCCACACTGTAATCAGCACCAACCCACACACTGTAATCAGCACCCACTCACACAGACACAAATTGTAATCAGCACCAACACACACACAGTAATCTGCGCACACCCAGTAATCAGCACAAACACAGTAATCAGCACACACGCAGTAATCAGCAAACACACACAGTAGTCAGCACCCACACACAGAAATCAGCACCCACACACAGTAATTAGCATCCACACACAGTAATCAGCACACACACATGGTAATCAGCACCCAAACACACACAGTAATCAGCACCCACTAACAGTAATCAGCACCCACACACAGTAATCAGCAATCACACACAATGTAATCAGCAACCACACACACACAATGTAATCAGTACCCATACACACAATATAATCAGCACCCATACACACACACAGGCACACTGTAATCAGCACCCACACACAGAATGTAATCAGCACCAACACACACAATGTAATCAGCACCCACACACAGTAATCAGCGCACACACACACACAGTAATCAGCACACACACACACGTAATCAGTACCCACACACACAGTAATCAGCACCCACACACACAGTAATCAGCACCCACATACACAGTAATCAGCACCCACACACAGTAATCAGCACCCACATACAGTAATCAGCACCCACAATGCGTAATCAGCGCACACACACACAGTAGTCAGCACCCACAGTCAGTAATCAGCACACACACAGTAATGAGCACACACACACAGTAATCAGTACACACAGAGTAACCAGCACCCACGCACAGAAATTAGCACACCCACACAGTACTTAGCACATGCACGCAGAAATCAGCACACGCACACAGTAATCAGCACACACACACAGTAATCAGCATCCACACACACAGTAATCAGCACCCACACACAGTAATCAGCACCCACATGCAGTAATCAGCACACATACACACAGTAATCAGCACCCACACACGCAGTTATCCGCACACACACACAGTAAACACCACACACACAGTAATCGGCACACACACACAGTAATCAGAACCCACACACAGCAATTAGCACACACACACAGTAATCAGCACCCACACACAGTAATCCACACCCACACACAGTAATCCACACCCACACACAGTAATCAGCACCTACACACACATGGTAATCAGCACCGCACACACATTAATCAGCACCCACATGCGGTAATCAGCACACATACACACAGTAATCAGCACCCACACACAGTTATCAGCACTCACAGTAATCAGCACACACACAGTAATCAGCACCCACATACACAGTAACCAGCACCTAGACACAGTAATCAACACACACACACGCAGTAATCAGCACACACAGTAATCAGCACACACACACAGTAATCAGCATCCACACACACAGTAATCAGCACCCACACACAGTAATCAGCACCCACATGCAGTAATCAGCACACATACACACAGTAATCAGCACCCACACACAAAGTAATCAGCACACACTCACAATAATCAGCACACACACATAGCAATCAGCACCCACACACAGTCCTCAGCACATGCACACAGTCATCAGCACACACACACAGTAATCAGCATGCATACACAGTGATCAGCACCCACACACAGTAATCACCACCCACACACAGTAATTAGCACACACAGACAGTAATCAGCACCCACACACAGTAATCAGCACACACACACAGTAACCAGCACACACACACAGTAACCAGCACACACACACAGTAACCAGCACACACACACAGTAATCAGCACTCGCACACAGTAATCAGAACAAACCCATACACATACAAGCACACACACACATGCAAACTGTAATCAGCATCCCCTCACACACACTATAATTAGCACCAACTCACACACAGACACTTCAATCAGCACCCACACACACAATGTAATCAGCACCCATACACACACACACCCACACTGCAATCAGCACACACACACCCACACTGTAATCAGCGCACACATATGCACAATGTAATCAGCACACACACACCCACACTGTAATCAGCATACACATACCCACACTGTAATCAGCGCACACACACCTACACTGTAATCAGCACACACACACACACCCACACTGTAATCAGCGTACACGCACCAACACTGTAATCAGTGCACACAGACCCACACTGTAATCAGCGCACATAGGCACAATGTAATCGGCACCAACACACACAATGTAATCACCACCCGCACACAGTAATCAGCACACACACAGTAATCCGTACCCACACACACAGTAATGAGCACCCGTACACAGTAATCAGCACCCACACACACAGTAATCAGCACCCACACTCACAGTAATCAGCACAACACATAGTAATCAGCACCCACACACAGTAATCAGCACGCACACACAGTAATCAGCACCCAAACATATAGTAATCAGCACCCACACACAATAATCAGCACGCACACACAGTAATCTGCACCCAAACACATAGTAATCAGCACCCACACACAGTAAGCAGCACACACACACACAGTAATCAGCACACACACACAGTAATCAGCACACACACTCAGTAATTAGCACCCACACACTCAGTAATCAGCACACGCACACAGTAATGAGCACACACACAGTAATCAGCACACACACAGTAATTAGCACACACACATAGTAATCAGCACACACAGTAATCAGCACTCACACACAGTAATCAGCACATGCACACAGTAATCAGCACACACACTCAGTAATTAGCACACACACACTCAGTAATCAGCATACGCACACAGTAATGAGCACACACACAGTAATCAGCACACACACAGTAATTAGCTCACACACATAGTAATCAGCACCCACACAGTAATCAGCACCCACACACAGTAATCAGCACATGCACACAGTAATGAGCACCCACACACAGTAATGAGCACATGCACACAGTAATCAGCACACACACAGTAATTAGCACACACACATAGTAATCAGCACCCACACAGTAATCAGCACCCACACACAGTAATCAGCACATGCACACAGTAATCAGCACCCACACACAGTAATCAGCACATGCACACAGTAATCAGCACCCACACACAGTAATCAGCACCCACACACAGTAATCAGCACATGCACACAGTAATTCACACCCACACATAGTAATCAGCACCCACACACAGTAATCAGCACACACACACAGTAATCAGCACATGCACACAGTAATCAGCACCCACACACAGTATTCAGCACCCACACACAGTAATTAGCACACACATAGATAAATCAGCACTCACACACAGTAATCAGCACAAACCCATACACATACAAACACACACATGCAAACTGTAATCAGCTTCCCCTCACACACACACTATAATCAGCACCCACTCACACACATACACTTCAATCAGCACCCACACATACAGACTGTAATCAGCGCCCACACACACAATTTAATCAGCACCCATACACACACACAGACACACTGTAATCAGCACCCACACACAAAATGTAATCAGCACCCACACACATAATGTAATCAGCACCCATACACACACACTGTAATCAGCACCCACACATACAATAATGTAATCATCACCCATACACACACACTGTAGTCAGCATCCACACACACAAAGTAATCAACATCCACACACACAAACTGTAATCAGCACCGACACACGCACAGACACACTGTAATCAGCACCAATGCACACTGTACTCAACACCAACACACACACACACTGTAATCAGCACAAACCTATACACTTACAGACACAAACTGCAATCAGCACCCATGCACACAGACACACACTGTAATCAGCACCAACCCACACAGTGTAATCAGCACCCACTTACACAGACACACACAATAATGAGCACCAAGACGCACACTGTAATCAGCACACACCTTCACACACTGTAATCAGCACCCACCGACACTGTCATCAGCAAACTACCACACACACACACTGTAATCAGCATCTACATGCACCCACACTGTAATTAGCACACGACCACACACACACTGTAATCAGCACATGCACACAGTAATCAGCTCCCACACACAGTATTCCGCACCCACACACAGTAATCAGCACCCACATACACAGCAATCAGCACCCAGACACAGTAATCAGCACTCACAGTAATCAGCACACACACAGTAATCAGCACCCACATACACAGTAACCAGCACCTAGATACAGTAATCAGCACACACACACACACACAGTAATCAGCACACACAGTAATCAGCACACACACACAGTAATCAGCATCCACACACACAGTAATCAGCACCCACACACAGTAATCAGCACCCACATGCGGTAATCAGCACACATACACACAGTAATCAGCACCCACACACAGTAATCAGCACTCACAGTAAACACACACACACAGTAATCAGCACCCACATACACAGTAACCAGCACCTAGACACAGTAATCAGCACACACACACGCAGTAATCAGCACACACAGTAATCAGCACACACACACAGTAATGAGCATCCACACACACAGTAATCAGCACCCACACACAGTAATCAGCACCCGCATGCAGTAATCAGCACACATACACACAGTAATCAGCACCCACACACAAAGTAATCAGCACACACTCACAATAATCAGCACACACACATAGTAATCAGCACCCACACACAGTCCTCAGCACATGCACACAGTCATCAGCACACACACAGTAATCAGCATGCATACACAGTGATCAGCACCCACACACAGTAATCACCACCCACACACAGTAATTAGCACACACAGACAGTAATCAGAACCCACACACAGCAATTAGCACACACACACAGTAATCAGCACCCACACACAGTAATCCACACCCACACACAGTAATCAGCACCGCACACACATTAATCAGCACCCACATGCGGTAATCAGCACACATACACACAGTAATCAGCACCCACACACAGTAATCAGCACTCACAGTAATCAGCACACACACAGTAATCAGCACCCACATACACAGTAACCAGCACCTAGACACAGTAATCAACACACACACACGCAGTAATCAGCACACACAGTAATCAGCACACACACACACAGTAATCAGCATCCACACACACAGTAATCAGCACCCACACACAGTAATCAGCACCCACATGCAGTAATCAGCACACATACACACAGTAATCAGCACCCACACACAAAGTAATCAGCACACACTCACAATAATCAGCACACACACATAGTAATCAGCACCCACACACAGTCCTCAGCACATGCACACAGTCATCAGCACACACACAGTAATCAGCATGCATACACAGTGATCAGCACCCACACACAGTAATCACCACCCACACACAGTAATTAGCACACACACACAGTAATCAGCACACACACACAGTAATCAGCACACACACACAGTAATCAGCACTCACACACAGTAATCAGAACAAACCCATACACATACAAGCACACACACATGCAAACTGTAATCAGCATCCCCTCACACACTCTATAATTAGCACCAACTCACACACAGACACTTCAATCAGCACCCACACATACACACTGTAATCAACACTCAGCACCCACACACACAATGTAATCAGCACCCATACACACACACACCCACACTGCAATCAGCACACACACCCACACGGTAATCAGCACACACACACCCACACTGTAATCAGCGCACACATATGCACAATGTAATCAGCACACACACACCCACACTGTAATCAGCATACACACACCCACACTGTAATCAGCGCACACACACCTACACTGTAATCAGCACACACACACCCACACTGTAATCAGCGTACACGCACCAACATTGTAATCAGTGCACACAGACCCACACTGTAATCAGCGCACACAGGCACAATGTAATCGGCACCAACACACACAATGTAATCACCACCCGCACACAGTAATCAGCACACACACACAGTAATCCGTACCCACACACACAGTAATGAGCACCCACACACAGTAATCAGCACCCACACACAGCAATCAGCACCCACACTCACAGTAATCAGCACAACACACAGTAATCAGCACGCACACACAGTAATCAGCACCCAAACACATCGTAATCAGCACCCACACACAGTAATCAGCACGCACACACAGTAATCAGCACCCAAACACATAGTAATCAGCACCCACACACAATAATCAGCAAGCACACACAGTAATCAGCACCCAAACACATAGTAATCAGCACCCACACACAGTAAGCAGCACCCACACACAGTAATCAGCACACACACACAGTAATCAGCACACACACTCAGTAATTAGCACCCACACACTGTAATGAGCACACACACAGTAATCAGCACACACACAGTAATTAGCACACACATAGTAATCAGCACACACAGTAATCAGCACTCACACACAGTAATCAGCACATGCACACAGTAATCAGCACACACACACTCAGTAATTAGCACACACACACTCAGTAATCAGCACACGCACACAGTAATGAGCACACACACAGTAATCAGCACACACACAGTAATTAGCACACACACATAGTAATCAGCACACACACGGTAATCAGCACCCACACACAGTATTCAGCACATGCACACAGTAATCAGCACCCACACACAGTAATCAGCACATGCACACAGTAATCAGCACCCACACACAGTAATCAGCACCCGCACACAGTAATCAGCACATGCACACAGTAATTCACACCCACACATAGTAATCAGCACCCACACACAGTAATCAGCACACACACACAGTAATCAGCACATGCACACAGTAATCAGCACCCACACACAGTATTCAGCACCCACACACAGTAATTAGCACACACACAGAGTAATCAGCACTCACACACAGTAATCAGCACAAACCCATACACATACAAATACACACATGCAAACTGTAATCAGCTTCCCCTCACACACACACTATAATCAGCACCCACTCACACACATACACTTCAATCAGCACCCACACATACAGACTGTAATCAGCACCCACACACACAATGTAATCAGCACCCATAGACACACACAGACACACTGTAATCAGCACCCACACACAAAATGTAATCAGCACCCACACACATAATGTAATCATCACCCATACACACACACTGTAATCAGCACCCACACATACACACTGTAATCAGCATCCACACACACAAAGTAATCAACATCCACACACACAAACTGTAATCAGCACCCACACACGCACAGACACACTGTAATCAGCACCAATGCACACTGTACTCAACACCAACACACACACATTGTAATCAGCACAAACCTATACACTTACAGACACAAACTGTAATCAGCACCCACGCACACAGACACACACTGTAATCAGCACCAACCCACACAGTGTAATCAGCACCCACTTACACAGACACACACAATAATGAGCACCAAGACGCACACTGTAATCAGCACACACCTTCACACACTGTAATCAGCACCTACCGACACTGTCATCAGCAAACTACCACACACACACACTGTAATCAGCATCTACATGCACCCACACTGTAATTAGCACACAACCACACACACACTGTAATCAGCACATGCACACAGTAATCAGCACCCACACACAGTATTCCGCACCCACACACAGTAATTAGCACACACACAGAGTAATCAGCACTCACACACAGTAATCAGCACAAACCCATACACATACAAACACACACACGCAAACTGTAATTAGCTTCCCCTCACACACACACTATAATCAGCACCCACTCACACACAGACACTTCAATCAGCACCCACACATATAGACTGTAATCAGCACCCACACACAAAATGTAATCACCACCCATACACACACAGAGACACACTGTAATCAGCACCGACACACACACTGTAATCAGCACCCACACATACAATAATGTAATCATCACCCATAAACACACACTGCAATCAGCACCCACACATACACACTGTAATCAGCATCCACACACACAAAGTAATCAACATCCACACACACACACTGTAATCAGCACCCATACACGCACAGACACACTGTAATCAGCACCAATGCACACTGTACTCAACACCAACACACACACTGTAATCAGCACAAACCTACACACTTACAGACACAAACTGTAATCAACACGCATGCACACAGACACACACTGTGATCAGCACAAACGCACACAGTGTAATCAGCATCCACTCACACAGACACACAGAATAATGAGCACCAAGGCACACACTGTAATCAGCACACACCTTCACACACTGTAATCAGCACCCACCGACACTGTTATCAGCAGACAACCACACACACACACACAGTGTAATCAGCGTCTACATGCCCCCACACTGTAATCAGTACACACAGACCCACAGTGTAATCAGCACACACACACCCACACTGTAATCAGCGCACACACACCCACACTGTAATCAGCGCACCCACACTGTAATCAGCACACACCCACCCACACTGTAATCAGCGCACACACACCCACACTGTAATCAGCGCACACACCCGCACACTGTAATCAGCGCACACACACCCACACTGTAATCAGCGCACCCACACTGTAATCAGCACACACCCACCCACACTGTAATCAGCGCACACACACCCACACTGTAATCAGCGCACACACACCCACACTATAATCAGCGCATACACACCCACACTATAATTAGCGCACACATACCCACAATGTAATCAGCACACACACACCCACACTGTAATCAGCGCACACACACCCACACTGTAATCAGCGCGCTCACACACACACTGTAATCAGCGCACCCACACCCACACTGTAATCAGCGCACATACACCCACACTGTAATCAGCGCACACACACCCACACTGTAATCAGCGCACACACACCCACACTGTAATCAGCGCACCCATACTGTAATCAGCACACACCCACCCACACTGTAATCAGCGCACCCACACCCACACTGTAATCAGCGCACCCACACTGTAATCAGCGCACACATACCCACACTGTAATCAGCACACACACACACACACTGTAATCAGCACACACACGCACTGTAATCAGCGCACACACACCCACACTGTAATCAGCACCAACACACACACTGTAATCAGCATACACATACCCACAATGTAATCAGCACACACACCCCCACACTGTAATCAGCGCACACACACCCACACTGTAATCAGCGCACACACACCCACACTGTAATCAGCGCACACACACCCACACTGTAATCAGCGCGCACACACACACACTGTAATCAGCGCACACACCCCCCCCCACTGTAATCAGCACACACACACCCACACTGTAATCAGCACACACACACCCACACTGTAATCAGCACACACACACCCACACTGTAATCAGCGTACACACACCCACACTGTAATCAGCGTACACACACCCACACTGTAATCAGCGCACACCACCACACTGTAATCAGCACACACACACCCACACTGTAATCAGCGCACGCACACCCACACTGTAATCAGCGCACACACACCCACACTGTAACCAGCACACACACACCCACACTGTAATCAGCACACACACACACTGTAATCAGCATACACATACCCACAATGTAATCAGCACACACACACCCACACTGTAATCAGCGCACACACACCCACACTGTAATCAGCGCACACACACCCACACTGTAGTCAGCGCACACACGCCCACACTGTAATCAGCGCGCACACACACACACTGTAATCAGCGTACACACACACACACTGTAATCAGCACACACACACTGTAATCAGCGCACACACTCCCACACTGTAATCAGCACACACACACCCACACTGTAGTCAGCACACACACACCCACACTGTAATCATCATACACTCACCCACAGTGTAATCAGCACACACACATCCACACTGTACTCAGCACACACACATGCACACTGTAATCAGAACACACCCACCCATACTGTAATCAGAACACACCCACCCACACTGTAATCAGCGCACACACACCCACACTGTAATCAGCACACACACTCACACTATAATCAGCGCACACACACCCACACTGTAATTAGCGCACACATACCCACAATGTAATCAGCACACACACACCCACACTGTAATCAGCGCACACACACCCACACTGTAATCAGCGCACACACACACACACTGTAATCAGCATACACATACCCACAATGTAATCAGCACACACACACCCACACTGTAATCAGCGCACACACACCCACACTGTAATCAGCGCACACAGACCCACACTGTAGTCAGCGCACACACGCCCACATTGTAATCAGCGCGCACACACACACTGTAATCAGCGCACACACACCCACACTGTAATCAGCACACACACACCCACACTGTAATCAGCACAGACACACCCACACTGTAATCAGCACACACACACCCACACTGTAATCAGCGTACACACACCCACACTGTAATCAGCGCACACACCCCCACACTGTAATCAGCACACACACACCCACACTGTAATCAGCGCACGCACACCCACACTGTAATCAGCGCACACACACCCACACTGTAATCAGCGCACACACACCCACACTATAATCAGCGCACACACACCCACACTGTAATCAGCGCACACACACCCACACTGTAATCAGCACACACACACCCACACTGTAATCAGCACACACCCACCCACACTGTAATCAGCATACACACCCACACTGTAATCAGCGCACACACACCCACACTGTAATCAGCACACACACACCGACACTGTAATCAGCATACACACCCACACTGTAATCAGCGCACACACACCCACACTGTAATCAGCGCACACACACCCACACTATAATCAGCACACACACACCCACACTGTAATCAGCACACACACACCCACACTGTAATCAGCATACACACACCCACACTATAATCAGCGCACACACACCCACACTGTAATCAGCGCACACACACCCACACTGTAATCAGCGCACCCACACCCACACTATAATCAGCGCACACACACCCACACTAATCAGCGCACACACACCCACACTGTAATCAGCACACACACACCCACACAGTAATCAGCACCCACACACCCACACTGCAATCAGCACACACACACCCACACTGTAATCAGCGTACACACACGCACACTGTAATCAGCACACACACACTGTAATCAGCGCACACACACCCACACTGTAATCAGCACACACACACCCACACTGTAGTCAGCACACACACACCCACACTGTAATCAGCATACACTCACCCACAGTGTAATCAGCACACACACATCCACACTGTACTCAGCACACACACATGCACACTGTAATCAGAACACACCCACCCATACTGTAATCAGAACACACCCACCCACACTGTAATCAGCGCACACACACCCACACTGTAATCAGCACACACACCCACACTATAATCAGCGAACACACACCCACACTGTAATTAGCGCACACATACCCACAATGTAATCAGCACACACACACCCACACTGTAATCAGCGCACACACACCCACACTGTAATCAGCGCACACACACACACACACTGTAATCAGCATACACATACCCACAATGTAATCAGCACACACACACCCACACTGTAATCAGCGCACACACACCCACACTGTAATCAGCGCACACACACCCACACTGTAGTCAGCGCACACACGCCCACACTGTAATCAGCGCGCACACACACACACTGTAATCAGCGCACACACACCCACACTGTAATCAGCACACACACACCCACACTGTAATCAGCACACACACACCCACACTGTAATCAGCACACACACACCCACACTGTAATCAGCGTACACACACCCACACTGTAATCAGCGCACACACCCCCACACTGTAATCAGCACACACACACACACACACTGTAATCAGTGCACGCACACCCACACTGTAATCAGCGCACACACACCCACACTGTAATCAGCGCACACACACCCACACTATAATCAGCGCACACACACCCACACTGTAATCAGCGCACACACACCCACACTGTAATCAGCACACACACACCCACACTGTAATCAGCACACACACACCCACACTGTAATCAGCATACACACCCACACTGTAATCAGCGCACACACACCCACACTGTAATCAGCGCACACACACCCACACTATAATCAGCACACACACACCCACACTGTAATCAGCACACACACACCCACACTGTAATCAGCATACACACACCCACACTATAATCAGCGCACACACACCCACACTGTAATCAGCGCACACACACCCACACTGTAATCAGCGCACCCACACCCACACTATAATCAGCGCACACACACCCACACTAATCAGCGCACACACACCCACACTGTAATCAGCACACACACACCCACACAGTAATCAGCACCCACACACCCACACTGCAATCAGCACACACACACCCACACTGTAATCAGCGTACACACACGCACACTGTAATCAGCACACACACACTGTAATCAGCGCACACACACCCACACTGTAATCAGCACACACACACCCACACTGTAGTCAGCACACACACACCCACACTGTAATCAGCATACACTCACCCACAGTGTAATCAGCACACACACATCCACACTGTACTCAGCACACACACATGCACACTGTAATCAGAACACACCCACCCATACTGTAATCAGAACACACCCACCCACACTGTAATCAGCGCACACACACCCACACTGTAATCAGCACACACACCCACACTATAATCAGCGAACACACACCCACACTGTAATTAGCGCACACATACCCACAATGTAATCAGCACACACACACCCACACTGTAATCAGCGCACACACACCCACACTGTAATCAGCGCACACACACACACACACTGTAATCAGCATACACATACCCACAATGTAATCAGCACACACACACCCACACTGTAATCAGCGCACACACACCCACACTGTAATCAGCGCACACACCCACACTGTAGTCAGCGCACACACGCCCACACTGTAATCAGCGCGCACACACACACACTGTAATCAGCGCACACACACCCACACTGTAATCAGCACACACACACCCACACTGTAATCAGCACACACACACCCACACTGTAATCAGCACACACACACCCACACTGTAATCAGCGTACACACACCCACACTGTAATCAGCGCACACACCCCCACACTGTAATCAGCACACACACACACACACACTGTAATCAGTGCACGCACACCCACACTGTAATCAGCGCACACACACCCACACTGTAATCAGCGCACACACACCCACACTATAATCAGCGCACACACACCCACACTGTAATCAGCGCACACACACCCACTCTGTAATCAGCACACACACACCCACACTGTAATCAGCACACACACACCCACACTGTAATCAGCATACACACCCACACTGTAATCAGCGCACACACACCCACACGGTAATCAGCGCACACACACCCACACTGTAATCAGCGCACACACACCCACACTGTAATCAGCACACACACACCCACACTGTAATCAGCGCACACACACCCACACTGTAATCAGCGCACACACACCCACACTGTAATCAGCGCACCCATACTGTAATCAGCACACACCCACCCACACTGTAATCAGCGCACCCACACCCACACTGTAATCAGCGCACCCACACTGTAATCAGCGCACACATACCCACACTGTAATCAGCACACACACACACACACTGTAATCAGCACACACACGCACTGTAATCAGCGCACACACACCCACACTGTAATCAGCACCAACACACACACTGTAATCAGCATACACATACCCACAATGTAATCAGCACACACACCCCCACACTGTAATCAGCGCACACACACCCACACTGTAATCAGCGCACACACACCCACACTGTAATCAGCGCACACACACCCACACTGTAATCAGCGCGCACACACACACACTGTAATCAGCGCACACACCCCCCCCCACTGTAATCAGCACACACACACCCACACTGTAATCAGCACACACACACCCACACTGTAATCAGCACACACACACCCACACTGTAATCAGCGTACACACACCCACACTGTAATCAGCGTACACACACCCACACTGTAATCAGCGCACACCACCACACTGTAATCAGCACACACACACCCACACTGTAATCAGCGCACGCACACCCACACTGTAATCAGCGCACACACACCCACACTGTAACCAGCACACACACACCCACACTGTAATCAGCACACACACACACTGTAATCAGCATACACATACCCACAATGTAATCAGCACACACACACCCACACTGTAATCAGCGCACACACACCCACACTGTAATCAGCGCACACACACCCACACTGTAGTCAGCGCACACACGCCCACACTGTAATCAGCGCGCACACACACACACTGTAATCAGCGTACACACACACACACTGTAATCAGCACACACACACTGTAATCAGCGCACACACTCCCACACTGTAATCAGCACACACACACCCACACTGTAGTCAGCACACACACACCCACACTGTAATCATCATACACTCACCCACAGTGTAATCAGCACACACACATCCACACTGTACTCAGCACACACACATGCACACTGTAATCAGAACACACCCACCCATACTGTAATCAGAACACACCCACCCACACTGTAATCAGCGCACACACACCCACACTGTAATCAGCACACACACTCACACTATAATCAGCGCACACACACCCACACTGTAATTAGCGCACACATACCCACAATGTAATCAGCACACACACACCCACACTGTAATCAGCGCACACACACCCACACTGTAATCAGCGCACACACACACACACTGTAATCAGCATACACATACCCACAATGTAATCAGCACACACACACCCACACTGTAATCAGCGCACACACACCCACACTGTAATCAGCGCACACAGACCCACACTGTAGTCAGCGCACACACGCCCACATTGTAATCAGCGCGCACACACACACTGTAATCAGCGCACACACACCCACACTGTAATCAGCACACACACACCCACACTGTAATCAGCACAGACACACCCACACTGTAATCAGCACACACACACCCACACTGTAATCAGCGTACACACACCCACACTGTAATCAGCGCACACACCCCCACACTGTAATCAGCACACACACACCCACACTGTAATCAGCGCACGCACACCCACACTGTAATCAGCGCACACACACCCACACTGTAATCAGCGCACACACACCCACACTATAATCAGCGCACACACACCCACACTGTAATCAGCGCACACACACCCACACTGTAATCAGCACACACACACCCACACTGTAATCAGCACACACCCACCCACACTGTAATCAGCATACACACCCACACTGTAATCAGCGCACACACACCCACACTGTAATCAGCACACACACACCGACACTGTAATCAGCATACACACCCACACTGTAATCAGCGCACACACACCCACACTGTAATCAGCGCACACACACCCACACTATAATCAGCACACACACACCCACACTGTAATCAGCACACACACACCCACACTGTAATCAGCATACACACACCCACACTATAATCAGCGCACACACACCCACACTGTAATCAGCGCACACACACCCACACTGTAATCAGCGCACCCACACCCACACTATAATCAGCGCACACACACCCACACTAATCAGCGCACACACACCCACACTGTAATCAGCACACACACACCCACACAGTAATCAGCACCCACACACCCACACTGCAATCAGCACACACACACCCACACTGTAATCAGCGTACACACACGCACACTGTAATCAGCACACACACACTGTAATCAGCGCACACACACCCACACTGTAATCAGCACACACACACCCACACTGTAGTCAGCACACACACACCCACACTGTAATCAGCATACACTCACCCACAGTGTAATCAGCACACACACATCCACACTGTACTCAGCACACACACATGCACACTGTAATCAGAACACACCCACCCATACTGTAATCAGAACACACCCACCCACACTGTAATCAGCGCACACACACCCACACTGTAATCAGCACACACACCCACACTATAATCAGCGAACACACACCCACACTGTAATTAGCGCACACATACCCACAATGTAATCAGCACACACACACCCACACTGTAATCAGCGCACACACACCCACACTGTAATCAGCGCACACACACACACACACTGTAATCAGCATACACATACCCACAATGTAATCAGCACACACACACCCACACTGTAATCAGCGCACACACACCCACACTGTAATCAGCGCACACACACCCACACTGTAGTCAGCGCACACACGCCCACACTGTAATCAGCGCGCACACACACACACTGTAATCAGCGCACACACACCCACACTGTAATCAGCACACACACACCCACACTGTAATCAGCACACACACACCCACACTGTAATCAGCACACACACACCCACACTGTAATCAGCGTACACACACCCACACTGTAATCAGCGCACACACCCCCACACTGTAATCAGCACACACACACACACACACTGTAATCAGTGCACGCACACCCACACTGTAATCAGCGCACACACACCCACACTGTAATCAGCGCACACACACCCACACTATAATCAGCGCACACACACCCACACTGTAATCAGCGCACACACACCCACACTGTAATCAGCACACACACACCCACACTGTAATCAGCACACACACACCCACACTGTAATCAGCATACACACCCACACTGTAATCAGCGCACACACACCCACACTGTAATCAGCGCACACACACCCACACTATAATCAGCACACACACACCCACACTGTAATCAGCACACACACACCCACACTGTAATCAGCATACACACACCCACACTATAATCAGCGCACACACACCCACACTGTAATCAGCGCACACACACCCACACTGTAATCAGCGCACCCACACCCACACTATAATCAGCGCACACACACCCACACTAATCAGCGCACACACACCCACACTGTAATCAGCACACACACACCCACACAGTAATCAGCACCCACACACCCACACTGCAATCAGCACACACACACCCACACTGTAATCAGCGTACACACACGCACACTGTAATCAGCACACACACACTGTAATCAGCGCACACACACCCACACTGTAATCAGCACACACACACCCACACTGTAGTCAGCACACACACACCCACACTGTAATCAGCATACACTCACCCACAGTGTAATCAGCACACACACATCCACACTGTACTCAGCACACACACATGCACACTGTAATCAGAACACACCCACCCATACTGTAATCAGAACACACCCACCCACACTGTAATCAGCGCACACACACCCACACTGTAATCAGCACACACACCCACACTATAATCAGCGAACACACACCCACACTGTAATTAGCGCACACATACCCACAATGTAATCAGCACACACACACCCACACTGTAATCAGCGCACACACACCCACACTGTAATCAGCGCACACACACACACACACTGTAATCAGCATACACATACCCACAATGTAATCAGCACACACACACCCACACTGTAATCAGCGCACACACACCCACACTGTAATCAGCGCACACACCCACACTGTAGTCAGCGCACACACGCCCACACTGTAATCAGCGCGCACACACACACACTGTAATCAGCGCACACACACCCACACTGTAATCAGCACACACACACCCACACTGTAATCAGCACACACACACCCACACTGTAATCAGCACACACACACCCACACTGTAATCAGCGTACACACACCCACACTGTAATCAGCGCACACACCCCCACACTGTAATCAGCACACACACACACACACACTGTAATCAGTGCACGCACACCCACACTGTAATCAGCGCACACACACCCACACTGTAATCAGCGCACACACACCCACACTATAATCAGCGCACACACACCCACACTGTAATCAGCGCACACACACCCACTCTGTAATCAGCACACACACACCCACACTGTAATCAGCACACACACACCCACACTGTAATCAGCATACACACCCACACTGTAATCAGCGCACACACACCCACACGGTAATCAGCGCACACACACCCACACTGTAATCAGCGCACACACACCCACACTGTAATCAGCACACACACACCCACACTGTAATCAGCGCACACACACCCACACTGTAATCAGCGCACACACACCCACACTGTAATCAGCGCACACACACCCACACTATAATCAGCGCACACACACCCATACTGTAATCAGCGCACACACACCCACACTGTAATCAGCACACACACACCCACACTGTAATCAGCGCACACACACCCACACGGTAATCAGCGCACACACACCCACACTGTAATCAGCACACACACACCCACACTGTAATCAGCACACACACACCCACACTGTAATCAGCGCACACACACCCACACTGTAATCAGCGCACACACACCCACACTGTAATCAGCGCACAGACACCCACACTGTAATCAGCACACACACACCCACACTGTAATCAGCACACACACACCCACACTGTAATCAGCACACACACACCCACACTGTAATCAGCGTACACACACCCACACTGTAATCAGCGCACACACACCCACACTGTAATCAGCACACACACACCCACTCTGTAATCAGCACACACACACCCACACTGTAATCAGCGCACACACACCCACACTGTAATCAGCGCACACACACCCACACTATAATCAGCGCACACACACCCACACTGTAATCAGCGCACACACACCCACACTGTAATCAGCACACACACACCCACACTGTAATCAGCACACACACACCCACACTGTAATCAGCACACACACACCCACACTGTAATCAGCATACACACCCACACTGTAATCAGCGCACACACACCCACACTGTAATCAGCGCACACACACCCACACTGTAATCAGCGCACACACACCCACACTGTAATCAGCGCACACACACCCACACTGTAATCAGCGCACACACACCCACACTGTAATCAGCGCACACACACCCACACTGTAATCAGCGCACACACACCCACACTGTAATCAGCGCACACACACCCACACTGTAATCAGCGCACACACACCCACACTGTAATCAGCGCACACACACCCACACTGTAATCAGCGCACACACACCCACACTGTAATCAGCGCACACACACCCACACTGTAATCAGCACACACACACCCACACTGTAATCAGCGCACACACACCCACACTGTAATCAGCGCACACACACCCACACTATAATCAGCGCACACACACCCACACTGTAATCAGCACACACACACCCACACTGTAATCAGCGCACACACACCCACACTGTAATCAGCGCACACACACCCACACTATAATCAGCGCACACACACCCACACTAATCAGCACACACACACCCACACTGTAATCAGCACACACACACACAGCAGAAGTCTTTATGATAGCATTGAGGACAGGATTTCCCTTCTTATCCCAGTGATGTCAGTGGCACTTGTGGCATCCTTGCGATTGTGCTGCCTCAGGCCAGCTACTGCAACATTGATTGATGGTGGGACCTGATTCACTCTGTATAGTTCCTTATACTCTTGATTCTTGGAATGTGGGAATCACAGGCAAAGCTCTTCCCTAGTTTCCAGTAGAAGGTGGTACACCTCCCTCTTTAATTACTCCAGTTGAAACAGTTTGATTCAACAAAATGACTTGAGTTAAGAGTCAACCCATTAACGTGGTCCTTGAGTCATATATGCACCAGACCAAGAAAGAAGGCAGTTTAATTTTTTATTCTTTCAGGGGATGTGGGTGTCACTGGCTAAGCTATTATTTATTGATGATCCCTAATTACCCTTGAAAAGGTGATGGTGAGTTTACTTCTTGGATCGCAGTTGTCCATGTGGCGTAGGTACACCCAGAGTGCTGTTAGGGAGGGTGCACCAGGGTTTTGACTCAACGACAGTAAAAGAACAGCAATTTATTTCCAAGTCCGGATGGTGTGTGGCTTGAAGGGGAACTTCCAGGTGGTGGTGTTACTGGGCATCTGGGAGGTGGTACACATTGTTGTTTGGTGGTGGAAGAAATAAATATTTGTGGATGGGTGCCAATCAAGTGGACTGCGTTGTCCTGGATGATGTTGAGCCTCTTGAGTGCAGTTGGAGGTTCACCAGTCCAAGCAAGTGGAGAGTATTCCACCACACTGCTGACTTGTGCCTTGTAGATGCTGGACGGGCTTTGAGGAGTCAGCAGGTGAGTTGCTCACCACAGGATGTTTAACCTCTGACCTGCTCTGGTAGCCACAGTATTTATACGGCTAGTTCAATTCAGTTTCTGGTCAATCGTAACCCTCAGTATCTGTGGAGTCACAAATGAACCAGATGGTATTGATGATAATCTGACAACTTTATCATCAGAGTTTGGATTGATGGGAGCTTCCTAATTCCAGAACATTCTTTTCTGAATTAAAATTCCCCAACTGGCAAAGTGGGATTTGGATTTCCACAGATAACTAGTCCAGTCACATTGCTACTTGTAGCATTGTCAATATGACGCGAGGCAGGTTGAGGTAATGTCAATTGAAGGCTTTATTAAGCAGAACTTTATCCCCAGCAGCGTGGTTACAGAATGCAACTGCTGAGGGAAATGGAGGGAAAAACTGGGTTCTTATACCGGCATTTCTGGGTGGAGTCCAGTAGGTGGCAGATCCTATCAGGACCTGGCATCCCTCCACCAAGAGCCTGTCGACACGTGGTGTACCGTATTACCCCTAATACATACCACCACACTACTGCACTATCATTGAGGGAGTATCAATACAGTTCTTTACTGGTTAATTGAACTTGATGATTTGTGCCTCTGAGGGGAAGTCTATGTAGGAACCTGACATGCTGAAAGCTACCCTTAAATCTACATATATGCTGGAGAAAAATTTGAAACATTCCTGCTCACAGAAGCATTTTTTCAGAGTAAAGCAGAAATTACAATAGTTCTGCCAAGATGCGAACTAGCATGAATTAATACACAATAATTCTTTACAAAAGGTTATTGGAGACCAGAGTGCAAATTTTCAATTTACAGTCCCAGCTTAAAACAGGGGTTTTGGATCAGACACCCTCTCTAGATCGCCCGAAGTGGAGGAAAAACATCCGGGAAGGAGCTGAACACCTCAAGTTTCATCGCCTAGAGCAAGTTAAAGCCAAGCATTGTCAGTGAAAGGTGCTTTTGGCAACCCGGATGCCCCACCCACCCACTACTCCAACCACCGTATGCCCGCCCTGTGGCAGAGACTGTAGGTCGCGAATTGGACACCTCAGTCAGCTGGGAACTCATTTTTAGTGTGGAAGAAATCATCCTCAACTATGGAGGGGGGGGGGGGGCTGTCTAAGAAGGAATTATAGAAATTGTCTTAATTTAATTTTCAGAGATTTCAGTGGAAAGGAACGGTGAGCTATTTGTGCAATCTGTGGCCAATCTGCCACACCCTGAATGGTAAGGTGAAGTTTTTTTTTAACACGTATCACTGGCTTGTACTCTGTAGAGGAGAAATATCTCTTATACTGGTTCAGGGTTCTGGGACACTGGTGCTCTAAGCCAGACCTCTTTCTAAAAAGTACCCTTACGGTGGTAGATCACGAATATGTAAGTCTACAAATTTATTTCTGGAGCAAGAAGCTTGCACTTAGTGAGCGAAAGACCATGAGCCAACTCACAAATACCAGCAACCCAGAAATCAAACTAAAACAGCACCAACGTGAAAGTCAATGAACTCTCCTCATGTATGCCACTGTTTTTTTTTTTGCATTGAGCAATTTTCTCGTATTCCGCTCTGTTTAGAGTGTGCAACTTTTGCGTTCATTCTTTCATCACATACAGGGGGTGTGAACTCTCTATACTCCAAATGCCCATGTGTCTGACTGTTAGCCTTGACTCAGTGGCAACAGTCTTGCCCCCTCAGTTAGGCAGTGGGTCAACCACCCACCCCAGAATTTGAGAACGTACACTATCAGGTGTAAGGTCGATCAATCGAGACTTTAAACACTTGATTGCTTGGATGGATGTAAATGAGCACATTCCACTATTTGAAAAGTTCTGGCCAAAATATATCTCTCACTGACTATTTGGCGCAGTGGTAGAGTCCCTACCTCTGTTCCAGAAGCTCTTGGTTCAAGCCCCACTTCAGGAGTTGATGACCATGGAAGGTGTTTTCAGGACGTGACAAACAAGTTGATTATCAGCCTGAAAAATCTTCCAATATGCCTGAAGGCAGGTGGTAAGAATGGGACAGTTTCCTGGTCAGCCATAGAGCACAAGGCAACACTGAATTACAACAGTACTTTGCCAAGCATACTCATGGATTAATCCATTGGTAAGTCCAGAGTCACCAATGCCCTGTTAGGGCATGTACCTGAAGGAGTAGTTCTTCATCTCCTTGCTATTTTTGGTACTTTGTTGTATGTAAATTGACACCTTTGCTTAAAAATGATTACTGTGCTTCAAAAGTTGTTTGTCTATAAGAACACCGAGATTGCCTTATGCATCAAGACACAGAGTTATCCTATTATTACCTATGAATAATAAGTACCGCCACAATATATGGTAAAAGAGAATGATGTCAGCTAAGAGAAGGGAACAATGGGTAATACTGGCATGAAGTATTAAATCAAGAACTTAAAGGTCAAAAAGGCTAAATCAAATCTGGGAAAACAGGTTCTGTGTTTTCAAGGCTGAAATACCTTGTATATATTTTCTAAATAATTACTCACAAATTGTATCATTTATGCAGAAAACCTCCTTTCCCTCCACCAGGGAAACATCTGAGGAAAATCGTTTACCAAATATTAAAAGGATAAGATCAAGTCAAGTGTATTATTAAACTGAAATAACATGCCCCAGGAAACAAAAGTCCCAGCAAAGAATCGCTTAAACGTATATTTCCCTCACTCTTTAAAGCGGTGATGACCAAATATTTGTCATAAATAAGCAAGCGGTAATACAAATTGTCCTGTTCCTGTTCCTCGTTGTCCTGTGACACACAGCTTACCTTTCTTCTGCCATTAACACATTCTGATCTCTGAATGTGCCGCTATCAGCACCCTTCTCAGTCATTATCGTCCCATTTACATTCTCTTTGCATTTCTGTCCACGACACCTTTGTCAATCTCCACCCATTGCTGGTCCTCTATCCAGCCCCATTGCTCTACGCTTCTCCCCCCCCCCCCCCCCCTCACAACTACAATTCTGACCCTATTTCCAGTTCTCTCTAACTTTGACAAAGAGTCATTCAGATTCAAAATATTTGTTGCCTTTTCTCTCTCTCTACAGATGCTGTCAGACCTGCTGAGATTGTCCCGTATTTTCTGTTTTTGATACAAATCATGTCACAGGTTTGCTTTCTGCGAATGAGGTCTAATGATAATGGTCAATAAAATTCTAATTGTTTTAATGCAGAGCTTATGTGCAGAGATGACTGTACTCTGTAGCAAAGCAGTAACAATCTTGGGGAAGACTTTTCTGAAACTTGCTGTCACTATCTTTAACAAAATGATTGAAAATGGGTCTGGATTATAATGTTTAGCTGAGTTCAGTGTTTATAGTGGTCTACTCCTGGAGAAACGCTGCTGAACCACACAGTGGAAAAGTTGTCTTAAGGGGACGTGATTCTCCAACCCCCCCCCCACCAGGTCAGAGAATCGCCGGGGGCCGGCGTGAATCCCGCCCCCGCCGTCCTCAAAATTCTCCGGCCCCCAAAAAATCACCCCGGCGTGAATCGCGCCGCCCGCCTCGGAGAATGGCGGGGACTGACGCGACGCAATGGACCCGGGGCCACCCGAATTCTCCGGGCGGCGATGGGCTAAAGTCCCGCCCGTTTAACAAGGGTCCTGCTGACGTAAATCGAGGCTGGACCCTACCGGCAGGACCAAGCTCCGTGGGCGGCCTCCGGGGTCCACGGGGGGGGGGGCGCGGGGCGATCTGGCCTGTGCCGTGAGGGGACTCTATTCCTCTGCGTCAGCCTTGTACTGATCCGCGATGGCCGACATGGAGGTGAACCCCCCCTGCGCATGCACGGGGATGACGCCAGCAGACGCTGGCGCTCCCGCGCATACATCAACTCGCGCCGGCCGGCGGAGGCCCTTTGGAGCCACGCCCCTTCCTGCCAGCCGGCACGGCGCAAACCACTCCGGCGCCGTCCTAGCCCCCGAAGGTGCAGAGGATGCAGCACCTTTGGGGTGGCTCGACGCCGGAGTGGTTCCCGCCAGGGTTTGCGCTGTTTTTTCCCGCCCCGACGATTTGCGCAGAATCCCGCCCCATGTCCCCCTTGCAGTGAAATAGAAGCTAACATCTGAAGCACTGGTACCTGCTATTAAGGGCGGGATTCTCCAAGTCCCCAACCGCATTTTTCTCGGCCGTGCTCACTTCGCTGGCAGCGGGATTCTTTCCTCCCGCCACTTGACAATGGGATGCCCCATTCAGACCACCCCATGCACCCGTGAAACCCGCTGGCGGGGGTGCGCTGCTGGCGGGAAAATCGAATCCTGGTGAATCCTGCAAATCTCTGCCTTCTATCTTCTCGGATGATTGTCAAGATTCAATAAGCTAGCAGAAGGAGAGTCAGATTCGAAATGTGGTGTCTGAAGTATGAAGGACATGTATTACTCTCAATATGTTATGCCTAAAGCCATTTATCATGAGTGGATCCCCCATGGCATTGCTCATGATACACATTCAAAGTAATGCAAATAAATAATGTTTACCCACCCACTGTATGTCACAAAGTATAACTTTGTTCCTCTCACATACCCATGGTTACACAAGTCAATAAATATATGCCCATAACATGCTATAGTTACATAAATAAATAACCTCATGTATAGAGTTAGTTACATTTTTCCTCTACTAATATAAGAGGAAGCTTAAAAGCCCCTGTTTTGTTATGTTTTGATGGTTCAAAAAAATGTGTTACCTGGATGGTAAAACAGGCAGTGCCCATATCGGTCACCCTGTATACACGTCGTCCAATGTCCAAATGCAATGAAGCCCTTGTGATTCCGCCCTGTTTTACTGCACCACCGAAAGTTAATTTCTACCCCCCCTAACGTTTTGGTGTTGCCTCAGGGTTTTCAACCATGGAAGGGAGATGGGGAAGGATCTGGTTCTGCCATGTCCTGTGAATGTTCAGTTTTGCTGTCAGCTGCAAATGAAAGCAATGCGACTGAGGACGGGAGACAGGTTCAGGTGACGTTCTGGGAGTGCTGTCTACAGAGTGACACTGGTACATTTTTGGGGGAGTCTCAAGTGAAGCCTCTACTCAGCCAATAGAAAAATAACTGTCAGAAATCAGGCTCGGCCGACTGAAAAAGGGGCAGGGAGGCAATTGAAGAAAGGGAGCAGTGTTAGTGGAGTGCACATCCACAGTCAAAGTGTTTGGAAAGAATATTTGAGCAGTTAAGGCAGCAAAGCAAATGTTACTTGATTAGTTTTTTTTGGGAAAATAAATAATTTGTGGCTTGTGGGTTTGTGATGTGGTGGTTTGGGAATGGGGAATTTTCAGTGTTTATGTTGGTGATGATAAGTTGCTGTTTACAATTTTGATGCCAAGTTGGAAATGAACCAGGAGGACGGTAGCTGTGGGAAATAGTGAGGAGCTCATATGGGCGGGAGCATGGCTTGCATTGTGGAAAGCAAGATAGAGGTTCATTCAGATAGGCAGGCCTGGATATAGATGTCCAAGTGGAAAACAAGGAAAGGAAGGCAGTGAGAAGGAATAAAGGCCGGAGGGGAGGGGGATGCGGTCAGAGGAAGCTATCAAGAATTACTTTAAATGATACAATATAAAAAGGTAAGGAAAGAAAATACAACAACTTGTATAGTATTAGAATAAATTTGCATTTACAGAAATGTGACAGAAGTGAAGAAATGTATCATTTTAATAGTGTGATTGGAAAGATAGATAGGTAAGAGATGGTGATGTGAAAAACTAGGTACCATCTTCCTGGAGTTAAACTTAGCTCAGAAAGAATAGGAATATCGTATCACAGTGGTAAGCACTGTTGCTTCATAGTGCCAGGGACCTGGGTTCAATTCCCGCTTGGGTCACTGTCTGTGCGGAGTCTGCACGTTCTCCCAGTGTCTGCATGAGTTTCCTCTGGGTGCTCCGGTTTCCTCCCACAAGTCCCAAAAGACGCGCTTGTTAGGTAAATAGGACATTCTGAATGCTCCCTCAGTGTACCCGAACAGGCGCTGGAGTGTGGTGACTTGGGGATTTTCAGAGTAACTTCATTGCAGTATTAATGTAAGCCTACTTGTGACACTAATAAAGATTATAAATCAAAAGTAAAACATGCTCTGAACATTTAAGAACAATCGATCACAGGATAGTTTGGTGAACAATGCAATTCACTCCTCAAGTGGAGAGAGGACCAGAGTGGGGTTTAGTTCTGTAGAAGAGTCATGTGGACTTGAAATAGTGGGCTCAATTCAACAGAAAAGTGTCAAAGTCCGGTTTTGGGCACGATGGCCGAGTTGACGTGATCACAGCCCGTATTCATCGGCACTTAGTGCCAAAAATGAGCCCCCACGAGATTCATGACATTACTGTTGCTTCACTGTCTGATTCACCCAACTTGCACCTGAGTAACTTGCCAATACGAAGGGGGAGATGCCGTTACGTGCTGCCTCACCACTCACTCCAGTCAACACGCAAGTATAGCAACGCGCAGACCTGCTCCTTGCTTCGGAGATGCCGACCTCACAAGGTTTCTCGACACTGTGGATGAGAGGCGGGCCACCCTGTTCCCCCAAGAGGGCTGGAGGACCAGCAGCAGGGTCAGCAATGCCGCCTGGGAGGCAGTGGCAGCGGCTGTCAGTTTGGGCAGCATGACCAGGAGGACCACCGCCCAATGTAGGAAGAAGACAAACGTTCACTAGCGAGCTGCAAGGGTAAGTTACCCCCTCTCTCCTGGTGTCAGTTCTGCCTGCCACCGCTCAAATACACAACCACCCCTCCCCAAA